>NC_040095.1:48781868-50054760 GCF_003369695.1 Bos indicus x Bos taurus
CACAGTCCAATTCTCACATCCATAAATGACCACAGGAAAAACCGTAGCCTTGACTAGACGAACCTTTGTTGTCAAAGTAATGTCTCTGCTTTTGAATATGCTGTCTAGGTTAGTCATAACTTTCCTTCCAAGGAGTAAGCGTCTTTTAATGTCATGGCTGCAATCACAGTGCTTTTGGAGCCCCCAAAAATAAAGTCTGACACTGTTTCCACTGTTTCCCCATCTATTTCCCATGAAGTGATGAGACCAGATGCCATGATCTTCGTTTTCTGAATGTTGAGCTTTAAGCCAACTTTTTCACTCTCCACTTTCACTTTCCTCAAGAGGCTTTTTAGTTCCTCTTCACTTTCTGCCATAAGGGTGGTGTCATCTGCATATCTGAGGTTATTGATATTTCTCCCAGCAATCTTGATTCCAGCTTGTGTTTCTTCCAGTCCAGCGTTTCTCATGATGTACTCTGCATATAAGTTAAACAAGCAGGGTGACAATATACAGCCTTGATGTACTCCTTTTCCTGTTTGGAACCAGTCTGTTGTTCCATGTCCAGTTCTAACTGTTGCTTCCTAACCTGCATACAGATTTCTCAAGAGGCAGATCAGGTGGTCTGGTATTCCCATCTCTTTCAGAATTTTCCACAGTTGATTGTGATCCACACAGTCAAAGGCTTTGGCATAGTCAATAAAGCAGAAATAGATGTTTTTCTGGAACTCTCTTGCTTTTTCCAGGATCCAGCGGATGTTGGCAATTTGATCTCTGGTTCCTCTGCCTTTTCTAAAACCAGGTAAGTGTTGCAAGAGGGAGAAAGGAAAAGGTACACACAACTAAATGCAGAATTCCAGAGAACAGCAAGGAGAGACAAGAAGGCCTTCTTCAATGAAAAAAGCAAACTAATAGAGGAAAGCAACAGAAAGAGTACGACTGAAGATATCATCAAGAAAAGTGTAAATATCAAAGGAACATTTCATCCAAAGATGGACACAATAATGGACAAAAATGGTAAAGCCTGTATAGAAGCAGAAGAGATCAAGAGGAGATGGAAAGGATATACAGAATTGTACAAAAAATATCTTAATGACCCAGATAACCACCATGGTGTGATCACTCACCTAGAGCCAGACATCCTAGAATGTGAAGTCTAGTGAGCCTTAGGAAACACTGCTGCCAATAAAGCTAGAGAAGGTAATAGCATTCAAGCAGAGTTATTTAAAATCCTGAAAGATGATGCTATTAAAGTGCTGCACTCAATATGTCAGCAAATTTGGAAAACCCAGCAGTGGCCACAGGACTGGAAAAGGTCAACCCTCATTCCAACTCTTAAGAAAAGCACTAATAAAGATTGTTCAAATAACCAGACAATTGCACCCATCTTCCATACTAGTAAGGTTATGCTCAAAATCCTCCAAGCTAGGCTTCAATATTCCATGAATGGAGAACTTCCAGATGTTCAAGCTGTGTTTAAAAAGGGCAGAGGAACCAGAGATCAAATTGCCAACATTTTCTTGATCATAGCAAAAGCAAGAGAATTCCAGAAAAAAAAATCTACCATAGTTTCATTGACTATGTTAAAGCCTTTGACCATGTGGATCATTACAAACTGGAAAACTCTTAAATAAATGGGGATACCAGACCATCTTACCTGCCTACTGAAAAACGTGTATGCAGGTCAAGAAGCAACAGTTACAACCCTGTATTGAACAACTGACTTGTTTAGGACTGAGAAATGAGTATGGCAAGGCTGTTTATTTTCACCCTGTTTATTTAACTTATATGCAAAGCACATCATGCAAAATGCTGGGCTGGATGAATTACAAGCTGGAATCAAGATTTCTGGGAGAAATATCAAGAACTTCAGATATGCAGATGATATCACTCTAATGGCAGAAAATGAAGAGAAACGTGAGAGCCTCTTGATGAGGGTGAAGGAAGAAAGTGAAAAAGCCAGTTTAAAAATCAATATTAAAGAAAACTAAGATCATGGTATCCAGTCCCATCACTTCATGGCAAATAGAAGAGGAAAAAGTGAAAGCAGTGACAGATTTCCTCTTCTTTGGCCTTAAAATTGCTACAGATGGTCAGCACAGCCATGAAATTAGTAGACGATTGCTTCTTGGCAGGAAAGTTATGACAAACCTACACAGTGTGTTCAAAAGCAAAGACATCACTTTGGTGACAAAAGTTCATATAGTCATGTATGGATGTGAGAGCTGAACAATAAACAAGGCAGACCTCTGAAGAATTGATGCTGTCGAACAGTAGTGCTGGAGAAGACTCTTGAGAGTCCCTCAGAAAGTAAGATCAAATCAGTTAATCTTAAAAGAAATAAACCCTGAATACTCTTTGGAAGGACTGATGCTGAAGCTGAGGCTCCAACACTTTGGCCACCTGATGCAACCAGTTGATGCATGCCAAAAGATCCTGATGCTATGGAAGATTGAAGACAGAAGGAGAAAAGGGCAACAGAGGATGAGATGGTTAGATGGCATCGCTGATTAATTGCACATGAACTTGGGCAAACTCTGAGGGATGGTGAGGGACAGGGAAGTCTATTGTGCTGCAGTCCATGGGGTTGTGAGCATTAAAATATGGCTTGGTGACTGAACAACAACAATAATAAAATAATGATCGCTGTTGTTCAGTCACAGTCATATCCAATTCTTTGCAACCCCATGGACTATAGCACATCAGCCTTCCGTGTCCTTCACTATCTCCTGGAGTTTGCCCAAATTTACATCCATTGAGGCAGTGATGCTATCTAACCATCTCATATTCTGTTGCCCCCTTCTCCCTTCACCCTCAATCTTTCTCAGCGCTAGGATTTTTTCCAGTTAGTCACATCTTCACATCAAGTGATCAAGATATCAGAGCTTCAGCATCAGTCTTTACAATGAATATTTAGGGTTGATTTCCTTTAGGGTTGATGGTTTGATCTCCTGCAGTCCAAGGGATTCTCAAGACTCTTCTCCAGCACTACAATTCAAAACCATCACTCAGGTTTCTTTATAGTCCAACTCCCAGACCTGTACATGACTACTGGAAAAGCCATAGCTTTGACTATATGGATCTTTGTAGGCAAAGTACAAAGTTTCTGTTTTGAATATGCTGTGTAGATTTGCCATAGGTTACCTTCCAAGAAGCAAGCTTTTTTTTTTTTTTTTCATGGCTGTAGTCACTGTCCACAGTGATTTTGGAGCCCAAGAAAATAAAATCTGTCACTCATAATTGCATTGTAGAGACTCAAATATAGCCTTATGTCAATGGTAATAGTATTAAAAAGGAGGATTATGTGATGATAAAGGAGAAAGAGAGGTGAGCGGGACACTGAATTTTTCAGTCTTCAGGTCTTTGTCTAGATTTCTTTTTCCTGACCTTATGAAAACTAGTGTACACTGCTATAGAACCTCTAGAACATGCTTTCCTGCATTGCATTTGTTTATTTTGTCATTTTTTTCCCCTCCACTGTAGTGTAAGCTAGAAGAAGGAAAGGATCATGTCTTTATTGCCCAGATCATATGCTCACTATGTATCACATTGTCTAATGTACTGGAAGTAATCAACCGATATTTTGAAATCATTGAGGAAGAATGCACATATCAAACAAAATGAAGTAGGCAGAAAACAGGGAATAAGACAGAAAGGAAAACATCTATATTGTTGACATTGTTTTCAAATAGAATTACTAATAATTTGGGTTCCTTTATTTTTCTATTTTGTCTTTAAAACAGTGTAGATGTAGACATTTGATACATCTGTAAGAGGTTTTCAGGGGTTATTAGTAAAGTCCCTTAAAATCAGATTGAGACAACAGAAAGCAAGATCTGCTACCCTGTGAATTCATACTATGTAGATAATATAGCTATTTTAACAATGTAGATATCAATCCACCAAAAATTATATCAATTTTTATTTTCAGAAATTGAAACACAAAATACTTAGCTATTCAACATTCCTGATGAGTCAAGAGACCAAAGAGCAAGAAAACATAAAGATCAGTTAACTACAAAGGGGAAACAAACAAACACACTTAGAGAAACAAGAGTGGTGCGTGGAATTTACTGAATGTGATAGCTTGCTATTTAAGGTCAAATTATACTTGTGCTAAATGTTAATCTAAATGAAACATTATAAAATCTCCATCAGAACCTCTGAAGACATAAAAAGCAAATATTTTTCTTTTGTTTATTATAAAGTCAGTTACAAATAAAACTGAGAAGAATATTGTTACAAATCACTGGCCATGGTGGGAGAAACACAAAGCCACAGGAACTTTCAATTAGTCATGAGCTGCCTAAGAGGTCATGCTCGACTGGGACAATGGATTTGTTTCACTTTAGGTCTGTACTGTTAGGTAAAAGGAATTACTGTTTGAGATATTGTACACTGTGCCAGTTTCAATACACCAAGAACAGAGTGGCTGTAAATTTTAGAAAATCTATTCTGGGGCACCATGGGGAAAAGTTGCAATAAGGCTGATGAAGGTTAAATAGACCATATATTTTAGTTGGGGCTACAAATCTATAGCAAGCTCAAGCCAAGAGAAACAGGTAATGTCTCCAGTTGAAACAAAAAAACCTTATTTTGGATTATTGTAAAAGACAAATTCTCTGAAAAAAAAAAAAAGCAATAATTTATGACTTAATGAGAACTTATTTTCTATGGCTTCTATTTTATCTGAATTCATTTTATTCTGTGTATATTCTCTAATATTTGTGTCTATCTTCCTGTAGAAGATAGACACAAATATTAGATTTTTTTTTTTAAGGAAAATAAATGTTAGTCATTCAGTCTTGTCTGACTCTTTTGCAACCGCATGGACTGTAGACCACCAGACTCCTCTGTCCATGGAATTCTCCAGGCAAGAATACTGAAGTGAGTTGCCATTTGGGTCCTTTGAAAAATGATTGCGACTTGAATTACTTTGGTTTACAACATCTACACCATTTAGTGTGCAAGTATTAGTCACAAAATACTTCAATGGTGATAAATGGAATCTGTTGATACTTTTAGTATGACTAATGAATTAAATAAAAGATCAACAGAGCAGAAGACTCCCTCGCATATTCTGGCAATGCAGAAATAAGAGAACTTTAAAAAGCCATAGGAAGGAAGCTGCTACTGAGAAGCTAGATAATGACTACCACTCAGTGTTGACTGGCACATGCAGTGTTGAAGAGGGATTAGCTTTCTTCTTCTGCCTGATTTCACATTTTTATCTGGGAAATCCTCTCTACTGCTTTGTTTCTTAGTTAATTTTCAAATATTTTGATTTTTGCTTATTTCAAAGGCAATTCTCAATGGTGTGTTTACATGTCCTGTGATAGCTTTGATTGTCAGCTCTACTTTCAAGGATGTTTGTACAGCAAAGAGCCTTGAAAGATAGAAATAGATAAAATATTCTTTGTGGATAGAATACAGATGTGTTTCCTGATGACTCTGATAAAGATAATGGCTCTATCTGTGGCAAAGTTTGGGCAACTTCGCTAGGAACCTTCTCATAAAAGGGGGATTTTCTTAATCTTGGAATTCCTCAGCTTGGGTACAAATCCACTTATCCACTGTAAGTGCAGTGTACAACTGGGCCTACTTCCAGGTTGCTGTAATGGGATTTGGGAGGCAAGTAGAAGCCAGTGTAAATATAAAATCAGGCTGCTATTGTTCAGGGAATAATAAACTCCCTTATTTGTGGCCCAGGAATTACCTATTCTCTGCTAGAATCTGTGAAACTGTGGCAGATTCACTTCACAGTTCTTTACATCTGTAATGACAAATTCTTTTTGTGATTATTCATTTTGAGGAATGACAAAAGTAGAACACATATAGGATGAGTGTATGATCTGCAAACCTGATGACAGAAAGCAAGAAGTAATAGCCTTTTTTGTGTGACTAGAAGAATGTTACATTAAACATTTAAAAAATATCTTCTTTGAGTAAGAAAAGTCCTTGTTTCTAAATAAGAGGTATTTTGGGTCAACAAGAAAAAAATTTTTTTCTTCAAAAGTATCTGCTTTTGATGGGAAAGTATTTTTCAATGGCCAGAGATGATAGACCTATATTTTTCTAATTAGGTGAGGGGTGTTCTTTACTATAGGAAACCTTAGCTAAAACTAAGCTGATCATTTTCAAGAATTGTTGCAGACTCCACTGTTTCAGTTAACATCTTAAATAAAAAATTCTCCCCAATTTCCCATTTCAAACAAACAACTGAGGAAGAGTCCACAGTCAAAACTACTGCTGAGTATTGGTCATTATCATCTCCTCTGTCTCTTAGCCACATTTATCACTAAGGTCAATGTCCAGACCATGAAAGCCTTCTGTCCTGTGAAAGAAGTTAATTGGATATTACCTGTAAGTCCTTCCTTAGGTGTTGTGCATGATTAAAAAAAAAAAAATTCCACCCCACCTATTTTTTTTATTGTTTAAAATTACTTTTAGAAACTAATATGGAGTAATAATTTATAATGCACAATTTTGGGTTTGGGGAAATTCCTCAAGATTCTCAATAGCCAACTAAAATGTTACATCAGTATGTCTGATTATTTCTTGTTTCATTGGTCTGCTTTTTTCTGACATACCTATTAAAGGATAGTGGTGATATTTTATATAAAAGGAGAACATTCATAATTTAAAAATACATTTTTTGAAAAGTCTAAATTTGCAGTGGTTTATGATAAGCAAAAGCTTATATTTTCTATAGATTATGTTCAGTAGGATTCAGTAGGTTTTTTTCTTTTTAATTATCACAGTGTTCTATCTACTCTATGTGTTGTGTGATTTATATTGACTAGACCTAGAACACTATGCATAGTTCTTTATGATCATGGACCCCCTTCGTGATTGTCTTTCATAATTAAGCAATCAAACAACTGCCTTTTATCTTCACATGTTAATCTTCCATCAGTCCATAATCAAAGAAATCTTTTATTTAACTAACTACAAATATATGAGGCAGTCATCAACTATTTTTCTATAGTGAATCTAAGTGAAAATTCTCTCACAGAATTTTTAACTCTGTTCAACTCATCTTGAGTATTTAAATTTGTTTCTCAGCCCTAAATATATTCCTTTCCTCTCCAACCAAAATGAGGTAAATGTCAGGCCTTGGATTTGATTTAAATTTACACCCAGCTCTTTCATCTCAAATGCACACATCTCATCTGTGACTGCTTATCAGTGAGATGACTGAAAGCAATTGCTTTAAGTGCCTAACTCTATATATCTGAATCCATCTGTAGAACTTTGGTGCCACACTCACATATATCACAATGCTCCAAGCTTCTGTGAGTCTCTCCATGGAGAATATAAGTTTCATAAGACACACACTTGGCATTTGTCTTGAATCACTGTATTAACCTAACTCCTTTGCCATTCTCTTATAAAATTGGATGAAGAAATTATAGTCAAGTGTCAAAAATTGAAGACTTTGGAAACGAATAATGAAACACTGAGTATTTGTTATACATTTGAATGAAAGTTAATACATACTACTGAAGGAAAGATGTCATTTGAGCAGAATTTATTCCTTTAAGTATTAAAATGTTTTCCCTTGTCCACTAATCAAATTTGCTATTTGTCAACCAGAGCTGACCCAGTATAAATTATACATTTAATGTTTATCCATATTTTAAAAAAATATGACAGGGAGATTGAACAAAACAAAAAAAATCCCAAATTCTCTTAGACTAATAAATCAATTTCAACATGTGAAACCTAAATATGAATGTCAAAGATCATATTCACCTCAACAATATTGTGGATTAGTATCATCAACAGCAATCTGAAAGCATTTTGTGAATGGTAACTGTATGGAATTTAAACTTATTGAATTCCTTCCCATACACAAAAACATCCATCATATAACACTCTCAGTGGTCTGTGAGATAATTATAGATTCTGATTCAAACTAGAAGTAAGCAAAGTGGGTTATTTTTAAAAATTGCTAGTATGTTTTTCTCAATAAATTCCAGTACTCTGGCATTTAAAAAAAATGCTCAGTACTCTAAAAAGACTATAGAATTTGCTTGTGCTTACAGAATACAATTATCATCTATTATTTTATTAAAAATTGGATTAGCTTAATATTCATTACAGCAAACCAAATACTAATTACTTTTAAATTTGGAGAGTTCTCTCATAAAGTTTCAACCTTTAAAAAATTGTTCTATATGATTGAATTAAGTGTGAACATATGTCACTAAATCTTTCTGTAAATCAATTCCAAGTAAGGTGGCATTTACCGTTATGTTACATGTTGATCTATTTCCAAACATGATCTATTACCAACTAATCTTTAAACCTGCTCCTGGCTCTGATGTCTTAGTTGAAGGTAGCAATATTTCTTACCCTGAAGGTAACAAGATAAGGATACACTGGTGGTGGGAGGAGGGGAGGCTGAGAATCCAGGGACTCCATGCACGTTCAAGTCTAGGAGTAGTTCTGCCTTGTGTTCTGGGAAGGATAGATAGAGAACCCGTCCTCTCTGAGAGAGGCCCCTCTCATCTCCAGTCCAGGGCCTGGCTTCTTGAGCTCTGAAGAGGCTAGTTGAAAAGTCTCTCTTCCCAATTTAGGAGTTAGGGTGGCATCATAAGCACCTGCCAGGTTTGGGTGGGGCAGCTTTAGTTCACCTGCAGAGAACTGCTCCTTTTATTCCAGCCAGCCAGTGTTTTCATCAGTAAAACGCAGAGAAGTCATTCTCAGATCACCTGTCCTGTTAATACTGCTTTTTAACATTTAGTCAGTGTACCTACAACAGCCTGAAAGGGAATATAGATTCATTTTCTGTTACTTTGTAAACATTAAATCATTTATGAAGTATTTTATTTTTGAGTGTTTTTATGAATGGTAGATTCCTGGATGCAGAGATGCAGTGTTATTCATAATATATGGAAGAAAATATTCTTTTTTTTAAATTTAATTTAATTAATTTATTTTTTTTAATTTAATTTTATTTTTTAACTTTACAATATTATATTGGTTTTTCCATATATCAACATGAATCGGCCACAGGTATACATGTGTTCCCCATCCTGAACCCTCCTCCCTCCCCGTACCTTGCATGAGTGAGTAATGGACACAAAAAAACACAGTACATGGCAGTGTGTGATGAGAATTATCAGTTATGGAAGGGAAAAGTTGGTGTCCTTCAGGCCTTTGATAGAGGCTGGATTTTGAGCAGGAATGGGATTCAGCTAGCATTCTAGAGAGAGGAAACAGTAAAAGCAAATGCTCCGGCAGAAGCACACATAGCACATTATAGGGTGAAAGAGCAGTCTGGATGTTCCCTTATGGTTCAGGTGGTGGAGAATCTGTCTGCAATGCAGGAGACCCAGGTTAGATCCCTGGGTCAGGAAGATCCCCTGGAGGAGGGCATGGCAACCCACACCAGTGTTTTCGATTGAAGAATTCTGTGAACAGGGGAGCCAGGTGGGCTACAGTCCATGGTGTCACAAAAAATTTTGAAGAGGCAAGTAAATTAGTGCTTAACTAGAAGCTTATTGTTATAAATGCATATATTAAAAGAGGGGGGAATGAAAAATCAATGAGCTAACATTCTATTCTAATAAAAGTAGTAGAAGAAAAATAAATCTAACTTAAGGACAGTGAAAAGAAATAAAGATTTAAAAAACTCATCAAATAAATCAAAATATAGTGGAGAAAAATCACTTCTTTTGAAGAGTTTAAAAAATACTTGATAAATCTTTATAGTTATAAATCTCATAAATCTCCATCAGCAGTATCTCATAAAGCTGAATATATCAATTCAGTAATTCTAATTACTACAGATGGTGATATCAGCCATGAAATTAAAAGACGCTTACTCCTTGGAAGGAAAGTTATGACAAACCTAGACAGTATATTGAAAAGCAGAGCCATTATTTTGTCCACAAAGATCCGTCTAGTCAAGGCTATGGTTTTTCCAGTGGTCATGTATGGATGTGAGAGTTCGACTATAAAGAAAGCTGAGTGCCGAAGAAGTGATGATTTTGAACTGTGGTGTTGGAAAAGACTCTTGAGAGTCCCTTGGACTGCAAGGAGATCCACCCAGTCCATCCTAAAGGAGATCAGTCCTGGGTGTTCATTGGTAGGACTGATTTTGAAGCTGCATCTCCAATACTTTGGCCACCTGATGCAATGACCTGACTCATTTGAAAAGACCCTGATGCTGAGAGGGATTGGGGGCAGGAGGAGAAGGGGACGAGAGAGATGGTTGGATGGCATCACCGACTCAATGGACATGGGTTTGGATGGACTCTGGAAGTTGGTGATGGACAGGGAGGCCTGGCGTGCTGCAGTTCATGGGGTGGCAAAGTGTTGGACACGACTGAGTGACTGAACTGAACTGAATTCTCGGTTTATATCCCCAAATTTAAATATGTGTTCACTAAAAACTTGAACCTAAGTGTCACAGAAACTTATTTTTAATTGCTCCAACAGAAAGTTAATAGATGTCCATAACTATTGAATGGATAAATAAATTGCAGTTATTTACATAACTAAATACCTACCAGAGATGCAAATAAATAAAATATGACTACACACAATGACTTGGATAAATCTCACAGGCATAATGTTGAGTAAATAACCTCCACAAAGGACTACATCATGCACTATTTCATTTATATGAAGTTGAAAAGCCATGCAAGACTAAACAATATTGTTTAAGATAGAATTTGTTGAGCTAAGGGGTGACCATGATGAGGAAGTAAGAGTCCCTGGAAGACTGGAAATGTTTTTATGTCTGAGTTCTGCTTACAATGGTGAGCTCACTTTGTGAAACCTGAAAAAAGATGATATGCTGCTGTTTTTTTTTTTTTTTCTGTAGACTCTGTATAATTTAATAAATGTACTGAAAAATAAATGTCACACAATTATAAAGAACATCTATATATGTACTCTAAAATATATGATAGCATTTATATTCAATTGAAACCCATAATATTTAATTTTCTAAATATGCCTTTTTATCTTTTTGAATTTGGAGATGTTGCCTTTAGAATGAAAGCAAATGCAATATTTAAAAGTGATTTAATATGAAGATCCCAGCATGATTTTATATTGTAGATCACAGTTCTTTACTAAATAAGCACTGCTGCTGCTGCTGCTAAGTCACTTCAGTCGTGTCCAACTCTGTGTGACCCCACAGACGGTAACCCACCAGGCTCCCCTGTCCCTGAGATTCTCCAGGCAAGAACACTGGAGTGGGTTGCCATTTCCTTCTCCAAACAAGCACTAACAAAGACTATTTTGTACACAAAAAAAATTTTATGGATAATTTGGTTTAGATAAAATATTGAGGGAAAAAAAAACAGGAAAGACTAACACTTTAAAAGTGGTTTATTTCCAAAAGACTGCACTTTTATTTTTGAAGTCTCTTTATCATGAAGTGCTGATATGGACACACACCTCCAATAACATTTTACTAAGTTATTTTTTAGCACTGCTGAATTTATTAGGCTAAAACTAATTGAGGAAAATGTTTATTTGAGGGTATATGTACATACCATCACTGTGAAATAAATAAAAACTCAAAAATGAAAGCAGTACCTCTTTAAAACAGGAGAGACTAACCAGCCACTTTCTGCAAGCTGACTGCTTTTGGCTCCGTCTGACCTTGACAAGCCAAAGGTTTATCCTTACAAACTTACATTTTGTGTATCTTACTTGCCGAGCCTGCAATAGTTGACCACTTAGGGGCTTAGCAATTGCCTGATCCATGCTCATATAATTCGACTCACTGTAGCATCTGAGATGAGGGACTCAGTTGAGTTCAGTTCAGTCACTCAGTCGTGTCCGACTCTTTGCGACCCCATGAATCACAGCACGCCAGACCTCCCTGTCCATCACCAACTCCCGGAGTTCACTCAGACTCACATCCATTGAGTCAGTGATGCCATCCAGCCATCTCATCCTCTGGCGTCCCCTTTTCCTCCTGCCCCCAATCCCTCCCAGCATCAGAGTCTTTTCCAATGAGTCAACTCTTCGCATGAGGTGACCAAAGTATTGGAGTTTCAGCATCAGCATCATTCCCTCCAAAGAAATCCCAGGGCTGATCTCCTTCAGGATTGACTGGTTGGATCTCCTTGCAGTCCAAGGGACTCTCAAGTCTTCTCCAACACCACAGTTCAAAAGCATCAATTCTTCGGTGCTTAGCCTTCTTCACAGTCCAACTCTCACATCCATACATGACCACTGGAAAAACCATAGCCTTGACTAGATGGACCTTTGTTGGCAAAGTAATGTCTCTGCTTTTGAATATGCTATCTAGGTTAGTCATAACTTTCCTTCCAAGGAGTAAGCATCTTTTAATTTCATGGCTGAAGTCACCATCTGCAGTGATTTTGGAGCCCAGAAAAATAAAGTCTGACACTGTTCACTGTTTCCCCATCTATTTCCCATGAAGTGGTGGGACTGGATGCCATGATCTTCGTTTTCTGAATGTTGAGCTTTAAGCCAACTTTTTCACTCTCCACTTTCACTTTCATCAAGAGGCTTTTTAGTTCCTCTTCACTTTCTGCCATAAGGGTGGTGTCATCTGCATATCTGAGGTTATTGATATTTCTCCTGGCAATCTTGATTCCAGCTTGTGTTTCTTCCAGTCCAGCATTTCTCATGATGTACTCTGCATATAAATTAAATAAGCAGGGTGATAATATACAGCCTTGACTACTTTACAGCAAAGAAGTGATGGAAATTGCCTCCACTGGTCAATACATACATAGAACTGTTCATAAGAAGCCTGCCTCATAGAGTACTAGCTGCTGCTGCTGCTAAGTTGCTTCAGTCGTGTCCGACTCTGTGCAACCCATAGACGGCAGCCCACCAGGCTCCCCTGTCCCTGGGATTCTCCAGGCAAGAACACTGGCGTGGGTTGCCATTTCCTTCTCCAATGCATGAAAGTGAAAAGTGAAAGTGAAGTCACTCGGTCATGTCTGACTCTTAGAGACCCCATGGACTGAAGCCTACCAGGCTCCTCCATCCATGGGATTTTCCAGGCAAGAGTACTGGAGTGGGGTGCCATCATAGAGTACTAGAGCAACCTTCTAAAGCTACAACTTCATACTATAGAAAGATACTGTCTTCCTAGGTGGCGCTAGTGGTAAAAACCTACCTGCCCATGCAGATGTAAGATCATCAAATCAGGTGATCCCTGGGTTGGGAAGATCCCCTGGAGAAGGGAATGGCAACCCACTCCAGCATTCTTGCTTGGAGAATCCCATGGACAGAGGAACCTGAGGGGTTACAGTCCATGGGGTCACAAAGAGTCAGACACAACTGAAGCAACTTAGCATGCATGCATGGAAGGATGTGCTACTATCCTTTAGGATGTAGTGAATGCATTGAGTTTGAGAACTTAATGTGTTATCAGCATGAAGAATGCTTGGATCTTAGAAATAAAGGAAGAAACAATAGTGGTTCCATTCATCAAAACTCTGGAGTGCTTTGTGCTCTGTGTACCTGGAATTGTCTTCTCCGTAAGGTTGGAGTCTCTGGTCCCCAAAAAAGGGCATGACGCTATGAAGGAGCAAGGGTCTCATTAGACTATAAACTTTGGCTGCTGCTTGAACATCCTGGACTCCCTGTGTCCAGGGACAGCAAGTAAAAATAGGAGTCACTGTTATTTGTTGTTCAGCCTCCCAGTCATGTTCTACTCTTTGCGACCCCTGGGACTGCAGCATGCCAGGCCTCATTCCCTCACATCTCCGGGAGTTTGTCCAAGTTCTCGGCCAGTGACTCGGTGATGCTGTCCAACCATCTCATTTTCTGTTGCCCTTTTCTCCTTCTGCCTTCAATTTTTCCCCGCATCAGGGTCTTTTCCAATCAGTCAACTGTTGGCATCAGGTGACCAAAGTGTTGGAGCTTCAGCTTCAGTCCTTCCAATGGAGGGATGACAAATTCTGACTAGCAGGAAGGAGAGGCTACATATAACAGAGTCCGACAGCAATATGCAGGAATGAGCTTGCTGAACATTTCGGTTCCCACTGGTCCTCTTACCCTGGAGCCCTTACTTAGAACAATAAGTCAGTAGCTGTAGTTATTACTGTTATCTCCATTACCATCATTCCATGCTACCTTCTTATTTGTCAACTCAATGGTCTTCTTGTATTCAAACTTTATTTTTCTTATCTTCCTACTGGAAACACATTTGCACACACACACAGGCTTAAGAATCCTCTTTTAAAAGTGTTACCAAAAAAAAAAATAAATAAATAAAAGAGTTACAGCATGCATCCTCTTAAAGTTCCTGTGAAAACAAAGGTGATCCTAAAGATAAATACCACATTTACCATAAAAACAGGTGTTACAAGAAAGTGGATATATACTTTATTGATTGTATATTACCATGTGAGTAATACAGGCATGAACAATGATAACTTCTCTCAATACTTGTATCAGTTTGCAGACTTTATTTTCAGGAACTTCATTTAACCCATGAGGATATTAATGAAGACTTATAGGAACTGCTAAAACCTTTAGTCAATCATTGGTATGCTTTCAATTATTTGAATATATTGGACATGAATAATTAATTTTTTTAGTTCTCATTTTAATATTTTTCATTATCCAGCTTGAAGAAATTTTCTGCTCCCTACATGAGACACACACACACACACACACACACGAACAGAAGCAGAAGCTTTGCTATCATACTTTCTATTCCCTCTCATTATATTCTGTAATGTTAAGGGAAATTTGAAAGGAACTCATTTTATTTGGAGCTTATAATATGTTGTAACTGTCATCTCATTTAGTCCTCCCAACACACTGAGTGGTTGGCATCACCATCCACAGTGGTAAAGAGATTAATCGATAAATCTAAGGGAAAAAAAAGTTCTCAATTACAGAACTGTAGAGTCAGGAATTAAGTTCGGGCCTGACTCCAAAGGTCACGCCTTTCTCTCTATGACTTATCTCCTTTTCCATTATACTATTAGAGTCATCAACCAATGAATGTGTATGAACTTAGCAGTGTATATTACAGTGACATGTTTATACATTTTATTAGCATTAAAAAGCTAATGGTTATTGCTATATTACTGAAATATATGTTGCCTAGTCTTAATGGTTATTGCAATATTAATAAGGTATGAAAGAATATTCTTAGTGGTGATTGCCATTTTAAGAAGATATATGAAGAAGTTTATAGGCTACAAAAGAAATAAATATACTAAAGGAAAACACTGTCATAATGCATATTCCAAGAGTAACACAGCTTGAATGGTTATAGATTACAAAAGTCATTTCACTGGAAAATAATTTTAATGTCTAATAAATTTAAAATGATAGAGAAGAAAGGTATGCTTAAAAGGGCTCCCTGTCATCAGGCTAGCCCTGCTTCAACCCTTCCAACCTAGAACATAGCTTGGAAAGTATTAAATCAGTCTTCCAAGTTGCTGAAGTTCCATTTCACTCAGTAGTGAAAAGAAAATAAGGTCCATTTCTGGTAACTTGATGTAACAAGCCAATCATTACCTGACTCATCTAAATTTCTAATTTCTAAACTGATATAGTCTTCCTTTTTGGAATAAATTTTATTGACTCACTGTGCATGTAAATTCTAGTTACATATTATTTCTTCTCCTAGATTGCCAGTGTCTGCATGTACATAAAATAGTTCTTCTATCTGTGAAGATTGTTAACACCCTGTTCCTATCTTATTTTGTCAACAAGCTTGCATTAGTTCTGTTCAGTCACTCAGTCATGCCCGACTCTCTGCAACTGCATGGACTACAGCACGCCAGGACTCCCTGTCCATCACCAACTCCTGGAGCTTGTTCAAACTCCTGTCCTTTGAGTCAGAGATGCCAACCAACCATCTCATCCTCTGTCATCCCCTTCTCCTCCTGCCTTCAGTCTTTCCCAGCATCAGGGTCATTTCCACTGAGTCAGTGCTTTGCATCAGATGGCCAAAGTATTACAGCTTCAGCTTCAGCATTAGTCATTCCAATGAATATTTAGGATTGATTTCCTATTATGATTGACTGCTTTGATCTCCTTGAAATCCAAGGAACTCTCAAGAGTCATCTCTAACATCACAGTTCAATAGCATCAATTCTTTAGTGTTCAGCTTACTTTATGGTCCAACTCTCACATCCTTACATGACTACTGGAAAAATCATAGCTTTGACTAGATGGATCTTTGTCAGCAAAGTAATATCTCTGCTTTTTAATATGATGTATAGGTTGGTCATAGCTTTTCTTCCAAGGAACAAGCATCTTTTAATTTCATGGCTGCAGTCACCATCTGCAGTGATTTTGGAGCCCAAGAAAATAAAATCTCTCACTGTTTCCATTGTTTCCCCATCTAACTTGTCATCAAGTGATGGGACCAGATGCCATGATCTTAGTTTTTTTGAATGTTAAGTTTTAAGCTTTTTCACTCTCCTCTTTTACTTTCATCAAGAGGCTCTTCAGTTCCTCTTTGATTTCTGCCATAAGGGTGGTGTCATCTGCATATCTGAGGTTATTGATATTTTTCCCAGCAATCTTGATTCTAGCTTGTGTTTCATCCAGCTCGGCATTTCACATGATGTACTCTGCATGTAAGTTAAATAAGCAAGATGGCAATACGCAGCCTTGACATACTCCTTTTCCAATTTAGAGCCAGTCCATTGTTCCATGTATTGTTCTAACTGTTGCTTCTTGAACTGCATACATATTTCTCAGTTCATATTAGAAATATTTCTTAATATTGTTTGAAATGGAATTTTTCAGTACACATTTTAATTGTGTATTACTGATATGTAGGAATACAGTTAAGCAAAGATGCCATTAGGCTGAAGTGGTTTCAATCCACTGGTAGTTTATGTAAACAAAATCTAATCTAGAGTCAATACACTCGAATCCCAGGGAACAAAACTTAAGAGCAACTAGTACAGACAGCCAACTAGGCTTTCCTAAATAAGGCAACTGCTTAAGCAATAGTGACTCAAATAATTTATTAATATTTGTTTTGCCTTCTAGTCTTCTCTTTAAAACACTTTCATTTCTGTCTGTGGGATTCTCCTAACCAATTTCAGTTTGCTTTGCCTGGTTGAAATTATATTTGCTCAAATAAAATCATAGGAATTCTAATATGCTTCAGTTTATCTTTTAATAGATTTTTTATTTAAAGTTGCTTTTTCTAATGATATTATAACAATGACAAATGTTCTTTACTTAGAATTTTACTGGTATAATATTTTAAAAATGCCTCTACCTCCTATGGGGCAATTTAGACCATTTTACTGATTATACTTTTCAGTGTATTAAGGACTAATTTCTACTATCATAATTTGTGTCTTCCTATACTCTGTTATTTATGCTTTTTTCTCCCTGATATCTTTGGAATTTGGATGTTTCTTTAGTTTCCCACCCATTCACATACTGGTTTAAAATTTATACACTCTTGTTCTTTTTTTTTTTAAGTCTAATTTTGAAATTGTTTTCCCAATGGCTCAGCAGGTAAAGAATCCACCTGATGCAGGTTTGATCCCTGAATTGAGAAGATCCCTTGGAGTAGAAAATGGCAACCCACTACAGTATTCTTGTCTAGAAAATTTCATAGAGAGAGGAACCACGAACAATGGGCTACAATCCATGAGACTGCAGAGAGCTGAACACACACATACTGAACAGAACACAGCAGAGTCCTAGAGCTAACAAATTTTAAAAATGATGTGTGCAATCCTAAAATAATCTACTCCAGGGCAGCACAGATTTGGATACAGTACAATAGATAACCAATTTCTTTCCTCACCAATCCCTACAATTATGTTAATGCTTCAACAACTAGCCTACATATTGATATAACAGGATCTAACAGCTTTTAAAAACTTCTAATTGTATTTAGTTACCTGCAGTTTCACTAAGATATGCCCACATGAAGATTTATCTTATTGAATTCTTGTACCTTTTGAATCTGAGAAGTCATTTCTTTTAACAAATTATTCCTTTGCCTTCTCTCCAGATTTCTATTTCCTGCTGCTTTCAATAACACTGGCTAGGCTATCTCCTAGTTCATTATAGTCTCTGTTCTATTTTTCCTTGTATTGTATTACAGTCTCAGGTCTTTCTATTTTTTTCATCTGAATTGAATCCACTGATTTAAATGAAATAAGCTTATAAGTTTTACTCTATAACCTGCTTAGATATATCACAAATGAATTTAAAATGATCTTTTCTCTTTTGGTTTCTATGTTTGATTTTCTTGTATGTTTAGTTAATTTCTTTGTTTTAAATAGATTAAACACTCTTGTTTAAAAGGCTATCAAATACTTCTATAATCTGTATTGGGAATTTAATTCTGTTACTTATTTTATTTACTAATAAATGACTCATGATATATTTTCCTTTTTTTACCTTTGGCCTAGATAATAATCCTTTCTCAGTACTATATATGTTGCAAATGATTTATTCCAATATAGATTTTTAAACCTTTGAATATGTATGTCCTTTGTTCTATACAGTTGCTTTTTGTATTGATATAGTTAAATCTGGGTGTGTTCAACAACATATTTTTCCAGTACTTTTTGAGTTTTTCTATTTATGATTATTAGTTTTGTAATTTCAATTAACTTTTGTGTATTCAAAATCAAAATCTAAATTTCATTTCTTATATGCAGAAGCTATTACACAACATGAATTTCTGAATGACTAATATTTATCCCACAGATTAAAGCTCAACATTCAGAAAACTAAGATCATGGCATCTGGTCCCACCACTTCATGGGAAATAGATGGGGAAACAATGGAAATACTGAGAGATTTTATTTTCTTGGGCTCCAAAATTACTGCAGATGGTGACTGGAGCCATGAAATTAAAAGACACTTACTCCTTGGAAGGAAAGTTATGACTAACCTAGATAGCATATTCAAAAGCAGAGACGTTACTTTGCTAACAAAGGTCCGTCTAGTCAAGGCTATGGGTTTTCCAGTGGTCATGTATGGATGTGAGAGTTGGACTGTGAAGAAAGCTGAGCACCGAAGAATTGATGCTTTTGAACTGTGGTGTTGGAGAAGACTCTTGAGAGTCCCTTGGACTGCATGGAGATCCAACCAGTCCATCCTAAAGGAGATCAGTCCTGGGTGTTCATTGGAAGGACTGATGCTGAAGCTAAAACTCCAGTACTTTGGCCACCTCATGGGAAGAGTTGACCCATTGGAAAAGACCCTGATGCTGGGAGGGATTGGGGGCAGGAGGAGAAGGGGACGACAGAGGATGAGATGGCTAGATGGCATCACTGACTTGATAGACGTGAGTCTGAGTGAACTCCAGGAGTTGGTGATGGACAGGGAGGTCTGGCGTGCTGTGATTCGTGGCGTCGCAAAGAGTGGGACACAATTGAACGACTGAACTGAACTGATCCCACAGATATGAAATGTCAAATTTATGATATAATAAATTTCCATGTGAGTGGGAAAAATAAAATAACCAGTATGAGTTGCTGGCTTCCCCCCAAAATGGGAATACTTCAGGCTTCAGATGACAGAGAAATATGTGGATCTGAAAACTGACACAAAAATCTGTGTGAAAGCTCTTTAGAAATAGAAGGCATTTAAGAAAAAAATGTCATCCCAGGATACAGTGTGCACGTTTGAGGGGCTGACAAAAGAAGATAATAGATAATGGAAAATCTTTCCGTGCACTTTTAAAATTTTGGACTGTCCTATTACCACTTGCAATCCGTTATATATTTTGTTACATTCATGAAATATTGAAGTGATAATAGTTCAATACATTAAGAAAATATCTCAATAAATTTCATTTCATATTCGTGACTTTAAAAATATATTCAATCAGAAGGAATGGAAAGGAACATTCTATTAATACCTTAAGATGCCTATATTACACATAGTGAAAACAATCATTAAAATTCATGGAGTTACTAAATCTATTTCTCTTAAACTTGAAAAAAAATTATAAAAGCATGTCTGCCACTACTGCTATTGTTTCTAGTTAAGCCCTATGAATATTTTAAACCAAGAAAAAATGGTGTAAGAGAATACTATAATATCTGTTAGAAAGAGAAGAGAATTAGTTTTTTTATTATTTTTAGACTTTATCAGCCACGTTATAAATCCATCAGGTGCAGCAAGTCATTTTATGGTACTGATAAACTGATTCTAAATTTTACATGGAGAAGTAAAAACCCTGAATAGCCAATACTATATCGAAGGAAAAGAATGGAATTGTAGGACAGATGCAACCATACAAGTCCTACTGTAAAGCTATAGTAATTAACATGATGTAGTACTGATGAGGGCTCACCTGGCGGCTCAGACAGTAGAGAATCCGCCTCCAATGTGGGAGACGTGGGTTCGATCCCTGGATTGGGAAGATCCCCTGGAGGAGGGCATGGCAACTCATTCCATTATTCTTGCCTGGGGAATCCCCATGGACAGAGGAGCCTGGTGGGCTACAGTCCATGGGGTCGCCAAGAGTCAGACATGACTGAATGACTAAGTACAGTATTGATGAAAGAACAGGCAAATATGTCACAAATGTCACAAAGTAGAGACTCCAGAAGTAGATCTACATAAATATAGTGAACTGATTTTTGTAAACTAGGAAAGTCAATGCAATGGAGCAAAGATAGTCTTTTCATCTTTGCAAAAAATGGTGCTGGAATAACTGGTCATTCACACAAGACAAAAATGAATGTAGAAAGACTTTATAACCTTCACAAACTCAAAAGGGAGCACAGACCAAAATGTAAAATGCAAAACTGTAAAACTCCTAGAAATAATAACAAAAGAAAGCCTACATGATTTTAGGTATGGGGATGCCTTTTTAATTTTATTTATTTATGTTTTAGTATTAATTTATTTGGCTGTGTCTGGTCTTAGTTGCAGCATGTGGGATCTTTTGTTGCCTTTCATTGCAGCATGCTGGCTTCTCTCTAGTTGTGGCAGGGGCTTAGTTACTCCGCAGGATGTGGGATCTTACTTCCTCAGCCAGGGTTCTAACCTGTGTTCCCTGCATTGGAAAGTGTATTTTTTTTTTTCAAATTCACTTTTATTTTCCTTTTACTCCTCACATACAGAACTTTTCTACATACTGAATTTCTTGCATCTGTAAAATCATTTGATGTTGGTCAGGCACCATTTTATCCCCTAAAACTTTGCTGGCATCAAAATATGACAGTTAACCAGTGTTAAATCTATAAAATATTTACATAGCACAGGACATTAAGTTTTAGACACTTGGCAATTGAACCACATAAAAATTGGACAAGATCCCCAACCTACATGTTCAGAATCAGGTGTTCACAGTCCCTATCTGGTGACTGTACATGGTTCAAAAGGCAGCAGAGGCAACAGGTAGTTACCTCAAAGGACATGGACCACTGTTATCTGGGAGCACACTATGTTATCCCAGTGTCATGTACCACTCCACCTTTCTCCAAGGTGGTCTCATAATTCTGGAATGGCAGGTCTGGCTGATACAAAATGAAGACAGACAACAAAACCTTTACTCTGTGGAGACATCCTAACTCCTACTATGTATGCATGGTGATCTTGAATGCAACTCATCCTAAAAGCTTGTCATGGTCATTCTTGGTTTTTAGGTCGGGTGATCCATCAATCTTGCCCTCAACTATTACTTTTTTTACATCACCATCACTACCAAAGTTGAGCTGGACAGCAACTAGTGGCTGCACGTAGCTCCCATGCAGTTTTGTTTTGTTTTCCATAATATGCAAATATTTTAAATCTATCTTTCCATTGGGAGGATAAGTTGATAGAACTGCTGTGCTTTCACTTTTTGCAATACAGTCTATCCTTGGTTCTCCTCGAGGCTTTAATACAATTATTCTGCTCATTTTCACAAGAATACAAGGGTTTCCTGATTGGTAGCCAAATGTGGGATCATCCACACCACCGTATGGTCAAGTAAGGCAAGAGGAAACTGACATGCTGTATATTCTGGATCCTTCTGCTCAAAATAGTTTCTATTGGTACAATATGTGAGTTTCTTCTGTTCTTCTAAGCCATAAGGCTTTAGAAATTTCTTAAGGTCATCAACGTACCCTTGATAGGATTACAAATCAGACAGGCTGAATGAAAAATCCAACGTTGGCACTGGTTTTGGAAAAATCACAAGTCCTGGACTAGGAATCTGGTCACGATATTTTGGAACCGTCTTCGTTTAGAGTCTGAAGCATGGCTCACATCATGAATGAAAAGAGTGCAGCCAGGAACCCATAAAAGACTGGATAGAAGAGCAAGATCAAACCCCAGCTCTTGGCAGCTCGCCCCAGGAACTCTCCGGTGGTCTGGCTGTAGATGAAGAGCTTCTACTCGGCCAGGCTCCGGTTGAAGGACTTCTTGTCTCTCTTCTTCATCGTGTGTGTGCCTACTGCCAGGGGAGACGCAGGGTGGAAGCTGCGAGGAGGGCGGAGGAGCATCCTTTTTAGAGCAGAACAGCCCTGAGACATGGGCAGAATGCGCGTCGGCGGAGAAAACCTCCTCAGTGCAGTGAGAGTTCAAGCAGGAAAGTGTATTCTTTTATTATTATTATTATTGAAGGATAATTGCTTTATAAAACTTCATTGTTTCTGTCAAACCTCAACGTGAATCAGCCATATCCCTTCCCTTTTGAACCTCCCTCCCATCTCCCTTCCCATCCCAGCCCTCCAGGAAAGTTACTCTTAACTGCTGGTGTTTGTTGTTCAGTCGCTAAGGTGTATCCGACTTTTTGCCAGGCTTCCCTGTCCTTCGCTCTAACCCAGAGTTTGCTCAAACTCATGTCCATTGAGTCAGTGATGCCATCCAAGCATCACATCCTCTGTCGTCCCTTTCTTCTCCTGCCCTCAGTCTTTCCCAATATCAGGGTCTTTCCCAATGAATTGGCTTTAGGAATCAGGTGACCAAAGTATTGGATTTTCAGCTTCAGCATCTGTCCTCCCAATGAATATTCAGGGTTGATTTCCTTTAGGATTAACTGGTTTGATCTCCTTGCTGTCTAAAGGGCTCTCACCAGGAAAGTTCTGACGATTCCTTTTTAGATATAGATTCAAAGACACCATCCATGAAAGAAATAATAAGATTTACTTCATTAAAATTAAAAACTTCTAACCTGTAAAAGACAATATCAAAAGACAAGTCAAGACTTGAGAAAATATTTACAGAAAACACATCTGAACAAACTAAGCATACTCTTGTCATACTATTGAGCAGTCAAGCTCCTTCATATGTATTCAAAGGAGTTACAAATTATATCTATACAAAAACATGAACTTGGATATTTATAGCAGCCTTATTTTTAACTCTCAAAACTTGGAAGCAACCAAGATGTCCATCAGTAGTTGAGTGTATAAACTGTGGTATATCCAGACAATGGAATATTATTCAGCACTAAAAATAAATAAGCTATGAAGTTTTGGAACAACATGGAGAAATCTTAAGTGTATATTATTTAGTGAAAGAAGCATACCTTAAAAAGCTACATATGTTTTGATACCAAATGTGCGACACTGGAAAGGGCAAAGTTTGGAGATATTAAAAAGACCAGTGGTTAGTATGGTTGGAAGAGTGGGGAAATTAATTGGTAGAGCACAAAAGATATTTAATACAGTGAAAATATTCTGTCTCATATTATGATGGATATATGTCCTTATACATTTATCTAAGCAGTGAATGTTGTTATAGGATAGATTTTACAACACCAAGAGTGAACCCTAATGTTTTTTGGATGATAATGATATATCAGTGTAGGTTCATCCTTATTAAAAATTAGCACTGAGGTGAGTGATGTTGATAATTGAGGAGAATGTGTATGTAGGTGCAGAAATTATATGGGAAATTTCATTATCTTCCTCCCAATTTTGCTTAAAACTTATCTTTTATAAAAGTCTTAAAAATACATCAGAATTTGAAACTAAAAACTGATGAAACTTCATCACAATTGCTAAATATAATATCAACTTATAAAATTTAATGATTTGTATTTAGAATATTACTTAGTATAAAAACCAAAAGCAAGACTAATATAATTAAAAATCAAGAAAGTATTTTTTAAGAATTAATACATAAACAAGTCACAGAGACTATGAAGAGTTGTCAATAAGTAACATAAAGAAAGTCTAAATAAAAATAGAGATAAATCAGCGCATGAATAACAAATTTTAGCATTGTTAAGTTTGTAATCACTTTTTCCAGTAATAGGTACACATGTTTATGTTCAAGAGAAAAATTTAACTGTGTATATTTGAAATGCTATACATTTGTAATTTTAAAAGAGTAAAAGTTCATTGCTAATTAATTTCTTATGAGAACAGAAACAGAAATCAACTTAGCAGGTACACAAATATACTACAGAACCACATATTTTAAAACATTTTCTTTTCTTTTTCTTTTCTTTTTTTTCCCCCAAATTCAGGAAAATAAGACTGATGGAACACACTAGAAAGCTCAGAAACAGATGTACCCAGGAAGATAAGGCAATAATGGTACCTGAAATGAGTAAGGAGGGGTGGAATATTTAGGATTTGATTTAAAACAATCTGGCACACCACATGCAAGAAAAAAATGGCCCATATTTTGTTATAAAAAAAGTAAAAAGAATTAAGATTGTGGGGCTAATTATACAAAATTCCAGATGATAAATTGACAAATAACTGCAATCTTGAGTCAGGAAAACAGAGCTTTAGAAAGCTAAAAAGGATAATTCATAAGAAGAAAATATAATGATTAGAGTGTATAAAAACCAGTGACTGTGCTCAATGTAAAATTCTATAGTATGTTAATTAAAGCAAGATAGTCACACAATTTAAATGATATGTAAAGCATCTGTACAATGTCTAAAATAATTGGAATGCAGTGCAAAATGGCACAGACTATAGGTCATTGCCTGTTTTCAAATATTGGCACATATCTGATTTTTGTTGTTGTCGCTGTTTTTGTCATTGGCATATTTCTTAACGTCTTTGTGGATCAGATTTTTTTGATGTTCCAGTGTTATTTTGATCACTGTACTTTTATGGAAATTAATCAAGTTCAGGCATGGAATAAGATTAGAACAGTGCATGGAATATAAACATCTAAATAAATACAGCTATTAATATGCACTAAAATATAAGCTATTATTTTGTCTTATTACTTATATTATCATCTTTTACCAACAAAGGCATATAATTTAGATCACCAAAGGGATATTTAAATTCAATAAGGTAAATACAAGACAACAAATAGAAAAATGGCCACAGATATAATTAGGCAATTCATAGATGGTGAACCAGATAATTAATAAGTAAAGCATATCAAACTTAAAGGATACACAATTATTGTTTTCACTTTCTATCATCCCTGCAATTTGCATGTAGCTTACATTTATTGTTTCATGTGATTTAATTGACAGATTTTTAAACTGTACATAATTAATGGAGAAGTGGATCTTAAATTGTTTGCTGTCTCATCATTTATGAACAGAGTATAAAAACTCCTTAATCTCAGAAGTAATCAGAGAAATGCAAATTTGAGAAAAGAGAAAACTTTACACTCATGACATTGACCCAAATACTAAAAAAGTTAAGTTACACAAAAGTCTGATCAAGATTTGGAACACAGAAAGCATCCTGTGGGCTTCCCTTGTGCCTCAGTGCTGAAGATACTGCCTGCCTGCCAATGCAGGAGATTTGGATTTGACCCCTGGTCCAGGAGGATCCCACATGTCATGGAGTAACTACATGAACTGCAGCTACTGAGCCTGTGCTCTAGAGCCCGAGAGCCACAAATACTGAGGCCTGCACACCCAGAGTCCATGCTTCATAACAGGAGAAGCCACCACAGTGAGAAGCCTGCACACCCAACTCAAGAGCAGCCCTGCTCACTGCAACTAGAGAAAAGCCCTCAAAGTCAAAAATAAATAAATAAATACAATTATTTAAAAAAAAAGAAAAAGAAAGCATCTTGTCTCTAAGTATAAGTTTGTCAACAACCCTGAAAAGTCATCTGGGAGTATGCAATGAAAGTGGTTATTTGTATACCACAAGATTCACCTAGATTTTCTATCTATCTGTCTAATCTCCATTGTATACATCCAAGAGAAGTTATTACAAAAGTACTTCAAAACACTTCACATTGGTAACTGTAATGTATTTGGGGGTTTTAAGATCAATTAGCAATAACCCAGGATTTCATCCTATTCAAATATCAGACATAGAGTATGGAATATAGTCAACAACAAACTAGATAAATACACAGCAGCATAGGTTGAACTAGCATACATAATGATGAATGAGAAAAATCAAGAAGTGAAAAATATATGCATGTAAGTTAAACGTTACATACAGGCTAAAACACACAACTAAATATATGTGTTCAAATGCCTATACAAATAGACATACACCATTTTTTTAGTAAAACTTCTAAATGGGAAGATCCCTTGGAGAGGGACATGGTGGGCCACTTCAATATTCTTGCCTGGAGAATCCCCATGGATGAAGGAGACTTGCAGGCTATAGTCCATAGGGTTGCAAAGACTGAAGAGACTGACTTAGTGCTCCTGGAGTTAGGGAAATAATAGTGGAGATTTAGGAATAGAGTGAAAAAAAAACAAAAGAAAGGAATTGTCCATTTTTGGCACACTGATGATAACATATTATGAACAAGAGCACAAGTTTGACATTTTAAGTTAGAAAATTAATGAATGAATATTATACTGGTTTGGGGCTCTAGATTCTGTTTCCTTTGTGTTTGGTTTATTTCCTCGCCAATTGCACATATTAGGTACTGCTAGAATCCCAGGGACAGGGGAGCCTGGTGGGCTGCCATCTGTGGGGTTGCACAGAGTTGGACACGACAGAAGTGACTTAGCAGCAGCAGCAGTGGTAAAGAACCCGCCTGCTGATGTAGGAGACACGAGACATGGATTTGATCCCTGGATCAGGAAGATCCCCTTGGAGAAGGGCATTGCGACCCACTGCACTACTCTTGTCTGGAGAATCCATCGGACAGAGGACGTTGGCGGGCTACAGTCGATAGGGTTGCAAAGAGTTGACTACAACTTAATTGACCTAGCACGCAGCAAGCACATGTTCACTTTAAATCTGATCTTCTGAAGTTCTTATTCCCTCAGTGCATTCATCATTTCCAAAACTTCTTGTTGGAGAAGGTCATGGAGAGGACTTGACTGTTGGTTGACCTGCAAGCTGGATCCAGATAATCAGAGATTCTTCCCCTATCCCCCACCCCAGAATGTATGTTCCCACCCATCATTCCAACGCTAAGAGCTATTTAAAGGACACAGCTCTGAGAGAGTGAAGTGTTGTTGAGACCATCTGGACTGAATATGTGACCAAACCCAATTAAGGTCTCTGTATAAACTTAAGATTCTGATAGGCAGATGCTGAGAACTACTTGTCTTGTGGTTGCCAAGACAAGTCTCATGTGTAAAGTTCCCTTGCTTATTAAACCTGCTACTTATTAACCAAGAATGGTCTGCCTCTTCTACCTTTTTGTTTGGTCTCTTCTTGCCCTCCTTGTACAGGAACTAGTTTCGAATTTCACCCAGGTGCCAAACCAGCAATAGTGGAGTAAGCCAGGAGATTAAAGAAATGGGTCTTAGGAAAAAGGCATCCACAGGGGAAATCCCAATGGTGGTGTTCAGTCACTCAGTCACGTCCAACTCTTTGCAGCCCTATGCACTGTAGCCCTCCAGGCTTCTCTGACCATGGAATTGTCCAGTTAAGAATACTGGAGTGGGTTGCCATTTTCTACTCCAGGGGATCTTCCCAACCCAGGGATCAAACCCGGATCTCTTGTGTCTCGAGCATTCACAGGCAGATTGTTTACCACTAAAGCCACCTGGGAAGCCCAAATAGGCCATAAACCTCTACATGGGGAGGCTCCTCTGTTCATGGTATTTTCCAGGCAAGAATACTGGAGTGGGTTGCCATTTCCTCCTCAAGGAGATCTTCCTGATGTGGGGATTGAACCCGCATCTCCTGCACTGGCAGGCAGAATCTTTACCACTGAGCCACCTAGGAAGCCCTTTACTATTCACTAAATTTCATTCATCTGCACAATTTTAAGCCAATGTCAAACATATATAATTATTACAACTTTAATCATTGTGTTGTTAATTTTTAAATAATTTTCTCATCTGTCCAGTTAAGTTTACTATTTATATAATATTTAGATTTTTTCTTATTTAATGATTGCTATATAGATGCTTTGAGCTCAGTTTATTAGATAAAAGAACATTTTCTATTTATAATGTTTACAACTTTGAGTATTTATATTCAAGAAAAAATTATGTTTCCATTCTTCATAGTTTTCTTTTTTTAATTTCTAGTTCAACTTTTCAATTATCTAACCTAAGTATTGCATACCCTAAAGTGTCACCTTCTTAACTATAGTTACTATAAATGTTTCTTTTCTATATTACATTCTTTTAAAAAGTGATTTCTGGTATTGAGTGCTAGAGTGTTTATTTTTCTTTTAAAATTAATATATTCATTCAATATAGTTGTGTAATTTATTCCAGAAATTTCTCAAACTTTGTAGGCCCAGATTACAACATAGATTCAATTTAGATAATTTGTTAAATGACTATGTTTAAAAAAAAAAATAAGGAAAAAGAGATTGATGTGAAAAGTTTTCATTATGAAAAACAGAATTATAGAGATGGAGAAAGTAAGAAGATGAAAGTGGATTTGAGTCTCAAAAAGATAGAAAGAATTTCTGTGAATGTAATTGACCTAGAAGAAAAAGAAGGAGTGACTAGAGATTTCTGAGGAGAATTTAGTGTCACATCAGGAGACACTAAGGAAGTGGGCAGAATGTAAGTAAGCAGAAGAGGGAACTGATTTTCCAGGAATTTGGTTGTCTCATCTCTGTAAACAATGAAGTTACCAAGCATGATAGAACAGTTTGAAGGATACAAGAAGGCTGTCTCATCAAGTTTCTGACTGTTACCTTGAATTATTTTCATGGGTTTTACAGATACCAAATCAAATCTTGTAACAAAATCATATTACTGCATATTTCTTGCCAGTTACCTTACATCTTTTGTATTTCTCTAGACTAATTGTACTGAAAAACCATCATTATCATCATTATATGCCCAGTGTTTTTAATAGAAATACGTCTACTTTAATATTTCATGAATATTACAAACACATTTCATTATTTATTATTATTTTTAATAAGGAGGAAATTTATTCAAACATTTATTTTATAATGTGTAATTGTGTCTGGGAACTGAATAGTCAGAAAAGACTTATGATGGGCTAGATTGAGGACTAATTTAAAGAATGAAAATAGTCTTTATCTTTTCTCCCTATATAAATTCTACATGTATAAGGGAACAATATGGATTTTCCTTAAAAATAGAGCTACCTTATAATGCTGCATTTCCACTCCTGGGTATATATCCAGAAAATGATCTGAAAGGATACACGCACCCAATATTCATTGCAGCACTGTTCACAATAACCAAAACATTAAAACAATCTAAATGTCCATTGACAGAGGAATAGATAAAGAAGATGTGGTACATATATACAATGGAATATAACTCAGTCATTATAGAGAATGAAATAAGACCATTCGCAGCAACATGGACGGACCTACAGAGTCCATACTGAGTGCATGAGAGCAGACAGAGAAAGATAATTCATACTGAATAAAGGAAGTCTGACAGAAAAAGATAAACATCATGTGACAGTCCTTATATGGGAAGTCTAAAAAGAAATGATGCAATTGAATTTGTTACAATAGACTTACGGACTTAGAGCAGCAACGTAAAGTTGCCAGGGAGGAAATGGTTGGGGGAAGAGACAGTTTGGGATTGATATGTACACACTGCTATATTTAAAATGGATAACTAACAAGGATCTACTTACAGCACAGGTTACTCTACTCAATATTATGTAACAACTTAAATGGGAAAAGAATTTGAAAAAGAATAGATATATGTATATGTATAAGTGAATCACTTGGCTGTACACCTGAAACTATTACATCATTGTTAATAATACTTCAATATAAAATAAAAATGAAAAATAAATTATACATAATTTTATATATACATAAATACACATGTAAATATATATAAATGCATGTGTGTGTGTATGAACTATGCAGTATGACCTCCTCTGCTTCATTGTTGTCAACTCTTAAAACATGGAGAAAGTGCACAGACATACATGTTTGCATGTATACAGTTAAATAGATATACATATATATATATAATTAACACAAAACTTGTATTTCTTATTTATTTTGGCAACTGATGTCAAACTTCAAGACAAATAAAATGGCAGGTCAATTATGAAATAGCCTAACATAATGACATAATCACCAAATTGATTGCTGTTCAATTAAAGAATCCATCACTTTGTGCAATTAATTTTACTAAATTGTCAGTAAACTGTCCAATTTGCTTATTTCAGTTTATTCATTTGAACACTGTTATATGGATGTTTTTTAAAATTCATAAAATTGGAAACCAAGGTCAAATCACCATTATAACAAAATAAAAGACATCAGGTTTATAACTGGCAAAATATCTCCTGCGCTATCCTAAAACGTACCTCCCTGTCCAAGATTGTGAGTTATGTCATTTAGAAATTATTGAAAAATAACACAAATATCAATAGGGAAAATGTTAGAATGCCAAATTACATTAATAAGAAAATATTACACTGCATATATAAAGTTGAAATGTTTTCAAGTGGTGTAAATATATTTAATTTCAAATATTACTGGCTCAGATATAAAATAATAAAGTAAAAATGTATACAGTATTTAAGTATAGAGCATATCTTTGATAATTTATAAGTAACATTTTTCCATAATTTTCTTTTGAAATAACTTGAACTAAAAAAGAAAGCATCATTCAGATCTGAATGAGGATAAACAACATATCCCTTCTCCCTTCAACTGCATCTGTTTATCCTGCAATGCTCTCAAATAAGAGACTTAGGAATCCAAGAACTGTCCTCTGATTTTGGCTCAGAAACATAGGTTGTCTGAATGAAAGAGGATTCAGGTTTTAGCAAAATCGGCATGTACTTGAAGATTAGCCATTAGCTTCAAATACATGCCAACAGCAGCAGCTGGCCTTTAAAAGACTCACATGTTCATTTCATTTCTGCTCATTGATTTATCTAAAATGAGTGAAGAAGAATAAACAATAAGAAAAGGAGGACATGAGTATCTTACAGTGTTTTTCACTGTTCTGGAGTTAAATTTAATTATTTTTGTCATTTAAGGGTCAGTAAATTTGCATGTAATAGTGAATATTTGGGACCATATCTCAGAAACTTTCTCAGACAATAGTCTTCATATAATATGCACTATGTGTATGTATGTACATATGTGTGTATGTAAGTATGTTGGTATATGCCATACAAGTATGTGAAAGGGGAGAAGGAAAAGGCAACCCACTCCAATATTCTTGCCTGGAAAATCCCATGGACAGAGGAGCCTGGTAGGCTATAGTCCATGGGAATCACAAAGAGGCAGACACGACTGAGCAACTTTCACATACATATATACATACACATGCACATAGATATATGCATACACATACATATATACACACACATATACACATGCATATATACACAAACATCATTGAAAGTTTACAATTAATATGAAAAGTAGAAGCAACATATTAAAAAATGCATAATTTGCTGTCTTTCTTGACTATGTATCAAGATTACATAGCTACCTATATGTAGAGGTGCTGATAAGTAACTATGATAGCTGGCTGTCAGCATTATTTTAATACCATATATGAGAGTCCAAGGTGGCACCATCAGTAAAGAATTTGCCTACCAATGCAGGAGACACAAGGGGTGTTGGCTCAATCCCTGGGTCAGGAAGATCCCCTAGAGGAGGAAATGGCAACCCACTCCAATATTCTTGACTGGAAATTCCCATGGACAAGGAGCCTGGCTGGCTACAGTCCATGGGATCAAAAAAAAGCCAGACACGAGTTAATGACTAAACAACAACAACAAAGATCACTCTAGCAATGAGATGAAGAAGGCAATGGCACCCCACTCCAGTGCTCTTGCTTGGAAAATCCCATGGATGGAGAAGCCTGGTGGGCTGCAGTCCATGGGGTTGCTAGGAGTCAGACACGACTGAGTGACTTCACTTTCACTTTTCACTTTCATGCATTGGAGAAGGAAATGGCAACCCACTCCAGTGTTCTTGTCTGGAGAATCCCAGGGACCGGGGGGCCTGATAGGCTGCCCTCTATGGGGTCACACAGAGTCAGATACGACTGAAGTGACTTAGCAGCAGTAGCAGCAATGATAGCTATCCAACAGTGGGTGGAAGTGTTTGGGACATAAGCCTACAGACCTAGAGATGTAGAAGGACATGACTGGGGACTGTCCTGGGGCTTCAAAGGGACACCTCTGTAGCTAAGCATGTTTAGAGAAAATCTGAAAAAATGTGTGGCATGTCATTTCTAAAGATGGGATGGGTTTATATGAGTGAGATTTTTCACTCAATTGTTTGTAATAACCTAAACACCTTTTTTCAATCTCCCTTGACATTGTACTTCCAAATGATATCATTCAATTTGCATAAAAGTTCTTCCAAATGGCAATGTGTTGTCTTAAGAAACAGAAAATATGGAAATTCAAGAAGATATCTGCAGTGTGTTTTGCAAATCTGTGAGTTGAATAAATTTTGAAATCATTAAAAATAAAGTGAGAAAATTTCCTCTTCTCACAGGATCTATCATTATGGGAACATCTGGCATTTGGAAAACAGATATTAAAATAAAATTCATGAAATTTTCCAATATTGTGCACATTATATAATTGATCTTTTTAAGCAGATTTTTCAAGTTAGCTGTTCTTGTTTTCCTCTCAAAACATATTTTATATGACCAAAATTTTCTATGTTATATTAAAAATATTTTAATAAGAGAATTATAGTATGGTTTTAAAAGAAAATTAAAAGTATAATAACTTCATGGTTAGAGAAATTATTTAAGACAAATCAAAACTATACATCATATTCCCAGGAAGGAAATAAACTAAAATATCTCCACCACATAACATCTCTTATCTTCTTGGATAAGCAGCTGTGTGTTGTCATATATCTGTACTGTTTGAAAAACAAAATGCATAATTAGTGGTCATTAAGACAGTAAGGTTATTCTGTGCACATGCCAGTCTTCTTGATGTCCCCATGCAAGGGAATTCTTGCCTAATAGTAAAAACAGAAGCAACATTTTATTTTAATGGCCATGAAAGACCATGTCCAATCATAATTTAGAGTGACTTTTCTTCAAAGTCCTTAATTACAGGTCACTTCAGTGGTGCAGCAGATGGTAGAATGTAAAGTGGATAACAAGACACAAAGACAGGTAGCAGCGAGTTTGAGGGAATTTCTTCTAAGATGTCAGTCTTAGCATTTGGTGACATTGGGACTCCCAGGGTAAGATCATGGGTGGAGTCAGTGCTAATCTTAAATCACTTAAGAACTGATAATTGCTTTAAGTCTAACAATCAAGGGCTGTTAGTTATCACCTTGAGAAAAAAGTACACAGAGTTGTCTTTTGTAAACAAAATACTATTTCTCATTTTTTATAACTTTTTATTAGGAATCAATAACTTAAGATATATGTCTGGTGAACCAAAAATAAAGAAATGAAACAGAAAACATTTGGAGAACTTAATTTGTATTAGGCAGGACATTATTAAATATATCAGTGTAAACCAGTATATATATTTTTATAATTCATACAGGAAAATATCTCATGATCTCTTTAAAATCCATTTCTGTTGGTTTGACTATCCTTGGAGATGAAAGAAAGATAGAGGCTAGGTTGTCCCAACTTTGAATGGAAGGACCCAAGTGCCCCTGGGATCTAGTGATAGTTATTTTAACATTCTAGAACTCGTCTACACCAAGATCACCAAACCAGTTTAAATACAATAAAAAAAAGTCTACAAGGAAAAAAAAAAAAGATACTAGAATTGGGTGAAAAGATTCCTCAAGCAAAATCAAAGCCAGTAACAACCAGAGCAGAAATAACATCAGAATGCTCTTAAATTTTTCTTATTTGCTGCAGTGGATTAAATGGAGCTCCATTAACTAACCATATCTAAAACTTTGAGAGTGAACTACTGTCTGGCATGATTGAGGAATTTTGTAATCTCCAAATTTCACTAGAGTAGCACTCAACACTTCAGCATAATAGTATGTATAAATACAAAATTAGAAAATAGGCAGTTCTTTTGTGTTTTAGAAATAAGAATCTAGACTCTGTAGCACGTCCTTTTTATTTGGAATCGACTTTTTCCCCCCCAAAGTCAATAAGTAACATTATGTTCAAACAATAATGACAATACTAACAAACAAAATGTGTTTATAAGCTCAGGATAAAAGCTACCAATAATTATTTAAATATTTTATCACTAAAGGTGGCATAATTGGGCTTAGAGAGGTAAGCAAATTAGATAGACCAAATAGATACCTTTAGGAAAAATACCTTAAACAAAAAAAAAAGACTCAATTTTCCTACTTTACTCATACATTAAATTGATTTTAAAACAATGACATTATTGTGTTTTTATCTTTGAGTAATAATCCTTTAAGAAAAGTACAGGACAAAGGACAAGGAAAACTTTTTTTTCCCCTTTAATTAGGAAGAAAAGTGAAGTTGCTCAGTCGTGTCTGACTCTTTTCGACCCCATGGACTGTAGCCTACCAGACTTCTCAGTCCACAGGATTTTCCAGGCAAGAGTACTGGAGTGGGTTGCCATTCCCTTCTCCAGGGGATCTTCCCGACCCAGGGACTGAAACCACGTCTCCTGCATTGTAGGCAGACGCTTTGCCTTCTGAGCCACCAGGGAAGCCCAATTAGGAAGAAAGCATTGCCTAAGTATCACAGTTTATTGCTAAGTGTGAGGATATTTAGTAGACTTAGTAAGGACCAATCAAAGGGAAAAAAAAAATCTACCTTGGCAAACTACAGTGCAACTGATCTAATACATACATACACACACATATATATAATATACATATATAATATACATATATAATAATTCTTTTTATATTCCAATTACAGATAATGCAAATTTCATTGAATGTATTAGAATTTGGTTAACTTAAAACATTGTCCTGGTCTTATTATCTCAGAAAACTCAAGAATGCAATAGAGATAGAAAGAAATGATGACTTTTTCCTTCTTCTCTTATAGACTCTTTGGCTAGTCTGATAAATGACATAAGACAGATTAATGAAAGAAAAACATTTAATTTAATTCTGTACATATAAGAGGCTCAAGGAGAGTCAGGTTAATTTGCATTCCTCTGCTAAGGAGAAGGGGGCGGGGCCTGGGACTTCAAAGGCAGGTCCATTGGCAGCAAAATAAAAATGTTTTTCCTGCTCTCTTCAGGTTATCCCAATGTCACCTACCATGAGCAACAAAGTCTTCAGAGACACCTTCTAGGAGGTGGTGCAAGGGAACCAGTGTGGGAAGTGGAAGCTTTTAGAGACAGTGGAGCTTCAGGTCAGTCTGAAGAACTATGACCTCAGAAGGAGAAATGCTTTGGGGACATGCAAGGAAAGTTATGACAAACCTAGATAGCATATTGAAAAGCAGAGATACTACTTTGCCAACAAAGGTCCGTCTAGTCAAGGTTATGGTTTTTCCAATGGTCATGTATGGATGTGAGAGTTGGACTGTGAAGAAAGCTGAGTGTCGAAGAATTGATGCTTTTGAACTGCGGTGTTGGAGAAGACTCTTGAGAGTCCTTTGGACTGCAAGGAGATCCAACCAGTCCATCCTAAAGGAGATCTGTCCTGGGTGTTAATTGGAAGGACTGATGCTGAAGCTGAAACTCCAATACTTTGGCCACCTCATGTGAAGAGTTGACTCATTGGAAAAGACCCTGATGATGGGAGGGATTGGGGACAGGAGGAGAAGGGGATGACAGAAGATGAGATGGCTGGATGGCATCACCGACTCAATGGATGTGAGGCTGGGTGAACTCCGGGAGTTGGTGATGGACAGGGAGGCCTGGCGTGGTGCAATTCATTGGGTCGCAAAGAGTCGGACACGACTGAGCGACTGAACTGGACTGAGTTGAAGATTAAGTCTTCTACATGCCCCAGGTTCTCTGCATGTGTTCTGGAGACCAGCACCACTGTGACGAGGCCAAGGTTGTGGATTTCCCCGACATGGACATGGTTAGACACTGAAGAAACCCAACAAGAATAAGAAACTGGTCAAGAAGATGGCCAAGAAGTATGATACCTTTTTTGTTTCAGAATCTGATCAAACAGATCCCACATATCCTCAGTGGAGGCCTGAATAATTCTGGCAAGTTTCCTTCCTTGCTGACCCACAACGAGAATGTGGTGGCCAAAGCTGATTAAGTGAAGTCCACCATCAAGTTCTAGATAAAGAAGGTGCTGTGTCTGGCCATAGCTCTTGGCCACACAAAGATGACAGGTGATGTAAAAAATCCACTTAGCTTTCAAATTCTTGGTGCCACTGCTCAAGAAAACTTGGCAGAAGGTCTAGGTTTTGAACATTAAGAGCACCATGGGGAAAGCCCAGTGCCTGTACTAAGGTACAAGCTTAATAAACCATATTCCCACCATTTATAAAACAACAACAATAACATGATTTTCCTGCCATGTAGACATAATGGGACACAGAGAAAGCTTTGAACAAAGATGTGTTGCTAAATTCTACCCAGACTATCAAAACCAGCTTATAATCTTTGTAGTTATCTCTGTAGATTACTCTCTTCTTGGTATGGACCCTCCCTCTAAATTCTTATAGGCAGTTAAGTAAACTTCCAGACTCTTTAGTCTCTTAAAACTAATCAGCCTAAAATAATGCTCATAAAAAGGAGACACATTTGTGGTGGCAGACTTTGCTCCCCTACAAGATTCATATGGTCCTAAATTTGCATGGGCCTTACTTACAATTCCTATTTTATTAAGATATTATAAAATTGTTATCAAATTAAAAGAATCAAATAATGCAAACACTTTGAAAAAGAATCACTAATCATGTATCAAAACTAAAATTAAAATTTTACTAGATAGATTTTTGTGTTAATAATAATCTAGCAAAAAAATCTCAGTTACAGAAAAAATGTTACATAAAGCCACAGAGATAACAATAAATAAATACTGTTGCTACTGCTGCCTGGGAGAGACATTCAGAACCTCTGCATTGGTAAAGCTCTCCCACATACTATGAGGACTTCCCTGGTTGTCCAGTGGTTAAGAATCAATGTTGCAATGCAGGGGATAAGGGTGTGATTCCCCAGTAAGCTAACTAAGATCCCACATGCCATGGACCTAAGCCCACATGTCACAACTAGAGACTGTGTGAGCCACAATGAAAGAAACTGCATGAAGCAAAGAAGATACTTCATGCAGTCAAAGATAAATAAATAAATAGCCATTACAAGGAAGACACACTATTTAAGAGCAGTATTTATTCTGATTGGCCTATGCTTTTTCTGAAAGAGTTGTTAGATATTTTGAATATCTTTGCTGATTTTGGCAAACTGTTACCTGTGTTGAATTTCAATGTGTAGGCTGCCATCTCCTGCTAGTTCAAGATGTTAGGCACTGGGTCTGTGAGTGGCTTTATACTGTGGTCAACTAGGGGGATAATCCTCTTGACCATAAAAAGGGAATTTATACTTGAGTCAAGACAGGAATGTTCATGAAGCCATTCCATGTTCCATGGGGTAGAAGCCATTGAGCTATCTCAGGTCCAAAAGAAGGCAAAAGTTAAATCATTGTGTTTTGAAGGTTAGAAAGGAAAGCAGAGTTCTTTCTTCTGCACATAAAGTTCCAGTATCTGCAGAGCTCATCCAAGTTTTCTTCAAGTAGCTTACACATCTCCCTAAATTTAGCCTATGAAATTACCTACCCCTATAAAAACTGACAATTACCACACCCTGGTGTCCCCTGCCTTCCAAGATGGCCCAACTCTTGTCTGTGGAGTGTGTGTCTCCTTGAATTAACCTTCTTTTGTTTTACTGTGGCCTGTTCTTGAATCCTTTACTGTGTGAAGCCAAGAATCTACACTCAGCGGCTGTTCCAGGGACTTGCCTAAGACCTGGCACGTGACCATGCTCTCAGAGTGCACTTTTTCCCCTGTAACACTAGCCCCAAGTACTTCTCATCTTATTTTGAAATAAGGACATTGAACATGTAGTTGGTTTAGGAATAAGGTGGGCTCTTAATCTGATATGATAAGTGTTTTATAAGGGGATGAGGATATGAAGACTGAGAAACCCTGGAAGAATGTTTAAAGGCAGAGATTGGAGTTATGCACCTGCAGTAAGGAACACCAATGATTCTGGCAAAACAACAGAAGCCAGAAAAGTCTCTACAGATTTCAAAGGGAGCATGGCACTGCTGATACCAGAATTTCAGGCTTCTAGGCTTCAAAACTGACAGAACACTTTTACATTGCTTGAGCTTCTTAGTTTGTGGAATTTAATCATGGCAGAAACTATTATAAGGAAATGTTCACCTAATTAAAATGAATGTTAAACTATTATATTTTATGCCAGTTACATTCCTAGGAAGACTGCTTTTTGTGTTGATTCTTCTTCCACAAAAATAAAAGCACAAGAGTAGAATATAGAATCCCTGTCTTCCTTTTTCTATGATGTTTGTACTTAGTTCAGTCTTTAAAATCCCCCAATTCATGTTCTTACACAAAAAGATTTCAGACAAAACCCCTACAGTACTCTTGAAAATATTTCAAGTCGTGACATGCTTTATCAAGAAGCAAAGTCTCCTACACTACTTCTTAAACAAAGACATATAGTCATATCTGAAACGGTCTACTTATAAACTATTTCTGTTAACAAAGACAAATGAAGTTTTTACTTTATTTTTCTATAAAATTGCCTGTTACCTAGTAGGCCATTATTAAATATTTCTTGACTATGTGATTATATTAATATATGAATGGATGTAAAACAAAAAGTAACTGTGATAAGTAGCAATGAAATTGTACTTAAGATTTGCTTTATAAAGTTTATTTGCTTTATAAACTACAGAAGGAAAAATTCAGACAGAGGCATTATCTGTTTTTAAGGTAATAGCATATTGCTTGGGATATAGAAAGAAGCTATTATTATTATTTTTCTTTTTGTCTCTTATTTTGCCATTGTAGTTATGTAAACAAATACGCTTGGAGAAGGAAACAGTGATCATCTTCAAATGTTCTAGTACTTTTCTGTCAAGAATGAGTACAGATTCAGAAATGCCAAGCATTAAAGCACTAATAGAATCATCCATAGTTAGGAAATAGGAAATTTCCCTCTAGGTTTGACTCACGATTATGGTCATAAAATAGTTTGACCCAGAAGCACTTAAGAAGTGCCACACAGTGAAAGGATTATGTTAATTTGGATTATATATGGATGCAACTCTGGGAAAGCTATGTATAGTGAAGGTTCTGTTGCTGAATTATAAGTTGTTGGGTGCCTAGGCTCCACAGACATTGAAAGATTTTCTATTCAAAGGTAGGCAGCTAAAATGACTTCATGCAAGTTTTGAGGAAATTATGAATGTTAGAATGTATTGCTCTCTATTATATTAGAACATATATACCAAATTTCAAGAAATCAGCTTCTGTTGTTTTATGAACAGTACCAGAGATCAACTCTCTGGCATTCAAATCAATTGATGAGATTTATCCTTTTTAATTCAGTCAAAATATATTTAGATGTGGTAGAGGGGGAAACAACATAAAGGGTTTTAAAGAATATTTATATATCCTTACATGCCTCTCAAACTATAATTTTGTTCCTCTTTATTTTTAAACTTTGAGGCATTTCTCACAGTTTCTGATAAACCAAATTTCTTCCTTCTTGCTTTTGAGTATACGTGTATATTTTATATACCGTCAAGAGATGGGAATTCTTTATAAATCTTTTTTTAATTTATTTTAATTAGAGGCTTATTACTTTGCAATATTGTATTGGTTTTGCCATACATCAATATGAATCCGCCACGGGTATACCCATGTTCCCAATGCTGAACCCCCCTCCAACCTCCCTCCCCATACCATCCCTCTGGGTCATCCCAGTGCACCAGCCCCAAGCATCCTGTATCCTGCATCAAACCTAGACTGGCGATTCATTTCTTATATGATATTACACATGTTTCAATGCCATTCTCCCAAATCACCCCCCCTCCCTCTCCCACAGAGTCCAAAAGACTGTTCTATACATCTGTGTGTCTTTTGCTGTCTCGCATACAGGGTTATCGTTACCATCTTTCTAAATTCCATATATATGCGTTAGTATACTGTATTGGTGTTTGTCCTTCTGGCTTACTTCACTCTGTATAATAGGCTCCAGTTTCATCCACCTCATTAGAACTGATTCAAATGTATTCTTTTTAATGGCTGAGTAATACTCCATTGTGTATATGTACCACAGCTTTCCCATCCATTCATCTGCTGATGGACATCTAGGTTGCCTCCATGTCCTGGCTATTATAAACAGTGCTGCGATGAACACTGGGGTACACGTGTCTCTTTCAATTCTGGTTTCCTTGGTGTGTATGCCCAGCAGTGGGATTGCTGGGTCATATGGAAGATGGGAATACTCTACCACCTGACCTGCCTCCTGAGAAATCTATATGCAGGTCAAGAATCAACACTTAGAGCTGGACATGGAACAACAGACTGGTTCCAAATAGGAAAAGGAGTACGTCAAGGCTGTATATTGTCACCCTGCTTATTTAACTTATATGCAGAGTACCTCATGAGAAATGCTGGACTGGAAGAAGCACAAGGTGGAATCAAGATTGCCGGGAGAAATATCAATAACCTCAGATATGTAGATGATACCACCCTTATGGCAGAAAGTGAAGAGGAACTAAAAAGCCTCTTGGTGAAAGTGAAAGAGGAGAGTGAAAAAGTTGGCTTAAAGCTCAACATTCAGAAAACAAAGATCATGGCATCTGGTCCCATCACTTCATGGCAAATAGATGGGGAAATAATGGAAACAGTGAGAGATTTTATTTTCTTGGGCTCCAAAATCACTGCAGATTGTGACTGCAGCCATGAAATTAAAAGATGCTTACTCCTTGGATGAAAAGCTATGACCTACCTAGACAGCATATTAAAAAGCAGAGACAAGAGTTTGTGGACAAAGGTCCATCTAGCTACTACCATAGCTTTGACTACTACTACTACCACTAATTTTCCAATAGTCATGTATGGTTTTGAGAGTTGGACCATAAAGATTGCTGAGCGCTGAAGAACTGATGTTTTTTGAACTATGGTATTGGAGAAGATTCTTGAGAGTCCCTTGGACTGCAAGGAGATCAAAGCAGTCAATCACAAAGGAAATTATTCCTGAATACTCATTGGAAGGGCTGATGTTAAGGCTGAAACTCCAAAACTTTGGCCACCTGATGCAAAGAACTGACTCATTGGAAAAGACCCTGATGCTGGGAAAGATTGAAGGTGAGAGGAGAAGGGGATGACAGAGGATGAGATGGTTGAATGGCATCACTGACTCGATGGACACGAATTTGAGTAAGCTTTGGGAGATGGTGATGAAGAGAAACCTGGCGTGCTGTAGTCCATGGGGTCACAAAGAGTTGGATACGACTGAGCGACTGAACTGAATTGAACTTAACTGATATATTTTGCATGTGTATTATTTCTTAATATCATTTCCTAGATGTATTGGATTTGATGCACAGAGAGAGAATTGACATTAAGCTGTCATTTTGAAAATAATAATGCCTAAAAGGTTCATTTCCAGGATTTGGTAAATGTCATACACTGTGACTTCTTGGACGTGGATCAGTATGTGTTAAAACCAGTTTTAATCTGATTTTATTCTGATCCTATCATTTCAGAAGCATCTTCTCACCAGTTCCATCTCTTGGTATTTTAATACACACTCAAGTTGACTCACCAGAGGTGTGTCTTAAAGTACAAAGTGTTGTTTGGATTTCATACAGCACTAACATCAATGGAGAAGTCACAATTAAAAAGAATTTATTCTTTACACAGCTAGCTGATTTCATTATTGACATCTATGCTTTTCAAGGGGTCTTAATTTTTTGTGTTCAATTTAAAGCTAATATGTTTTGTATTTTCGAGCCAACAAGACAAAAGAATTTCTGTAGCTAATGAAATAAGATCTATTGGTCTCACAGACATGTGGGACAGAAGATGTGTGACTGACCACATTTTAAGAAGGTGATTTGATTTTCATATCGGAATACATTTGGGGACCAACTTTGAACAATAACTTGTCCCTTAAGGTTCCTGGAATCTTGTACTTTTGCTAGTGAAAGGTCCTGACAAACTGAAATGCAATGAAACTTCTCCCATTTAAACACTTTACACATTTACAATTTTCTCGCTATGTCTCAGACTAGTCAAGTTGTCAGACACAAATGAAAACAGACTTCCCTTTATGTAATGCTTTCTATGGCCCTATAAATAGTAAGTCTCCCTGCTTGCCAGTACATGGGAAGCCAACCATTGTTTTCTTTTAGAATCACAGTATGAAAGTTAATATTAACTGGACCATGTTGTAGTTTCTTTTAAAGATATTTAACAAGGAGCCACCAAAATCTTTGTAGGGAAATTGACCCAGACAATTTAGATGCATTATTCATAAATCAGAAACAAAACTGCTTCAAAAGATTCCCAAATATGAATCGATAAAGCCTTGTTCCAGCACCATGATGTAGTTGGGTGGTTAGTAAGTGTTATGATCATATAATTTATTATCCAAACCTGCGTGTTTTGGAGTGAATGAGGGGAGTTATTAATTGTTCAGGAAAACAAGCATAATGGAAATGTCTTGGGCAAGCTTTAGCATATGCTTACCCAGTTTGCAACTTAATGAAATCTCTCAATATCAAGTAGTATCTGATGGGCTTGTGTTTCAACAGACAAATCCATAAGGTATATGTTAATTATGTTTAATTAGCAGATACATATACAGTAATATACAGATATTTTCTTATTCTAAAACCACTTGATTAATAAGAAAATAAAACCCCAGACTTGACACTTCTTAACTGTATGGTCCAACTCGTTTAACTAATTGACCGATATGGAAACACACATTAATATTGCTTAATAAATACTTTGCTGTGTGCTTAGTTGTTCAGTCATGCCCGACTCTTTGGGCCCCATGGACTGTAGTCTGCCAGGCTCCTTTGTCCATGGAAATTCTCCAGGCAAGAATACTGGAGTGGGTTGTCATGCCTCCAGGCGATCTTCCCAACCCAGGGATCAAACCTAGGCTTTTTTTTTTTTTTTTACCATGTGAGCCACCAGAGAAACCCTCTGAGCCACCAAGGAAACCTGCCATAATATTTGGAATGCTTTGTCAGAAAACTAATATTGTTACAGTGTATAATAATAATATAAAACTATTGGTTTGCTAAATTTGATTTTATCATTCATATTTAAGCAAATGAAAAATAAGTACTATTTCCAGATGTTACACATTATGCACAAATGCTCATGCTTATGAATCGAAATTGTAGATGAATCTTTTACTTCTACCACCACTGCCAAAAGATTTTTCTTTTTTTTAGGAAATCCCCATCCAAGAAGTTAAACGTCTCTGGCACTTTATGTAGGTTAGTTATCCCAAATTATGCATCCAGGAGGCTCAATCTTAAGTACAATTGAGATTTAAAATTGCTTTTTGTCTAACGCAATTATAATTTATAGGCTTGCTGCCTGAAAAAGAACCCATGTGAATGTATCTTTACTTCCTTTTCTAGTGCAAAAATTATTGTTCTGTTCCGAGCACATTTTAATAAGATGATAGGTCAATCTAACAGTTTCTGGTCTTATTTGTGAATTTTATATGACAAACATACTTATGATATTTCATAACTCAATGTATTTTCCCAGTTGTTCCAGTTAACCTGTAATCGTGTAACAAACATGCTTGATTTGAAATCAATTATTGTCAATGTGATTAATCAGCATCCCAAAGTAAAATTTATTTACTTTACAAATTAAATAGGTATTTTGATGTACAAATTTATATTATAGTTACTTAATCCAATGTTAATTTTTTTTTTAATCTTCATTATTTTAACAAGAAGCTTAGCTTATATGTAATGCTTTTATAAGCTTAGGTATTTTGAAATTTAATTATACATTTTCCCTCTTTACAACCCATATTATGATCTAACCGAGTTTGTTTAGAAAAATCTATAATCATTTTATAAATGCCAATGGTTTTAGTTTATCCTTTGCATAGGTATGTTAGTTAAAGATATGCTTGTTTTTTTCGTTTTGTTTTATTTTCATCAATGTGAAAAATGAACTCTGATACAAGTACAAAATTAGAATAAGACAGATTACAAGGCTGAAATGGATTGTAAATCAACTTCTGTACTGTGAATATTTTATAGCAGGCATTTGCAAAGTAAAAAATCTGACATTTATACAGCAATGCATGCATAATTTCCCTTTTACATGTTATTTCCCTGAGATGAAAGTAATTTTAAAATGCAAGGTCAAAGAAATGATTACCCCTAACAAATAGTAATAGAAGTTGAGGACAAGTATCAGGAAGCAGTTTGGCATTTTTCTGTTCTGTAGAGCATTTAATATCTAATTAGATATTAGACACCTTCAGATAAGACAAAGAAAGTTGAAGTAGGAAATCTTTGCTGGAGATAACTTCAAAGTAGATAAATCATTCCGTTAATTTAATAGCTGTTTTGTTTCTGGCCCAAACACAGTTGAACTGTACTTGTGGGACTCCATTATCTCCTATATCTGATAAATGGTATGACCAAGACAACCTCAGTCTCCGCAGGAGAGACACTGAACAAATTGTCAGCATGATTTACATACAAGTTGTCAACAGCATCTTGGTTGCTCTGTGAAAGAATGATGGGTAACAGATGTTCTGGGAAATGCTACCATCTGCCCTTTCTCAAAATACATCCCCTGTGAAACAATACATTTGAATGGATGCCACCGTGATACCTTTCTTTTGAAAAACCTGAACATCCTCAATATTTCAATGTTACTTGTGGCCATCACAAAAGCAAACGGGCTTAAGAGTATAAATGCAATCAGGCTAAGTAAGCTGACAGATCCTTAAAAGGTCTTTAAATTTAGTCACATAGTTTGGAAAGAGAATGCTTGATGACTCTCTAGGGGGTATACTGGAAAAATTGTATCGGGAGGTCAAGAACTCCACTTGTGCTCATCTATTGAATGATGTCACACTAGTGTATTATTTCATAAGCGATTTGTTGAAACTCTGCAGTGCTTTCATAATATTTTAAAACTATTTGCTGCATGCACCTGTTGTATAGATATAAACTTAGCAATGTATCAGTGTGTTGAAGGTTAAGTGTGCAACAGTTGATCAGTACTAACAATAGTAGTGGGTCAAGGTTCTCAACAGGAAAAGTTACCCACTTTCTTAATCCATTTCTCCTCAATATGAATTATTTTTTTTAAATAAAACATTTCTTCTATAGAAAGGGTGACAAGATAGGTATTTGCTGGACTTGGAACCCAATGTGCAATGAAAAATTCCATTGAATTTAACTGTATTTTAAAAACCTACCAGTTTTATATACCAAATTATTAATAAGAACATTATTTGTAAACATACAATTAATGCAAGAAAGCATTCCCAATTTTTTTTCTCTGGATTTGTCTTATTTCAAATCCTAATGTATAGACTCCTTAAGCTTGTGATGATAATACATGTTTTAAAAATAGGATAATAAATGTTCATCCTAACAGGCACTTAATAATATATGTGAAAATGATATATACATTGCATAGTTTACTATGATTTTTATTATAATGATCCTGAGAAATTTTAAGAACAAAATGCCTTTCAATATTAAATATTATCTTATTTATGCTCTACATTTTATCACACTTGAATGTATCAAGATTCTCCTACAAATTTCTGCTTACTTGCTCAGTCATGCTCAGCTCTTTGTTTTGCATGGACTGCAGCCCACCAGACTCCTCTCTCCATGGAATTCTCCAGGCAAGACTACTGGAGTGGGTTGCCATTCTCTTCTCCAGTGGATCTTCCGGACCCAGGGATTGAACCTGTCTGCGTTGCACGCAGATTCTTTACTATTTGATCTATGTGATGCTTACAGATTTGTTAGAGATGACAGTATTATGGTAGTGGTGGTTTAGTCACTAAGTCTGACTCTTGCAACCCCATGTACTATAGCCCACCAGGCCACCAGGCTCCTCTGTCTATAGAATTCTCCAGGCAAGAATACTGGAATGGGTTGCCATTTCCTTCTCCAGTATTTTGGAAACCAGATTCACAAAAATAGCTTAATCTTAATAATAATTCTGAGCAAAAAGAAATATATATTAATTTGGAATTGAATATATCATTGTGAGAAGATTAGATTAGCCTGAGAGTGGAATCATCTACCCTCAGATGTACACAGGACCCTCACTGTTGGTCAGAATCTTGATATTAAAATAATTAAATTGTTGGACTTCCCTGGCAGTCCAGTGGTTAAGACTTGTGCTGCCAAGGTAGGGAGTGCAGGTTCTATCCCTGGTAGGGAACTAAGACCCCACATGCTATAGGGAACAGTCAAAAAAATTTTTTTTTAATAATTAAGATTACACACATGCACACATCCAAAAAGGAAAGTAATAGCCAGCTAGTATGTAAGAACATACATATGAACCCCTGAAAACTGGCCCAAGCCAATTCTCTTTCATGTTAGAATCCTAGAAAGAACTTATCTTCTTCACTTTTATATTTTAATTTCATTTTATCTTCTTAGCTTTTCACCATCATCTTTCATAAAATCTGCAAAGGAATTGCCAAAGATAGATAATTCTGATACAAATATCCACTGCGGATGCTTTGAAAATTTAATTTACATGAGCTAATATGTCAAATTAATTTCATAATTTGTTTTTGTTTGTTTACTTATTTGTTTTTATCAACAACAGAGATAAGAACTTCATGATAATTCATTTATCTATGATAAATTTGGCTAATTTTTCTATTTTCACCCACCCATAAGTTGCAGATATAAGTGAATCCTCAATATGTACAATTAGAGTTTACAGCAGAGGGCAAGGATGAATGTTCTTTTATTAGAGATAACATGCAACGTATAGGAAATTGATTTTAATGATGGCCAGCATTTTCCAGTCTTATCCCTGATATCCATGCTTTTTGCTATGTGACTTTGCAATTTCTCTCACTAAAAAGCTTGAATCTGTTTCCCCAGTACCAAATTTTGAGTTCAGACAGGTAACTCACTTAGGCCAATGGGATGTTAAAATATGTGATACATAAATAGGCTTGAAAAATGCTCATGTGTATTAATTTTCTCTCTTATTTCTCTTGGAATGACATGAGAATTTAACTACTGGAGGATGACGGACCACACGGTCTTCCCAAAAGAGGCTATTTCAGGTCACCTTAAGGCCAGAAGAATCTACAAGCATGTGAGAAAACCCTACTAAAATTGAAAGATGAAATATACATGAACTTGCCCAATTAAAATCAGTGGAATCCCCCCAGATGTGTGAGTTAAATAAATGTTTAATGATACATGTCACTGAGATTTTGTGCTTGATTTCTACATAGCATAATTGTGGTAGTAGGTAACTAATGTACAAATGCACAAGGCTATCCTTTGTTTGTTTTTTATTGTTTTGTTTTTGACCAGCATAATATTAAAAAATGTGATTTGAATGGATGTACTTAGAAAGGCATACATCTTCCAATTAACTGGTATCAATTAGATCCTACTGTTGTACACCCAAATCACAGATTTATGTTATTTGCTTGAATTTTGTAAACTTTTACAGCTCTTGATCTTTAGGGTATTATAAAATATTCATTCTTTGTAAATTGTAAAGTACTTGACACAGACTTTGGTTTTACAAATCTAGTTGTCTATGAGCTGAAATGTCTCTGGCTTTTCTGCAAAATAAAAGTATTTCAAGAAGTCATTCAAATACAGTTCATGTTGTTAACTTGACTTGTAGGGTTTGTTAGTTTTCAGGACCAATGTCATATAGAAAACCCAAATAATGCACTTCCTAGCATTTTAAATAGTAAAATAAGAAATTAGAAGAAAAAAAATAAGCAAAACCTGTCTCTGGTTGCAATAACACTGAACAATTTTTCAAAATTAAAGTTTACTTTCAGTAATAAAAAAATCTAGTTCTGAAATTAGTTAGATTCTCCAAATATAATCAAAAAGTTCAGGTAGTTTTGTTGATGTGTATTTAGGTAGTTAAAATTATTTCATTTCATTAATATTTTGGTCATGGGTGTCTTTTAAAATGTTATATTAGGTGATAGCATATCAAGCTAATAGATAGTCATAAACATATTGCATAGATAAATGTTTAATAATTTACATGGTGCAAAATCCATCACAAATAGCTCCTTTCCAAAGCATTTTATTTTCCTGAACTGCTCTAAACTTCATTGGTTCTTCTTTTTTTTTTTTTCCCCCATTACATTTCTCTATTCTTTATTCTTTCATTTGATATGTATAGTTCTATACTGAGTATATTTTCAGTATATACTAAAAGACGATGCTGTGAAAATGCTGCACTCAATATGCCAGCAAATTTGGAAAACTCAGCAGTGGCCACAGGACTGGAAAATGTCAGTTTTCATTTCAATCCCAAAGAAAGACAATGCCAAAGAATGCTCAAACTACCGCACAATTGCACTCATCTCACATGCTAGTAAAGTAATGGTCAAAATTCTCCAAGCCAGGCTTCGGTAATATGTGAATCGTGAACTTCCTGATGTTCAAGCTGGTTTCAGAAAAGACAGAGGAACCAGAGATCAAATTGCCAACATCTGCTGGATCATCGAAAAAGCAAGAGAGTTCCAGAAAGACCTTTGTTTCTGCTTTATTGACTATGCCAAAGCCTTTGACTGTGTGGATAACAAAAACTGTGGAAAATTCTGAAAGAGATGGGAATACCAGACTACCTAACCTGCCTTTAAGAAATCTATATGCAGGTCAGGAAGCAACATTTAGATCTGGACATGGAACGATAGACTTGTTCCAAATACGAAAAGGAATACGTCAAGGCTGTATATTGTTATCCTGCTTATTTAACTTATATGCAGAGTACATCATGAGAAACACTGGGCTGGAGGAAGCACAAGCTGGAATCAAGATGGACGGGAGAAATATCAATAACCTCAGATATGCAGATGATACCACCCTTATGGCAGAAAGTAAAGAAGAACTAAAGAGCCTCTTGATGAAAGTGAAAGAGGAGAGTGAAAAAGTTGGCTTAAAACTCAACATTCAAAAAATTTTGGCAAGATCATGGCGTCTGACCCCATCACTTCATGGCAAATGGATGGGGAAACAATGTAAACAGTGGCAGACTTTATTTTCTTGGGCTCCAAAATCACTGCAGATGGTGACTGCAGCTATGAAGTTAAAAGACACTTAATCCTTGGAAAGAAAGTTATGAGCAACCTAGACAGCATATTAAAAAGCAGAGACATTGCTTTGCCAACAAAGGTCCAGCTAGTTAAGGCTATGGTTTTTCCAGTAGTCATGTATAGATGTGAGAGTTGGACTATAAAGAAAACTGAGTGCTGAAAAATTGATGCTTTTGTACTGTGGTGTTGGAGAAGACTCTTGAGAATCCCTTGGACACAAAGATATCCAACCAGTCTATCCTAAAGGAAATCAGTCCTGAATATTCTTTGGAAGGATTGATGTTGAAGCTGAAACTCCAACACTTTGGCCACATGATGTGAAGAGTTGACTCATCTGAAAAGACCATGATGCTGGGAAAGATTGAGGGCAGGAGGAGAAGGGGACTACAGAGGATGAGATGGTTGGATGGCATCACCAACTCTATGGACATAAGTTGAGTAAACTCTGGGAGTTGGTGATGGACAGGGAGGCCTGGCGTGCTGCAGTCCATGGGGTCGCAAAGAGTTGGACACGACTGAGTGATTGAACTGAACTGAATACTGAGTACCTGCAATGTGCTTGACCTTTATAATGTCAAGCTGTACATGTCCTCTGCCTACAGGAAGGCTTTAGTCTGTATAGGAGGTAGACTTCTAAATAAATTAGCTCCTATCAATTTTATTTAAATCAGATATCTCACATTGCTATTTTGTTCAAGATAATGGAGGTTTGTCCATTATGCACTTGATTATCAACTTATCAAGGCTAGTCCCTGTTTTATCCACAGATAAAACTGCTGTTCAGTGAATTCCAAAGCCCTAGAACTGTGTATGACATGCCCTAGCTCCATTGTTGGATGCCTCTCTGGAGCCCAGTTCACATCACCTGGCCCCTTTTATATCCCCTGAAGTTGTGGTCCACAGGCCCTGAATCTCTGCTGTCTGCCCTTGAGTCTTCTCCGACACTTGAGGAACTCACTTAGTCTAGAAAAACACACTCTGGATTGTGGAAGAGTTAGTATCTGTGGGGACAATTCTCAAACAACTGGGGAAGGGAGCTAGTGAGTAAATATTACAATTTATTGTAGTAAATAAATATTGCAATTCTCTTGTACAGTTCTTGGAGCCATTCTCTTTATGCTTCTCAGAGAGTCACAGAGAACTCAAATTTTTAAGCAGCCTTTTCCTTCCTGCCTGCTTCTGCTCTCTGTTGTGTTGCCCCAGTTTGCTGGGTTCACTTCCACCTGCCTGCACCCAAACTTCTCTCTGGTCTTAGAGGAAATCAACTAAGTCACCCCTTTATAAATAATCATTTATATTTTTAAATATTTTATACTCCATAAATATTCATTGATAAATAAATGGCTTTTCATTGTTTAGCAAAATCCTTTACAAAGTATCTAAGTGAATGTCTTCAAACAATAGTGACACCATCACTTTCAAAAACCCAAGGTTCCATTAAGTCCATGATTTGCTGATTATTAGATTATAAAATTAGTATGGAGCATGAAAATGGGTAGACACAATTGTCTTTGACTATTAAGCAACTATTGAGTTGGCCAAAATTTCCTTCAGTATTTTTGCTAACATATCAATGTTGTAGTTCAGTCACTCAGTCGTGTCAGACTCTGTGACTCCCAGGGGCTCCAGGACGCCAGGCCTCCCTGTTTTTCACTGTCTCCCAGAGTTGCCGAAACTCATGTCCATTGAATTGCAATGCTATCTAACCATCTCATTCTCTGGTGTCCCCTTCTCCTGACTTCAATCTTTCCCATCGTCAGGGTGTTTTTCAAAGAGTCGACACTTTGCATCAGGTGGCCAAAATATTGGAGCTTCAGCTTCAGCATCAGTTCTTCCAATGAATAATGAGGAATGATTTCCTTTAGGATTGACTGCTTTGATCTCTCTTTATGGTCCAACTCTCACATCTATACGAGACTACTGGAAAAACCACAGCTTTGACTATACAAAACTTTGCTGGCAAAGTAATGTCTCGGCTTTTCAATATGCTATCTAGGTTGGTCATAGCTTTTCTTCCAAGGAGCAAGTGTCTTTTAATTTCATGGCTGCAGTCACTGTCAGCAGTGATTTTGGAGCCCAAGAAAATAGTCTGTCACTGTTTACATTGTTTCCCCATCCATTTGCCATGAAGTGATGGGATCAGATGCCATGATCTTGCCAAAATTTTTTGAATGTTGAGTTTTAAGCCAACTTTTTCACTCTCCTCTTTCACTTTCATCAAGAGGCTCTTTAGTTCCTCTTCAATTTCTGCCATAAGAGTGGTGTCATCTACATATCTGAGGTTATTGATATTTCTGGCTGCAACCTTGATTCCAGCTTGTGCTTAATTGATCCTGGCACTTCACATGATGTACTCTGTGTATAAGTTAAATAAACAGGGTAACAATATACAGCCTTGACTTATTCCTTTTCCTATCTGGAACCAGTCCATTGTTTCATGTCCAGTTCTAACTGTTGCTTCTTGACCTGTATACAGATTTTTCAGGAGGCAGGTAAGGTGGTCTGAGATTACCATCTCTTGAAGAATTTTTCACAGTTTGTGGTGATCCCACAGTCAAAGGCTTTAGAGTACTCAATGAATCTGAAGTAGTTTTTCTGGAATTCTTTATTTTTTCTATAAGCCAGCTGCTGCTGCTGCTGCTAAGTTGCTTCAGTCGTGTCCAACTCTGTGTGTGATGTCTGGTTTCCTCTGCCTATTCTAAACTCAACTTGTACATCTGGAAGTTCTCAGTTTATTTACTGTTGAAGCCTATCTTGAAGGATTTTGAGAATTACCTTGCTAGCATGTGAAATAAGTGCAACTGTGCAATAGTTTGAACATTCTTTGGCATTGCCCACCTTTGAGATTGAAATGAAAACTGACCTTTTCCAGTCCTGTGGCCACTGCTGAGTTTTCCAAATTTACTGGTGTATTGAGTGCAGCATTTTCACAATATCATCTTTTAGGATTTAAATAGCTCAGCTGGAATTCCATCACCTCCACTATCTTTGTTCGTAGTGATATTTCCTAAGGCCCACTTGACTTTGTACCACAAGATGTCTGGTTCTAGGTAAATGATCACACCATCATGGTTATCCAGATTATGAAGATCTTTTTTGTATAGTTCTTCTGTGTATTCTTGTCACTGCTTCTTAATATCTTCTGCTTCTGTTAGGTCCATACCATTTCTATCATTTATTGTGCCCATTTTTGCATGAAATATTTGGTTGGTATCCCATGGTATAAGATGTCAATAGCTTACGAAAAACCCTGAACAAATTTTTTGGCTGTTGCAATAATATGAGTTCCCTTCGTGTGTATGTGCTCAGTCATATCTGACTCTTTATGACCTAAAGGACTGTGGGCCGCCAGGCTTTTCTATCCATGGAATTTTCCAGGCAAGAATACTGGAGTGGTTTGCCATTTCCTCCTCCAGGGGATCTTCCCAACTGAGGGATTGAACCTGGGTCTCCTGCATCTCCTGAATTGGCAGGTGGATTCTTTACCACTCTGTTACCTGGGAAGCCCCATGAATACATATTACTTTTGTATGATTCTAAAAGTTTAACACTTATTTGTATTTTTCAAGATGCTATATTACACCATTCATGGCTTGAACACTTTGCATTTCCTGTGTGAAACAGTATGTTTATGTTATGGATATAAATCTGGTTTTGAAAAAGTAATTAAAAAGTTAAGATGGGCATTTTATTTGGAGGGATACATATATAAAGAGAAGGTTTCTGGAGAATTAAATAAATAACACTTAATATTTAATACACAATAAAATTTAATATAACAAAATGGAAATTTCTAGTGGTGTTCCTTGGTTTATAATATTAAAGTAATATTTCATTGGAACAAGTATGGGAAGTTTTATATGATATGAAATTGATCGTAAAAATTTATAGATCAATTGTAAGATAAACAACATAGAAAATAAAATTCTTATAGGATAAAAATATACAAAGTTTCATTTCTGAAGCAGAAAAGTAACACAAGTGTGGAAGACAATTTTCTTTACTCTTAACATTTATTTACTTATATAATAAAATTTAATTGTCTGTGCATTTTAAAAATGGCTTATTTGCTGTTATTTAAAGTACATTTATTTCACCAATTACATTTTAAGGTTTGAAAATATATCTGCTTTTACATTTTATAAGTGTCAAGGAAATGATGTTAGCTTTTCTTAGTATGCTGTGTTTTAAGCTGTTTCCCTAATTTCATAAAATCTAGAATTTTAGAAACAGATTAATAATACTATTTTTGTCACATGTATATTTATCCTTATATTGATATGGATGTATAAATAAATGCCTGAAATTTAAGATTCTATTTTAAATAGATTTTTTTTTTTGGTTTGGGTTTCTTGTTTCATTTGAAGTGTTGTGCACTTCACAGTCAGTATTTCATACAGTGTACATATGTGAATTTTTTAATGCTTTTTCATCTCTGAGAATTTAGCTGTTACCTTTTATTTTGATAAGGGACTGTTTATTAGCATTGTGGGGTTGTTTTGATAGTATATAATATGGTACTTCTCTAAATGCTTTTTCAATAAGTTGTTCATCTTAACGATATTTTACTTCAGTTCTACTAAAAATTGAATGATTGTGTCACCTTGAGATTTGTATGCTGAAACTCCACCACTAATGTGATGGCATTTGGAGGTGGGGCCTCTGGGAGGTGCTTAGGTCACAAAGGTAGAGCCCTCATAAAAGAGATTCATGTGCTTATAAAATAGACCCAGAGAACCCCTCCACCATCTGAAGACACAGCAAAAATACTGGTCTATGAACCAGGAAGTCAGATCTCACCATATCTTGAATTATCCAGTTCCTTGATTTTAGACTTCCCAGTCTCTAGAATGGTGAAAAATCAATTTCTGTTGTTTATAAGCCACCCATTCTCTTGGTATTCTGTTAGAGAATCTTGACCAAGACAAGCACCTATAGACTTAAATTTTCTTTTTACTCTCATATTATATTTATATTATATTCTTTTACTTCCATATTATATATTTATATTTTCCATATTATATTACAAATATAAGCTGACCTAAGTTATGCAGTTTTTACAATTTATTATAATTACTGCTGCTGCTGCTGCTAAGTCACTTCAGTCATGTCTGACTCTGTGTGACCCCATCGGCAGCAGCCCATTAGGTTCCCCAGTCCCTGGGATTCTCCAGGCAAGAACACTGGAGTGGGTTGCCATTTCCTTCTCCAATGCATGCATGCATGCTAAGTCACTTCACTCGTGTTAGATTCCTTGTGGCCCCATGGACAGCAGCCCACCAGGTTCCTCTGTTCACGGGATTTTCTAGGCAAGAATACTGTAGTGGGTTGCCATTTCCTTCTCCAGTTATAATTACTATAAATAATTAATTGATAAGTGCATTTTTGCACTTTTTAAAAAATTTGGTTCTTGAGAGAGTGTTTTTTTTTAGAATTAATTTATTTAAATTGTATTTATTATGGCTGTGCTGGGCCTTTATTGCTGTGCACAGGCTTTCCCTATTTGCTGCCTGTGGGCAGCATGGGGCTTCTCATTGCAGTGGCTTCTCTTGTTGCAGACCAAGATAAGAGCTCTAGAGCTCAATATTTGTGGCGCAGGGACTTTGTTGCTCCACAGCTCATGGGACCTTCCCTGACCAGAGATTGAACCCATGTAGTTTGCCTTGGCAGGCAGATTCTTAATCACTGCTCCACCAGGGAATTTCTGCATTCCAGCGCAGTGTCTACTTTATAAGTGGACCAATGAGAATCTTTGCTAGCAGCATGGCGCTATGGCAGCTGAGGGAAAAAAAAAAAAAGCAATGGAAGAATGTGCACACTATAGGGGAGAGAGGATAGAAACAGAAAAGAAATGTGTAGAGAAGAACTGGAGGAGAATGTAAACTGAGGGAAGAAAATGTCAGTGATCACATGTATAACTGACACTATCCCCTCTTCTCTGATGATTTTCACTTTCTCTCTGGTTGAGCCTGATTAGGACATCAGCATCATCATTGCAGGACTCCAGACAGTCCTCTTAGTTACTCAAGATTAGAGAAATCCTATTTATCACTCTAGGTTTAAAGGTTTTTTTTTTTCCTCCACTTCTTAAAAAAAAAAAAATCAGTCTTATTAAGTTGCTCTCTGTATGTCTAAACATCTAGAACACCTGGGGAACTGCTGATCAAATCACATTTTTACTTTTATTAATAATCAGATATGACATCATGGGTATTCATTTCCAGTCTTGTGGTAATCTTCCTTTTCCTCTAATATCCCTGGATTCCACAGGGATATTTTCCAAATCATTTCCATCAAATGAAGAGGATTTGGCAGTTATTACAGAAGTTTACAAGTCAGCCTGACACAATAATATCACATTCTTAGGCAGGTGGTTTAGTTGCTAATTCATGTCCAACTCTTGTGACCCCATGGACTGTAGCCTGCTAGGCTCCTCTGTCTATGGGATTCTCCAGGCAAGAATATTGACGTGGGTTGCCATTTAACTTCTTTCCTATTGCTGAATATTCATGGAAAGTTAACCTTAAAATTACTTTCCTGTAGGTCTAAGAAAGTCCCCGGAGATCATTGTTTTTTGTTTGTTTAATTTGTCCAGTTACATCTCTAATACATTTTAATAATTTCTTATCAATTCATTCTCCAAACTTTTGGGGTCCTGTATGTTTTAGAATGCAGTTTGTTTTTGGATTTTAACATATACATTAGTAGCACATACATCACAAATGTGCCAAAATCTAGGGCTAAAGTCTGTAGTCAAATTTCTTTTATTGCTGAACATGAACAGTTACAGCTTGTGGGTTAAATAATGGCTATATGAGACCAGTTTTCTGCCAAATGAACTTGCACAAAACCTTCAACAGCAGTAACAACAGCAACTGCAGACTTTCCGTTTTCTAAGGTTTCAGGGTTTTGGAATTACTAATAGGATATTGAGAAATGTATTGTTAAAAAGGAGATTTAAACTTTTCTTATTATTAAACTTTATTAAACTATTCTTATTATTTAAAGTGATATTTGATCATTCAAACTTAAGTAAGCCTTTTCTGTAATGCAAATATATAGACAATTTAAATTCCTTTATGACTTTTACTTTGCACATTAAAAAAAAAATAAAGAATCTAGGCACTGTCAGGTTATTTTTCTCATCTACACTGAATTGAATGGATTGAAGTTTACTTTGCTTACTGTTTGTTTTTTTTTTCCCTTTGTATAATGTCTCTGAAATAGATTTTTACCTAAATTCTGGGTAATTTAATGCAATCCAACAAGACCATTTAAGTATCTTGTGGTATATTGAAAGATATCCTGGGTTTTAAAGAAATGTATATTCAGTGAATAAATGTATTGCCAAAAAGAAAGGTGATATTGAATTAAAGACTCAATATTTTGGCAGAGCATCATTACCCATAGGAGTCTCATTAATGCTTTGGCACAAAAATTGGGTAAACAACATGTGGTTTAGCAAATCTATTTAGCCCCAGGGGAGGACTTTAGCATAGAGAGAACAATGTGGAACATCAGTTTTTACTGTGTTTTCGAATGGTCATGGCTATTTTCTGGAGATGAGGACACAGGTAGTATTGCATTTCCCAAGTAATATATTCACAAGTGTGCAAGCATTTCAATACTGGAGGCTTTAATATCACCACAACTATCCTCCTCAAACTATCCACACCAAAACAGAGAAGTATGCACATGAAACAGTGTCTTATAAAGAAGTTTTCACATTTAAAAATGTGTTTTGTATATATATATATATATTTTTTTTTTTTCCCCCTATGAATTCATTCACTACTAAGATCATGACCTCTGGTCCCATCACTTCATGGGAAATAGATGGGGAAACAGTAGAATGGCAGTAGAAAGTGTCTGACTCTTTGCGACCCCATGAATCACAGTGTCAGACTTTATTTTTGGGGGCTCCAAAATCACTGCAGATGGTGATTGCAGCCATGAAATTAAAAGACACTTACTCCTTGGAAGAAAAGTTATGACCAACCTAGATAGCATATGCAAAAGCAGAGACATTATTTTGCCAACAAAAGTCCATCTAGTCAAGGCTATGGTTTATCCAGTAGTCATGTATGGATATGAGAGTTGGACTGTGAAGAAAGCTGAGCACTGAAAAATTGATGCTTTTCAACTGTGGTGTTGGAGAAGACTCTTGAGAGTCCCTTGGATTGCAAGGAGATCCAACCAGTCCATCCTAAAGGAGATCAGTCCTGGGTGTTCTTTGGAAGGAATGATGTTAAAGATGAAACTCCAGTACTTTGGCCACCTCTTGTGAAAAGTTGACTCATTGGAAAAGACTCTGATGCTGAGAGGGATTGGGGGCAGGAAGAGAAGGGGATGGCAGAGGATGAGATGGCTGGATGGCATCACCGACTCAATGGATGTGAGTTTGAGTGAACTCAGTTCATGGGGTTACAGAGAGTCGGACATGACTGAGCAACTGAACTGAACTGAACTGAAACATATCTTTCCAATTAAGATCTATATTTTCTTTGCTGGTGGTGAGGTAGTACACTAATGTGCAGAGCTACTGATGGCAAGTACTTGTTTTTGTTCAGTTCAGTCAGTTCAGTCGCTCAGTAGTGTCTGACTCTTTTCGACCCCATGAATCACAGCACGCCAGGCCTCCCTGTCCATCACCAACTCCCAGAGTTCACTGAGACTCATGTCCATCGAGTCAGTGATGCCATCCAGCCATCTCATCCTATGTCGTTCCCTTCTCCTCCTGCCTCCAATCCCTCCCAGCTTCAGAGTCTTTCCCACTGAGTCAACTCTTCGCATGAGGTAGCCAAAGTACTGGAATTTCAGCTTTAGCATTATTCCTTCCAAAGAACACCCAGGGCTGATCTCCTTCAGAATGGAATGGTTGGATCTCCTTGCAGTCCAAGGGACTCTCAAGAGTCTTCTCCAACACCACAGTTCAAAAGCATCAATTCTTCGGCGCTCAGCCTTCTTCACAGTCCAACTCTCACATCCATACATGACCACAGGAAAAACCATAGCCTTGACTAGACGGACCTTTGTTGGCAAAGCAATGTCTCTGCCTTTGAATATGCTATCTAGGTTGGTCATAACTTTCCTTCCAAGGAGTAAGTTTCTTTTAATTTCATGGCTGAAGTCACCATCTGCAGTGATTTTGGAGCCCAGAAAAATAAAGTCTGCCACTGTTTCCACTGTTTCCCCATCTATTTCCCATTGTTAGAACTGCATAAAATCACTGGTCTGGATGGAGGGAATTACGACATTGTTCCACACCAGAGCACATTGAATTTTTTTTTTTTTTTTTTAAGCCATCATTTGCTCCCTTGGTTGAAAATTGCTGTGGGAGCTGTTTAAAAGTGATTCTTCTAAGTAAAATCTCTGGCTCTCTGTCTGTCTCTCTGTGTGTGTCTGTCTGTCTCTTTATATATCTATCTATCTATCTATATATATATATATATATAAATGTATACTTGGGGTAGTGTACAGAAGGAATGAATCAATAGATGTTCACTACTAACTTCAAGCTATTTTGAAATAAGATGGTAATGCCATTACAATAATGTTTTGTCATGTTTCTCTTAATCTATAGTTGTTTTATTTGCATACCCTGTCACACTTTTATGTTGAAATAAATGAAGACCTCCCCACTGAAATCAAACTGTGACCATTTATTAAGAACCCTCTACAGCAAAGAATTAGCCACAACCATTTGAGTTTGCCAGAGATTCAAAGGCAGGCAGGAGGTAGGGGAGCTTCATAAGGAAAAAAAAAAAGGACAAAAGTTCTGCTATGTTCTGAATGAAAGATATTGTTGGAAGAAAGTTGGAGAAGGACTAATGAGAAGTAAGGGCATCTTTTGTGATAGGTTTGGGAAGCACATTTGATGTTCTATTGTTGGTCATAAGTTGAAAGTAGGGCAGAAACATAAATGCTGGCAGTCATTAATCATATCCTGACAATTTTGGATGGGTTGCTTCTGAGGCTGTGGTTTGGTTTCCTGGGCTGGTTGCTATAGAAATTGTGGGTTCAAGTTCTATTGTCATATGTGGTCTGGCCAAGCCCAGTTGTATATTCAGCCTCTAGTTAAGTATTTAATACACAGTGGTGACTACCTATGGCAAAAATTCCTACAGGTTTTTTAGGTTTTAGGAATACAGCTCCTCATCTCCATCCCAACCAGCTTTGAGAATCACTGTCTTCAATCTTTTGTACTTTAAAAAAAATAAATAAATACCAGGGAATGATGAAATAAAAATATTTTTTAAACAATTGTTTGAGTTTAGGTAGCTTTTAATATTCTATTTTTTTCCCCCTCCAAGAACCCAAGAATGTCTAAAGAAGGTTTCTTTGCCAAAGGTCAATGTTTTCTGAAAAAGGACAGCCTTATATCTTACAGACATATACATAGTTTGCCTAAAGCAACATAATTAGTAATTTTATAATTTAACTACCTCAGACTCTTTAACAATGCATCATTCTGTCTTTTACTATAGCCCGGGTAGATGAGTGGGCTTCCCTGGGGGCTCAGACGGTAAAGAATCCACCTGCAATGCCAGGGACCTGGGTTCCATTAATGGGTTGGGAAGATCCCCTAGAGGAAGGAATGGCAGCCCACTCTAGTATTCTTGCCTTCAGAATCCCCACAAACAGGGGAGCCTAGCAGGCTACAGTCTATGGGGTCAAAAACAGCTGGACACGACTGAGCAACTTAGCACAACACACAGGTAGATGAGCACAGCAAAGAGACTAGATACAGAAATACTTGAGGAGTATTCACACAACATAATTTTAGTTGAGGTTTATAAAAACTTAGTGTTAAGCTCAGAAAAGCAATGATATTATTATTTTTATTTATAACTTAGATATTTGATTAACCAACTATATTGAGATAAATGGGAAATGAAGCTCTATGAAATCCTGTACTGGGCTGTACCCTATTATTTACTACTGTTTCTACATCATATGGAATATTTTGCATCACAACCATTCAATAAATAAATGGTAAGGAGATGGATATTTGAAAGTTACTATTTTGTTGACATTCAATGGTTCTTAACCAATCCCCTCCCTCCACACACACACACTAACGTGTCCTACATAAATTATTCAGGGCTATTATAACCTTTGGTAAACATGATTTTGATAAGAAAAAGCATGTAATTTTTATGCTAAAAATAAAACACTGATTTGGAGAGAAAATTTTTAATCTTGTCTTTCTCAATTTTATTCTTTCAGAATAAAGTTCATCCTTTCTGAATTTATTTTTCTTGGTTATCTGTTTTTCTCTACTTAATCTTCAAGTAACAAATCCTCAATGTGCTGTGTTAATTATTTTCATTATTTATGCATCAGAAATTTTCATTTGATTTTTGCATTTTTTCTTTCATTCAACATTTTGACAACTTATCATGTTTCACACCCTACATTGGGTAATATAAGTCTGAAGAATGACTTCAGCCTTTAACCTCATGGAGATCTTCAATTTCCATGTTTCAATTTCTTTCAGGACAAAATTTTTTTTAAAATGAATTTGTCACATAACCACAGAATTCCATGTTTTCTTACATACTCTTGGCATGATTTTGTCCTAGTTAGAGCACTCAAACCTGTGGTTGTTTTAGTTTACTCTTGTTAGTTCTCTCTACTTATTTACATTGTAAAATTGATGTAATAAAAATATGCTCAACAATTAGAATCATCACTTGCATTTAGAAAATTTGGGTTGCAAGTGGTGCAGTCACACAAATATATTTTGAGATGAAGAGAATGAGGCAAAAATAAACAGTCTCCTAAAATATAACACCAAAAGTATTTCTTAATTAGTTGGTGATTTTAACATATGTTCGCACATTCTTTGCTACGCTTCCCTCCAGGAGGTAGATTTAGTTATCCTCGCATTGCATATAGGTGGGACTTAGTAAACTCCTTGTAATGAACAAAGGAGATAACAGCTTTTATAAAACATAATTTTACAGTAGCAAAACCTGGCAGACACTGTTGTAACCAAGTGGTCAAGGTTAACATCACCAGATGATATTTAATATCATCTACTTCCCAACAGGCTGCAATCAGAAGGGCATTTCAGTTCTCTGGCATTATCTCCAATATTCATAACATCATCTAACTGTGAGGAAATATTAGACAAACCAAGTGGAAAGACATTCTAGCAAATATTGGACTAGTTCCTTCAAAACTTCAAGAGTGTGAAAAGTAAGGAAACACTGAGGAACTAACTGCAACATACTATTCTGGACTATGACTTGGAAAAAAAAAAAAAAAAGGACATTAGTGCAAAAACTGGAAAAATATTAATAAAGTCTCTAGTTTAGTTAATCCTACTGTTACGTTAATTTTTTCATTTTGACAGCTATGTTGCAAGGAGGTAAGATGTTAACTTTAGGGGAAGCAGGAGGAGGGATGGACAAGAATTCTGTAAGCTCTTTTTAATTCTTCCATAACCCTAAGTATATTTCAAAATAAGAGTTTTAATAATGAGTCTCTGTCACTTTACTGAATGCTGGCCAGTTTCATAAAAATACTATTGTTTTGTCAAATCAACTCTTCTTCAAATTGTCTCTTTGCTTCTATGCTAATGACAACTAGTGGTTTTAAACGTTCTTATTTCTGTTTTAGGTAAAATCTATACATTAAGAAATATAACAAGCATATTACCATTTGACAAAGAAAAAACAAACTCTGGAATTTGTGATAAGCTGATACTTTCCATCTTGCCTTTCTATGGATGAAAGAGCACTGATCTAGGTGTCTAAAGACAGAATCTGGACCCAGATAGGCTACTTAAAAGCATGTGCTGATACAATTGGAGAAGGCAATGGCACCCCACTCCAGTACTCTTGCCTGGAAAATCCCATGGACTGAGGAGCCTGGTAGGCTGCAGTCCATGGGGTCTCTGAGAGTCGGACACGACTGAATGACTTACATTTCACTTTTCACTTTCATCCATTGGAGAAGGAAATGGCAACACACTCCAGTTTTCTTGCCTGGAGAATCCCAGGGAAGGGGGAGCCTGGTGGAGCAGCAGCAGCAGCTGATACAATTGTTCAACCTTTTTAGAATTTAAATTTCTTATCTGAATATGTAATTATGTTTATTTAAACTTAAGAGATAGCAATTCTGCCAAAGATAGTTTCAGAAATTAGCTGTATTACTTAAAAAAAGAATAAGAGCTTATCAAAAATACTAGGTATTAGTGAACATTAAAAACAAATTACATATTTATATACAAGAGCATAAAAGGATTTAAAATATAATTTTAAACATTATTTATCACAAAAAGATTATGTAGGAAACAAATTCTCTATGAATTTGTTAATAAATTTCATGCAAATCCTAAATAAATATTTTCATGAAATTTAACAATCTGATTCTGAAAGTTATATAAAGAGTAAAAACAAAGAGTTGCTCAAATTTTTTTGAATAATAAGAATTAGATGAGCGAACTTTCCTTGTCAGGTGTCAGAATTACTACAAAGTTATAGTAATTAAGAAGTTCTTTGTAATAACACATAAAATGTAGACCAACTGTACAAAATAAAGACTGTAAAAGAAACCTATTTATAAAAACATTGGTATATAATAGATATTGCCTTAGATTAAGTATATAATGGTGGATTCTGTAGTAATAAGAAAGAAAGCTGATGATCCATATACACAAATATAATAGATTGTTACCACGTTTCACAGACAAAAATTAAAAATACCAGAAAAATTTAAGTCATAATTTGAAAAGAAAAATTACAAAACTTAGAAAAAACAGGACAAAAATTTTGTCCTTATGAAGCCACTATTAAAAATATAATATATAAAATATAAAAAATATGTGAAAGCTCCAAAAATGCAGGAAACTGTTGAACTAGTCAACCATTCTAAAGTTGAGTTTTTTTGATCAAATAATAACAATAAAGGGAATGAAAACATATGCTACAAAATAGAAGACACTTGCTGAACATGTAATTATGGCATTCAGAATACATGAAGAATCATAGAAATCCATTAAGAAAAAATGTGCAATAGAAAAAAAGCCATAACACAAACAATTATTTTATAGAAATCCCATGTTTGTCTAATTAAACATTAGATTAATTGAGCATACAAAAACATGTTCAAACTCATTGAATAAAGACAATGAAAACTAAAATCACGGTGAGATTCCATTTTACGTCCCTGTATTAAAACATTTAGCAATCCCATTACTGGTGAGTATTTGAAATAAAAGGGGACATATACACAACCAGTATGGAGACGAATTGCTCTAATCCTTGAGGATATTCAGGCACCACGTCTATAAGTGTTAAACATTTCCAGGCCATACAACCCAATGTACTATTCCCAGAATTACATGAGGACTAGCAGACCTTTTACAAGGCAGTTTACAGCAACATTGTCGAAAATAACAAGGATGATGTTGAGCAGGATAAGGGTGTAAATTCTAGCTACAACAATACTGTAGATGGATACTAGATACCAGTGGTGAGAAGAAAAGAAATAAATCACAGAAAAGTACATTTAGCTTAATACTTGCACAAGTGAGGAGAGGCCATGATAATAAATTTGTCCTGAAATAGCAATCACTAAGATTCGGAGAGTCGGACACAACTGAGTGACTGAACTGAACTGAACTGAAGATTCGGAGAAGGCGATGGCACCCCACTCCAGTACTCTTGCTTGGAAAATCCCAGGACGGAGGAGGCTGGTAGGCTGCAGTCCATGGGGTCGCTAAGAGTCGGACAGGACTGAGCGACTTCACTTTCACTTTTCACTTTCATGCATTGGAGAAGGAAATGGCAACCCACTCCAGTGTTCTTGCCTGGAGAATCCCAGGGCCAGGGGAGCCTGGTGGGCTGCCGTCTTTGGGGTCGCACAGAGTAGGACACAACTAAAGCGATTTAACAGCAGCAACAAAAAGATTTATTTCTTCTTGTACAGTCCTATATGAGTCAAGCAATGCATTTAAGCATCTCTTCTCCATGACTCAGAAATATCAGTTGTTTCCAATTTATGGATTTACCACTCAAAATGTTGTCTTTATTATTGCCACAAAAAGGGCAAATGCACAAAATAGCTTACTTTTCTATGCTCTGGTCTGGAAGGTACACGTGTCCTTTTGCCATTGGTCAAAAACAGTCAAAGGTTATGGGGAGATGTGGGTGAATATCTAGCTATTCGAGAAATAATAAATGGAGCTATCTCAATAGTATTTTCACAAGATCAATAGCAACAATAACAATCACAATTTAGTCTTTCAGTTCAGTTCATTTCAGTTTAGTCGCTCAGTCGTGTCCGACTCTTTGAGACCCCATGAATCGCAGCATGCGAGGCCTCCCTGTTCATCACCAGCTCCTGGAGTTCACTCAGACTCAGAGTCCATCTAGTCAGTGATGCCATCCAGCCATCTTATCCTCTGTCATCCCCTTCTCCTCCTGCCCCCAATCCCTCCCAGCATCAGTCTTTTCTAATGAGTCAACTCTTCGAGTATGGTTATAAGAATCAAAGAAAGAATAGAAAATAAAAATATTGACTACATTAAGTAAGAAACAGAGCAACAGAACAATGGGGATCAAGAAGAAGACAGAATTTTAGTAGTGCTTTATATTAGAAGTAATGTAATTGGGTCACAATATCTTTTTGTTATAAATAATTCTAGTATAACTTGCATTTAGATTTCATGCTTTCTCTTTCATGGATAAAAAGTTTTATAATAAACCTAAAGAACATCCATAATGTGGATAATTTTAATTTTTTAAGAAATGGACTTTCTTCGTTAGAAGAAATATACAAGGAAGGCGCTTATGCCACATTAAGTCATGAAATGACTCTTTAGTGGAAACCTATAAATTCCTCTTGTGTTATAAATTTTTAATATCTTTTCCTTGACTGTGTCTCTCCCTTCTTCTCTTGATTTATTAAATATATTAAATAGCATAAAATTAAACTTTATGTTACCCCTAAGTAATGGCAAATCAGTCCTAAGATTGATTTTGATAATCCACAAAAATTGAGATTTGAAATATTTTATTCATGCCCTAAAAATTAGCTGGACTAAAGCTACATACATAAAAGTGCCCAGAAATTCAAGGCTGCAGCCTAATCTGGCCTTTGGGAGAATCCAAAGAAAATTGCATACTCAGAGGTTTTCTCCATCTACACCTTTATTTCAGAGCCCCAAAGCACAAAAGCTAGCTTAATGATTTATCAATAACTTCCTTCTAAGCAATTCACTTCCTTTCTTCTTATCCTATAAACTATTTACAGGTAATACGTTGGTGAAGTCAACCCCTGGTGATTTTGTGCTCCTTTGGGGAAGACGAGTGTTAGTCTGCTGTGGTATACTAAAGGCAAATTCTGCACAGCTAATATAATCTTTTAGAGTTTTTCCTGAGGTTTTGGAATTCACTGCAATATGACTTGCATAGTAACTAGCCTGCAAAACGGAGGGAGTGACAAGAATGTACTTCCTAATAAGACTCTTTCAGAACAGAAAGCCTAAGATATAAATAGAGGGGAAGTTTCTATTGGGTTTTACCTACCAGAAGAGTTTTCTCAGTTTCTGACACTCACCTCATGCTCCCAAGTGACACTATGTGAGGAAACAGAAACCCAGTTCAAAGAAAGAAAAGAGAAATGCCTTAGTGAGGATTCTATATTCTGTCCTAGGAAATTCAGGGATCTGTATTTTTTTTTTTTTTTTTTTTAGTGGATTGATGGAAATTCCTGAAATCTCCAGTGGCATTGACCTTCTTGGTACCAGAGAAACCACTGAAACACTTTCATCAAAACAAAAATGAAAGAATTAATTTTGGATATTTATCCCAGAGGCAAACAGTAAAATTGGAGAATGAATGATAATGATCAAAGAATTGCTTCTATCATTCACTTTCTTATTAAGCAAATAACCTTGCATTACCTACTTCTGTACAAATAGCCATATCTCATAAATATAGTCCCTTCTGACATTAAAATGAGTGATTATTGCACATATTTGTGACAAATATAATGGCTTAAATCATAAAAAATATATAGGTAAAACAGCAAATGTTCTTTTTCTGATGACTGCAGAAGATACATCATAGTTTTATTAAGAAATAATCAATTCCTCAGAATTAATTTAAAAACTTGTGGTTTTGAGTAACACAATATTCTTGGAATTTTTTATTTATTTATTAATACATTTATTTATTGATAGAGCACTTGATATATTCTCAAACTCAGTAGCTAGTGGCCTTTTAATCAACACCACTTTAAGATAACATGTACTAAAGAAAAAAAGCATGAATCAATTTGTAAATCAAAGAGGAATAAATATCAGAAGAGAAGCAACTAGAGATAGAAAATTCAATGCTCCCATTAAGTTTTTAATACTTTATGTTATAGGAATGAAGAAAATAGAGTAAAGTTTTACTTTATTGTAAATATCAAAACATAGAAAGTGAGTCATTTATATTTTGAGGTGACGTTATAGTTTTTCTTTTTATATTGTATGAAATAATTTCACTTCTGTTACAAAATAATTGTTTACTTTTTGATTAACTAAGTTCATGCTATTTATTATTTCTAACAAACATTCAATTTTATTATCCAGAGTGTTTGTGATATTAAGAATAAGTACTGCTAATGATACACATTTGTATAAGTTCAAGCAAAAATTTAATAAGAAGCTAGAAGTAATTTCTAATTCCTGAATCCTTTATAAATGAAATAATGATAAATATAGAGCAAGCAAAGTGAACAAATAGACAAATATTCTATTTAGACAAGAAAACTATCAGAACATGGTTGAATTAAATTTAGTCATAAAAATTAAAAATGAGTATTGATTTTGAATTATCATATAAGAGCATGAGAGAAGCATGAGTGTTTACACGTGATGTTTACCTGTGATGTTTAATGCGACATCACAGAAACAAATACTCATTACTTAGTTGCTGCTGTTGTTCAGTTGCTCAGTCATGTCCCACTGTTTGTGATCTCATGGGCTGCAGCATGCCAGGCTTATCTGTCCTTCACCATCTCCCGGAGTTTGCTCAAACTCATGTTCATTGAGTCAGTGATGCCATTCAAAGATCTCATCGTCTGTCTTAGTAGGAAGTCAATTCATAATGCCTAAATTTGAAAAATCGAAATGTTGTTTGAACTTGGTGGTAGTTAGAGGTATCATCATAAACATACAAACTATTAGTTAAACAAATTGGAAAGAATCATTACTCTAGAGAAGTAAGTATGGGATTTGCAAAGGAAACTATATTTTTCCTTAAATAATTGGAATAATCAATAATAAAAAGGCAATTTAAAAAATAAAAGCAAAAAAATGGTAATGGACCAATTATAAGGAATTCATATTAAAGAGCTTTGCATGATAAAATTTGAATTTTACTCTGAAGGACTATAGAACAAATCCAAGAGTTTGGAGTAGGAAAGTGAGATACTTCCTCTCAAACTGTCATGAAAAACTTCAATCTTTTTCTAACTTTAATACTATGTCATGATTTCATTTCCATTACATTAAGAAACTATTTAATGTTGGTGCATGCTTTGGTAAAACACAGACACATATTTTGTATATGTTCTCATTTCATACACAAAATACAAAATGAAAATCTGGTGTATGTAAATTGGTGTCCATACAATTAAAAAAAAATTAATAGCAAATGCAGAAAAAAATATAGGAGTCCAGCTGTCTTCTATGAAATGAGATATTAAAGACATTTACCAAAATGTAAAGCCGTTTTAAAAGTAAATAAGCTGCTGAAGTGATTTAGAAGCTGTTCCTTGGTGGCTCCAGCAATGCAGGAGACCCAGGTTCAGTCCCTACACAGGAAGATCCTATAGAGTAGGAAGTACCAACCCATTCCAGCATGCTTGACTGGAGAATTCTGTGGACAGAGGAGCCTGGCGGGCCGCAGTCCATGGGGTTGCAAAGAGTCAGACAGGACTGAGCGACTAACACTTTCACTTTCATCGGATGGAAGATACATCATACACACACAAAATACAAAATGAAAATCTGGTGTATGTAAATTGGTGTCCATACAATTAAAAAATTAAAAAATAATAGCAAATGCAGTAAAAAATATAGGAGTCCAGCTGTCTTCTATGAAACCAGATATTAAAGACATTTGCCAAAATGTAAAGCCGTTTTAAAAGTAAATAAGCTCCTGAAGTGATTTAGAAGCTGTTCCTTGGTGGCTCCTGAAATGCAGGAGACCCAGGTTCAATCCCTACATAGGAAGATCCTGTAGAGTAGGAAGTACCAGTCCATTCCAGCATGCTTGCCTGGAGAATTCTGTAGACAGAGGAGCCTGGCAGGCTGTAGTCCATAGAGTTGCAAAGAGTCAGACAGGACTGAGCGACTAACACTTTTCACTTTCATCGGATGGAAGATAAGGAAAACCTGTAATGACTGAGAAGCTCCTGGAAGGCCTCTGTGGGACAGCCACTTGATACTAGGACTGAAAGGAAAACAGGAGCAACATGTTGAAACCTCCTAAAGGACAACTAGACCATCAAGGCCTCTGGGCTTTTTTTTTTGGTATTGATTATAATTTTTTTTTATTGTTCTTAGAGGTTTGGTTTCAGAACTCCTTTCAGTTCTTAAATGTTTTAAAATACTTAAAAAAAAAAGATGTTCTTGGGTAGCCTAAGAAGCTTTTTAAAATGTGCATGCATGTGTGCTAGGTTGCTTCAGTCTGTCCAACTCTTTGTGACCCCATGGACTGCAGCCCACCAGGCTCCTCTGTCCATGGGATTCTCCAGGCAAGAATACTGAAGTGGTTGCCATGCCTTCCTCTAAGGGATCTTCCCGACCCAGGGATTGAACCAGGGAACCAGCATCTCCTGTGGCTCCTGCCTTGTAGGCAGATTCTTTACAGGTGAGTCACCAGGGAAGCCCTTTTAAATGTAGCAATGTTTCTTAATGTTTACCATTTTAGAAACTGAATTGGGGCAATTGTTAGAATATTTACACAATAACTTGTTTGAGAAAACAATGGGAAATCATTGCATGTTAACATATTTCATGAAACTAAAAAAATTTAAAGCACTTTATGAAAAATCCAGCTTTATTTTACATTTTGGCAAATGTCTTTAATATCTGACTTCATAGAAGGCAGCTGGATGCTTATATTTTTTCTGCATTTAAACTGTTTCAGTACAGAGTTTGAGTTGGCATGTATGAGGGAAATTGGGCCTCATATTTTTTTTGTGTTGAGATTATCATATGGTTTTTATCTTTCAATTTGTTAATATGGTGTATCACACTGATTGATTTGTGTATACCGAAGAATCCTTTCATCCCTGGAATAAACCCAACTTGATCATGGTATATGAGCTTTTTGAAGTGTTGCTGAATTTTGTTTGATAAAATTTTGTTGATTTTTGCATCTTTGTTCATCAGTGATATTTGCCTGTAGCTTTATTTTTTTGTGTGCTGTCTTTGTCTGGTTTTGGAATCAGGGTGATGGTGGCCTTGTAGAATGAGTTTGGAAGTGTTCCTTTGTCTTCAATTTTTGGAAGAGTATTAGAAGGATAGGCATTGGCTCTTCTCTAAATGTTTGATAGAATTCTCCTGTGAAACCATCTGGTCCTGGGCTTTTGTTTTTTGGGAGATTTTTGATCACAGCTTCAATTTCAGTGCTTGCAATTGGATTGTTCATAATTTCTATTTCTTCCTGGTTCAGTCTTGGAAGACTGAACTTTTCTAAGAATCTGTCCATTTCTTCCAAGTCATCCATTTTATTGCCATATAGTTGTTCATAATAGTCTCTTATAATCATTTGCATTTCTGCATTGTCTGTTGTAACCTCACCTTTTTCATTTCTAATTTTTTTTATTTGACTCTTCTTTTTTTCTTGATGAGTCTGGCTAAAGTTTTGTCAATTTTGTTTATCTTCTCAAAGAACCAGCTTTTAGTTTTATTAATCTTTACTATTGTTTCTGTCATTTCTTTTTCATTTCCTTTTGCTCAGATTTTCATGATTTCTTTCCTTCTGCTAATTTTGCATGTGGTTTTTGTTGTTGTTCTTCTTCTTTTTCTAGTTGTTATAGGTGTAAAGTTAGGTTGTCTATTCAAGGTTTTTCCTGTTTATTGATGTAGGATTGTATTGCTATCACCTTCCCTCTTAAACTGCTTTTGGTGCCTCCCATAGGTTTTGAGTTGTAGTATTTTCATTGTCATTTGTTTCTAAAAATTTTTTGATTTCCCTTTTGATTTCTTCAGTAATCTGTTGATTATTTAGAAATGTATTGTTTACTCTCCATGTGTTTGTGTTTTACAGTTGTTGTTGTTCTTTTTTTTTTCCTTGCAATTGATATCTAGTCTCATAGCGTTGTGGTCAGAAAAGATGCTTGATATGATTTCAATTTTCTTAAATTTACTGAGGTTTGATTTGTTACCCAAGTTGTGGTCTATCCTGGAGAATGTTCCATGTGCCCTTGAGAAGAAGGTGTATTCTTCTGCATTTGGAAGGAATATCCTGAAGATATGAATGAGATCCATTTCATCTAATGTATCATTTAAGACTTGTGTTTTCTTATTAATTTTCTGTTTTGATGATCTGTCCATTTTTGTGAGTGGGGTGTTATAGCCTCCTACTATTATTGTGTTACAGTCAATTTCTCCTTTTATGTCTGTTAGTGTTTGTCTTATGTATTGTGGTGCCTCTATGTTGGATGCATAGATATTTACAATCATTATGTCTTCCTCTTGGATTGATCTCTTGATCATTATGTAATGTCCTTCCTTATCTCTTGTAATCTTCTTTATCTTAAGGTCTATTTTGTCTGATATGAGGAATGGTACTCCAGCTTTCTTTTGTTACCCATTTGCATGGAATATATTTTTCCATCCTCTCATTTTCAGTCTGTATGTGTCTTGAGGTCTGAATTTGCTTTCTTGTAGACAGCATATATATGGGTCTTGCTTTTGTATCCATTCAGCCAGTTTGTCTTTTGATTGGAGCATTTAATCCATTTACACTTAAACTAATTATTGATATATATATGTTCCTATTGTCATTTTCTTAATTGTTTGGGGTTGATTTTGTAGATCTTTTTTTCTTCTCTTGTATTTCTTGATTTATAAGTCCCTTTAGCATTTGTTTTAAAGCTGGTTTGGTGGTACTGAATTCTCTTAACTTTTGCCTCTCTGAAAACCTTTTGATTTCTCCATCAGTTTTGAATGAGATGCTTGCTGGGTACTGTAATGTTAGTTGTAGGTTTTTCCCCTTTGGTACTTTGAATATATCCTGCCATTCCTTTCTGGCCTGCAGAGTTTCTGCTGAAAGATCAGCTGTTAAGCATATGGAGTTTCCCATGTATGTTATTTGTTGCTTTTCCCTTGCTGCATTTAGTATTTTTTATATGTGTTTAATCTTTCTTAGTTTGATTAGTATTTATCTTGGCCTATTTCTTCTTGGGTTTATCCTATTTGGGACTGATTTACTATTTCCTTTTCCATGTTGGGGAAATTTCCAACTATAATCTCTTCAAAAATTTTCTCATACCCTTTCTTTTTCTCTTCTTCTTCTGAGACCCCTATAATTTTTTTTTAATTTTATTTATTTTTTTAAATTTTATTTTATTTTTAAACTTTACATAATTGTATTAGTTTTGCCAAATATCAAAATGAATCCTTCACAGGTATACATGTGCTCCCCATCCTGAACCCTCCTCCCACTTCCCTCCCCATACCATCCCTCTGGGTCATCCCAGTGCACTAGCCCCAAGCATCCAGTATCGTGTATCGAACCTGGACTGGCATCTCGTTTCATACATGATATTTTACATGTTTCAACTTTACATAATTGTATTAGTTTTGCCAAATATCAAAATGGATCCGCCACAGGTATACATGTGTTCCCCATCCTGAACCCTCCTCCCTCCTCCCTCCCCATACCATCACTCTGGGTCGTCCCAGTGCACTAGCCCCAAGCATCCAGTATCGTGCATCGAACCTGGACTGGCAATTCGTTTCTTACATGATATTTTACATGTTTCAATGTGAGACCCCTATAATTTGAATATTGGTGCATTTGATATTGTCCCAGAGGTCTCTGAGACTATCCCCAGATCTTTTCATTCTTTTTGCTTCATTCTGCTCTTCAGAAGTTATTTCCACCATTTTATCTTCCAGCTGACTGATTCATTCTTCTGTTTTAGATAGCCTGCTATTGATTCCTTCTAGAGTATTTTTAATTTCAGTAATTGTGTTCTTTGTCTCTGTATGTTTATTCTTTAATTCTTCTAGGTCTTTGTTAATTGATTCTTGCATTTTCTCCATACTTTTTTCAAAGTTTTATTTTATTTTATTTTTTAACTTTACAATATTGTATTGATCTTCATCTATATTATCATTATTCTGAATTCATTTTCGGGTAGTTTGCCTATTTCATCTTCATTTATTTGGACTTCTGTGTTTCTAGTTTGTCTTTTCATTTGTGTAGTATTTCTCTGCCTTTTCATTACTTTTTTTTTTTTAAACTTATTGTGTTTGAGGTCTCCTTTCCCAGTCCACAAGGTTGAATTCTTTCTTCCTTTTGGTTTCTGCCATCCTAAGGTTAGTCCAGTGATTTATGTAAGCTCCTATAGGGTGAGATTTGTGCTGAGTTTTTTGTTTGTTTGCCTGCTTGTTTGTTTTTCCTCTGTTGTTCAAGGATGAGTAAGGTGGTAATCCTCTCTGCTGATTATTGGGTTTTAATTTTTATTTTGTCTGTTGTTTAGATGAAGAAGGTGACTTCCCTGGTGACTCAGATGGTAAAGCATCTGCCTACAATGTGGGAAACCCAGGTTCAATTCCCTGGGTTGGGAAAATCCCCTGCAGAAGGAAATGGCAATCCACTCCAGTACTCTTGCCTGGAAAATCCCACGGACAGAGGAGCCTGGTAGGCTACAGTCCATGGGGTTGCAAAGAGTTGGACATGACTGAGTGACTTCACTTCACTTAGATGAGACATCCTGCAAAGGGTGGTACACCCAGGTTTGGTTATGCCAGGTCTTGTATTCAAGTGGTTTCCTTTGTGTGAGTATTGCCAGGAGAAATATCAATAACCTCAGATAAGCAGATAACACCACCCTTATGGCAGAAAGTGAAGAGGAACTAAAAAGCTTCTTGATGAAGGTGAAAGAGGAGAGTGAAAAAGTCGGCTTAAAACTCAACATTCAGAAAACGAAGATCATGGCATCTCGTCCCATCACTTCATGGGAAATACATAGGGAAACAGTGTCAGACTTTATTTTTGGGGGCTCTAAAATCACTGCAGATGGTGACTGAAGCCATGAAATTAAAAGACGCTTACTCCTTGGAAGAAAAGTTATGACCAACCTAGATAGCATATTCAAAAGCAGAGACATTACTTTGCCAACAAAGGTTCATCTAGTCAAGGCTATGGTTTTTCCTGTGGTCATGTATGGATGTGAGAGTTGGACTGTGAAGAAAGCTGAGCGCCGAAGAATTGATGCTTTTGAACTGTGGTGCTGTAGAAGACTCTTGAGAGTCCTTTGGACTGCAAGGAGATCCAACCAGTCCATTCTGAAGGAGATCAGCCCTGGGATTTCTTTGGAAGGAATGATGCTAAAGCTGAAACTCCAGTACTTTGGCCACCTCATGCAAAGAGTTGACTCATTGGAAAAGACTCTGATGCTGGGAGGGATTGGGGGCAGGAGGAGAAGGGGACGACAGAGGATGAGATGGCTGGATGGCATCACTGACTCGATGGACGTGAGTCTGAGTGAACTCTGGGAGTTGGTGATAGACAGGGAGGCTGGCGTGCTGCGATTCATGAGCTCACAAAGAGTCAGACACGACTGAGTGACTGAACTGAACTGAACTGAGGGTTAGTTCTCTGGTAGTCTAGAGTCTTGGAGTCAGGGCTCCCACTTCAAAGGCTCAGGGCTTGATTTCTGGTCAGGAATGAGGATTCCACAAGTGGTTTGATATGGCATTAGTGAGATTAAAACATATACCCCAAAATGAGAAGCCAAAGGTGAACCCCAGACAAATGGCAGTTACAAAATCAGGCAAATAATAGCTAAAATAATGGAATATACACCCATAAACAATATCAAAACAGTCCAACAAAAATTATGTACAATAGATTGACCCAGTGAAGAAAGGAAACCAAAAATTATATCTACCAGTTAAGAACAAAACTCACTAAAGCACAAACTGGAAAACAAAGCTAAAGCAAAGAGCCAAGTGGGAAATAAAGCAATGAAAACAAAGCTAACATGTTTAGAGGAAAAGAAAGAAAGAAAAAAGAGAAAGAATACATATGCAAAATTGCATACAGGTAGATAAAATTTATATATATTAAGGATTAACTGTAAGAGGAAAAGAGTGGTAGGAAAAGCAAACAGAAGAATAAATGTAGAAAAATTATAATAGGTTTTAAAAATTAAAAATTAAAATTTTAAAAAGAGAGAAAAAAGAAAGAAGAAGAAAACTAAAACAAAAAACTCCACAGAATGCAAAAGCCCAACATAGAGGCTGAGGTTTATAATAACAATAGAAAATGTAACTGAGAAAAAAAAAAAAAAAAAACTCAAAAGCTTAATTAGATTGAATAGTCCCAATAAAATTGACAACTACAACGGGGGTGTGGTGGGGGAGGGGGAAGGAAAGAAAAAAGACAAAGAAAAAAGTTTAAAAAATTCCAAAAAAATCTACAGAACAAGTCAAAAACAGAAGAATAATAAATGTTTTTCTTGCGTCACTGCATTCAGAGTCCTCTCCCTTGCTGGAAGTCACAGTCCACCTCAATTCCCTAGGATGCCTTCCAACACTGTCCTCATCTCTAGACCTGCTGTAGGGGCAACTCAGATTCTAATCTGATCCTGCTTTTTTGTGTTCTTGCCTCCAATGTCCATAACTATCAGAACTAGTCTATTTTCTTTTGCGGAAGCTCCCAATGTCCTTTTATATATTCCATACACACAGAGTCTGCCTAGTTGATCATGTCAATTTAATCTGCAGCTTGTAAACCTGGTGGTAAGGTTTTGGGTCTTCCTCCTTAGCCACACTGCCCCTGGATTTCAATTGTGGCTTTATTTCCACCTCTGCATGTGGGTTTTCCACTGGGGTTTGCTCCTGAGGCTGCCCTGGAGGACTTGGGTCTGCCCCAGTGAGGGCCAGGTGTGGGGGTTGTATAGTTGCTTGGGCTTCAGGGGTTCTGGCAGCACCACGTACTCAGGGGAGTTGGTGGCTAATGCAGCAGGAAATACAGTGCTCTAGAAGGGTATGGCAGCCAGTATTGACCAATACAGTCCAGTATTGGGGTACACTCAGGGAGAACCTCCCTGACAGAGAAGCCCGGCAGTCCACAGCCTACAGGGTTGTAAAGAGTTACACACGACTGAAGCGACCCTGCATGGATAGATGCAAGACTCCTTTTTGCCTGTGGTGGCTCTGCCCCAGTGGGGGTTGAGCATGAAGGTGATGCAACTATTTGGGTTGCCAGAACCCTGGTGGCGCCAACTGTGCAGGGACACGGAATGCCTCAGCTGCAGAAGTTATGGCCCTATTGGAGTCTTTTTTTTTTTTGAGCCTCTTGTAGCTGGTGATCAGAAGGCTTCTTTGGCCAGTCTTTCTCCATAGTCCCACCTGTTCAGGCACTTAGAGGGCTCCCTTGCCTGGGGACCTTCTCTGTTGTTCGGTGCATCAGGCACATAAATCCCCCCACCCCCCACCCCCCCATCCCCCCAGCTGGGGTCCTATTCTGTAGATCTGAAGTGCCTGCACATCAGGCACTTAAAGGGGCACCCTGGGTGGGGTCCTACTCCACAGTTCGGTGCATCACGTGCTTGATGGGCCAGCCTTTCTGTTGTTCAGCTGCCGATGCTGAAGTGTGGGGAAAAAGAGGCTATGGTGATGGCCCCACCCGCTATACATGACTCAACAGTATCGCCTTGTTTGCATGGCTGCCTGGATTTCCTCCACAGGCATTTCCCACTACAATCTCCTCCCTCACATCCCCCGATAGGTCTCTCTGCAGTCAACAGCAGCCCTCACCTGAGGACTGCTCCACAATCCCTAAACTCTGGCTCCCAGCCACTGCACCTTCCAAGGGTCCATGTCCCTGTCTGAGGTATGTATGGCTGCATCAAGGACTGTCTGATTCTTATGCCATTTAGGCTGCCACAGATAAGCTGTTTCACTCTCAGCCTTAAATGTGTCTCCTTTGACTCAGACATTTGCCCCTTTTTGGGGATCAGACCCCTGCTTCAGTTCCCCCACCCACTGAGGGCAGATCCAGTCCTACTAACACTCCTGTTTTTTTCCCCTAGTTCCATCACCCTACTGAGTTTTGCATGATTCTATATATTCTTTTCTGCTGGTGAGGTACTCCTGTCCGCTCTCAGCTGGTGTTCTGCATGCAGTTCTGTGTCTGAAGGCATATTCCTGACGTATCCGTGGAGAGAGATGTACTCTACATCCACCTACTCCTCCCCCATCTTTTTCTCCCAGAAATTTTCTATTAGACAGTCTTTCAAATGAGAATGTTTTTCTTTGAAAAAAATTGGTAGCTGAGCTTGCAACTGATACAACTGGCTTTCCTTCAGATAGCTGTGGTGACTAATACAAACTCCTCATTTCTTCACTTAAAATATTGAAAATAATGCATATTCAAGTGTCAAGATTAAATAAAGTTGGTAATTTTTAGGGCTTTTACAAGAGTATTTTAAAGTGAAATGCTGAGTGGATAATGGGAAAGAATTCAATGACTATGAGTCCAGTGTGGTACCACATTTAGAACTAATACGAACTATATAAAAGTGCTAAATATTCTTTCTAATTATGTTTAGAATTAATTGTGCATAATTTTTTCCAAATGACTTAAATAATGAAACATTCTAGAATAAATATAGCATAGTATCTATTTTCAGATATGCATGTATTTTTTTCTACTTAAATAACAGGACACATTTTACTCTAAAAAAAATGAAGAATGATATTTTGTTAGTTTGGAGAAGAAATATTTTTTGACCTCCATTACCAATCAGTACACATATGAAGAAAAATTCTATTTTATCTCATAATATATGTCAGAAAAATATAGTCATGGAAAACTGTGGACTGTATATTTTTATAAGGAGTTTTGTAAAGGATTTTACTAATAGGATTATTTATGATGATAAAAGGTAACTTTTAAATTTTATTTTTGCCTAATACAGTAAATGTGAAACTATCAAATATATTATTTACTATGTTATTTTGAAACCTTTTAGTAGTTCTTTTTCTTTTATGGTAGACTAATTCCTAATAATGAGTACTTAAAGGGTAAGTTGCAGGGGACATATACTTCTAAATTTTTAATGACTAAGACTACTTTAAAGAACTCTTAAATTTTCTTTTGTGTTTTATTAACTTTTTTCCAGGTATCATATTTAAAAGTAGCAGGTAAAATTGTAAAATAATTCTAGGTTAATATATACTACATATATTAACTAGATTTCTAAATTGCCTTTGCAGGATAAGGAATTATAGTCTACTTCAAACAGAAGGTATACTTAAAATTACTCACCTAATCTTAATTCAGGTGAAAGTTTTAAATCTCTAGTTTTCTTGGCTGAAAATGCTTTTTACTCTTTTTGCTATTTTCTAAATCCAGTTGAATCTTCAATAGAAAATCAAATGTCATGTCTTTAAAACATTTCTTTTAAAGTTAATACCAATAATATTTGTTTGAAATTTTCACAAACCAATACACCTTTACTGTAAACACAAATATAAGAGCTATCCATTTTCTTAAATTTTAGAGTTAAACATAAACATTTAACCTGTAAACATTTAAAAGTGTAGGATAGCGGAAGATATTTGCATTTACTATCTAACTCTTGTGATGTAAACAACTTCCTGGACAGTAATGAAGCTGTAACACTTTCAATTTTCTCCCAGCTGGACAACAACTTGCATCAACAGCTGCTCTATCTTTGCCTAGGGGCCAATGAAAACTGGATTTCAAAAGAGACAAACTAGCTAAGAGCAATGAATTGATGAAGCAGCCATTTGAATTTGGACAGTTATTTACTTCCTTACTTAAACAAGCAGGTTTAGACTCAGATTTCGTCGTGGAAAGTTTACTTTTTTATTTTAAAAGCATAGTCTCATAAGAATTTAATATTGGATAGCTAGGAAATTATGCATTTAATGTGTATATATATTTATATATGAATTATAAGCTAGCTTGGCTTTTTAGAAGGTCAAGCATCAGAAATATTTTTAAGATACTCATCTTTTCTCAGGCATGTATTTTTCCCAAATGTTTTAATAATAACTTGATATAATATCCAACATTTAGAGCTTTGGCCTGGAACCTGGTGCCGGTGATAGTCAATGAGACGTGAAGAATCAGAATAGAGATAGGGAGACCCAATTGTTGTGATCAACAAGGGGTCTTTGTGAAATCTGAAAACAAAGAAGGATCTTTGAATATAGTTTTATACTCTTCAACTGAACTATTTCATAATCAGTTCAGTTCAATCATTCAGATATGTCTGACTCTTTTTGACCCCATGAAATGAAGCACACTAGGCTTCACTGTCCATCATCAACTCCTGGAGATTGCTCAAACTCATGTCCATCTGGTCAGTGATGCCATCCAACCATCTCATCCTCTGTCATCCCCTTCTCCTTCCCAGTATCAGGGTTTTTTCCAGTGTGTCAGTTCTTCACATCAGGTGACCAAGTATTGGAGCTTCAGCCTTAGAATCAGTCCTTTCAATGAATATTCGGGTCGATTTCCTTTAGGATTGACTGGTTTGAGCCCCTTGCTGTCCAAGTGGCTCTCAACAATGTTGCTCAATGCCACAGTTCAAAAGCAACAATTCTTTGGTGCTCAACTTTCTTTATGGTCCAACTCTCACATCTATACATGACTACTGGAAAAACCATAGCTTGACTATACAGGCCTTTGTCAGTAAAATAATGTCTCTGTGTTTTAATATGCTGTCTAGGTTAGTCATAGCTTTTTTTCTAAGGAGCAAGAGTCTTAATTTCATGGCTGCAGTTACCATCTACATCTTGGAGCCCAAGAAAATAAAGTCTGTCACTGTTTCCATTGTTTCCCCATCTATTTGCCATCAAGTGATGGGACCAGATGCCATGATCTTAGGTTTTTGAATGTTGAGTTTTAAGCCAGCTTTTTTACTCTCCTCTTTCACTTTCATCTTGAAGCTCCTCAGTTCCTCTTTGCTTTCTGCCATAAGGGTGGTGTCATCTGCATATCTGAGGTTACTAATATTTCTCCCACCAATCTTGATTCCAGCTTATGCTTCATCCAGCCTGGCATTTCATGTGATGTACTCTGCATATAAGTTAAATAAGCAAGGTGACAATATACAGCCTTGACATACTCCTTTCCCAATTTGTAAACATTTAGTTGGTCCATAATAACATAACATAGTAAAATATACACTTCCTTCCTCCTCCTTCCTCTCCCTGTCCATTCCTTCCTGATGAAGTCACAGACCTAACATAGTAGCTATTATTTTCTTCTTGTTTGTGCTTATTAGAAGGGTCTACTAAAATCCCAGGTCTGGGCTCAAAAGAACAAGCTTCAGTTCCTATATCTGTAAAATAAGAATGTTCCAAATGAAACTATTGGTGTTAGAAGTAAGAAAATTGATTACTCTTATGGCAGTCTTGGTCAGGTTCTATTCCTTAATCTGAATCTGATTAAATATTTGCAATACTTTTGTAATTATAAGTCAATATTAATAAAGGAAACCAACACCTATTAAACCCATATTAGAAATTAAGTTAGGCTATGTACATAAAAGAAGTGGTTCCTTTCATTCAGAAGATATAAGAGAAAGGAGTCAGAAAATTGGCAAATGAAAATTTCAAATCTTTAATTAAAATTAAATTAAAAATTCTAAAGCCAATCATGACACTATGATTCAGACACAACCTCATTTTAGAATGTAACCCCTTGGTTACCTGCGTGTATGTACAGGGCATGCTTCGTCTCTAAGTCATGTCTGACTCTTTGCGACCCTAGGGACTGTAGCCTGCCAGGCTCCTCCGTCCATGAGATTTCCCAGGCAAGAATATTGGATTGGGTTGCCATTTCCTTATCCAAATCATTCAAGTAGTTACCACTTACTCCATCCCATCATCGAATCCTCCCAACAAGCCCAAGGCTAGCGTTGCTCATGGTTCCCACCTGAGTTTTACAGATGGGGAAACTAAGGCACAGGGATAGGTAGGGATATATAGGTATAACAGAAAACGCTATAGTATGTGAGATAAGAGGGACATTAGTTTGATTCAGAGGGAACCTTTGGAACATGGATGAACTGATGAATTGTGAGTTATAAGTTCAGTGGTGCATTAGAACACCTGAGAAGCTAGATAGCTTTGCAGGCATTCGTGATTATAATCACTTCCTCAGAAAAATCACCCTTCAGCAGAGGCAAGAAGAGAAAGGAGATGAATAGAACAGTGGAGGAAAGGAGTTTGATGAATGGTAAAAGCCATGCAGGGAGTAAAGATGAGATTTTTTTCCCAATGGAAATCACAAAGAATAAAGTTGTTTTTGCCTTGTTGTTGTTAAGTCACTAAGTCATGTCCAACTCCTTGCAACCCCATAAACTGCAGCACGCCAGACTTCCCTGTCCTTCACTATCTCCCAGAGTTTGCTCAAACTCATATCCATTGAGTCAATGATGTCATCCAACCATATCATCTTCTGTCACCTCTTTCTCTTCCTGCCTTCTTGGAGCCACACCAAAATGACAGCCATGACTGCAGTAGCTGTGGCTGGTGCTAACTGTGAATGTCAGCACTACAGAGCTCCTGAATATTCTTTTCAAAAGGTTGGCATCAGAGTTATTCCTTGTGTCCTCTATGATACCCCAAAACAAAGATTAATTGCCATGGAAACCCTGGTGAAATGACATACTTAGATAGATAAATATGTAATTTGATAGATAAATAGACTGGTAATGGATATTTGCATTTAGATATTTGGGAATGAATCCAAAGGGATTCTGAACAAAGGCTCTTGTGCTGCATTTTCCAACACTTTAATTTGAAAGCAGTTTTTAAATTTCTCCTAGACTCATTAGTTTTTTAGGGGGGAGAGGGGAGAGGAAGTGAGGAGCGATACTTTTTAGAAACTTCTGCTAAGTAAAAGAGGGACTTTATAATGGGTCTGATTTGTGCACAGAATACTGAAGCATTCAGAATAGGACCATAGGGGTTCCCAGAGTCTGGTCTAATAGATTATATGTAAGACTATATACATGTGGAAAGAACTTAGGTTATTTTGGAAGAAGAGCTAAGATCATAGTTGAGAAGCATGTGTGATGTTTGGCTCTCACACACAGGTGAGTGTTTGCTGCTACGTCGCTTCAGTTGTGTCCGACTCTGTGCGACCCCATAGACGGCAGCCCACCAGGCTTCCCCTTCCCTGGGATTCTCCAGGCAAGAACACTGGAGTGGGTTGCCATTTCCTTCTCCAATGCAGGAAAGTGAAAAGTGAAAGTGAAGTTGCTCAGTTGTGTCCGACTCCTAGCGACCTCATGGACTGCAGCCCACCAGGACCCTCCGTCCATAGGATTTTCCAGGCAAGAGTACTGGAGTGGGGTGCCACTGCCTTCTCCGAGGTGAGAGTTTAGAAGGTGGATAAATATTAGACAGCATCACCCACTCAATGGACATGAATTTGAGCAAACTCAAGGAGATAATGAAGGACAGAGGAGCCTGGTGTGCTGCAGTCCACAGAGTCACAAAGAGTTGGACACAACTTAGTGACTGAACAACAACAATACATATGTCAGAAGGATCAGGAATCTTCACAATGAGTCCAGAGAGGCCATGCCTCGAGATTATAATTCTACAGTTGCAATTATATGTGATTCTAGGAAGGCAGGAGTTGCAGTCCAAAGGAATTATTCCAGATTCTACAACTATAGCTTAATAAATTGCTTTCGAAGGTCAGATTTATACTAATGATAAAATTATGAGCTGAATCTTGATCTCCTGTAAAGAAAAGCTTCCCTAATGTGTTAAGAGTGAATTCCTGAAATGAAGATAAGTTTTTCCAAGCTAGTCAGCACTTTGAGTCAAGCGAGGTCTGGTGGTAAGAGGAAGTGGATAAGGGAATAAGTGTGTGTACTTCACAGAAAAGGGAGGAAGGGAGATCAGTTTAACTTATTTTGCTGCTGTACCCCTGGCACTCATGAGAGCATTAAATAGGAAGGCCAGCTCATTTAAACCAGTTATTTTGGGAATGAAAAGGGATACTATTAATAATTAGGGTGGACAATGGTTGTAAATTGGGCACACTATCATTAAGGCGATTTTTGCATGCATCAGCTGGAATGTTCAGGACATGGAGAACACAGTTCATTTGTTTATTCAGGACTTGAGTTCTGTGTCCTTTGGACCTTTTAGCACTGTTAGAGTTGTAGGAACAACTGCTTCTTTGGCATTTATAGCTTCCTGAAGTTTCTCCCTGGTTACATTTACATAGGTCTGATTTTCAACGTAGTTGGGAATTTCTTGAGAGAAGAGACTATGACTAATGTAGAATGTGACATAGAAATCTATGTATTAAAGGTGAAATCAGAAGAAACATTAGAAAGAAGGGAAGTAAAGATGACTCAATTTGTGAAACTGGAGTTAAATCTCAAATTCACCTTCTTTTACTCTTTCCATATTGTGGTGGTGTTGTTTTCAGTCACTTAGTCATGTCTGACTCTTTGCAACCCCTTGAACTGCAGCATGCCAGACTTTCCTGTCCTTCACTGTCTCCCACAGTTTGCTCAAACTCATGTCCATTGAGTCAGTAATTGAAAAGGAATATTATAAGGACGAAACATCAAACTACAGAAAAATGTCAGCATTATATAGTTTACTATTTTTTTCATCAGTAAATTGTTTAAAAAATTCCTTTGCCAATATTTGGGCACTGACCACCACAATTAAATGGCTTTAACTTCATCTGTGTTTTCATCTATTTGAAAGGAAAAATGAGATTTAATAAACTATTTAAAAAGTTAAAATATGCAAGGATGAATTTCTCACAAATATTTCAGTCACCCATTGCAAGCATTTATTTTTTTCCCCGAACATAGCAAAGGAATATATGCCAAAATACAGGAGTGAAATTTACCAGATGTCCAACAGCCTCAAGCCACGCAGATATTGGTCAAAACTTGAAAATCCACAGATGTAAGACAGTCTGTTATTCTGCTTCAAGCGCTATTTTCATTCCAGTAAAGCCACTGAAGTGTATGATATCAGATAAATCTATTTATATTTTATATTTATAATTTTGATTAAATGAAGACTTTCAATTTATAGTATGTAAGCATACTTTCACTAGTTCTATTTATGCCATTTGATATTTAGTCATATAAATAGAATAAAATATTTCTTAGGCTAAATAACAAATGTAGATATTTTCAGCTAAATAAAATTTATTAATCCAATTGTTAAATCAGCTTTGTTTTATATAATGTGTTTTATAAAAATATAATAAAATACATTTATAAAATTTTAAAGTAAAAGTGGTGATTGTTTATTGAATACCTACTCTGCAGCAGAAATTGTACTAGATACTGTGCCAGGAAACAGAATCTCATAGATTCCCTCCTTACCTTTTTCTTTTATAAATAAAATAATAATGTATTTTGCTTGTTATATTAACACTTTAAAGGAAACACATAAAGGACTGAGATGAATTGTGATATTGAAGGAAGCCATCCTACTGAAGAGATCCCTTTATATATGGATACAAGGAATGAGATGCTGGTCATGTGAGGATCAGGAAAAGGAACATTACAGGCTGAGAAAACATCACATGCAAAGGCCCTGAGGAAGGAAAGAATTTCTTATATATGAAGAACATAAGGAAAGATATTGGATACAGTTAAAGGGCTGTGATCAAGTTTAGAGTTTATCTAGGAACAATGAGAAAACAGTATGCTTTAACAGTATGTGATTAAATGAGCATTACTGTCACACAATTCTGTTAGGGAGGAGAGTAAATGACTGAGAAGGAGTAAATCTGTTAACCTGGTAAGGAGACAAATAAAGGTCAGAAAGGGCAAACACCTAACAGAAACAGAAGAGATTAAGAAGAGATGGTACCAAAAAAAAAAAAAAAATCTTATTGACCCAGGTAACCACGATGGTGTGATCACTCACCTAGAGCCAGAATTCTGGAGTGTGAAGTAAAGTGGGCCTTAGGAAGCATTACTAGAAACAAAGCTAGTGAATGTGATAGAATTCCAGCTATTCCAGCTATTTTGAGCTATTTCAAATCCTAAAACATGATGCTGTGAAAGTGCTGCACTCAATACGCCAGCAAATTTGGAAAACTCAACAGTAGCCACAGGACTGGAAAGATCAGTTTTCCTTCTGATCCCAAAGAAAAGCAATGCCAAAGAATATTCAAATTACCATACAATTGCTCTCATTTCACATGCCAGCAAGATAATGTTCAAAATCCCTCAAGCTAGGCTTCAGCAATACGTTAACTGAGAACTTCCAGATGTACAAACAGGATTTAGAAAAGGCAGAGGAACCAGAGATCAAATGGCCAACATCCATTGGATCATTGATAAAGCAAGGGAATTAAAATAACAACAACAACAACAAAAGTCTACATCTGCTTCATTGACTATGCTAAAGTCTGACTGTGTGGATCACAACAAACTGTGAAAAACTCTTAAATAGATGGGAGTACTAGACCACCTTACTTGCCTTCTGAGAAACCTGTATGCAGTACAAGAATCAACAGTTACAAGCAGACATGAAACAATGGACTGGTTCCAAATTGGGAAAGGAGTACCTCAAGGCTGTATATTGCTACCCTGATTATGCAACTTATATCCAGAGTATATCACGGGAAATTCTAGGCTGGATGACTCACAAACTGGAATCAAGACTGTGGGGAGAAATATCAACAATTCAGATATGCAGATGATACCACTTTGATGGTAGAAAGTGAGGATGAATTAAAAAGCCGCTTGGCAAAGGTAAAATAGGAGACTGAAAAAGCTTGCTCAAAAGTCAACATTCAGAAAATGAAGATCATGGCTTCCAGTCCCATTATTTCATGGGAAATAGATGGGGAAAGAGTGGAAACAGTGAGAGATTTCATTTTCTTGAGCTCCAAAATCACTGCAGACAGTGACTGCAGCCATGACATTAAAAGACACTTGCTTCTTGGAAGAAAAGATATGACTAACCTAGACAGCATATTAAAAAACAGAGACAAAACTTTGCTGACAACGTTCTGTATAGTCAAAGCTATGGTTTTTCCAGTAGTCATGCACAGATGTCAGAGTTGTACCATAAAGAAGCCTGAGTGCCAAAGAATTGATGCTTTCAAACTGTGGTACTGGAGGACTCTTGAGAGCCCCTTGGACAGCAAGGAAATCAAACCAGTCAATCCTAAAGGAAATGACCTCTGAACATTCATTGGAAGGACTTATGCTAAAGCTGAAGCTTCAATATTTTGGCCACTTGATGTGAAGAGACAACTTAATGGAAAGGACCCTGATGCTGGGAAAGAATGAGGGAAAGAGGAGAAGGGGGTGACAGAGGATGAGATATTTGAATGGCATCATAGAGTCAATGGACATGAGTTTGAGGAAACTCCAAGAGATGGTGAAAGACAGGGAAGCCTGGCATGCAGCAATTCACATGTCACAAAGAGTTGGACATGACTTGGCAACTGAAAAACAACAACAAAGTGATGATTGCAACTAAAACTAAGGTGCTTTCATGAAAATGCATTAGATGGGAAAAAGAGGAAAAAATTATGTTGCTGCACTTAGGAGATGGAATTGATAAGGCTTTTGAATGACAGAATGGTTATCAAAGAAATGGAAAGGTACAAATGAAACTCAGGTTTCAAGTCTGAATAAGTGGACTGTGTGGTTTTTTTTACCAAGATAGAGAAGATTAAATTGAAGGAAACATAGCAGGAATGAGGGGGAAAGAGATACTTTGTGCACAAGTTAACTTTGAGGAATGAAGGAGCTATCTACATAGAAATGTGAGCACAAAGTTGGATGGGTTTGGGCTCAGAGATACATTCTATTCTGGATCTGTACTTTTGGGAGTCATTGTGATAGGGCATTATTCAAATCCATAGGAATTGGAGATGTCACTCAGGGAGAAAGTCTAGAAAAAGAAGAGGACCAAAAAATTATCTATGAAATACAGAATGTTTATAGACTGAATAGAGGAGAAAGACCAAACATTTGAAATAAATCCTATAACTAACATAAAAAATATGAAGAGAAGAAAAGAAACATTTATCAAACATTTGATATGAAATGTGTTGTTACATATTATCTCATTAATTTTTAAGTCTTTTTAAGTTGCATATTGTTGTACCCAACAGATTATACTAAGAATAACTGACATTTATATAGATCTCATCAGGTTCAAGGGCTTCTTAGGTGGCCCTGTGGCGAAAATGTGCCTGCCAAGCAGGAAATGAGAGTTCAGTCCCTGGGTTGGGAAGGTCCCCTGGAGAAGGAAATGGAAACACCCCAGTATTCTTGCCTGGAAAATCTCATTGACAGAGGAGCCTTGTGGGCTACATTCATAGGGTTGCAAAAGAATCAGATTTGACTTAGTGACTAAAACAATAAAGAAGCAGGCTCTGATGGAACAGGGGAAGATATTTTAGGGGCTTCCCAGGCGGTGCTAATGATAAAGAAGGATATATGTGTGCATTAAATTCAAAATACACATCTAATCATTAAGAAACTGTGATAGAGAAGAAAAATCTGACTCCATACTAGATCTATCCCTTTTACTTTGACCTTTGTGCTTTGGTGCTGTGCGTAGTCATGCTAACTCTACTCCTTTTATGAAAGAATATGTTGCCTATATCCTGAAATATACAGAATAACCTTTTCTCAGGACCCTGACCTTCAAGAGTCCAATCATACAGTGATAAAAAGTTGCAGGACAGAAAATAATACTTGTCCTGTTGAAGGTTTACAGGAACATCATTTGATAGCTGCAAGAACATAGGATTCCTATACCAAGAAGTCTGCAACAACTTTTGGGCATAAGTGACCCATCTACTTGCATGACTCTGAAGTAAAACTTTTTCTTCTCCAAACTCCAATGTGTTGGTTTATTTGGCCTCACATTGCATTGGGCACACAACTAGCATTTGGTAACAAAATGAATGCATAAAGTACTTAACCAGAAACAACACTTGGACCTCTGCCTCTAACCACAATGTGATACAATCTTCCTATATGACAGCTTTGGTGAAAGAAAACTGCAGAAAGAACTGATTATTTCACAATAGGGTATTTCTAGAAGGGTTTAAACCATCAGACATTGCTTGGAATATTGTCACAATGTGATATCATGGTTATGGAGTCCTGATAGAGGGGTTTCAGTGAGGCCAGAAAATACTACAGAGCAAAGAGGAACACAAGGAACAACTGTACCCATGTGTTTTTCTTCCTTTCTGTAATTATTGAACTAATTATGCTTTAAATTAATCCTTTTAGTTGTGCTGTAGATCCCGTCTCCTCTGACCTATTCAGCGACTTCACTCCAGTGATCATCCCCTTCATCTCTCAGATCATCAAGTGGAAACCATTCCCATAGCACCAAACTGCAATTTATCCATATTCAAAGAAAAAGGAACAAAATTCCTTTGATCCATCTCTTTCCAAAGTAAGTGTTTATCTTGATTTTTTAAAATTTTGTTTTGAATATACTCCAAAGGTCTTTGTTTTGTTTTGTTTATCTCTAATGTCACTTTGCCAAAGTAAACAATAATTTCCATCTTGCTTTACTAAATGTTCAAGTCTCAGTTCTCATGTAACCCATCAACAGCATTTGGCATAGTTGATTACTACCACATTTTGAAACAGTTCATCCACTTAGTATATCACCAGTTTCAAGGCTACTCATGCTCATCTCCTTTTGTTTCTTCTTATTCCCAAGCTCTTAACCTTGGTATGCCCCAAAAACCTCTTCTCTTCTATACTACACTTACTACGTGGGTGATCTTATCATGCTTCATAATCTTAAATACTACTTGTATCTCATGAGTTCCAGGTTTATATGCTGATCCTTTAAAATCCAGATGAATACAACTATTCAGAAAACACTTATATGTGGGCATCTACTAGGCATTTCAAACTTGCCATGTGCTTAGCCCCACTCAGGACTTTTCCATTTCCTTCACCCCACCAAACCCAATGAACCCATTCTTATATTTGATTAGGTGAAAAACAGAAACAAAATCTCAGGTTGATATTTGATTTATAATATCTGATGTTTGATTTATGTGTTTAAACCATCAGCAAATCCTATAGACCTGACCTTAAAAATATGAGTGTCTGCTTACATATGAATTAGGAAGACATTGAAATAATTAAATAAGATGCTATTAAAAACTAAACAATTGTACAGTGAAATTTAATACAGGTTATTACTTTCAGGTGAGGTTAAAAAGAGGTAGAGATGAAAATATAACTGTAAGCTTCCTATAGATCCAAAAAAGCTACCAAAAAAAAAATCACAAGCATAATGACTCAGACCATATTTCTTATCTTAACAGTTCTGGAGGTAAGAGACCCCAAATGGGTCTCACATGGCTAAAATCCATCTGTTGACAGGTTATTAACCCTCCAGTTTCCTTCTGGAGGCCAGAAAGAAGAACATACACTCTTGCCTTTTTTTGAGTTTCTAGAGGCTGCTCATATTTTTTGGCTTTCTGTTCTCAAAGCCAACAATCCCATTCCTCTAACCTCTCCTTCTGTCACCACGTTCCCTTCTCTGATTCTCCATCTTCCCCTTTTCACTTACAAGGACAATGTTGATTACATTGGTCCCACTTGGATAAACCAGGATATATCTCCACCTTAGGATAATTAATCACATTTTCAAAGTCTCTATGAAAGGTAACATATTCACCCATTCCTGAGATTAGGACATGGGCATCCTTGGGATTCTGCCACATTTTTCCGCTTGCTCCCAATACAGTAAGCCAATTCATTGGGTGGAAAGTAAACACCTGCAGAACTCCACAAGGCTGCCACCTCTAACTGCTGGGTCCCAGCATCAGTGCTGTCCCTGATGCATGGCCCATGTGTGAAATCAAATATTAATATTCATTTCACAGATTTTTTTCAATGTAATCAAATGGTGCACATTTTTCAAAAATAAAATAAATCTGGAAAGTTCAATAACTTAATGCAATACAAATAAAATAAGTAATGGTATAATTATAACTAGAAGACTCTTTGGAGGGAAAAAAATGTTTAAATCTTCCATTGTAATGTCTGGAAAGCAAAACTTCAGAAAAATAAGTGATGTCCTGTCCATGACTGCAAAATTAATCAATTACACAATGGAAACAAGAATGATGGCTCATTTCTACCTTTAATGTCTGGGCAGTGTCCTTAAATTGATACTCAGTAGCCTCCAAAGAATAAATGGAAAATAAACCCATACCGTCAGCCCCTAACACTTTCTTTTTATTTATCTCTGTTACTGTGAATTTTCCTAGGAGACTATCTTACATCTGTACTTTCTTGATGGAAAGTTGGACCATACAGAAAGCTGAGTGCCAAAGAATTGATGCTTTTGAACTGTGGTGTTGGAGAAGACTCTTGAGAGTCCCTTGGACTGCAAGGAGATCCAACCAGTCCATCCTAAAGGAAATCAAACCTGAATATTCATTGGAAAGACAGATGCTGAAGCTGAAACTCCAGTACTTTGATCACCTGACATGAAGAACTGACTCATTGGAAAAGACCCTGACACTGGGAAAGACTGAAGGCAGGAGGAGAAGGGGATGACAGAGGATGAGATGGTTGGATGGCATCACCGACTCAATGGACATGAGTTTGAGCAAGCTCAGGGAGTTGGTGATGGACAGGGAAACCTGGCGTGCTGCAGTCTATGCAGTCAGAGTTGGACACGACTGAGTGAAGGAACTGAACTGAATTGATACTTTCCTGAAAATGAGGTGAGAACTTTCAGGATATTTGCATGATCTTACCTATTCAATATGATGTGATAATAGAAATCATTGTATTTAAAACAATAGTTTCTCCCTTTTTGAAAGAATTAAGTGGTTGCTTACTGTCAGATGTTTTCTGTTTAAGAAGCTTATTTTAAATAATCATTTGGAAGGAGACAATTAATGAGTTTATGTTTGAAGTGCTACTGTGAGATGATTATAATTTAAATGTGTTTTAGCCTTCTAATCTTAGATGAGGCAGAGCCTAAAGATAAACAATTTGAAGTATATGAAATTGACTTGGGACATTTTAGATGGCAAGATACTTTTAAGTTCTATTTCAGTCATGTTTATGATCTCTGAATATGTTTGAAGTTCTGCTTTTATTTCTGACAAACCTACCAATTTAAATCGACAAAGTAATTGTATAATTTAGTTTGCTGTGATTATTGGATTAGTTCCTTCCCTATATAAGAGCATGACTCAAAGAAGTCTGTGATGGCAAAAACTTAGCAGAGGAAGATAACCAGTTATTCTGTTGCTACATAATAGCAGCTTTTTATCCTCCGACCCAAGGTCAATTGCATTGTCTTTGGTGAAAGATAGAGTACTATGGCTAAGAAGGATTTTTACTGGGCAGCAATTCTGAATCTATTTCCTCTGATGAAATGTCAATAGCTTTCTAGGACAAAATGTAGTTTTTCTAGAAACAAAGGTGAAATTGGTTTGGAAATGTACTCCACAAATCAATCCCTTTCAATATAAAACATTTGAGAAAGAAAAATGAACAAGTAATCCAATATGCTGTTATGTTTCCTTCTTTTTATTTTAATTTATCAAACATATTATATTTCTCCAAAAAAACCAATTTAGGGAAGCATTGATGTTCTTCTAATGGTTTTAGAGTCATAAAACTTGTAGTAAAAAGTCAGCTGCTGTGAACCTGGAAATTCCTGAAAGCTAGCAAGAGATAAAATCCTCTGAAAGGACAGACTCCTAGGATAATTTATGCTATGCAGCATTATAGAAAATGATACAGAATATTAATAAAATTGCTGATATGTATATTCAAAATAATATATCTTTGCTGCTGCTGCTATGAGATGATATTTTAGAATTATAATAAAAGGCATATTTATCATTAATGGTAATATCAAGTTCCACCTTCCAAATTTTTTTTTATCACCAAATTTTACAAATGCTTCTTTTGTTCAGTTTTAAAAATGCAATTCTCTTTAAAATCAAAGCAGTAAAAATATAATCCAACTGAAAAATATCTTAATTTTCCTTATAAAGATCTTAAACTCTCTATAATTTTCCCCATAAGTAGCATTAGTAACTAGTCAATTTCCTGAAAACTGTTTGCAATGCAGATATTCACATGCAATAACAAGTTCTGTTATAAAACAGCAAATTCCAAAATACATATTTGTATTTACATGCATATATGAAAGTGAAAGTTGCTCAGTTATGTTCAACTCTTTGGGACCCCATGGACTGTACAGTTCATGGATTTCTTCAGGCCAGAATACTGGAATGGGTAGCCTTTCCCTTCTCCAGGGGATCTTCCCAACCCAGAAATCAAACCCAGGTCTCCCACATTACAGATGATTTCTTTACCAGCTGAGCCACAGGGAAGCCCAAGAATACTGGAGTGGGTAGCCTATCCTTTCACCAGCAGATCTTCCTGACCAAGGAATTGAACAGGGGTCTCCTGCATTGCAGGCGATTCTTTACCAAATGAGCTATCAGGGAAGCTCAGCGTATATATGAAAAGGTACTCCAAATGGGTAGTGGAGAATAGAAGGAAAGGAGGCAAGTAAAGCAAAGGAAGAAAAGAGAAAATCCACAAGTAAGACTGAATTGTCCCTGTGCAGGAGGGCAGGTCGAAGGCAATAGAAATAGCTCAGATGATCATGGTTTCTTTAGCAGCACCGATAAGACTATTCTGAAGATGGGCAAGTTATTGAATTGTGAGTCACCCTCCTACAGGACACACAGTGCCACCAAGATGAGACGATCCTCCTGAAACAGCAAGAGCTTTTAGGATGATCATCTAAAGTTCCAACCACTGGTTAGAGAAATTCTGGACTTCCTCAGCTCTGGGATTCCCAAGTGTCAGAAGCCCCTTGAAGGTCCAGTTACCTAATACATTGTCTACAAAAAGCCGTCCTATGAACATATTCAGATGTAGAGCCCCTTATACACCATGGCCTGATCTGAGCTAAAGGACAGAATTCTACTTTTTAAACTGGGGCAGGAAAACCCTGAGTGTGTGTGTCCCACTTGCAGTGCCGGTTGGATCTGTAGTAATGTCAACACAGACACAGAGCCCATGGAGGATGCTTTGCTCAATTCTTCTTCTAGAAGAAATCAGATCTATTCACAAAAGACATCTAACCCTTTCTGGAAGAAAGAACAATCATCAGTCCCCATTAGAGAAAGACAATATCAACATGTGCTTACCAAACTGATGAGGATTGACCCACTTTTTCTGCTTCCATATAACTCAACTACTTCAGGCTTACAGAACAGACTCCAGTGAATGCCCAGTGCCATAAACCTTTGTTCACACCTGCTTCAATAAAACCTTTAATTTTCCTCTTCTGTCCTTCCTACCAAAGTCAGCTGTGTTCCACTGTGCAGCACAATGATATGGCTCCATATTATCTATTAGAGGCTCTGTTCCTTAACCTTTATTCAAAGGATGAAGATCACACAGGTGTCTTGCAGAAGCCAAAATCATCATGAGCCTCTTGAGGCTGACTCCAGTATTTCCATTGCCAGAAAACAGTCATGCTCACCTTTCAGACATTAAAGAATCTGCCTGTAGTTCAGGAGACCTGGGTTCAATCCCTGGCTTGGGAAGATCCCCTGGAGAAGGGTATGGCAACCCTCTCCAGTAGTCTTGCTTGGACAATCCCCATGGACAGAGGAGCCTGGTGGGCGATAGTTCACCAGGTCACAAAGAGTTGGACACAATTGAATACGCATGCACCTTGTAATAATAACTGAGTGTTGTACTTCTACACCAAGCAGTTGAAGAACTCTGCTCCAAATCACCTATGTAGAGTTCACTTCTTTCTCTCGTCCTGATCTGTCAAGTGACAGTCAGCTGGAGAAGCTGAAGGGCTATGATACATGCTCAAAAATATTTCTGGCACCATCAAAGGTGATATTTAAGATGACAGGTTAGAAATTCACCATCAGTTCTCAATCCTCTTGTTGGATATGAGTTTCTGTCATAACTTGTAATGACTTTTTTTTTTATTATTCTGAATAGAAATGTTCAACCTTATTTATTCAAACAATGCAGGCTGAGAAAGGGATGTTTTCCTTGGTGAGTAAAAAGAAAGATAGCAAGAGCTCAGCAACTGTAACCATTTCATTGGCAAAATGTGTTTTTTGTCTTTCAGGGGAAGACAAAAAAGACACAGGAACACTGTCTGTCTTTCCTCTGATTATATCTCTATATCTCAGTTCATTTGATACAAGGAAACAAAAAATAATGATGTGAAAATATATGTCCATCTAATATGATAGAAAACCCATTTATAGAAGTAGGGTTGATCCACTCACAAAATTTTTGCTTTGACTTTCTGTCCCTATGATGTTAGGCTTAACTGGCCTAGAGGTTTTTGTTCCAAAGGGAAGAATATTCCACCAAGAAACAGAAATTTTATTCCTTTGAACTATGAGATGATATTGCCTTTAGCCTCTTAGGAATTCAAATGCCATTGAACTAACAGTCCAAGAAAAGGGTTACTGTATTTGTGGGAGAGACTGCTTTTAGCTATGAAGTAGATATTGGTTTGCTACTACCACAGTGGAAGTAAGAAGCACTTTGTCTGCAAAGTAGATCCTCTAGGGTGCCACTCATATACTAAAATTATCCTAAAGTTAAAAGTTTATTTAAAGAATGAATATAACTTTTCAGGAACCTTTGAACTTAATGATATCATAGGCCAATATTTTGCTAATGCTAGTTAATACTACATAGCTGATTTTCATTTCCCCAGTCCAAAAGGAATTAAATTTCAAAAACATTAACACTATGTTACCATCTGGAAATGACTATTGAAATTTGTCACATGGGATATGTTTCAAAGCATTTGAGGTTTTCATAGTTTATATCTGAGAAAACTATATCTGATCAAGACATCTAAAGACTAACTTGAATTTATCATTGATGATTTTGTGATGGTCAGATCAGTTCAGATCAGATCAGTCACTCAGTCGTGTCCGACTCTTTGCGACCCCATGAATCGCAGCACGCCAGGCCTCCCTGTCCATCACCAACTCCCGGAGTTCACTCAGACTCACGTCCATTGAGGCAGTGATGCCATCCAACCATCTCATCCTCTGTCGTCCCCTTCTCCTCCTGCCCCCAATCCCTCCCAGCATCAGAGTCTTTTCCAATGAGTCAACTCTTCGCATGAGGTGGCCAAAGTACTGGAGTTTCAGCTTTAGCATCATTCCTTCCAAAGAAATCCCAGGGCTGATCTCCTTCAGAATGGACTGGTTGGATCTCCTTGCAGTTCAAGGGACTCTCAAGAGTCTTCTCCAACACCACAGTTCAAAAGCATCAATTCTTCGGTGCTCAGCCTTCTTCACAGTCCAACTCTCACATCCATACATGACCACAGGAAAAACCATAGTCTTGACTAGACGAACGGGTAGCACAAACTGCTGGATGCCTGGATGTCAAAAAGAGGAGAGCACAACTTGCATCATTTCATATCATACAAAGAAAGAATCCTGAAAGAGCTGATAAAACACTCTACTTCAGTGTCTATACTCCATTATATGGGTCATTAAAAGCTCCACATTTGTGATTTATGAAATAATGAGATAAAAATCAGCTGAAAAAGACCAGAGGATGTTGGTGATGGTTTCATATACATCAAAAAATAAAGAAAAAGAGGCAGAGACAAGTTATCTTTTTTATACTCAAGGACATAATCACCAAAGTGGCTTTTTCTTTTATCATGGTGAAATGTCTATACATGGTCTGATGAGTAATAATGACAAGTATTCCATCCATTTCTGGGACCCTGCTAACTCACTTCATTAAATGTATTCAGCTAATGAAGCTGAGGTCACAGGATCAATCCCCCTGTGGTCTTTATATTTTCCTAACTGCCATCACACAGAATCATTTAGAGAATTTAGACTGGAAATATATAGGCATTCAGTCTAGCTAGGCATCTTAATTAGGTCAATTCCCTGCCATCAGAAAGAAGCATCTCTTTGAAAGCATTTTGTACAAAAGCTTTTTTAAAACAATTTGTTTCATTATATACTATTTAAACAACTATGTTCTCCTAGTTTATATTTAGTTTAATATACTAATCTAAATACCAAATTATTCCATTGATAGGAATTATAGGGTCACAGAAGACGTAATTGAAGCAGCAAATTTATCCTGTTTTCTTTTGTGCCTTTTGCTTAATTTTTTATTTGATCTTCAGATGGTCAAAATACAGTAATCAAAACCATATTTAGGAACAAATTTATGATTTCAGCATGTGTAGTATGTATCATTTTTGCCTCAATAAGGTCATAGGAATAATAGAGAAAACATTCATAGGTTTGCATGTGAAATATTAAGGCAAAATTATTTATAGACAATTTCATCTTGGTCTTACAAAACACACATGCACTTTTTTTTTCCATCCACTAAATCTTGGAAAAATTTTAGTAACAAAACTTCAAGCCTAAAATATCCACAGTTTTGATACACATAATGTGTTAATTTATAATTAAAACATTGCCTGGTTATTTAAAATTTTCATACTATATAACACTGCATAAGAAGAAACAAGGCAACATAGGGATTGTGGTAAAGAATAGCACTGGTGGTAAAGAATCCAGCTGCCAGTGCAGGAGACATGGGCTTGATCTGTGGGTTAGGAAGATTCCCTGAAGTACGAAATGGCAACTTACTCCAGTATTTTTGCCTGAAAAATTCCATGGGCAGAGGAGACTGGCACCCTGCAGTTCATGGGGCTGCAGAGTCAGACAGCTGAGCACACAAAAGCAATGATATGTAATGAAGGGAGAAAAAGTAAGTTTAAGATATAGTTATTGGAGTTAGACTGCCTGGGTTTGTGTACTGGTTCTATCACTTACCAGTCATGAGACTCTAGTTTTTCTTTTGTTTCTAGTATTAATACTTTACCTCCCTAATGCCATTTATTTTTTTATTTTATTATTTAACTTTACAATATTTTATTGGTTTTGCCATATATCAACATGAATCCACCACAGGTATACATGTGTTCCCCATCCTGAACCCTCCTCCCTCCCCCCTCCCCGTACCATCACTCTGCCATTTAGACTTGTACATACCTCTAAGTCTTATTACAGTGTTTAAAGGAGTCATAGGTTGGAAGCATATAGGCCACGTTTGGCACAGGATAGCGTCATATATTTTAGGTATCTGTTTTCTATCATCATCATTGTCATATGATAAAAATGGCTATCACTATTTTATAAAGAATGTGAACTGTATGAAAGTGAAAGTGAAGCCTCTCAGTTGTGTCCGACTCTTTGCGACCCCATGGACTGTAGCCCACCAGGCTCCTCCATCATGGGATTTTCTAGGCAAGAATACTGCAGTGGGTTGCTGTTTCCTTCCCAAAGGAATCTTCCCTACCCAGGGATGGAACCCGGGTTTTCTGCAATGCAGGCAGACGCTTTACCCTCTGAGCCACCAGGGAATCCCATGTGAACTGTGTAGTTTGTTAAACTGCTAACTCTTGCTGCATATATAAAGTTGGAAGTCCATATGGTTAAAAAAAATAAAGTTACCTTATTTAACTATTTAATTATTTACAAACAATTTGTACTTAAGAACAAAGTATACAAACAAGTTTTGCCCAAAGTGGTGAATTAACCCAGGGATGCCAGCCAACTTCTTGCTGGAAAAGTGAACCCTATTGATGTAAAAAAAAAAAAAAAGATCTTAAAAATGGGTCTTGAAACAACAGATGGTATGCAGTGGGCATTTCAGAGACCTAAAGAAAATTATAATATACCAGCTTTGTATTTGGAGGACAATATTGATATTAGTAGGTATAGGAGATCGCTCTTCCATTTTATGAGCTATTCTGGAAAAAACTAGGCTGCTAAGGATGTTTCTAATCAAAGATCAACCTCTTCAGTTTTCCCATAAAGATACAGTTTTTTGTCTTAAGTATTAGTTGCTAAAAACTCAAAAACTCTGTGACTATTCAAAAGTATAATGCAGCACAGTGATGTTGACCAAACTAATTGAGAGAAACCTCAAAATATCAGGTACAAATAGCAAGCTGATTTAAGACTCAGTATATATATTTGGTGTGTGTGTGTATAAATTTACACACATACATATTAAAAAAAAAAAACTCACACAAGCATATACATGTGTATTTAACAACTTAACACCTTATATACAGGTATTCCATTGTAATTTAATCCTCTGACCTCAGTAGACCTCTTCACTTTCTAACAAAATTCTCTCAACCTAATTCCCTCATTGGTCACCATTTGCCTTTTTTTTTTTTTTGAAAAAGTTCATTTACGATAAGCTGCTCAAATCCTAATTAACTCTATGTTAATTTATAAGATCCAGGGTTGGCATAATTTTACGATTCTGTGGAAAGAGTTTTATTTATTTCGTGGAATAAGGAAAATATATACAGTTGGCTAACAGCGGACAAGGTGGTAAAGTAGCTGCAATGTTTTATTTTATTTATTTATTTTTTTGCTGCAATGTTTTAACACTGATACATTAATACAGACCCAAGAATTAATGCTTTTAGATCCAACCAGTACATTTTAAAGGCTATCAACCCTGGGTGTTCTTTGGAAGGAATGATGCTAAAGCTGAAACTCCAATACTTTGGCCACCTCAGGCGAAGAGTTGACTCATTGGAAAAGACTATGATGCTGGGAGGGATTTAGGGCAGGAGGAGAAGGGGATGACATAGGATGAGATGGCTGGATGGCATCACTGACTCGATGGACATGAGTCTCAGTGAACTCCGGGAGTTGGTGATGGACAGGGAGGCCTGGCGTGCTGCAATTCATGGGGTCGCAAAGAGTCAGACACGACTGAGTGACTGAACTGAACTGAAAGAGAACAAAACCTAAAGCATCCTAGGTGTTTTCATACATCCCATTTTGCTAAAGACAACTCCCCTCCATCCTTTGTTTTCTCTGCTGATTCACAATAACACCTTGGAGAGAATTTGCTATCTATAGGTTTTCCATTTCTGTACTTAAATCAGGTTCTTAATCTCATCTCCCTTCATTATATTCCCATTGTACTAACAGAGAATCTATGTGGGTAATTTAGTAACTGAGAAGTCTTTCCTGGATGATAAGTCTAGAGCTACCTGATTTTCTTCTCAGTATGGTACAACCATCTTAAGTTTCCCTGATGTAAATTACACAAAGAATCAAGCAATTACCTTCTGTTATCTCTTGTGTACACCCCCTAATGCCAAACTGACCCATCTGCTTATTTATTGTTTTCACTGCCCTTATGAACTTAGCAGCATTTTAATTTTATTTGTTCAGTTCTATAAATAATTATGGGTTCATATTTTAAAAAATGAACTTGAGAATATTAGTATGTTTATCACTGGTTTTATTCCTCACTTTAGTCCTAAAATCATCTACAGACTTTCCTTGAATAGATTTAAGCTCTACCACATGTGGTTACATTTCCAAGTGCTATTTATTCCATTTGCAAATAGCTTTTCCCTTTATACTGTCAGTGCATGGGGTGCAAACCCATTATCAGGGTAAATGGAAGCAGTGTCTGCAGAGTGCAGCCTTTTATACAACTTCAAGCTTACTTGTTCAAATGCTGAATTCTTGGTATGCTTCAAATTTACATTGATAAAAAAGGCAAAGAAGTCAATGTCTGCATACATATGCATACATATATAAGTGTATATACACACACACATATATATATATATATATATATGTATCTACAGAATATTCCTGTCTTCTATGTATACCTTTCCTTCTTTTGACCAAAATCTTATCATCAAAAGGCTCCCGTTGATTAATCTTGCTAATTTATCAAGTTTGGACTAGGATATGTGAGACAAAGTTTTAGTACTATGGGTCAACACCAAGTATCAATATAAAAAATATTGGCAGAGATGTTGCACAAAAGAAGACTTAGCCAGTCAGAAGAAAAGGAAAAAAAGGCAAATGATAATTAGAAAACAAGCAGCAAGATAGTAGAAGCAAATCTTAAATTATCAGTACCTATAACAAATACTAAGGTTTAAAGTAATTGGCCAAGAGAAACCATAACTTAAAATTAAATCATCGTAGTATTTCTATAGATACATTTAAAAAATAAAAGACATGGAAAAACAACAATAAGATTATATAAGAAAGTGGGTCAAATAAAAAAAAAAAACACACACACAGTGAAACTGGTGTTCTAATGTAATCAATGTGCACAATTTAGCATACAGAAAAATGTACAAATGAAAAGTATATTATATTGTTTGTAGCCAAAGATGGAGAAGCTTTATACAGTCAGCAACAACAAGACGGGGAGCTGACTGTGGCTCAGATCATGAACTCCTTATTGCCAAATTCAGACTTAAATTGAGGAAAGTAGGGAAAACCACTAGACCATTCAGGTATGACCTAAATCAAATCCCTTATGATTATACAGTGGAAGTGAGAAATAGATTTAAGGGACTAGATCTGATAGACAGAGTACCTGATGAACTATGGATGGAAGTTCATGACATTGTACAGAAAACAGGGATCAAGACCATCCCCATGGAAAAGAAATGCAAAAAAGCAAAATGGCTGTCTGGGGAGGCCTTAAAAATAGCTGTGAAAAGAAGAGAAGCAAAAAGCAAAGGAGAAAAGGAAAGATATAAGCATCTGAATGCAGAGTTCCAAAGAATAGCAAGGAGAGATAAGAAAGCCTTCCTCAGTGATCAATGCAAAGAAATAGAGGAAAACAACAGAATGGGAAAGACTAGAGATCTCTTCAAGAAAATTAGAGATACCAAGGGAACATTTCATGCAAAGATGGGCTTAATAAAGGACAGAAACGGTATGGACCTAACAGAAGCAGAAAATATTAAGAAAGGTGGCAAGAATACACAGATCAGATCAGATCAGTTGCTCAGTCGTGTCCGACTCTTTGCGACCCCATGAATCGCAGCACGCCAGGCCTGCCTGTCCATCACCAACTCCGGGGTTCACTCAGACTCATGTCCATCGAGTCAGTGATGCCGTCCAGCCATCTCATCCTCTGTCGTCCCCTTCTCGTCTTGCCCCCAATCCCTCCCAGCATCAGAGTCTTTTCCAATGAGTCAACTCTTCGCATGAGGTGGCCAAAGTACTGGAGTTTCAGCTTTAGCATCATTGCTTCCAAAGAAATCCCAGAGCTGATCTCCTTCAGAATGGACTGGTTGGATCTCCTTGCAGTCCAAGGGACTCTCAAGAGTCTTCTCCAACACCACAGTTCAAAAGGCTGACCTGCCTCTTGAGAAACCTATATGCAGGTCAGGAAGCAACACTTAGAACTAGACATAGAACAACAGACTGGTTCCAAATAGGAAAAGGAATACGTCAAGACTGTATATTGTCACCCTGCTTATTTAACTTCTATGCAGAGTAAATCATGAGAAACACTGGGCTCGAGGAAGCACAAGCTGGAATCAAGATTGCTAGGAGAAATATCAGTAACCTCAGATATGCAGATGACACCACCCTTATGGCAGAAAGTGAAGAGGAACTCAAAAGCCTCTTGAGGAAAGTGAAAGTGGAGAGTGAAAAAGTTGGCTTAAAGCTCAACATTCAGAAAACTAAGATCATGGCATCTGGTCCCATCACTTCATGGCAAATAGATGGGGAAGCAGTGGAAACAGTGTCAGACTTTATTTTTGGGGTCTCCAAAATCACTGCAGATGGTGATTGCAGCTGTCAGTCCAGTGTATGTTTCTTGGTTGTTTCTCATCACAAAAATGATTTAGGGCGATGGTTATTAAAGCCCTCGGTGCGTAACAGCTCTTGGGTCTTGAACAAATTGTGTCATAGACACAGCTCTTAGACAAATCAGTGTTACAGCACTATTTTATTTAGAAGATAGCAGGAGAATCCATCCTTAAAGAAGAGAAGAGAGTGGAGGAGCGCGCCAGCCTGCGCAGGATGAGGGTGGGGGGAGTAGAGAGTGAGAAAGAGCATATGCACGCGGGGGCGGTGGGGGTGGGGAGAGAGAGAGAGAGAGAGAAGGAATGTATGCACGCGGGAGAGAGAGAGAGAGCACGTGCTTGGCTCCTCCTTTTATATGTTTTCTTTCCCCTGGGCCTGCCCTATGCAAATTGGGCTAAGCCAAGAGTGCTGTTCTACCTGAAGTCCTCACTCTGGTCTTTGGACCTTTCTTTGACCTTCCTTTTTTCTATTTTCGCAGGCTTTTCCCTTCCTTGTCTTTTAGCCACTGCCATTTTGGACTCCTTTTCCCTATTCTACCTACCTAACACAGCCATGAAATTAAAAGACACTTACTCCTTGGAAGGAAAGTTATGACCAACCTAGACAGGGTATTAAAAAGCAGTGATGTTACTTTGCCAACAAAGGTTCGTCTAGTCAAGGCTATGGTTTTTCCAGTGGTCATGTATGGATGTGAGAGTTGGACTGTGAAGAAACCTGAGCACCAAAAAATTAATGCTTTTGAACTGTGGTGCTGTAGAAGACTCTTGAGAGTCCCTTGGACTGCAAGGAGATCCAACCAGTCCATCCTAAAGAGACCAGTCCTGGGTGTTCATTGGAAGGACTGATGCTGAGGCTGAAACTCCAGTACTTTGGCCACCTGATGTGAAGAGTTGACTCATTGGAAAAGACCCTGATGCTGGGAGGGATTGGGGGCAGGAGGAGAAGGTGACGACAGAGGATGACATGGCTGGATGGCATCACTGACTCGATTCACGTGAGTTTGGGTGAACTCTGGTAGTTGGTGATGGACAGGGAGGTCTGGCATGCTATGATTCCTAGGGTCGCAAAGAGTGGAACAGGACTGAGTGACTGAATTGAACTGAACTGATAGATTTCTATAAAAAGAAGAAACAGACCCACAAATTTCCCTCATGAGAACTTACATCTACACTCTTTCTCCAAGAATAACCATTATTTGAGTTTCCAATGCTATGAATTCACTTGGCCTCTTTTTATACTTTTTATAAATGGAATCACATAGTATGCATCATTTGGTGTCTGCTTTTATGGCTCCAATTTTTTGTTTTCAAAATTTACCCAGTTTTTTTCATGAAACTGAGGCTTGTTCATTCTCATGACTCTCTTATGTTCCAGTGAATTGGTTACCTATCATTATAAACTAAACTACCCCAAAACATCAAAGCTTAAGGAAAGACACGTTTTTTATATTATAGTTTCTTTGTCTTAGGAATCTAGACAGAATTTAGCTTAGTCATCATCCTGGTTCAGGGCTTACCACAAGGCTGCAGCCAAGGTATAAGCCAAAGTGACAGTCTACTCAAAAGTTTAAAGGAGGAAAATCTGATTCCAAGCTAACTCACATGGTCCACTCTGAATGTTGGGCAGAGGTATGGTTTCTGTGTCTCGTGAGCCCCTGTATAGTCTAATTCATACCATGGCAGCTGGCTTCCTCAATGTGAGTGTGGAAGAGGGAGACAACACTTCTTAAAGACAGAAGCCACAGTTTCATGGTCACTTAATCTCAAATCTAGATTGCCAGGAGAAATATCAACAACCTCAGATAGGCAGATGATAGCAGATGTAGATGATTGTGGTGCTAGAAAAGACCCTTGAGAGTCCCTTGGACTGCAATAAAATCAGACTGTCAGCTGAGTGTGTGCTCCTTGGTTCTGTCTCATCACAACAAAGATTTGGAATGATGGACATTAAAGCCTTCAGCGCGTCACAGCTGTCGGGTCTTGGACAGACCGTGTTATAGCTCTTAGACAAATCAGTGTTAGAGGTCTATTTTATTTAGATAATAACAGGAAAATCCATCCTTGAGGTGCGAGGGCATGCTGACCCAAAGATGCGAAGAGAAGAAAGCGGGGGAGCGCACCAGCATGTGGGAGAAAGACAGACACTCCTGGCCGGTTGACTTCTCTTTTTATATGTCTTTTCCTCTCCATGGGCCTGCTCTATGTAAATTGGGCTAGCCAGGAGTGCTGTTTGTTCTGCCTGAGGTCTTCACTCTGGTCCTCAGACCTTCCTTTGTTCTCTTTTTGTGGGCTTTTCCCTTCCTTGTCTTTTAGCCACTGCCATTCTGGACTCCTGTTACCTATTCTAACTACCTAAGAAAACTATTCAAGGACATCAATGCTAAATATTTATTGAAAGGACTGCTGCTGAACCTGAAGCTCCAATACTTTGGCCACTTGATGCAAAAAGTCAACTCATTGGAAAAGATCTTGCTGCTGGGAAAGATTGAGGGCAGGAGGAGAAGGAGAGGACAGAGGATGAGATGGTTGGATGGAATCACTGAATCAATATATTATATTGATTATCAGAATATAATCAATCTGATTTCTATATTCATAATTGGTGTTGGCCATGTGTAAAGTCATCTATTGTGTTGCTGGAAGAGGGTGTTTGCTATGCCCAATGGAAAAAAAAATAGTATATGTACAATTAAAATGTGCATACAGATATGTTCAGTTCAGTTCATTTCAGTCGCTCAGTCGTGTCTGACTCTTTGCGACCCCATGATTCGCAGCATGCCAGGCCTCCCTGTCCATCACCAACTCCCGGAGTTCACTCAGACTCACGTCCATCGAGTCAGTGATGCCATCCAGCCATGTCATCCTCTTCGTCCCCTTCTCCTCCTGCCCCAAATCCCTCTCAGCATCAGAGTCTTTTCCAATGAGTCAACTCTTCGCCTGAGGTGGCCAAAGTATTGGAGTTTCAGCTTCAGCATTATTCCTTCCAAAGAAATCCCAGGGCTGATCTCCTTCAGAATGGACTGGTTGGATCTCCTTGCAGTCCAAGGGACTCTCAAGAGTCTTCTCCAACACCATAGTTCAAAAGCATCAATTCTTCAGCGCTCAGCTTTCTTCACAGTCCAACTCTCACATCCATACATGACCACTGGAAAAACCATAGCCTTGACTAGACAGATCTTTGTTGCCAAAGTAATGTCTCTGCTTTTGAATATGCTATCTAGGTTGGTCATAACTTTCCTTCCAAGGAGTAAGTATCTTTTAATTTCATGGCTGTAGTCACCATCTATAGTGATTTTGGAGCCCAGAAAAATAAAGTCTGACACTGTTTCCACTGTTTCCCCATCTATTTCCCATGAAGAGATGGGACCGGATGCCATGATCTTCATTTTCTGAATGTTGAGCTTTAAGCCAACTTTTTCACTCTCCTCTTTCACTTTCATCAAGAGGCTTCTTAGTTCCTCTTCACTTTCTGCCATAAGGGTGGTGTCATCTGCATATCTGAGGTTATTGATATTTCTCCTGGAAATCTTGATTCCAGCTTGTGCTTCTTCCAGTCCAGCGTTTCTCATGATGTACTCTGCATATAAGTTAAATTAGCAGGGTGACAATATACAGCCTTGATGTACTCCTTTTCCTATTTGGAACCAGTCTGTTGTTCCATGTCCAGTTCTAACTGTTGCTTCCTGACCTGCATACAGATTTCTCAAAAGGCAGGTCAGGTGGTCTGGTATTCCCATCTCTTTCAGAATTTTCCACAGTTTGTTGTGATCCACACAGTCAAAAGCTTTGGCAGTCAATAAAGCAGAAATAGATGTTTTTTCTGGAACTCTCTTGCTTTTTCAATGATCCAGGAGATGTTGGCAATTTGGTCTCTGGTTCCTCTGCCTTTTCTAAAACCAGCTTGAACATCTGGAATTTCATGGTTCACGTATTGCTGAAGCCTGGCTTGGAGAATTTTGAGCATTACTTTACTAGCATGTGAGATGAGTGCAATTATGTGGTAGTTTGAGCATTCTTTGGCATTGCCATTTTTCGGGATTGGGATAAAAACTGACCTTTTCCAGTCCTGTGGCCACTGCTGAGTTGTCCAAATTTGCTGGCATATTGAGTGCAGCACTTTCACAGCATCATCTTTCAGGATTTGAAATAGCTCAACTGGAATTCCATCACCTCCACTAGCTTTTTTTATAGTGGTGCGTTCTAAGGCCCACTTAACTTCACATTCCAGGATGTCTGGCTCTAGGTCAGTGATCACGCCTTCGTGATTATCTGGGTCGTGAAGATCTTTTTTGTAATGGCAAACCACTTCAGTATTCTTGCCTTGAAAACCCTATGAACAGTATGAAAAGGCAAAATGATAGGATACTGAAAGAGGAACTCCCCAGGTCAGTAGGTGTCCAATATGCTACTGGAGATCAGTGGAGAAATAACTGCAGAAAGAATGAAGGGATGGAGCCAAAGCAAAAATAATACCCAGTTGTGGATGTGACTGGTGATAGAAGCAAGGTCTGATGCTGTAAAGAGCAATATTTTATAAGAACCTGGAATGTCAGGTCCATGAATCAAGGCAAACTGAAAGTGGTCAAACAAGGGGTGGCAAGAGTGAATGTCAATATTCTAGGAATTAGCAAACTAAAATGTACTGGAATGGGTGAATTTAATTCAGATGAACATTATATCTACTACTGTGGGTAGGAATCCCTCAGAAGAAATGGAGTAGCCATCATGGTCAACAAAAGAGTTTGAAATGCAGTACTTGGATGCAATCTCAAAAACGACAGAATGAACTCTGTTCTTTTCCAAGGCAAACCATTCAATATCACAGTGATCCAAGCCTATGCCCCAACCAGTAACGCTGAAGAAGCTGAAGTTGAACAGTTCTACAAGTTCTACCTACAAGACCCTTTCAAAATAACACCCCCAAAAGATGTCCTTTTCATTATAGGGGACAGGAATGCAAAAGTAGGAAGTCAAGAAACACCTGGAGTAACAGGCAAATTTGGCCTTGGAATACGGAATGAAGCAGGGCAAAGACTAATAGAGTTTTGCCAAGAAAATGCACTGGTCATAGCAAACACCCTCTTCCAACAACACAAGAGAAGACTCTGCACATGGGTATCACCAGATGGTCAACACTGAAATCAGATTGATTGTATTCTTTGCAGCCAAAGATGGAGAAGCTCTATACAGTCAACAAAAACAAGACCAGGAGCTGACTGTGGCTCAGATCATTAACTCCTTATTGCCAAATTCAGACTTAAATTGAAGAAAGTAGGGAAAACCACTAGACCATTCAGGTATGACCTAAATCAAATCCCTTATGATTATACAGTGGAAGTGAGAAATAGATTTAAGGGACTAGATCTGATAGATAGAGTGCCTGATGAACTATGGATGGAGGTTCGTGACATTGTACAGGAGACAGGGATCAAGACCATCCCCATGGAAAATAAATGCAAACAAGCAAAATGGCTGTCTGGGGAGGCCTTACAAATAGCTATGAAAAGAAGAGAAGTGAAAAGCAAAGGAGAAAAGGAAAGATTAAGCATCTGAATGCAGAGTTCCAAAGAATAGCAAGAAGAGATAAGAAAGCCTTCCTCAGAGATCAATACAAAGAAATAGAGGAAAACAACAGAACGGGAAAGACTAGAGATCTCTTCAAGAAAATTAGAGATACCAAGGGAACATTTCATGCAATGATGGGCTCGATAAAGGACAGAAATGGTATGGACCTAACAGAAGCAGAAGATATTAAGAAGAGGTGGCAAGAATACACAGAACTGTACAAAAAAGATCTTCATGACCCAGATAATCATGATGGTGTGATCACTAACCTACAGATATGTATAGATGCATAAATGTATATTTTTATACACATTATTTATATATCATATATCTGTAAACATATTTATTTGTACATATAATATTTTCCCTCCCCCTCCTACTTGGCTCAGTGACATTCAGGAAATTACTATGCTCTACACACCTCATGACAGTGCCCCGTGTACACACGTGGGACTATTTCTGGATTCTCTTATTTTCCTTTTGTCTATTTTCTTGTCATTGTTCCAATATCATGTTATTTTAGCTATCATAATTTTTTGATATTTATAATATCTAGAAACATCTGTTTTGTTTTCAGGATTGCTTTATTTATTCTTATACTTTTGCATTTTCAAAAATATTAAAAGTAGCATCAATTTACCTCAAATTCTTCAATTAATTTTACTGATAATTTCTTGAGTGTCTCTGATATTGTGGGTTTTTTTTTTTTTTTTTGCTTGTTTGTTTGTTTTATTGTCAAAACTCTTCTGTAGTTTTTTGTTTTGGTGACTTTAATTCTATTTCTCCATAATGATGATCACAGGTGATTCTTCACATTTTGTCACTCTGCTAACACATTTTGTGGTTGATCATGGCTGCTATCTTGATCATTATATTTATATATATATATATACACACACATACACATACTTCATGCATGTATGTGTTTGCCAACTACTTATGAGATTTATAAAGGAAAGACTTATAGAGGACCTAGTCATGAATAATTATTTCCTATTAGCATGTAGAAAGGAGACAGTGTGGTTGTTTCATCTATGCATTATTGTTGCTATGAATTCATCTAACACTCATGGCTAGGTTTTGGTATTCTCCTGTTGAACATAAGAAATTTTACAGAACATCAATCAGAGCACTATTAACTACTCATGTCTGAATACAGACTGATTTCTTTATACATGTGAGATTAAAAGTTTACTAGAGGAAATAATTTGTTTTGTAATTGAGAATTTGTCATTTTCCAGATTAATTAAACAACATAAGCTGTTTATACTTTACACACTTCTAAGGTAACAGTTTCATAATAATTAGTATTATTTCAAAAGATTTAAATGAATCAATACTTAATGAAAACATTATCTGAGTACTAGTGTTGATGAAAATATCAACATACTGAATAAAGGAATCAACATTTCATCAGATTTAATTTGTTTTATAAATATACTTGCCCTTATTACATTGAAATTTCTAATGAGAAGTTAATATTCAGCTTTGAATATCTACTAATTAATGTCCCTAGAATGGATTATTTTGCAAGAAATTAGAAAAATGCAAATATTAAATGGCAAATAAAATGCAGTATCTTTATAAAGCTGCCTTTATGGGCATTATCTAATGTATGCATGCTATCATATTAATATATTTTGTTTTCTCAACTGAAACTGTTTTCATGGGATTTATGTGCATTATACTATTTATGAAGTTTAATATGATTCAATATAATAAAGGCATTTGCATTTTCACAAGATCCTTCAGTAGATTTTGTGCCAAGACGCTTACCTTGTCTTGTAATTCATTTGGTTTTTAGCAGTCTGTGGACAGGATATTTAATGGCCTGGCCTTACTACTTGGTGGCACTTAACTCTCTCAGACACTATGCACTTAAAGAATGAAAAGCCAACTGTCTTTATGATAGAAAGTATCACTGCATTTCTCACTCTCTGATGAATCATCATATAAATTTCTTTTACACTCTTTTACCATACAATGAACAAAATCTTAGACCTCATCATTCTGTCAATTATTGTGACATTGCTGCATCATTCTGTTGCAAAGAGAAAAATCTTAAAGATTTTTTTTTAAATACAAATTTATTCCAAATGCTTATTTACTTTCATATCATCTATAAACCAGTCAAGTTGAAACTTCATTGTCTGAGGCCACTAATAATAGCATTATTTTTTCATTTTTATTGACTTCTCTGTGATTTTGATATGATGGGCAATTCTCTGCTTTAACATGACCCCTTTTCTCTTGGTTTCTGTGACTCAACTTTTGTCTTCTTGTTTATCTTGGGATTGCTGCCCTTAATTCTTTGTCAGATAATCAACTTGTCTTGCTCATGACAGTTTTCGAAGTTTGCAAACTTTGTGATAATTTCCCTTCTCTTCCCGCTTCATGCTCTCCTCTATTGACATTCAGTATTTCATGTCTTTCATCTGTCATTTGATGACCTCTAAATACACAGCTCAGTTGCACATCTCTCCTGAGAAATTCAAGCTCAGATATTCAACTGTCTTATTAACTGCTCTACCTAACTATATTATGAGCTTTTCTTATCTAACACACCAACAGTAAGGTTGTGTGAAACCTTAAGGTTTTCCTGAAACATATTCCTCCCTAGTGTTCTACATTAGTGTAGAAGCCTCTACTTCTGTATTCATCTGTCTTTATTCATATCTATTAAACCATTAAGTCCTGCTCATCTTGCATCTAAAATATATATACAGCTTACTTTCTTGATCTCGTTGGCTAAAATAGCAACAAAGCCATGAATGCATTTGCAGCCAGACTGCTGCAATAGCTTCCTAATAATTTATTCTACTTTCTTATTACTCCCCTCACAAACTATAGTGGATTGACAGGTTATATTGCAGAATCCATTTCTCTTTTACTTATTTCTAGACAAAATATGAAATTTCAAATCTTGCAACTTTAGACAGATTAATGTCAATCTCATTTAAAGGTGAAGGTCTACTTGGCTTAATAAAATTCAGACTAACACACTCCCATAGGGAAAGGTTTGTTTAAAGGTTCAGTTAATGAGAATGATTCTGCATATCAGAATCAGTGATATTCCATTCTGGGAATATGGTCAAGCTGTAGACAGAGTAGAATTTTGTTATTTTAGTTTTCTGCAGGATACTACTCTTCTTGTTGTTTAATCACTAAGTTGTGTCCAGCTCTTTGCAACCCCATGGATTGCAGGACACCAGGCTTCCCCATCTTTCACTATATCCTGAAGTTTGCTCAAATTTATGTCCATTGAGTTGATGATATGAGTCGAGCATCTCATCCTTTTTTGCTCCCTTCTCTCCTGCTCTCAATCTTTTGCAGCATCGGGGTCTTTTCCAATGAGTTGGCTCTTTGCATCAGGTGGCTAAAGTACTGGAGCTTCAGTTTCAGCATCAGTTCTTTTATTGAATTTTCAAGGTTGATTTCCTTTAGGATTGAGTGGTTTGATTTCTTTGCTGTCCAAGGGACTCTCAAGAGTTTTCTCAAGCACTGCAGTTTGAAGGCATCAATTCTTCAGTGCTCAGCCTTTTGTTATTGCCCAGCTAACACATCTGTACATGACTACTGGAAAAACCATAACTTTGACTATACAGCCCTTTGTCAGCAAAGTGATATCTTTGCTTTTAAATATGTTATCTAGGTTTGTCATAACTTTCCTCCCAAGGAGCAAGAGACTTTGAATCATGGCTTTATTTTGTAGAGTGCGTGTGTGTTTGTGCACATTCACACACACTCAGTTATGTCTGACTCTTTGTGGCCTGATAGATTCTAGCCCACCAGGCTCCTCTTTCCATGGGATTTTCTAGGTAAGAATACTGGAGTGGGATGCCATACCCTCCTCCGGGGTATCTTTGCAATCTGAAGATCAAACCTGCATCTTTTATGTCTTTACCACTAGTGCCACCTGGGAAGTCCCATTTTGTTGAAGACAACTCTAATTTCTAGGTGGTACAATGATGTAAAAATAGTATACTCTTTTGCTCCTATTTTTACACATTGTACCACCTGGAAATCAGAGTTGTCTTATATAACACAGAGAAGAGATCACTACACTTGTATGTCTAGTACTTTACTGCTTTCCCAGTAGGCTAAGAATAAAATATGAACCTTTTACTTTGGCTGAGATGGCTCATATGGGTTAGATTCAGAACAAATCAGTAGAGAAGTACTAACTGATGCTGGGTTATTGAATGTATTAAGTGACAGAAACAGTGATTTGTAAGCAATGAATATTCTTAAAATGTGAATATTAAAATATGGTTATAATAAGATTGTAAAAGGATAATGAGTATGAAAACCAATAGAGGTAGTAAGGAAACACAAAAGGGTATATTTATGAAGATGAATAAGAAGGATGAAGAGGAAGATGAGGACGAGACAGAGAGGGTGGCAGAGCTATCATATTTTAAGAAGGAAATGGTGGGTTGGCAGTGCAAAAATTCTCTGTGGCTTCTTGCAGAAGATGGCTGACTAAATTTATCTTTCGTGTCACTCAGCTCAGTCAGGCGTCTATAACAATATTCCATAGGTTGGATGGCTTAAGCAACCAAGCTTTGTTTCCTCACTATTTTGGAGTCTGGAACATTATGATCAGAGTGCTAGCATGGACAGATTCTGGTGAGAACTCCTTTTTTGGTTTTCAGATGGCCCCATCTCTCTGTGTTCTCATGTATCTCTTCTCTGTTTATGCATGCAAATAAAGAAGAAATAGAGAAAGAGAGTGAGAGCTCTCATGTTTGTTTTTATAAGGGCACTAATCTCATCATGAAGTCCCTGCTCTCATAACTCCATCTACATCTAAATATGATTACTTCTTAAAAACCCTATGTCTAGATATCATCACATGGTGGTTAGTGGTGGGGGGATAGGGCTTCAACATATGAAATTTAGGGCCTCACAAGCATTTCAGTATATAGTACGTTTCCTCCCTAACAAAATTACATGTCAAGATAGCAAAAGTAACAAACAATCCCATAGCAGAGTGGTCTACTAGGAAGACTGCCTTAAAAGACCAGAAACATTAAAATATTTATGGGAGTTATAAAATGACTGTCATTTTATTGATAGGGAAACATAATGGAGCTGACGGAATCAGAATCGAGTGTAGATAAATGAGTGAAAATCTGACAAGTGTACTTCTTTTTAGAAACAGAAAAAAAAATTTCCAAGATCAGAAATAGAAAGAGCTGTAGTTCAGAGTTAATTAGTAGGAAAATTGTTGAAATGATTAGATGTAGGAATATAGAATAATGACCCATCCCTAGCTGGTAGTTGAATGGTTACAACATTTTTCTCTAAAATAATGTCCAATAAGAAGAAATAAAAAGCTTTATCAATAAAATTGATGGGAACATTTATGTTGGAAGAACCTACTCTGGGCATTTTTTAATTAAAAAAAAAAAAGAATAGTGCCTCATATAATATTCTGTGATACTGAGACAGAGATTAACTGAAGCTGAAACGTTAGATTTTCTAAATTTTCTACAAACACAGAGATCAGAAGGCTTGACTGTGAATCCCCAAACACTAATGGTGACCAGGACTCCTATAATCACCTCTGTTCACTCTGGAGGAATAGTGACTTCACAGGAGTGAATAAACCAAATCAAGCAATGGCTATTGAGTCACCTTGGACATGTTTTCTAAATATAAACAAGGAGTCTATAAAGTCTTCAAAGTGAAAGTGAAGGCACTCAGTCATATCCGACTCTTTGCAACCCCATGGAGTGTAGCCCACCAGGCTCCTCCATCCATGGAATTTTCCAAGCAAGAGTACTGGAGTGGGTTGCCACTTCCTTCTCCAGAGGATCTTCCTGACCCAGGGATCAAACCCGTGTCTCCCGCATTGTGGGCAGACACTTTACTGTCTGAGCCACCAGGGAATCCCAAAGTGTTCAAAAATTCAAGAAAAATTACCACCTGGTACAGGTATCAAATTAGAACAAAATCCTCAAAATGAATACACAAATTAACAAATATGGGTATCAATATTTAAGAAATAATGTTTAAAACAAAGGTAAGATATACACAGAAAGATAAAAGTCTAATTTGCTTCTGTAACATATTTTGAAACTGTAACAGCCATGGGAATACAATATCTACCATATTAAATAAGAAAATAGGAAACAAGCATATTTAGTAATTAAAAACAGGATTGACAAAGTAGAAAGGTAAATCCCTTGAAGGATTAATGATATGGCTGAAGATTAGTTTGGAGAAAAGCAAAAAGAATCTAAGGAATTCCTCCATACACTCAAAATTTTAAATATATGTTGCTTACATTTAACCAAGCTTCCCCCTGGTGGTGGTTTAGTTGCTAAGTTATGTCCAGATTTTTGGGACCCCATGGACTGTAGCCTGCCAGGCTCCTCTGCCTATGGGATTCTCTAGGCAAGAATACTAGAGTATGTTTCCATTTCCTTCTCCAGGGGAACTTCCCAACACAGGGATCAAACCCATGTCTCTTGTTTTGCAGGTAGATTCTTTACCCACTGAGCTATGAGGGAAGCTCAGCTTCCTCCTAGTTTATATGCAATTTATCTCTGATATTCAGCAATAGTTCTGCCCTGTATTGGTAAACAAACCTTTTTAGATATATTCTTGCTATTTTTATTCATGATTATTTCTGGATGATTTGTTTATCTAAATCCAATTTATTAGAACCAAACACTAAAGCAATCACATTTAAATAATACTTTATACTGGTTAGAAATGCTTTTTAGAGAAAGATATGGAGGTAGACCAACTATAATCTGGAAATAGGTGGTCTGAGGACTGGCAGGTTAACGATATGACTAACAGCTCAACATCTGTCCATTTGTCTCTTGTCTTAAGTGTCTTGGAATATTATCCATCTGTTCCTCTCTTGCATTTGTTCACAAGATGACTGCTATAACCTTAGAGCCATTGTTGAATTCATGACAAGAGGACAGAAGCACAGTGGCAAACGTGAATCCTTTTCTTATGCCTATCTCTTTTTATAAGAGGGGGACTTTTCTGTAAGCTTCCAAAATAACTTCAGTTTTTCATGGGCAATGCTTGATACTGCAAAAGAAGCTAAGACCATCTTTCTTGAAATCAAAGAGTCTTTGCCCAGTACTTGAGTATCACGTTAATAAGAAGGAGATAGTTTCATAAGCATGGCCAACAGAGCACTGACACAGGTCTCCTGGAGAGGAGAAAATCAACAACAACAAGAAACACATAAATAATAGTTTTCAAAGACCTTGTCTGTGAAATACAGGGGCCCAGTGTTGCTGCAATTGAAAGCAAGATAGTATTGCTGCTGCTGCTAAGTCGCTTCAGTTGTGTCCGACTCTGTGTGACCCCATAAAGGGCAGCCCACAAGGCTCCCCCATCCCTGGGATTCTCCAGGCCAGAACACTGGAGTGGGTTGCCATTTCCTTCTCCAATGCATGAAAGTGAAGAGTGAAAGTGAAGTCGCTCAGTTGTGTCTGACTTTTAGCGACCCCGTGGACTGCAGCCTACCAGGCTCCTCCGTCCATGGGATTTTCCAGGCAAGAGTACTGGAGTAGGGTGCCATTGCCTTCTCCAAGATAGTATTAAGGGAGTATGTATTTAAAGGTCACTGTTTATGCTTGCTGCATGCTAAGTCACTTCAGTTGTGTCTGACTTTATGCAACCCTATGGACAGTAGCCCATCAGGTTCCTCTGCCCATGGGGATTCTCCAGGCAAGAATACTGGAGTGGGTTGTCATGCCCTCCTCCAGGGGATCTTCTCAACCCAAGGATGGAACCTGCATCTCCTATGTCTCCTGCATTAGCAGGTGGGTTTTTTACCACTAGTGCCACCTGGGAAGCCTGAAACTGTTTATATGTACACACATGTATACACATAGACCTACCTGTTTGATGTAAATTGTAGTAACATCATTTCACATAATCATTTTCAGTCTAGGATGTAGAACACAGAACTTAGTATCTCAGGCAGACATAATCTTCATTTAAGCAGCTTTAAGTTCTTAATTTTATTTGATCTGAGAAACATAATAATTGGTTGTGAGAAAGATTCATCCACTTTAGGTAGCCAGAGGCACCCTGATAACCTAGAAGTACATATATCTGTAACCTAGAGATAACCTAGAGAACATATATCTGCATTTTCCCAGTACATATCTTTGTATATGGCATTTGTTACTTTTATTTTCAATGTATGTTTTTAAATGGATGTGTAGCAAAATTTTTCAGTGGTTTAGCCAACCAGCCTACATCACAATCACTTTCAGCTCTCTTTAGTAGGTATTTATCTTCAAATGAAAATTTTAAAGCTTTATTAACCCTAAAATAATGATTTTCTACAAATTATGCAAATTCACATATTTTCAAATCATGCTTTGTGTTTAACATAGTTCTTGACTCAGATGTTCAGAACTGACACACTTATTAGACCTAATGAAATTATTTCTTACCTTGGCTCAGTGGTATCATATACTAACTAGCATAGACTGATTATCTTTCCAAAATGTAGGAGAATCTTTTGATTGCTCAACAGCCACTAAAATTATTATTAATAATAACATAATAATATACAAGCTTAATCTGAAAATCATATCTTTCTACAAACCAAGAGTAAATTACACTAGCTTTCTAAAGAGTTAATTTCTTAAGGGTTTCAGAAAATGTATTGTAAATAACACATTTGTTTCAGAATTATATCTTATGCATATATACAAGAAAAATTAAAACGAGTCTTTTCATTTTAAGGTCCTAATCTATTTGCTTTAATTCAATCACAAACATGGATTACAACCTAATTGATCTGGTTTCTTTATATTTTTACTTAACACATTTGATTTTTAATCCCAGTAAAAATTGCTTAGTTTATGGCTAAAGAATATGTTGGAAGCAAAAGTATATGCATAAATATAACAGAAAATGGAAGAAATCAGTATTCAAAAACAGAATCTGTCAAACAATTCTCTATAACGATTCCAATCAAGTACAGTTCCCTAAATATTCCATTTAAAGTATATGTTGCTATTATAAAGCACTTACATAAAATAAGAAACAGAATTCCAAGTACAGTTCAAGACATTTTTATTCATGATAATCCTATCATTTCTTCATGCTATTTCAAATGCCATTACCATAATCCCGTAAATATTTTTTGCCTTTAGCTTCTTATAATATCTCCATATACCAAATGAAGAACATCTCAAACAAAAGAACATTTTCCACTTCATGATTAGATGAGAAATTGAGTTTCAAACAGATACTCCTGATGCATTTCTATATACCTTTCCAGTTTTAAATTATATAATGTATTAAACTTTCTTCTCTTTTAAATGTGAATTTTGAATGACATTATTTTTTAGAACATCTCAACATGAATTCTCTTCTAAACTAGCTGACATTAGTAATTCTTTATTTCAAACTTTGATTCCCCACTTATTTATTTGCTAAATGGCCTTTATGCATTTTGATATATATATTTTTTTGCCTGTTATGTGAAGCACTTCATCTTTTAGTTTATCATCTTTTACCCAAATCCTCCACTTCATTATTATTCTATCTCTTCTAATCTCTTTATCTCTAAGTAAGCTTTGTTTTTCCCCTCTAGGTTTTTAAATGACATAAAAGCACATATTTTTGTGGCAATGCCCAGAGAAATATTTTAGTTAACAATTCTTTGGGTGAAATTCCAATTATCATTAAAAATCTTTACCGGCTACCCTTGAAAAACTAGCTAGTTTCATTTTGATCTAAACCAGATCCAATTTCCTCTTTATTTACTAAAAGACTTTTTGCATTGATTTAGCCTGATTTGTACATATAAGTACTTGAGTTTTTGCTTGCTGTATGATATATTTAAGACATGCACACACACAGGATGGGACTATCTAGGTTTTCACTTTCATGCATTGGAGAAGGAAATGGCAACCTACTCCAGTGTTCTTGCCTGGAGAATCCCAGGGACGGGGGAGCCTGGTGGGCTGCTGTCTATGGGGTCCCACAGAGTCGGACACGACTGAAGTGACTTAGCAGCAGCAGCAGCAGCAGCAGATGGCACTAGTGTGATATATTTAAGACATGCATAAAGAGAGAATGGGACTTTCTAGGTGGCCCTCGTGGCAAAGAACCCACCTGCCAATGCAGGGAGACCTAAGAGATGCAAGTTTGATCCCTGGGTTGGGAAGAACTCCTAGAGGAGAAAGTGGCAACCCACACCAGTATTCCTGCCTAGAGAATCTCGTGGACAGAGGAGTCTGGAGGGCTACAGTCCATAGGGCTGCAAACAGTCAGACATTACTGAACCTTAGCACACATGGAGTGTAGCCCAACAGGCTCCTCTGTCCATGGGATTCGCCAGGCAAGAATACTGGAGTGGGTTGCCATGCCATGCCCTCCTCCAGGAGATCTTCCTAACCCAGGGATCAAACCTGCATCTTTTATCTCTCCTGCCTTGGCAGGTGAGTTCTTTACCCCTAGTGCCACCTGGGAAGCCCACACAGAGAATGAGAGATAGACGAATGGATATGTCTATATTATATATACTAAATTAGATACACATAATACTTATTATATACAAAATATGCAAAATGTTTATGCATTTAATTATTAAAATAGTTCAATAAAATTCAACTTTATCCTTACAGGTTGATATCAATATTGCTAGAGTCTCTATATTTTAAAATTTGATAAAATGGATATATAATGGATATAATAATATAATAATATATATAATGAAATTCTATAGAGAAAAGAATAAAAGTTTGTCAGAAAGATGGATCCGCTGCATTGAGACACTGAGCCAACTTCTGCTGTAGGCCTTTGCCCAGAGTCTGTGGATGTAGTAGCAGCAGGATGACCATGGCAACTATAATTTTTTCAACTTTTACCCTGTGGACACCAGTGCTCTGCAGGGCCTTTGCAGTAGTGCTGTGTGTACTTAAGAGAGAAGGGTCTGTTGAAAGGCTGTAGGGAAGAAATCATTCATTTGTAGTATATTTTCTTACCCCAAACAGAAGTATAACTACTTGGACAAGTTAAATCATATCTAGTCTATAAAGGGTGCTTTCAAGAACCTCTCACTTCTTCACTAATATATCTCTAAAGTGCATTTTAAGACTTAAATCCTCACTCTCCCTGTCTTAATTTCCTTTACCTTTGTTTGAGCACCCATGTTTGGAGAATCTCAAAAAGTAAGAGTGTAAGAATCACAATTAGGGTAGCTTCCCCAGGGGTAAAAGGACAGAAGGGGTTTCTTTGTCAAATTTGGTTCTTGTGCTAGAATTTTAACTTGTTTTATTGGCTCTGGGGATTATGTTCTGGTTCCGGCTGAGTGAAAGCTTGCTTTGCTTTTGTTTTCTGAAAGTATTTAATAAAATGGAATTTTTTTTAATTAAAAAAAATAAAATTTGATAAAATGGATATAATAATTTATGCAAACTATTGTTTATATTTGTGGAAATTGTATTTATTTATACATTATAAAGAATAATAAATAATCATATTGGGGTAATCAGCTATCCTACAGATGAAATTATTAAATATATGGGAAGCAATAAAAATGAAATAGGAAAATATCAGACTTTATTACTAAAACCAAGAATTATTTCTTTGAAAATACCAACAATGAAATGAAGCTTTAACAAGTATAATGGAGATTCAAATAAAGAACACACAAATAAGCTAATCATAAATGAAAATAATAACTGCATACACTGGGTAGGTTTACATACAAACACAGAATTGCATTTGAAATACCATGTAAGCTTGATATTTAAATATAATTTGATAAAATCAGTTCAAGAAATAACTAAAATTTCGAATTGTCCATAATATCATTACAAGAATTTAAACATTTCTTTCCTAGTGGCTCAGCATAAAGAATCCACCTGCCAATACAAGAGACACAGGAGATGTGGTTTCGATTCCTGGGTTGGGAAGATCCCCTGGAATAGGAAATGGCAACCCTCTCCAGTATTCTTGCCCAGAGAATTTCATGGACAGAGGAGCCTGTTGGGCTATAGTCCATGGGTCGCAGAGTCAGACACAACTGAGCGCGCACACACACACACACACACACAAAAGTTAAGATATATATATTTTTTAATTTACTTTTTTTATTGAAGGATAATTGCTTTACAGAATTTTGTTGTTCAACATGAGTCAGCTATAGGTACACATATGCTAAGTCGCTTCAGTCATGTACGACTCTGTGCAACCCCATAGACAGCAGCCCACCAGGCTCCCCCCATCCCCGGGATTCTCCAGGCAAGAACACTGGAGTGGGTTGCCATTTCCTTCTCCAATGCATGAAAGTGAAAAGTGAAAGTAAAGTCGCTCAGTCGTGTCTGACTCTTCAAGACCCCATGGACTGCCGCCTACCAGGCTCCTCCATCCATGGGATTTTCCAGGCAAGAGTACTGGAGTGGGTTGCCCTTGCCTTCTCCGAGGTATACATATAACCCCTCCCTTTTGAACCTCCCTCAAGCATTAAGATATATTGAGATCTATGTCTCTTTTAAAATTCACTGAGTTCATCTGTTATCCTATACATTGTTTTGAAGTACAGTGAAAGATATTCTTCAGTTAAAAAATTAATACAATTTAAAAAAAGAAAAAAAGTAAATGAAAGCAGGAGACATTACTGAAATCTTTCATCTCGCTTATGAATAAAGGTGGAAAAATCTACACAGAGTGCCTGAAAAATCATACCCAGCTAAGTACTTGGTTAGCTAAGGCTATTCATTATTTCAACTCCATATATTACTCTCAGTAGATGACAAAAAGTTGATTAAATTTCAAAATCTATTCCTGAATAAAGACTTATAAACCTAAAAATAGAAGATACATTTCATATATTTGCATTCCTAGGAACAGAATAAATCTACAGAAATATTACAGAGATAAAACTTCCCAATAATGTCAAAAAGATGAACAAGGCCTCACTGTGCACTGTGCCTATCGTTGAACAGTTTGCTGACAGTTGTAGACTGTGTTGTAAGTGAAAAATAAATAAAAGTATAATGCTGAAGAGAGCAACACTTAGCAGGATTTTCTGCATATGTCATTATACAGCTTGAACATACAAGACAGTATATTGAAAAATATTATACCTAAATTTAGAGTATGTTGCATTTACATTAATACATTTCCAATTTAAAATGTAACTCTTCTATCTAACTGCATAGGATCATCTAAATCGAAGATTCCAGGTAAAATGAAGCAAAGCATGTTCTCTCCCAAGAAGGTTGCTATAAGAAAAGATGCATATGGTTCATGTATCAGAATAATTGGTTAAATACTTTTTTTAAATGAAAGATTCTTTAAAAATGAAACAACTGGTTCTCTCTTTTTTTTTTTTGAAAAAGGGCAAGAATAATAAAAAATGTATGAAATGAGAAAGTACAGAATTGAATGAAAGGCAAGAATCCACTTCCACTACAAACCACCTATCCTTCTCTAAATGACTAGTACATATTCTTCATTATGAATTTTATTATACATTTCAAAAATCATATGTGGAGAATAATAAAATAGTAAAGTATCTTATTTCCCAGAAAGAGATAAGCTTTCTAGTTTTTTGAATAGTTTTTGAATTTTGTATCACAATTTTTTAGTTAATTAAAAGAGAACATTGAAGATAAATCTGGAGTGCCTTTGGTTGTCTGCCAGCTGCAAGCTGTCCTCTCCATCCTTGAGAGGTAAATGGAGAGACAGATAGATGGACAGACATCTCCTGCTCTTCATTTTTGTTTTTTTATTAAAAAAAAAAACTTAGGAAAGAGGGATTACATTATATTTTCAAATCCAATTCATGTAGTTTTAAAAATTATTGCACTAAAATATATTATGGTGGTGAGATGTCTAAGAAACCTTCCATTTTGAAAGTATTGTCAGTAGTTGAAGATACTAGTTTGGTGAAGAAGAAAATTTGCAAATTATTTCTTTATCAAATAGAAGAAAAACCCTACACTAAAATAGTTTTACTTTTAAAGTAGGATTCATAATTTAAATATTCAAGCTGTAAAACTTGTATTTAATTCTCTAGATTTACTGTGTTTCAGAAATTCAGTGGAACAAGATACACTTTCTTAGGGCTTCCCTGGTCGCTCAGACAATAAAGAATCTGTCTGCAATGCAAGAGACCCAGGTTCGATTTCTGGGTTGGTTTGGAATGATCCCCTGAAGAAGGAAATGGTTGTCCACTCCAGTATTTTTGCCTGAAGAATTCCATGGACACAGGAACCTGGCAGGCTACAGTCCATGGGGTCAGAGAGGTCAGCCATGACAGAGTGACTAAGACTTTCACTTTATACTTTCTGTCTTAATTTATTGTTTTTTAAATCATAACTGAACATTAGAATCATCTGGGTGACTTTGAAAAATGATAGATATGAAAACAAACTGCCAGATTTTGTTTCAATTCACTTGAGGATAAATCTAGGCATTTATTTACTAAAAGCTCACTTGATAACTCAGGCTTACAGACAGGTTTGAGAACCACCTGGAATCAAAATCAAATTGTCAGGTTTGGAATTCAGAATAAAAGTCACTAGATAAGATTTTCTATCCACTACCCAAATTCTAGGCTAGATCTAATTGTGAACTTGTATTTCAGTGAGAAGGTTAGAAACCGCAGATGTACGTTATGGTCTCAAAAACTCCCAATTTCTACATAATTTTTGAAACAGCAAAGAACATCATATAAGAGAGCTGCTCCAAAAAACTTAAGCTGGTCACTTGTTAAAATATCTTTATGATATATATTGAAAGTGGTTCAACATCTGTATTCATCTCAGACTTAGCATCACTTGTCTTTTTAGTTGTGATATTCTCTGGTTCTAGGTATAATGAACGATTTCTTATTTTTATTGCTTTGGGTACTGTATTAGGATCCTATTTAAATCTATTTCATCAGGTCTTTGCCCTTTTGAAGTTTAGTATGTAGGTTCTGGCCTAAATTTGTAAACTGTAGGCCACTGACATCTTAACTCACTCAGCCCTTGCACCTTTGGTCTGATCTTTCTTCCTCTGCCCCCAGAAAAGCTCCTTCTACCCTGCCAGTGCTGCCCATGTTGCTATGTAGGTGGTGAGGAATTTGTGTGGAGAATGTTTCCTCTGAACTGTTCACCACATACATGGTGTCATAAGCTTCCAGTTCATCTTTGCTAATGCTCCTGGGGGGAAGGAAATATCTGTCTGGGTAGCCTCTGTCACTTGGTGAAAATCAGTAAATCCTGAGACTAATTCACTTTCTGCTTTTGGAGAAACCACAAAATACCTGACTGGGAGCTTGCAAGGTAAGTCACTTCAGTTATGTCTGACCCTTTCAGACCCTATGGACCATAGGCCACCAGGCTCCTCCTCTATGGGATTCTCCAGGCAAGAGCACTGGAGTGGGTTGCCATGACCTCCACCAGGGGATCTTCCCAACCCAGGTATCGAACCCACCCATGTCTCTTATGTCTCCCTCTTTGGCAGGCAGCTTCTTTAACACAAGTGTCACCAGGAAGCCCAGCTTGGAGCTTGGATGTGGTCAAATCAGTTCTGTGGTTGCCAGAGCTGTTGGGTGTTGGATGGAACTATCTGCCTGCCCCACTGGTGCTGTCACTGCCACTGGGTATAAATCAGTTGATGAATCTCCCTACTAGGTCTCTACTGAACCCACCCTTTCCTAGTCTTTTGGTTAGAGGGCAGATATTTTTCTGTGTTCATGTTTTCTCTGCCTGCTGGGAGTTCTTGGTAAATCTAAAACTCAGGGAACTCAGAAAAGTGTTTCTTCAAGACTTAAGGTCCTTAACCTTAAAAGTTATTTCCACCTTTCAGAGTACTTTTACGATTATAAAATTATTCCCAAAGTATTTCATTTTATTTAAAAGCTAGAAAAAGAGAATGAATGTATGTCTTCTTAATTGGGACTAGAAGTATAGAAATTAGAAATTATTTTATAAATGTAATTGCATTCAAAATTAGTTATTTTAACAATTAAAATAGCCAGAGAAGGGAAAAAAATCTGTACAAATAATAAAATCCATGTGCTGTCACTCAGTCATGTCCAACTCTTGGCAACTCCATGGACTGTAGCCTGCCAAGCTTCTCTCTCCATGGGATTCACCAGGCAAGAATACTGGAGTGGATTGCCATGCCCTCCTTCAGGGGATCTTCCTAACCCAGGAATGGAACCAGGTGTCCCACATTGCAGGTGAATTCTTTACCATCTGAATCACCAGGGAAGCCCAATGAAATCCATATCCTCATGCAATTGTCTCTATACTTTGTTGTCAATAAAATAGTAGAAATCTACGCATGCATGTGTGATTAGTTGTGTATTATTCTTTATGACCCATGTACTGTAGCCTGTCAGGCTCCTCTCTCCATGGAATTTTCCAGGCAAGAATACTGGAGTGGGTTGCCATTTCCTACTCGAGGGGTCTTCCTGAATCAGGATCAAACTCGAGTCTCCTGCCTTGGCAGGCATATTATCAACTGTGGCACTTGGGAAGGCAGTAGAAATCTACAGCCCCAACTAATTTTGACTCTAATTTCTTCTTTTCTATTTTACCCATCCTGGATCAAATATCAACTTCATATTTCAAAGTTTTCTGATTTTTGTCATGGATTCTGTTCATTTCAACCCCAAAGAGAACTTTCTCTGTCTTTTTTCCTAATATGTTCTACTTCCCTTTTACCAGATTTATTCTTTTAATAAAACTACTGACTTTCATGTTATAGTTTATTTCTCACACCTAATAAATTATGTCTCATAATATTATTTAAAACTTCAAATATTCTGTAATTAATTCAAGCTTAAAATTAAAATAAAACCAGCTGTTATAATCAAATCTGCTAATTCAAAAATAGTTAATAACCAGAATACTGAGAATATAATTCCTAAAGTTAATAACTCAGGACACATTTACTCTTAAATATTATCTGCAATAGTAAGTATAATTAACATTGCCATTCAATCATAGAAGTAAACCCAAGTCAATATCCATCTAATTGACATGATACAATCAAAGTATCCACCATTCAGGCAAAGGTATTTGAATTCATTAGCTAAACTTATTCACTAAGTGTTCTATTTGTCAGGATTTAAGAAACTTTGTGAAATATGAAGTAACTAATGATTTTTTATTTTACAGGACACACAGTAAGCAAATATAAAATGAAGACTTCAATAGTTCTCCAGTCAGTTACTCTTGGACAACTTGTTCAAGCATTTAAATGTTTAAAATATTTTTTTCTACAATCCACATAGTGAGAGAGAATCTTAGAATATATTTTAAGTTAATTTATGGTCATGCAAAAAATCTCTACGTAACAGTAAAGTTTAGTGAGTGTGCATGACCAAACATTTTTATGTTTCTTTCAGAGACATATGGTATATAAATAAAAAATGTAACATATGTGTGGTTACTACTGTTTATTGCTACACAGAGTGAGATTCAAATAGTGTTATCATAATTTTAGGATGAGGACTGAAGCATTGAAATTAAAAGATGTTTGCTCCTTGGAATAAAAGCTATCACAAACTTAAACAGTGTATTAAAAACCAGTAGTTCATGTAGTCAAAGCTATGATTTTTCCTTTAGTCATGTACAGATGCTAAAGTTGGACTGTAAAGAAGACTGAACACCAAAGAATTGATGCTTTTGAATTGTGGCACTGGAGAAGACTCTTGAGAGCCCCTTGGACTGCAAGGAGATCAAACCAGTCAATCCTAAAAGGAAATTAACCCTGACTATTCACTGGAAGGACTGATACTGAAGCTGAAGCTCCAATACTTTGGCCACCTGATGCAAAGAGCTGACTCATTGGAAAAGACCCTGATGCTTGGAAAAATGGAAAGCAAAAGGAGAAGGTCTGGCAGAGAATGAAATGGTTAGATAGCATCACCAATATGATGGACATGCATTTGAGCAAACTCCAGGAGACAGTGGAGGCTGGTGTGCTGCAGTGCATAAGGTTGCAGCAACTTAGCGACTGAACAAAACAACAAAGAATTTTAAAATATGGCTAAATTTAATCTCACCTATCATGATCTACTAAATAAGAAAGCTAAAATATTTAAAGTTTTTCCTCACTTCTACACATATCTCATACATGCCTTTTCTTAAGGATTTCTAAGACTCAATAGCAGTGATAGTCCTCAAAGATCAGATAATACATTTTAATTCTTTAGACAATATATTATAATCTCAGTTTTTAAAAAGTGTTTTTATACAATAAATAAATACAATTAATTTAGGAATTTGCATTTTTCACAATTTATTTTAAATAATTCATGCTCTAGGGAAAATTGATAATTATATTAAAATTTTAAAAATTAAAGTTTTAAAAAGAATTAGAAGGAATTAGCAAATTGTTAACTGTAACTTTTTGTGAGGAACTAAAATTTAATATTATGTTATGGTGTCAGAAATTTGATTATTTAAATAGACACCTGATGCATTCCTGTCACTGTCACTGTGTAGAATAGAAAAAAATTGCTAATAAGAATATAAGATTGAAGTGCATATTAATTGTACTATATTTGGTATTTTCAGTTATCCTGAAACTGAGATGTACTTGACACTTCATCAAGTTTTTCATTCTGCAAAAACAATGATACTAGTCCTAAGAATAGAGAACAGATGACAAATTTTGAATTGAAACGAACTTAGTAGAAATACCATAATACTAAAATAAATGTCCTTTGCATAAAACACATGGTTTAAAAATGAAAAGCAACATTTACCTTTTTAAAAATGTGTATGAGATATTAATTTCATTTTTAAGTGAAAATGATCTTATTTATTGTAGCAATTATTGTTTTACTTTGTTTTAAAAGTTTCATCAAGTAATAATAGACTAGCAATGATGGATTATTGGGTATCAAACTACCCTCCTATTCAGAATAAATTTAAAATTATAGATAATATATGAAGCAACTGTTTTCAGGACTTGGACAATAGTAGTTCTAGTCTGATTCCTGGAGTAAGTTAGACATACAAGGTGTACTCCACAGAGGTCCAGAGACTGCACAACGCTGGAAACAACCAACCAGCCAGAATGAAGACACCTCACTGACCACTCTAGGAATTCAGTTCAGACCCGAGAAGGGCTCTGCTTTCTTTGCAAGGTCACTGTATACATAAGTTAACACCCAGACTGTGTGCTTAGTAGTGTCTGACTGTTTGTGATCCTATGGACTGTAGCTCACCAACCTCCCCTGTGTATGGAATTTTCCAGGCAAGAATATTGGAGCAGGTTGCTAGTTCCTTCTCCAGAAGATCTTCTTTACGCAGGGACTGAACCCGTGTCTCCAGCATTGCCTGCATTGGCAGGTGGATTCTGTGCCACTCTGCCACCTGGAAAGCCGTCCATAGGTTTAGAGTCAGGCCTCTAGAACAGGCCTACCAGAGACAAATCCAAGCAACCAATAGATCAAGTTGAACTGTCAGTAAATTAACTGATCACTAAAGCTAAAGTCAATGCTAAATCTATACACTAAACAATGTAGTGTCAACAATATACCATATATGATAAAAAGTGCTAGATACATGAAAACACAGAAAGATGCATTCCATCAGCAAAGAGAAAAATTCAAAGATGATGATGCCTTATAATTATAAAAGAAAAAGTTTTAAAACATTTAACAAAGAAGATTAATGTGATAAGTGGAAGGATTGAGAATCTCAGCAAAAAATAAAATTATTAAGAAAAAAAGAATAAGATGGAAATTCTATAACTGAAATAGAAGTTCTCAAGAGAGGTTTGGTGTGACATGGAATTTATCAAAGGACATACAGACACACACACGTAAAAGACAGGAAAGTGAAGAACATTTTAAAAGAAGGATATGAGGAGATAAGGGTTTGTCTAATTATAGAACTTGAATTTCAGAGATTACAGAAGATGGTCTTGAGGGTGGAATGTCAGGGAGGGATGAGAATTAGTGTCAAGATAAGCCACTTGATGCAGATGTCCTGTGAGAAGAATACTTCAGTGATTAAGGAAAACACATCTGTAGGAAATAATGGTATTTTTCCTGATAGTGTTTTACAAATATCTGGTAATTGGTCTTATTTTGGAGACAATTTTTGGGCAATGGTAGTAGTGAATGAATGGAGTTTTGGGGTTGGGAGAAAGTGTAAGGGAGTCTTGGCAGAAGCACAAATTCTGGGGTGGGGATTCTTTTATATCTTGCAGTGAGTAGTGCTTAAGCTGGGATGAGTATACCAAAGCCATTTTACTTTCATCAGTGTTTGTTTCAAAAAATAGGAACTGTTTAACATATTACTTTGAATCTTATTTTTTTCTTTAACTGGTTTCCCAGTGGACATTCTGCCAATTAAAATGGCATAGATTAGATTAACCTCAATTTTAAATTATACTGATGTATCCATAGTTCAAAAGTTTAGTTAATCATGAGTACTCTTTTTTTTTAAAAATATTATTTATTATAACTGGAGGCTAATCACTTTACAATATTGCAGGGTTTTTGCCATACATTGGCATGAATCAGCCACGGGTGTACATGTGTCCTGCTGTTGCAAAACCCCCTCCCACCTCCTCCCCATCCTGTCCCTCTGGGTTGTCCCTGTGCACCAGATGTGAGTGCCCTGTTTCATGCATCAAACTGGGACCGGTCATCTATTTCACATATGGTAATATACATGTTTCAAAGCTATTTTCTGAAATCATCACACCATTGATTTCTCCCACAGAGTCCAAAAGTCTATTATTTATATCTGTGTCTCTTTTGTTGTTTCACATATAGGGTTGTTACCATCTTTCTAAATTCCATATATATGCATTAATATATTATATTGGTGTTTTTCTTTCTGACTTACTTCACTCTGTATAATAGGCTCCAGTTTCATCCACCTCATTAGAACTGACTCAAATGTGTTCTTTTTAAAAGCTGAGTAATATTTCACTGTGTATATGTACCAAGACTTTCTTATCCATTCGTCTGTCAATGGACATCTAGGTTGCTTCCATGTCCTAACTACTGTAAACAGTGCAGAGATGAAGACTGGGGTACACTTGTCTGTTTGAATTCTGCTTTCCTTGGTGTGCATGCACAGCAGTGGAAATTCTGGGTTGTATGGAAGTTCTATTTCCAGTTTTTCAAGGAATCTCAACACTATTCTCAACTGTGGCTGTACTGGTTGCATTCCTACCAATAATGTAAGATCAGTTCAGCTAAGTTCAGTTCAGTTGCTCAGTCGTGTCCAGCTCTTTGTGACACCATGGACTGCAGCAAGCCAGGCCTGCCTGTCCATAACCAACTCCTGGAATTTTCCCAAACTAATTTCCATTGAGTCGGTGATGCCATCCAAAAATCTGATCCTGTTCCATCACCTTCTCCTCCCGCCTTTAATTATTCCCAGCATCAGAGTCTTTTCCAAGGAGTCAGTTTCTTGAATCAGGTGGTCAAATTATTGGAGCTTAAGCTCAGCATCAGTCCTTCCAATGAATACTCAGGACTGATTTCCTTTAGGATGGACTGGTTTGATCTTGCAGTCCAAGGCATACTCACAAATCTTCTCCAACACTAAAGTTCAAAAGCATCAATTCTTCAGCGCTTAGCTTTCTTTATAGTCTAAATCTCGTGTTCATACATGACTATTAGAAAACCATAACTTTGACTAGATGGACCTTTATCAGCAAGTAATGTCTCTGCTTTTTAATATGCTGTCTAGGTTGGTCATAACTTTTCTTCCAAGGAGCAAGTGATTTTGGAGCCCAAAAACATAAAGTCTGTTACTGTTTCCACTGTTTCCCCATCTATTTGCCATGAAGTGATTGGACCGGATACCATGATCTTAGTTTTCTGAATGTCGAGTTTTAAGCCAACTTTTTCACTCTCCTCTTTCACTTTCATCAAGCGGCTTTTTAGTTCTTCGCTTTCTGCCATAAGGGAGGTGTCATCTGCATTCTGAGGTTATTGATATTTCTTCCTGCAATCTTGATTTCAGCTTGTGCTTCATCCAGCCCACCAATTCTCATGATGTATTCTGCATATAAGTTAAATAAGCAGGGTGACAATATACAGCCTTAACGTACTCCTTTCCCAATTTGGAACCAGTCTGGTGCTTAATGTCCAGTTCTAACTGTTGCTTCTTAGCCTGCATACAGATTTCTGAGGAGGCAGGTCAGGTGGTCTGGTTTTCCCATCTCTGTTAGAATTTTCCACAGTTTGTTGTGATCCACACAGTCAAAGGCTTTGGCATATTCAATAAAGCAGACGTAGTCCATGGGGTTACTAATAGTCGAACACGACTGAGCGACTTCACGTTCACTTTTCACTTTCATGCATTGGAGAAGGAAATGGCAAGCCACTCCAGTGTTCTTGCTTGGAGAATCCCAGGGATGGTGGAGCCTGGTGGGTTGCCGTCTATGGGGTTGCACAGAGTTGGACACAACTGAAGCGACTTAGCAGCAGCAGCAGATGTTTTTCTGGAACTCTCTTGCTTTTTCGATGGTCCAACAGATGTTGGCAATTTGATCTTTGGTTCCTCTGCCTTTTCTAAAACCAGCGTGAACATCTGGAAATTCATGGTTCACATACTGTTGATGCCTGGCTTGGATAATTTTGAGCATTACTTTGCTAGCGTGTGAGATAAGTGCAATTCTGTGGTTGTTTGAGCAGTTTTGATATTGCCTTTTTTGGGGACTGAAGTGAAAACTGACTTTTCCAGTCCTGTGGTCACTGCTGCATTTTCCAAATTTGCTGGCATATTATGGAACAACAGACTGGTTCCAAATAAGAAAAGGAGTACATAAAGGCTGTATATTGTCACCCTGTTTATTTAACTTATATCCAGAGTACATCATGAGAAACGCTGGGCTGGAAGAAGCACAAGCTGGAATCAAGATTGCCGGGAGAAATATCAATAACCTCAGATATGCAGATGATACCACCCTTACGGCAGAAAGTGAAGAGGAACTCAAAAGCCTCTTGATGAAAGTGAAAGTGGAGAGTGTAAAAGTTGGCTTAAAGCTCAACATTCAGAAAACGAAGATCATGGCATCTGGTCTCATCACTTCATGGGAAATAGATGGGGAAACAGTGGAAACAGTGTCAGACTTTATTTTTGGGGGTTCCAAAATCACTGCAGATGGTGATTGCAGCCATGAAATTAAAAGACGCTTACTCCTTGGAAGGAAAGTTTTGACTAACCTAGACAGCCTATTCAAAAGCAGAGACATTAAATTGTCAACAAAAGTCCATCTAGTAAAGGCTATGGTTTTTCCAGTGGTTATGTATGGATGTGAGAGTTGGACTGTGAAGAAAGCTGAGAGCCGAAAAATTGATGCTTTTGAACTGTGGTGTTGGAGAAAACTCTTGAGAGTCCCTTGGACTGCAAGGAGATCCAACCAGTCCATCCTAAAGGAGATCAGTCCTGGGTGTTCATTGGAAGGACTGATGCTAAAGCTGAAACTCCAATACTTTGGCCACCTCATGCGAAGTGTTGACTCATAGGAAAAGACCCTGATGCTGGGAGGGACTGGGGGCAGGAGGAGAAGGGGACGACAGAGGATGAGATGGCTGGATGGCATCACTGACTCGATGGACTTGAGTTTCGGTAAACTCCAGGAGTTGGTGATGGACAGGGAGGCCTGGCGTGCTGTGATTCATGGGGTGGCAAAGAGTTGGACACGACTGAGCAACTGAACTGAACTGAACTGAGTGCAGCACTTTCACAGAATCATCTTTTAGGATTTGAAATAGCTCAACTGGAGTTCCATCACCACCACTAGTTATTCGTAGTGATGCTTCCTACGGCCCACTTTATTTCACATTCTAAGATATCTGGCTCTCGCTGAGTGATCACCCAGATTATCTGGGTGATTATGGGTTGTGAAGTTCTTTTTTGAGTAGTTCTGTGTATTCTTGCCACATCTTCTTAATATCTTCTGCTTCTGTTAGGTCTATATTATTTCTGCCCTTTATTGTGCCTATCTTTGCATGAAAATTTCCCTTGGTATCTCTAATTTTCTTGATGAGATCTCTAGTCTTTCCCATTCTATTGGCTTCCTCTATTTCTTTGCAGAGATCACTGAGGAAGCCTTTCTTATCTCTCCTAGCTATTCTTTGGAATTCTGCATTCTAATGGTTATGTCTTTCCTTTTCTCTGTTGTCTATTGCTTTTCTTCTTTTCATAGCTGTTTGTAAGGCCTTCTCAGACAAAAGTTTTGCCTTTTAACATTTTTTTTTCTTGTGTATGGTCTTTTGCATTTTTTTTTTTTTTTTCCTTGAATATGGTCTTCATCACTGCCTCCTGGACAATGTCACAAACCTCGGTCCATAGTTCTTCAGACATTCTGTCTATCAGTTCTTATCCCTTGAATCTATTTGTCACTTCTACTGTATAATTGCAAGGGATTTGATTTAGTTCATACCTGAGAGTCATCTAGTGAGTTTTCCCTACTTTCTTCAATTGATGTCTGATTTTGGCAATAAGTAGTTGATCTTTTTTATTGGCATATAATTATTGATAGTAGTTTCTTATGATCCTTTGTATTTCTGTGTTGTCTGTTGTGATCTCTCCATTTTCGTTTCTAATTTTATTGATTTAATTTTCTCCCTTTGTTTCTTGATGAGTCTGGCTAATGGTTTGTCAATTTTATTTATCCTTTCAAAGAAACAGCTTTTGGTTTTGTTGATTTTTGTTATGGTCTCTTTTGTTTCTTTTGCATTTATTTCTGCTCTAATTTTTAAGATTTCTTTCCTTCTACTAACCCTGGGGTTCTTCATTTCTTCCTTTTCTAGTTGCTTTAGGTGTAGAGTTAGGTTATTTATTTGACTTTTTTCTTGTTTCTTGAGGTGTGCCTGTATTGCTATGAACTTTTCCCTTAGGACTGCTTTTACCATGTCCCACAGGTTTTGGGTTGTTGTGTTTTCATTTTCATTCGTTTCTATGCAAATTTTGATTTCTTTCTTAATTTCTTCTGTGATTTTTGGTTATTCAGCAGTGTGTTGTTCAGCTTCCATATGTTGGAATTTTTAATAGTTTTTCTCCTGTAGTTGAGATCTAATCTCACTGCATTGTGGTCAGAAAAGATGCTTGGAATGATTTCTATTTTTTTGAATTTACCAAGGCTAGCTTTATGGCCCAGGATGTGATCTATCCTGGAGAAGGTTCCATGTGTGCTTGAGAAAAAAGGTGAAATTCATTGTTTTGGGATGAAATGTCCTATAGATATCAATTAGGTCTAATTGGTCTATTGTATTGTTTAAAGTTTGTGTTTCCTTGTTAATTTTCTGTTTAGTTGATCTATCCATAGGTGTGAGTGGGGTATTAAAGTCTCCCACTATTATTGTGTTATTGTTAATGTCTCCTTTCATACTTGTTAGCATTTGTCTTACATACTGCGGTGCTCCCGTGTTGGGTGCATATATATTTATAATTGTAGTTGATCTGAGCTGCAGTCAGCTCCTGGTCTTGTTTTTGCTGACTGTATAGAACTTCTCCATCTTTGGCTGCAAAGAATATAATCTATCTGATTTTGATATTGACCATTTGGTGATGTCCTTATGGTTTGCCCTGACCAGTGTGTTCTCTTGACAAAACTCTATTAGCCTTTGCCCTGCTTCATTCTGTACTCCAAGGCCAAATTTTCCCATTACTCAAGGTATTTCTTGACTTCCTAGTTTTGCATTCCAGTCCCCTGTAATGAAAGAAAGAAAAGTGAAGTCACTTAGTCATGTACGACTCTTTGTGACCCCTTGGACTGTAGCCCACCAGGCTCCTCCATCCATGGGATTCTCCAGGCAAGAATACTGGAGTGGGTTGCCATTTCCTTCTCCAGGGGATCTTCCCCACCCAGGGATTGAACCCAGGTCTCCTGCATTGCAGGCAGAGGCTTTAACCTCTGAGCTACCAGAGCAGACCTCCTATAATGAAAAGGACATCATTTGGGGTGTTAGTTCTAGAAAGTCTTGTAGGTTTTCATAGAACTGTTCAATTTCAACTTCAGCATTATTGGTCGAGGCATAGACTTGGATTACTGCGATTTTGAATGATTTGTCTTGGAAACAAAGAGAGATCATTCTGTCATTTTTGAGATTGCATTCAAGTACTGCATTTCAAACTCTTTTGTTGACTATGATGGCTACTCCATTTCTTCTAAGGGATTCTTGCCCACAGTTGTAGATATAAAGGTCATCTGAGTTAAATTCACCCATTCTAGTCCATTTTAGTTAGCTGATTCCTAAAATATCGATCTTCACTCTTGCCATCTCCTGTTTGACTGCTTCCAATTTGCCTTGATTTGTGGACCTAGCATTCCAGGTTCCAATACAATATTGATCTTTACAGCATCAGACTTTATTTGCATCATTAGTCACATCCACAACAGGGTGTTGTTATTGCTTTGGCTCCATCTCTTTATTATTTCCAGAGTTGGTTCTCCACTGATATCCAGTAGTATATTGGACATCTACCAACCTGGGGAGATATCTTTCAGTTTCCTATCTTTTTGCCTTTTCATACTGTTCATGGGGTTCTCAAGGAAAGAATACTGAATTGGTTTCCCATTCCTTTCTCCAGTGGACCATATTTTGTCAGAACTCTCCACCATGACCCGTCCGTCTTGGGTGGCCCTATATGGCATGGCTCATAGTTCATTGAGTTAGACAAGGCTGTGGTCCATGTGATCAGATTGGTTGGTCTTCTGTGATTTTGGTTTCAGTCTGTCTGCCTTCTGATGGAGAAGGATAAGAGGATTATGGAAGTTCCCTGATGGGATAGACTGATTGAGGGAGTCCAAAGCAAAAACAATACCCAGCTGTGGATGTGACTGGTGATAGAAGCAAGGTCCAATGCTGTAAAGAGCAATATTGCATAGGAACCTGAAATGTCAAGTCCATGACTCAAGGCAAATTGGAAGTGGTCAAAAACGAGATGGCAAGAGTGAATGTCGACATTCTAGAATCAGCAAACTAAAATGGACTGGAATGGATGAATTTAAATCAGATGACCATTACATCTACTACTGCAGGCAGGAATCCCTCAGAAGAAATGGAGTAGCCATCATGGTCAACAAAAGAGTTTGAAATGCAGTACTTGGATGCGATCTCAAAAACAACAGAATGATCTCTGTTTGTTTCCAAGGCAAACCATTCAATATCACAGTGATCCAAGCCTATGCCCCAACCAGTAACGCTGAAGAAGCTGAAGTTGAACAGTTCTACAAGTTCTACCTACAAGACCCTTTAAAACTAACACCCCCAAAAGATGTCCTTTTCATTATAGGGGACAGGAATGCAAAAGTAGGAAGTCAAGAAACACCTGGAGTAACAGGCAAATTTGGCCTTGGAATACGGAATGAAGCAGGGCAAAGACTAATAGAGTTTTGCCAAGAAAATGCACTGGTCATAGCAAACACCCTCTTCCAACAACACAAGAGAAGACTCTGCACATGGGTATCACCAGATGGTCAACACTGAAATCAGATTGATTGTATTCATTGCAGCCAAAGATGGAGAAGCTCTATACAGTCAACAAAAATAAGACCAGGAGCTGACTGTGGCTCAGATCATTAACTCCTTATTGCCAAATTCAGACTTAAATTGAAGAAAGTAGGGAAAACCACTAGACCATTCAGGTATGACCTAAATCAAATCCCTTATGATTATACAGTGGAAGTGAGAAATAGATTTAAAGGCCTAGATCTGATAGATAGAGTGCCTGATGAACTATGGATGGAGGTTCGTGACATTGTACAGGACACAGGGATCAAGACCATCCCCATGGAAAAGATATGCAAAAAAGCAAAATGGCTGTCTGGTGAGGCCTTACAAATAGCTGTGAAAAGAAGAGAAGTGAAAAGCAAAGGAGAAAAGGAAAGATATAAGCATCTGAATGCGGAGTTCCAAAGAATAGCAAGAAGAGATAAGAAAGCCTTCCTCAGTGATCAATGCAAAGAAATAGAAGAAAACAACAGAATGGGCAAGACTAGAGATCTCTTCAAGAAAATTAGAGATACCAAGGGAACATTTCATGCAAAGATGGGCTCGATAAAGGACAGAAATGATATGGACCTAAAAGAAGCAGAAGATATTAAGAAGAGGTGGCAAGAATACACAAAAGAACTGTACAAAAAAGATCTTCACGACCCAGATAATCATGATGGCGTGATCACTGACCTAGAGCTAGACATCCTGGAATGCGAAGTCAAGTGGGCCTTAGAAAGCATCACTATGAACAAAGCTAATGGAGGTGATAGAATTCCAGTTGAGCTATTTCAAATCCTGAAAGATGATGCTGTGAAAGTGCTGCATTCAATATGCCAGCAAATTTGGAAAACTCAGCAGTGACCACAGGACTGGAAAAGGTCAGTTTTCATTCCAATCCCAAAGAAAGGCAATGCCAAAGAATGTTCAAACTACCACACAATTGCACTCGTCTCACGTGCTAGTAAAGTAATGCTCAAAATTCTCCAATCCAGGCTTCAGCAATACGTGAACCGTGAACTTTCTGATGTTCAATCTGGTATTAGAAAGGCACAGGAACCAGAGATCAAATTGCCAACATCTGCTGGATCATCAAAAAAGCAAGAAAGTTCCAGAATAACATCTATTTCTGCTTTATTGACTATGCCAAAGCCTTTGACTGTGTGGATCACAATAAACTGTGGAAAATTCCAAAAGAGATGGGAAAACCAGACCACCTGACCTGCCTCTTGAGAAATCCGTATGCAGGTCAGGAAGCAATAGTTAGAAATAGACATGGAACAACAGACTGGTTCCAAATAGGAAAAGGAGTACATCAAGGCTGTATGTTGTCACCCTGCTTATTTAACTTCTATGCAGAGTACATCATGAGAAACGCTGGGCTGGAAGAAGCACAAGCTGGAATCAAGATTGCACAGAGAAATATCAATAACCTCAGATATGCAGATGACACCACCCTTATGGCAGAAAGTGAAGAGGAACTAAGAAGCCTCTTGATGAAAGTGAAAGTGGAGAGTGAAAAAGTTGGCTTAAAACTCAACATTCAGAAAATGAAGATCATGGCATCTGGTCCCATCATTTCATGGGAAATAGATGGGGAAACAGTGGAAATAGTGTCAGACTTTATTTTGTGGGCTCCAAAATCACTGCAGATGGTGACTGCAGCCATGAAATTAAAAGACACTCATTGGAAGGAAAGTTATGATCAACCTAGATAGCATATTCACAAACAGAGACATTACTCTGCCAAAAAAGGTCCTTCTAGTCAAGGCTATGGTTTTTCCTGTGGTCATGTATGGATGTGAGAGTTGGACTGTGAGCAAGCCTGAGCACAGAAGAACTGATGCTTTTGAACTGTGGTGTTGGAGAAGACTCTTGAGAGTCCCTTGGACTGCAAGAAGATCCAACCAGTCCATTCTGAAGGAGATCAGCTCTGGGATTTCTTTGGAAGGAATGATGCTGAAGCTGAAACTCCATTACTTTGGCCACCTCATAGGAAGAGTTGACTCATTGGAAAAGACTCTGATGCTAGGAGGGATTGGGGGCAGGAGGAGAAGGGGACGACAGAGGATGAGACGGCTGGATGGCATCACTGACTCGATGGATGTGAGTCTGAGTGAACTCCGGGAGTTGGTGATGGACAGGGAGGCCTGGCGTGCTGCGATTCATGGGGTCGCAGAGATTTGGACATGACTGAGTGACTGAACTGACTGACTGACTGAAGGAGAAACTGGGTCTTGTTCTGATGGGCAGGGCCATACTCATTAAATCTTTAATCCAATTTTCTGTTGAAGGGTGGGACTGTGTTCCCTCCTTGTTATTTGACCTGAGGCAAAACTGTGGTGGAGGTGATGAAGATAATGTGAACCTCTGTCAAAAGGTCCCATGCATGCGCTGCCATATTCAGTGCCCCCAACCCTGCAACAGGCCACCACTGACCCACACCTCGCCAAAGACTCCTGGACACTCACGGTTAAATCTAGGTCAGTCTCTTGTGGGGTCACTGCTCCTTTCTCCTGGGTCCTCTTGAGCACAAGGTTCTGTTTGTGCCCCCTCCCCACCAAGAGAACTGTTTCCCCAGTCATGTATAAGTTCTGGCAGCTCTATGGTGAGTAAATGGCAACCTCCTCCAAAAGGATTTATGCCATACCCAGGTCTACAGCACCCAGAGACCCTGTCCTTGTAGCAGTCCACTGCTGACCTATACCTCCTCAGGAGACAGCTAAACATAGTTCTGTCTCAGTCTGTGGGGTCTCTGGGTTCTGGCGCACACAAGGTCTGTTTGAGCCCTCTGAGCATCTCTGGCAGGTAAAGGGTTTGATTCTAAATGTGATTTTTCTCCTCCTACCATCTTGCTGGGGCTTCTCTTCTGCCTTTGGACATGCGATATCTCCTCACAGTCGCTCCAACACCATGCAACCATCTTGGATAGTTCAGGATATTTGTAATTTATACTTGCTCTCCTGGTTTAATTATTAATAATGGAAATTTCAATATTAAAGTATTCCAGATTACTTAGATCTCTATAAATATCTTGTTATAGAAGAAAGCAAGTAAATTATCAAAGACTGAGCTTTTGTAAATTATCAAAGGCTCTGAGAGTTTGTAAAGGAGTCAGTAGTCAGTTTGAAGTCCTAACAGGTCAATAATAGGACACTTTGAGAATCAATAAGAGTAATAACATAAGTGATTGAAATGTATAAATATTTTAGATCAGTAAGCCTATCTCTATGGGATTATTTCAGCTCATAAATGTAAAAAACTTAGAATTAAAATGTCATAAGTGTGAAATTAGTAAAAAGATCAAAGAACTAAAGCATGATCATCAATAGCTTCCGACATCACAAATAAAAGACAAATAAATTATATGTGCCTCCTGAGGGGGGGTGGGGAAATACCTACCAAGTGTTTTTGCTGAAAGTGACCAACACAGAGAGAAAGAAAGAGATGGGAGAATTAAATCAATTCTCTAAATATAATTGCCAATTTAGAAATAGTATGATGATAAGGGCAATTGTTTAACAATTCTACAGGAATACAATCAGAAGTAATACAAGATGTTAGTAACACTATACACAGTTTATTCAATAGTGATAGATACAAAGAGAGTAGATTTTGGTAACATTAGGAAGTTATACTTCTTATTTTAGGTTTATTAATAGTGTTTTAGGTACCTATTTCATGAGTCCTTGTTTTTTACATATACATATTAACATGTTTATTAGTGAATTTATATTACTCTGGAATTTGCTTCAAAATAATCCATCAGGAGAAATATGTGGATTATTAAAAAAAAACAAAATTGGTCATGTGGATAATTGCAGAAAAATAGTAAATTGCTACATGTGTACTGACTATATTATTCTCCTGACTTAAAATATCTTCAAGATTGGCTATAAGAAAATTTTTTAAAAATTCTGTTCTCTTTTATTTCCAGCCAGTTCCAGTGTTTGGGATTTTCAGAGGCAATTATTTTGATTAAATAGAAATAATGGCTGGCTAAGTGGAAATTCATTGCTCAAAGGCAGCAGTTGATGTCAAAACTAATATCGTGCTGTTTTGTCATTAATTCTAAGATGAGGCTCTCATTGACTTTTGATATATGAATTGCAGCAGGAGATTTTTATTATATAGCCTGAGTTTCAAAGAAGCAAAGTAGGCATAGGCAAATCTTTTACTAGGCCCCTGATTTTTGAGAATTTGTTTAATATGATATTTTTAAACACATACTAATAAATGAAAGATGTTAAAGTTTATGTTTGTCACTAAAGAAGAAAGAAGAAAAGTTCTAAAGACATAGATGAGAATAAATCATTTGGAGTTGAACTTAAGATGTGTGATTGTTTCCTGTTGGATGTTGTTATCCTATGTGCTCCACTTCAGTGTTCCAAAAATATCAATAAAATATACAAAGGAGGCCTGCTCAATGAATCTTTGCCTCATATCATAATAAGTATTGTAATAATTTTTGAAATTTGCTGACTTCACATTTTGTACCTTTCATAAAAATATAAATGATAAAGTATCAATTTCTTGGGAGGAGGACGGAATTAGTGTAGTAATATTCTCCCAATATAAAATATCATTTATACAAAAGGGACAATTACAGCAAACTCAAATGGCAATATCATGAGACAAGAATTTTTTCAAAAGAACTTTAACACAAAAGGGCAGGAGATGTATATGATTAGCACAATATATCAAAATGAGTTTAAGCAAACATAAACAATAAGTAGATAATGAAAGGAAGCAAGTTAGGTCATGAAGAGGAAAACAGAAGAAATCCACCTGGCTAGGATGCCTTATTCTGGATTTAGCAAATGTTTCTTTGTGGAAGTTTAAAGAAGGTATTTTCTGGGTATCAGTTAATTTAAAATAATTTGGGTCAACTCATATTTAAATTCCTTTCTGTTCCATGGTAAAATAAAAATTGAAGTATAGAAAGGAACATTGTATTTTTTCTTCTGAGGAACATTTAAGCATGAATGCTGTACTCATAGTAAATGTATTTCCAAAAAAAACAAAACCAAAACAAAACAAAAAACTGGTCAGTTTCTTCAATTTAGTTCAGTTCAGTCACTCAGTTGTCCTACCCTTTGAGACTTCATGGACTGGAGCACGCTAGGCTTTCCTGTCCATCACCAACTCCATAGCTTGCTCAAACTCATGTCAATGGATTCAGTGATGCCATCCAACCATCTCATCCTCTGTCATCTCCTTCTCCTGCCTTCAATCTTTCCCAGAATCGGGGTCTTTTCCAGTGAGTCAGTTCTTTCCATCAGGTGGTCAAAGTATGGAGCTTCAGATTCAGCTTCAGTCCTTACAGTGAATATTCAAGATTGATTTCCTTTAGAATTGACTGGTTTGGTCTCCTTGCTGTCCAAAGGGCTCTCAGGGATCTTCTCCAACACCATCGTTCAAAAGTATCAGTTCTTCAGTGCTCAGTGGTGATTCTCCTGACAAGAATACATGAGTAGGTTGCTGTGCCCTCCTCCAGGGGATTTTCCCAACCCAAGGATTGAACCCAAGTCTGCCGGATGCAGGTGGATTCTTTACCGTAGGTGCCACCAGGGAAGCCTGGTCAGTTTATAAGATTTTTTTTTTAATTAAAAAGTAATATATAATGGCACATTAGAATTTTGACATACATATATATATTAAAACTGTTTATGCTAGCATATAGCTTTTAACATTGCATTCTTAAGTGTTGAAGTGCTTTCCATGCTGAAATCTTCCTACTATGGATATGTAGTATGTTTCTTTTTAACTTTATTCATAAATGGAACAAAATTTGCGTTGTTCTGGTAGTAATTGTTAGAGATTTAATTTTCAAAATTTTTTATGAAAGAGAGGTCTTATTGTGATTAATGTTGCTCAAAACTTTCTAAATATCTCTTTAGATCATTTTCTCCCAAAATAAATACATTTGTAGTTCTCAGGGTATTTTAATGTTGTTTTAGCATGAATTTATTTTATTTGGCATCTGAATATAAATATATGTATAATGAGTTATTTTTTATGAAATGTTTGTTCATAGCTCTAGTATTTTTTTTATCTTTTTTTTTCTTGCTTTAAGAATCTCACATATTTAGAAAATGTTTTGCAAATATTTTCCCAGTGGGTGGTTGGCCTTTTTATTCAGCTATCATATATTTTAACATACTTTTTAAAAAATTTTATCATTAAATGTGTCCATATTTTCTTTTTAATCACCTAGAAGTGTATTAGTATATATCCCCCACTTGTTGGGTGGGATTTACTCATGTGTTCATCCATCATTTGCCTGGTTTTATTTTCAAATTGGATAAGAAAGCTATGGTACATACACACAATGGAGTATTACACAGCCATTAAAAAGAATTCATTTGAATCAGTTCTAATGAGATGGATGAAACTGGAGCCTACTATACAGAGTGAAGTAAGCCAGAAATAAAAACACCAATACAGTATACTAACACATATATATGGGATTTAGAAAGATGGTAACAATAACCCTGTATATAAGACAGCAAAAAAGACACTGATGTATAGAACAGTCTTATGGACTCTGGGAGAGGGAGAGGGTGGGGATATTTGGGAGAATGGCATTGAAACATGTATACTATCATGTATGAAATGAGTCGCCAGTCCAGGTTGGATGCACAATACTGGATGCTTGGAGCTGGTGCACTGAGACAACCCAGAGGGATGGTATGGGGAGGGAGGAGGGTTCAGGATGGGAAACACATGTATACCTGTGGTGGATTCATTTCAATATTTGGCAAAACCAATACAATATTGTAAAGTTTAAAAATAAAATAAAATAAAAAAAAAATAGAATCTTTGATCCACTTGAACTGCATATCTTGATGTATACTGTGAGGAACAAATCCAATTTTAAAATTTTCCATATGACTCTATAGTTATTCCAGAACCACTTATGTAAAACACCACCCTTTCCTTTCTAATTTGAGACTGCAGTTTAATTTAATATATGAAATTTACATATGCAAATTATTGTTTGCATTTTCAAAAATAATTTCTTAGGTAGACATTGCTGTGTAAATGGGTATAAAAATGTCAACTGGATTGCCTATTCTGGTACAGTTAAACTTGGTTTTTTTCTAGGAAGGCAAAATTTGACATAGCTACCTAAAATAAATGAGAAAAAGTTTCTGTTTGTTTTCCAGGCATCACCCTGCTGTGTCTTCCAACATTCAAAATAGCACTGGCTTTAAGAACCTTTTTTTTTTTTTTTAATTCTGCTTAGACTTCCAGTGATGAAAGGTATTTATCTTTAATTCTAAATATTGAATTTTTGATCTGTCATCTACTATCATCCCAAGACAACCAGATGGCATTGTAAACAATGATACAATCTACAAATTAACTATGTTGAGTTTTGTCCTTGAACTACAATATTTTTATTCCTAATAAACAAGCTAGACCACTTTGATTAGAAACACTCATCTGGTAGCCTAGATGTAAGACGAGCCTAAATAGGGCCAGTGCCCTGCTAGGTTTGCTATACAGTCCACATGACAACCTCAGTTATTACGATGATACACTGGTTCCAAGACAAGGAGACTCATCCTCAGAGTTAAGCACACTGAGTGAAAATTAACATTTCTGTGTACTACAGATATTAGCCTAATTTGCCCTTTAGTTCATTATTTTTCCCTGTTTTATCCCTGATTTGTTTTCTAGGAGGGGAGGAAAGTGTATAACTGCAATTCATTTGGAGTTTGGGCTATTCTTTTTACTTTCTGCTACAAAGAAGGAAGTGTGTGTGTGTTTGTGTGTGTGTATGTGTGTGTGTGTGCATTTGTGATAGGCAGAGACATCTATTTTAATAACAGTATGGCCAATGTCTAATTTTAGAATGTTGAGGTGTGTGTGTGTTTATATATATATATATATATATATATATATATATATATATAATCAACATAGGAAACCTAAAGGAGAACACATCGATCTCCATATTCATAGTGTTTAATATATTCTTCTTTCCTCATCTAACTGGAGAGCTCCTTTTTATAGAAAATAAGGACATAAATAAGTCCCATTTATAAGATTAGGAATAATATGAGTAGGGAGTACTATGTATGAACTCAACCATTCCTTTCCTCCAGACTCCTCTTGACATGTTTTTCAAAATGTTTCCTCTTTCTTTCTTCTGAAATTCAATCAGTGTCTCTATGATATTGACAGATTTAGGGCAACATTGACAAAAGGCTTAGATAGTTCAGGGATGACAGAGAGCTGCAGGCTGACATTAATCTGGGTATGAGGAATGACTCCAGGAGACTCCTGGTGGTGGTGGTTTAGTTGCTAATCCATGTCCAACTCTTTGCAACCCCATAGACTATATAGCCTGACAGGGTCCTCTGTCCATGGGATTTCTCAGGCAAGAATCCTGGAGTGGGTTGCCATTTTCTTCTCCAGGGGAACTTTCTGATCCAGAGATTGAACCCAGTTCTCTTGCATTGGAGGTGGATTCTTTACCTACTGAGCCACCAGGGAAGCCTGTTGTTGTTGTTGTTCAGCCACCAAGTCATGTCCAACTTTTCATGACCCCGTGGACTGCAACATGCCAGGCCTCCGTGCAGCATGCCAGGCCTCCCAGGGAAGACTCCCAACACAAAATAGGGATAAGCTGTATGTGTACATGGCCTGTATATTCAAAGGTAATATGGGAACAGACTATGTACATACCCAGCTATCAAGATGGTGGATGTCACAGAGGTCTAACAGGAAGCTTGTGACTGTGATGTAGACAATGTCTAGCTACAGCCTTGTCTGACGCTGGTTATCAAGGAAATGCAATGAAGGATATTATCAATATTACAAAGGTGTGTGAGTAAGTGTGAATGAGTGTGTACCTGTATATGTTTGTAATAGAGAGAGATAAAAGGAGTTTAACAGTAGATTGGCCAATGTCTAATTGTAGAATGTTCAGTTGGCCCTCTACAGTTTTATCCTCAGAAGTTCTGGGATTACGAGAAGATAAAAAAGGGGCACATGCCCAAAGCTGGAAGGCAGAAGATTTGATGAATATAATTTCTAGGTTGGCAAGATCCACTTGAGAAGGCTACACACTTGAGTTTTCTTGGTCTTCCCTGGTGATTCCACTGGTAAAATACCTGCCTGCAATGCAGGAGGGTAGGGAAGATGCCTTGGAGAAGGGAACAGCAACCCACTCAAGTATTCTGGCCTGGAGAATTTGGTGGACTGTATAGTCCTTGGGGTCTCAAAGAGTGGGACATGAGTGAGCAGCTCTCGCTTCAGTTTCTCTCCATGGTGCATTGTGGGTAATTTCCTTAAATTTATGTTCTAGATCATTAAATTCCTTAGTTTAATTTAAAACATTTAAAATTTAGCATTTACTTTAAAAATTAAGTTAACTATATATATATCATCTATAGGAGTTCTTATATATTCATTTTGATGCTTTCTTGAGTATTTTAATAGTATCCAAGATATCCTTATTTTAAATAAAAGCTTTTCTATAAAACATGTGTAATAGCTTTATTATGTAAAGATGCACAAACTTGAATCCCATTCTTGGTAGATGTTGACTCGCATTTATTACATAATAATTACAGTCATTTTATTTCTGAATTATGGGAAATCTTTGTGGGTTTTAAAAATTTTGACTCAAATTTGCTTCTTTTCTGAAAGGATTTTCATTTGCTTCTGCCAGGAAAACAAAGGTAACACTCTCCTAAGATGATACTTATTTAATTTTTTGCCTCACTGGTCTGAGTGTATTTAAACCCAAAATAGTGGATGGAAAGATCCAATTTTAGGAACTGTGAAAAGACACTGTTTTTCCCTCTTATAAACAGGCTAAATGTACACTTTCATATTTTGAAGTTTCATATTTTTGAAGCTAAATTATTACATATTCCAAGTAAATATAGTGCTTTAACCAGGCCTCTCAGTTCTAAATAATACAACATGAACCAAAGAATTGATCTCTGACTTCAGCATAAATTCAAGACACTAGTTGTCCAAATCTGAAATCCTTAGGAACACTGGTTTATCACAAGGTTTTGAATCATCTATTTTCTATTTAATTTATTTACTTTATTTTGTCAAGACCATATCTGTGCTTTAGAAGTGTGTAATTCTGTTTAATTTAGAGTTTGTATTGGCAAATGCATCAGTCTTGCTGAGGGAGAGGGAAATGGGTAAAGAAACAGAGAGAAGGGAGAGAGAGAGAGTTAGAGAACTTTGAAAGTTATGACTGATGATAAACACTACAAGTGACTTCTTGCTCAGTTTTTCCAGAATTATTTATCTGTTATTTATCAAGTGATAATAATTATTACAGAATTGTTATCCTAGATGACAGCAGCCTATATCCACATGACAGAACATATGTAGAGTTTCATGAGTAGAAATATATGCAATTTGTTCCCCTATGAAAGTCAAGAAAGAATTATATGCAAATAATACAGAAGATAGACTACTATAACAGACTAAAGTTTTAATATAAGGTGAGATATTGCATCAAAAGAAAGTTGCTCTAACTTAAAAATTAAAGATTCACTGCTCAGTAAATGAAGTTGTAAACAATAACCTTGCTGAAAACAACATTATATTTAAATTAAAGGGTAATCATCCATGAAAGCAGATAAGACATGCTTTTCTTAGTAGTACAGATAATAGTCTGAGAACTGCCAAGATTACTTTAAAAACCCTTTTTCAAATAAAATGACTAGACCATGTGTTCAGTTCGGTTCAGTCGCTCAGTCATGTCTGACTCTTTGTGACCCCATGAATTGTAGAAAGCCAGGCCTCCCTGTCCATCACCAACTCCCGGAGTTCACTCAGACTCATGTCCTTTGATTTAGTGATGCCATCCAGCCATCTCATCCTCTGTCGTCCCCTTCTCCTCCTGCTCCCAATCCCTCCCAGCATCAAAGTCTTTTCCAATGAGTCAACACTTCTCATGAGGTGGCCAAAGTACTGGAGTTTCAGCTTTAGCATCATTCCTTCCAAAGAAATCCCAGGGCTGACCTCCTTCAGAATGGACTGGTTGGATCTCCTTGCAGTCCAAGGGACTCTCAAGAGTCTTCTCCAGCACCACAGTTCAAAAGCATCAATTTTTCGGTGCTCAGCTTTCTTCACAGTCCAGCTCTCACATCCATACATGACTACTGGAAAAACCATAGCCTTGACTAGATGGACCTTTGTTGGCAAAATAATGTCTCTGTTTTCAATATGCTATCTAGGTTGGTCATAACTTTTCTTCCAAGGAGTAAGTGTCTTTTAATTTCATGGCTGCAATCACCATCTGCAGTGTTTTTGGAGCCCCCCAAAATAAAGTCTGACATTGTTTCCACTGTTTCCCCATCTATTTACCATGAAGTGATGGGACCAGATGCCATTATCTTAGTACTCTGAGGTTTTTATTAAAATGATTAATTGCTTTATCTTTATTCAGTCAGAAGTTAAATTATTACATCTTTCAAATAAATCTAGTATGTGAAATTAAAGTATTAAAAATTAACTTTTCATAATTACTCTTTATTGAAATGAATTATTTAGAATTAATATGTAATAATTCTAATACTAATTTTCCTTTCAAATCTTTGGTAAATTAGTTAATCCCTTTAAATAGTCTGAGGATTCTACACAGGAAATAATTTGCCTTAGGAAAGGAATTGGCTACCTCAATATAGGAAACATTGAGAAGAGAGAGGGTTATAATTTAGTGTAACTGTGATAGAGGTTGAATCATTATTTTAAAATATCTTTAAAATGTTCTTTCTTACTCAAAGGACCCTATTTTTTTAAAATATAGTTTACCCTTAAATTTTATCAGCTAAAGACAGTTTGATTTTTTTTTTCCCCTTGAGACTGATTAAGCCAGAATTTAAAATAGAAATACAATAAATCTTTATTTTCTCTTCCAAAGAATGGTATAAGATGAACCATGATTATTTGAATGTGTTTCAAAATAATACTTAATAAAATTTCCTTAATATCTTATGCAATTCATGGTATCACTGATTTACCTCCCTAACTGGTCAGAGCTCTCTTTAGATAATCACACAGTTTAAGGTAACTATTGATGAGAAAAATAGTTTCCTAATATGGTGAAAAATATTCAGTTCAGTTCAGTCACTCAGTTGTGTCTGATTCCTTGTGACCCCATGAGTTGCAGCACGCCAAGCCTCCCTGTCTATCACCAAATCCCGGAGTTCACTCAAACTCACGTCCATCGAGTCAGTGATGCCATCCAGCCATCTCATCCTCTGTCGTCCCCTTCTCCTCCTGCCCCCAATCCCTCCCAGCATCAGAGTCTTTTCCAGTGAGTCAACTCTTCACATGAGGTGGCCAAAGTATTGGAGTTTCAGCTTTAGCCTCAGTCCTTCCAAAGAACACCCAGGACTGATCTCCTTCAGAGTGGACTGGTTGGATCTCCTTGCAGTCCAAGGGACTCTCAAGAGTCCTCTCCAACACTACAGTTCAAAAGCATCAATTCTTCCATGCTCAGCTTTCTTCACAGTCCAACTCTCACATCCATACATGACCACTGGAAAAACCATAGCCTTGACTAGATGGACCTTTGTTGGCAAAGTAATGTCTCTGCTTTTGAATATGCTATCTAGGTTGGTCATAACTTTCCTTCCAAGGAGTAAGCGTCTTTTAATTTCATGGCTGCAATCACCATCTGCAGTGATTTTGGAGCCCCCCAAAATAAAGTCTGACACTGTTTCCACTGTTTCCCCATCTATTTCCCATGAAGTGATGGGACCAGATGCCATGGTCTTAGCTTTCTGAATGTTGAGCTTTAAGCCAACTTTTTCACTCTCCTCTTTCACTTTCATCAACAGGCTCTTTAGTTCTTCACTTTCTGCCATAAGGGTGGTGTCATCTGCATATCTGAAGTTATTGATATTTCTCCCAGCAATCTTGATTCCAGCTTGTGTTTCTTCCAGCCCAGCGTTTCTCATGATGTATTCTGCATATAAGTTAAATAAGCAGGGTGACAATATACAGCCTTGACTTACTCCTTTTCCTGTTTGGAACCAGTCTGTTGTTTCATGTCCAGTTCTAACTGTTGCTTCCTGACCTGCATATAGGTTTCTCAAGAGGCAGGTCAGGTGGTCTAGTAGTCCCATCTCTTTCAGAATTTTCCACAGTTTATTGTGATCCACACAGTTATATTAAATAGTTTTAAACCTATAGCTGAATAAAATGTTCAGATTTTTTTTACAAGAGATGGCTGAATAGAAAGAAAGAAATATCAATATCTGAACTATTTTGAAACTTCTACTTGTTCCATTCTACACTATTTACCTTAAAGACATTGGTTGTCATCAAGTAGTAATATAAACTAATTAAGTACTTTATTCACATCTGAACTGTTACCATCAAGCAAAATGCCGGCTGGAATTAAGACTGACAGAAGAAATATCAGTAACCTCAGATACACTGATGACACCACCCTTCTGGCAGAAAGTGCAGAACTAAAGAGCCTCTTGATGAAAGTGAAAGAGGAGAGTGAAAAAGTTGGCTTAAAATTCAACATTCAGAAAATGAAGATCATGGTATCTGGTCCAATCACTTCATGGCAAATATATGGGGAAAAAATGACAGACTATTTTTGGGGGGCTACAAAATCACTGCAGATGGTGAATGCAGCCATGAAATTAAAAGATGCTTTCTCCTTGGAAGAAAAACTATGACCGACCTACATAGCATATTAAAAAGCAGAGACATTGCCAACAAAGATCCATCTAGTCAAAGCTATGGTTTTTCTAGTAGTCATGTATGGATATGAGAGTTGGACTATAAAGAAAGGTGAGTGTTGAAGAATTGAGGGTTTTTAACTGTGATGTTGGAGAAGACTCTTGTGAGTCCCTTGGATGGCAAGGAGATCAAAGCAGTCAATCCCAAAGGAAATAAGTCCCAAATATTCATTGGAAGGACTGATGCTGAAGCTGAAACTCCAATACTTTGACCACCTGATGTGAAGAACTGATTCATTGGAAAAGACCATGATTCTGGGAAAGACTGAAGGCAGGAGAAGAGGGGACGACAGAAGATGAGATGCTTGGATGGCATCACCAATTCAATGGACATGAATTTGAGCAAGCTCTGGGAGTTGGTGAGGGACAGGGAAGCCTGGTATACTGCAGTCCATGGGGTTGCAAGCAGTTGGACATGACTGAATGACTGAACTGAACTGAACTGTTACCAAAGTAAGAGCTTCCATGAGAAAGTCTTCTATGACTACTATGAAGTTACCCTATACTTTCTCTCTTCATTGTTATTGAGGTAAAATGATAAATATTTAAGGTCTATAAAAGGTGTACTCAGATAAGGCAATGGCACCCTACTCCAGTACTTTGCCTGGGAAATCCCATGGACGGAGGAGCCTGGTGGCTGCATTCCATGGGTTCAATAAGAGTCGGACACGAATGAGCGACTTCACTTTCACTTTTCACTTTCATGCATTGGAGAAGGAAATGGCAACCCACTCCAGTGTTCTTGCCTGGAGAATCCCAGGTTCATGGGAGCCTGGTGGGCTGCCATCTATTGGGGTCACACAGAGTTGGACACGACTGAAGCGACTTAGCAGCATGTGAAGAAAGCTGAGTGCCGAAGCACTGATGGTTTTAAACTGTGATGTTGGAGAAGACTCTTGAGAGTCCTTTGGACTGCAAGGAGATCCAACCAGTCCATTCTGAAGGAGATCAGCCCTGGGATTTCTTTGGAAGGAATGATGCTAAAGCTGAAACTCCAGTACTTTGGCCACCTCATGCAAACAGTTGACTCATTGGAAAAGACTCTGATGCTGGGAGGGATTGGAGGCAGTAGGAGAAGGGGACAACAGAGGATGAGATGGCTGGATGGCATCACTGACTCGATGGATGTGAGTTTGAGTGAACTCCGGGAGTTGGTGATGGACAGGGAGGCCTGGTGTGCTGCAATTCACGGGGTCGCAAAGAGTTGGACACGACTGAGTGACTGAACTGAACCAAACTGAACTGAAGGTGTACTAGTATCAAATGTGATGATTTGATCTACATTCCATTGTGAAATAATCATCCAGTTCAACTTAATAAACATATCCATCACCAAAACTATGGATACGTCCACAGAAACTGCATTTAACTTTGCATATCTCTTTACAGGTATAATTCAGCATAATGTTGTTGTTATTTATTCACTAAGCTGTGTCCAACTCTTTTTGTGATCCCATGGACTATAGCCTGTCAGGCTCCTCTGTCCTTGGGATTTCCCAGGTAAGAATACTCATGTGGGTTGCCGTTTTCTTCTCCAAGGGATCTTCCCAACCCAGAGATCAAACCTGCGTCTCCTGCATTGTCAGGCAAATTCTTTACTACTGAGCCACCTGAAGCCCCAGTTCACCATATTAGGAACTTGCAAAAATCTAGATATGTTGATAGCAATAAACCATATAGAAATGGAGGCAATCTCCTTGCCTTAAGGCAAAAAAAAATAATAATAATAATTTCACAATTTGGCTGTCTCCTTGAAAAGTTAATAGACCAAGTATATATGAATGAATTTAAATTATTATTGACTTGAAGTCCCAGACATAACAGAGCTCTAAATTTTGTTTCCAAAATTAACACATCTTTAGCTAAAGTGTATGTGTTTTCAGTGGATGGTTTTCTAAAATAGAATTACATATCAAACTATAAGTGAGGCAAAATGACATATAATCCTGAAAATAGTAATGTGCTTTTTAGCCCTACAGAGAGGGGAAAAAAACGGGATTTTTAATGTATATTTTGATAAAGAAAAGGTAAGTTAAAATTATATGTTAGTTATTTTGTTTCACATAAGGTTTCTTTGAAATCTTAAACCTACAAGTATGTCCTTTAGGCAATAATTCTCCCTGTAATAGAGAAGGGAAACTCCGTAGATGTGAATAAATGGATGGAAATTTGCCTTAAGATACAACGCATTTATTTTTTCTTCTCTATGTATATTAAAATCTCTTCTTCCTTATTCTACTATTTGGAATTATAAATTTACCATCTCTATTCTAGTGTCAGATATTTGTAACATAATGTAGGTGGACAAATTGCCACTCTGACATCAGCCAGTCATAAATTCATCTCACTGGTATATTTCCTCTTTTATAGATACTGATAATTCTGAATCAACAGATAATACTGAGTTTCTGAAATTGTAAAGTCAATGACTAGCTCTTAAGACACTATGGGAGAACAAGATGCTGGAGGAGTAAGTTCATATGGAGTACATCTCTCTCCACGGATACAGCAGGAATACACCTTCAGACACTGAAGTACATGCAGAACACCAGCTGAGAGAAGACAGGAGTATCTGACCCCCAGAAAAGAATACACACAATCCTACTGATAAAACTCAGTAGGATGAAGGAATTAGGTGGTAAAACAGGAATGTTACTAGGACTGGACTTGCCCTCAGTGGGTGGGGGAATTGAAGTAGGGGTCCAATCCCCACAAAGGGGCAACTGTCTGAGTCAGAGGAGACACATTTAAGGCTGAGAGGGAAACAGCTGATCTGTGGCAGCCTAAATGGAATGAGAATCAGACAGTACTTGCCGAAGCCATACACACCCTGGAGAGGGACATGGGTCCCCTGGAAGGTACAGCAGCTGGGAGCTGGAGTTTAGGGATTGTGGTGCAATCCCAGGGCAAGGGCTGCCGATGACTGCGGAGAGAGAGATCGAGGGGATGTGAAGACGATTGTGGCGGGAAATACCTGTGGAGGAAAGCTGGGCAGCCATGGAAGCAAGGTGACACTGTTGAGTCATGTGTAGAGAGTGGAGCCATCACCATAGCCTCTCTCTCCCCACACGCCAGCATCCACAGCTGAACAACAGAGAGGCTGGCTCATCAAACACTTGAGACACTGAAATAGAGTAGAACCCCAGCCAGGGGTCCCCTCTATATGCCTGATGCACCAAACAGCAGAGAAGGACTCCAGGAAACGGAGTCCTCTTAAGTGGCTGAACAGGAGGAGCTATGGAGAAAGACTGACCAAAGAGGCCTTCTGGTCGCCAGTTACAAGAGGCTCGAAAAAAGACTCTGATAAGGCCATAACTACTGGGGTATAGGCGGTCCATGTCCCTGCACACTTTGTACTGCCAGGGTCCCCACAAGCCAAGCAGCTGTGCCACCTTCACGCTCCTCTCATGGGGGCAGAGCTGCCACAGGCAACAAAAATCTTATGTCTGTGTGGGCAGGGTTGCCTTGGTCATGTCCAGCTCTTTGCACCACTGTAGACCATGGCCAGCCAGGCTTCTCTGTTGAGGGTGGGGGCGGGGGGTGGTTCTCCAGGCAAGAATACTGGAGCGTATTATCCAATACTGGTTGCCATACCCTTCTAGAGCACTATATTTACTGCTGCCCTAGCCACCAACTCCCGTGAGTTGGTGGAATGGAATACAGTTCCATTATTTTACTTATTATTTGCCTGATTTTGTAACTGCCATTTGTCTGAATTTCATCTTTGGTATCTCATTTTTGGATGTTTGCTTTAATCTCACTGAATGCCATATCAAACCACTTGTGGAATCTTGATTCCTGACCAGAGATCAAGCTCTGAACCTTTGGAGTGGGAGCACTGCCTCCAAAATCCTAGACTGCCAGAGAAATAACCATAGGGAGCATCAAATAGTGAGAACACACACTAAAGAAACCACTTGAATACAAGACCCAGAATCACCCAACCACCAATAGCACCCCGTGCAGGACACCTCATCTAAACAACAAACATAACAAAATACAAACCCAATCATCAGCAGACAGGATTACCACCTCACTCAGCCTTGCCCATTGGAGGAAAAATAAACAAACAAACCAAAAAACCCAGCACAAAAAACCTAGCACAAATCTCACTCTATATGAAGCTTGCACAAACCACTAGACCAACTTTCAGTACAGTTCAGTTCAGTTTAGTCACTCAGTCGTGCCCAACTCTTTGTGACCCCATGAACCACAGCACACCAGGCCTCCCTGTCCATCACCAACTCCTGGAGTTTACCCAAACTCATGTCCATTGAGTCAGTGATGCCATCCAACCATCCCATCCTCTGTCGTCCCCTTATCCTCCTGCCTTCAATCTTTCCCAACATCAGGGCCTTTTCAAATGATTCATATCTTCACATCAGGTGGCCAAAATACTGGAGTTTCAGTTTCAACATCAGTACTTCCAAAGAACACCCAGGACTGACCTCCTCCACGTTGGACTGGTTGGATCTCCTTGCAGTCCAAGGGACTCTCAAGCATCTTCTTCAGCACTCAGCTTTCTTTATAGTCTAACTTTATAGTCTAACTCTCACATCCATACATGACCACTGGAAAAACCATAGCCTTGACTAGATGGACCTTTGTTGGCAAAGTAATGTCTCTGCTTTTCAATATGCTATCTAGGTTGGTCATAACTTTCCTTCCAAGGAGTAAGTGTCTTTTAATTTCATGGCTGCAGTCACCATCTGCAGTGATTTTGGAGCCCAAAAAATAAAGTCAGCCACTGTGTCCACTGTTTCCCCATCTATTTCCCATGAAGTGATGGGACCAGATGCCATGATCTTCGTTTTCTAAATGTTGAGCTAAGCCAATTTTTTCACTCTCCTCTTTCACTTTCATCAAGAGGCTTGTTAGTTCTTCTTCACTTTCTGCCATAAGGGTGGTGTCATCTGCATATCTGAGATTATTGATATTTCTCCTGGCAATCTTGATTCCAGCTTGTGATTCATCCAGCCCAGTGTTTCTCATGATGTACTCTGCATATAAATTAAATAAGACCAAGCTTAGGAGGGCAGAAACCAAAAGGAAGAAATAATTGAAGCCTGGGAAAAGGAGACCTCAAACACAATAAGTTTATATATATATATATATATATATATATATATATATATATATATAATGAAAAGGCAAAAAAAATACTACACAAATGAAGAAACAAATTAGAAACAAAGAAGTAAAATAAATGAAGAGGAAATAGGCAAACTACGTGGAAAAGAATTGAGAATAAAGGTAGTAAAAATAATCAAAAACCTTGAAAACAAAATGGAGAAAATGCAAGAATCAATTAACAAAGACTTAGAAGAATTAAAGAATAAACATACAGAGACAAACAACACAATTACTTAAATCAAAAATACTCTGGAAGGAATTAATAGCAGAATATCTGAAGCAGAAGAATGAATCAGTCAGTTGGAAGATAATGTGGTGGAAATAACTTCTGAAGAGCAGAATGAAGCAAAAAGAATGAAAAGATCTGAAGATAGTCTCAGAAACTTCTGGAACAATATCAAATGCACCAACATTTGAATTATAGGAGTCGCAGAAAAAAAAGAGAAAAGTAAACGGTATGAGAAAAATTTTGAACAGATTATAGTTGAAAATTTCCCCAACACGGAAAAGGAAACAGTCAATCAAGTCCAAGAGGTGCAAAGAGTCCCATGTAGGATAACCAAAGGATAAACATGTCAAGACACATACTAATCAAGCTAACAAAGGCTAAACATAAAGAATATTAAAAGCAGCAAGGTGAAAGCAACAAATAACATACAAGGGAAACCCCATATGTTTAGCAGCTGATCTTTCAGCAGAAACTCTTCAGGCCAGAAAGGAATGGCAGAATATATTTAAAGTACTAAAAGGGAAAAATCTACAACCAAGATTACTGTACCTAGCAAGGATCTCATTCAAAATTGATGGAGAAATAAAAAGCTTTTCTGACAAGCAAAAGTTAGGAGAATTCAGTACCACAAAACTAGCTTTACGACAAATGTTACAGGGACTTGTATAGTCAAGAAATACAAGAGAAGGAAAGAGATCTACAAAATCAACCCCAAACAATTAAGAAAATGGCAATAGGAATGTATTATCAATAATTACTTTAAATATAAGTGGATTAAATGTTCCAACCAAAAGACACAGCCTGGCTGAATGAATATATATATAAAAAAAAAGACCCATATATATGCTGTCTACAAGAAACCCACATCAGACCTCAAGACACATATAGACTGAAAGTGAGAGGATGGAAAAATTTATTCCATTCAAATGGGAAGTAAAAGGAAGCTGGAGTAGCAATCCTCTTATCAGACAAAATAGACCTTAAAATAGAGGATTACAAGAGAGCAGGAAGGGCATTAATAATGATTAAGGGATCATTCCAAGAGGAAGGCATAACACTTGTGAATATCTATGCACCCAACATAAGAGCACCTCAATACATAAGACAAACACTAACAGACATAAAAGGAGAAATTGACCCTAGCACAATATTAGGAGACACCCTAATTAGGAGACACTTTCACCAATGGACAGATCATCAAAACAGAAATTTAATAAGGAAACACAAGTCTTAAGTGATTCATTAGATGAGATGGATCTTATTTATATCTTCAGGACATTCCATGCAAATGAGAAGAATACACCTTCTTTTCAAGTGCACATAGAACATTTTCCAGTATAGACCACATCTTGGGTCACAAATCAAATGTCAATAAATTTAAGAAAGTTGAAATCATATCAAACATCTTCTCTGACAACAACATTATGAGAGTAGATATCAATTACAAGAATGAAACTGTAAAAAACACAAACACATGGAGATTAAACAATATGTTTCTTAATAACCAACAGGTTACTAAAGAAATCAAAAGGGAAATAAAAAAAAAATTTTAGAAACAAATGACAATGAAAACACAACTCAAAACCTATAGGATGCAACAAAAGCAGTTCTATGAGGGAAGTTAATAGCAATACAATCTTAACTCAAGAAACAAGAAAAACATCGAATGGACAACCTAACTTTATACCTAAAACAACTGGAAAAAGAAGAAGAAAACTCCCAAATTAGTAGAAGGAGAGAAATCATAAAGATCTGAGCAGAAATAAATGAAAAAGTAATGAAAGAAACAATAGTAAGGATTAATAAAACTAAAGCTGGTTCTTTGAGAAGATAAACAAATTGAAAAACTTTTAGCCTAACTCATCAAGAAAAAATGAGAGAAGAATCAAAAGGACAAAATTAGTAATGAAAAAGGAGAGGCTATAACAGACAATGCAGAAATACAAAGGATTATATTATTATGAACAACTATACGGCAATAAAATGGATGACCTGGAAGAAATGGAAAGATTCTTATAAAAGTTCAATTTTCCAACACTGAACCAGGAAGAAATAGAAATTATGAACAACCCAATTGCAAGCATTGAAATTGAAGCTGTAATTAAAAATCTCCCAAAAACAAAAGCCCAGAACCAGATGGCTTCACATGAGAACTCTATCATCAGAGAAGAGCCAATGCCTATCCTTCTAATACTCTTTCAAAAAATTGAAGAGGAAGGAACACTTCCAAACTCATTCTATGAGACCACCTTCACCCTGATTCCAAAACCAGACAAAGACAACACACACACACACTACAGGCCAATATCACTGATGAACATAGATGCAAAAGTCCTCAACAAAATTTTAGCAAACAGAATTCAGCAACACATCAAAAAGCTCATACACCATGATCAAGTTGGTTTTATTCCAGGGATGCAAAAATTCTTCAAAATACACAAATCATTCAATTTGATACACCATATTAGCACATTGAAAGATATAAACCATATGATAGTCTCAATAGATGTAGAAAAAGCCTTTGACAAAATTCAGCACCCATTTATAATTAAAACTCTTCAACAAATGGACATAGAAGGAACCTACCTCAACATTGTAAAGGCCATATATGATAAGCCTACAGCAAACATTATTCTCAATGGTGAAAAACTGAAAGCATTTCCCCTAAGATCAGTAACAAAACAAGAGTGCTCACTTTCTTGACTATTCTTTAAGATAGTTCTGGAGTCCTAGCTACAGCAATCAGAGAAGAAAAAGAAATAAAAGGAATGCAGATTAGAAAAGAAGTAAAACTCTCTCTGTTCACAGATAACATGATACTGTATATATAAAACCATAAAGATACTATCAGAAAATTACTAGAGCTGATCAGTGAATTTGGAAAGTTTAAGGACACAAAATCAATACACATAAATCACTTGAGTTTCTCTACACTAACAATGAAAAATCAGAATGAGAAATTAAGAAGTCAATCCTATTCACCATGGCAATAAAAACAATTAAATACCGAGGAATAAACTTACCTAAGGAGACAACAGAGCTATACACAGAAACTTATAGGACACTAATGAAATAAATTAAAGATGACATAAATAGATAGAGAGATATTTCATGTTCCTGGGTAGGAAGAATCAATATTGTGAAAATGACTATACTACCAAATATAATCTACAGATTCAATGCAATCCCTATCAAATTACCAATAACATTTTTCACAGAACTAAAACAAAAAAGTTCACAATTCATATGGAAACACAAAAGACTCCAAATAACCATAGTAGTCTTGAGAAAGAAGAATGGAGCTGGGGAAATTAACCTTCTTGACTTCAGATTATATTACAAAACTACAGTCATCAAGAAAGGATGGTGCTGGCACAAAAACAGAAACATAGACCAATAGAACAAGATAGAAAACCCAGAAATAAACCCATGTACCTATGGGAACCTTATATTTGACAAAGGATGCAAGAATATACAATGGGGCAAAACAGCCTCTTCAATAAATGGTGCTGGCCAAACTGGACAGCTGCACGTAAAAGAATAAAATTTGAACACTTCCTACCACCATACACAAAGATAAATTCAAAATGGATTAAAGACCTAAATGTAAACCAGAAACTATAAAACTCTTATAGGAAAACATAGGCAGAACACTTGATGACAAAAATCAAAGCAAGATCCTCTATGACCCACCTCCTAGAATAATAGGAATAAAAACAAAAGTAAACAAGTGGGACCTGATTAAACTTAAAAGGTTTTGCACAGCAAAGCAAACTATAGACAAGGTGAAAAGACAGCCTTCACAATGGGAGAAAATAATAGCAAATGCAACAACTGACACAGGATTAATTTCCAGAATATATAACAGCTCATACAACTCAACACCAGAAAAACAAACAACCCAATCAAAAAGTGGGGAAAAGATCTAAACAGACATTTCTCCAAAGAAGACATACAGATGGCTATCAAACACATGAAAAGATACTCAGCATCACTCATTATTAGAGAAATGCAAATCAAAACTACAATGAGATATCACCTCACACCAGTCATAATGGTCATCATCAAAAAATCTACAAATAATAAATGCTGGAGAGGATATGGAGAAAAGTGAACACCCTTGCACTGTTTGTGGAAATGTAAATTGATACAGCTAGCTACTATGGGAGAGTGTATGGAGATTCCTTAAAAAGCTAGGAATAAAACCACCATATGAACCAGCAATCTCACTCCTAGGCATATACCCTGAGGAAACCAAAATTGAAAAAGACATATGTATCCCATTGGTCATTGCAGCCTAATTTACAATAGCTAAACATGGAAGCAGCCTAGATGTCCATCAACAAATGAATGGATAAAGAAGTTGTGGTACATATACACAATGGAATATTACTCAGCCATGAAAAGGGTTGCCTTTGAGTCAGTTCTAGTGAGATGGATGAACCTATAACCTATTATACAGAATCAAGTAAGTCATAAAGAGAAAGATAAATATCATATTCTAACACATGTATATGGAATCAAGAAAAATTTTACTGAAGAATTTATTTATAGGGCAGCAATGGAAACAGACATAGAGAATAGACTTATGGACATGGGGAGAGGGAAGGAGAGGGTGAGATGTATGGAAAGAGTAACATGGAAACTTACATTACCATATGTAAAATAAACAGCCAATGGGAAGTTGCTGCATGGCTCAGGAAATTCAAACAGGGGCTCTCTATCAACCTAGAGGAGTGTGATGGGGGGGATGTGGGAGGGAGATTCAAAAGGGAGGGGATATATGTATACCTGTGGCTGATTCATGTTAAGGTTTGACAGAAAACAACAAAATTCTGTAAAGCAATTATCCTTTAATAAAAAAATAAGTTAAAGAAAAAAAAGAAAAAGACACTTAGATAAATATAATACAATAAAAATTACAGTTACATCATATCAATAAACATAATAGCAAACATTAATGAAATAGAATAGCAATTCATTTAATATTTATAAAAAATTAAAGCATTCAAAAGAGTTTATATATATACATATATCTTATAAATGATATGTTAGGTAAAGAAACATACAACTTTAAAAGAAAGTTTTTTTACAAGATATATGTCATCCTAAAATATTTATTTACCTTTTTTAGAGTGCTTGAGAAAAATTTATATTTTTAAAAATCTAATACACTGAAATGCACTGTAAAATGGAGTGCTATTGTAAATATCAATTACTGAAGATAACAGTATTTTGACTCAATTTTATTAGTATATATAAAGGAGATATTTTAAAAGTCATAATCAGTATTTAAAATATCATAAAAGTAAAACTATGTTTATGCTTTTTGAAAGTGTTCATTTCACTCCCTTAATTCAAAGTGGATTACAAATAATTATTTATGGGTGCATGTAGAGAGGAAAATCCTTACCATTCATTTCTTAGTTTGCTATTCTTATAAAGTTCCTAGAACTTAAATAGTCATTCATAACTTATAATACTAGTATCTAAACAATACATTGATGCCTCAAATCCTTTTTGGAAAGAGGCAGGTATAATAAACAAGGGAAAAAAATAAATGGGAACAATTTAAAGTTTCTGCCATGTAGATTTTGAATTATCTGCATGACCTACATAAGCAATTCCTGGGTACCTTAAATACTTCAGAGGATTAGTGTTGAAATAAGTACTGCTTGAATTTGTAATCATGTCTCTGATTTTATCAGCAAACTGGTACATAGAGAACCTGCCCAAGAATAGCTTGTGTATTTAAGTTTTCATTTCCGTAAGTAAAGGATATGCACTCCTTCTGAATTGTTTAAAAGTTTCCAGCTGTGGTACCTGAAACATAAGAGAATCTGAATTAACTCTAAAGATGAGTCTTGTTGTTGTTTAGTCACATCAGTTGTGTACAACTCTAAGAGCCCATGGACCGTAGCCTGCCAGGTTCCTCTGTCCATGGGATTTCCCAAGCAATAATAATGGAGAGGTTGGCCATTTTCCTATTCAGGTGATCTTCCTGACCAGAGATCGAACCTGCGTCTCCTGCATTGGAAGGCTAGTTTTTTAACACTGAGTTAACCTGGATACCTGTGCAAGTCAAGTTAAATATCAGCATTGATCAAAATCTGTGTAATGATTATTTTATGTAAGATTCAGTAGTGAGACTTCCTAAAATTCATGTCTACTTGGAGCTGGCCTCCACCAATGTAGGGTTACACTGCCCCTTTGCTGACAAAAATGAAGACTGTCACCTTTTTAGTCCACTGAATATGGGGTTACCTGTGTCAATCTAGTTTCCCAGAAAAATAAAGAGGACTCAGGGAGGCAGGTTACTGAGGACTAAGAAAGATGATCCATTTCCTCTCAGGTATATCCTCCCATTTGACTGAATCCATGAAATCCTGACCATCTCTTTACATCTTTGATATCTTCGGTCTAAAAGAAAATTTCTTGCTCATTTCCCTTTTTTAAAGAAAGAATATTTAATACATTTTAAAATAATTTTTAACTTCAGACTTTATCTAATATTATCAGAAAAAAAAAAGTAACATCCCTTGCCCTCTCTGTGATTTTTCCATAAGGGACCCTATTCAAAAATGGTATTTTCAGTCTGAGTTGATTTTAAGTTATATTTTCTTTAATATATAGTGAATTTATCAAATTATTTCTACTTTGTTTAATATCTGTTTAGATAATATGAATTGGAAATATCAAGGGAACATTTCACCCAAAGATGGGCACAAAAAAGGACAGAAATAGTAGAGATCTAGTAAACACTGAAGAGATAAAAAAGTGATGGAAAGAATATACAAATAACTGTACAAAAATAAAGATCGTAATGAACCATATAACTACGATGATGTGGTCTGTCACCCAGAGCCAGGCATTTTGGAGTGTGAAGTCAAGTGGGCCTTAGGAAGCATTGCTGTTAATAAAGCTAGTGAATGTGATGGAATTCCAGTTGTTGCTGCTGCTGCTAAGTCGCTTCAGTGTCCGACTCTGTGTGACCCCCATAGATGGCAGCCCACCAGGCTCCCCCGTCCCTGGAATTCTCCAGGCAAAAACACTGGAGTGGGTTGCCATTTCCTTCTCCAACGCATGAAAGTGAAAAGTGAAAGTAAAGTCTCTCAGTCATGTCCGACTCTTAGCGACCCCATGGACTGCAGCCTACCAGGCTCCTCTGTCCATGGGATTTTCCAGGCAAGAGTACTAGAGTGGGGTGCCATTGCCTTCTAGAGCTATTCAAAACACTAAAGGATGATGCTATCAAAGTATTGCACTCAATATGTCAGCAAATCTGGAAGACCCAGTAGTGGCCACAGGACTGGAAAAAGGTCAATCCTCATCCCAATTCCCAAGAAGAGTAGTACTAAAGAATGTGCTAACCATCAGACAATTGCACTCATCTCTTATGCTAGTAAGGTCATGTTTAAAATATTGCATGCTAGACTTCAGCATTATGTGAACCAAGAATTTTCAGACACCCACGCTGGGTTTAGAAAAGGCAGAGGAACCAGAATTCAAATTGCCAATGTTCGCTGGATCATAGACTGAAGTGAAGTGAAAGTCGCTCAGTTGTGTTTGACTCTTTGTGACCCCATGGACTATACAGTCCATGGAATTCTCCAGGCCAGAATACTGGTGTTGGTAGTCATTCCCTTCTCCAGGGGATCTTCCCAACTCAGGGACCAAACCCAGGTCTCCCTGGGTTCTTTGCAGGCAGCTTCTTTACCAGCTGAGCAACCAGGGAAGCCCAGATCATAGAGAAAGCAAGGGAATTCCAGAAAAACATTTACCTCTGTTTCATTCACTATGCTAAAACCTTTGATTGTGTGGATCATAAAAAACTGTGGAAAGTTCTTAAAGAGATGGAAATATCAGACCATCTTACCTGTCTCTTGAGAAACCTGTATGTGGGTCAAGAAGCAACAGCTAGAACCCTGTATGGAACAACTGCTTGGTTCAGAATTGAGAAAGGAGCATGACAGGGCTGTCTGCTGTCACCATGTTTAACCCAAATGCTGAGCACTTCAGGAGAAATGCCAGTTTGGATGAATTACAATCTGGAATCAAGATAGGCAGGAGAAACATCAACAGCCTCAGATATGCGGATGATACCACTCTAATGGCAGAAAACAAAGAGGAACAAAGAGCCTCTTGATGAGGGTGAAGGAGCAGAGTGAAAGAGTCATCTTAAAACTAAATATTAAAAAAAAACGAAGGTCATGGCATCCACCCCCATTACTTCATGGCAAATAGAAAGGGAAAAGGTGGAAGTAGTGACAGATTTCCTTTCTTGGGCTCTAAAATAACTGTGGATGAAATCAGAAGATGATTGCTTCTCAGCAAGAAAGCTGTAACAAACTTAGACAGTATGTTGAAAAGCAGAGACATTACTCTGCTGATTAAGGTCCATGTAGTCAAGGCTATGGTCTTCCCAGTGGTCATATAGGGTTGTGATAGCTGGATGGTAAAGAATTCAGAGCACCAAAGACTTGATGCCTTTGAACTATGGTGCTGGAGAAGACATGAGAATCCCTTGGAGAGAAAGGAGATCAAACCAGTCAATCTTAAGGTAAGTTAACCCTGAATACTCATTGGAAGGACTGATCCTGAAGTTGAAGCTCCAGTATTTTGATCACCAGGTGCCAATAACTGACTCATTGAAAGAGTCCCTGATGTTGGGAAAAATTGAGGACAGAAGGGGAAGAGGGTGTCAGAGGATGAGATGGCTGGATGACATCATCTATGCAAAGGACATGAACCTGGGCAAACTTTGGGAGATGATTGAGGGAAAGGGAGGCCTGTTATAGTGCAGTCCATGGGGTCTCAAACAGTTGGACGTGACTGGGCAACTGAACAACAACAGCCTTAAAAACTTTATTTATTGTGGAAAGAACACTTAACATGAAATATACCTTCTTAATAGATTATTTCATGTTTATAAAAAACACTGTGCAATACAGTATTGTTGGTCATAGGTATAATATCGTATAATAGACCTCTAGAACTTATTCATCTTGCTTAACTGAAACTTTATGCCTGTTGATTAATAATTTCATCTTTTTTCCCTATTCTGGCTCTTGGCAACCATAATTCCATTCTTTGATTACATGAATTTGACTACTTTAGCTACTTCAGATAAGTGGAATTATGCACTTTCTCTTTGTAACTGGCTTCCTTCCTGTATTTTACTTATCCCATGTTTGTTTATTTCTTATCTATTTTTTATCCCATATTTATTTTAATATTTTTATTATCCCATATTATTTACAGCTACTGTTTATAGTTTATAGCTTGTACATAGATGCCTAGTAATAAACACAGTAATAAACTCATATACACTGAGTTTGATAGGTGAGTGATGCCATCCAACCATCTCATCCCCTGTCGCTGTCAATATGTTGGAATATTTTAACTATGATCATCTTAATTCAAATACTTTAATGTTTTCAGTCAATTTTGCATGATTATTATTTTGTTATAGACACTAGACTTTATTCCAAAGATTTACAAAGTTTCTAAATGTATTTGTGTACAAATTTTCTTTCATATCATGTCAATTTTTTTTTCCTTCCTGATACTTTTTTTCTAGATATTTCCTTAATAGATTTTATAGCAGGAAGAAATTCCCACCTCAAGGCCTGAAGAGATAGATAAGAAGTGATACTGAGCTTTTAATACTTTAACGCTATAGCTATAAAAAAGAACAAATGCAAATTATTTGAAGACTTTGATAAAGGAACTCTCACCAACCTATGGACCTGGAGGGAGAAAAATTATGGAATAATTATTTCGAATTTGATTACATTCTCTGATTTCCAGTTGATGATTCCCAGTGGCTAAAATAAAGCGGGTGTGGGTGGGGTGGTCATAGTCCAAGAGAGCTGGTTTGTTTTCATTCCCTTCCTCCATCTTTTTCCTTCTTCTTTCCTTCCTTCCTACCTTGCCTACCTTTCTAACTTCCAGAAGCCATTTTTTTGAGAAAATTATGCATTGTGTGTACAATTCTACACACAGCAGTTTCATTGGACTTGATTTTTTGTCTCATGGAATTTAAACTCAAGATATGGATAGTTTTTATTTCTCCTTTACTATTGTTGGTTTCCCTTGTAGCTCATTTGGTAAAGAATCTGCCTGCAGAGCAGGATACCGAGTTCAATCCCTGGGTCAGGAAGATCCTCTGGAGAAGGAAATGGCAACCCACTCCACTATCCTTGTCTGGAAAATCTCATGGACAGAGAAGCCTGGTGGGCTGCAGTCCATGGGGTCACAAAGAGTTGGCCAGGACTGAGCAACTAATACACATACACACACACACACATAGGATAATTTTGCTAGCTAACAATTTCTAGGTTTTCTTTTGTCATTGCTTTCTTTCAGTACTTTAAATATTTTATTCTACTCATAATTTTTTTTTTAAATTTTTTAATTGGAGGATAATTTCTTTACAATGCTGCATTGGTTTCTGCCATATGACAATGCCCACTCTTCTAGGTCATCACAGAGTGCCAGGCTGGACTCCCTGTGCTAGACAGCAACTTATTTTTAAATCAGTTTTATACATGACAGTGTATATAAGTCAATGCTAGTTCTCAATGTGGCCTACTCTCTCCATCCCCTGCTGTGTTCACAAGTCCATTCTCTACATCTGTGTCTCCATTTCTTCCCTGCAAATAGGTTCATTGGTACTATTCTTCTAGATTTCATATATGTGTGTTAATATATGATATTTGTTTTTCCCTTTCTGATTTACTTCACTCTGTATAACAAGTTCTAGGTTCATCCACCTCACTATATTCTATTCTCTTTCAATTTGCATGATTTCTGTCAAGAAATCCACTGCAACACTTATCCTTAATTCTCTACAGGTTAAAGGTCTTTATCCACAAATCTCCCATTCTATATTTCTGTTACTGCTTGGCTTGACTCATTCATTTATTGAAGGAATCTAAAGTAAAGTTTAAGTTCTGGGTATTTAACTCTATTTACTCTTATGAGTTTATATTAGGTGCTGTATTTTTTTTTTCCTTAAGTTCATAAATAAAAAAATTACAATTTTGAGGTTTCATTAACTTTAACCCTGTCTGGTCAGATAGTTCAGTTTTATTCTTCATACATAAATCTGATAGTTTATATTACATGTATAATGAAGATCTGTTAAAAAAACTTTTTGCAAAAGAGTTATCTGAAGATATCTTACACATTTACAGATATACAAAGCACTTTTGACATATTCTCAGTAACATTATTTTGTTTTAAGGGTGCATAATCTATTTATTTAGAGATTTGAATGTTGTAGCAATACTTGAGAACATAGTGAATTATGTGGGTTAATGGAATACTCATTGTGTGATCAGCTATAGCTGCCATAGTCTAAAAGTTTTTTGATTGAAAAGATAACCATAGTAGAGCATCAAGGTACCTGAATAATGAGGCTTTTTTAGAAATTTGCAGTATATATAAAACAGGAAGTGATTATGTAAGTATAATCAGAGGGTAAATATATGTCTTTAAAATAAACATTTTGTCCTAATAGCCCTTGATTCCCTGGTCTACAAGTTAAATAATTTAATGTCCAACTGTAATGACATTTTTCAACATTTATAAAATCATCCTTTCAGGTAATTATTTGTTCATTTTATATATATTGCAACATAAATTATTGTGTCTGTATGATATGTTGCATGCAGTCATAAAGTGTTTCAAGATCTGCTGCTGCTAAGTCGCTTCAGTCATGTCCGATTTTGTGCGACCCTGTAGACGGCAACCCATCAGGCTCCTCCATCCCTTGGATTCTCCAGCCAAGAACACTGAAGTGGGTTGCCATTTCCTTCTCCAATGCATGAAAGTAAAGAGTGAAAGTGAAGTCACTCAGTCTGTCCGACTCATAGCGACCCCATGGACAGCAGCCTACCAGGCTCCTCCGCCCATGGGATTTTCCAGGCAAGAGTACTAGAGTGGGTTGCCACTGCCTTCTCCGTTCAAGATCTAAAATTAAATTTAAAAAATAATTAAATAGAATATTTAAACATGAATATAAATCCTCTGGTTGTATATTTTTAGTTTTTGCAACCCCACAGTAATTGGAAAAAAAAAAAAAATTTAGACAAACAACTAAGCCTGATTTCAGATACTTTTATGAGCCTTAAATATGTTAACACTAGTTAAAATTACTTTTTATAAAGTTAATTTTAAAGAGAAAACATTTCCATAATTTTTGAATTCCTACATAACATAAACTTTTTAATAGATAAAATTTGTATTTAGTTTGAAGAAACACACCTGAGTTCATTTGATTACCTACATTTTTATTTAATTAACCAAGGATGTATTGAACATAACTATAGGCCAGGCACCTTTATCTGCTCACTGATCATTAGACAGAGTTAGACATTTAAATAGAATAATGTACCATCACAAGTGCCTTGAGAAAAATACACTGAAGTACATAAAATGTACATAGACTGAGTGAGAACTATGGAACAGACGAGTTCCAAATCAGAAAAGGAGTATGTCAAGTCTCTATATTGTCACTTTGCTTATTTAACTTATATACAGAGTATGTCATGAGAAATGCTGGGCTGGATGAAGCACAAGCTGGAATCAAGATTGTCAGGAGAAATATCAATCAGCTCAGATACGCAGATGAGACCACCCATATTGCAGAAAGCTAAGAAAAACTAAAGAGCTTTTTGATGAAAGTGAAAGAAGAGAGTGAAAAAGTTGGCTTAAAGCTCAACGTTCAGAAAGCTAAGATGATGGCATCTGGTCCCATCACTTTATGGCAAATAGATGGAGAAACAGTGGATACAGTGACAGACTTCATTTTGGGGGGCTTCAAAATCACTGCACATGGTGACTGAAACCATGAAATTAAAAAGTGCTTACTCCTTGGAAGAAAAATTATGGCCAACTTAGATAGCATATTAAAAGGCAGAGACATTACTTTATCAACAGAGGTCCACCTAGTCAAAGCTATGGTTTTTCCAGTAGTCATCTATGGATATGAGAGTTGGACTATAAAGAAAGCTAAGCACTGAAGAATTAATGCTTTTGAACTGTGGTGTTGGACATGACTCTTGAGAGTCCCTTGGACTGCAGGGAGATCCAACCAGTCCATCCTAAAAGAAATCAGTCCTGACCATCCATTGGAAGGACTGATGCTGAAGCTGAAACTCCAATACTTTGGCCACCTCATGCGAAGAGTTGACTCATTGGAAAAGACCCTGATACTGGGAAAGATTGAAGGCAGGAGGAGAGGGGGGCAACAGAGGATGAGATGGTTGGATGGCATCACTGACTCAATGGACATGAGTTTGAGTAAACTCTGGGAGTTGGTGATGGACAGGGAGGCCTGGCGTGCTGCAATTCATGGGGTCGCAAAGAGTCGGACACAAGTGAACGACTGAACTGAACTGAACTGAACTGAGTGTGTACTCCTCCTTGAAGTTTCACTACCTATTTATTTTTCTACCACATAAGTTCTTGACTCTCATTCCTGATGAGTTGAGTCCGTTACTTTTATTCTCCAATTACTCAAGAGGAGTGGCATCCCTGTCCTGACTACTAAGACTGGCCTGTTAATAACCACACTCTGGTGACCAGTGGGCTACCATGTGCATTTCTTCATAGATGGGAGGGAAATATACATGCACTCAGAACCCTACCACTGTGTAGAATGGAGAAACATGGAGAGAAGCACAATTGTACTGTGTCAAAACCTGAATATTTCTCTTTCTATATTTCTATATATATAAATATATATTATATATATATTTATATATATAAATATTTATAATATATATAAAATATATATTTCTCTTTCTATACCTATATTTCTGTATATAGGTAACTTGGGATAAAAAACACAAAAGTGTAGCCAACTCCAAATATAGCTTCTTGCTTTGAAATTAAAATAAGTTAACTGTAAAATAATTTCCAAATACAGACTCTTACAAATATATCATTAAATCAATTATAATTTCTTCCAAGTCACACATTATACATTCTGATTATACCTGATACATTAAAAATTGTAGTTCTTATGTATAATTTTAAGACTGTATGATATTTCAAATTTTTAAAAAGTTTTGAATTTTACTTTATGTTTAACTATTCAATGAGCATTTTGTTAAAGTTGGGCTCTTCTTTTTAATCTGTTCAGAATATCTAAGTAGCAAAATAAAATTTTGGGGAATTCTATAACTTCCACGGAGAAGGTAATGGCACCCCACTCCAGTACTCCTGCCTGGAAAATCCCATGAATGGAGGAGCCTGGAAGGTTGCAGTCCATGGGGTCGCTGAGGGTCAGACATGACTGAGCGACTTCACTTTCACTTTTCACTTTCATGCATTGGAGAAGGAAATGGCAACCCACTCCAGTGTTCTTGCCTGGAGAATCCCAGGGATGGGGAAGCCTGGTGGGCTGCCATCTATGGGGGTCGCACAGAGTCGGACACAACTGAAGTGACTTAGCAATAGCAATAGCAATAAGTTCCAAATGATTTACTTTCAAGGATTTCAACCTATATTCAAATATGGGTACTGTATCATGGCCTATTTTTAATGGTATAAGTAAAAGTTGGATATATTGCTCAATTTTGTGTTTCTCAGTCAGGCTTAATATATACTCATAAATAAGCTAATCTGGTAAATCAAATAGACATCAAAGGGAAAACAAGGTATATTTATTTCCTTTTGCCTATACATTGTCACTTTATAGCATGTTTAGAAAAACTATCAACATACACCTATCTGAATTGAGATATATACTCCTAACATCAGTATTTAAATTTAATGTTAAAAGTATGTACATTTAAAAGCATTCAGTTCAACTCAGTTCAGTTTAGTCGCACAGTCATGTCCGACTCTTCGCAACCCCATGAACTGCAGCAAGCCAGGCATCCTTGTCCATCACCAACTCCTGGAGTTTACCCAAACTCATGTCCATTGAGTTGGTGATGCCATCCAGCCATCTCATCCCCTGTAGTCCCCTTCTCTTCCTGCTCCCAATGGCTCCCAGCATCACAGTCTTTTCCAATGAGTCAACTCTTCCCATGAGGTGGCCAAAATATTGGAGTTTCACCTTTAGCATCAGTCCCTCCAATGAACACCCAGAACTGATCTCCTTTAGAATGTACTGGTTGGATCTCCTTGCAGTCCAAGGGACTCTCAAGAGTCTTCTCTAGCACCACAGTTCAAAAGCATCAATTATTCAGTGCTCAGCTTTCTTCACAGTCCAACTCTCACATCCATACATGACCACTGGAAAAACCATAGCCTTGACTAGACGGACCTTTGTTGGCAAAGTAATGTCTCTGCTTTTCAATATGCTATCTAGGTTGGTCATAACTTTCCTTCCAAGGAGTTAAGTGTCTTTTAATTTCATGGGTGCAGTCACCATCTGCACTGATTTTGGAGCCCAGAAAAATAAAGTCTAACACTGTTTCCACTGTTTCCCCATCTATTTGCCATGAAGTGATGGGACCAGATACCATGATCTTCGTTTTACGAATGTTGAGCTTTAAGCCAACTTTTTCACTCTCCTTTTTCACTTTCATCAAGAGGCTTTTTAGTTCTTCTTCACTTTCTGCCAAAAGGGTGGTGTCATCTACATATCTGAGGTTATTGATATTTCTCCGGGCAATCTTGATTCCAGCTTGTGCTTCTTCCAGCCCAGCGTTTCTCATGATGTACTCTGCATATAAGTTAAATAAATAAGCAGGGTGACAATATACAGCCTTGATAGACTCCTTTTCCTATTTGGAACCAGTCTGTTGTTCCGTGTCTAGTTTTGTCTGTTGCTTCCTGACCTGCATACATGTTTCTCAAGAGGCAGGTCAGGTGGTCTGGTATTCCCATCTCTTTCAGAATTTTCCATAGTTTATGATGATCCACACAGTCAAAGGCTTTGCCATAGTCAATAAAGCAGAAATAGATGTTTTTCTGGAACTCTCTTGCTTTTTCCAGGATCTGGCAATTTGATCTCTCGTTCCTCTGCCTTTTCTAAAACCAGCTTGAACATCTGGAAGTTCACGGTTCACGTATTGCTGAAGCCTGGCTTGGAGAATTTTGAGCATTACTTTACTAGCGTGTGAGATGAGTGCAATTGTGCGGTAGTTTGAGCATTCTTTGGCATTGCCTTTCTTTGTGATTGGAATGAAAACTGACCTTTTCCAGTCCTGTGGCCACTGCTGAGTTTTCCAGATTTGCTGGCATATTGAGTGCAGCACTTTTACAGCATCATCTTTCAGGATTTGAAATAGCTCAACTGGAATTCCATCACCTCCACTAGTTTTGTTCTTAGTGATGCTTTTAAGCCCACTTGACTTCACATTCCAAGATGTCTGGCTCTAGGTGAGTGATTACACCATCGTTATTATCTGCGTTGTGAATTTTTTTGTACAGTTCTTCTGTGTGTTCTTGCCATCTCTTCTTAATATCTTCTGATTCTGTTAGGTCCATACCATTTCTGTCCTTTATCGAGCCTATCTTTGCATGAAATGTTCCCTTGGTATCTCTAATTTTCTTGAAGAGATCTCTAGTCTTTCCCATTCTGTTGTTTTCTTCTATTTCTCTGCATTGATCACTGAGGAAGGCCTTCTTTTTTCCCCTTGCTATTCTTTGAAACTCTGCATTATGATGTTTATATCTTTCCTTTTCTCCTTTGCTTTTTACTTCTCTTCTTTTCAAAGCTATTTGTAAGGCCTCCTCAGACATTAATAAACAGTAAATGAAAAAGTAAATATTTTAGATGATAAATTATAAATTGCCCTAGGAGTCATTTAAGTGGTGGTATTTTTTTCTGAATTTAATTTGTTTCATCATCTGTTTTAAAATTAATAAGAAGAAACAAAATATTATAAGAATTATAATTAGTATTATGTTTGACTAAATCAATTTCAAATTAAACAAAACCTTTGCTGAAATGGATTTTCAGTATAAGATTGCAGTTACCTCGTAAAGGAAAATTTCCCATCATAAGAGCGTTTGTCCAAAGAATATGAAAACTTAACTGTGTTGCCTTATTACAACTAGCCTTAACCTGCTGAAATATGAAAGAAACTCTTAACTTTAAGTGCCCTGGGGTGCCAGGATTTTACTAGAACTAATTTAACTAGTTTTCTTGACCATTGGACAATGGGGCTTGGTTTGTATAAATTGCCTACAGACCTGAAAACTTTTTTCTCTTTTCTTAAATAAATATCTAGAAATATTTGCTGGGTCATAAGATATGTTTATGTTTGATTCACAAGAAAGTACCATATTGCTTTCTTAAGTGCCTATGCTATTTTTATTTCTAGGAACTCTTTATCAGTATTTTGCCAACATTTGGTATTATAACTCTTTTTAAATTTTAGTCATTCTAGTGAAAGTGTAGCAGTATCCCCTTGAAATTTTAAAATGCACTTTTAAATGACTGCTTTAAGTATCTCTTTTCTATAACTACTGGCTTTTTTTTCTTTTGTAAATTGTTTATTGAATTGTTTTGCTTCTTTAAATTTAATTGGGCTGTTTTCTTATTATGGATTGCAACCTTCTTTATATATATTTTTGAGGTGGAGTTTTTATAAAATAAATGTATCGCAATTATTTTCTCCCAGTACTCAGTTGCCTTTTATTTTGGTGGTTAAAAAAACTGGTGGTTTTTAAGGAGCACGATGTTTTACTAACTACATTAAAGCCAACTTATATATATTTTTTAATAGTTTGCCTAAAAGTTTTAATATCTAAGACTTCTTTGTTTGAAGATTTTCCCCATGTTTTCTTTCTGAACTATAGAGTTGGAATTTACAATTAAACCTTTGTCTGTCTTAGCATGTGTTGCCAAAATTTCAAATCCACAGATAGGACAGTCAGTAAGGAAAGTGCAGGAGAGCAAGGAAAAGCCAGAACCCATAGCAAGAGTTGACATTCATGAGTATGGACTGATACGAGTCAGTTCTTCTTGCTTTTGGCCTATGTGGCATGCACATACTACAGAATCGGCAGGCGTGCTGCAATTCATGGGGTCACAAAGAGTCGGACACGACTGAGCGACTGAACTGAACTGAAGTATCTTTACCCCAATATCCCTCCTGGATAAGCCATTAGGCACAAACTCCTTCAGTGTAGTTTACAAAAGTTTAATCATTTCTTCTTTAAAAAGTAGATAGTTTATATTGTTAGGTCACCAATTAGGTGGTGACCTTAGGAAAAGAAAGAAAGTATTCAGAAATATCTTTGCAATTTTCATGCAATACATTTTAGGCAGTGCTCAGAAAAAGCATTTTTTCAGTCAGAAAAAGTTGAGCCAGCTCCGGAGCTGCCATTTATTAAAGTCATGGTCAAATCACTGGACGAACCATTTTTCTCTTAATATAAAAATAATATAGAAACTCATTCAATTCTTACTGATTTAAAATGCTTTTAACTTGTGTACACACACAGGTATATATGTGTATTTCTTACCATCACATCTAGTACATACACTATTAATACATATCATAATAATTTATGCTATAGTTACTATCATTACTATTGTCATTAATATACTCTTAATATTTTATATTTATCCTAAATAATAACGTGCAAGAAACAAAAAATGGAGTATAGATCCAAGAATTTAAAAGCTCTTTTATAAGGTACTTTATTTCAGTCAGAGTTTGTTTTTCTGGTTATGAGTCATTTCCCATTTGAAAGGTTAAAGGTTTAAGAGGTAGCTTAATTCTCTCAGGCACAGAGATAACATTGCTGCACTTATGCAATTATTTTTAATGATGCCCTGTTAACTCAAACATTGGAAAACAACTTGTAAATATATTTATATATTTTCAAGGAATACTTATTCTACTGGAAGGATGTGAGTAATACTTCTTTCATTCAATATTAGTATTTTTGGAAGCCAAAGCAGAATCAATTAAGTTATGATTACAAAAGAGAGCACAACTTAGAGATTTCTAAAGTATTGAAGCAAAATGGGGAAACTTGGTGATAGTGGAGAAATTCTCTCATTTATCAATTTACTCCACAAGCCATTCTATTCATTTGAATGTACTCATTTAAAGTATAATGAAAATAATTTATAAATCAAATCTAGTGGCAGTGTGATTTCACTCTCTACCAAGTAGTCTGTTATAATAAATCTGCTCTTCATAGAATGTAGTATTTCAAACTGTTCACAATTCTGTATCATAACTATTATTTTGAGTTATTAACCTACAAAATATATACATAGAAGCTTTATTAAAAACATCAATATGGGTGTTTAATAAATGTTTCAGTACACCTTATTGTAATTAAACATAATTGGTCCAAAGCTCAGTATACTTATATTTTAAAACTGGATTATAGAAACAATCAAATGTTTATAAACTGCAAGTGTGATAATATGAAGCAATATAGTATTATCCATCACATACAAGTGTGTTACTATGAAACCCACATCATTTATCTTATTCTAAGCCAACAGTTTAACAGGTCTCCCTGTTCCCATTCTCACTATCCTCACATCTCTCTCTCAGCACCTACTTATCCTTTAAACATACAAGAGAAATCATTTCATTCCATTTGCAGAACTGTCCAGTGGCTTTTGATCATATTCCAAAATCAAATGCAATTAATAATTATCCAGCCCCAATATGAGTAAGATCTCTTCCTCTACCTCACTCACCCCATTTCCTGCCACTCTTCTTAAACATTTCTTTCAGTCACACTGATCTCCTGAGTGTTCCTGACTCCAGATACACAATGGCTCAATCTCTCCATTCTATGAGGTTCTTGATCACAAGTCACTGATTTGAGAGATCATCTCTGGTTATTTTCCATACAGTGACAAACCCAGACTACACAGTTTATGTCTCCTGTATTTTTTTGGTTTTAACTGCAACACAATATCCAATGTTTATCACAGCATTTACATTGTTCATTTCATCTGTCTCAACCTATGGATCGGGGTGTACAGGATTGTCTATGAACACAGTTTTTATAAACCATCAATGGCTATTTGACAAATAGAAGAATGCATCTTAGGTTCTACTTTTCACATAGTTTTAAAGGATAAGTTGTAGTACTGTAATTTTCTACTCTCTCACATACACACACATATTTTAATGTTATATAAATTAATTATTGATGACTTTCAGTTTCTTGCTTAAAAATATTTAAGGTGCAATACAGAAAGCAGACAACAGTATTAAAAAGTCAGTAATGCCTAAAGTCAGTGTGGATATTGAAATGTCTTGTAAAATCAGAGGATATTTTAAATTAATCTATCATGGTTTGGTTTCTCTTAAAAATCAACTATTGTATCTTAATATATATATATATTTTTTAAACCAAAGCATGTATGACTCAGTGTTATATTTTAGACTTGAGAGATATAAAGTGAGCAACTCTTTAAGTAAAGTGTCAGAAAAAAAAAAAATATATATATATATAAGAGCATCAGATAGTGATTAAAATGAAGGAATGAAAAATCTGTAACAGAATATTGTTCAGATCTATTTGATTTGGGAAGGATCAGAGTGGCAGCAGTCAATCAGAGGTCTAGTTTTAAGTGAAATGGGACATTTTTAGAGGCTCTTAATCCAATTATAAAAATCAATGGGAAAAAATCACACTTGCTGCTGAGTATAGTAGAATCTGTGGGAGCTTGTAGACCATTTCAAAGGCACAGAGATAATGCAAGAGAGTGATTATGGTGTGCTGACTTAGAGAGGTATTGATGGAAATGCTTACAGGTTGAACATTTTGCAATATGTTTTGCATATGCTAATGAGAGATGTAATGCTCAAAATTCTCCAAGCCAGGCTTCAGCAATATGTGAACCGTGAACTTCCTGATGTTCAAGCTGTTTTTAGAAAAGGCAGAGGAACCAGAGATCAAATTGTCAACATCCACTGGATCCTGAAAAAAGCAAGAGAGTTCCAGAAAAACATCTATTTCTGCTTTATTGACTATGCCAAAGCCTTTGACTGTGTGGATCACAATAAACTGTGGAACATTCTGAAAGAGATGGGAATACCAGACCACATGACCTGCCTCTTGAGAAACATGTATGCAGGTCAGGAAGCAACAGTTAGAACTGGACATGGAACAACAGACTGATTCCAAATTGGAAAAGGAGTCTGTCAAGGTTGTATATTGTCACCCTGCTTATTTAACTTATATGCAGAGTACATCATGAGAAACGCTGGACTGGAAGAAACACAAGCTGGAATCAAGATTACTGGGAGAAATATCAATAACTTCAGATATGCAGATGACACCACCCTTATGGCAGAAAGTGAAGAGGAACTAAAAAGCCTCTTGATGAAGGTGAAAGTGGAGAGTGAAAAAGTTGGCTTAAAGCTCAACATTCAGAAAATGAAGATCATGGCATCTGGTCCCATCACTTCATGGGAAATAGATGGGGAAACAGTGGAAACAGTGTCAGACTTTATTTTTTGGGCTCCAGAATCACTGCAGATGGTGACTGCAGCCATGAAATTAAAAGACGCTTACTCCTTGGAAGGAAAGTTATGACCAACCTAGATAGCATATTGAAAAGCAGAGACATAACTTTGCCAACAAAGGTCCGTCTAGTCAAGGCTATGGTTTTTCCTGCGGTCATGTATGGATGTGAGAGTTGGACTGTGAAGAAGGCTGAGTGCCGAAGAATTGATGCTTTTGAACTGTGGTGTCAGAGAAGACTCTTGAGAGTCCCTTGAACTGCAAGGAGATCCAGCCAGTCCATTCTGAAGGAGATCAGCCCTGGGATTTCTTTGGAAGGAATGATGCTAAGCTGAAACTCCAGTAATTTGGCCACCTCATGCAAAGAGTTGACTCATTGGAAAAGACTCTGATGCTGGGAAGGATTGGGGGCAGGAGGAGAAGGGGATGACAGAGGATGAGATGGCTGGATGGCATCAGTAACTCAATGGACGTGAGTCTGAGTGAACTCCGGGAGTTGGTGATGGACAGGGAGGCCTGGCGTGCCTTGATTCATGGGGTCGCAAAGAGTTGGATACGACTGAGCGACTGAACTGAACTGATCTGAACTGAATGACAGATGTGGGATGAGAGAGAAAGGCAAGTGTCCAGCATGATACAGCTTTTTTAGAAACAGAAAAACAGAGATCTAAAACTTGAGATTGAGTAGATTTCAGAACAAACTGAAGGGCAATACAATTTTATTTTTAATGAATCAATTGAACCAAAGTCACTAGTCATTCAATTAAACTGAAATCTAGGTGTTGTTGTGAGGGTAGTTTGAATATGTGATTAAAGACCATAAGCAGTTGGCTTTCAAGAAATGACAATAACGTGGATAATCTGTGTGAGCCTGATTCAATTAGTTTAAAGCCCGTAAAGCAGAGCTACGTCTTTCCTGATGGAGAAATTCTACCTCTGGACAGCAGCTTCAGCTTGAGCTCTAGAATTTTGGCCAGCCCCTACAGTCTGTCATACAATTTATGTGACCCGAAGAGAAAACAGAGTAGTGCCCTACAATTTGGAAATCATCCTAACTAGTTTATATAAGCCAATTCCTTGCAGTATGTCTCAATTATCTTCTGATTTGCTTCTCTGGTTGATTCTGGGTTGATAAAGCTATAAAGTAGGTTTCAGTTTGCTTGTTTGCTTGTTTTTTCCTTGAGATACCTATGAACCTCACAAATAAAGATATCAGCCAAATATCTGAAAACTAATTCTAAATGTCATGGAAGATGTATCAGCTGGAGATTTATATGTTGGAGTTATTAGTCTACAAATCATTGAAATAGGTCAAAATATGAAGCTGCAAAATATACACACTAGAATTATGAATAATAACTTATTTGGGGAGGAAAGGGTCTTTACAGATGGATTTAAGTTAACAATCTTAAAGAGATTATCTTGGATTATCATAATGGACCAAAATGATGAGTGCCCTTGTAAGAGACATGCAGAGAATAGACTTGCAAAGAAAGAGATCAAACGATTTCAGAGGCAGGCATGCAATCATGTAGCCATAAGTTACAGAATGGTGACAACTGCCTGAAGCTAAAAGAGATGAATGCATCCATGCCAACATCCTGATATCAGATCTCTGGCCTTCAGAACTGTTTCTGTCATAATTTGTTGAAAAGTAATACAACCATATTTAAAACCATAAGACTGAAGAAGACACACTAAGAGATGAATATATAAAGAAAAGAGAATTTTAAGAACTGATTCCTGGAATACTCCCAAATCAAGAAGTTGGGAAAAGAAGCGAGATTAACAGAGGTATTTGAAACACCTAAAAGGTATTAGGAGAACAAAAAGAATGTGTTATTTCAGATCCAGGAAAATAAGCATGGTAAGAAAGATTGGGCAAGTTGCTCCAACTCAGGTCAGAGGAGTTGAATACTGAGAACCGACATTAATATTTCATGAGATAAAGTCCTTGATAACAATTGATTAAAATTTTTTTTGTAATAAAGGTTCAGTCTATGTGTGGCAGTTAAGCGCTAATTCTGTGTTCAACAGAGAATGAAAGTAAGTACACTGAGTAGTGACATCTCTTGTGGCATTTTGACTTAAAGGAAATTAGAAGAAGGAAGTGGTGTAGAGCCAAAATAGTGAGGTCAAGGATGTGTGTATGTCTGTATGTGTGTGTTTCATGGGAAATAACACATTATATTGATTCACTGGTGTGTTGCCACACTGTCTGAGAAAGTTATCAAATAATAAGATGTAACAAAAGCAAAAGCAATGAAATCCTGCTCTGTATGTGTTATTAGAACTGATTTATTGAGATTCTGGGGAAAGAAGACCCTATTTAAGAGATAAGTGAAAAAGGAAAGTGAAGTCGCTCAGTCGTGTCTGACTCTTTGCTACCCCATGGATTGTAGCCTACCAGACTCCTCCGTCTATGGGATTTTCCAGGCAAGCTACTGGAGTGGGTTGCCATTTCCTTCTCTACAAGATCTTTCCGACCCAGGGATTGAACCTGGGTTGTAGACAGACGCTTTACCATCTGAGCCACCATTTAAGAGATAACTGGCAAGTAAACACTAAAAACAGAGGTTTCTGGAATTTCTCTGACTCACTACATTATGAAACAGCCCTTCTTTCTGAGAAGAGTAAATGAATTTGCTACTTTAACTGTGTAATCAGAGTTATTTGCCTCTGTTTTCTACTTCAAATGCCCTATTTGTCCAGTTCCAGAAAAGGTATGGTGTTTGCAGATTAGCTTGTGAGTTACTAACAAATAAAGTTGTGTCAATACTAGCAGACTTGTACTGCCTGCTTTGTTTCTATAATTGACATTTTTCCAAGTCAACATCTATTTGTTTTGTTTTGTTTTTGTCACTGAACTGCCTGGCCATGTATTTCTCTCTCTCATATTATTTGCTATTGATTTCAGTGTGTTTCATAAAGGGAGTTGATTCTGTTGTTTGGACTAGGTTTAATGTTTATTACATAAAAGGCAATGAGGTACATTTTAGGACAGCAAAGAGAGAGATTGGTAGCAAACCATTTCTAGTGTCCCTTCAATCTTCATCTAAAATAATCTTTCATGTTTTAAACTTGTTTCTGTGCTCTGCTAATGTGAGTTTTAGATTTTTTTTCATTCTATTTGTCTTCCTTCCTTTTCATCTCTTTATCCCTTCTCCCTCTTCTCACTTCTGCCTTTCTTCATTTATTCCCTTATATCGGCAGTTGTGAGGCAGGTAGAGAATATGAAAAATTATTTTTCCTTACAATCACATTCTTTTGGAAAATAGGAAGAATTTTTCAAGGAGGAAAATAGGTTGACCTCATTTTATATCTTTTTCCAGAAGTGATAATGATCAATAAAGCCAATTACCAATTATACATTTTCTTATCCTATTAAACACTGAGAGGAAGACTTTTGTTTTGCTGTCAAAATATTAAAAGGTAAAAGCCATACCTATTTCAGAGAAAGAGAAGTATCAAAAGTATCCATTAAAATCACATGCAACTCTTTTCTTTCCTTGTTCTCACATCTCTCTGTTCTCCCTGGAGAAGGTGTGGTCACCCTCGTTCTAAACCTCAGAACAACTAATGACAGTATATCAATACTGTCTCCCTGTAGACAAAGAAAGCATTGATGTATGGCCAATATCCAGAGAGCTCTTTGGCCTGAAATCTAGATCATTCAAGTATTTCCTGGAATGGATTTAATATATTGTAATGGTCCTACAGGGCCAAAAGCTAAATAACAATTCTGTGGGCAGCAATAGCTTTCTAACTGACAGGTGATTCAGCTCTATTCTTTGGGAGAAGAGGTAAGGTTCTGAGGTAAGTTATAAGAACACTGACCATGGAAATATGGAGTTACAGGCAAAGTGAAAACGCATGGACATCAGTCATGGCCAGTAAGGCAGTAGTAAATTGTAGCTTTCCTAGTGCTTGGAAGTACACTGGTTTTTTCCAACATGATGCAGGAAAAGTGGAAGGCAGGGAAACATCCTATTAGGACATCCCTTCGCCCTACCTTTTATGCTTTTACACTTTAGGTGTATGGGTTTTTACTACACTTATCTTCTTTTTTAAATTCCCAGTAATGTGAACATACTAAGCTCACACTAAGCAGATGATCAGTCCTTTGTTTCCTTATATTTGTGTGGTTCTTTATTCTATTGATTATTTTGTAACAAAGTCCATTGTCAGAAATGGACTATATGTAGTCACCTCACTTACATCAAGAATAAAGGCTCCGATTTAGAGTTGAATAATGACGTTTCCTCAGATTCAGATTCTTCTACTAAAATAAGATGTTTGAGCTACATAAATTATAAAGTTATTTTTAGTTCAGAATTGCTTCATAGATGTACAAATAAATCAGTGACATTTCTTATAAGGCTTTAGGAGAAACAAAATAAACAGACAAGCAAAATATTTTGTATTTTTGTATCAGCTAGATATTTGATTATAGGCTTTACATAATGAAAGCACACTTATAGTACAGAGGCTGAGTAGATGATGTTCTCTGTGGGATTTTTCATAACTTTTCTTTTTAATTCAAATTTTGATAAAGTAATAAAATTTTATTAAAAGATAATCATCTATAACATTTGAATATTGCAGTGGGAGCATGTTTATTTTAATTCAGTGTATGTATAAATAAAGTCAATTTGATATATGCTTAACTATGAGTGTAAATAAGTTTTTGTTACACTGTTTTCTATATTTCTCAGTATGTTTGAATTATCTACAAATAAAAATACAACTTAAAACTTTGAAAAAATAGACCATTAAAATATAAATAAGGGCAGAATTATATTTTAAGAATAGTTGGGTAAAGGGCTGCAAATACTAAAAACATTTTTATGGGTTAGAAAGAAGGAGCAGTAGTAAAACATTTTTTAATGGATGGCCAAAAAATAAATATGGACTACACATATCCTAAATCAATTCAGAGTGTTGGTAAATATAACACAAAATCCCTAAATATACTCAGAAATAAAGCCCTTCAATTCACATCAAATTGTACAACATAAAAATAAATTGAACATAAAACAAAAGAAAATGAAAAAAAAAAAACACACATAAACACACACTTCCCAGAAAAAAATAAAAATAAGAAGGGCAAAAGAGGCTATAACCAGAAAACTGTAGGTTAAAACAGTTGTTGAGCAGGTGCATATATCTTCTTCAATGTTGACCACATACATTTAAATTTCTAAATAGATCTTTCCCCTGTAATCAATTCAGAAGTACATTTCTTGCTGTTTTTACCTCCCATAGATACTATTTTATACTGAAAATGGTCCTTAGGAGACTATGAATAATTGAAAAGCAAAGATAAGGCATACAATAAAAAAGAAAAGCAGGCCAGTGTTCAGAAATGATTTTTTACCATGCTGAATAAAAAACACTTGAATGCACTTGTGACGTTCCATTTGTATTAATATCTTAGAGCAAAAGTTTTCCATTTTTTTAGTCTTGAAACTATTTATTTAAACAGAGCCTTATCCAGAATCCTAAACAAATAAAAAATATAAAAGCAGTGTAATGTTTATTTAAAAGACACTGTGGAGAGCAGTATAAAAAGTCCTGCCCATATGCCCAGAAACACACACACACATGAATAGTACCAAGAGACTTAATTCATTTCTCATTACCATTATATTTTCAAAATTCTTCATTTTTAATTCTTATGCATATTGGTGCTCAAAACTAAGATAAAATATGCACTTAATGTGGTAATATCATACTATAGATAGATAAATTATAAAATAGGAATTTTAGTGAAAAATTACAGATAGAAAATAAATTATGCAATATATGTAGGAAAACAATCTATATGTTAAAATGTCAAGTTGTGAGAAATAAGACATTAATTACAAGATTCTTCATTCTTCCCATTAGGTCCTATTAAAATAAAGCAATTAAATACTGTGTAATGTGTAGTGCTCTAGTGTCACTCACCTAGAGCCAGACATCCTGGAATGGGAAGTCAAGTGGGCCTTAGAAAGCATCACTATGAACAAAGCTAGTGAAGGTGATGGAATTCCACTTGAGCTATTTCAAATCCTGAAAGATGATGCTGTGAAAGTGCTGCACTCAATATGCCAGCAAATCTGGAAAACTCAGCAGTGGCCACAGGACTGGAAAAGATCAGTTTCCATTACAATCCCAAAGAAAGGCAATGCCAAAGAATGCTCAAACTACTGCACAATTGTACTCATCTCACACGCTAGTAAAGTATTTCTCAGAATTCTGCAAGCTAGGCTGCAGCAATACGTGAACCGTGAACTTCCAGATGTTCGAGCTGGTTTTAGAAAAGGCAGAGGAACCAGAGATCAAATTGCTAACATCTGCTGGATCATCAAAAAAGCAAGAGAGTTCCAGAAAAACATCTATTTCTGCTTTATTGACTATGCCAAAGCCTTTGACTGTGTGGATCACAATCAACTGTGGAACATTCTGAAAGAGATGGGAATACCAGACCACCTGACCTGCCCCTTGAGAAACATGTATGCAGGTCAGGAAGCAACAGTCAGAACTGGACATGGAACAACAGACTGGTTCGAAATAGGAAAAGGAGTCTGTCAAGGCTGTATATTGTCACCCTGCATATTTAACTTATATGCAGAGTACATCATGAGAAATGCTGGACTGGAAGAAGCACAAGCTGGAATCAAGATTGCTGGGAGAAATATCAATAACCTCAGATATGCAGATGACACCACCCTTATGGCAGAAAGTGAAGAGGAACTAAAAAGCCTCTTGATGAAAGTGAAAGAGGAGAGTGAAAAAGTTGGCTTAAAGCTCAACATTCAGAAAACGAAGATCATGGCATCCAGTCCCATCACTTCATGGGAAATACATGGAGAAACAGTGTAAACAGTGTCAGACTATTGTTTTGGGCTCCAAAATCACTGCAGATGGTGATTGCAGCCACGAAATTAAAAGATGCTTACTCCTTTAAAGAAAGTTATGACCAACCTAGATAGCATATTAAAAAGCAGAGATATTACTTTGCCAACAAAGGTCCATCTAGTCAAGGCTATGGTTTTTCCTGTGGTCATGTATGGATGTGAAGGTTGGGCTTTGAAGAAAGCTGAGCACTGCAGAATTGATGCTTTTGAACTGTGGTGTTGGAGAAGACTCTTGAGAATCCCTTGGACTGCAATGAGATCCAACCTGTCCATCCTAAAGGAGACCAGTCCTGAGTGCTCATTAGGAGGATTGGTGTTGAAGGTGAAACTCTAATACTTTGGCCACCTGATCTGAAGAGTTGACTCATTGGAAAAGACCCTGATGCTGGGAGGGATTGAGGGCAGGAGGAGAAGGGAACAACAGAGGATGAGATGGCTGAATGGTATCATTGACTGCATGCACATGAGTTTGGGTGAACTCTGGGAGTTGGTGATGGACAGGGAGGCCTGGCGTGCTGCAATTCATGGGGTCGCAAAGAGTCGGACATGACTGAGTGACTGAACTGAACTGAATATGTAGTGCTTAATCATAATACATGAGGTAATATATTAAATCACACTTTTGCCAGAATAAGTCCATATAAGTTTACAAATCACATTTAAGTATTAGACAAAACTCTATCTCAAAAAGATATATGTACCCCTGTGTTCATAGCAGCCCCATTCACAAAGCCTATGACATAGAAACAACGTAAAATGTCCATCGACAGAGGAACAGGTAAATGAGATGTAGTAAAATGGAACGGTACTCTGTCGTCAAAAAAAGAATGAAATAATGCCATTTACAACAACACAGATCAATCTGGAGATGATCATACTAAGTGAAGTAAATCCCATATATCACTTACATGTGGAATGTAAATCTTGACACGAACTTATCTATGAAACAGAAACAGGCTTATGGACATGGAGAACATGCTAGTGGTTGCCGAAGGGAGGGAGAGGAATGGAGTGGGAGGCTGGGATTCAGATGTAAACTATTATATAGAGAATGGATAAACAAGGTCCTGTTTATACCACAGTGAACTATATTTAATATTTTATGATAAATCATAATGGAAAATAATATTGAAAGAAAGAATTCAGATTTATATGTGTGTCACTGAAGCACTTTCATGTACAGTAGAAATTAACCCAACATTGTAAATCAGTTACACTTCAATAAAAAAATTTAAAATATAGTCAAAATGTAATTTGATTTCCCACATATAATAGTATTTTTCAACTTTGTGGGGATAGATTCAGTTAATAGATTCCAAGATTATATTTTCTATGTGTGTGTCACTTGTCTTAATATTACATCAATAGTCAAGATAACACATGTTGAAGAACAACTTCCATACAAACTATCAAAAGCAAGAATAGGATCATTATTTAGTAAGGGACTGGACCACAAAATAGTTCAGTCGAACCTGAATTAATTGATACAACTACTTTAGACAGCCTTCTCATGTGACAGAAATTTCCAGAAAAAAGTCTTTTGGTATGTTTGTTTAAAATGGTATGAGCATTGCTACAAATGACCCAATTGTGTTCCCTTTTATGGCAGAGTAATATTCCACTGTATATGTGTACCACAACTTCTCTATCCAGTCATCCGTTTATGGATGTTTTAAGGTGCTTCCATGTCCTGGGTACTGTAAATAGTGTTACAATGAACACTGGAACAAAATTGGATAATTTGTACTGATGTGATGGACCTAGAGTCTGTCATACAGAGTGAAGTCAGTCAGAAAGAGAAAAATAAATATCATATCTTAACATATATGCATGGAATCTAGCAAAATGGTACAGACGGACCTATTTTCAGGGCAGGAATAGTGAGCATGTGGACACAGCAGGGGAAAGGGAGGGTGGCATGAAGTGAGAGAGTAGCCCTGACATACATACCATATGTAAACTACATATCTAGTAGGAAGCTGCTGTAAAAGACAGGGAGCTCAGTTTGGTGCTCTGTGATGATCTTGAGGGGTGAAATGTGGGGGTGGGAGGGAGGCTCAAGAGGGAAGCGTTATGTATACATATGGCTGACTCACTTTGCTGTACAGCAGAAACTAAAACAATATTTAAACTAATTATACTCCAATAAAAATTGGTATGAGCATTAGGGAATACCATACACTCAATAAAGATGAGTATATCCTGCACAACAAAAAATGCTAGAGGGACGGTACGCGGAGGGAGTTGGGAGGGGGGTTCAGGATGGGGAACACGTGTACACCCGTGGAGCATGCATGTTGATGTATGGCAAAACCAGTATACCTGTGGCGGATTCATTTTGATATTTGGCAAAATTAATACAATTATGTAAAGTTTAAAAATAAAATAAAATTTAAAAAAAATAAAATAAAAAATAGCAAAAAAATAAAATAAATAAAAATAAATAAAAATTTTATTAAAACATTTTTTAAAAATGACAGAATCAAGAACTTTATTTCCAAATTACATCCTTTCTGCAAATGCTTTTAGATCACTGCACATAGAATACCATCGTGCTCAAAAGAATAGTCTTTCCAAAATTTTTCTAACAATCAAAAGTAGTACATAAAATCTTCAAAAACTTTTAATTTAAAAATTTTAGAAAAGGCATAGCATCTGCAAATTAGTTCAACAAAAAACTTATCAAAGACAACAGAAAAACTCAATTATATTATATTTCCGGAAGCACTGACTATTTACCTAAATTACAGTCATCAGGAACACCAGCTGCAACTATACTCCTCAGATTTTTGCTCCAGGCAACTTAAATCTTAGAACTACTTTGGAAAGGGGATCCATGAAAATGAAATAAGACAACTAATTGTTGCATTAAGCTCCTTGTGGCACAGGAAAAAGAGAAATAAAGTCATTTGGTAAGTGGGCATGTCCTACTAAAAGCTTGTATTATCTAAATTCTAAAGGATCATCTCCATAAATCTTCTATGTACTTTCTTAGTTTATTTAATAACGTTGCTTGTTTACTTGATTATGTTGCCCTGTGTTTATTGAGAACTCATCATTCTCATTTTCCAGCCACTGAAAGATTCCTCTCCAGCTTCAGACTTTGCAAGATCTTCAAACTTTGCTATGTATCAGTTACCTGATGCTTGTAACTGATCTAGATGCTTGTAAATGATCTAGACTCTCAAGTCCCAACTCTAAAAGTCTGATTCATCAGCTGTGAGGGGAAATCAGGAAAAGACAAATAAGAAACAGCTACAAAAAACAAACCCAAAAAAACACTCAAAATTATTCTATCTTTGAAGTATTTTCACTAGTTTTCCCAGGTATACTTCTTACTTTTCACAAAATATAGTAATTAAAAAAAAAAAAAAAAGTCAAGTAGCAGTAAGGGACAGTAAAAGTAAGTAATCATTCTCTGGGCTTCCCAAGTGGCTCAGTGCTGGAGAACCTGTCTGCCAATGCAGGAGACATTGAGATGCGGGTTTGATCCCTGGGTTGGGAAGATCCCCTGGAGGATCCCCTGGCAACCCACTCTGGTATTGTTGCCTGGAGAACCTCACAGTGAAACCTGGTAGGCTATGGTCCAGGGGGCCTTATGGAGTCAGACACGGCTGCAGCAACTGAGTATAGCATAATCATTCTCTACCTTGTATTTCTGCAATCCAATACCCTCTCTCGAGAAAGAAACACTAGTAACACTTCACCTCCTTTTTCCCTTCTTAGATTTTCTGGTGGGTGCCCTATCAATAAAATCATGTGTCTATAATGATGCTTCTTTTCTTATAGTTTAAACATCATCTATATGTTATCCTATGATTGAAAAAGGCATAGCTCGCTCAGACCATATAAATTTCCCCAATCTCAATAAGAGTAGATGACTAATTTAGTCCTCTAGGTCATGATATAAATTCTAAATTCAAATACTTAGCGAAAACTGGTCTGTCTGAAAACATTTACGTATTTTCAAATCTCGTTTATTTTTCTATGTCAATTTTCAAATTGACATAGAAAAGCTCTGGCTATGTTTCCATTATTTGATTCCTTCTGAGTCCATGGGGATTCCCTGGTAGCTCAGCTGGTAAAGAATTCACCTGCAATGCAGGAGACCTGGGTTTGATCCCTGGTGAAGGGAACAGCTACCGACTCCAGTATTATGGCCTGGAGAATTCCATGACTGTATAGGCCATGGGGTTGCCAAGAGTCTGACATGACTGAGCGAATTTCACGTTAAGGCCTTGAGTTCCTGAACAGAAGCAGGAAGCCTTACAGGTGATAGTCTTGGTAGATGCATGTGGTGAACCTTCCTATCTTTTTCCCAAAGCATTGCAAGCAGTGATAAGGCTGCGACTTCCATGATCCATTATCAAACTTTGGATGAAGTGGAATAGTTTCAATATATTATGAATATGATGTATTTCATTTATCTATATTAACTGGCTAAAGCTTTGTGCCTGGATAGTACATAATTAACATGTCACAAAAGCTTAACTATAAAACTATTCACTATTTAGAAGAATAAATTCACATTCCATTAAATAAGGATCATCACCGCTTTAATGGTCTACATGTTGCTTTTTAATAGCAATATAAGTAACCAGAAAATTAAATAGGTCTTTTATCTAATACGTATTTTCACATTTGAGTGTAGTCCTGGCAGAAGATGACTGAGAGAGCTGCAACTGATCAGGTCCCATTAATGTGAGATTGCTTGTGAAGCAGTACATTTTCTAATATCTCGTGTGGAAATGTCATGCAAATTATTTGTAAATGTAAAATCCTCAAGAGCAAAGCTACATTAACTGTTCTTATTGCAAAGGTATGCTCAATAATTTACAATCCATCAATGGCTGAATTGAAAATAAATTGTTTCTCTGCAGTTCCAAAGTGCAGTAGAAATGTAAACAGCACCATCTTCTGGATTATACAAATTCTCATAATTGTTTCAGAAGATGCAATAGACATGCTCTTTTAAACAGATATCTAACATACTAAACATTACATGTGTATACTGTATATTTAAAAGTTTCTAAGTTTTAAGAGTGGCAATTAGTGATACTAAAAGTAAAATATAAGCATTTTTGTATACATTAATTTGAATATTGAATTATAATCCAAGTAAAAATACTAAGAATGTAATAAATAAGAGGATACAATTCTTGTCTTATTGATTTCATCTGTCCATAGCTACTGTCAGTTTATGAAGTATATGAAGTAGGGAAAACAGCATTTCATAATTTGGACATTTCATGAACATATAAAAAAGAAAATAGACACAATATCAACATGTTCAGTCAATGATCACATCTGGAAAGGCAAACCTCAATAAATGATTCCACCAAATAGCTAAAAGAAAGTTATTTTACCACTTTAGCATTTTCTTATCTCACTGTTAATTAGCCTTAACAGGAAGAAAGTATCCAAGGACATTGTGTGCCTTGTAATGTTGCTATGTTTTCAACTGAAATATAATTCTAGTGATTTAATTTTATATTTGCCAATAACAAAAAGTAAATTTGAAATACTTTTATTCTTTAGTTCAAAGAAAGTTGCAAAAAAAAAAAAAAAACTAGAAAAATTGAGGGAAACCAAGATATGAAAATTAGAAAATTAGGTAACACAGAAAAATACAATTAATGAAATTTTTTATTTTTGTTCACTCTGTCATTCCCCTAACAGATACTGTTTTCACTTTATGTTCTCTATGGCTGGGCCTCACCTTTCTTCTAGTTATTAGCCATCTCCTGGTGTCAGTTTATTTCTGCCTCAGGCTGGAGAGCAAGACCTTGCTCTTTAAACACTGCCTTCTCAGTTTTCAATGATATGTGAGTCCCTTCATCTATTTCAATTAAAAAGTTAACCTTATATTAACTCAACCTTCCAACTTCTTTCAGTTTGGACTGAACTGAACAGTGTAGGCACTTAATACTGTATGATACATACCACTTACATGTGGTATCTAAAAGACTAAATTCATAGAAACAGAGACTATAATAATGGTGATTGGGAGCCAGTGAGTGGAGAAGATGGGAGAGGTTGGATAAAGGGTACAAATTTCTAGTTAGAAGATAAATAACTTCTGGGAATCTAATGTAAAGCGTCATGATTATAGATAGCAATACTGTACTGCACACTTTAAAATGGCTAAAAAAGTAGATTTTAAATGTTCTCACCACAAATAAGGGACAGTAATTATATGACATGATAGAGGTGTTAGTAACATTAAGGTGGATAATCATGTTGTATTAACATGAGGGTGTCAAACCAACCTCAAATTTACACATTATGTCAGTTACTCATCAATAAAGTTGAAAAAGAAAGAAAAGCTAACATTGTTAAAAATGTAAAGTGTGACCTTATTTTGGGTTGAGGTTTGTTAGCATCAGATTTGAGATCCTAGATCCTTGTTTTCCTTAGATGTGAATGTCTGAGTATAGAGTTTCTACAGGTTGCTGATTCTGTCTCCAATTATTATTTCCAAAAGTAAAAAAATAAAAAAAATTACAAGGGAAAGTTGGGGAGCAGAGGCTAGCTGGTGTATAGCCCCAAAGGGAAGACAATTTATAGTAAAACAATAAAATGTTTATTTGACATTTTATTATGTGTATTATGTACATAATATGTACATAGTTACATAATATTACATGTTTGTAAATATGTACATAATATAATGTAAAATAATATTATATATATGAGGACATGGATTAAAATGAAATCTAGGCATAAACAGCAATTTAAAAGAAATTTTTGAAACTTAGTCTTTCCTTTGAGATCCATTGAGAGCCATTAAAAATGTTTAAGCAGGGGAATGGCATGATAATGTCTTTGTTTCATGAAGATTCTCTTCTCCAGCATAGAAATTCAATGAAGGGAAGCAGTCTGGGAGGGGGAAAAAAAAACAAAACAGGAGTTTGTTTGGGGAATTGCTAAGATCTGTTGACAATTTTGTTTTTTTGATCAATTTAGGAAGAAGGGAGAGAGAATATCCCTCAGATTTTAGTCCTCTGTTCATAGATGATGGTTCCCTAACATAAGTTAGGGAACATAACATAATATAAGGGAACAGGGAACATGACATAAGGGAACAGAGCAAAGGGAAATATTAGGGAGAAATTTGATCATTCAGTTTCAAAAATATGGAGTTTGAGATACATGCTATTGGTACTGTCTGCTATAGAAAAGTGATAAGTTGATACTTCCTATCTATATACCAGGAAAAAGGAACAATGTCAGTAACAACATAGTTGTGAGCTCACTAAAATCATCTGAATTGCAAGTACTGATACTTATATACATTTTGTTTATTAACTGAACCCAAGAGAATAAACAAGGTCATCAACAGAGCATATTCAGTTCAGTTCAGTCTCTCTCAGTCGTGTCCGACTCTTTGCGACCCCATGAATTGCAGCATGCCAGGCCTCCCTGTCCATCACCAATTCCCAGAGTTCACTCAAACTCACTCCCATCGAGTCGGTGATGCCATCCAGCCATCTCATCCTCTGTCATCCCCTTCTCCTCCTGCCCCCAATCCCTCCCAGCATCAGAGTCTTTTCCAATGAGTCAACTCTTCGCATGAGGTGGCCAAAGTACTGGAGTTTCAGCTTTAGCATCATTCCTTCCAAAGAACACCCAGGACCTATCTCCTTTAGGGTGGACTGGTTGGATCTCCTTGCAGTCCAAGGGACTCTCAAGAGTCTTCTCCAAGACCACACTTCAAAAGCATCAATTCTTCGGCACTCAGCTTTCTTCACAGTCCAACTCTCACATCCATACATGACTACTGGAAAAACCATAGCCTCGACTAGACTGACCTTTGTTGGCAAAGTAATGTCTCTGCTTTTTAATATGCTATCTAGGTTGGGGATATATAAATGAAAGAAGCATTGTATTAATAGGTAACAGGATAACTAGCCAGAGATGCCCTTTTAAGAGACCAAGTACAAGAGGAGAGAAGGAACAGAACAATGGTGCTTTGAAATATATGAAAAATAAATTATGAAATGGAATGTTTAAATGTGCCCTAGGCTGTTGAAGCTCAGGTAACATTGGGTCAAAATATGTCTATAGAAACACTTTATCTATGCAAGAGCAATTTTCATGGATTTTTGGCTGCTAAAGAAATATTCATAATGTGTGTAATAACAACTGTCTTTTTTCCCCCCATAAACACATTTCTTGTCTTTCTTTCACACCTTTATTCACTCTGCATAAGACTCTGGGTGTGCTGTGTGCTCAGTTGCTCAGTTGGGTCTGACTTTTTGAGACCCCATGATTGTAGCCCGCCAACTACTCTGTCCATGGAATTTTCCAGGCAAGAATACTGGAGTGAGTTGCTATTTCCTATTCCAGGGGATTTTCAAGACCCAGCAATCCAACTGAGTCTCCTACACCTCTTGACCTGGCTGGCAGATTCTTTACCACTGTGCCACCTGGTAAGCATAAGACTATACAGAGATTTATTTGAAGATTACACTTGAAATGGATAATTGAGCTTAGCTTAGCTATCTCTTATTTCACCTTGAGAATGAGTCTTTACCATATGACTTTCCAGTGCTTTTTGTATTGATGCTTCCACCTCAAGAGGGAGAGTCCTGCTTCTGTCACATTATACTGTGATGAAACCAGTGCATTGGTTTACTGGGACTGCTGTAAAGCAGATTGACAAACCGAGTGGTAACAGAAATGTATTGTTTGATGATTCTGGAGGTTAGAAGCTATAGTCACGATGTAAGCAGAGTTGGTTCTGTCTAAGGGCTCTGAGGTAGAATTTGTCCCGTGTCTCCTTCCTGACTTCTGGTAATCTCAGGCTTTCCTTGGCTGGTAGATGGTATTCTCCCATCTATGGGAGACTTCCCATAGTCTTGCCTCTGTACTTGTCTATCTCTGCGTCCCAATTTCCCCTTTGATAAGGATGCTTATCATACTGAATTCAGATGCACTTAATGTCCTTACCTTGATCATATACAAAGACTCTTTTTTTTTTTTTTCTTTTCAGTATCAACACTCAGTTGTGTCCGACTCTTTGCAACCCCATGGACTGTAGCATGCCAAGTTCCTCTGTCCATGGGATTTTCCCAGACAATGATATTGGAGTGGGTTGCCATTCCCTTCTCCAGGGGATCTTCCTGGCTCAGGGATCGAACCTGCATCTCCTGTGTCTCCTGCAATGGCAGGCAGATTTTTTATCACTATGCCACCTGGTGATCAAATACAATGACTCTATTTCCACATAAAGTCACATTAATGGGTACTGGGAGTTAGGATTTCATCATCATTTGGAAGGATGAGTCAACTCCTAACTGTAGGAAGTCTGCCTAATTGCTGGTGCCAGTATTAGCTATCAAACCTGAAGCCATATTCTCCAATTTAGTTATTTTCATCAGAAAGGTTAACTTTTGGCTTCCATAAATACATTCTCCACATCTCAATTTGTTCAGAAGCCACATAGGAAAAGATATTTATTATTTATTTGGCTCGCTCAGAGTTCCCACATGTGGGAAGAATGTAGTTTGCAGAACTCCTGGGATCATCACAAAGGCAGGCTGGAGCCAAATTTGTACCAGCACAAGATCCAGTGTTAAATTTTTGTTACATATTTAAGAATTTTGAGAGTCAATTGCTACACAGTTTTTATTAATAATTAAAGCATATGAACTTGACAAATATATTACAATATATACACAAAACTCACTGGTTCCTAATTGTTTAACTTCATTTTTGTACTGTCCATGCACTTGAGTTATTGGGCTCTATTGTATCTATGTGGTGGAATTACTGCATAATACTAATGATGTGTAGCTGTGCATCTCTTTCCAGCTTTGCACTTAGTGACATCATAATGATAATTGGAAACTTATCATAAAAGGTACATTTATTCCATATATGTTAGCAAATAGTATCAGTACCAATCAGGGTTTTGCTTATGGTTTTGTTAAATCTCTTAAGAGTGTGATTGAGACAACACACTTGAATATGTTTTGTCTGCAGCTGATATTTTGTAAATAGCAAAAAAAAAAAAAAAAAAAAAGAAGAGAGAGAAAATAGTGTTCCAGTATTCCAACACCTCTGATACAGTAAAATAGTCCTTTGCGTCACTGGCAAGTGAGTGGATTTCCAACATAAACCAGCATTATTTTATTTTAATATAAACAGTAATGCAACTAACACTCTCATTGAAATTCAAAGAATCAGTTGCTAAATCTTCACCAGTACATCCCAGAATAGTAAGGAATTAATGGTTGGAGGTTTGTTTGTTTGTTGTTTTGGTTTTGATTAAGAATCCTGACACTACAGGAAAGCTGAAAGATAATGCAGTTAATATAGCTTTATTGGTTTGTTTATGTATTGGAAGAGATTTCAAAGGTTTAAATATTCATTAAAAATTTTATGTATGTAGACAGAGAGAGAGAAAGAGACTGAATCTGAATGGGAAGGTAATACACTTGAAGAGAAGAGATAAGAGCAAACCTGTGATATGATAGAAGAGTTTGGTCATGAGAGCTGGAGGCAACTCGCCCTTCCATCCTGAGAAGAAACAACGAAATCATGAGTGTGTGCAGGTGTATGTAATCTAGTAATTGGTATTGCAATATACTGAGAGAATCACACTGGATGTTTTTACATTTTTCTATAAAACACGTTTTGTATTGAGATTGAAAAGAAAGTTAGAAAAGTAAAGAAACTTATATGTAACAGACAGAGACAATGAGTAGTAAAACTAAATTTTGAGGAGAATTGGGGATTGAAGGCAATAATATGTGATATCCTACCAGTTTGCTTATTACCTAATAATTTGCCTATATGGTTTAGCCCAAGGGGTAGAAGCCAGAGGGTTGGGTTGATCTTTTTAAATCAAGACAGTTGAAGAGACTCATAAATCAATGAAATCTTTAATCTAGGTAATAGGAAATATGTCAAAAATATGTCATAGGGAATTTCACCTTTGCATTGTCTTTCTTATATAATTTATATTGTTTGAAAAAGGTAAAATTGTGTAAATGAAATAAAAATGCATATTATAAATTCTAGGGTTATCCCTAAAATAAAGAAAATCACACAGTTACATATATGTCATGCATAGAAAATTTAAATTCAGAATAATATCTCCAGACATTCCTTCAAAGAGACACTATTAAGCCACTGATATCTGCTTCCCTGGTGGCTCAGATTGTAAAGAATCTGCCTGCAATGCAGGAGTTGCAGGAGCTGTGGGTTCGATCCCTGGGTTGGGAAAATCCCCTGGAGAAGGGAAAGGCTACCCACTCAGTATTCATGTCTGGAGAATTTCATGGACAGAGAAGCCTGGCAGGCTACAGTCCATGGCACTCCAAAGAGCTGGACATGACTGAGTGACTAACACTTTCACTTACTATTTTTATTAAAATTTTTTAGAATATTTTTCACAAAATTCTTTTGTGTTTTTCAAATTTTTATCTGATTAGAGATAAATAAGTTTTTTAAAGATTTTTTTAATGGGGACCATTTTAAAGTCTTTATTGAATTTATTATAATATTGTTTCTGTTTGTGTTTCAGTTTTTTGGCCATAAGACATCAGGAATCTTAGCTTTCCAACCAGGGATCAAACCTGTACCCCCTGCATTGGAAGACGAAATCTTACCCACTGGACCACCAGGGAAGTCCTGGTCTTAATGATTAGCAGAATGACAATTAAATAGTCTTAATGATAAGCAGACCATAATTAAAATGAAAGTAACTATTACTATCCATGATGGTTTCTGTTCCTAAAACAAGTGCTGTATTTGAGTGTATATAATTTTAGATTACTGTCTTCTCTTATATAGAAAATAGATTATAGTTAAATAATAGCATTGTTTATTACTCTGCCATTCTCTTATCACAGGAAATTCTTGACAAGAAATATAACTATAGTTTACACACTGATTTTTATTTATTGAACATATTTTCCTGACCAGACTATTCAGTTTGTCTAAAAGACTGAAATTTTTATGATAGTTTATATGTATTTTTACCTGCAGGTAGCAGCAAAATACTATTAACTGAGAGCAATTATCTTTTTTGCTATCAGGACTTTTATTATAAAATACATGCTTAGATGCAGGCTTCCTAAATTCCTTAGAATAGAGTTACTTTTTGTTCTTCTGTAAGTTTGTGCAAATGGATCAATAACTCTAAATGAATGGCTCTTTAATTGCAGTTCCCAGAGGAATAACTTCCATCTTAACTTGGAACTTAATAGAAATGCAAATTCACAGACCTCGCCCCAGTCCTGGCATACTGTTCTATAAGCCTTTCAGGTGATTCTGGAGCATACTGAAGGTTGAGAAGTACAGCTATAAATCAGGGTTGTGCAATAGAAGTTTCTTTGATGATAGAACTGTTCTATATCTGTATTTTTTACAATTCAGTAGCCAGCAGCCACATATGCCACTAAATGGCTTGTATGGCTAGAAACTTATTTTTAACATTATTTAAAGGTAAAAATCCATAGTGGCCAATTTCTGTTGTTTTGGACAGTACAAATCTGAGTAAAATCCACAGTTTGTGTGATTAGAATCATAGACTATTAGATTCTAAAAGAAATATAAGCTTATTACATCTTTCAATATTGGAAAAATTGCTGAAGATTGCTTTGGCTATTGGAATTCTTGATGCTATAATTTACTAAACTATTGGAGTTCTTGATGCTATAATTTACTAAAAGAAAAAATAGTAACCTATTACAATTAGAATACTAGCAAAATTTTTATAATAATAGGGTCATTTACCTGGGCATTTCCAGGCAAGAGCACTGGAGTGGGGTGCCATTGCCTTGTGCACACCAGGACCAAGGGACCCCAAAGAGACTGAGCAGAACTGTGTTTGAGCATCTCCTGTGGAGGTGCCAGTTGGCGGTGGTCTGCTGTAGGGACAGGAGCTCTGGGTGCAGCAGACATGGGTATGACATAAGCCCTTTTGGAGGATGCCGCCATTAACCCCACCATAGAGTTGCCAGAACTTACACACAACTGGAAAATAGACTCTTGGAGGGCACAATAGAACCTTGTGCGTCAGGACCCAGGAGAAAGGAGCCGTGATCCCACAGGAGACTGTCTCGGACTTGTCTATGGGTCTCTGGGAGTCTCTGGTGGAGGCGTGGGTTAACAGGGGCCTGCTCCAGGGTTGGGGGCAGTGAGTGTAGCAATACAGACATGGGACCTTTTGAGGTAGGTCACAAGTATCTTCATTACCTCTGCCATAGTTTGGCCTCAGGTAAATGGCAGGAACACAGCTCCACCCATAAACAGAAAATTGGATTAAAGATTTAATGAGCATGACCCCACCCATCAGAACAAGATCCAGTTTCCCCCTCAGTCAGTCTCTCTCATCAGGAGCTTCCATAAGCCTCTTATCCCTTCTCTGTCAGAGGGAAGACAGACTGAAAACCACAATCACAGAAAACTAACCAATTTAATTACATGGACTACATACTTGTCTAACTCAATGAAACTATGAGTCATGCTGTATAGGCCACCCAAGACTGATAGGTCATGGTGGAGAGTTCTGACAAAATGTGGTCCACTGGAGAAGAGAATGGAAAACCACTTCAGTATTCTTGCCTTGAGAACCCCGTGAACAGTATGAAAAGGCAAAAAGATAGGACACTGAAAGATGAGCTCCCCAGGTCGGTAGGTGTCCAATACGCTGCTGAACATTTTAATATCTCAGTATAGTGACTGATTCAAGTAGCAACATGTTACCTGTGGTAGTTCACTGCACATATTCTGTTGTTTTTGTTTATTTTAGATCATATATGTTAGAAGCATGTATCTTAGTTATATGTAATTGGAGTATGAAGTGCACTGATATAATCCAGTTAAAATGAGATCTGATATAACAGAGATTCTGGAAATAGAACTTAATGGAGCAATTGGAATATAATTTGACTTGTCTCCCTTTAAAATGGTATGAGTATGATGAATTTAAACATGCATTTTTTAGGCTTTCTAAATGAAAAGGAGGGCATATTATCAACATTATGTGGACAAATGATAGATTCTGGACATTGCTATTGTCTTTTTAGTGATCCTGCATGCTCTACTTTATTGGGTAGTAGTTGTTTTGCTTGGATATGATTCACTCAGTCATAATCGCAAGAATATAGCATGATTAAGAAAAACAATACCATCTAACTTGCAATATTTATGGTTCAAGGTTATTCAAGGGACCTGATATCTTCAAACCAGAAGAAAACAAGGCTTTTATGTAAAAGCTGTTCAGAGTTATTTTTCCTCTGCCATTGTCTGAGTAATAAAACATATACGTCTCTGTATGTCTATTAGTGGTTTTGTGACCTTAGATTGAAACTCAGATACAGATAAGGGTAGAGAAAAGAGATTCAGAGTTTTGTTGGTAGCCTGTCAGGTGGGCATAGATCTGACTGACCTGAGCCACCTGAACTCCAACCCCCTACAGGTCAAACTGACATAGAGTGCCCCCCAATCCCAGGTATGTAACAATAAATTTTCACCATAAATTACGTGTTAGGATAAGCAATAGATAACCCAACATCTCAGGTTTATGAAAGCATTCCCATCAGACAGGATATTCTAAAGGTTCAGGGGTTATCTACCTGAAGCAAGTCAAAAGCCAGTGTTTTCTTGGGAATGTGCAGAGTTTGAGTACCTCTGAACCCATTAGTATACAATTAAACTAATGTTCAAGAAATCCTAAGGTAATTCAGTCATTTGAGAAATAATTTTAAGCTTTTTTCATGTTCAGTGTTAAGGATAGAGCAATGAACAAAAAGTCCCATCCCCTAATTACACAAAGCTTTTGTTTTCCAAGGAAAACTGGTAAATACAAAAAAAAAAATAAATGAATAAACAAGACAATATCATGTTAGGTGGTGATTAGTGCCATGTGAAAAAATAAATCAGGAACAACAGTAAAGGTGTGAAATAGGTTCAACTGTAATTAAACTTTTCAGGAATAGTCTCACTGTAATGGTGATAATGTTAAGGAATATGTGCAGATGATAAGGAAGCAGGCTGTGTGGATGACTGGATTAAGAGCATTCAAGTAGATAGAATAGGATTACCAGGTGGCTTAAGTGGTAAAAAAAAAAAAAAAAAAACAAAAAAACGCACACACATACACACACACACACAAATTCCACCTGCCAATGCAGAAGACACAGGCAGGAGGAGCAGGTTTGATCCTTGGGTCAAGAAGATCCCCTGGAGAAGGAAATGCAACCCACTCCAGTATCCTTGCTGGGAAAATCTCATGGACAGAGGAGTCTGGCATGCTGCAGTCCACGGAGTCAGAAGACTCAGACATGACTTAACGAATGAGCACACCACACACACACCAAGTAGACAGAATAACATACCAAGGCCCAGTTGGAGGTGCTTCTTATGTTGGAAGGACAGTATGGGAGTCTTGTGGCTGAAACTCAAGAAGAATGAAAAACAGAGGGAGAGAAAGTGGAGGAACGAGAGAGAAGTGGTGGGGTTAAATGTGTTAATGGTCAGATCAGATCAGATCAGTCGCTCAGTTGTGTCTGACTCTTTGCGACCCCATGAATCGAAGCACGCCAGGCCTCTCTGTCCATCACCAACTCCCGGAGTTCACTGAGACTCACGTCCATTGAGTCAGTGATGCCATCCAGCCATCTCATCCTCTGTTGTCCCCTTGTCCTCCTGCCCCGAATCCCTCCCAGCATCAGAGTCTTTTCCAATGAGTCAACTCTTCGCATGAGGTGGCCAAAGTACTGGAGTTTCAGCTTTAGCATCATTCCTTCCAAAGAAATCCCAGGGCTGATCTCCTTCAGAATGGACTGGTTGGATCTCCTTGCAGTCCAAGGGACTCTCAAGAGTCTTCTCCAACACCACAGCTCAAAAGCATCAATTCTTCGGTGCTCAGCCTTCTTCACATGGTCATATAATCTCCCCTAAATATTATTTGCAGCAATAATTATGCATATGGACATTTATTATAAGATTATTATTGTTCTATTTTGAGTGCTATAAAATGGTTTGAAATGATAGATTTCTAGAAAGAGATAAAAGCAATTTTGATCCTGGGCAATTAGAACAAATGGCAGAGAAAATGCTTGGCCCCACATAATGTTTTTTAGAAGTTCTTCTTTGATATGTCAAATCCAAGTTGTCTTGTAAACAGTATTTGCTTATGTGCAGTACCAACGATTGAGGATGTCATAGGTGGTCCCTTTTGTGGGATAACAGACAGATCTTGGTACCACAGAGCTACTCAAAGAGATTGTCATGGGTCACTACCTTGTTAACAATGTTTCCTTTGCCCTGTTCTTTCTTGGCCACTGCCTTTTCACATGCTTTCCTTCACACAGCTGGACCCCTTTGTTGTATGTAACATATCATGTGGAGCCCATTTTCTCTCCTGTTGCCCATGATTGAGAACAGATGTTATATACCTTTATAATTGTTTTTGCGAAATCTTGATGCCTTTTAATGGCACTTTGTACCTTTTGCAATCAGGAGGGTTAGCTGCATGCTTAGAGGCCTGTGAAGTATAGAACTTCTTTTTATTGCACACAGTTACATTCAAACCCTGGTCCTGCTGTTCCCTATTCACTGCTTGCTGGAACAATTAGCACTAATAAAGACTTTTCACAACAGGTATTAATGCCTTGCTGAAAAAGGTAAGGCCATTTGGCTTTTCTTGGAATGGGCAGGCATTGAGCTATGGAAGATAAAAAGTTCCTTGATGATAGAGAAATTTTTATTTTCCTTAATCTTTTCCATTCAAAATAAGTTGATTCTTAGTCTTTAATAATATAATTTTTCAGACTAAATAAAACACAGGTTATTAAATTTGAGTTATCAGATTCAAAATATATCTTCCTGATTTATAATTATTTTGATTGGATTGAGTAGAATAATTTGAATAAAATCACAGAGAAAGCCTTCTATATAAATACTGAGGAGTTTTCACTGGAGAATTATGGATAAACTTACTAAGATGAATTATGAGGAATTTGATTATAAATAATAAACTGAGTTTCACTGAATGTGTATTATTCAGATAGAAAATATACTTTGAATTAATGCAAATGGTATTATTTTCTTTTTTCTGCTTTCCCAAAGTAAAGCAAAGTCTAACTAAGGTGAAACTCAGAGTTCGTAAAACTCTATGCTTTCATTTAGTTTCCAGCATTAATATTAGTAACGATAAGTCTCTGTATAAGTTTTAGCATGTGCTGGATATTGACCAAGGACTTTACAGCTATTTCCCTGACTCCTTGCAGTAACACAAGGCGGCGGTGGAGCTGGGTTCTGGACCCACTTCCCCTAACCTCTAATCTATTTGATTTCTCCAAATCTTCCTTTGTCCATTTCCTGGTTAGTACTCAATTATTATGCCTACTATTACTTAAAGTAATCATGTGTCCTGAAGTTTTGTTGTACTCTGAAATAATAAAATTATATATATATATATACACACACACACACATTACACACACATACACACACACATCTGTATTTACATCAACTAGTTGTTTTTTCTAATTTCCTACCTAATTAGACTTGAAATTATAATTTAATATAAAACAGTTCCAGCTCATATAATTCTCTTTAGCACAGAAGGGCCTGGTCAATTTGGTATGGGATTTTTTTTTTTAATATTTGGGTTGATTCAAGAATAGACATCTCAAAAGTAATGAATCTTCCAGTCTATTAGCATCATATATCTGTTGAGTTTTCCCCATCATCTTAGTTTAAGCCATGGATGTCAATTTTTTGCTGGCCCCTTAATAAATGGGAAGTGTTACTTCCTTTATGTTATCTGAATTATTTTGTATAATCCTGGCATTGTTTCTTTAATAAATGTTGAAATAAATTACTTGTAAAGAATATAGATGTAATATTTCCTTCAAATACAAGATTTTTATTCTTAGAACATCAGATTCTCTCATAAATACATGACACTTAAGATTTTTTCTTTCTTCTTATGACAGTGTGGTAATCTGTGTCTTTCTTGGAATTTATCCACGTACTCTGGGCAGTAAAACTAATTCCCATAAAGTTGTACACGCTTTATCCTTATTTTCTTTTTAATTCTTGTATGATTTGTAGTGATGTCTCCTTTTCCACTTGTCATATTAGTAATTCTAACAATAACCAGTGAGGGTGTAAGAGGATATCTAACCTAAAGTGGTGACTGCAGCCATGAAATTAAAAGACACTTACTTCTTGGAAGGAAAGTTATGACCAACCTAGATAGCATATTCAAAAGCAGAGACATTACTTTGCCAACAAAGGTCCATCTAGTCAAGGCTATGGTTTTTCCTGTGGTCATGTATGGATGTGAGAGATGGACTGTGAAGAAGGCTGAGCACTGAAGAATTGATGCTTTTGAAGTGTGGTGTTGGAGAAGACTCTTGAGATTCCCGCGGACTGCAAGGAAATCCAGCCAGTCCATTCTGAAGGAGATCAGCCCTGGGATTCCTTTGGAGGGAATGATTCTGAAGCTGAAACTCCAGTACTTTGGCCACCTCATGTGAAGAGTTGACTCACTGGAAAAGACTCTGATGCTGGGAGGGATTGGGGGCAGGAAGAGAAGGGGACGATAGAGGATGAGATGGCTGGATGGCATCACTGACTCGATGGACGTGAGTCTCAGTGAACTCCGGGAGTTGGTGATGGACAGGGAGGCCTGATGTGCTGTGATTCATGGGGTTGCAAAGAATCGGACACAACTGAGCAACTGAACTGAACTGAACTGAACCTTAAGTGAGATTGTAGTTCAGTTGATGCTTTGATTTCAGTTTTTTCTTGATAAGTCTTGCTAGGGTTTTACCAGTTTCATTAATCTTTTCAAGTAACTTGCTCTTAATTTTATTCATTTTTATTTTATTTGTCTTTTTCTTATTGGCTTCAGCTCATATTTATTCATTCCATATTTTAACTTAATTTAGGTTTAATTTGCTCCTCTTTTCCTCATTTCTAGTGAAGGAAACTTTGCTCATTGATTTAAAATTTTTTTCTTAGAAATGCAAATATTTAAAACCAAAACATTTCCTTTAGCAGTGATTTAAATACATCACACAAATTTTGATTATGTTTTTACTTGTTGTTGTTCATACATTCAGTCATGTCTGAATCCTTAAGATCCGATCGACTCCAACACACCAGGTACCCTGTCCTTTACGATCTCTGGAAGCTTGCTCAATCTTAGGTCCATTGAGTTGGTGATGCCATCCAACCATGTTATCCTCTGTTGTCCCCTTCTCCTCCTGCCTTCTATCTTTCTCAGCATCAGGGTCTTTTCCAAAGAGCTGAGCCTTCGCATCAGGTGGCCAAAGTATTGGAGCTTCAGCTTCAGCATCAGTCTTTCCAATGAATACCAGGGTTGATTTCTTTTAGGACTGACTGGTTTGACTCCTTGCAGTCCAATGGACTCTCAAGAGTCTTCTCCAGCACTGTTGTGCAAAAGTATTAGCTCTTTGGTGCTCAGCTTTCTTTATAGTCCAACTCTCACATCCATACATGACTACTGGAGAAACCATGTCTTTGACTATATGGACCTTTGTTGGCAAAGTCATGTGTCTGCTTTTTAATACACTGTCTAGGTTTGTTAAAGCTTTTCTTCCAAGGAGCAAGCATCTTTTAATTTCATGGCTGCAGTCACAGTCTGCAGTGATTCTGGAGCCCAAGAAAATAAAGTCTTTCACTGTTTCCATTGTTTGCCAATCTGTTACCATGAAAATTATGGGACCGAATATCATGATCTTAGTTTTTTTAATGTTGAGTTTTAAGCCAACTTTTTCACTCTCCTCTTCACCTTCATCAAGAAACTCTTCACTTTCTGCCACAAGGGTGGTGTCATCTGCATATCTGAGATTATTGATATTTCTGTCCTGACAATCTTGATTCCAGTTTGAGCTTCATCCAGATGGGCATTTCCCATGATGTACTCTGCAAAATACTTAAATAAACAGGATCACAGTATACAATCTTGATTCTCTCCATTCCTAATTTTGAACCACTCTATTGTTCCATGTTCAATTCTAACTTTTACTTCTTAACCTGCATACAGGTTTCTCGGGAGACAGGTAAGGTGGTCTGGTATTCCCATCTCTAAGAATTTTCTGCAGTTTGTTGTGAAATGTTCTTATTTCACATTTCTAAATAATTTTATTAATTTATTATTTATTCATGACTATATGAAAACTGCTTAGTTTTCAACTATTTGAAGATTTTCCAGATACTTTTGTTGTTGATTTTAATTTCATTTTGGTCAGGGTATAAAAATTCTTCGAAATTTATCAAGACTTATTTCTAGTTCCACACAATGGTTCACCTTTGTAAATGGCCCATGTATGCTTGAAAAAGTTGTGTGTTCTCCTGCAGTCATTTAACATTACAGATGGGCAATATCTATACAAGTGTACATCTTTTATAATTTCTGTTTTCCTCCCAACCTTCTAGTACTGTTTTCTGCCAGGTCTTGCAGAATTTTGCTCTTGATATGTGTAACTTAGTATTAGAACACAGGATAAAGTAAACAGCTTTCAAGATCTGCCTACTTGTACAACTAACTCCTCTGGTTAATTGTCCCTCAAGTTCTAGAAGCCTCACTTTGGTGGAGGTGTGATGTAGTAGAGTTGTTAAACATTTTAGAGTGTAGTTTGCCAATGTTTACCATAATTTAAAATAGGAGTTCTAGCAATTATATTTATATAATTTTTCTCTATGTAAAATATGCCATTGGAATTTTGATAGGGATTGCAATGAATCTATAGATAGGTTTGGTTAGAGGAAATATTTTAAAACTAAGTCTTTTGATCCATGAACATATCTTTCCATTGAGTTGTGCCTTTAATTTCTTAAAGCATTATATAATTGCTTATAATGAAATAAAACTAGAAACAACCTAAATGTCCAAGTAGAAAGTAAAAGTGAAAGTTGCTCAGGCATGTCCAACTCTTTGCAACCCCATGGACTGTATAGTCCATAGAATTCTCCAGGCCAGAATACTGGAGTGGGTAGCCTGTCCCTTCCCCAGGGGATCTTCCCAACCCAGGGATCGAACCTAGGTCTCCTGCATTGCAGGAGGATTTTTTACCAGCTGAGCCACAAGCTAAGCCCATCCAACTAGAGGGGTATATTAAATTATGATATATTCATCTGGAGGATTTTTACTCTAATGATTACCTATCATTGTACAACAAAATTATTGCAAAACTTAGTAACTTAAAACAATAAACCTTTGTAATCCTTATCAGACAAATTCCTTCTTTTAAGATATTTTCCTTAAAATCAGCATCTGTCACAATGCTTTGGGAGATCAACAGCTTTCTCAATGAGAGAAAGAGAAGAGCTTGCTTTCCACATTCCCAAATTAACTGTTCCTTTTGAAATGCAATTTAGAACACTGGATAAGCACAAAGATCCTGTAACCATATTCCCTATTTTCAAATTCTTGATATATTACTTGCTTGTATAACATTTTATTAATAGATAAAATACATTATATCTCATTTCCCAGCCCTCAAGTAGAAAGTTTAACAATAGTGGTCATCATTCAGTGGTTTTTCACTATTGATTAAATTAATTAGTGGAAAATACTCAGCCCAAGGTTTAATTCAGTATATATGAGATAGTTTACAATAATTGTTTTCTAATTCCACTCTGTTTATTGTTTTCTTGGTTGTGCAAAAGCTTTTTAGTCTGATGTAGTCTCACTTACCTATTTTTGCCTTCATTTCTTGTTTCACAATCAATGTCATGAATCTTTTCACTTATGTTTTCTTTTAGGAGTTTTACAGTCCCATTTCTTACAGTTAAGTCTTTAATCTATTTTGAATTAATTTCTGTTTATGATGTAAGATAGGTAACTAGTTTCATTCTGATGCATATTAATGTCCAATTTTCTTAACACAATTTGTTCTTCAGAGTGTGAAGTCTCCACTGTGTATTTTTGACATCCTTGTCAAGATTAGTTGACAGTGTATAGATAATTATTTTCTGGGGTTTTTATTCTATTCCATTGGCCTAAATGTCTGACTTCATGCCAATATCATACAGTTTTAATTACTGTGACTCTATAATACATTTTGAAACCAGGAATTGTGGTGTCTCCAGTTTTTGTTCTTGTTGAAGATTGCTTTGGCTATTCAGGGTCTTTTGAGGTTCCATATGACTTTTGGGATTTTTTTCTATGTAGAATATGCCACTGGAATTTTGATAGGGATTGCAATGAATCTATAGATGGGTTTGGTTAGAGGAAATATTTTAAAACTAAGTCTTTTGATTGTGAACATGTCTTTCTATTGAGTTGTGCCTTTAATTTCTTTCATCAATATTTGGGTTTCACTATACAGGTCTTTAACTTCCTTGGTTAAGTTTATTCCTAAGTATTGCATTCTTTTTGGTGATATTGCCTAATTGATTTTCATGTTGAACCATTCTTATAGCCCAGTAATAAAACCCCTTGGTTATGGTTATGACTCTCTCCCTTAAAAATTCACCTGACAGTTTCATTCAGAATCATCTCCCTTTTTATTATCTTACTATTAAGTCCTTAGGGACATTTATTGCACCTGCAAAATCTATTTATTTCTAACCTATCCATGAACATGAGTCCATCACTTTCACTGGCCCAAATCCACATAAAGAGAGAGGATTATACAGGGTGTGTACAACATCTGAACTTTCTGTTTTCTACAGCTCAGATGCACTTTTTGTTAAAAATATAAACATTGTGTAGTCAATTTTTGCCTGGAAAATCCCATGGACGGAGGAGCCTGGTAGGCTGCAGTCCATGGGGTAACTAAGAGTCGGACATGACTGAGCAATTTCACTTTCACTTTTCACTTCATGCATTGGAGAAGGAAATGGCAAGCCACTCCAGTGTTCTTGCTTGGAGAATCCCAGGGACAAGGAAGCCTGGTGGGCTGCCATCTACGGGGTTGCACAGAGTCAGACACTGATGAAGCGACTAAGCAGCAGAAGCAGCAACAGCAGCAACAGGCAAATTTGGCCTTGGAGTACAGAATGAAGCAGGGCAAATGCTAATAGAGTTTTGCCAAGAGAACGCACTGGTCATGGCAAACACCCTCTTCCAACAACATAAGAGAAGACTCTACACATGGACATCACCAGATGGTCAATACTGAAATCAGACTGAGTATATCCTTTGCAGCCAAATATGGAGAAGTTCTATACAGTCAGCAAAAACAAGACCGGGAGCTGACTGTGGCTCAGATCATGAACTCCTTATCGCCAAATTCACAGTTACATTGAAGAAAGTGAGAAAACCACTAGACCATTTAGGTATGACCTAAATCAAATCCCTTATGATTATACAGTGGATGTGAGAAATAGATTTAAGGGACTAGATCTGATAGACAGAGTGCCTGATGAACTATGGATGGAGGTCCCTGACACTGTAGAGGAGACAGGGATCAAGACCATCCCAAAGAAAAAGAAATGTAAAAAGGCAAAATAGCTGCTGAGGAGGCCTTACAAATAGCTATGAAAAGAAGGGAAGTGAAAAGCAAAGGAGAAAAGGAAAGATATAAGCATCTGAATGCCGAGTTCCAAAGAATAACAAGGAGAGATAAGAAAGCCTTTCTCCACAATAAATGCAAAGAAATAGAGGAAATCAACAGAATGGGAAAGACTAGAGATCTTTTTAAAAAAAAATAGAAAGAGTTCACACAAAGATGGACTCAATAAAGGACAGAAATAGTACGAACATAACAGAGGCAGAAGATATTAAGAAGAGGTGTCAAGAATACACTGAACTGTACAAAAAAAAAAAAAAGTGTTCAAAACTCAGATAATCATGAAGGTGTGATCACTCACACTCACCTAGAGCCAGACATCCTGGAATGTAAAGTCAGGTGGGCCTTAGGAAGCATCACTATGAACAAAGCTAGTGGAGGTGATGGAATTACAATTGAGCTATTTCAAATACTGAAAGATGATGCTATGAAAGTGCTGCACTCAATATGTCAGCATTTGGAAAACTCAGCAGTGGACACAAGGCTGGAAAAGGTCAGCTTTCATTCCAATCCCAAAGAAAGGCAATGCCAAAGAATGCTCAAACTACTGCACAATTGCACTCATCTCACATGCTAGTATGCTGCTGCTAAGTCTCTTCATTCGTGTCCGACTCTGTGCAACCCCATAAATGGTAGCCCACCAGGCTCCCCCTCCCTGGGATTCTCCAGGCAAGAACACTGGGAGTGGGTTGCCATTTCCTCCTCCAATGCATGAAAATGAAAAGTCAAAGTGAAGTCGCTCAGTCGTGTCCGACTCTTAGCAACTCCATGGACTGCAGCCTACCAGGCTCCTCCTCCCGTGGGATTTTCCAGGCAAGAGTACTGGAGTGGGGTGCCACTGCCTTCTCCAACATGCTAGTACAGTAATGCTCAAAATTATCCAAGCCAGGCTTAAGCAATATGTGAACCGTGAACTTCCAGATGTTCAAGCTAGTTTTAGAAAAAGCAGAGGAACCAGAGATCAAATTGCCAACATCTGCTGGATCATCAAAAAAGGAAAAGAGTTCCAGAAAAAATATCTATTTCTGTTTTATTGACTATGCCAAAGCCTTTGACAGTGTGGATCACAATAAACTGGAAAATTCTGAAGCCTATGGGAATACCTGACCACCTGACCTGCCTCTTGAGAAACCTGTATGCAGATCAGGAAGCAACAGTTAGAACTGGACATGGAACAACAGACTGGTTCCAAATAGGAAAAGGATTACATCAAGGCTGTATATCGTCAGCCTGCTTATTTAACTTATATAAAGAGTACATCATGAGAAACGCTGGGCTGGAAGAAGCACAAGCTGGAACACAGATTGCTGGAAGAAATATCAATAACCTCAGGTATGCAGATGACACCACACTTATAGCAGAAAGTGAAGAACTAAAGAGCCTCTTGATGAAAGTAAAAGAGGAGACTGAAAACGTTGGTTTAAAGCTCAATATTCAGAAAACTAAGACCATGGGATCTGGTCCCATCTCTTCATGGGAAATAGATGGGGAAACAGTGGAAACAGTGTCAGACTTTATTTTGGGGGGCTCCAAAATCACTGCAGATGTTGACTGCAGCCATGAAATTAAAAGATGCTTACTCTTTGGAAGGAAAGTTTTGACCAAATTAGATAGCATATTAAAAATCAGAGACATTACTTTGTCAACAAAGGTCCATCTAATCAAGGCTATGGTTTTTCCAGTAGTCATGTATGGATGTGAGATTTGGACTATAAGGAAAGCTGAGTGCTGAAGAACTGATGCTTTTGAACTGTGGTGTTGGAGAAGACTCTTGAGAGTCCCTTGGATTGCAAGGAGATCCAATCAGTCCATCCTAAAGGAAATCAATCCTGGGTTCCATTGGAAGGACTCAGTCTGAAGCTGAAACTCCAATACTTTGGCCACCTGATGTGAAGAGGTGACTCATTTGAAAAGACTCTGATGCTGGAAAAGATTGAAGGTGGGAGGAAAAGGGTACAACAGAGGATTCAATGCTTTGACGGCATCACTCTCTCAACTGGCATGAGTTTGAATAAACTCCAGGAGTTCGTGATGGACAGGGAGGCCCGGCATGCTGCAGTCCATGGAGTCACAAAGAGTCGGACATGACTGAGTGACTTAACTGACCTGAACTGAATATGTTCAGTGTAGTAAGCTAACTGGCAGATTGTAGGTATTGAAAGTACAGCTAATAAATGAAAAGAGAGTGATTAAGAACAAATAATAAAAATTCTAAATGATCAAATTGAGAATGAAGTATCTGAAAGCAAAAACTATTTTTAAATAGTGATGTAATTATTTTAATAATTATAAAGCCCCCTGTGAAGTAGATGGAGTAATAATATCATTTCATCACAGTGAAATATTAAGCAGTGAGGTTTGTTCAAGAAAATATGAAAAATATTAATAACCATGCAGATCTAAAGCAATAAGATAGGTGATGAAATCAAACACATATAAGGTGTTTTGAATATTAGTGGGATTTTTTTACATGAATATCTACTTGTATTTGTAGTCAATAATTTATTCTTATTTCAAGTTCATGTTCTCATGATTTTGCAAAATGAGATGGGAAGAATATTTGTTTTTAATCTACAGATGAATTTGTATAGAGCAGGTGTTTTCTCCTTAAATGTATGAAAGAATCCCCAAGTGAAGCTCATTTGAGACTGGAGTTTTCTTTTTAAGAAAATACAAATTATGAATTCAAGTTCATTAATAGTAGAGGATTATTTAGATATTCTAAGTATTGTGTCAATTATATTGTTTTCAATAAAATTGTTTTAAAATGTAAACTAAAATTTTTCTTACTACTTAGTTTTTATAACTCTAAGATATATGGTAATGTTTCCTTTTATTCTTGGCACAAAAATATGTTTTATTAATATAATGAATTTTATTTTTATTAATATTCAAGAATTTTTGTTTTAAAATTGTTTTCTCATTTCATGTTTATCATGGTTTCCTCTGCTTCCCTTGGAGTTACTTTGCTCTGCTTTTTCTAGCTCGTATAGTAGTGTACTGGTTTCCTGTGGCTGCTGTAACAAAGATGGTGGTTTCAAACCACACTCATTTATTCTTTCATAGGTCCTGATGCCAGAAATCCAAAATCAAAATGTTGGCAGGGCTGAATTACCTCCAATGACTCTTAAAGAAATTCTAGACTGCCTTTTCCAGGTGATGATGGCTCTAGGAATTTCCTGATTAAGGATGTATCCCTCCAACCCTTTTATCTGTGGTCACATTGTCTCCTCTTCAGTATGCCAAATCTTCCTCTGGAACTGTCCCTGGATTTAGGGCCCAAGGAAATACCTAAGGGAATATCTATTAATAACATCAGCAAAGACCCTTTTACTAAATAAGGTACCATTCCCAGGTTCTGAGAATTAGGATACTGACATACTTTCTGAAATCTAACATTCAACCCAATGCAATGTGTTAGTTAAATACTTCAATTATGGACTTTCTCTTATTTATTTAAGGCTATAAATTTTCCATTGAACACAGATTCTGTGCCACAAATCATGATACTTTTTACTTGTATTATTATTTGATTCAAACTATTTCTATAAGTAATATATATATATATATATATACACACACACACATCCTATTAGAGTTATTGATTCAAAATATTTTGTGATTTCTTCATTGAAATATGGTACATAAAATACTCAGAAGGGTTTTGCTTAATAACATTGTTTTATTATACTTTTGGTATTGAATTTTAGATTTCTTTCACTAGGGTTAATAGTCTCAGTATACCTTTGGTCTTTGAAATAAATATATATTTGCCCAGAATTGATAAATATTAAAAGTTTTCATATTTTATAATCTTAATTTCATTGGTGGGGGTTATGATTTTAACGGAGAAGGCAATGGCATCCCACTCCAGTACTCTTGCCTGGAAAATCCCATGGATGGAGAAGCCTGCTAGGCTGTAATCCACGGGGTTGCTAAGAGTCGGACACGACTGAGCGACTTCGCTTTCACTTTTCACTTTCATGCATTGGAGAAGGAAATGGCAACCCACTCCAGTGTTCTTGCCTGGAGAATCCCAGGGATGGGGGAGCCTGGTGGCTGCCGTCTATGGGGTCACACAGAGTCAGACACGACTGAAGTGACTTAGCATAGCATAGCATGATTCTAAACATGAATTTTATCACATTTGCTAATCTTGTTATTCAAATATCTATTTTAAATTTGTCAGATTTTTCTATGTTATGAAAGAATTGTGTTAATATGGTTCAATATTTTAAAATTTCAACTTTAATCAGTTGCTTTATTGCATATTTTGAAGTTATGCTATTAGTTTCAATAAAATAGGAATTTTATAGTTTTATTTAAATTTTTTTCATAACTAAATGTATCTTTTTGTGTCATATACATATGGATTTTAGTTTATTTTGACTGAAAACAGTTTGTTGTCATACGCTAAGATGTTCAGTAGCAAATGAAATGCAAAATATCAGAGTAATTTGTTGGTTGTTTCATTCAACACTTTCAAAATTGGAACTCTGGCAACCCTGAGTGGTTTCTTTGCTTCCTCATCCTAATGAGACTCTCTTATTCAGTTTCTATTCACTGCACAGTTAATCCTTGAATGCTCTGAGTGAAACAGCAGGAAGAAGTATGTGACTCATGGCTTAGTGCCATCCTTTTCTCTAAGGTAATGGTCATTCAAGTTTAGTCTGTCTTGGTTGTACTCTGAAGCCTTCAAATAATTTTTTGTCCATTTTCTCAAGTGCTTATAATTGGTCTCTCAAGGAGGCTTTAACTTTAACACGGCTAGAAGCCATGGTGCTTTTATAAGGGGGTTGTGGAAAGCAGGCATTGCATATTGCGCCAGTTGCATATTTCTCATTCATTCAAATCATGTCCTGAGGCAGTCTGCCCTTTCACATGGATATAGCTTGTCACAAAGTTTTGATAATTTTTCCAAGTTCCAAATTCAACTTATAGCCATTTCTAGGAAGTCAGTGGAAGCACACACACACAAATCTGTGGCATATAGAAGTTTATTTCTCTGTAAATGAATGATTCAAATAAAGATGTTCAGAGCTAGTAGAGCACTCGTCCACTGTAAATTTGTTTTTTTGGTTTTTTTTCACCCATGTTCACAGTGGCTGCTGCCATTTTCAGTTGCCCAGCAATAGCTAAGAGATGTTGAAGTAGACTCGCAGGTTCTTCTTCCTCTTTAGAAGTGACAAGTTGTACACTGGTGCAAGAATTTGGCCATAAGAAGCTACAAAGAAAAACATTTTTGCCATTGATCAAGCGAAAATCTCTAACTGAGTAAGGAAATGGATATAACTCTACAGCAAGTAGTTCCTACCATTTCCATCTTTGCTTTCTCAGGGATGGAAAAGATATGGAGATGTTCAGAGTATAATGTGGTATGGAGGTGTAATGGCAAACATAAACCACAAAGTTCTAGTCTTCTGAAAGAAATCAGATACAACTCTATTCACTTCCACTCCTACAGATCATTTTCTATCAAATAATTTTAATACCAGCTGGCATGAGCCCTCTGAATATGCCCTCCTGCAAAATTATGTTATCTAAAGTACACTCTCCACAGTCCAACAGCTTACAGCTCCTTACACCATACTCAGAATGAAATAAAATTTATTTTTTTGCAGACTTTGAGTTTAGTTTCTTCTGAAACATGTCATTGTTTCTTCAGCTGATTTTTGCCATATCAAATTCTTCATTGAAGTAATTATAAAATGTTGAACAGTACTGTTAATGTGCAATTCTGAGAGCTTAATGTAGATATTATACTCTCAGTTCATTGTATGTGGTAATCCTTTTGTTTCCCAGGATAAAAGTGCCAGTATCAAAATTGTCAATTTCAGTGAGAAAATTCATATAGCAATGCCTCCGTTTTCATATAGTTAAGGTAGTTATTTTCGTCAGTTGTTTTAACTTCGCTTTCTAGTATGATCCCTGGGTCAGGAAGATCCCCTAGATACAGAAAAGGCAACACACTCCAGTAAGGGAAATCCATGGACAGAGGAGACTGGTGAGCTACAGTCCATGGGATCGCAAAGCCTCAAAAATGACTTAGTGACTAAACAACAAACAACAACTAGCACAGCTAACATTATTGACACATTGGTTTCAATGCACAGTGGAAATAGAAGTACAGAATAAAGGTCCTCTCTACTTATTTTCTTCTTTGGTATTGTTTTTAAGTGACACACTATTGTAGTTAGTGGTAGTAACAAAATTGGAAGTAGGACTGAGTGAATCTTTGTACATTTGAGAGGCCTTCTAATTCTGCAGATCAATTCTTACCATTGCATTTTTCTCAAGGATCATTTCTAGTAGACTGATTTTCTCTGGGTTTGTAGCTGGAGATAGGGGTAACTAAGTATTTTTAGTTAAATTATTTTATCTTTCTTAAGATACATTTGATAAATGGAAATAAGATTTTGACCAGGCCAAGTGCAATCACACTTAATATAGCTGTATAGTTCATTCAAACTGTGGGTTTCTCTCCAGCGCATATACATCATCTAAGAAAAAGACATTTTACAAGAAAGAGATATGCTGTAAACAGTTATAAATGGGAAGATAAATGTGATCAATAGCTTAAAGAAGAAACTAAAGAATAATGAATTCCCATTTTTAAATATTATGCATGAGTTGGCATTTAGAAATTCACATGGGCCTATGTGAAAATCATGTGATATCTGATGTCTAGAACTCAAGAAATGGGTCACAATCTTTCTCCCACACTCAATAATTTTCACAAATATGCATATGAGGGATACCTTTTTAATAAATACTGAAAGTAAATCCCAGATCACTAATATTTCATTAAGAAGGTCAAATTTAATTGAATGTATTATAGATCTTATCTTTTTCTCTATTTTCCCAAGTGACAAAGAAAATGTAATTATTTTTGAAGCATGATAATATGCTATAAATGTGTGACATTTTCACAGTTTAAGCAATAAAACTCACTCTAGGGGGGTTTGTTGGAACATAATATTAATATAACTAAGCTATATTGATTTTGATTAAATATGCTAGCATGTTACTGATAACATATCCTCTAAAGTGTTTTAAAGGACCATCAAGTATTACATGTATAAAATTGCTTAATGTTTGACGATATTTTTCTACAAACACGTTTGTCTATTTACATGGTTTGTGAACACATATTCTTTTTTTAATTATTTTTTAATTTTAATTGGAAGCTAATTACAATATTGTGGTGGTTTTTGCCCTACATGCATTGACATGAATCAGCCATAGGTGTACATGTGTCCCCAATCCCAAACTCCCCTCCCACCTTCCTCCCCATCCCATTCCTCTGGGTTGTCCCAGTGCACTGGGTTTGAGTGCCCTGTTTCATGCATCAAACTTGGACTGGTCATCTGTTTCACATATGGTAATATACATATTTCAATGTTATTCTCTTGAATCATCCCACCCTCATCTTCTCCCACAGAGTCCAAAAGTCTAGTGAGCACATATTCTTAATTAAAATACTCATTTTAGTGTATTTGGGTTGATCGAAATATTTGTTCTAACATGTCATGGAAAAATTCAAATGAATTTTTTAGCCAAATGATACTACAAAATTTCTCCTGCAAGATACAACCTTATTTTCATATATTTGGAAAATATTCATACTAAGAATATTGAAAGAATTTCTAATTTGTGAATGGATAGCTTCAATTTTATTCTTGTGTTGTAGAGATGATAAGAAATCAGAAGTAATGTAAATGAACTGATTCCAAAATTGACCACCTCACAATTTAATATCTAGTGAATTCTCGCCCAATTCATGAGTCCATTTGTTTCACCAGATGTGTTAGCTGCTCAGTCATGTCCAACTCTTTGCAAACCTATGGACTGCAGAATGCCAGGCTCCTCTGTCCATGAGATTCCTCAGGCGAGAATACTTCAGTGGGTTTCCATTACTTCTCCAGAAGATCTTCCTAACCCAGGGATCAAACCTATATCTTATGTATTGCAGGCAGATTCTTTACTATATGAGCCACCAGGGAAGAACTTTTTGCTAGCTAGACATATTATTTTTCCTTATTTTTTTAATTGTAGATTACATATGATGTAATAAAATATTCATATTTCATTGACAAACCAAAGCAGCACTGCATATATTAACCTAGTTATAAAATATCATACACATTTTAGTAAAAATGTAAGCTAAGTTTTATTGAAGATTTATATAAATTAGCTTAGGTAATTCAGCTCAAAGCAAAGGGTAAAAGGAAAGATATCCCCATTTGAATGCTGAGTTCCAAAGAATAGCAAGGAGAGATAAGAAAGCCTTCCTCAGTGATCAGTGCAAAGAAATGGAGGAAAACAACAGAATGGGAAAGACTAGAGATCTCTTCAAGAAAACTGGAGATACCAATGGAACATTTCATGCAAAGATGGGCTCAATAAAGGACAGAAATGGTAGGGACCTAACAGAAGCAAAAGATGTTAAGAATAGGTGGCAAGAATACACAGAAGAACTGTACAAAAAATATCTTCACAACCCAGATAATTACGATGGTGTGATCACTCACCTAGAGCCAGGCATCCTGGAATGTGAAGTCAAGTGGGCCTTAGGAAGCACCACTATGAACAAAGCTAGTGGAGGTGATGGAACTCCAGTGGAGCTATTTCAAATCCTGGAAGATGATGCTGTGAAAGTACTGCAGTCAATATGCCAGCAAATTTGGAAAACTCAGCAGTGGCCACAGGACTGGAAAAGGTCAGCTTTCATTCGAATCCAAAACAAAGGCAATGCCAAAGACTGTTCAAACTACCACACAATTGCACTCATCTCACATGCTGGTCAAGTAATGCTCAAAATTCTCCAAGCCGGGCTCCAGCAGTACGTGGACCATGAACTTCCAGATGTTCAAGCTGGTTTTAGAAAAGGCAGAGGAACCAGAGATCAAATTGCCAACATCCGCTGGATCATAGAAAAAGCAAGAGAGTTCCAGAAAAACATCTATTTCTTCTTTATTGACTATGCCAAAGCCTTTGACTGTGTGGATCACAATAAACTGTGGAAAATTCTGAAAGAGATGAGAATACCAAACCACTGGACATGGAACACCAGACTGCTTCCAAATAGGAAAAGGAGTACGTTGAGGCTGTATATTGTCACCCTGCTTATTTAACTTCTATGCAGAGTACATCATGAGAAACGCTGGGCTGGAGGAAGCACAAGCTGAAATCAAGATTGCCGGGAGAAATATCAATAACCTCAGATATGCAGATGACACCATCCTTATGGCAGAAAGTGAAGAGGAACTAAAAAGCCTCTTGATGAAAGTGAAAGAGGAGAGTGAAAAAGTTGGCTTAAAGCTCAACATTCAGAAAACTAAGACCATGGCATCCGGTCCCATCAATTCATGGCAAATAGATGGGGAAACAGTAGAAACAGTGGCTGACTTTATTTTTCTGGGCTCCAAAACCACTGCAGATGGTGATTGCAGCCACAAAATTAAAAGACACTTATTCCTTGGAAGGAAAGTTATGGCCAACCTAGACAGCATTTTAAAAAACAGATAAATTACTTTTTCAACAGAGGTCCGTCTAGTCAAGGCTACGGTTTTTCCAGTGGTCATGTATGTGGACATTTTTCCTGGGCTTATAAGGCTCCCTGTTTCTGAGAACTTTTCCTGTGACGTATTTACCGCCAGGGGCATGTGAAGAGAATCTGGCTCATCATAACCTCCTGTGTGTGATTCTATCACTCTTCCCCATCTACCGAAAGAGTATCGATCCCCACAGCAGTATCATGTTAAAGTGCGAAGAACTTTTATCAACTTTGTTCCATGAATGACTTGATGGAATTGAGTCCTAATCAGGAATCCCTCATTTAGACTTCAGATGCATGAGAAATCAAATTAGATTGTGCTAACTAAGTCATTAATATTTGGGCCCTTATAGATTATGCAGACTCACATTTTTTAAAAATAATCAATGCCTAATAGGGTCGTTGGGGAGAAGGCGATGGCACCCCACTCCAGTACTCTTGCCTGGCAAATCCCATGGATGGAGGAGCCTGGTGGGCTACAGTCCATGGGGTCGCTAAGAGTCAGATACGACTGAGCGACCTTCATTTTCACTTTTCACTTTCATGCATTGGAGAAGGAAATGTCAACCCACTCCAGTGTTCTTGCCAGGACGGGGGAGAATCCCAGGGACGGGGGAGCCTGGTGGGCTGCCATCTATGGGGTCACACAGAATCGGTCACGACTGAAGTGACTTAGCAGCAGCAGCAGCAGTCTCTATTATAGTTTGCTCCTCTGTTCGTCAAATATCAATTTCATAATTCTTTTAGCATATATATCATTCTCATTCTTTCCCTAGTGGAGATCCAACGTGTTTCCATCAAATTTCTTCACCCAGTTACACGAAGCTGGGATTCTAGAACATGTGAACCAAGAAGACAGTTTACTCCCAGCTCATACACTGTACAATGGTGGGACAGAAGTAATATCATTGTAATTAATCTCTGTTTTGAAAATAAAGTATGGGACTACATCCCAGAGAAATGGTGAAGTGCAAACTGGGGGAAGATCCTTAATTATAATCTAATTCTGTCCTCTGGATAAAAATCTCTGGTCTATTGTCTTTTGGAATCCCTTGCTTAAATTTCTGGGACAACCTTTGCCTTTTGAGGGTACATAAAGTGAGTATTTAACTTATATTCAGAGTACACCGTGTGAAATGCCAGGATGGATGAAGCACAAGTTAGAGTCGAGATTGCCGGGAAAAATATCAATAACCTCAGATACGCAGATGACACCACCCTTATGTCTGAAAGCAAAGAAGAACTAAAGAACCTCTTGATGAAAGTGAAAGAGGAGAGTGAAAAAGCTAGCTTAAATCTCAACATTCAAAAAACTAAAGTTAAAACTAAGATCAGCATCCAGTCCCATCACTTCATGGCCAATAGATGGGAAAACAATGGTAACAGTGACAGATTTTATTTTCTTGTGCTCCAAAATCACTGTTGATGATTTTTACCACAGCCACGAAATTAAAAGATGGAAGAAAAGCATTGATAAATCTAGACAGCATATTAAAAAGCAGATACATTACTTTGCCAACAAAGGTTCAACTAGTCGAAGCTGTGGTTTTTCCAACAGTCAAATATGGATATGACAGTTGGACCATAAAGAAGCTGAGAACCAAAGAATTGATGTTTATGAACTGTGGTTGGAGAAGATTCTTGAGAATTCCTTGGACAGCAAGCAGATCAAGCCAGTCGATACTATAGGAAATCCAGTCCTGAATATACATTGGAAGGACTGATGTTGGAGCTGAAACTCCAGTACTTTGGCCACCTGATGCAAGAACTGACTCATTGGAAAAGACCTTGATGCTGGGAGGGATTGAGGGCAGAAGGAGAAGGGGATGACAGAGGATTAGGTGGCTGGATGGCATCACTGACTCTAACTCAAAACACATGAGTGTTTTGTAGAGTTTGAGTAGACTCCTGGAGTTAGTGATGGTCAGGGAGGCCTGGCGTGCTGCGATTCATGGGGTCGCAAAGAGTCGGACAAGACTGAGCAACTGAACTGAACTGAACTGAAAGTGAGTATGGCAGAGAAGGCAATGGCACCCCACTCCAGTACTGTTGCCTGGAAAATCCTATGGACAGAGGAGCCTGGTGGGCTGCAGTCCCCGGGGTTGCTAAGAGTTGGACACGACTGAGCGACTTCACTTTCACTTTTCACTTTCATGCATTGGAGAAGGAAATGGCAACGCACTCTAGTGTTCTTGCCTGGAGAATCCCAGGGACAGGGGAGCCTGGTGGGCTGCCGTCTATGGGGTCGCACAGAGTCGAACACGACTGAAGCGACTTAGCAGTAGTAAAGTAAATATGGAGGCAGAAGGCTATATCTTATGGAATGTAAGAGTTCCATAGACAGTGTCCTATGCATGAACATTTGAAATCTTAAGAGTACCTTTAAAACCTGTTTAGCCAAAATATATTAAGTTTTAGTGTTTAGTTTTGTTGGTATTACGTGAAAGTTGCTCAGTCGTGTCTGACTCTTTGTGACCCCATGGACTATACAGTCCATGGAATTCTCCAGGCCAGAATACTGGAGTAGGTAGCATTTCCCTTCACCAGCAGATCTTCCAGACCCAGGGAACAGATACAAAGTACTATATAGAAAATAAATAATCAACAAAGTCCTCCCAGGTCTCCTGTATCACAGGCAGATTCTTTACCAGCTGAGCCACAGGGGAAGCCCCAGAATACTGGAGTTGGTACTCTAGCCATTCTCCAGGGGATCTTCCCAACCCAGGAATCGAACTGGCATCTCCTGCATTGCAGGCAGATTCTTTACCAACTGAGATATGAGGGAAGCCGATTGTTGGTATTATAATTTCCTCAAAAGAATAATATGCTTCTGACTTGTTTCTAGTCAGTATTGTACCTTGTGTTAATAACTATACTGGAATTCTGTGTTAGAAAAATTTGTGAAATGCAATTCATTTCCTTGCTTTGAATTCTTTCTAATTTTTTTCAAAACAAATTACAGCTACCTTGAGACAACCCCAATTTATGTGGGAAAGAAATACTCTTAATCATATTTTTGTCCCAAAGATGATTCTTAATTGGCTGTTTGTACACAATTTCCTTTTCTATCTATCTTCTCTCTTCGGAGTGAAGGAAAAGCTGATTTTTCTGTTGGGGCTATACTTGAGCTAGCAGCTTCCTTTCCTACAGATGAGTTATTATCCCATTTATAGGTGAGAATAATGAGGCACAAACTCTGGGTTGTATAATGTATCTTGTGGTTTTGAAGTTAAGATTTAAATGCAGCCGATTTCCTAAAGATAGTATGACCTGCTCTTATGTCTCTTACACCCTTTATCTTCTGCCCATAATGGGTTCTTTCTGTCAGGGTTCAAATATTGATCTACACAGCACAGAAGTGGAACAGATTTTATTACATTTCCTCATAATCTTCATGAGTTCTTGCTCTAAGTTTCTTTGAATCCAATCCTTCCTCTATATTTCACTGAAAAATTGAAGTCCATGTGCATATAACCTCACTGAAGTGGGTGTCTGGAAGTATATGCTGGTTACACATTTCATCTATAAGCAGGGGCAGGTCCAAGTTTTGCTCAGACTGCAAGGAGAACTCCTGCTACATGTGCACATCTCTACACATGTGACAAATCTGACTCTCTGCAAGTGGCATTGATTTCATGTTTTAAGATCCATTCGTATGTGTTAAACACAGGGATATGCATATGGGTGTTTTGTGGCCACATCATATGATTCTTCTGTAGCAATTTAGAGTGGACAAATATTTTGAATTAGTTGATGCGATAAATTTTTATGTGCTTTTTCTTAAAAACACTGTCTATGTATTGTCATATTTCTGCACTTAACGCTTGTCAATTAGCAGAAGCTCAGAAATATTTTAAATGAACATTTTAAAGGAAACTTCACTGAAAATTACAAGGGAGTAGATCTGAGAGAGGTCCTTCCCTTCCCTAGGTTTACTAAGTTCTGTAGCGTATTTCTATGATTTGTGTGGAAAAACCAGTACTTTCTTTAATAGTCTGTGGTAGGCAGAATAATGGCCCTCCAAAAAGCCAATGTCTTGATTCCCTAAAATGGTGAATGTGTTACATTACATGTTAAAGAGACTTAAATAGATGTCATTCAGATTGAGATTCAGGTTAAGAGTCATATTGAGATGGGAAAATTATCCTGGATTACACAGGTAGGCCCAGCCTAACCACATGAGTTTTGTCTTTTAATTACTGAATGAATTGATGTCCGTGCTGGGTCTTTGTTGCCTTGTGAGGGCTTTTCTCTAGTTGCAGAGAGCAGGGTCGATCTCCTGGTTGTGGTGCATGGGCTGCTCATTGCAGTGGCTTCTCTTGTGGAGCACAGACTCTAGGTGCATGTGTTTTGGTATTTGCAGACTACAGACTCTAGAGCACGGGCTCTGCAGTTTTGGTGCAAGAAATTAGTTGCTCTGAGGCAGGTGGAATCCTCCCAGGCCAGGGATCAAACCCATGTCCCCTGCATTGGCAGGCAGATTCCCATCCACTGCACCCCAGGGAAGTCCACCACATGAGTTTTTCAAAGCAGAGAATCATTAGAGGGGGCCATTATCTGAGGGAGTTATAGTCAGAGGAGTTAACAGTCAGAAAAAGCTGTGATAATGGAAGGAAATCAGTGGCATTTGTTAATTGTGACAATTGAAGATTAAGCGGGTGGGGAACAAGCTAAGGAATGAGATGTCTTCAAGAAATTAGAAAAGGCAAAGAAATGCATTTTCCCATTAGAGCCTCAAGAAAGCAATTCAGGCCTGCCTGCTCACTGATTTTAGCCCAGTGAGACCTCTGTTAGACTTCTAACCTCCACAATAATAATATATTCAATTTACGCTGTAAACCACTAAATCTGTGGCTGTTTGTAACAGAAGTTGGATCTCTTAGTTTGCATTAAAAACAAATAAAACCCCGATATCAGCATCTGTCTTATATTTACAATAAAAATTGCTTGAAATTTTAGCTTTTTACATAAGTATGCATGATAAGAGCATTTTCTTCTTGCTCCAAAACTGACAATTAGGATCCAAAACGGAGGCTAGAAGATATACCTCCCACTCTAATAATTGAGAAACTCATGGATAAAAATGTGTGGTATCTGTGGCAGACATTCTATTTTGGGAATAAGCATTTACAGAGGGAATTCTTGAAATGGCTTAAAGAGCCATTCAAGCCATTCAGAACTTGAAATAGCTCTCTTTAAGTCCCAGACATCTTATGAACAGTCTGATCTCTATTTTCACCAGGAATTTCTGATGGCAGGAGAGTTATTTCTTGGTCTTCATCAGTTGGATAGTATGTGTGGGTACAAGTTGGTACAGAAAGAAAGGAACCTCAAGGCTTCCCATGAAGCAATACTAATGAGATGGTGGTTAAAATAGAAGCAGTAAAAGTAAGACTATGACAGCAGAGACTATTTTTCATCAGAAATACCACTAGAGTAGGGCATGGTCTACAGAAAGTATGCAATAAATATGTCATGAGTTCATTGTCTGAAAGGCAAAATAAAAAGTCATAACAATATTCATTAATTAAGTGCAAAGAAACATAACCTAAACATGGCCTATAGAATTTCACAAAAAATAATATGCATTTGAATCTTAAAAAATTTTTAAAGATGAGTACACATAAAAAAGCTAATTGCCTGGAAAGATAAGAAGGTCATATGCAGATGTAATAATTACACAGACATGACTGAATTAACCCATAATAAGAATAAGGATAAGCATGGACTTTTATTAGTATGTGATATATAGTTTGAAATTGATTTGCTTCACCATAATCACACTTTCCAAAAAGCTGTATTTATAGTCAAATGACCTTTTCTAAGAAACAAAAATATCTATGGCTATATAAATGTTTTGTTAAATCATTTCATGCTTGGGTAACTTTTTTTCTATTTGAAATTCAATACTTTCTATTCTTCAGTGGTAAGAAATGCACTATCTAAAAACTAGCGGTCATTTAAAATATTGGATATTTTCTCAAGTCAATATAAGATGAAGGTAATTAAACTGAAATAGAACAACAGTTCAGAAATGAATTACTTATAAGCAGTTAGAATAATGGCCAAGTTACTATTTTTCCAATAATTCAGTATGATTTGATACGAGTGAGGTGGTTCTCTACAAAAATATATGATGAGGACTCAAAACTTCAGTTTTTTTATGGGGAGCATATCTAGAGAGATAAGTTATATGGATCTGCTAAACTTGGATGGATTTAATTAAGAATAGACATTGTCTGGCTGAAAATTAATCTAAGATGGTGGTGACTCAGCACTGGGGAAACTCAGTTTTATTATCTTCATCCTTCCTGGGGCCATGAGAATATCTTGAGAAAACCCATATCATATCAACTTTGTTGTTTTTCAGTAGTTCAGTAGTTCTATAGTGTCCGACTCTTTGTGACCCCAGGGACTGTAGAACTCCTGGCCTCCCTGTTCATCACCATGTCCCAGCGTTTGCTCAAACTCGTGTCCACTGAGTTGGTGATGCAACCCAACCATCTTATCCTCTGTTGTCCCCTTTTCAAGCATTCATTCTTTCCCAGCATCAGGGTCTCTTCTAATGAGTTGGCTCTTTGCATCAGGTGGCCAAAGTATTGGAGCTTTAGCTTCAGCATCAGTCCTTCCAATGAATATTCAGGATTGATTTCCTTTAGGATTGACTAGTTTGATCTTGCTGTCCAAGGGACTCTCAAGAGTCTTCCCCAGCACCACAGTTCGAAGGCATCAATTCTTTGGTTCAAAGCCTTTTTTATTGTCCAGCTCGCATATTCACACATGACTAAAGGAAAAACCATAGCTTTGACTATACAGACTTTGTCGCCAAGGTAATGTTTCTGTTTTTTAATATGCTGTCTAGTTTTGTCATTGCTTTTCTTCCAAGGAGCAAATCTAACCAAGTGAAACTATGAGTCATGCCTTGTAGGGCCACCCAGGATGTATGGGTCATGGTGGAGAGTTCAGATAAAACGTAGTCCACTGGAGAAGGGAATGGTAAGCCATTTCAGCATTCTTACCTTGAGAACCCCATGAACAGTATTATAAAAATGGCAGAGAGTAATTGCACAAGCACAGACATGAAAACCCTTTTTAAAAGTTTGTGCTTAGAACACATTTGATCCATTGTCCATTGCCCAAAGTAAGTTGTAATATCAGGCCAGAGTCAAAGTGGAGAGCACCACACATTTATAAGGCAAATTGTAGGGATGGCTGGAATTAGGGATATTATAATACCATAGTCAGAACTCAGCAGAAATTATCCAGGCCCCTCCCACACTGTCAAATAGTCTTAACCTTATTTCAGAAACCCCAGTGATATTGTTCATCTGTGTCACAGTCTAGTGTGATCTACAGCAGCTCAGGGTATGACTTCTCTTGATTTGAGGGTCTGCACACTAAAAGGACAAGATGTCCTCTTCAACACCCAACAGTGGTGAACAACTATAATAAACTGTCTAGTTTGAAACATGGGAGAATTGTAAGTACATAGCAATATCGCTCAATAGCAATTTTTCAATGCCACCAGGCAATTGTTGCAGGTATCCTACAACAGAAGCAGGGTGTGACTGCCAATTAAACCCTGCTTCTGCTCCCTGGGATTAATTTTCCACTTCATTAGACAAAATGACTTTTGACTCTATCCTATAGGATATTCATTTATTTTCCATAACTCTTTTTGACGAGTTGTGAAAACTGAAAAATATGCCCATTGAGTGTTCTTTCAATGTATGTCTTACCAGTAGAAAGCTCAGATAAATTTTATTAGTCAAAGCTCTCTAGAAAAACAAAACAAATAGGAATGTGTGTGTGTATGTATATATATATATATATATATATATTCAATTCAGTCATTCAGTCATGTCTGACTCTTTGCGACCCCATGAACCTCATGGTGTGCTGAACCACAGCACACCAGGCCTCCCTGTCCATCACCAACTCCCAGAGTCTACCCAAACCCATGTCCATTGAGTTGGTGATGCCATCCAACCATCTCGCTTCTGTAGTCCCCTTCTCCCGCCCTCAATCTTTCCCAGAATCAGAGTCTTTCCAAATGAGACAGATCTTCGCATCAGGTGGCCCTTTGGAGTTTCAGCTTCAACATCAGTTCTTCCAAAGAACACCCAGGACTGATCTCCTTTAGGATGGACTGGTTGAATCTCCTTGCAGTCCTAGGGACTCTCAAGAGTCTTCTCCAACACCACAGTTCAAAAGCATCAATTTTTCGGCACTCAGCTTTCTTTATAGTCCAACTCTCACGTCCATACATGACTACTAGAAAAAACATAGCCTTGACTAGACGGACCTTTGTCGGCAAAGTAATGTCTCTGCTTTTTAATATGATGTTTAGGTTGGTCATAACTTTCCTCCCAAGGAGTAACCGTCTTTTAATTTCATGGCTGCAGTCACCATCAGCAGTGATTTTGGAGCCCAAAACAATAAGGTCAGCCACTGTTTCCACTGTTTCTCTATCTATTTGCCATGAAGTGATGGGACTGGATGCCATGATCTTAGTTTTCTGTATTTTGAGCTTTAAGCCAACTTTTTCACTCTCCTCTTTCACTTTCTTCAAGAGGCTCTTTAGATCTTCTTCACTTTCTGCTATAAGGGTAGTGTTATCTGCATATCTGAGGTTATTAATATTTCTCCCAGCAATCTTGATTCCAGCTTATGCTTCATCCAGCCCAGTGTTTCTCACAATGTACTCTGCATATAAATTAAATAAGCAGGGTGCCAATATACAGCCTTGATGCACTCCTTTCACGACTTGGAACCAGTCTGTTGTTCCATGTCCAGTTCTAACTGTTGCTTCTGACCTGCATATAGATTTCTCAAAAAGCTTGTCAAGTGGTCTGGTATTCCCATCTCTTTCAGAATTTTCCACAGTTTATTGTGATTCACACAAAGATATTAAATATATATGATTATCAAATTATATTATTAATTTAAATATTAAATTATATTGTTAATTTTATATTAAATTAAATTATACTATTAAATATTTGATATTAAATAAAAATAGTAAAGATATATGAGTATATTCAACATAGATTGGCGAGGTGTATTTTGGAGGTGATGGGAGAATATAAGAAGAAAAAGTTGACAGAGGAAAGCAGAAAGGTCTGCCACTATGCCTTATTAACCAAAAGTAAACCCATCTTAGTACACTGCTTCCTGCGTTTAATCTATTTTGTTTTCACTGAATATTTGTATTTAAATATTTGGAATATAAAAAGCTTGAGGCAAATGTTTATGCAAATTTCAGATAATAAAATTTGCATAATCAATTGCAATAATTTAAAAAATATATTATCTATAATATAACAAGAAATTGTATTTTATGACTAATAGACATTAAAACAAATACATGTTTAGATGACCCATTTAAGTCATTAAAAGCAACAGATAAAACAATATTTGATATACTTTTTAATATTTTAATATTTTTTAATATTTTGTGATCTACTTGTATTCTTCTAAGTAATTTTTCTCAAAGTTTCACAATTTTTATTTTAAAGGAAAATTAATCCATATGGTACTGAATTCTTCATACTTATCACAATGTTTTGCATGAGATGTTTTCTATCTGTAAATATTCTAAACTTCTTTAAAGCCCTTTATTCTATGTTGCACAAAGCTATTTTATCTACAATTTAAGTCAAGGCTGAAAAGACTCAAATTTATTTGCAAATGAAAAACTTAGAGAGTTGGAATGAGTTGGAAACACTTCCTATTAAAGTGTATTTGAATGTGTCTGAAAATTGTTAAACCCCAAAACAATTTGTGAATTTTAACTCATTCTGATATGACTGCTAACTAGAATATATATATATATATATATTTCTTTGAAAGTACAGATACTTTCTATCTTCCATTCAGGTATGAATGTTTCTGATTTATAGTAATTGGGACCATTTTTGACAATGCATTGGACTTCTCAGAATAAAATAGCAATAGTTTATAGGCTCTATATAACTGCATTATATTTTTTCCTAGATTTATGAATGCAACATGTTATGCTCTCTATTATTACTTAGATATGCTCTTCAGCAACTTTCCCCTTCTCAGGTTCTATATCATTTACTGCTTTCATTTTTTAATTCTTATCATAGACAATGTTAGATTGTTAATTCTACATCTTACACATTTGTTTTCTTCCAAAATACAAGTGAATTCTACACAGATATTAATCTTTACTTCTTCATGTCTCACAAACTGACAAAAACCATGGTTTGTTTTTAGAATTTGTGCAGTAACAATATCATTAATTTCTTAATAATCTATTTCTGGGCAAATATTGAACTTTGAATATATGTAGGATAGTTTTATTAACTGTGCTCTATTAATAATTAATGTCTATCATCCAAACAAAAGTTTTATTCATCCTGAGATACAATCAATACACACCTGAGTGAAATGGGTGTTTGACAATAATGCTGTGCTTGTATAAAGAACTGTGGAGACATAAAGCAAAAGATTTCAGTTTGGCTCAGGGAACATAGACCAGGTTTTATGGAAAGTTATAAATATGTTTGGGCTTCTCAGTTAGTGCTAGTGGTAATGAACCTACCTGCCAATGTAGGAGACATAAGAGATGCAAATTCAATCCTTGGGTTGGGAAGATCCCCTGCAGGAGGGCATAGTAACCCACTCCAGTATTCTTGCCTGGAGAAACCCCTGAACAGAGGAGCTTGGTGGGCTACAGTCCATTGGACTGCAAAGAGTCAGACATGGCTGAAGTGACTTAGTACTCATTCATAAACATGTTTGCATCATTGCTACATGCCTATTCTCATTTATTTATTTTCTACACATTCCCAATGATCCATAACATGGTAAAATGGCATGTGGGTTGCAATTACACACACACACACTCATATACACACAAGGTGGTGGAAGGATATTTTCTAGAATTTCCAAGGCCTCATGAATTCAAAGCAAAAGCAATAGTGCCAGTAATAACTTCAATAAAACCTGGACACCAAAACTTTGATATCTGCATCAACTCTGTTCATACTAGTCAACAGGTAATTATAGCCACGTGTCAAAAGTAGCAAGAATATCAGTCAGCTCATATTCATGTTAAATAATTGACAAGGCAAGAAGATCAAGTATTATCATTTTGGGGGGGGGGAATTATCAGTACTCTCCATATCAAGCCTTAAAAACTCAGTATGAATTTCATAATTTATCTGCAGTAATACTGGTTTCACCAACATAGATGTTGTTTTGGGTAGTTGTAGTGACTGAAAATACTGACAGATAAGGATATAGATGGATAGAAGAAAGTGGTCAATATTATAAAATATCTGAAAGAAAAATTTTTTTCAAATGAAAAGATAATATCAATATCTTCTATTTCATAATGACTTGAAAGAGGCTAGAACTTTTCAAGAGTGAATGAGACTGGAACTTCAAAATTAGTGATTATTTCAAGGATTTTTTATCTTCAACCTGTTGAGGACTGGGACATATAGAATCATTTTAGTTCTGAACAGAAAATAATTAATAAAAAAAAGCCACAATTTACTAGGCACTTTTGTGTGACAAACGAGGTGCTAGAAACATGGAGATTAAATAGACATAGTCTCTGTTCCTCCAATAGTATGAAGAGCTTTTTAAAGATATTGCTGTTTATATAATGTTATGTATGTTATAGTTATTATAATAGAATCACATGTTTTTAGTCTTTGTGAAATTAATACATATTTGAGCCTTTAAAGATAAGTGAAATTTAGAAATGCCAGAGGGCTACCTTATCAAAGACTGACTATCATAAGAGCTAATATTTATTCAAGTGCTTTCTTATTATTTCAGTGCCTGCTTGCCTTTGAAATTCTTCTAAATATTTTGTGTGTGTGCTAAGTTGCTTCAGTCATCTGACTCTTCATGGCACTATGGATTGTAGCTCACCAGTCTCCTCTGTCCATGGATTCTTCAGGCAAGAATACTGGAGTAGGTTGCCATTTCCTTCTCCAGGGGATCTTCCCAACCCAGGGATCAAACCCGTATCTCTTATATCTCCTGCAGTGGTAGGCAGACTCTTTACCACTAGTGCCACCTGAGAAGCCCCTAAAACTTTATATGGGTTATTATTTAAATCTTCAAAACAACTCTATGAGGTGGTCCTATCATTATACCAATTTTACAGATGGGAAAACCAAAACAGAATTGTTGTATAACTTGCAGAACATCCCAAAGCTAATGGCAGAAGAGACAGATTGAAAACCCAGGTAGCCTGATCCCTGATCTAACACTCTTAGTATCTTACTAAACAGGTAACAGTTTGCTGAGTAAATTCACCTTATCCTAATTATTCCCTTTAGTCATTTAAAGTTTTGTTAAAATAGGTACAATGCAGTAAGGCAGACTTAAGATCTTATGGTCCTATGCTGTGGAACTTTAAGACAATTTAGGAATAGAGACTGGGACACCATTTAGAGATAACTGTGTGTGAAATATGCCAGGATATGACTTATGAGAGATACAATCATGGATGAAAGGAGAGTGTATTTCAGATACAGGCATTAAACTTTCCAGAAACTGATATTTTATCAGGTATAGAAAGTAAATAAAGGATGAAGGATGACTGTGTAGGTAATGTTGAGAAATGTAATTGAGAGAGGAAATGCAAGATTACAAGCTTGGATTGTGACTTGAAAAACTGGATAGAAGTAGATGCTCCACCTAAATTTAGATTGAAATATCTGTTGAATATTTATATGGAAGTGTATATCATACAATTGAATATATATCTGAGGCAGAGGGAGAGAAAAGGGTCTCTGAGTTACATTTCAATTCATTTTAGTTTAATTTAATGGATATCTGAGCAAGTAGCATATTTTAGTTAAACAAAGAGGGACAAAAAGACTAACAGGAAATCATTCCTGCTCTCAAGGATTTAAACATCTAGGGAGATTCATCTGTATATGGGTGGAACATCAATTACATTACTCTAGGATAATATTAGATTGAAAGAAGAAATGGACCAAGTCTAGAAGTGGAAACAATGAGGAGACTGATTAAAATGGTAAAATGATTACAAAGAAGACCTAAAAAATGTAATGTTTGGGTATAACAGTAGTTTAATTTCAATAAGGGAAAGCTCAACAGTGCCCTTCACTTACAATGCCAATTTACAGCATGCTATTTTACATTTCACTCTAGCTGTTCCTCTTTAAAAACATTTGTTTGCAATCTTAGAATCACTCTATTTATCCAACAATGCATTCTAAATATGTACAGAAACTAAAACTATGTCTCCTGTTTCTTGTTGTAGTTGTTGTACTGGTATTCTGTTGCTTTCAGTGGATAGAAACCAGAAAAATGCAGTGAAGATTAAATCCTAGCTTATGGGAAAAGTATGAGTCCATAGTACAAGATTTGTCAAAAAACCACATCAAGAAATGTAAACATATCTCAGTGTGATTTATTTTTTTATGTTTAATATGCTTTCGAAAAAGCATATGTGTTGTTCAGTTGCTCAGTCATGTCTGACTGTTTGCGACCCCACCGACTGCAGTATACCAGGCTTCCTTGTCATTCACTATCTACCGGAGTTTGCTCAAACTCATGTCCATTGAGTTAGTGATGCCATCCAACCATCTCATCCTTTATTGCCCCTTTCTCCTCTTACCCTCAGTGTTTTCCAATATCAGGGGTCTTTTCCTGTGTGTTGGCACCTCATATCAGGTGGCCAAAGTATTGCAGCTTCAGCTAAAGCATCAGTCCTTCCAAGGAGTATTCAGAGTTGATTTCTTTTAGGATTGGCTGGTTGGATCTCCTTGCTATCCAAGGGACTCTCAGGAGTCTTCTCCAGCACCACAGTTCAGAAGCATCAATTCTTTGGTGCTCAGCCAAATGGTCACCAAATATGGTCCAATATGGTCCAGCTCTCACATTTATACATGGCTACTGGATAAACGATAGCTTTGACTAGACAGACCTTTTCAGCAAAATAATGTCTCTGTTTTTTAATATGCTGTCTAGGTATGCCACAGGTTTTCTTTCAAGGAGCAAGCATCTTCTAACTTCATGGCTGCAGCCACTGATTGCAGTGATTTTGGAGCCCAAAAGAATAAAGTCTGTCACTGCCTCCACTTTTTCCCCTTCTTTTTGCCATGAAGTGATGGGACTGGATGCCATGATCTTAGTTTTCTGAACATTGACTTTTAAGCCAGCTTTTTCACTCTCCTCTTTGACCTTCATCAAGAGGCTCTTTAAGTTTGCCTTCACTCTCTGTCATTAGAGTGGTGTCATCTACATATCTGAGGTTATTGATATTTCTCTCAACAATCTTGATTCTGGCTTGAGATTCATCCAGCATGATATTTTGGAGGATGTACTCTGAATGTAAGTTAAATAAGCAGGGTATAACAATTTACAGCCTTGTCATACTCCCTTCCCAATTCTGAACAAGTCCATTGTTCAATGTCCAGTTCTCATTGTTTCTTCTTGATCTGCATACAGGTTTCTCAGAAGGAAAGTAATGTGGTTTTTAAGAATTTTCCACAGTTTGTTGGGATCCAAACATTCAAAGCTTTAGTGTAGTCAATAAAACAGAAGTAGATATTTTTTCCTAGCATTCTCTTGACTTTTCTATGATCCAATGGATGTTGGCAATTTGATTTCTTGCCTTTTCTAAGTCCAGCGTGTACATCTGGATATTTTTTGTTCACATACTATTGAGGTCAAGCTTGAAGGTTTTTGAGAATTATCTTGCTATCATGCTAAATGACCTCAATTGTGCTATAGTTTGAACTTTTTTTGGCATTGCCCTTCTTTGGGATTGGAATAAATCTGACCTTTTCCAGTTCTGTGATGAAGGTGAAAGAGGAGAGTGAAAAAGTTGGCTTAAAGCTCAACATTCTTAAAACTAAGATCATGGCATCTGGTCCCATCACTTCATGGGAAATAGATGGGGAAACAGTGGAAACAGTGTCAGACTTTATTTTTTGGGGCTCCAAAATCACTGCAGATGGTGACTGCAGCCATGAAATTAAAAGACGTTCACTCCTTGGAAGGAAAGTTATGACCAACCTAGACAGCATATTGAAAAGCAGAGACATTACTTTGCCAACAAAGGTCCATCTAGTCAAGGCTATGGTTTTTCCAGTAGTCATGTATGGATGTGAGAGTTGAAATGTGAAGAAAACTGAGCGCTGAAAAATTGATGCTTTTGAACTGTGGTGTTGGAGAAGACTCTTGAGAGTCTCTAGGACTGCAAGGAGATCCAACCAGTCCATTCTGAAGGAGATCAGCTCTGGGATTTCTTTGGAAGGAATGATGCTAAAGCTGAAACTCCAGTACTTTGGCAACCTCATGCGAAGAGTTGACTCATTGGAAAAGACTGATGCTGGGAGGGATTGGGGGCAGGAGAAGAAGGGGATGACAGAGGATGAGATGGCTGGATGGCATCACTGACTCAATGGACATGAGTCTGAGTGAACTCTGGGAGTTGGTGATGGACAGGGAGGCCTGGCGTGCTGCGATTCATGGGATCCCAAAGAGTCGGACACGACTGAGAAACTGAACTGAACTGAACTGAACTGACCACTTCTGATTTTCCCAATTTTTCTGGCATATTGAGTGCACCACTTTAAAGTATTATCTTTCAGAATTTGAAATAGCTCAACTGGAATTCTATCCCCTTAACTAAATTTGTTCATGTCAGTGCTTCCCAAGGCCCCCTTAATTTCACACTCCAGGATGTCTGGCTATAGGTTGGTGACCACACCATCATGGTTATCTGGGTCATTAAAACTTTTTCTGTACAGTTCTGCTGTGTATTCTTGCCACCTCTTCTTAATCTTTTCTGCTTCCCTTGGGTCCATAATGTTTCTGTCCTTTATTATGCCCAGCTTTGTGTAAACTCTTTCCTTGGTATCTCTAATTTTATTGGAAGAGGTCTCTAGTCTTTCTCATTCTATTGTTTTCCTCTATTTCTTTGCATTGTGCACTTAAGAAGACTTTGTTCAGTTCAGTTGCTCAGTCGTGTCCGACTCTAAGTGACCTCATGAACCACAGCATGCCAGGCCTCCCTATCCTTCACCAACTCCCGGAGTCCACCCAAACCCATGTCCATCGAGTCGGTGATGTCATCCAATCATCTCATCCTCCGTCATCCCCTTTTCCTCCTGCCCTCAATATTTCCCAGCATCAGGGTCTTTTCACATGAGTCAGCTCTTCGTATCAGGTGGCCCAAATATTGGAGTTTCAGCTTCAACATTAGTCCTTCCAATGAAAACCCAGGACTGATTTCCTTTAGGATGGGCTGGTTGGATCTCCTTGCAGTCCAAGGGATTCTCAAGAGTCTTCTCCAACACCACAGTTCAAAAGCATCAATTCTTTGGTGCTCAGCTTTCTTTATAGTCCAACTCTCACATCCATACATGACCATTGGAAAAACCATAGCTTTGACTAGACAGACCTTTGTTGACAAAGTAATGTCTCTGCTTTTTAATATGTTGTCTAGGTTGGTCATAACTTACCTCCTTACCTAAAGGAGTAAGCATCTTTTAATTTCATGGCTGCAATCACCATCTGCAGTGATTTTGGATCCCAGAAAAATAAAGTCGGCCACTGTTCCCACTGTTTCCCCATCTATTTCCCATGAAGTGATGGGACCGGATGCCATGATCTTAGTTTTAAGAATGTTGAGCTTTAAGCCAACTTTTTCACTGTCCTCTTTCACTTTCATCAAGAGGCTCTTTAGTTCTTCTTCACTTTCTGCCATAAGGGTGGTGTCATCTGCATATCTGAGGTTATTGATATTTCTCCTGGCAATCTGGATTTCAGCTTGTGCTTCCTCCAGCCCAGCATTTCTCATGATGTACTTTGCATATAAGTTAAATAAGCAGGGTGACAGTACACAACCTTGATGTAATCCTTTCCTATTTGGAACCAGACTGTTGTTCCATGTCTAGTTCTAATGGTTGCTTCCTGACCTGCATACAGGTTTCTCAAGAGGCAGGTTATGTGGTCTGGTATTCCCATGTCTTTCAGAATTCTCCACAGTTTACTGTGATCCACACAGTCAAAAGCTTTGGCATAGTCAATAAGGCAGAAATAGATGTTTTTCTGGAAGTCTCTTCCTTTTTCAATGATCCAGTAGATGTTGGCAATTTGGTCTCTGATTCCTCTGCCTTTTCTAAAACCAGCTTGAATATCTGGAAGTTCACAGTTCACGTATTGTTGAAGCCTGGCTTGGAGAATTTTGAGCATTATTTTACTCGTGTGTGAGATGAGTGCAAGAAGCCTTTAAGAAAATATTTTATATGGAAATGTAAAATATTTGAGAAAAATAGTTTTTTACCTGATTCCAACTCTCATACTTGTTCCAGCAATTTTAAGAAGGAAAAATTTAAAATGTAGGTTATTATAGGATATATGGACAAAAGATACATATTTTGAGTGTTTTTCACATATGTACTTATCAAGCATTTATAGAATTGACACTTAAAAGAGCATGAGATAATGTAAAATTTTAAAAATCCGTATATCAATACATAGATAGTCCCCATTTCTTGCCTGGAGAATTCCAGGGATGGGGAAGCCTGGTGGGCTGCCATCTATGGGGTCGCACAGATTTGGACAAGACTGAAGAGACTTAGCAGCAGCAACAGTAGTCCCCAAATATGCCACTTATAATCTATTACTCTGAAAAACTTCAACAGTAATTTGTTTGGCATATGCTAAATGAGGAAATAGTGTAAAGACAATATGTAACAAATTAACAACTTTCTCCAACATGCTAAAGTTATACATATTTCCTAATAAAGATAATACAATTAGTATTGGTAGGGAAAATAAAGTGAACTAATTGCAAGGGCAGATCAGGAGGTCATAAAATTAGCTTCTAGACATAATTTTCAAGCAATAATATGGAATTATAAATGTAATGGTATTATTTTATTTTAATATTTTCCTCATGAAATCAATTTCAGTGTCCCAAAAGAAAAAACTGAAATAATTATTTTAAGTATCTTTAGATAATTTAAATAATAAAAGCTAAGATTAGGTTAAAGTAGCTGCAAATTAATGTTCAATTAAAAACATTATGGAAGAGACTTCACTTGTCACACTCCCAAAACAGAGGCAAGGTTTGATCCTGGTTGGGGGAGTAAGATTCTGCATGCTGCACTATATAGCCAAAAAAAAAAAAACCAGAAGACACAAAAGGGTATCTTGGAAGATATACTAAAGAAAATAGCCAGGATTATAAAAAATAATGTTTCACTCATTCTTTCAGCTGATGAAACACAATATAACCACTACACAGAAAGGAAGTGAGAGAGACATTTTAGTATTAGGGTCAGCGGTGTGAGAGAATGTGCAGACTTTTCAAATGAAAAGTCATTGAAAGGGAAAATGCAAATTTAATGTAATTTGATATAATAATGCCTACTTCAAAGGAGGTAAAATTACTTTCTGTCTAGACTGAGCTACCTGTAGAGTGCTGTATTAATTTTAGATACAGTAATTTAAAATTAACTCAAGAAACTGAATACATGAACAGATGGGTAAAACTTTAGAAACAATGTTATCCGAGGAATGTTGAGAGGGGTAGGAAAGTTAATACTTAGAATAGGACTAGTTTTTTTTCCCCAAATTTTTGAATAATCTGTATGTTGGGAAGAAAACGACTCCTTCCCTTTTTTTCCACAGGGTAGAATTAGGATGAGAAATAAAAACATATTGTAAGAATTCTTAAATGAGAGATAACCAACCATAAAATGTATAATATTTTACAGAAAAATGTTCAAATGGAGTCAATTCAGTCTATAGACTTTAAAGAAGACTGATTAATTTTGAAATTTTACTCTTCATATAATTTGAACATTTTCATACTGAGAAGTTGTAAAGATCAAAAGGCATAGATAAAAATGCTTTGATTTATGTTTAGTTTTATCTGCTACATATGTTTTCATTTATCTTGATCACTTTGAGGTAGAGCTGTTATTTATTATTATTGATTGCTTAAAATCCTAGACATAGACTTGAATTTCTTTAATGTGCATTTAATTGATTTGTGCTGATTATATTGGAACTTTAAATAAAAACTAGACAATGAGGATTTAGAAAAAAATAAGTTATATACTAATATGTTTTACATTTACACAAAATTTTCAGAGCAAATAAGATAACTTTCTGTAAAATGGTAAAACAAAGTGATGCAGCAGGCCATTTCTATTCAGAAGTAAAATGGATATACTATTTAAGGTAATTAGTAATGAAAAATTTTAAGTATAAAAATAATTTGGGACCTTAGAGATGAATAAGCTGGAAACTGACATCAAGGTGTCAAGGAGCTGACAACTGAGGACAGGAATTTTGAGTATGCACTGAGATAACAGATTTAACCAATGTATAGGGCACATCATAGATCAATAAATGAAATCTTCCATAAAATTGGATCTCCTCTAAGAGTTTTATAGTTTCTGGTCTTACATTTAGGTCTTTAATCCATTTTGAGTTTATCTTTGTGTATGGTGTTAGGAAGTGTTCTAATTTCATTCTTTTACATGTAGCTGTCCAGTTTTCCCAGCACCATTTATTGAAGAAGATGTTTTTTTCCCATTGTATATTCTTGCCTCCTTTGTCAAAAATAAGGTACCCGTATGTGCTGGGTTTATTTCTGGGCTATCTTGTTTCATTGGTCTGTATTTCTGTTTTTGTGCCAGTACCATACTGTCTTGATGACTATAGCTTTGTAGTATAATCTGAAGTCAGGAAGGTTGATTCCTCCAACTCCATTCTTCTTTTTCAAGACTGCTTTGGCTATTCGGGGTCCTTTGTGTTTCCCTATGAAGGCAATTGCACCCCACTCCAGTACTCTTGCCTGGAGAATCCCATGGACGGAGGAGCCTGGTAGGCTGCAGTCCATGGGGTCACTAAGAGTCGGACACGACTGAGCTACTTCACTTTCACTTTTCACTTTCATGCGTTGGAGAAGGAAATGGTAACCCACTCCAGTGTTCTGGCCTGGAGAATCCCAGGGATGTAGGAGCCTGGTGAGCTGCCGTCTATGGGGTCGCACAGAGCTGGACACGACTGAAGCGACTTAGCAGCAGCAGCAGCATGAATTGTGAAATTCTGCTAGTTCTGTGAAAAATGCCATTGGCAATTTGATAAGGTGGGGATATATGTATACCTATGGCTGATTCATGTTGAGGTTTGACAGAAAACAATAAAATTCTGTAGAGCAATTATCCTTTAGTTAAAAAAAAAAAAAAAAAGTTGGATCTCCAGCATAAACTCACATCACTCTAATCAATACTGCATACCCTGCTAGTGGACCTAGGCAAACATGAAGAAGGTATATCAGAAACAAAGAAACTCAAGAAAACAAAACTAAATTCTTTTGTGTAGAGTCATAGTAAATCAGTTAGGAAGTAGTGAAAAAATTTATTCCACCCACAAATACACGAACCCAAATGATTAGAAATTAATTAAAAGTGACCTGGAGTTCTTCAAATCTGTGAGAGTAAAAAGAAAATCTATATCTATCCTACAGTGAAAAAAAAATAAATGTCCAATAACTGTTGACCACCCCATCAAGACAGATGAAAAGCAATCAAACAAATCCATATAAACCACATTTGTTATTAGGAAAAACAAACAAACAAACAAAACACATATCAAGAGGGGAAAAGAAAAAAAAATATTGTGATAAAAAATATACACTGAACACAGAAAAACTTTAGAGAAATAAAAAAGAACAAACAAAATAGCATAATATATATAGTTTTAAGTTGTTCAAAAATCCTCCTACTGCCAGAATAAAATGGGATTATATTTTTAGAAGAACAGATCATTTTGATAAAAGAACAAATAAATTATCTAGAAATGAAAGCAAAATTTATAATCATCTAGCCCCCTGCATCAAAATATCTCTTTGTTAAAAACAACTAGAGTGGCTTTTATTTATTTTGCAATAGAAAGTTTTATGCTTTCCTTCCTCTAGAATCTTTTCAGCAATAGACTTCCTGTAAATAATACTCATGTGTTAATGGTGCCACTGATAAAAATACCTTCTTAGAAATGGAGATTCTCAAAGGAACTGCTATCTGATTATGGGATCAACTTAAAGATTGCTTAATTATAACTTTAGAAAGTTTATTCAAACATTCGGTATGGATGAAAGTGAAAGTGAAAATCTTTCAGTCCTGCCCAACTCTTTTTGACCCCATAGCCCGCCAGGCTCCTATGTCCATGGAATTCTCCAGGCAAGAATACTGGACTATGTAGCCATTCCCTTCTCCAAGGAATCTTCCCCACTCAGGGATCAAGTCTGGGTCTCCTGCATTCCAGGGGGATTTTTTTTACCATATGAGCCACCAGGGAAGCTAGCTCCTTAAATATGCCACTATAATTTCACACCATTAGAATAACCATTCACATATGAAACTATTTTGTTACAGATTAGGAAATGTCTCTCAATATGAAAGGAATCCATTATGAATTAATGATATTAACACTTGATATCACATTAGGGTTGCTGCTGTTGAAACACGTTCTGTCTTGTATTCACTCCTAATATTACTTCCAGAAAATGGTACATTTTAACTAGTCAGATTTTCTCTTTTCTTTTTTTTTTCATCCTGATTATGTATTAACAGCAAAGAGGTCAAATCAGTCAATCCTAAAGGAAATCAACCCAAATATTCATTGAAAGGGCTGATGCTGATGCTGAACCTCCAATACTTTGACCACCTGTTGCCAAGAGTTGACTCATTGGAAAATATCTGATGCTGGGAAAGAGTGAGGGTAAGAGGAGAAGAGGGTGGCACAAGATGAGATGATTAGATAGCATCACTTACTCAATGGACCTGAATTTGAACAAACTCCAGAAGATCGTGGATAGAGGAGTCTGGCATGCTGCAGTTCATGGTGTCACAAAGAGTTGTACATGACTTAGCAACTGAAAAACAGCAGAAAATACATTGACAGATAAAGAAACAACAATCTAAAAGTTACAGTTAAATTACTCACTGGCCAACTCATATCAGGAATACCTGTTCTTGGAATCAAGATTTTGTCTTTGTCTTCTTTATGTCACAGCTTATAAAATAACAATCAAGATGGAATGAAGTTGAGCAGAATAAAATTCATAATGACAGGGAATGTAAATATTAATATCAGTTCAGTTCAGTTCAGCCATTCAGTCGTGTCTGACTCTTTGCGACCCCATGGACTGCAGCACACCAGGCTTCCCTGTCCATTCACAACTCCTAGAGTTTACTCAAGCTCATGTCCATTGAGTCAGTGATGGCATCCAACCATCTCATCCTCCATCATCCCCTTCTCCTCCCACCTTCAATCTTTCCCAGCATCAGGGTCTTTTCCAATGAGTCAGCTCTTTGCATAAGGTGGCCAAAGTATTGGAGTTTCAGCTTCAACATCAGTCCTTCCAATGAATATTCAGGACTGATTTCCTTTAGGATGGACAAGTTGGTTCTCCTTGCTGTCCAAGGGACTCTCAAGAGTCTTCTCCAACACCACAGTTCAAAAGCATCAATTCTTTGGCACTCAGCTTTCTTTATAGTCTAACTCTCACATCCACACACAACTACTGGAAAAACCATAACTTTGACTAGATGGACCTTTGTTGGCAAATGCCTCTGCTTTTTAATATACTGTCTAGGTTGGTCATAACTTTTCTTCCTAGGAGAAAGTATCTTTTAATTTCATGGCTGCAGTCACCATCTGCAGTGATTTTGGAGCCCCCCAAAATAAAGTCTCTCACTGTTTCCACTGTTTCTCCATCTATTTGCCATGAAATGATGGGACCAGATGCCATGACCTGAGTTTCCTGAATGTTGAGTTTTAGGCCAACTTTTCCCTCTCCTCTTTCACTTTCATCAAAAGGCTTTTTAGTTCCTCTTTGCTTTCTGTAGTAAGGGTGGTGTCATCTGCATATCTGAGGTTATTGATATTTCTCCCAGCAATCTTGATTCCAGCTTGTGCTTCATCCAGCCCAGCATTTCTCATGATGTACTCTGCATGTAAGTTAAATAAGCAGGGTGACAATATACAGCCTTGACATACTCCTTTCCCATATCAGTTGTAATAAATCACTGCAAAACCTATTGTCCTTCTTTCATAAAGCAATTATTGTTTTTCAAATTTCTGTGTATTGGCCGTGCATTCTTCCAGCCTGAGTTGGCCAACCTGCAGCTAATTGACCTCATAGTGTTTGACTTCTCTGACTCATATCTATGCGTTCTCAACTGAAAAAACTAGAGTAACAAGGATGTATGGAACCACTCTCTACTTGGTCTCTCATTGTCCAACCAATCTCCCATCACTGGTTCACATGGTAGGAGAAGCTATTCCATAAGTGAGAGAGAAAATGTCCCAAAGTACAATTACTTTACATTCCTCTGCCTTCCTTACCTTTTTAAGGAAAGTCATATAGCCAAGCCCAGAATCAAACTGGAAGAGCATTAACCAAAAGTCTGTATAGATGGAGGTGGTATATAAAATATATTTTCACATTTATATAGAATAGACTTTTAGAATAAAAATCAATATGCATGTGTTATAATTTTTGTATGACCAATAAAATCACCATATGAAAATTATTTGCTCCAATTAAATGCTAGCTAAGAAAGCTCTAATTTCGTTTTGCTTTCCTATACACGTTTTCTACTAGATAATTCACTGGAAAGGAATCTCAGAATTTGCATTTATAGTTCATAGGTATGAATGTTTAATATTGACATATACTCTATGGGCTTCCCTTGTGGCTCAGCTGATAAAGAATCCGCCTGCAATGTTTGATCCCTGGGTTGGGAAGATCCACTGGAGAAGGGAAAGGCTACCCATTTCATTATTCTGGTGTGGAAAATTCCATGGACTGTATAGTCCTTGGGGTCACAAAGAGTTGGACATGACCATGCAAATTTCACTATAATCTATAATCTACATTTTATATATATATATATATATATAATATATATGACATACATTTCCTTCAACATAAATTTCTTAACATACTTGAAGGCTTAGAGCTTCTGAAAGAAAATTCATATGCATGCTTTCTTTATTATATTATAGTCTCTTCCATTTAGAAAGCCATGATACAGGACATCCTAAAGCTCAATCATATATAATAAACAAATTATGTTTAATTCTGAGACTATTTCACCTGGCTACCGTGAATTTTCAATGTTTAATCATATCCCTTATCAAAAATGAAATCCAGTATACTATAAGTTCTCTATCTTTGTTAAAATATCCCATTAAAGAAAAAATCCCATGGACAGAGGAGCCTGGCAGGCTACAGTCCATATGGTGGCAAAGAGTCTGACATGACTAAAGTGAGAGCACAGCACAAGAGTGACTAGACATATTTACAAAAGAACCATGAAGGAAGGAAGAATGTGATCAATGTCCCTGATTGATTTGAGAAAGAACTAGTTAAAACATCTTTTAATATTATATTTAAATGTGTCTTCTCAGGCAGGTATAACAGAATACTGTAAACTGCATGACTTGAACAGCAGACATTTATGTCTCATAATTCTGAAGGGTGGGGAGTCCAACATTAAGGTGCTAACCTATTCAATAGTGAGAGCTAGTGAGAGCTCATTCCTGGCTGGCAGAGGGCCATCTTGCTATATCATCAAAAGGTAGAAGGAAAGAGATAATCTCTATCATGTTGGCTTAAAACTAAACATTCAAAAATCTAAGAACATGACATCTGGCCCCATCACTTCATGGCAAATAGATGGGGAAGCAATGGAAACAGTGACAGACTTTATTTTGGGGGGCTCCAAAATCACTTCAGATGGTGACTGCAGCCATGAAATTAAAAGATGCTTGTTCCTTGGAAAAAACGTCATGACCAACCTAGACAGCATATTAAAACACAGAGACATTACTTTGCCAACAAGGGTCCCTCTAGTTAAAGCTATGGTTTTTCCAGTAGACCAGTGTGGATGTGAGAATTGGGCTATAAAGAAAGCTGAGCAGTGAAGAATTGATGCTTTGAACTGTGGTGTTGGAGAAGACTCTTGAGAGTCCCTTGGACAGCAAGGAGATCCAACAAATCCATCGTAAAGGAGATCAGCCCTGAGTGTTCATTGAAAGGACTGATGTTGAAGCTGAAACTCCAATACTTTGGTCACCTGATGTGAAAAGCTGACTCATTTGAAAAGACCCTGATGCCGGGAAATATTGAGGGCAGGAGGAGAAGGGGACTACAGAGGATGAGATGGTTGGATGGCATCACCAACTCAATGGACATGGGTTTGGTTAGACTCTGGCAGTTGGTCATGGACAGGGAGGCCTGGTGTGCTGTGCTTCATGGGGTCACAAAGAGTCGGACATGACTGAGTGACTGAACTGAACCTATAGAAAGGAACAACTATAGATGCAAATATCAGAGTTATTGATTCTCCATACATCCTCTGATGAAAAAGCAATATTCCTATTTTCAAGAAAAGAATTATTTTCATGATCCAACTAACATATACATTGAATATTACCTAGTGCTAGCAAAATTATACAACTTTATTTTATCATGAAAGTAGCCATACATTTACATAATTTTCCATCTTGTCCTACTTATGATAAAAGAATGGGATTTAGAAAGAGAACTGAAAATACAAGAAAAGTATGGCAAATGATTTCATAACCTGCCTTCATGCAGTTACAGAGGATAATTGGTAGACATTATAAAATGTCAGCTTTTATCTATAGTAAATATAATTTACAAAGCAGAAAAGAGTGATTAGAGTCAGATCACTGAGAGGCTAATGAAAAGAGCCATCGGCACAGACGTGGATTGTTCATTCTGCAACAGATCAGAGAGATGACAAGTGCTGAAGGTGTTTTTACATGCACTAAAACTCATCGCAGACATGCTCAATCATGCCCTGGGATGCAGAGCAATCTAATCATTTTTATTAAATAATTCAAATTCTATGGCCTGTGTTTGACTCACACTTTGAAAGGTATTGAATTGAGTCATTCATTGCTGGGAAGTTAAAGTATATTTCATAAATTGGGCTTGTAAGAAACATTAACAAAAGAAGCCTTAGCAAAACAGAACAGAATAGAGGGATGGGGCTTGGCAGAAACAATAAACTAGAGATCGAATTGCAAAACTAAATTGCAACAACAAAATAAATAGATCTTATATGCTGTTGAAAATAACAGTCGACATATTTGTTTTGTAAATGATGGCCTCTAATAACTATTAAAGGAGTTATTTGAAAAGTTTCATGTTTTATTTTGTACTCCAGTTAATGAGATTGTAGAACTTAAAACACTGCCTAAGGAAGAGAGGATGAAAGAAGAAAATAATGCTTCTTTAGCATCTTGTGGTAAATGAGTGCTATTGCCTAATCAAATAAAACTGAATTGCAAGGGAAATCAGAGGGAAGCACAAATATCTGAGAAAACACCCAGGAAAAAGTGTAAAGGAAACCTAGAATCCATGAAAGAGGAAAGGGCAATAGTAACAACTTTTTCTTTATATATATATAATAGAAATAATATATATATTATATATATAATAATATATAGTTTTGGATAATAAATCAATTGGAGTAATAAAATCCCATGAATTGCTCATATTATTTAAAATTTCATTAAAGTATGTGATCAATATTTGGGGTGATTTTAGACAAGAAGATTTTAAAGAATAATATGTCTATTATGCTTTGGTTATTTGATAACATGTTCTCTAAAAATAAATATACTTGTGCAATTTTTGACTAGAATTGCTCTTTTATTTTTTCTTTGGAAGGTAAAATATAATTTAAATTACTATTCTCAGGAGAGATTAAGCAAACAAGAAATTAAAATGATTTAGATAATTATAGTAAATAAAGAATCAAGCAAAAGTATAGCAACAGCAGCAATAGCAGCAAAGTAATTAGAAAACAAGGGTGACATTAAAGCAAAGAAAAAGAAATAAAATTTCAATTTGTCTGACCATAAGCCCGAATGAATGAAGGAATTTATCTAGCAAGAGAAGAAAATTGAAAGATAAAGTATCCTTCATTCTGAACACACTATTCATTCAGAAAAAATACAATGACAATGAGAAAAATAAAAACTGAACTAAAATTTGCATAAGAGAAAAAGAAAATAACTGCTCACTATAGACTGCCATACAAAAATGCCATTAACCCTTTTAAGCATGTACAATGTGTTTAGTACCTGCATGTATGCTAAAGTCACCTCAGCCATGTCTGACTTTGTGATCCTATGGACTGTAAAAAAAGATGCCCTTTTCATTATTGGCTTCCCTGGTGGCTCAGAGGTTAAAGCGTCTGCCTGCAATGCAGGAGACCTGGGTTCGATCCCTGGGTCACGAAGATCCCTCTGGAGAAGGAAATGGCAACCCACTCGAGTATTCTTGCCTGGAGAACCCCATGGACAGAGGAGCCTGGTGGGCTACAGTCCACGGGATCGCAAAGAGTCAGACACGACTGAGCGACTTCACTTTTTACTTTACTTTCACTTTTCATTATAGGGGACTGGAATGCAAAAGTAGGAAGTCAACAAACACCTGGAGTAACAGGCAAGTTTGGCCTTGGAGTACAGAATAAAGCAGGGCAAAAGCTAACAAGTTTTGCCAAGAGAATGCACTGGTCATAGCAAACACCCTCTTCCAACAACACAAAAGAAGACTCTATCATGGATATTACCAGATGGTCAACACTGAAATCAGATTGAATATATTCTTTGCAGCCAAAGATGGAGAAGCTGTATATGGTCAGCAAAAACAAGCCCGGGAGCTGACTGTGGCTCAGATCATGAACTCCTCATTGCCAAATTCACAGTTAAATTGAAGAAAGTAGAGAAAACCACTAGACCATTCAGGTTTGATCTAAATAAAATCCCTCCCAATTATACAGAGGGGGTGGCAAATAGATTCAAGGGACTAGATCTGGAGTGCATAATGAACTACAGACTGAAGTTCGTGACATTGTACAGGAGACAGGGATAAGACCATCCCCAATAAAAAGAAGTGCAAAAAATAAAAATGGCTGAGAAGGCCTTACAAATAGCTGTGAAAAGAAGAGAAGTGAAAAGCAAAGGAGAAAGGAAAGATGTACTCATTTGAATGTGGAGTTCCAAAGAATAGCAAGGAGAGATAAGAAAGCCTTCCTCAGTGATCAGTGCAAAGAAATAGAGGAAACAATAGAATGGGAAAGACTAGACATTATTTCAAGAAAATTAGAGATACCAAGGGAACATTTCATGCACAGATGGGCTTGATAAAGGACAGAAATAGTATAGACCTAACAGAAGCAGAAGTGAACTGACTGAAGTGAACAGAAGCAGAAGATATTAAGAAGAGGTGACAAACACATGAAAAGATGCTCAACATCACTCATTATCAGAGAAATGCAAATCAAAACCACTATGAGGTACCATTTCACACCAGTCAGAATGGCTGCGATCCAAAAGTCTACAAATAATAAATTCTGGAGAGGGTGTGGAGAAAAGGGAACCCTCTTACACTGTTGGTGGGAATGCAAACTAGTACAGCCACTATGGAGAACAGTGTGGAGATTCCTTAAAAAACTGGAAATAGAACTGCCTTATGATCCAGCAACCCCACTGCTGGGCATACACACTGAGGAAACCAGAAGGGAAAGAGACACGTGTACCCCAATGTTCATCGCAGCACTGTTTATAATAGCCAGGACATGGAAGCAACCTAGATGTCCATCAGCAGATGAATGGATAAGAAAGCAGTGGTACATATACACAGTGGAGTATTACTCAGCCATTAGAAAGAATACATTTGAATCAGTTCTAATGAGGTGGATGAAACTGGAGCCTATTATACAGAGTGAAGTAAGCCAGAAGGAAAAACATAAATACAGTATACTAACGCATATATATGGAATTTAGAAAGATGGTAACAATAACCCTGTGTACGAGACAGCAAAAGAGACACTGATGTATAGAACAGTCTTATGGACTCTGTGGGAGAGGGAGAGGGTGGAAAGATTTGGGAGAATGGCAATGAAACATATAAAATATCATGTAGGAAACGAGTTGCCAGTCCAGGTTCGATGCACGATGCTGGATGCTTGGGGCTGTTGCACTGGGACGGCCCAGAGGGATGGTATGGGGAGGGAAGAGGGAGGAGGGTTCGGGATGGGGAACACATGTATACCTGTGGTGGATTCATTTAGATATTTGGCAAAACTAATACAATTATGTAAAGTTTAAAAATAAAATAAAATTAGAAAAAAAAAAAAAAAAGAAGAGGTGGCAAGAATACACAGAAGAACTATACAAAAAAGATCTTCATGACCCAGATAATCATGATGGTGTGATCACTCACCTAGCCAGACATCCTGGAATGGGAAGTCAAGTGGGCCTTAGGAAACATCACTAGGAACAAAGCTAGTGGAGGTGATGGAATTCCAGTTGAGCTATTTCAAATGCTAAAAGATGATGCTGTGAAAATGCTGCACTCAATATGCCAGCAAATTTGGAAAATGTAGCAGTGGCCACAGGACTGGAAAAGGTCAGTTTTTATTCCAATTCCAAAGAAAGGCAATGTCAAAGAATGCTCAAGCTACCACACAATTGCACTCATCTCACACGCTAGCAAAGTATTGCTCAAAACTCTCAAAGCCAGGCTTCAACAGTACATGAACCATGAACTCCCAGATATTCAATCTGGACTTAGAAAAGGCAGAGGAACCAGCATCCATTGTATTATCAAAAAAGCAAGAGAGTTCCAGAAAATCATCTATTTCTGCTTTATTGACTATGCCAAAGCCTTTGTCTGTGTGGATCACAATAAACTGTGGAAAATTCTTCAATAGATGGGAATATCAAACCACCTGACCTGCCTCTTGAGAAATATGTATATAGGTCAGGAGGCAACAGTTAGAACTGGTAATGGAGCAACAGACTGGTTCCAAATAAGAAAAGGAGTACATCAAAGCTGTATATTGTCACCCTGTTTATTTAATTTATATGCAGAGTACATCATGAGAGATGCTGGGCTGGATTAAGCACAAGCTGGAATCAAGATTGCTGGGAGAAATATCAGTAACCTCAGATATGCAGATGACACCATCATTATTGCAGAAAGTTAAGAACTAATGAACCTCTTGATGAAAGTGAAAGAAGAGAGTGAAAAAATTAGCTTAAAACTCAACATTCAGGAAACTAAGATCATGGCAAAGGGTCCAATCACTTCATGGCAAATAGTTGAGGAAGCAGTGGAAACAGTGACAGATTTTATATTTTTGGTGGGAGGGGGCTACAGAATCATTGCTATGGTGATTGCAGCCATGAAATTAAAAATCGCTTACTCCTTGGAAGGAAAATTATGACCAAACTAGACAGCATATTAAAAAGCAGAGACATGACTTTGCCAACTAAGGTCTGTCTAGTCAAGGCTATAATTTTTCCAGTAGTCATGTAGGTATGTGAGAGTTGGACTATAAAGAAAGCTGAGTGCCAAAGAATTGATGCTTTTGGACTGCGGTGTTGGAGAAGACTCTTGAGAGTCCCTTGGACTGCAAGGAGATCCAACCAGTTCATTCTGAAGGAAATCAGTAGTGAATATTCATTGGAAGGACTGATGTTGAAGCTGAAACTCCAATACTTTGGCCACCTGATGCAAAGAGCTGACTCATTTGAAAAGACACTGATGCTGGGAAAGACTGAAGGGGGGAGGAGAAGGGGATGACAGAAGATGAGATGGTTGGATGACATCACCTACTCAAAGGACATTAGTTTTGGTAAACTCTGGGAGTTGGCATGGACAGCGAGGCCTAGCATGCTGTTTGGGTGCATATATCTTTTCAAATTACAGTATTCTTTGGATATATGCCTAGAAGTAGAATTGCCAATTCTGTTTTTACTGTTTTGAGGACCGTGGGGTTGACTGTTTTGAGGACCAAGTGCATGGGGTTGCGAAGAGTTGGACATGACTGAACAGTTGAACAGAACTGAACTGTTAGATTGTAGCCTGCCAGGCTCCTCTGCCCATGGGATTCTCCAGGCAATAATACTGGAGTCAGTTGCCGTTTTGTTTTCCAGGGGATCTTCTTGACTCAGGGATGGAACCGACATCTCTTATTTGTCCTGCCTTCGCAGGCAGATTCTTTACCATTAAAGGCATCTAGGAAGCCCTTATTTAGCCAGACTGATTTTCGCTTCATGTGCTTTTTCCTTTGCCATCTTCCCTCATAACTCAGTTGGTAAAGAATCTGCATGCAGTGCAGGAGACCGGTGTTGTTGGTGAAATTTGTTCAAATTTTTGGCTTCATATTATTGTTTATTTTTTCTTTTAGATGAATACTTATCTACAAGTTCATAGACTGAGATAAAATATTTGCATGCCACATCTAACAAAGTGTTTATATCTGACAAAAGATATTAAACATATTCAGATCAGATCAGATCACATTAGTCGCTCAGTCGTGTCCCACTCTTTGAGACCCCATGAATCACAGCACGCCAGGCTTCCCTGTCCATCATCAACTCCCAGAGTTCACACAGACTCACATCCATTGAGTCAGTGATGCCATCCAGCCATCTCATCCTCTGTCGTCCCCTTGTCCTCCTGCCTCCAATCCCTTCCAGCATCAGAGTCTTTTCCAATGAGTCAGCTCTTCGCATGAGGTGGCCAAAGTACTGGAGTTTCAGCTTTAGCATCATTCCTTCCAAAGAAATCCCAGGGCTGATTTCCTTCAGAATGAACTGGTTGGATCTCCTTGCAGTCCAAGGGACTCTCAAGAGTCTTCTCCAATACCACAGTTCAAAAGCATCAGTTCTTTGGTGCTCAGCCTTCTTCACAGTCCAACTCTCACATCCATACATGACCATAGGAAAAACCATAGCCTTGACTAGACGGACCTTTGTTGGCAAAGTAATGTCTCTGCTTTTGAATATGCTATCTAGGTTGGTTATAATTTTCCTCCCAAGGAGTAAGCGTCTTTTAATTTCATGGCTGCAGTCACCATCTGCAGTGATTTTGGAGCCCAGAAAAATAAAGTCTGACACTATTTCCACTGCTTCCCCATCTATTTCCCATGAAATGATGGGACCGGATGCCATGATCTTCCTTTTCTAAATGTTGAGCTTTAAACCAACTTTTTCACTCTCCTCTTTCATTTTCATCAAGAGGCTTTTTAGTTCCTCTTCACTTTCTGCCATAAGGGTGGTGTCATCTGCATATCTGAGGTTATTGATGTTTCTCCCGGAAATCTTGATTCCAGCTTGTGTTTCTTCCAGTCCAGCGTTTCTCATGATGTACTCTTCATATAAGTTAAATAAACAGGGTGACAATATACAGCCTTGATGTACTCCTTTTCCTATTTGGAACCAGTCTGTTGTTCCATGTCCAGTTCTAACTGTTGCTTCCTGACCTGCATACAAATTTCTCAAGAGGCAGATCAGGTGGTCTGGTATTCCCATCTCTTTCAGAATTTTCCACAGTTGATTGTGATCCACACAGTCAAAGACTTTGGCATAGTCAATAAAGCAGAAATAGATGTTTTTCTGGAACTTTCTTGCTTTTTTGATGATCCAGCAGACGTTGGCTATTTGATCTCTGGTTCCTCTGCCCTTTCTGAAACCAGCTCGAACATCAGGAAGTTCATGGTTCACATATTGCTGAAGGCTGGCTTGGAAAATTTTGAGCATTACTTTACTAGCGTGTGAGATGAGTGCAATTGTGCGGTAGTTTGAGCATTCTTTGCCATTGCCTTTCTTTGGGATTGGAATGAAAACTGACCTTTTCCAGTCCTGTGGCCACTGCTGAGTTTTCCAAATTTGCTGGCATACTGAGTGTAGCACTTTCACAGCATCATCTTTCAGGATTTGAAATAGCTCAACTGGAATTCTATCACCTCCACTAGCTTTGTTCGTAGTGATGCTTTCTAAGGCCCTCTTGACTTCACATTCCAGGATGTCTGGCTCTAGGTCAGTGATGACATATTAAAATAAGTTAAAAAAGCATGTGTGAAGTAGTAAATAAGACAAAGATAATTACATCCAAAACTAAGCTTGTAAAGTGATTATTTTTAAATGACATTTCTTAGTTTTTGTATATGAAACAATGCTAATTTTATTCATTTTTTCAAATTTATATCCATAAACTGTTACATTTTATTCCTTTTCCCATCTACATGGTTTGTAGTGATGTTCCCTCTTCAATTTATAATATTGTAATTTGTGTCATTTCTCTTTTTTTCTTGATTAATCTGACTAGAGATTGATTAAATTTATAAAAATCCTTTCCTCAAAGCAGTTTTTGCTTTCACTGAATTTGTGTATTATTTTGTTGTTTCTAATTTAATAGATGTCTGTTCTTATGCCTTTATTTCCTCCTTTCTACTTGTTTCTACTTGCTTTTCATTTAATGTGCCCTTTTTTCTACTTTCTTAGATGGAAATATGTATTACTTACTTGAAATCATATTTTTATATGAAAATATTTAATGCCACAAATTTCCTCTGAATTACTATCTTTGTTACAGTCCACTAATTTTAATATCTGTGTTTTAATTTTGTTCACATAAAAATTTTTATTTTATTTTAATCTTCCTCTTTGACGTGTGGTTTATTTACAATTAGATTGTTTAATCACCAAATTTTGGAATTTCCCAATTATCTTTGTGCTATCAATTTCAATTAATCATAATTTATTAACTATTATCAGTTAATTATTAATTCTTACATAGGCTGCAAAAATACTAGAAGAGAAAGCACAACAGTAGTTGTGAGTTGTAGTGCAACTAGTTAGAAAAAGAAAGGCAATTTGGAGTAGTGTTTCTGTTGGTTGGTGTTTGAGAAACACAGAAAAATACTTGTGTTATATCCAAATAAATATTTGGCTGTTTTGAAATTACATTAGTTAAACTCTACTTCTTAGACTTAAATATTGCTACAATACTGGATCATGAAACTTTCTGAATCAACAACGTGAAACATTTTTGTTATTGAACTCCTACACTCTGCAAAGCAGGTTTTTCTCAATGCTTTCTTTATTGACAATGTGAGCCACACAATTCTTCATGGTCAGTGCTTGCCCTGTGCAATGTAGAATACTTAACAGTACTGATTTTTTTTTTTTTTTGCTCCATGCCATTAGCACCTGTGTCCACTTGTGACAACCAAAAATGACTCATGAGATTCAAAAACTACCCTCGAACATAGACAAACATCTCCTGGGGGCAGACTCATGCCTGTCGAGAGCCACTGCTGTAAAGGAACTTAGTCCTAAGCACACTGCCTCATAAAACTTCAGCATCTTCCTCTCTGTCATGGAGTCTTATGTCCCCAGAAAGCTAACCTGAAACTGTTGGCAGTTCTGAAAAAGCTGATTTGATAAGGTGCTTCCTCTTGGTGGGGGATGAGATTTTTGTTGAATATTGTGATGATCGTGGTATTTTGGTCAGTGTCTCATGAGAAATGCTGCTCTGGCTCTGAATTTTTCAGAAATATTAACATCGCTGCAGTAACCAGTCAAAAACTTAAGAGTCACATTGGACTTCCTTCTGTATCTTGTCATTGGCAAAGTCCTATCTGTACTGTCTTGCAAAATTTCAATCATGAGTGTTTACTCTTCACCCCCACTGCTATTGCCTATGTTCTTGCCTTGAGCATCATTCTTTAAATTTGATTGTCTCATGTTATTTTCTAATCAATCCTCCATTAGCTAGTAGAGTGGTCATTCGAATATTAAAAATTTATCTGGATACTTCCAAACTTAGCATTCCTCTGTGGTTTTTCATTATATACAGAAAAAATGTATGGTGCTCTGTAACAGGTCCTTGGGGATTATTCTCTTCCTTACATTGCTGTCCTTCTCTCCTGCTCTATTTTTCCTACTATAAGCTATTATTATAGAGCATAGTTAACATTTGTAGAGTATGTGCTACTAATCAGGACAAGAGTTGTCCAAAGTGACTTTCATGGGTTACTTCATGTAATCCTCACAGAGAACAAGCCTACTAACCTACTGACAACACAGTGAGTATATCAAGCTAATGTGTGCCTCAGTTTCCTATTATTTCCTCCACATTACATGGTGATATCCCCTTTCTCCTCTCTGCTATGTGATTATTGGCTAATCCTCCCAGACTCTGTTCCTTTATTACCTCCTCTATTAATACTTGCTGCCTGCCACTTCAAATGTTAGTGTGGACTTACTCCCCACCATTCATTTTAGACATTTCTATCATAAAAGCTCTAAAGCTTTATTAAAGTCTTTTTTTCAATCATTCACCTCCCTACTGATCTTTTAGCAATATAATGACGAAATAAATCATATCAAATATTTTCTTTTTTGCTAGCTAATTTAATGAATTTTTAAAAAATCAATAATACTACTGTCTTTTCTGCCAACAAGAACAATGATTAAATTAGTTTCTCAAATGTATATAGTTACTGCCAAAACTTGGTTTAGAGCTGCATCGAATACAGCTGCAAAAGGGCAGATTTTAAAACCAATCACATCAGGGTTTGAATCCTGGTTTTTGTCTCCTATTAATACATAAATTCATCCATGGTTCCTTTTTATAATAACACTTACCTCTGAATGTGATGATAATGACACTTTATTTTTTTCAACAAATCTGAAAGGCAGACTGATTACTTCCAATTACACATAGGGCATAGGAAAGCCACAAATGACAACCAGACATGTTGATTTTACAGCCGAGCTTTAACTCTATCTTCTGATATGTCAAGTTGAGTGAAATCAGAACTGGTAGTCAGAAATACAGACTATTAATAGTTACGTTGTGTCCTATAAAACAATAATTCCACCCCTCAGATTTGTTGAAAAGTATAAATGTCAGTCTCAGGATGCATGGTGCTAGGTAGGGTCTAACTGGCTTTCGCTATAAACCAGGTTCTCTTAAGGTGTCCGGTTTTGGGAATGTTCCTTTTTGCAGTTGGAGCTAAGGAAGGAAGCCTTGTGTGGGCCACAAGTTGATAGTCAAACCTCTGTTAATGGCATATGGAAGACTGCCATCTACATCCAAAACAACAAGCCACCGTGGCTGCTGGAACTGAATTACCACATTACCTGCTGCCTCCCATCCCCTTCTTCCACAATTGCCCCCATTCAACTGCAATCCCGCTGCGCTTGCACCTTATACTCTGCTTTGTATATCAAATTCCACTCTAGGGCCTGCTACCATTTGTATACCACTGTTCTCCATGACGGAAATTAACTGATAAGGTGATACTTCATTGCATTTGGAAAATGAACTGGCTTTGTAGAGAAGAAATGAAATGACTGAAAATTCTCTTAATTATGAAAGTCAGCTACAAAGGAAAAAACTAATAAACCAACCTAATAAAGTTGTTTTTCACTTTCATTTGCACTATCTCAGGATTTAAGTGAAATTCAGATAGAAATTTCAGCAGCAAGCTAGCAGAGCATGAGAAGTTTATATTAAAAAATGTATAGGTAAATTATCATTTTGTACTAAGCATTTAATAAACACCAACAGATAAAATTACTATACTATCAGACAATCTATCAACTACATTTGCATCCAATGGTTTCCTCACTTTCAGAAGATATTAATTATAACAGATTAATTGTGAACAGCAACAAAAAAGAATATATTGTTATGTATTTCTGAATTGTTTAATTTAAAATTATAAAATAAATTGATATAACCTTGAGCTTACTGAGTAGTAATTATCTTTCTGAATTTTTTTCCTTAATACAGTTGCTTATTTAGAATGCTTAAATGAACGTGTTTTAAATTAAATTAAATATAATTTAACTTTAATTTTATAACAAGAAAAAAAAAAACCCAGAAGTACCTAAAGGCTACTTGGCTGACATTCTTCTATTTATTGATATAGAGGTAGTCCCCAACTATCCACTGTGATATATTTCTTTAAAGCATATTTTACAGAAAAACAGTAAGTAGAGTTTTCATAGGACAAAAAGGCTGCAGATACTGTTTTGACACTAGATGGCATTCCTGTGTAATCAGAAGAGCAAAAGGCTAAAGCAGTCTCTGCTGTTTCCCAGGACATGTCATAAATTTGGATTAATGAATTGCAGCTGAAGAAATTTAAAACAGGCTTTTATTCAGAAGATAATGTGAATAATCTGATTTTGTAACATGTTATTTACAGTTTGCTGGCTATTACAAATTAAAAAACCTTTTTTCTGCCTTCATAAATTATAAGTACAGATTCTAGCTACTAAATTTATCTTTTCGCTTTTTTCTATGATATCTATTCCCATGCAAGTATTTTTGTTTATGTTAATAATGCAGAAAACATATTTACTTCAATTTTCTATAGTATACTGTCACAAGATATTTTAATGGGAAGATAATTCCACAGATCAAAGTTAAATATTATCTTAGGTTCATTGTCAAAAGTTTAAACAACATAGGAACTTCTTAATAGGAACTTCTTAAAATTATTGTAAAAGTTAAACTTTCAAAAAAAATCTTATTGTTTGTAATTGTATATGATGGTGAAATAAGCCACTAATTTAATAGGACATGTCCTTTGACATTATGTTACATGTATGTATCTTGTCAACACATAGCTTCTCAAACTTTTATATAACAAAGCAAACTCATAAAAAATGATGAGAGAAAAAAGAAGTTGTCCTAAACATGGAACTGAGGGGACAGAACTATCAAAAACCTGGAAGTCATTCTTGATACACTAATGGAGACACTCAGTGCTAGATATAAACACACAATAATTAAAATTTTAATATAATTAAATACCTTTTTCAGAATTATAGCAAAAAAAATACATATCATAGAATTTGTCTCTGTGAAACAAGAGAACATTAATTTTTGTAGTAAGAGAGCTTACTTATTGACATAATATATGCCCAGCACATCACAAATATAATCGCTAATTTTCAGAACAGTCCACTTAACTCAATTCCATTTCCCTATTACTTGACATGAGAACATCCTGGGTTGAAGAATTAAATTACTAATCACAGGTCACCAAATGTGAAGCCAGAATTTGACCCACAGCCTATTGCACCACACACAGTGAATCTTTCACTACATAATTCAGCATGCTTGTTATGGAGTGGATTGTACTCTCTACAAATTCATTTGTTGAGGTCCCAAAGCCTAGTACCTCAAAATTTAACCATATTTAGAGATAGTCCTTAAAAAAGTAATTAAGTTTAAATGAGATTATATATGCTTCCCTTGTGACTCAGCTGGTAAAGAATCTGCCTGCAATGCGGGAGGTCTGGTTTTCACCCCTGGGTAAGATCCCCTGGAGAAGGAAACAGCTACCCACTCCACTATTCTGGCCTGGAGAATTATTTGGACTGTATAGTCCATGGGGTTACAAGGAGATTATATATGGCGGTGTCCATACATGATGAGAAAAAGAAAGTGGGGTACACGCTCAGAGAAAAGGCCATGAGAGGACTAGGTCAGAAGACAGCTGCATGGCAACCCAAGAGAGAAAGGCCTTAAGACAAAACAAACCTGCCAACATCTTGATCATGGATTTCTAACCTCTAGAACTGTGAGAAAATAAGTTTCTGTTGTTTAAGCCACCCAGTCCACAAAATTTTGTTATGGTAGCCCTGTAAATAACATTCAAAATCATATCCTTAACCTTTAATGGAATCTGCCTTATAATGTTTTCTAATATATTTAAAACAAAGAATCTTTCTGCAAAAATATTCTTAAAATAAAATACTATATGTGTATGCTTGATAAGTCGCTTCAGTCATGTCCTACTCTGCAACTCCATGGACAGTAACCCACCTGGCTCCTTTGTCCATGGGATTCTCCAGGCAAGAATACTGGAGTGGGTTGTCATGCTCTCCTTCAGGAAATCTTCCTGAGCCAGGGATTGAACCTCATCTCTTACATTTCCTGCATTGGCAGGTGGGTTCTTTACCTCTAGAGCCACCTGGCAAGTCCCAAAATACTTTATGCACAACCACAATGCTAGTATGTATATGAGAGAGAGAGAGAGAGAGAGAGAACTATTCTGCTACTATCTGTTCTAGAGAAGAACTACAACAAATAAGCCTTCAACTTTATTCAGTCACTTTTGACACCTTAGAAATATTTTTCCTGGTATATATTCAGGTAAAAACTAAAGTTAAAAACTAATGCTTAAGTGAAATAGAGTATTTTTTAAAATCTTATTTAAATTGTCTGCAACACCATGTATGCACTGGAAATTTCAAATATTAAAGCAAAGTCTTAATTTTGTTGACACTAAACTTGCATCTCTCCCATGCATGATATTGCATGCATACGTGCTCAGTCATTTTCGACTCTGTGCAATCCCATGACCTTGATCAGGCTCCTCTGTCTATGGAATTTTCCAGGTAAGAATACTGGAGGAGGTTGCCATTTCCTTCTCCAGGGAATCTTCCCAATCTAGAGATCAAACATGTGTCTTTTGCATCTCCTGCATTGGCAGGTGGATTCTTTACCATTGCACCACTAGGAAGCCCATATATCTTTCCCACGAAAGTATTTAAAAGTACTGATACTCAAGTAACAATAATCACTCCAACCACAACCTACTTGGACTCCCACTAATGTGTGGATGATAGCTAATGCTGTGCTGTGCTTAGTTGCTCAGTCATGCAGACCTGGCTTAAGTCAAGTACAAGTTGAGAATCACAATTTTTGATGCACCAGAAATAAAGAAATTTTCCAAGACTAATGATCACTCATCAGATACAGTATTCAGTTTGAAAATTCTAGTACTTTTTAAATTTGTAAAAATTGGAGTATCAAAATTTTAATTATTTTAACTGATTAGAACAGATTGAATAAATAACAATCTATGACTTCACAGGAGGACTCCAATGAAAGAAATACAAAAACCTAACAAATAAACAAAAAACAATTATCACAATTAGGTGTCTCTAATAAATCAGTTTTTCAGTCCAAAAATTGATATTAAAGAAACAGGCAAACACTTAGTCTGCTTTTGATTAAAAGTGTACTTCATTTAACATATAATTCTAGATAAGTAAGAAATCATACTCTCATGACAACAATGCTAGTTGAGAAAAGTGAAAGGAATCAGGAAATTGAAAATTTTCAATGGCCCCCAATGATATCATTAATTCAGAAAAGAACCACCAATCAGTGCTAAACCCAACAGGTGAAATACTGTTGTATGATTGAACATTCACAGAGTTCCAAAGTACTATGCCATAAAATCTTCTCAACAAAATATGGTAACAATGCAATGAAAAACAAAATAGCATAATTCATCTCTTGATGTTAAAACATTCAAAATGAATTCAACCTCTCTCCTTTGGAGATAATTTCCTGTTTACATAAAAAGAGAAGACAGAGGAATATGTTAAATAACAATTTGAAAAAGTTGATAGAAATCTAGAATAGATAACATTCTCCAGGTCAAATGTCTTCAACTTTCCCATAAGCCAATATGAGAAAAAAGGATGAAGGCTAGCATTTTACTAAGTTAAATAGATTGTTAAAACATAACAAGAAAATTAAATGAGTGGGCATTGGTTATATATTTTATTTAGGGGTAGAAAACAGTTACTAAAGAAATTTTGGAGAAACGTTGGAGAAATCAGAAATGAAATGTAAAACAGATATTAATTTCGTTAGCATGGTATTTAATTGCAGTAAAATATGAAAACTTTATGATTTGAACATACTTGTTCACAATTTTCAGAGAAGGCAATCGCACCCCACTCCGGTACTCTTGCCTGGAAAATCCCATGGATGGAGGAGCCTGGTAGGTTGCAGTCCATGGGGTCACTAAGAGTCAGACACGACTGAGCGACTTCACTTTCACTTTTCACTTTCATGCATTGGAAAAGGGAATGGCAACCCACTCCAGTGTTCTTGCCTGGAGAATCCCAGGGATGGGGAAGCCTGGTAGGCTGCTGTCTCTGGGGTCGCACAGAGTTGGACAGGACTGAAGTGACTTAGCAGCAGCAGCAGCAGCTCACAATTTTAAACATAAAGTGCTATGACACCTCCTAATAACTTTTAGGTATTTAACACCTAAAATACCTTCATTATTGCTCCGCTGGTATCTTAGCTGGTAAAGAATCTGCTCGCAATACAAGAGACCCCAGTTCAATTCCTGGGTCAGGAAGAGCCGCTGGAGAAGGGATAGGCTACCCACTCCAGTTGTTCTTGGCCTTCCTTGGTGGCTCAGCTGGTAAAGAATCTGCCCACAAAGTGGGAGACATGGGTTTGATCCAGGGTTGGAAGACTCCCTGGAGAAGGGAACTGCTACCCAAGCCTGTATTCTGGCCTAGAGAATTCCATGGAATGTATAGTCAATGGAGTCGCAAAGAGTCGGACATGACTGGGCAACTTTCACTCACTTCACTTTCACCTTGATTATTTGTTTTTTTTTTTTTTGTGGGCAAACGAAACAGGTTATCAAAACTGAAAAATTAGTGAATCTAGACATTAGTATACTTGAGTGTTCACAAGATTACTCTTTATGCTTTCCTTTGTTTTTGAACATTATTCTTAAATAAAAGTTTAAGGTTCCTCAGATTGTTTTCTGATTTACCTAAAGAACATCTACAGTATAAATATCAGTATCTAGTACATAGCATGAATAATAGATGTTTTCACAGCAGTGAGACTATGAAATCCAGTGTTCTGACATATAAGTAACATGCAATTTTCCAGTGTCATGTGTTTATAAAGAGACATGTTCAGTGTTTATAAAGAGATGAAACATGTTATTTCTAATTCATGTAATCAATTAGAGGAGTTACAGTTAAAAATTCCTTCAGAGTATTTTATGCCAGACTATCAATCATTTAAAGACTTTGAAAAACAACTGTCATTTAGTATAGGTTTAGATGACAGAAAACTTATTTAATGATTTGAGGCTATGTTCTCTGTCATGTCAGGAGTGTACTGCTCAGAGTTCATTACCAGCTCTGCATGACCTGACATAAAATCCAATACAGCACATGCCCCATGGTATTCAGTAGTAAGGGATAAGAAGTCCTTTCCCTGATGAGATGACAAGGAGGGAGAGATGGCAGGTAATTTGCTTTTTGTGACCTCTAAGTCTTTCCCATTACTTACTGATAGCAAATGCACACTAGGTGAGCCCTGCGAGGGCAGATAATCAAAGTCACATATGGCTACTGGATTTTTGTTTACTTGACTTTACTTAATTGTATTCTATGGAAAGCAATTAGTGACTCTGAAAAATCAAATTTATCTTCCACAATTATAAACTGATCTTCACTAAAAAAAGAAGTATTTCATATTACTGAAATTTTCACTATTTTTTAAAGAACTGTACTTCTCCACCAAAAAAACACACATATTTTGCATTGAGAGAGTAATTATTATAAGAACTAAAATTTTACTGACTTGCCACATGGATCCCCCTCAACTGCAATCAACATCTCATCAGGTCTTGAGGCCAAAATATGTGTATTTCCTGTCACATTAAACATTATCCATTTAAAAATTAATTGAAGGAAATTCTTCCTCATGGAATTAATTCTGAGTTTGTTAACATCCTTATGAGAAGCACCTTCTTGCAAGTTCTGAAAACAAAAGTACAAATTTTTAGTGATAAATATGGAATTCTTGTACTTTATTCAAGCCCAGATATATCGATTCATATATATATATATATATATATATATATATATAATTGCATGTATATGTATTATTGCAAGATAATTATGACTTGGGAACTGTCACAGACTATTTTTCATATTTTAAAAAAATACCACGGATAGCTTGTCACTAAAAAGTCTTACTTCTACACTAATGAGGCTAATAGATTTTCAAGTTAATCAGGGTGATAGTAATAGTTTCACAAACTGACTGAATGCAGGTTGGTAACTTAGATATATCTTTCTTCTTTTAAATACATTCTTGCCTAAAGTATGTGATGTTCTATAAGGCTAAACAAATTCTATTAATTTTCAACAAGTTACTGTTAAGTAAAATAAAATTGTTGTTTGATTGTAACAAGGAAAACTCCGAACAGAATGTATTAAATCAGCATTATTGGCAGTTGGAAAAGACACATTGCCTAGATTACTGTTAGTGACTAGGGGAATAAATAACCAATTTCAAAGTTTTAGAAGCACTTGGAAGAGTAAATGAAGATAGCTTTTGAAAATTGCTGATGGGAATTCATCATAATGGAAGCCTGAGTTATATAAACAACGTTTATTTTCCTGAATTGATCATTCTAAGAGGGAATAAAGTTGGGTGAAAAGAGATTCCATTTTTTCAGCATCAGAAAAATGCTGAAATAGCATAACATTCAAAAAGAGCTATGGTTGATACTAACCCGGTAGTAGAAAACATTTAGTTTACATCATGTTGAATTTGGAAGTCTGAGATTTAGGTTGCACAGAGCACTGGCTATAGTTTCCTGAGTTACACAGTAGGTTCTCATTAGTTATCTATTTTATACATGTTATCAATAGCGTACATATGTCAATCCCAGTCTCCCAATTCATCCCCCTCCGTTACTCCTCCTTAGTATCCATATGCTTGTTCTCTACATCTGTGCCTCTATTTCTGTTTTGCAAATAAGATTTTCTATACCATTTTTCTAGATTCCAGATATATACATTAATATATGACATCTGTTTTTCTCTTTCTGACTTCAGTCTGTGTGATAGTCTCTATACTCCACTAAAAATAATTTCAAAAATAAAAGTAGCAATCTTCAACTTATGTAGATGCCCAATAAGAAGCTCCAAGTGTTTTCTATTTAGAATACAATAGTGGGATTTAGAAGGGGGATATATCAAGAGTATTAACTTGTCTTTGACTCTAGGTATTGCTGCATTCAGATACAGTTCTGGCAATCTGTTGTCTCAGTTTAGTAAGACAAAAAGTGGTTCTATTTGTTGTATGTATGCTATAAAACTATAAGTGAAGATATCTGTACAGAAAGTGTGTTCAATACATGTGCTCCAGGGGTAAGTTTGACAGGGTAGGAACTATGATTTACATCTCTAAGAGAATTTTTTTTAATTTCACATTTTTCCAAATATTTATAATTTTAGTAAACATGAAAAACCACAGTCTCTAAGTTAATACCTGAGAAATAAATATTTAATAAAAATCAATTTGAAATCACTGACCTGAAGCTCTCAAGATAATTAAGAGAAGTTTTACTTTTATTGATTTGATTTTTATTTTAATTTATAGATTTGATCATTTAAGAGAAAATACCTTATCATAATTAAAAGTTATTTTATTCATAAAATATGCCCTCTTCTCTTAAAATTACAGTTTTATATTTCGGATTATAGGAAAAAAAGGAAATGGTATAATTTTTATTCTTTATTTTTAGAAAATTCAAATTTTAATAAACAATTCTAATGAATTTATAATGAATAGATGTTCAAGGAGTAGCTCTCATTAAGTGACCTAGTGAAATATTTCATCCTACTGTTATTTTATATATATATATATATATATAATTCCCATTAAAAACAGGATTACTTCATACTTTTAATTTCTATAACTTGTCTATCCTCAATATTCTCTTGAGTTACTGTTCTTAGTAAAAGTAACCAAAGCATATGATCCACACAAAGACTAGACTCTACTTTTTCTTTACCTTTCATTTTTTTCTTGTTATTTGGAATGGATTCCTTTACACAGGTAAAACGTTTTCAAGTGCAGTGCTCGATTTAATCAGTTATAAAAGGTAAACCTTAAAAAGAAATAGTGGAATATGTGGTTGAAAGGCAGGTGGCTGTCATCATAGTAGGCCTCAGATATGATGCTGAGCAGATTGAAATTCTCATGACAACTGTACAAAATCAATGAAATTTACACCATTGCATTAAAATAAACAGGTATATTTTTGATAGATGCCAATGTCTGCTGAACTAAAAAAATAGATTTAAATTATGAAAGACTATAGTTAAGTGATTTTTGGAAGATTCTTGCCACAACCCAAATAATAAAGGCACAGATTAGATCAATGATAGCTATGAAGGAAACAGATGGTACTGAGGCAGAAAATTCCATATGCAGAAAGGAGAAATTTGAAATGTATTCTATGACAAGGACATGAGGTCTTTGTATTTTGTTTTCATGTCTTGTTTAAATGTAACATTTATCACTTTAAAACTGAAGCATTAGGTCACAGAAAATGTTCCTTCTGGAAATTATTCACTTGAAGTAGGATTAAAAGCAACATGTAGTAACACATTAGGACACTGTAATAGTATGAATAAGCAATTGGCAATAATTAAGATTTGTACTGCAACTGCTGAAATAATTCATAATGAATATAAATTAAAATTTCTGTAGTTACATAGGGATAAAGTTAATAAAATAAAAAATAAGTTATTATACATTGCATGTATATATATTTTGTACATATTAATTGTAAAATAATATGGGATAGAAAATAGATAGACAACATAGGTAGATGTTTAGAGATGAATAATTATTAGAAAAATGGAAAGTTTTCACATGATCTATAAACATAAGCCTGAACTTAAAAATAGGTAGCAATTTAGAGTTGCCAGACTTATCAAAAAAAGCTGTTTGAATTCAGATTAATAAATAACAATTTATTATTATAAGTATATCTCACACAATATTTTGTATATTTTTATACTAAAATTTACCTATTATTTATGTAAAGTTCAAATACAACTGAATAGCCTGTATTGTATCTGGTAAACCCAGGCTTTAAGGAAAATAGCAATCCAACAAGGAAAACTGCTTGCTCCTAGGATGAAAAGTTACAACCCATCTAGACAGCATATTAAAAAGCAGAGACATTACTTTGCCAACAAAAGTCCATCTAATCAAAGATATGGTTTTTCCAGTAGCACGTGTGGATGTGAGATTTGGACTATAAAGAAAGCTGAGTGCCGAAGAACTGATGCTTTTGAACTGTGGTATTGGAGAAGACGCTTGAGAGTCCCTTGGACAGCAAGGAAATCAAAGCAGTCAATCCTATAAGAAATCAGTGCTGAATATTCATTGGAAGGACTGATGCTGAAGCTGAAGCTCCAATACTTTGGCCACCAGATGCGAAGAACTGACTCACTGGAAAAGACACTAATGCTGGGAAAGATTGAAGGCAGGAGCAGAAGGGGACAACAGACGATGAGATGGTTGCACGGCATCACCAAATCAATGGGCATGAGTTTGAGCAGGTTCTGGGAGTTGGTGATGGACAGGAAAGCCTGGTGTGCTACAGTCCCTGGGGTCATAAAGAATCAGACACAAAGAGTCAGACTGAGAGACTGAACTGAACTAACAGTGAGGTCTGATAAATATGTCACATACATACTGTGGTGAAGGCATATCGTAGAAACAGAAAATATACAATTAGATAGAAATCCAGATCTAATTGTATATTTTCTGTTTCTACAATATGCCTTCACCACAGTATGTATGTGACATATTTATCAGACCTCACTTTTATGGGGAGGGAGGAGGGAGGAGGGTTCGGGATGGGGAACACATGTATACCTGTGGCGGATTCATTTTGATATTTGGCAAAACTAATACAATTATGTAAAGTTTAAAAATAAAATAAAATTAGAAAAAAAATAAAAAAAAAAAAAAAAAGAAATCCAGATCTGATCAGTATTAAATGTTAGGCAGAGAAATGTAACTTTTTAAATTACAAAGATTAGACTGTTTAAAACTTTGATCAAAAGATCAGTCAAAATATGTTTAAGAATAATCTGTCTAGAAATTGAATTCTTGATGGATTGAAAAGTTAAAGACTCTGGAGTCAGATAACGGATTCAAGAGACCATTTAACCTAGGTTTGTAGCATGCTCTTCTGATAAATTATGGAAAAGAAAAGAGGAAGTCTACGAAAAAAGGGAAAGTGTGGTCAAGAATAGCAAATGCAATCACAAAGATAGGGCAACCAGAAAGAGTATGATGAAAATACTGAATTTCTTACTAGGCGCTTTTTTTTTTTTTAAGTTCAGCTCAGTTCAGTTCAGTCGCTCAGTCATGTCTGACTCTTTGCGACCCCATGAATCGCAGCACACCAGGCCTCCCTGTCTATCACCAACTCCCGGATTTCACTCAGACTCATGCCCATCGAGTCAGTGATGCCATCCAGCCATCTCATCCTCTGTTGTCCCCTTCTCCTCCTTCCCCCAATCCCTCCCAGCATCAGAGTCTTTTCCAATGAGTCAACTCTTCGAATGAGGTGGCCAAAGTATTGGAGTATTGAAGTTTCAGCTTCTCCTGATACTGGACACAAATGTTAAAGAAGAAAAAAAAAATTGTAAAATTAGAGATCTTTAGATGCCAAGCAACCATATTTCTAATGAGACTAAAGGTAGAGAAAGAAGGGACAGTAGTGTGAAAACTGAATTTGAGAGAGGTGTAGCTGTCAAATAGGGTATCTGGAAGGACATCACTGGAGCGAGTGCAAGGATGACTATGCACGCTGTGTTTCTTGTCACTTAGAGGATGCCATTCTTAGTGTAGTCATCATGGGTACATACAGTTATTAGAAACTTCCTCACAATACCAGTGAAGTGCTTTAATTTACATAAAGCCACCATGTTGGTTACTGATGGAGTGACAAGAGGCAGTAAATTAAGTATTGTAGAGTGCTGTACAGGGCCTGAGTGATATTCAACCAGTCGGATAGGCAAAGGCTACCCAGGGAAATGGGAGCAATGAAATAAACACGCTCAGCTATGCACACTAATGTGTGACAGACATATTTTTGAGCTAAATGGAGTCTAAATTGGATGTGAAAAAATAAGAAAATCTAATAAACATTGCAGAGAATGTGTAACAAGTCTGAATATACCCGATTCTTCCCTTCATTTCTCCTTTCTGCCCTTCCTCCTTTCCTGGCTTCTGTCCTTCCTTCCTTTCATTTCTTATTTCACTTCCTGGTGCACCACATAGGGATTTGACATTTCTATACATTACAATATGATTGCCACAATAAGTCTAGTTACCATCTGTAGGCATGCAGAGAGATATTACATTATTATTGGCTGTATCCCCACACTGCACATTGAGGTACATGAATATACCTGATTTTGATCTGAGAATTATAGATATCATTATAGAGTTTTCAAAAGATGCTTTAAGAATAAAATAGTTGAATTTTGCATCATCAGAAATAAATAATATGTCTGAATGGTGGTTTAACTTTCCAGTATTGACAAGTATTATTACTAGTCAGAATAATGAAAACAGAATTTTTAAAAAGTGTTCTGGATTTTCCCTCTGATTAATGTTTTATTATCTAATCTGTTTGCAGATTTAATGAGGAGAAATAATTATGGCTATAAAATGGTAAATTAATTTTGATCATAAAGTGATCTTAACTATATGCTATATATATAATTTAAATGGTGGTAAGTTTTATCACACTGTTGATTTTTACTACCTTAATCTTGGATTTACTGGCAGTGGTAGTTTTATCAGATTTTATATTTTTGTAAGCAGTTCTAATCCACTTGACTGACAAGTTTGCTTGCTAAAAGCTTTTGTTATTTAACCAGCTATATACATGGATTTAACCGAAAAAAAATGGGGAGGGGATAAAACAGATTATATAACAAAAATGGTAATACAAACTATTTCAGTTCATATTAGAAGAAAGAGTATAATTAATGTTATGTGGCATTTACAATTATTAAAGATGCTATAGCCTACATTTAAAGTATATTTAAATCTAAATTTTCTGTTATTAGTTATACACTTTAACTTTTATTTCATATGTCAGATTATGAAATGTGGGGTGAAAATTTAAATACTATTTGTTATATATATAGTATATATAGTGATCCAGAGTCATACATCATGGGTTAAAATCTCCACTCCATCACTTGCTAGAAATACACATTTGCATAAATTACCTAACCTCTCTATATACCATTTTGCTTATCTGGAAAATAGGGGTCATGATAGCTCACATTGTTGTTGTGCTTAGTCGCTCAGTTACACCCGACTCTTTGCGATCCCATGGACTGTAACTCACCAGGCTCCTCTGTCCATGGAGTTCTCCAGGCAAGAATACTGGAGTGGGTCATCATGCCCTTCTCCACATGGTTGTTAGGCAGAACAAAACTGTCATGAAGTAAAATATTTAGGAGAATCTGGCACAGAGAAAGTGGAACTGTCCAAATCACAGAGATTTCTTATATTGCAATTTTCTTTTTATTGAAAAAAAAAAAGAAATGTTTGCAATGCATTTTAATCTGTCATTCTCTCAAGCAATGATTCTACAATGTTCTGTTCACTTTAGAAATGAATACCATGGTACATCTTAATAAAATAGCTTTCCAAGAGTATAAAGAATTGCTATTATGTACCAGGGCTCCAACTCCCAACCACACATTTTAGCACAGCTCTTGCACTTTATGAATTTTCATATTTGGCCTCTGTATGTTTAATTTATTAAAAGCTCAGTGGGTGAGTCAAGTGTGCATACCTGGTTAAGAATAATGATTAAGGTTATCTTATATAAGGTTTCTCTCATATTAAATTGTAGAGTCACTTCTTTGATTTCCATGGTTTCAATACAGTAGTTGGTATTGTTGCACCAAAAATGACAACATTTGTTTAATTCTATTTCAGTAGAACTTCTTAATTAACTTTATGAATAATAAAGATATGAATAAATCTCCTTGGGACATTCTTTTAAAAATATTACAATTGTTTCTGATTTTTTGTGGTAATATCTTCTTAGATTTTCATAGCTTTCACATTTTTGTGCTGGCACCAGAATTCAATAAGTAATGACTTCTGAAACTCTGAATAAAAAGTTATGTTTGTTCATTTAAAATATTTAAATTTTTCTATCATTCATCTCTCTCATCCCATGATAGACGGTTATTTACAATATATTCTACACCTCCAAACTCAGTTCCTATTTTCCTCCATAGGATGATAGGGTTACTCTGATAATATTTAAATAATGAATAAATTAGTCTTTGTAAATATTTTATCATAAGGAACTACTGAGAAAGGTATATTTAAAACTTTTTATTTTTCTTTTAAACATTTTTCTGGGATAAGCTGTTCCATTAAACTGGCAGACCTCCACTAAGTTTAACACAAAACTGAGAACTTGATTTTCTTTTATGTTTTTAGTTATATTTATTTTAGTTGAACACCTAGAAGCATAGAGTACAATGTTGTTGTGGTTCAATCACAGAGTCTTGTCCAACTCTATGACCCCATGGACTGTAGCATGCCAGGCTTCTCTGTCCCTCACCATCTCCCAAAGTTTGTTCAAGTTCAGGTCCATTGCTTTCGTGATGCCATTCAGACACATCATCCTCTGACACCCCCTTCTCCTTCTGTCCTCAATCTTTCCCAGCATCAGGGGCTTTCCCAATAAGTCAGCTGTTCATATCAGGTGAAAAAATACTGGAGTTTCAGCTTCAGCATCAGTCCTTCCAATGAATATTCAGGGTCGATTTCCTTTAGGACTGACTGGATTGATCTCCTTGCTGTCGAAGGGACTCTCCGGAGTCATCTCCAGCACCATAGTTCGAAGGCATCAATTCTTCGGTGCTCTGCCTTCTTTACAATCCAGCTCTAACAACCATATGTGACCAATGGGAAGACCATAGCGTTGAGTATGATCTTTGTCAGTGATGTCTCTGCTTTACTACACATTGTCTAGGTTGTCATAACTTTCCTGTCAAGAAGCAAACGATCTGATTTCATGCCTGTAGTCACCATCTACAGTGATTTTAGAACCGAAGAAGGGGAAATCTGTCAATACTTTCACCTTCCCTCCCCGTTTATTTGCCATGAAGTAATGGGGCCAGATGCATGATCTTGGTTTTTTATATTTAGTTTTAAGCTGACTTTTTCACTCTCCTTCACCCTCATCAAGAGGCTCTTTAGTTCTTCTTTGCTTTCTGTCATTAGAGTGGTATCATTTGCATATCTGAGGTTGCTGATGCTTCTCTCACCTATATTGATTCCAGCTTATAACTCATCCAGCCCAGCATTTCTCATGATGTGCTCAGCATATAGATCAAACAGGGTGACAGCAGACAGCCTTGTCGTACTCCTTTCTCAGTCTTTTTTTCTTCTATTTTTGATATTTCTTTTTTTTTTATTTTATTTTTTAACTTTAAAATATTGTATTGGTTTTGCCATATATCGACAACCAGTTCTTCCATACAGAGATCTATTTGTTGCTTCTTGATCCACATATATGTTTCTCAGGAGACAGGTAAGATAGTTTGGTATTCCCATCTCCTTAAGAGATTTCCACAGTTTGTTATGAACTACACAATCAAAGGCTTTGGTGCAACTGACAAAACAGAGGTAGATTTTTTTTTTTTTAACTCCCTAGTGTTTTCTATGATTCAGCAAATGTTGGCAATTTGATCTCTGGTTCCTCTGTCTTTTCTAAATCCAGCTTTGTCTTCTGGAAATCCATGTTTCGCATAATGCTGAAGCCTAGCATGCAAGATTTTAAGCATGACCTTACTAGCACGGGAGATGACTATGATTGTCTGATAGTTAGTATATTCTTTAGCACTCCCTTTCTTGGGAATTGGGATGAGGACTGACCTTTTCCAGTCCTGTGGCCACTGGTGAGTCTTCCAGATTTGCTGACATATTGAATGCAACACCTTCATGGCATCATCCTTTAGAGTTTTGAATAGTTATACTGGGATTTCGTTGCATCCGTTAGCTTTATTAACAGCAGTGCTTCTTAAGGCGCTGCTACTGCTGCTAAGTCGCTTCAGTCTTATCTGACTCTGTGTGACCCCATAGACGGCAGCCCACCAGGCTCCCCGTCCCTGGGATTCTCCAGGCAAGAACACTGGAGTGGGTTGCCATTTTCTTCTCCAATGCATGAAAGTGAAAAGTGAAAGTGAAGTCATTCAGTAGTGTCTGACTCCTAGCGACCCCATGGACTGCAGCCTACCAGGCCCCTCCATCCATGGGATTTTCCAGGCAAGAGTACTGGAGTGGGTTGACTTAATTCTCAGACTGTCTGGCCCTGGGTGACTGACAACACCATCATAGTAGTCTGGTTTAGCTGTATTAGTTTATACTGTTATTCCATATATTCTTTCCATCTCTTCTTGATCTCTTTAGTGTCTACTATGTCTCTATCTTTTACATCCTTTATTGTTCCCATCTTTGGGCAAAATGTTCCCTTATTGTAATACTTTCCACAATATTGTACAGAAAGAAATGAAGAAAACCATCACAAAGAAAAAGAAAAGCAAGAAGGCAAAGTGGTTATCTGAGGAGGCCTTACAAATAGCTAAAGAAATTGGAAGAAAGCAGAATATTGATTATCAGATATCATGGGGTGAGGGCGACGGTGGTCCTGGTCAAAGGATACATGGTGTGTTGCTCAGTCGTGTCTGACTCTTTGTGACCCCATAAACTGTAGCCCACCAGGCTACTCTGTCCATGGGGACTCCCCAGGCAATAACACTGGAGTGGATAGCCATTCTTTTTCCAGGGGATCTTCCTAACCCTGGGATCAAGCCCACATCTCCTGCATTGCAGGCAGATTCATTACTGCCTGAGCTACCAGGGAAGCCTTCAGTTACAAGATAAATAAGCTCTGGGGATCTAATGTAAACATGGTGAATACACTTAATAATACTGTGATGTAGACAGAAAATTTGCTAAGAAGTTAGATGATCTTCATGACGCAGATAATCACGATGGTGTGATCACTCACCTAGAGCCAGACATTCTGGAATGTGAAGGCAAGTGGGCTTTAGGAAGCATCACTATGAACAAAGCTAGTGGAGGTGATGGAATTCCAGTGGAGCTATTTCAAATCCTGAAAGATGATGCTGTGAAAGTGCTGCACTCAATATGCCAGCAAATTGGGAAAACTCAGCAGTGGCCACAGGACTGGAAAAGTTCAGTTTTCATTCTAATGCCAAAGAAAGGCAATGCCAAAGAATTCTCAAACTATCGCACAATTGCACTCATCTCACATGCTAGCAAAGTAAAGCTCAAAATTCTCAAGCCAGGGTTCACTAGTATGTGAACCATGAACTTCCAGATGTTCAAGGTGGATTTAGAAAAGGCAGAGGAACCAAGGATTAAATTGCCAACATCTGTTGGATCATTGAAAAAGTGAAAGAGTTCCAAAAAAACATCTATTTCTGATTTATTGACTATGCCAAAGACTTTGACTGTGTGGATCACAAGAAACTGTGGAAAACTCTTAAAGAGGTGAATACCAGACCATCTTACCTGCCTTCTGAGAAATTATATGCAGGTCAGGAAGCAACAGTTAGAACTGGACATGGAACAACAGACTGGGTCCAAATAGGAAAAGGAGTATGTCAAGGCTGTATATTGTCACCCTGCTTATTTAACTTATACACAGAGTACATCATGAGAAACGCTGGGCTGGAAGAAGCACAAGCTGGAATCAAAATTTCCAGGAGAGATATCAGTAACCTCAGATATGCATATGACACCACCCTTATGGCAGAAAGCAAAGAGGAACTAAAGATCCTCTTGATGAAAGTGAGAGAGGAGACTAAAAAAGTTGGCTTAAAGCTCAACATTCAGAAAACTAAGATCATGGCTTCAGTTCCCATCATTTCATGGCAAATAGATGGGAAAAAAGTGGAAACAATGACAGACCTTATTATTATTATTATTTTGGCTCCAAAAATCACTGCAGATGGTGATTGCAGCCATGAAATTAAAAGACTCTTGCTCCTTGGAAAAAAATTTATGACCAAGTTAGACAGTATATTAAAAAGCAGAAACATTGCTTTTCCAACAAAGGTCCATCTAGTCAAAGCTTTGGTTTTTCCAGTAGTCATTTATGAATGTGAGAGTTGGACAATAAAGAAAGCTGAGTGCCAAAAAATTGACGCTTTTGAACTGTGGTGTTGGAGAAGACCCCTGAGAGTCCATTGGATAGCTAGGATATCCAACAAGTCCATCCTAAAGGAAATCAGTCCTGAATATTCATTGGAAGGACTTATGTTGAAGCTGAAACTCCAATATTTTGGCAATCTTATGTGAAAAACTGACTCATTTGAAAAGACCCTGATGCTGGGAATGATTGAAGGCAGAAGGAGAAGGGGCGACAATGGATGAGATGGTTGGATGGCATCACCGACTCAATGGACATGAGCTTGAGTAAGCTCTGGGAGTTCATGATAGACAGGGAAGCCTGGCATACTGCAGCCCATGGGGTTGCAAATAGTTGGATATGACTGAGCAACTGAACTGAACTGACTCACCACACATAAGGAAAGGTACTTGTGTGCGGTATAGCCTGGTTGGGGCAGACAATTTGATTACTGTGATATTGAATGGTTTGCCTTGGAAATGAACAGAGATCTTTCTGTCATTTTTGAGATTGCATCCAAGTAATGTATTACAGACTCTTTTGTTGACCATGATGGCTACTCCATTTCTTCTGAGGGATTCCTGTCTGCAGTAGTAGATATAATGGTCATCTGAGTTAAATTCACCCATTCCAGTCCATTTGAGTTCACTGATTCCTAGAATGTCGACATTCACTCTTGCCATCTCTTGTTTGACCACTTTCAATTTGCCTTGAGTCATGGACCTGACATTCCGGGTTCCTATGCAATATTGCTCTTTACAGCATCGGACCTTGCTTCTATCACCAGTCACATCGACAGCTGGGTACTGTTTTTGCTTTGGCTCCATCCTTTCATTCTTTCTGGAGTTATTTCTCCACTGATCTACAGCAGCATATTGGGCACCTACCGACTTGGAAAGTTCCTCTTTCAGTATCCTATCATTTTGCCTTTTCATACTGTTCATGGGATTCTCAAGGCAAGAATACTGAAGTGGCTTGCCATTCCCTTCTCCAGTGGATCACATTCTGTCAGAATGACGTCAGAATGATTAGAGTACAGAATGATCTCTGTTCGTTTCCAAGGTGAGCCATTCAGTATCACAGTAATCCAAGTCTATGCCCCAACCAGTAATGCTGAATAAGCTGAAGTTGAATGGTTCTATGAAGACCTACAAGATCTTTTAGACTAACACCCCAAAAAGATGTCCTATTCATTATAGGGGACTGGAATGCAAAAGTAGGAAGTCAAGAAACACCTGGAGTAACAGGCAAATTTGGCCTTGGAATACGGAATGAAGCAGGGCAAAGACTAATAGAGTTTTGCCAAGAAAATGTACTGGTCATAGCAAACACCCTAGTCCAACAACACAAGAGAAGACTCTACATCACCAGATGGTCAACACCAAAATCAGATTGATTATGTTCTTTGCAGCCAAAGATGGAGAAGCTCTATACAGTCAACAAAAAAAAGACCAGGAGCTGACTGTGGCTCAGATCATGAACTCCTTATTACCAAATTCAGACTTAAATTGAAGAAAGTAGGGAAAATCACTAGACCACTCAGATATGACCTAAATCAAATCCCTTATGATTATACAGTGGAAGTGAGGAATAGATTTAAGGGCCTAGATCTGATAGAGTGCCTGATGACTATGGAATGAGGTTCATGATATTGCACAGGAGACAGGGATCAAGACCATCCCTATGGAAAAGAAATGCAAAAAAGCAAAATGGCTGTCTGAGGAGTCCTTACAAATAGCTGTGAAAAGAAGAGAAGCAAAAAGCAAAGGAGAAAAGGAAAGATATAAGCATCTGAATGCAGAGTTCCAAAGAATAGCAAGAAGAGATAAAAGAGATAAGAAAGCCTTCTTCAGCAATCAATGCAAAGAGATAGAGGAAAACAATGGAATGGGAAAGACGAGAAATCTCTTCACGACAAATAGAGATACCAAGGGAATATTTCATGCAAAAATGGGCTCAATAAAGGACAGAAATGGCATGGACCTAACAGAAGCAGAAGATATTAAGAAGAGATGGCAAGAATACACAGAAGAACTGTACAAAAAAGATCTTCATGACCCAGATAATCACGATGATGTGATCACTGACCTAGAGCCAGACATTCTGGAATGCGAAGTCAAGTGGGCTTAGAAAACATCACTACAAACAAAGCTAGTGGAGGTGATAGAATTCCAGTTGAGCTATTTCAAATCGTGAAAGATGATGCTGTGAAAGTGCTGCATTCAATATGCCAGCAAATTTGGAAAACTCAGAAGAGGCCACAGGACTGGAAACGGTCAGTTTTCATTCCAATCCCAAAGAAAGGCAATGCCAAAGAATGCTCAAACTATTGCACAATTGCACTCATCTCACATTCTAGTAAAGTAACGCTCAAAATTGTCCAAGCCAGGCTTCAGCAATACATGAACCGAGAACTTCCTGATGTTCAAGCTGGTTTTAGAAAAGGCAGAGGAACCAGAGATCAAATTGCCAACATCTGCTGGATCCTGGAAAAAGCAAGAGAGTTCCAGAAAAACATCTATTTCTGCTTTATTGACTATGCCAAAGCCTTTGACTGTGTGGATCACAATAAACTGCGGAAAATTCTGAAAGAGATGGGAATTCCAGACCACTTGATCTGCCTCTTGAGAAATCTGCATGCAAGTCAGGAAACAACATTTAGAACTGGACATGGAACAACAGATTGGTTCCAAATAGGAAAAGGAGTCTGTCAAGGCTGTATATTGTCACCCTGCTTATCTAATTTATACGCAGAGTACATCATGAGTAACGCTGGACTGGAACAAACACAAGCTGGAATCAAGTTTGTCGGGAGAAATATCAATAACCTCAGATATGCAGATGACACCACCCTTATGGCAGAAAGTGAAGAGGAAATAAAAAGCCTCTTGATGAAAGTGAAAGTGGAGAATGAAAATGTTGGCTTAAAGCTCAACTTTCAGAAAACGAAGATCATGGCATCCGGTCCCATCACTTCATGGGAAATAGATGGGGAAACAGTGGAAACAGTGTCAGACTTTTTTTTTCTTTCTTTTTTAAATTTTATTTTATTTTTTAACTTTATTGTATTGGTTTTGCCATATATCAACATGAATCTGCCACAGGGATACATGTGTTCCCCATCCTGAACCCTCCACCCTCCTCCCTCCCCATACTATCCCTCTGGGTCGTCCCAGTGCACCAGCTCCAAGAATCCAGTATCATGCATCGATCCTGGACTGGTGACTTATTTCATATATGATATTATACATGTTTCAATGCCATTCTCCCAAATCATCCCACCCTTTCTGTCTCCCACAGAGCCCAAAAGACTGGTCTATACATCAATGTCTCTTTTGCTGTCTTGTATACAGGCTTGTATTGTCCCAGAGAAGGCAGTGGCACCCCACTCCAGTAATCTTGCTTGGAAAATCCCATGGATGAAGGAGCCTGGTAGGCTGCAGTCCATGGGGTCGCAAAGAGTCGGACACGACTGAGCAACTTCACTTTCACTCTTCACTTTCCTGCATTGAAGAAGGAAATGGCAACCCACTCCAGTGTTCTTGCCTGGAGAATCCCAGGGACGGGGGAGCCTGGTGGCCTTCCATCTATGGGGTCGCACAGAGTCAGACACGACTGAAGCGACTTAGCAGCAGCATACAGGCTTATTGTTACCATCTTTCTAAATTCCATATATATGTGTTAGTATACTGTGTTGGTGTTTTTCTTGCTGGCTTACTTCACTCTGTATAATAGGCTCCAGTTTCATCCACCTCATTATAACTGATACAAATGTATTCTTTTTAATGGGTGAGTAATACTCCATTGTGTATGTGTACCACAGCTTTCTTATCCATTCATGTGCCAATGGACATCTAGGTTGCTTCCATGTCCTGGCTTATAAACAGTGCTGCGATGAACATTGGGGGACACGTGTCTCTTTCAATTCTGGTTTCCTCAGTCTGTATGCCCAGAAGTGGTATTGCTGGGTCAGAACTGCCTTATGATCCAGACTTTATTTTGGGGGGCTCCAAAATCACTGCAGATGGTGACTGCAGCCATGAAATTAAAAGACGCTTACTCCTTGGGAGGAAAGTTATGACCAACCTAGGTGGCATATTCAAAAGCAGAGACATTACTTCACCATCAAAGGTCCGTCTAGTCAAGGCTATGGTTTTTCCTGTGGTCATGTATGGATGTGAGAGTTGGACTGTGAAGAAGGCTGAGTACCGAAGAATTGATGCTTTTGAACTGTGGTGTTGGGGAAGACTCTTGAGAGTCCCTTGGACTGCAAGGAGATCCAACCAGTCCATTCTGAAGGAGATCAGCCCTAGAATTTCTTTGGAAGGAATGATGCTAAAGCTGAAACTCCAGTACTTTGGCCACCTCATGTGAAGAGTTTACTCATTGGAAAGACTCTGATGCTGGGAGGGATTGGGGGCAGGAGGAGAAGGGGACGACAGAGGATGAGATGGCTGGATGGCATCACTGCCTCGATGGACGTGAGTCTGAGTGAACCCCGTGAGTTAGTGATGGACAGGGAGGTCTGGCATCCCACGATTCATGGGGTCACAAAGAGTCGGACATGACTGAGTGACGAATTGAACTAAACTGAGGTACAACCTGTGTTAGTTAACTGGATTCTGGTAATTATTTCACGAAGTATGTGTATGTCAAATCATAACATTATATTCTTTGTCTACAATTTTATTTATCAATTATAATTCAGTAAAGCTGAAGGAATAAAAAAGAACTTTAGATGTCCATTAGGAAACCACCAGGATGACACCTATAGCTGGAAAAAAGTTTAGTATATTAATATTTGTTACAAGAGAAAAAGGGAGATGATAGAGCATGTGTAATCATGGAGTGTCTCAGAAATAGAGTTTAGGAGGGGCTGTTATAGGTCTAGAATGTGTTAGGCAATTTTGATGAGAGTTTAACAAAGCAATAGTTTATTCTAGATAGGTCACTTTGAGAAGCAGGGACAATGCTGGATTGTGTCTCTATCTCGTACTTTTTTTTTTAAATCTAAATTATGGAACAAAGGGAAGCCAGTTTGTAATTTTCAAAGCAGCATCAGTCATCACACCAGTGAAGAGGTATTATAGCACTTTCAATATGTTAACAATGTATTAAATATCAATTAGTAGAAATTAATAAGTAAATAATATGTTATGGTTTGTGATCCCCCATTTTTTAAGGTTAACCCTAATGACTCATCAAATTTCTTACCATTGGCAATTGGGTTATTTTAGGAAAGTAAATTAAAATATGTCCAGAAGAATAACAACTCAACTTCTACAAATAATTGTCAAATGCTGTAACATTTAGAATGTAGAGATTTCTATGCTGTTTGCCAATGGTTTCATGAAACAGAGAAATTTGATTTTAATTTTAAATCAAACTTGTAACAAGATATTTATGTGACTGGTGATTTGAAAATAGTTGAGAATCTAAACAGTCTTACAGCACTGCCCCACTTGCTGTTACTGACCAATTACAGGTGAGCCTTTGTTACCCAATTTTCTTATTTATAACTATATTGTTACCTTTCATCCACCTCTCACTAAACCGTTTACCACAGTATCATGCAATTAGAAAAGAAGCTATCACGGACTTTTCTTTCTTCCTTAGAGAAAGAACACTGATTCTCAAAATCATACACTTTAAAAATGAAAACACACAGTAGCTTGAAGCAAACAATGACTTCACTTTTAAAGACTATAAAAGCTTTTAGAAAATGAAAGACTTGAAAATCATTTAACAATTTTCCAGTGGTGGCATGTGAATATTTTATGTAAGCCATAAACTTAAAAAAATGTTTTTGTGAATCTGTTAAGGCATCATCAGATTCGATAATTTTTAGTGTTTACAGAAGAGATACCATCTGAATAAACATGGTTAAGATTCTGAGTGAGAAATTGGATGATTTCTGTTCAGATTTACACTTGTTCATATTTTTATTTGTGTTAACACAGGATTGTAAATATATATATATATATATATATATATATATATAATTCATTAGGCTATTCTTTTTCCTGACATAGTTTAATTTCATAATTGAACCAATACTTCATTTGTATTACTAGATACCTGTGTTAAACATATTGATAGAATTTCATTATGTCTTCTTCCAAGCTTCCTAAACATGAACAGTAGTTAGCTTCTAACAGTGAATGATTTTGCAACTATTTTTGTCAGTATAGTATGCTGAATTTGCTTTTGCATAAGAATAATATATATATTTTTTGATGTGTGTGCTCAGTCGTGTCCAACTCTTTGTGACCCTATGGACTGTAGCTCTCCAGGCTCCTCTGTCCATGGGTTTCCCATGGACAAGAATCTAAACAGTCTTACAGCACAGGCAAGAATACTGGAGTGGGTTGACATTTCCTTCTCCAGGGATCTTCCTGACCCAAGGATCAAACCAGAGTCTCTTGCAGCTCCTGCGAAAGGTGGACTACCTACCATTGCACCACCTGGGAAGTCTGAGAATAATATAATGTAGAGTTTAAAACATAGAATCTGGAGGCTGTCCAGTTTAATATTTAATTTCTATGACCTACAATTTTTTGTGAACTGGAACAGATTTTAGCCTCTCTTTCAAAAACACTGTTTTTCACTTATGTCCCTCTTGAATAAAAAGTGTTTAAAAATAATACTTGACTCATATGGTGGTTTTGAGCATTACAGCAGTTAATAATGAGAAATACTTAGCAGGGAGTCAGGTATACATGTGTGGGCCATGTTATTATTCCTTGTTTTCCTTTCACTGGATCTTCGTGACACTAATCATTCATTTTATCATTCCTTTCTCCCAGAATTGTCAATGATATACAGTGACACTAGGAAATGTCAAACTGTAGTCTGTTTTTCAAATGACCGCGCTTTATCATTTCTGGCCTATGTTCCAGTGCTTCAGCATAGAGAATTCTTTTGTTACCACCTGTTTCAACACCCCAAATCTAATAAAGGCCAAAAGTCGTGTACTTTTTTAAAGAGACTCAATATATACACTCCAGTCCCATTTCTTCTTTTTATCTCCTGGCTAATTTTCCTTCTTCCCTTTGCAAGTAAGTTATGCCTATAAGAGTGAATGTTTGCTAAATAAGTGGGGATGATAGTGATCAAGTCATTTCCAGGTGCATTTAATCATAACATCTAGCACAATCCTGGAGAAGGCAATGGCACCCCACTCCAGTACTCTTGCCTGGAAAATCCCATGGATGGAGGAGCCTGGTAGGCTGCAGTCCATGGGGTCGCAAAGAATCGGACACGACTGAGCAACTTCACTTTCACTTTTCACTTTCATGCATTGGAGAATGAAAAGGCAACCCACTCCAGTGTTCTTGCCTGGAGAATCCCAGGGATGGGGGAGCGTGGTGGGCTGCCATCTATGGGGTCGCACAGAGTCGGACACGGCTGAAGTGACTTAGCAGCAGTATCACAATCCTCCATTTTTCTTCTCTTTCCTCAGGATACCAGCCAGAAGAAGAAAGGAGCCTAGATTACTGAATGACTTGAGTGCATGATATAAAACCTCTCAGCTGACTGCATTGTATTGGCATATAAGAAATATAAAGGTTTTTGTGTGCAAGACATGCCATGTTTCATTAGTGTATTTGTTGTGACAATTACCTGACCTTATCTATTTTGCAATATATGTCTTCAATCCCCCAATGTTCAATATATGACTATTGCTTGTTGGATGAACTTAAATCATAATTTACCAGATAATATAACAATCTTTTAAAAAATCTCTCAGTAAAACTACAAGAAGGGTAAATAACATTTTATCTCTTAAAAAAATTCCTTTCTAATTTATAAAAATTTTGTTGTTCAGTTGCTCAGTCATGTCTGACTCTTTGTGGCCCCATGGACTGCTGCACACCAGGTTTCCCTGTCCTTCACCATCTCCCAGAGCTTGCTCAAACTCATGTCCATTGACTCAGTGACTCCATCTAAACATCTCATCCTCTGTTGTGCCCTTTTTAATACACCTTCAATCTTTCTCAGCATCAGGGTCTTTTCTAATGAGTTGGCTCTTTGCATCAGGTCGCCAAAGGATTGTAGTTTCAGCTTCAAGATCAGTCCTTCCAATGGACACCTAGGACTGATCTCCTTTAGGGTGGACTGGTTGGATCTCCTTGCACTCCAAGGGACTCTCAAGAATCTTCTCCATCATTACAGTTCGAAAGCATTGATTCTTCAGTGCTCAGCTTTCTTCACAGTCCAACTTTCACATCCATACATGACCACTGGAAAAGCCATAGCTTTGACAATATGGACCTTTGTTGACAAAGTAATGTCTCTACTTTTAATATGCCATCTATTTATAAAAATACCTTCTCTAGTAACTACATGATAGAGTTTAACATGCATGTGAACTTAGCAAAGGATACCGTAATTTTTTTTAGCAAACACATAATTTTAAAACTTTAATCTTCTTGATTTACTGAAATATCATAGAAGTGAATTAATCTTGCAGGTATTTTACCTTGTTTGAAACTGGCTCAGTGGTGCAAATAAACTTCATATCTCTCTCCATTTAATTTTCTTTAGCTTATATGTTCTAAATTCTAATTAATGTAGTCAGAGATTTCAAAATGCATATCTCACACAAAGTTCTGCAATATTCACCTTTTCTGAATAATTCCCTCATTGTATTCAGAATAGTCAATACTTTATATGTGCATAATATCAACCCAACTTAGGTAAAGTGAAAAGAGAAAATGAACTGAGAAAATATAAAAACTGCTGACTAGCTCCTCTCTGTTTTACTAAGGGCAGGAGGAGAAAATATGAAGAGGAATTTCAGCATGAAGGATTTGGAATTACTTCCTGTCAACAAGGGCCCTAAAATATATGCTTTTTTGATTGAACAATAAACTTAGGTAATAAAGCAGTAAAAAATCCAATAACGTCTGATTACACAAATATTTTATGTACCATAAGTAAGTCAATACACAATTTAAAGCAAAAACAAAATCACCAAATGTTATTGTACTTTAGGTTAAATATTTTGACCATTATACTTTGCCGTGAATTGCACATTAATAATTGCTAATCACTATGTAATACAATCTTTGACAAAGGTTTTAAACTATTTTATGTGCTATTTAGGCACAGAGTGCTTAACAGAACTTAATTCGTCTTCTAAATCTTTCATAAACTTTTTAATGAAGGGAATACCAATTCTATATCAGAGATAAAATGTTAACAATGTATCTCCATTTACTGCATGATAATTCATTCTCCCAATTATAGAACTGAAAAATGTTTTCTACAATTATCTGATTGTTTGATGTGATATTACTTACCCTGTGTCTAACTAAAAGATAATGACCCTATTTGTTTCTAATGGTTTCTGATAGATGTACCAACCAAATGAAATTGAAGAGGGAAAAGTCAGCTAGATTACAATTTTTGTCCTATAGTGTCTTCCCTGGTGGCTCAGACAGTAAAGAATCTGCCTGAAATGCAGGAGACCTGGGTTCAGTCTCTCAGCTGGAATGATCCCCTGGAAAAGGGAATGGCAACCTACTCCAGTATTCTGGCCAGGAGAATTCCATGGACTTTATAGTCCATAGAGTCTCAAACAGTCGGACACAACTGAGTGACTTTCACTTTCACTTGTAAGAGTGGCAGAATTTTACCCCCAAATCCTAAGACTCTGCTCTGTGATTCATCTCTCAGTCAGTTCAATTGCTCAGTCATGTCCAACTTTTTGCGACTTTTTTTGTAGATTCATCTATAAAAGCCTGCAAAATGCCCAAAACAGCATCTCTATCTGCCACTGACACCCCTCGTTTGCTATTTTTATTGTACAAAAGGAAAGGGAGGGAGGGATTAATGTGATCTAAAATGAGTTCATTTTATACTTGACTAGATACACTTTTTACTATATTTATTAATATTTTTGGTGACTTTAAATAACATTTGGGGTAAAATCCTGGCATTCATAGGCTTTTAGGCACAAGGTCATGCTTATTTGTAAAGCTATTTTTGCCCATTTAAAAAGCAATCACTTCTGGGCTTTTATGGTAGATATGATGAAGTACAAGACTAGAACAGTTTCTCCTTATAAAATACCAAACCAAAGCAATACTGAATTCCTCGAGGGATTGCAGAGTTTAGTACTATAATTTGAAAGGTTCAGGAGTGGTGATATGACCATATTCCCATTCAACCTAACTATTTGCCTGGCACAGAAAGAAGGCAGTTTTGTTTTGTTTTGTTTTGCAAAAGGTCTCTCAATACATTTCTCATATTGGTTTGATTTCTCTGGTAGAGCCTTGACTGATTCAGATTTTGGTACCTGGAGTGGAGTACTGCAATAAAAAATTCCTGAAAATATTGAAACAGCTTCAGACTTTGGCAGTTGACAGAGGATAGAAGATTTCAATAATCCTGGTTATATTTGATCATGCGTGGTGGGTGAGGGCTTAGAAGAAATTGAGTATGAGAGAGAAAATCTGTCTCATCTTAGAGAATATCTAAATCATCTTAAAAAAGACTTTCTGGCAGTAAGAGTTCAAAAGGAAATGAAAAAAAAGTTACTGGAAACTGGCGGAAAGTTGATCCTTTTTATATAGTGTCAGAAAACTTAGTTGAATTGCATTGTAAAGACATGTGAAAAGCAGAACATTTAAGCAATGAACTTGTGTGTTTAGATGAGATTTCCTAGTGAAGTGTTGAAGATGTATTCTTTCTTCTCACTGCTCATAGTAAAATTTACAGGAAAGAAATAAATTGAGGGAAGAACTGTTAAGCAAAATGGAACTAGACTTTAATGATTTGGGAAACTGTGAGCCTATTCAAATTGCCAAAGACTCTAAAATGAAAAGATTTACTGTCAGTAAAGTATGCTCTTGAGAGAAAGTTAACCTTTAACTAGTGCCTCCGATGTGTCAAAATGCCAGAGTATTCAATCATATAGATTGGTGGTGTGACAGTAGAAATAGAGGGGAAAAGAGACATGTGAAAATGGAAGCAAAGATTGGATTGCTGTAGAGCCATGAGCCAAAGAATTCAGGTATCTTGTAGAAGCTAGAAAAAAGAAGACAAATTTTCCTCTAGAGTCTCCAAAAAGATCACAGCACTGCCAAACCTTGATGTTAGACTGCGTGCATGTGTGTGCTAAGTCATTTCAGTCATGTCCAACTATTTGCACACCAGGCTTCTAAGTCCAGGGAATTCTCCAGGCAAGAATACTGGATTGGATTGCCATGCCTTCCTCCAAGGGATCTTCACAACCCAGGGATCAAACCCACCCCTCTTACCTGTCTCTTACATTGGCAGGAAGATTCTTTATCACTAGAGCCACCTAGGAAACTCTGATGTTAGATTACTAAGACTGATTTTATACTTCTGAACCAAAGAACTATAGACTACTAAATGTGTTTTGTCATTAATTTTGTGGTAATCTGTTGCAGTAGAAATAGAAAATTTATGTATGAATTCTATTCATTCAAAAACATACACTGGGAAGAAACATATTGTCCCCAAAATTAAAAAAAATATAATTTCTTCTTGAATTCTAAAAAAACTGTTATTCTCCCCACCCTTAATGAATAAAATTTTACAAATGTATATTATTGATTCCAATATTCAAATGTCCTTCAACACTTTAAATATAGGTTTCACTTTTCTTTATATGTTAATGGAATATTAATCATAGAGACAAATAAAAATTAATAGCCACTTTTTTAATTCAGAAAATCCATATTCAGTAAGAAATAACTTGACCTCATATGGTTTTAGGGCTTTCTAGGTGGCCCTAATGGTAAAGAATCTGCCTTCCAATGCAGGAGAACCAGGTTTGACCCTGGGTGGGGAAGATCGCCTGCAAGAGGGCATGGCAACCCACTTCAGTATTTTTGCCTGGAGAATCCCATGGACTAGGAGCCTGGTGGGCTGCAGTCCATAGGGTCACAAAGAGTAGGAAATGATTGAACCAACTTAGCAAGCATGCATATGGTTTTAACTAATGGTCTATAATCATTACAAAGCTTGATAACTAATAAGGAACATTTTTTATCAAATTATATTTTATAACAATTCTTTGGATTATACTTAGATATATTTAACTTATCTCTTTTCTTCTGCAAAGTTTTTGGAAAACAGTCCATGGATAAATTGATTGTAACACATATATTATTGGAAAAAAACAGTTTACATGGTGTATTAGTTTGCTAAGTTTGCCATTAAAAAAATAAATAACCACAAATTGAGTGCCTTAAAACAACAGAAATTTATTTTCTCACAGTTCTGGAGGCTAGAAGCCTTAGGTCAAGGAGTCAACATGATTGACTTCCTCTGAGGCCTCTGCCTGGTTTACACAAGGTCAGCTTTTGTGGCCTCTTTAAAAAGTCATCCCTCTGTGTATAAGACCTCTGGTGTCCCTCTGTTCTAGTCTCTTCTTATAAAGCCATCAGGCAGATAGGATTAGGACACACCCTAATAAGTAGGTGAAGTTGTTCAGTCATGTCTGACTCTTTATGATCCCATGGACTGTAGCCCACCAGGCTCCTCCATCCATGGGATTCTCCAGGCAAGAGTACTGGAGTACCATTTTCTTCTCCAGGGAATCTTCCTTACCCAAGGATAAAAACCAAGTCTCCCGCATTGTAGGCAGATACTTTACCATCTGAGCAACCAGAGAAGTCCAATTATAACTAAATTACATTTTAAAAGCTCCATCTCCAAATACATATTCTGAACTATTGAGTAAGAATAGGGCTTTAACATTTGAATATGGGGAAACATATTTCAGTCAATAATAGATGGTGAAGTACATTAGTATTATAACATCTATCTTGCAAATTATATTTGAGTTCATAGACATAAATACACTATGATCACCCTTTTTTAAACCTCTTGTAAGAACTTTTTCCAAAATCACTGCAGATGGTGACTGTAGCCATGAAATTAAAAGACGGTTGCTCCTTGTAAGAAAAGCTATGCCAAACCTCAACAGCATATTGAAAAGCAGAGACATTACTTTGTCGACAAAGGTCCATCTTGTCAAAGCTATGGTTTTTGCAATAGTCACGTGTGGATGTGAGAGTTGGACCATAAAGAAAGCTGGTAACCAAAGAATTGATGCTTTTGAACTGTAGTATTGAAGAAGACTCTTGAGTGTCCCTTGGACTGCAAGGAGATCAACCATTCCATCCTAAAGGAAATCAATCCTGAATATTCATTGGAAGGACTGATGCTGAATACTCTGACTGATGTTCTAATACTGATGCTCTAATACTTTGGCCAACTGATAATGAAGAACTGACTCCTTGGAAAAGACTCTGATGCTGGGAAAGATTAAAGGCAGGAGGAGAAGGGGACAACAGAGGATAAGATAGTTGAATGGCATTACCGGGTCAATGGACTTGAGTTTGAGCAAGCTCTGGGAGTTGGTGGTGGACAGGGAAGCCTGGCGTGCTGCAGTCCATGGGTCAGACAGTCATGTCCAAAGAGTCGGACACGACTGAGTGACTGAACTGAACTGATTGACGGACTTTTTCATTAATATCTGTTTGGTTCATATTTACCCACTTTCTCATTTATATAAAAATAGAGAAATTATATATATATATATATATATATATATATATATATATATATATATATATATGTATACTTAGTTCATTTGATAATTTAGTTTAAAAGAAAACCTGTGATGATTCAATAGTCCAAAAACAAGGGAAAATATCAAAATATTTGCATTTTGACTGATCCTTTTTATTAAAACTTTTAAATAACAAAATGCTTGGTGGAACTATTTTTGTATAAAATAATAAAGAGGGGATGAGTTATTCAACTAAATCACAGAGAATGCATAGATAGCAGATGGAAACTGTAAGACTGGAGATGAAATGAGATTCTTAAACTCTGTGGGAACTCATAGAAGCCTCAGGGGAAGTTGGGATTTGCCCAAACTAACAAAACTGAGGGCTTGAGGAGGGAGTGGCAGATGATAGTGGTAGCCTTCTGAGAAGTTTTGCTAAGAATGCAAATACCATTAAGTATTTTAAAACTTGTTATGGGTTATTAAACTGAACAACCTACCACAAATAAAAGGATTTTTCACAGCGCTTGAAGACAAATACTATTAAAATCACTGTGCTTCCTGGTATAATCAGAATTTAAATTCTTTAAATGCTTTCTAAAAGAGTTTACAAAATTAGAACAATCAAACATATTGCAAAAGTAAATACAGTAAAATATGCTATCTGCACTGGTAAGATTAGATTCATTGAGGGTTTGGGGGAAGTGTTAGAGCTGTGCCAAGGAGAGGTTTTTGCAGGAAGTATACTGATTACAAGAACATATAAGCAAAGAGAGCATCTTACTTCAAAGACATAAATCTTGAAGAGGCAATTATCATTGTAAGATAAAAAAAAAACAAAAAAACAGATTAAGGTTGGTAAATGACAGTAAACTTCAGTGAATAAAACAATTTTGCCAGCACTTGGAATATGGGATATACTTCAGCCACCAACTAAAATTCAGACCCTCCCTCTGTCACTCACAACAGGCACCAAAGAGTCCTTTGTTCAATAGCAAATCAGTCATTTTCAGGCTTTTATGACTATTTATAGTCTTCCCTCTGGTAATTGCCTTCACTTCATTGACTAATGACTGGATATTTGCAGAGATCCAATTCAAAAACTGCCTCTGTTTGTGCTCTCTTATTATATAATGAAAGTTCACTTTACTTCTTTTTATATGGGATGGTAGATTATTATTTGAAATCTTTTGTCTATAACCAAATGTGTTCCATACAATTACCTTCCTTTGTACTCTTGTCTCTGTTGGTACAAGTAAGAGAAGAGCCACCATCTCCCTTTGCTTCCAAATCACCACAGTCAGAGACGTCAGTCTGCTGACAAATGTCCATATAATTAAAGCTATAGTTTTTTCCAGTTGTCATGTACAGATGTGAGAGTTGGGCCATAAAAAAGGCTGAGTGCCGAAGAACAGATGTTTTTGAACTGTGGTGCTGAGAGTCCCTGGGACAGCAGTGATATCAAACAAATCAATCCTAAAGGAAATCAACCCTGAATATTCATTGGAAGGACTAATGCCGAAGCTCCAATACTTTGGCCACCTGGTGTGAAGAGTCAACTCATTGGAAAAGACCCTGATGCTGACAAAGATTGAGGGAAGGAGGAGAAATGGATAACAGAGGACAAGATGGTTGGATGGCATCACTGACTCAATGAACATGAGTTTGAGCAAACTCCAGAAGATAGTAAAGGACAGGAAAGCCTGGAGTGCTGCAGTCCATGGGATTGTAAAGAGTCTGACATGATTTAGCAACTCAACAACAACATTACCATGTCAGAAGAGGTGGCTTCAAATGCCACATGTCCTGAAAGTATCCTACCCTCCCATCTCATCCAGAGTTTCAAACTGAGAAATGAGATCTGTGTCATTCATCACACCATTTATTTCTGTCATTTCTATCACAAGAAACTTGGATGTCAGGGTATTGTTTATTCACAAGCTCTAAACCTCCTGAATGTTGATGAGTATTAAGTAAATCTATTTTACTACCCTTCTCATCCTTATTTCCTGTGCTTATTAATATCTGGTATCCTATATACTTTAGTTATTATTTGTCTGCCTTCCTTCATTAGAAAATATGCAACATGAAGACAGCTTTGTGTATGTGCATGCCTTGTTCATAGTTGTACCCTAAGGGATTGGAACATTTCCTGATTCATAATAGGTGCTAATTACATGTCATTGAAAAAAAAAATGCTTAGAATATAGTAGTTCCTTGATAATTGCTTGTGAAATGTATCAAAGCATTTATTTTATGTAGAACAGTAAAATAATTATAAGCTGACTCATATTAGGCACACATTGTTATAAACAAGTAAAATAAAAATTTACTTTTGGTTTTGATAAAAGTAAATCTCACTCATCACATTGGCAAAACCAATACAATATTGTAAAGTAATTAACCTCCAATTAAAATAAATAAATTTATATTAAGAAATAAAAAAAATAAATTTTGAATTGATTTACAAAATTACTAAACTTATCCTAAAGATTGATTGACAACTCCCCTAAGATTATGAGAAATGCTATATTAAAAATAAATAAATTCACATATTTTTATCAGTTTTGTTTTTCTTATTTCAACTGAATGTCTTCCATGGGTATAGCTACTTATAAACGGTCATGTTTATATGAACTCAGACATTCTCATATTTTATTTTAGCATATATATATGTATATATTAATAACGTTATTTAGTCACATGATGGAATACAATACAGACATGAAAATGAACTACGTACAAATACATGTGAGAAAAGTCTGTCACACTGTTAAGCAAATAAGCCAACATGAAAGAATACATACATTTGATTCTAATAATATAATGTACAAAAACAGACAAGCCTAATTTGTGCTCTCAGAAGTCCAGATAGTGGTTATCCTTGGGAGACAACAACTGGGAGGCAACAGTAGGGTCTTCCACGGTCTTGGCAATATTTTTTGATCTGCTTGCTGAATATATGTGAGTTTTCCATTTGTTGTTGAGGTCCTTTAATGGACCGGGACCTGGCGATCCAGAGGCGACGATAAGAAAGTGAAAGAGAGAAAGAGGCTGATACTCCCTGGTTTAAAGTCCTTGACACAGGACTTGCATCCCTCACGAAGGCACCAGGCACCCTCTCGAGGGGTGGTGAAGGTACAGGGTGCCTTCTCGAAAGAGTCTTAGAAGCCCGGGCAGGAGAGTGAGGAAGACGAGTCTCTGCGCTCCAAGGAATCAGCCGAAGAGAGAGAGAGAGAGAGAGAGAGAGAGAAAGACAGACACGGGGACCCAAGCTCTGATGGAGCAAAGGTGCTTTAATGAATTTTCTGTGAGTATATATAAGCTATGGTACAAGAAGTTTCTTACGACTATGATAAAGATCAGAAAACCAAGCGTATAACAACTGTTACCAAGGGAACAAGGGATTAATAATTGCCACAAGGTCAGAAGACCATCCATATCTCAAGAAAGAGGATTGAGACTAAGCAGTTTTGTCATAAAGAGAATGTTTACTAAAGGAGACTCAAGCCTATCTCACACAATGACTCTGGTTCCTGGGAGCAGCATTCTGCTCTGCTTGAAAAGAAACAAAGGACTTGTGAGAAACAGCACGTAGGAATCCTCCTGTTAAGCATTCCCTGACACTATCCTTTGCTAAGAAAAGGAGAAATGGTAAGCAGATTATAGAAAATACATGTGGCAATTGGATACAAAAAATAATATGCTCAAAGCCAAATATATAAATATTTCTAATGGATGAAAAAAATCACCGATCTGTTTATACATATATATCACTCTACAATAAAAAGTTTAAATAAAATCATGTGCTTCTGACTAGATAATCAGCTCATAGTGAAGAATTTATTCCTGTCTCAGCCATCTGCTTAATTCCTACCTGCCTTTTCCAAACAGTATCATCCTCTAATATACAGACTAGATTTGCTATGGGCCTGGCTGCTAAAAGCATATGTATATTTTATTTAGAACATGTTTTCCTTAAATTTTTGCTCATAATTTGTCTTTATAGTTAATACTTCTTGATAGAAGCATTCAATTTTTTTCAATATTTTAGGAATTTCTGGCCACTGAAAGGGCTGTAATTTCCTATAGTGCAGCATACTCATTTACAATAAATGAATACTTTCGGTCTCAGGTATAAAAATGTATCTAGACAGAAGCAGATGTCTCTGAAGATGGTGCTCAGATTCCAGCTATATTTATTATCCAAAATAAAACAGCAGTTGTGTTTTCTAAGAGGCTTATTTTATTAGTAATAAAATATTCTTGGAAATTATATTTATTTATATGAGAAATTGAAAGAAACATACTTTAACAGATGCTATGTTTTACAAAATAGTCCTCCCATAAAGAATAATTCCCTTTATGTAATGAATTTAGCTAGTCCCTAGATGTTTCTATCAGTACCTTTTAGTCATCCCTACTAACATAATCTGTCATCTAACATAAAAGCATTTCCATACAGCTGAATTTTTTTTTATTTTTGAGAAAACATACTATTGACAGAAAGCTTAAAAGCTAATAGCGTTTAAAATGAAAACTTGCAAAGCTACTCCCATGAAAAGCTCTGTATACGTTCATTGTGACCCCACAACTAAAAAGAATATATATGATAACTGAGGTCTAGTCCAGAAAATAAGTATGAAGAATTCAATACATGGCAATGAATTTAAAATGGCAATTTTTTATTTGGTTAATACATAAAACAATTCATACTTACATGCAGAGATTGCTTTACTCTTTTAATTTGTTTACATCAAGAAAATAAAATTTAAGCAGGAAGGTTACTAGACTAAAATAACTGTAAAAAAAATAAATAAATAAACAGAAACCTCAATTAAACAGAGTTCGGAGGCCAGCAAGGGGAGCTCTCACATTGAGACAACAGCAGAGTCCAATAGGAAGAAGAAAGATTCCTTGGCCAAAGAAAAACCCACTCTTTGTTTACTATATAGTCGTCTCAACTTCATTTTCCTCCTTTAAAAGTATTCTTCCCTTGTCTGGTCTATAGGGACTTGCACATTCCTCACTATGGTTGCAGACTCAGAATTGCAATTCTCTACTGATCACAAATAAACCCACCTTTGTTGGAGAAATATCTGGCATTTTATTTTTTTTAAGTCGACAGTACAAATCCTTGCCACATTTCAAAAACAAACAAACAAAAAAAAGGTTTAAAACCAAATTAAATGAAACTCTAAAATAAATCAAAATACAAGAAAAAGGAATCCAGAAAGGCCTGACATTTTATTTTTGATGATTCAATTTTAAGGGTATTGATAGTATTTTTAATGGGGGAAAATCCCTCAGAAAACCTTCTAATTGCATGCTTCCAAAATAAATAGCAACAGAATCATATACAGATTGGCAGCTTATTACTTTTTCCTTTGTACGTAGATCATTTTCATTATTCTTTCATTTTGCATGAAACTTAGAATTAAATTCTACTTTAAGGGATCACAAAAACTTATCCATTTTTATTAAATGGGATAGAAATTCCTTTATCCTTCATAGTCCCTAAAATATAAATTATGTGGAAATAGAGATATTTTCTTTCCTATATCTTTACTTTATGTGAAAATGTGAGGCCAAATAGAACTTAAAATATTTAATGACATAAATAATATAGCATTAATTAGCAGATTCATAAAGTGTCAATCTTTGGGACCTAGTTCTCATGGACTATTCTACTAGGCTTCATTGGTCTTCTAAACCAGCATGAACCTCTCGACTTATTTAAGGTGATGCTTTTTAAATATTTTTTATGCATTTATTTATCCCTTAATTTGACTTTTGCTTATTAAAAATCATTGAAATATAGAACCTATCTCTCTCTGCATAGTAAAATAGATGTAACAATATAATCATTTAAAATATAATGTGTTGGGTAAAATAATGAATCTGTGTATACCATGCAGCAGTGCACTTAAAAAGGAGGCTTCCTGGACTGATGTTTAGGGAGCTATACACTATTGTTTTTAAACTGTGATGACTTCACCAGGCAGTCTGAAAAAAGGGGATATGCTGGTCAATGGGAGTGGTATGGCTGGGACTGTATTATGTGTTTAGAGAGATTTAAAATCATGGTATTGATGGTTCTTTAAGAGGTAGAAATATTTGAAAAAAAAATCTGGGACTTGCATCCAAGGCCCACAATATTTCTTTCTTTACTTGTTCAACAAACATCCAATATGCACCAACTTTGGGCCTCCTGAAGGGTCAAATGATGCATAAAGTGAACCTGGATTATTCTTACTAAACCTAGTACCCAATGGATAAAAAGCTTACAGCATTCAAAAATGCAAATAAAATGTGATTGGGCTACTGTAGAAAGATGAGCTGGTCTGGTTATTTGTTGTATAACAATCTTCTCTCAAGTTAGTGGTTAAAAACAATTTAGTATAATTGTTGGTACTATTATTATTATCACTCTGCTAGTTTGACTAGATTTAAGTAAGTAGTTCCCCCGTGAAGTTGCAGGAAGATGTTGGCAGGGGCTAAATCAACTGAAGGCTCAATTAGGCTGGAAATCCAAAATGACATTTGGTACAGAGTTGCTTTCTAGGAGCATAGCTGAGCTGTTGACAAGCACATCAACACGCAGCTTTTTCATGCAGCATGGCCTTCACTATATGGAGGCTGGGTTCTGAGAGTGAGCATTCTAAGCATTGCCATTTCCTTCTCCAGGGATCTTCCCAACCCAGGGATCAAACACAGGAAGCAGAAAAGTACAAGACTATGTAAAGGCTATGCTTCGAAATGCCATACACTCTAGGTCAACCCAGCTTCTTAACCTGCCCAGATTTAAGAAGATAGAAAAATACCTACTTTAGAAAATGAAGTCCACTCCACTAAGCATATAATTTGTTGCTCAAGTGGGTTTATTTCTGATAAGGAGAGTAAAGTTTTCTACATATTTCTATTTTTACACCTGTGTAATTCCCTATGTTTCTGACATATTGCCACCTAGAGTTTTCTTGGATCTTACCAGACATGTCATTGGGCCATAGCATTGCAGGCTGGTATACGGAATGGCCAGAAACAGAATAAAAGATCCTCTCTTACTGCAAGGAGTAAAATGTCCTTAATCATTTGTAACTGAGCATTTTGCTTTAGTAACATGCCCTACACACTGACTTTGAAAGGGAAGTATTAGTTATGTTGCTTTTAGAATGGTTCCAGACAGAAGTACAATCACCAGTCATTTTCTAGCAGTAATCTGTTATGGAACATGTATTTCAGTTACTACTAAATGGCCACCCAGAAAAAACTGAAAATAAAATTTAAATGTTTTTCTAAATCATTGAGCCTACTTTACTACAAATTTCAAAAGAATACTTCATTTACAAAAATAAAAATTAAGGACAATGTTAAATCATATCGGAAGCATGGAAAACAAGCATAAATTAGGACTGTCCTTGACAATCCAGAAAATGATCTCCATAAAGGATGTATATACACAATATTAAAGAAGCACACAGAGGAAAAGCAACTGAAATCTAATGGAGGACATAGAAGGATTTTTGACAAGCTAAGCATTTTCAGCATTATCCTCGGGCTATGTATAATTCAAGCATGAAAATGCAACATCAGATTGGAATTTCAGAATCATAACTATATAAATATGGGAAATGGATTGGAGCAAGTATATGCAGAGAGCTAGAAAAACAATGAAGAAGCAATAACCATTTTCAAGATAATATTGTATTACAGGAGGGTATGAAATAAAGGGTTAGCAATAAGTATGAAGTAATATAATTTTACTTAATGAAAATACAGAATAAAGAGTTATCAGACACAATTGTCAAATATTTAGCATGGTACTATCGTATCACTGTTAGCACAATTTAGTTTCAAGGTCACTATCAATTCAATGAATTATGGCATTAAGAAATGGAAAATTCCAGCTTTTCTTCATCTGAGATTTAAGCACCAATTGTCTTCCTGAGCCTCTGCTTGTTAATATTATATATAATTCACAATCAATGACAAAAAATTGATTTTTCAATCAATGCTAATTAATGAAAAGCAAACTCATAATAATTTTAACAAAAAGTTCCAGTAAAACATGTATATTCTGGAATGTTTTGCATCAATAATGATTGTCTAAAATGATATCAAAGTAGTGTGTTCTATGTGTAGTTTCTAAGTTATAATCAACTCTTTGCAACTCCATGGACTGTAGTTTGTCAGGCTCCCCTATCCAGGGAAGCACAGAAAGCAGAATAAGTTAGGCATAGAAGACTGATGTTCCATCATCTTTGTTTTATGGAAATTATAGTCTGTTTGGGCTTCCCTTGTAGCTCAGCTGGTAAAGAATCCTCCTACAATGTGGGAGATCTAGGTTCAACTCCTGGGTTGGGAAGATCCCCTGGAGAAGGGAAGGGCTATCCACTCCAGTATTCTGGCCTAGAGAATTCCATGGACTGTGTAGTCCAGGGGGTCCCAAAGAGTTGGACACGACTGAGCGACTTCCACTTTCACCATAGTCTGCTTGGAGGTAAGTTGATTTTATTTTCTTGTACTTGATGTTTTTGAGCACTATTCAATGAGGAAATTCAAACAATCCCTTCTTGAGGTTGGCATGCAAATGTATACACACTGTTTCTTTACAGTCTATAAGAGATTATACAGTAGTTTGGAGGAAAGTTAGAGTAACAAAAATGAGCACTTCTATCTGGTTAGTCCACTCGTAAAAACAATTCAAAATTTCATTGTGATTGTATTGACAATACATATCAGTAATGTAATGTCCATAAATGTCTATAAAGCACTTGGGTCATCACCATGTAGCAATTTAAGAGCAAAGGCTCACGATGAGTTTGAATCTGAGGTCTTCCATGATCAAAAAGTCTGAATGAGCTAACTTTGTTAACTCAACTTCCTCAATGGTCAGTCAGGGATACCAACAGATCCTTCTGCTGTGAAGGATCTGTTCAAAATTAAATGAGCTGATAAATATAAAACACATAGAACACAGAATGGCTTAGAGATAGAATTCAGTTCAGTTAAGTTCAGTCGCTCAGTCATGTCTGACTCTTTGAGACTCCATGAATCGCAGCATGCCAGGCCTCCCTGTCCATCACCAACTCCTGGATTTCACTGACTCACGCCCATCGAGTCAGTGATGCCATCCAGCCAATCTCATCCCCTTCACCTCCTTCCCCCAATCACTCCCAGCTTCAGTCTTTTCCAATGAGTCAATTCTTCACGTGAGGTGGCCAAAGTATTGGAGTTTCAGCTTTAGCATCAGTCCTTCCAATGAACACCAAGGACTGATTTCCTTTAAAATAGACTTCGGATCTCCTTGCAATCCAAGGGACTCTCAAGAGTCTTCTCCAACACCACAGTTCAAAAGCATCAATTCTTCGGCACTCAGCTTTCTTCACAGTCCAACTCTCACATCCATACATGACCACTGAAAAAACCATAGACTTGACTAGACGGATCTTTGGGAGATAATATATTTTATAATCCAGACAGGGACACCTTGAGAGAAAAAGGGTGAACTGAGAACTGAGATTGTCATAGGCAAAAATATCCACCTAATTAAAAGTTACTACGTGTATTTTGTGGCATTGATCTCCTGTGAAATCAACCTCTATTTCATGAATGAAAGCATCAGACAGTGTTTGTACCAGACACTGTTTTGTGAAGACTGTCTGTGTATGCAAGCTGTTACTTCAGTTGTGTCCGGCTCTGTGACCCCATGGACTGTAGCTGCCAGGCTCCTCTGTCCATGGGATTCTTCAGGCAAGAATACTGGAGTGTGTTTCCATGCCATCCTCCAAGGGATCTTCCTCACCCAGGTATTGAATCTGTGTCTCTTACATCTCCTGCATTGGCAGGAGGGTTTTTTTTACCACTAGCGCCACCTGGGAAGCCCCTGCACATGATACTATCAGTCTTCAAAACATAGAAATTCTGCTGCTGTCACAGGATGGTGAGATATTTCAATGATTGTTGAAATTATTTACTATAACTGTAATAATTTTGTGAAGAAATAAGATTACGCACAATGTTTAGAAACACAAAACAAAAATTATACATACTACAGAAATGAAATAAAATTAAATTAATGGCTCAGTTTGCATTAACTATTTAAAGTTCTTTTTTTTAAATCAGGAAAGGAGATTTAACCTGCTTTTAGGTATTGTATGCCTAATGTACTACAAGAAAAAAATGTTAATTAAATGGGAAAATATGTATTTCTTTCAGGAAACAGAACTTTTAAAATGACTGAAGTTGATTTGTTTCCTTTTAAGTCATTAATTAATGAATTTGTATTGATTTCTACATGTGGTAAAGAAATCTATTTGAAAGAAAGACGAGTTAGTTACTAGTGCTAACAAAACTTTAAACCACTTACATGGAGAAGCATCTAGGTTTTTAATAATTTTAAAATTTTAACTAATACAATTAATTTAGAATGTACAAGTGTGATTTAAATGTGTGGTGATATTATGAGGATACTACATTCTTCTGTTAGTCAAATTGGAGAATGCAAAAACAAAAAAATATATTCTGCTTAATTATTTTATTTTAACTTTTTGGGAAGCATTTGGCCTGTGCATGTCACATATTTCTACTGCTAATCATAGAACTAGAAAAACATTCATATTATTGAGTTTGTTATAGAAACATTTCTTTGTTGCCAGTCTTGAAAAAAACTTCATAAATATTAGGCAATAGTAAAAGCAACCTAAGTAACTTGAATCCTTAAAAAGCTTGTTCTTACCCACTTTATATCTTCAACTATCGACATATCTTGGTTTAAAGATTGAAAATTATTAGCTCTATGAAGGAAAAAATATGTTCATGTATGCATGTCTGTTGCATGAGTAAGGTTAAAAATGAAAATAAACAGTAATTCAAGGATTTGTTCTTTTTGTTCTGAAGGTTTATTATCAGCAGTTAATCAACATGCAGGCACATGGCCTGAACAAGGTAAAGATGAGAATTCCAAAGTCAATGCAATTTTCTGTCAGGAAGAGATGAGTGTATGGAATCTATCATGACCGTGTTCTTCCACTGACTCCTGTCCATCAAGCATTTGGCAAAACCAATACAATATTGTAAAGTTTAAAAAAAAAAAAAAAGAATAGAACAAGAAAAGGGCTATCAATCACGTCTAAAGTTCTGCTGCAAAAACGTGAGACCAGTAGTAGAAGTTCCTGTCCTGTGATTGTTCAGCTTATAACCCCGTTAAATCAAAACCAACGACTTACTCTCTGAACTATGTCCATGCCTGTATTCTTGTCAAGAAATATAACATCATTTCATGGTTCTTAATTTATTGAGAACTTAAATCTAAGAATTTTCCCTAGGTTGTATTTCTGACTTCCTAGAAGCAATTGCAAAAGTCATTTACTCTTCTGTGCAGTCCAACAGCACTCTTTGTCAGGAAAAGGAATATTCCTCTTTCTCCTCTAGGTACTTGGCTTAATTTATATTAGTATAGAACTTTTCCGTTTGTATCATTTTTCATATAAAAATATCAAGCTTTTATTTCATCTTCATGTACTTCCTGTCAATTGCTTCCCCTGTCTTATTTCATAGTAATATTTTTAGGATCAGTGCCATTTTAATCTCTGAAGGAACTGCCTTGAAGACTGTTTATCAAGAGAGTACCTTCCTTTTTGCTTTTTCAGTCAGCAAATGTGAATTGAAGTGTTTATTTTAGACATTACACATATTATAATGTTTCATATGTCTCTAAATATTATAATGAAGAAGAGGGAAAAGGATTATACGTAGGTTTTTAAAGTTGATTTCAAGTGTGTGTTTGCATGCTAAGCTGCTTCAGTCATGTCCAACTCCATGTGACCCCATGGACTGTAGCCCACCAGGCTCTGTCCATGGGATCTAAACTCAAATGTTACTGTGTGATGTTTCTGCAGACCTTAGAATCTTCTTTGACAAACATCAAAGAGTACCTTAGACTATATTGCTACTATGTATTGAGACACTTTTGAAATCCTTAAGTGGAATAAATATTATATATACACATCATATTTCATTTGAATTTTGAAAAAAACGCAGATAATTACAGCTGTGGACACCAATAATAACCCATGATTGGAAAGTGAACTATATATATATAAGCAGTATGTTCTTATAAGCAGGAGCAATCATACTGTTACACAAAAACACAATCAAAATGTTACTTAACTGAAAGTTATAAAAGTATAAAAAGTATATAAGAAAGTATAATACAAAAGTATGTCAAAGTATATGTAAATTTCCCTACTACCAAATGTTATTTCTATTATTACTGTCACAGTAACAATATATTTTTTAACAAAATAATAAGATAGTGTTAAGCTCCAAAGAATTGATGCTTTTGAACCATGGGACTCTTTAGAGTCCCTTGGATTGAAAGGAAATCAAACCAGTAAATCCTAAAGGAAATCACCCCTGAATATTCATTGGAAGGACTAATTCTGAAGCTGAAACTGCAATACTTCGGCCACCTGATGCAAAGAACTGACACACTGGAAAAGACCCTGATGCTGGGAAAGATTGAAGGCAGGAGGAGAAGGGGCCAACAGGATGAGATGGTTGGTGGCATCACGGACTCAATGGACATGAGTTTGAGCATGTTCCAGGAGCTGCTGATGAACAGGGAAGTCTAGTGTGCTGCAGTTTATGGGGTTACAAAGAGTCAGACATGACTGAGTGACTGAAGGGAACTGAACTATTAACTCAAAAGGTAGACTATAACCATACCTTCCTTTCACCTTTGTTAAAGTGAAAACTTTCCGTGAAATATTTACAATTCCAAATTGAGAGAATAATGCATACATTAGGAGTTTAACATAGCATATATTATTTTAATGATAAAAGACCATAGTTTTATATTCATAGCCACACTTCAAAATGATTGTTATTAAAAATAAAAATAAAGACAGTATGTAATGAAACATGTTTTAACAATAGATGATCTACTTCTCAGGCTAAAACAAATTTCAAATAAAAATTAATAGTATAAGTTAGAGAAAATCTCCTTATCATCTGGTATCTGATATACCCACTTGGACGTAAGCAATTCTAAACAGAGCAAATATCTAAAAATTTACAAAAGAAATTAGTGCACGATTTTGACTGGGATGATTAGAGATAATCATAGTAGGATTGCAATCATTCATCTAATTTTGGTATTTGCACCTTATATATAACAACTCATAAACCAAGCCCAGGCTATTTTGTGTGGTCATATATGGTGTGCTCCCCAAGAAACCATAGACATGAACTGAGGGATGGGTAGCAATAAAATGAAAGTAAATCCCATGAGAGTTTCAGCCACTGACCTGTACACTATAATAGTTGTTGCTGTTCAGTCGCGTCCAACTCTTTGCATGTCCAGCACTATGGACTGTAGCACACCAGGCTTCCCTGTCCATCACCAACTTCCAGAGCTTGCTCAAACTCATGTCCATCGGGTTGGTGATGCCATCCAACCATCTCATTCTCTGTCATCCACTTCTCCTCCTGCCTTCAATTTTGTCCAGTGTCTGTGTTTTTTCTAATGGGTCAGCACTTCACATCAGGTGGCCCAAGTATTTGAGCTTCAGCTTCAGCATCAGTCCTTCCAAAGAATACTTAGGGTTGATTTCCTTTATGATTGACTGGTTTGATCTCCCTGAGGCCCAAGGGATTCTCGAGAGTCTTCTTCAACACCACAGTTCAAAAGCATCAATTCTTTGTTGCTCAGTCTTCTTTATGGTCCAACTCTCATATCCATACATGACTACTGGAAAAACCATAGCTTTGACCATATGGACCTTCTTTGGCAAAGTAAAGTCTCTGCTTTTTAATGCTCTGTATAGGTTTGTCATAGCTTTCTTCTGAGGAGCAAGTGTCTTTTAATTTCATGGCTGCAGTGATTTTGGAGCCCAAGAAAATAACATCTCTCAGTGATTCCTTTGTTTCCCCATCTATTTGCCATGAAGTGATTGGACTAGATGCCATGTTCTTAGTTTTTTGAATGTGGAGTTTTAAGCCAGCTTTTTCACCTCCTCTTTCACCTTCATTGAGAGGTTCTTTAGTTCCTCTTCACTTTCTGCCATAAGGGTGGTGTAATCTGCATATCTGAGGTTATTAATATTTGTCCCAGAAATCTTGTTTCCAGCTTGTGTTTCATCCAGTCTTAAATAAATAAAACAGTTGCTCAGTCATCTCTGACTCTGTGACCTTTTGAACTATATCCACCAGTCTCCTCTGTCCATGGAATTCTCCAAGCAAGAATACCAGAGTGGGTTGCCATTTCCTTCTCCGGGGTATGTTCCTGATCCAGGGATCAAAGTCAGCTCTCCTGCATTGCAGGCAGATTCTTTACCATCCAATCCTTGCTCAAAAGTGGTTGCATTATGGGTTTTCTGAGAAAGTGGTTCAAAGCAACACAGACATAAGTGATAAAGATTACCTCTATAAATCTAAGTGGTTCAGTAATTATGGAGCTTCTTTCTCAGGTGCTAGGTCCCTGAATTTTCATTGAGTCTTCATCCCACCTTCTGGCAAACACATTGTCTTAAGAAGTCACATTGACATTTGCCCCTTTTGGCTTACAAGTTCCACTCACCTTGCTATCCCTAACTGAATGATACAGCATGATAATGTGGGCAACAACAAAAGATCAAGGTAACAGTGAGTCTGATTATTCTAGTGACATACCTGTAGGACTTCAAAAATCCTGATTTAGACAGTAAAGTTGTATAGATGTCCTTATGAGAACACATGGCTTCTGCCGGCATTTCCTTTTTGATAAAGGTGGCAGAGGTGGCGTTTGTCTACCAAAATACCAAAAAACAAAGGCCTGGGAGGTTAGATCCAGTAAAGATAAAATAACTAGCACAGCAGGTGGAACTGTAGTCAACACCTGTTAAGAATTACATTAGTAGACACCCATTTATCAATATCTGTATTTTTTAGAAGTCAAATTAAAAAATTCAGAGAAAGTGACAGGAAAGACACTTCTATATTTTTCATGTCTCAGAGTGTGGCAATATTTGCAACCTGTCAGCTATGGTATATTGCTTTTGGTTTAATATTTTGTTAGAGTAGGAAAAGAAAAGGACTAAGCACTTCCAGAGAAGGCAATGGCACCCCACTCTAGTACTCATGTCTGGAAAATTCCATGGACGGGGGAGCCTGGTAGGTTGCAGTCCATGGGGTCGCTGAGGGTCGGACACAACTGAGTGACTTCACTTTTACTTTTCACTTTCATGCATTGGAGAAGGAAATGGCAACCCACTCCAGTGTTCTTGCCTGGAGAGTCCCAGGGACAGGGGAGCCCGGTGGCTGCCGTCTATGGGGTTGCACAGAATCGGACACGACTGAAGTGACTTAGCAGCAGCAGCAAGGACTTCCACTTTTACTTTTTTACTGTAATAAACCCTAACTTGTGGTTTAGGGACCTGACACAGAAATCCTGCCAGTTGTTTCCCAACGATATATTTAAAAACAGGAAAATGGTAAAATGTATGTTTATGGGAAGGTTTCAGATAGGTTTAGATAAACCTCTTCATTTGTCATTTTATTTTTTGTGTTATTTATGAGTTTCTTTCCTCTTAGTTCCATATTCACCCATCATTATGTTCTGTGTTAATCAATAGTATTTATTAAAGCAACTTTTCTTTAAGGGAACACAGTGTTTGGCTCAAAGAAGGCAATGGCACCCCACTCCAGTACTCTTGCCTGGAAAATCCCATGGATGGAGGAGCCTGGTAGGCTGCAGACCATGGGGTCACGAAGAGTCGGACAAGACTGAGCGACTTCACTTTCACTTTTCACTTTCATGCATTGGAGAAGGAAATGGCAACCCACTCCAGTGTTCTTGCCTGGAGAATCCCAGAGACAGGGGAACCTGGTGGGCTGCTGTCTCTGGGGTCACACAGAGTCGGACACGACTGAAGTGACTTTACAGCAGCAGCAGCAGCAGCAGCAGCAGTGTCTGGCTCTCAGTAGTGCATTTGAAGCACATGGCAGGTAGATGACATTGTTCAGAGCTTTTGATTATTACTCTTTACCAGCTGAGCTACAAGGGAAACCCTTGACTACTACAAATGCATTAAAATACTTCTATCATTGTAAGTATTGTCCCAATTATATTATAAAAAAGAAATTCTAAAGCTATTTTTATTAAAAGCTACTATTGAAATGGCAACCCACTGCAGTATTCTTGCCTGAAAAATTCCATGGACAGAAGAGCCTGATGGGCTACAGTTTATGGGGTCACGAAGAGTCTGACATGATTTAGTGATTAGACAACAACAAGAACAATGTGGATTACAAGTTTGTTTTTGTGAGTTATTGTTTTAGTTTTGTTGAATCTAGGTTCATGTCATTCAGTCAGGCTAACTACTAGAGACTCTTCTGTGGTAGGAACTAACTCAATGAATCCAAACACTCTGGTTAGTCCAGGTTTGTCCAATGTTACATACATTCTTCTATGTAATAACCTCTTGGATTTTTCCTTATAAATATTCCTAAGGTTGTGCCAACATAAATGGTAAAATATTTGTAGTACTTTAGTAGAGATTATAGCCCCATCCAAGTAAGATTTTGTCCTGTTCTTGAGTGATTTCGTTATTTTACCCTTTTTATCCATATTTGTTAGCTCAGTTGGTATGAATCTGTCTGCAATGCAGAGACCCTGGGTCAATTCCTGGGTTAGGAATATCCACTGAAGAAGGAATAGGCTACCCACTCCAATATTTCTGGGCTTCCCTTGTAGCTCAGCGGGTAAAGAATCCACCTGTAATGCGGGAGACCTTGGTTCTATACCTGGGTTGGGAAGATCCCCTAGGGAAGGAAAAGGCTATCCAGTCCAGTATTCTGGCTTAGAGAATTCTGTGGACTGTATAGTCCATGGGGTTGCAAAGAGTAGGACACAACTGAGCGGCTTTCACTTTCACTTTCACTTCATTATCCATATCTAGTTGGGTCTAAATGCAATGACAGTTAGTAAGGTGGGCCTTGAGCAAGGCTGGTATCTGTGTGTCCTTTTTTTGGAATTGTTTAGGTCTCTGAATAAGAGGAGACTGGTCTCCTCAGATGAGAGGAGAAAGTGTTGGCTGAGAAGGGAGGCAGAATGTTATGGGGCAGTGTAATATAAGTAGATTCATTAGAATTTACCCCGAGGTACCTGCCACTCTGTCTCCCAAGTTTTCTCAACCAATTAAATTTAGTATAAATGACCTTCAAGGCTGTGTATTATACTCATTTTGTAACTCTTTATAGTACAGTCATAGATATTTGGATTCAAAATTGGATATATTGACCTTGGAGAAGATTATTTCAAGACAGATATAGAAGATCTCTGGTCTTCCTACCTGGTCCAGAATGGAGATTGAAAATAATTTTCTGGTCATTTACTTTCTGTAAGTTCTCCAGTATAATCAGAAGCTGTCATCACCTCATAGTCACCTTAATCATTATTTCCAATATGCCATTCTGTAGCTTGTGTAGCATCATCTCCTAAATCCTTGCTTTCTGTGAGAACATCATTCCAGAAAATAATGTTATAATTTAAGTAAATATTTTGCTACTCTACTCTCTGTGTCTATCCAAACCCAATTTACCACTGATGATAAGACTCTTACCAACCTGAAATCAAACCAAGTTATACATGGAGTTCCAAATTTCTGTTTAATGATCTCTGTGAAAATATTTCAAACATCTAGTACTTTATCCTGAAAGATTGAAATGGGGAAACAGAAATTTATATTATTTGTTTCAAACAAGTATTGAATGCAGGAATTTTGATGATTGAAAGCTATTCCAGAAAATGATCAGAGAGAGCATTTCTAGGTTCGAGCTATTGGACACCATAGAAACCAGAGGAAATAATGATACATAGCATCAGTTGCTTTCAACACCAGAAGTAGATGATTAACATTAGTAGAAAGAGGCCTAAAATCCAAAAACAATATCTTAATTTTTGTCTTATTTTAAAGCAAACACACCTGTCCTCAGTGTCAGTTAGATAAATAGGTTTTCATTCTCTTTTGCCATTAAAACTTTGTATGAGTACATTTCAATAGCAGCATTTAACCTGAAGCTTGATATTTAAGAGTCTATGAAATGAAGATTTAGGGATTTCAGTACTTATGGTAAAAGATAAGACATATAAGGACAGAAGGACAATATCTAACACAAAGAGACAGTGACTGCTTTGATCAGATGATGTTTTAGTCTATCTTGGCAGCTACAAGATAATACCATATACTGCATAGCTTATAACAACAGAAATTTATTTCTCATAGTTTTGGAGGCTGAAAAGTTCAAGATCAAGGCACTGGCAGATTTGGTATTTAATGAGGACCCAGTTCCTAGTTCATAGATATCCATCTTCTTCCTGAGTCTTCACACAGTGGAAGGGATCACTCTGGGATTTCTTTTTTTTTTTTTTTTTAATTTATTTTTATTTTAATCGGAGGCTAATTACTTTACAATATTGTAATGGTTTTTGCCACACATTGACATGAATTAGCCATGGGTGTTCATGTGTCCCCCATCCTGAACTCCACTCACACCTCCCTTTTACAAGGCCACTAATCCCATTCATGAGCACTACGCCTTCACGACCTGATCACCTCATAAAGGCCCCAACTGGAAGCACCATCACATTGAGGACTAGTTTTCAAAAGAGGAAGTTTTAAAGGACACAAACATTCAGTCTACAGCAGATGTGTTCTAAATTCTAAATAATCTAAATTCTAAAATGATCGTTTTATTTGCTCTGCTGAAAGTAGACAGGAGGACTATAAGAGTCATTGAAGCCAGGAATTTCTTTCATTAATCAAGGAAAGGAAAGGGATAACAGGAGTTTGCTTCAAGATGTAATGGTGAAGTTGGTGAGAAATATTGAAACTATGGAAATGTTTTAACGGTGAAACTGAGAGTGTCTGCAGATGAACAGGATGTGGAGTGGGAGGGATCAGGTGAGCAGTCAAACACTATTATGCTTGAGTGCTGAAGGACTGAGGTGCCATTAAAATGGATAAAAAAGACCATGGAGAGAGTTTATCGAGGAATAATACAATGCCTTTAGTTCGTATACCACATTTTAGAAGTTTATTAAAAGGCAGCCAAATGCATGACTAAAAGGATTTGAGTGAGAACAGAGAGAGAGAAGTTTACATAGAAGTAAAGGAGGTTTTAGATTTTTTCCAAACCTCCTCACATAAAATACACATGTGGCTATGCACACACACACATAGATATCACCTTCACTTCACTGTCATGAATCACAATAATTTTCTGGGGCCAAATCACTAATATTAGTAGGGCTAATTTAATGTGGCAACTGTGTGTGAGAAAACAAAAAGAACAAAATTGGAATGTTTTTGATAGTCCTAATACCCTAGGAAATGCAATTTAATATTCAGTTTACTAAAAGGAAGGTTACTTTCAAGTTTGGAGGAAGAAGCAGGTACAGGAATGCAACAGCCAAAACTAGAAGGAGTCTTCCTACAATTCCTCTTACTGGTGAATGCCAGAGAACCAAAGAAATACTAGTAGTTACTGCAGTAGACTGGTTCTCAGAGATCTTAGAAATATTCAGTGGAAGATAACCTTTAAAAAAACAAAAATAAAACACACTTTTGGGTGGAATAGAGCTTCAACAAAGATAGAATCCTAAGGTATATTCAATAGAAGTTTGGGCACCAATAGGAATCACAAGTAGAGAAAACAGACAAAACTCAGAAGGATTTGGGTAAATTCATAAAGTTGTTGTTCAGTTGCCAAGTCATGTTTGACTCTTTGCAACCCCATTGACTGTAGCCCACTAGGCTTCCCTGTCCTTCACCATCTCCTGGAGTTTGCTTAAACTCATGTTCATTGAGTCTGATGCCATCCAACCATCTCATTCTCTGTCATCCCCTTCTCCTCCTGCCCTCAATCTTCCCCAGCATCAGGGTCTTATCTAAACGTTTATAAAGGGAATATATTAAGAACAGTCACAAGGGTTGCTGAGCATTTCATTATTTGGTTAGCATAATATATGAATACACAAAAATAATTTAGCTGTCAACCTTTGTCACTTTTATAAAAATCATTAAATATACCACATTTTAGACTCTTAAATCCTAGTATGAAAATTAAGCATAAATAACTCTATGTAATGCTGCTGCTGCTAAGTTGCTTCAGTCATGTCCAACTCTGTGCGACCCCAGAGATGGCAGCCCACCAGGCTTTCCCGTCCCTGGGATTCTCCAGGCAAGAGCATTGGAGTGGGTTGCCATTTCCTTCTCCAATGCATGCAAGTAAAAAGTGAAAGTGAAGTCACTCAGTCACGTCCAACTCCTAGCGACCCCATGGACTGCAGCCTACCGGGCTCCTCCGTCCATGGGATTTTCCAGGCATGAGTACTGGAGTGGGGTGCCATTGCCTTCTCCGATAACTCTGTGTATCTAGCATTAAATTATTATATAGTAGTTACTAAGTACAATTTTGCTTCTCTCTAGAGGCATTGATGTTAAAAATTAGTTTCAAACTATGCATGATGAAGTCACTCTTCTGTATCTACGGTGACCATATTCTTAAGATTCTAAACGTAAAGACAGAAAAATGTTTCCTGACATCATCAGAAGATTATGGATAGATTCAAATATAGAATTTTATGACTTTAAGGCCTTAACTTGATTCTTTTGCAGTAAAGAGACAATCTTCTATAATATGGAAAGCTGGTAGTGGTTGCTTCTATTTCCAGCACTGTAATGTATGAACTTGCAAACAAATGAGAAAATTTCAACAGTGATTCTACCATTGATTACTATCAAGAGAGCATTCTGCAATTCATAAATCTTAGTGAAGCGTATTTTGCAACTTGTCATCTTTTGTAAATCACCATTTCCTTTGTAAAAAATAGAGTATGTTGGGAATACAAAACAGCAAAGCATATTTTAACCTATCTCAATGTGTGATGAATTATACTTTTCTATTTGAAGTAGATAAAATGAACATTTATCAGAAATATAACTTAGTTGTAGCTACAAGGCATCCAAGAGTATGTTCTAAATAAGACTACCATTGATTTGGACAGATCAAATGAATATAAATCATGACTAAATATAATCATCTAGTTTGGCATGATTAAATACTTTGGGACTATGATTTATTTAGCTTACATACTAGATATTTTAAACATGTTGTGATCTCAATCTAACTAGAATAATTTACTATCTCCCTCTCTCTGCCAAACAAAAATGAAGGAAAACTAATTTGATTTCTTAATACATGGGGTGCTCTGCTATTGAAAGTGGTCAGAAAAATGTGATGTGTATTATTTAAAATGTAGTAGGCTCCAAGTTTTAGAAACAGATAAACCAATTACTATTTTACACAATAATACAATTCTTGAATTGCTGAAGAAAATAGAGATGTCTAGCTCATTTCTTGGTATTGTACTGGCCCTCAAAATGAATGTCTTTGCTTGAAAGATGTATGAGTGTTGGAAAAAAATAATATTAAACAGTCATGCTTTCATTTGTCAATTTTTGTTAACTAGAAGGGAAACATGACTATATCCAGGCTTGACTATGGTTATGGGGTGGACTTTGGTAGGCAACAGTGATCCTGATACTGCATTCCAGGGTTACTATAGAGAATGACAGACAGTGTAACCATGGGACAGAAAATAAAGACAGATCCAGAAATCAAAATACTGTCTTATGACCAAGGGTGAGGATTCAATTCAAGAAAATGAAAGATGACTTTTTAAGGAGAGAAGAAGAACTACTTAGAAAATAAAAAAATAAAATGAGGAGTATCTGCAAGAGAGCATTACGACTACTTTCATGGATCCTTCCTCTGAGAACCTGCTGCTGCTGCTGCTGCTGTTAAGTCACTTCAGTCGTGTCCAACTCTGTGTGACCCCAGAGACGGCAGCCCACCAGGCTCTGCCGTCCCTGGGATTCTCCTGGCAAGAACACTGGGGTGGGTTGCCATTTCCTTCTCCAATGCATGAAAGTGAAAAGTGAAAGTGAAGTCGCTCAGTCGTGTCGGACTCTTAGTGACCCCATGGACTGCAGCCTACCAGGCTCCTCCATCCATGGGATTTTCCAAGCAAGAGTACTAGAGTGGGGTGCCATTGTCTTCTCCGTGAGAACCCTGAGAAACCCTAATTTTAATAACAGCTTTCATATGGTAATATTAACATTTAGGGTGTAGGGTTAAAGACTGTATATGAATTAATATTCTGTGTATCTTTGGAACTTTTTTTGTAAGTCTGAAATTATTTCAAAATGAAAGTTAAAAATTAAAATAATATACAAAACAAAAAAGGCCAAATATATATATATATATATATATATATATATATATACATGTATACCATATACATGGTGCAAATATGTTTATGAAAGTTATATTCTCTTTTGTATTGATCTCCTTGTCATTTCATAATGTTCTTTTGTTTCTTTGGTTAAAGACATTGTTTTAAAGTCTACTTTGTTTCATCTGAGTATCACTACCCCAGCTCCAGCCTTCCTTTTGTTTCCAATTTGTGTGGAATATCTTTTTCCATGCTCTCACTTTCTGTCTGTGTGTATTTTTAGACCTGAAGTGAGTCTCTCCTGGACACATATAGATGATTTTTTTAATGCAATTAGCCACAGTATGTATTTTGATTGGAGCATTTGGCCCATTATCATTAAAATGTTATGTTTATGTATGTACTTATTGCCATTTTGCTACTTGATTTCTGGTTGCTTTTGTAGTTGTTTTCTTTCTTCTTCTTCTAGTCACTTCCCTTATCATTTGATGATTTTTTTTAGTGTTATGTCTGCCTTTTTCTCTCTTATATTTGCATATCTGTTATAAGATTTTGATTTTCAGTTACCATGGAGTTTCTATATGTTAACTACATCTACTTGTCATTTAAGTTCAAGCACATTCTAAAAGTTCTACATTTTTTATTCCTTCCCCTAGCTTTTTGTGTTTTTGATATCACATTTTACATCATTATGTTTATCCCCTGTTTACTTTAGTTACAATTGATTTTACAATTTTTGTCCTTCAGCCTTCATACTAGCTTATTATGTGGTTGATCCACAGCCTTTCTTAAGTATTTGTGTTTACCAGTGGGATTTTTCCCTTCCTATAATTTCATATTTTTTGTAGCATTTTCTTTTTCATTTAAAGAAGATTCTGTAAGACTTCTTGTGAGATCAGTTTAGCATTAGTGAATTCTTTTAATTTTTGCTTGGCTGAGTTCGTTCTCTTTCAGCTATTAATGATAACCTTGCCAGGTACAGTATCCTAGTTCGTAGGTTTTCTTCTTTTGGCCCTTTAAGTATTTCACGCTGCTCCCTTCTGGCCTGCAAAGTTTCTGCTGAAAAATCAGCTGATAATCACTTTATGGGGGTTCATTTGTATGAGCCTTTTTGTTTTTCTCTTGACACCTTTAAAATATTTTTTAACTTTTGCCATTTTAATTATGATATGTCTTGGTGAGGATCTCTGGTACACTTTGTTTGGAACTCTGTGTTTTCGGTAGAAGGAAATATATTTCCTTCTTCAACTTCAGGAAGTTTTCAGCCATAATTTTATCAAATACTTACTCTATTTCCCCTTCTCTTTTTCTTCTCCTGCGGGGACCCCTGTAATGCAAATGTTAGCCCTTTTTGATGTTTCCTCACAGGTCAACTAAACTGTTCTCACTTTTTAAAAATTTCCTCTTTGCTATTCTGATTGGGTGATTTCTATTATTCTACCTTCAAAATTGCTTCTGTGTTCTTCTGTATCACCCAAGCTGCTATTAATTCCCTCTAGTGTATTTTTTATTTCAGTTATTAAGGGTGAGGCATAGCCCAACGGGCTGGAAGAGGAACTCTAACAGAGTTGGGCTTCTCTTGGGTATGTTGGCAGTCTCTGCCTTGCTTTGGGATGTGACCAGGGCCCAAGAGCTGGAGGCTGCACTTCTGTCCAGGCTTCACTTCTTCTCAGGTACATATGCCTTGATTAAAGGCTGTTTTGGGGCAGGAGGCGTTGGTGTGACAACACTGAGCTGTCTTTCCCTCACCTTGTCCAAGTATGCACAATGATTCATGTGTGCTGCAGCAGTGACAGTTTGCTGTGGAGCTAGCCTAGCTCCCTTCCAAGTGTGTGGGCAGGGACAGGCACTCTGGAATGAGTCCGGATCCTTCCTGAGTGTGTACACCAAATCATCTGCTGGCAACGGGTATGCCCATCCTGGTCAGAGACAGGGTCGGGTCCAAGAGAACTCCATCCCCTCTCTGTGCACTCTCTTGCTGGATGTGCACACGAATGTCTTGTGCACTCATCTATTTCCTTCATGTATGTACCTTTTGGTTGGCAATGGCAGCCTCCACCTTAGTGGGGAGCAGCACCCACCAGGGCAAGAGAGCTGGAGCAGGAGCCCAGTGCTGGCTGGGAACATGCACTGGGGTGGCTCTGGAAAGACAGTCATCAGATCAGATCAGATCAGATCAGTCGCTCAGTTGTGTCCGACTCTTTGCGACCCCATGAATTGCAGCACGCCAGGCCTCCCTGTCCATCACCAACTCCTGGAGTTCACTCAGACTCACGTCCATCAAGTCAGTGATGTCATCCAGCCATCTCATCCTCTGTCGTCCCCTTCTCCTTCTGCCCCCAACCCCTCCCAGCATCAGAGTCTTTTCCAATGAGTCAACTCTTCGCATGAGGTGGCCAAAGTACTGGAGTTTCAGCTTATAGACCCAGGGAATTCATATGTACATTCTAAGTCTAGGTATGACATTCAGTCATTTCTCACCTCCCCCAAGTCAATCATCCATCCATTAATTTATTAAAAAAAAAAAAAAAAAACTTGGATGATCTATTATGTACCAGGCACTGTGTTGAACCCTGGAGAACAAAATTTCCTGCAAGATGTTGGTCTAAAACTCAGAGATCTATACTCCCAAGGAGGGGAAAAACTGGTGAATCAAATATCATAGTGCAGTAGAGAGAAAACTGATAGTTATTTTTATATCATCTTATGATTGAAAAAGAGTGCCTATAGGTCTAGTTATCATCTGCCAAGTATTTGACAGATTTGAATTTAATTAATCTTCAAAACAACCTGGAACTTTGATATGTCATCTACTTTGCACTTAAGAAAAGTAAGACAATGGAAATTAAATATCATTACTAAGGACATTCAGGCAAGTAAATGAATAATCCAAGGAAATAGGCTTCTCAGACCCAATTGTGATGTGATTGTGCGCCTGTGTGTGTGTGTGTGTGTGTGTGTTTGTGTGTGTACAGTTCCCCTCACCAACAAATTTTTTGATGCCAGCAGGGTGTAAAAGGGCTCAATTCAACTCAATTATGACACTCTCTACTGTGGGACAGAGTAAGATTTCATAGATAAAAATGGCTCAGTCCCATGAGACAACCCTCCACTTGAGATGCCAGCCTCAGGTCTAGGTTGTCGCTGTGCTTATGACCAACTGGTTACAAACAGGAAATTCCAACAACCCTTCCAACTCAGGATGCCGATCATAAATCCAGTTTGTTATCTCTGCTTCTGACTGGCTATAAATTCGGCTATAAATCCCCAAATTTCCTCCCTGCATTTAATGTACAAGAAAGGTTTTCATAACTTAGATTAAACTTACCAAAAGGAAAATTCTGACTTAACAAAACTTATTGGATTAATATGGCTATATCTTTGGCTAACGTTCTTTGTACAATGTCCAGAATCCTATCAAAAATTACTAACCCAGTTAAGAGATAGACACAATAGGTGAAAATAAAAACAGAAAGCAGAAAAAAATGTAACATGATGTCATGTGTATTATGTAAATGAGTAATTAGACAAAATTTTACACAATTGATAAAATTAAAAGTTTATAATAAAGTATTACAAATAGAAGGAAAGATATAAAAGTAAGCATGATTGTATTTATTAAAACGTGAATAAATCAAAACTGTAGAGATGAGAATATACTTTCTTAGATTAAGAGTCAACCTGAACAAAAGTTTAGGCAGCAAATGGCAGGAACAATAAAATGAATGACACAAGCATGAAAAAAAAAAGTCAATCTGAATACAATAAAGAAAATTCATTGGAAATACAGGGGGTAAGAGACATGTGGGATAAGTAAACTTTAACATATATACACTTTTAATTCCAGAAAAAATAAAAGAATGAAGATATAAATGCTGATAATTTTCTAAAATTGATGAAAACTACTAACACAAAATCAAAACTCTCTCTGAATTTCAAGCCAGTGTCCCTACACAGTTACAGTAAAACTCTTGAGAAAAACACCACAGATAAAATCATAAAATCTAGTAGAGGAAAAAAAAGTTTTATTCAAAGGAACACCGATAAGCTTGACAGGCAATTCCTCAGCAGAAATAAGGAAAGCAAGAAAATAATCAAAAAACTCTTCAGCATAATGAATGAACATAACCTAGAGTTCTATACAAATGAAAATGCTTTTCAAATTAATTGGTGGTGGTGAAGAACACAGAAATAGAGTATTGCTGAATACAATTTTAATTAACAGTGGTACAAATATCAATTTATTGCTTTGACAATTAGTGCAGGATTAAATTCTGTGAAGGGTATACAGGAACTTTCTGTTTGGGAAATATTTTTCTATGTGAAAAATTACTGTAAAGAACTAAAAATATAAATGGAATGATAAACTGGGCTTCCCTGGTGGCTCAGATGGTAAAGAATACACCTGCAATGCAGGAGACCTGGGTTCCATCCCTGGATTGGGAAGATCCCCTGGAGGATTCTAGCCTAGAGAATCCCTATGGACAGCAGAGCCTGGCAAGCTACAGTCCATAGGGGTGCAAAGAGTAAGACACAACTGAGAGACTAAGCACATAATGATAAATTGACAGAAATTACATGAAAAAATATGCAAATCCACAACATTAATACTTTAATAAGTGGCCCAATGAGGGTAATAAATTTGTGAAGCAGCCTCCCCAGTTAATCCAGTCTATACTAGATGACCTCAAAGCCAACTAGCAAATGTGTATGTTGGGTACCTTTCTCCTCCTTCCTATTTCTGAATGTGGTAAAACAAACTACCCTAAAATGCATAGAATTGAAACAAATATACTTTTTTATTGCTGGACTTGGATGAAGTGACTCATTTAAGACTATTCTGATTCTCAATTCTCCCTCAGGAATTATAGGCTTAAAGTGAAGTGGTTTTTGTTTGTTTGATTTTTTTTTTTTTTTTTTTGTCTTCCTCATGATGCTAGCATATGCCCAAGAGAGCGAGTAGAACAGACAGGGACTTTTAAAACCTAAATTCAAAACTGGAAACCAGTCAGTCCTGTCTAACTCTATTGGTCAACACAAGGCAAGTGGCCAAGCTGAACGTAAAGGAGGAGGAAAGATATTCCACAATAGAGGTAGGTGAAGGGAATAGTTAGAGTTAATAACATAGTCCACCATAGTATACTCTTAGTCAGAAGGAGTTATGCCTCTCCTACTCAGCAAATGTGCTCACTGCAAGATTCCCAGTCCACTCAGCAATCATGTTGTGATATTCAAACTCCAGGTTGTTCTCAACTATGCCTGCATACTAAGTTGCTTCAGTTGTGTCCTATTCTTTGTGACCCCACAGATCATAATCCATCAGGCTCTTTTGTCCATGGGACTCTCCAGGCAAGAATACTGATAAGGGCGGCCATGCCCTCCTCCAAAGGATCCTTCTGACCCAGAGGTCAAACCCATGTCTCTTATGTCTCCTGCATTGGCAGGTGGGTTCCCCAACACTAGCACCACAATATCACCAAATGGTCACCACCAAGCATTAGTTAACACCACCATCAGGTAAGTTGCCCTTTCTTTTTGGTGATGAGAAATTTTACAATCTATGCTCTTAGTAGCTTTGAGTATGTAATACAGTCATTAGTTTTCATCACTGTACTATACACTAGCTCATTTTGTTCTCTGTTCTGAATGTCCATCCCCACCCCAAGACACCAAATCACACCTTTCTCTCTATTGGTTTTAAACATGGCTTCTCCTGATCAGGTGACCTATGGACAAAGCAAGTTACATGCCCTCCTTCTCTGCACACTCCACAAAATGTTAAAGCCTAAAGAGAAAAACTGCAGCAGCATTCAACATAAAGGATAATGAGAGATGTATTAACAGTCACTGAATCTTAGAAATTTGCAAGTCTTGCTGAGTAAGGATTGGCAGGTGCTTCTACAACGAGAATAGAGGATATTTCTTAATTAGGTTCTAGTGTTACTCAGTATTGTCTCTGTTCATTTTTCTCCAAGAGTTTTTATGTTACTATCTTCAGTCACTTATAAAGAGACCATTGAACGATATTATCTCTTTGGTGGTGGGAAATTTTTTTAAACCTTCTTTCTGCCTTTAGAATGTTCAAATTCCAATGAACATTTCATATCTAAGACACTTCAGTCATATATTTGGTCAGATGGAGATAATTTCTTCAACAAGACTTTCTAAAACAGTATGGTTTTCTGTGTATTAAATTCTATTTACTCCATTAAATAGAAGCTATAGATAATATTCTCTTGTTTTGTTTTAGTCACTAAGTCATGTCTGACTCTTTGTGACCCCCTGATCTGTAGCCGACCAGGTTCCTCTCTCCATGGGATTTCTCAGGCAAGAACACTAGACTGGGTTGCCATTTCCTTCTTTGGCAGATCTTTCTGACCCAGGATCATACCCACATCTTCTGTTTAGCAGGTAGATTCATTACCACTGAGCAATCTGGGAAGTCCAAATATTCTATTAGATACATGTTTCTCTCTTCTGTAACAATAAAAAAAAATCAGGCTACTGTGGATGCTCTATACTTCCTAGAGGTTCTTCTTTTCTGTGAAAGAGACTACTGGAGTCCACCTATATGTGAGTTACATATTTTCATTTGGAAATCATATAATACTGGTTAAGGCCTTTGATTTGGTCTAGGACCACATGATACAATTGAATTTGAAGGTCTTTTACTTATTTAAGGATCTGGATATGAGAATTAGTTTCATTTTATTTTCTGAAGATCGATTTTTATATCTTATCATATGCAGCTAAAAAGGAACAATTAATTTCAAATATTCTACCTAAAAAATATGCTTCTGTTGACACTATGTTAAATACATTTTCAGTCTTTTATGTTGTTGTAGATTTAATTTTACCAAATGCTTTGCAACTAAGTAATAAAGGCCAACATTTTTTTTTATTCTCCTTAAATAGTTTCCTCACCATTTCCCCAAGCATCCATTCTTTATGTCGTTCTAATGACAGTGACAGTAATAAAGTAACTATTTTATTATAGTTGTAGCCTCACTTCCAGTTTCACATTTTAAATCTGCTAAGAAATGTTGTGTATCAAATAACCCCAAAGCTCAATGACTGAAAATGAAAACATTTATTTTCACGTATACACCCATATGTCAGCATAAAATCAACTAAAGGAAATGGGTCAGATGACAGCTCCAAATCCGCATAAGGTTCAAGCTTGTATCAGTGGGTCAGCTTAGAGAGAGTTGTTTTATCTGAGACTTCTTTGCTCTATTTGCCTTTTATTCTCCTCCTGAAATCAGAATCATTGCCCAAGTGTGTATTCCTAACCATATTGCTTAAGAAAATGCTGAGTAGAAACAAGTCAAGTATAGAAAACCAAAGTCAACAGCACACTGAACATCTTTAGTACATGGAGTTTTATTTTTTATTTATTTATTTTTTAACTTTACAATATTGTATTGGTTTTGCCATATATCAACATGAATCCGCCACAGGTATACACGTGTTCCCCATCCTGAACCCTCCTCCCTCCTCCCTCCTCGTACCATTCCTCTGGGTCGTCCCAGTGCACCAGCCCCAAGGATCCAGTATCGTGCATCAAACCTGGACTGGTGACTTGTTTCATATGTGATATTATACATGTTTCAATGCCATTCTCCCAAATCATCCCACCCTATCCCTCTCCCAGAGTCCAAAAGACTGTCTTATACATCAGTGGTACATATACACAGTGGAGTATTACTCAGCCATTAAAAAGAATACATTTGAATCAGTTCTAATAAGGTGGATGAAACTGGAGCCTATTATACAGAGTGAAGTAAGCCAGAAAGAAAAACACCAATACAGTATACTAACGCATATATATGGAATTTAGAAAGATGGTAACAAAAACCCTGTATACGAGACAGCAAAAGTACATGGAGTTTTAATGTCATACATATGGCAAAGTTTGTGGACACAAGGCGGACTGACCAATGGTAAAATTATAAGATATACTTATATAACTCTGAAATTTCCTTTTTAAAAAAAATATTGTTCATACTCATATTTCTGCTTGAAGTTTCTGTTTCTCTATACTGTATGATAGCTTAATATTAAAATCATACTTTCTAGGTTCAGTACCAATCCTTTTTATTTCCAATAATGTTTCCGTTACTTCTCCATCTAGAAATTATCCTTTGTCTTACTAATCATAGCACTGCATTCTGATCACTACTATGATTGTACTTTTTAGAGCTTTGTACTCTATTTGTACTAATTTATTAAAATCTGGTTCTTATTTTAAGTTGGTAAGAAAGAAAGAAGTATCTTATCTATTACTACATCATTTCAAGAGTGTTGCATATAATCTTTTCCATTATGGTTATTCAATATATTTAACTTAGTTATTAAATGGCACCAGCTAACAAGTCAATAATATCTCTATTCTTGAATTATCAATTTGTTTAAGCCTTCAAATTCAGTTTCCTTGCATAGCTATTAGAATCTTCCTTATCTAAAAAGACTACACGTTGGGGACATACATTTATTTAAAAACTAACAAACGTTGAAAACTTATCCATATCCTCTACTAATATTAGTCTGATAAAAAGTATACATGACTTTGAAACTTAACCTCTAAAGTGCTTTACATGACCTGGAAAAAAATATTTCTAAAAACCATTACACAATTCATTGTATTATAGCTAAAGGGATATTTATAAACCAATTCAAATGAAGTAGTACTATTGTAAGAATTTCATTTTGGTATCTAACCATGTAAAAAATCATTTTAATCATAGAGTCTACTTTCATGTATCTAGCAAACACATTATATATAATATAGTAACAATTTTTTATATCTGATGTTGATGCATGGGCTAAAGCAGACAAATAATTGTAAGCAAATATATGCTGAATGATCAAAAATACCCAGGTTTAAGTAATATGAGGTGCTAGGCAGCACATTTACATAAGTATCTGTTGGCAACCACTAACAAATGCATGTCACAGCTCAATATAGAAGTGTTAGTAATTTGTCTGGCAGCCATACTCCTCCTTTAGATTGCAAGCTATTAAATGTGATGTTTTTGAACTGAAGGGATTTGCTTTTTTATTACCAAGTTTATATTATGTGTCATTATTTTATATTCTCGAAACATGATTCTCTCATCTTAGATTAAGTTTCAGCAGCAATTTAAAATCACTAATAAACTCTAGAAACAAATTACTATTAAAGAAAAAAGAGGAAAAAACACAGTGCTATTTGATGCTGAATTTAATTTAAAGAATCCATTTAATCAGCAAGAAATATTTACCGAGTAGTGCATTTCTTTATGTCAAAAGGAATCTTTATCATGTTGGATCCTAGTAGCCATTAAGCTACACTTGAAATATTCATCTTCCCAACATAGCTTTTTATGCAGATTATATAACAAAATCACATTAAATTGCTTGGTGAAAAGCAATTCTGCACTCTGTATCTAATCACTTGTTACTCAGACTTGACTCAATCAATCATAAATATTTAACAAATTATTGCTACATATCTATAATGTGCCCCTACGAAGTTTATAAGACATAGTTTCTGTCAACTTGCTTGTATTATAAGCGTACGAACCTAATCATATTAAGCACTGAAAGATTATTAACAGTATCTTAGAAAAGTATATGGCAGAGAGACATTTTTCTTATAAAAAATATTCAGCTTTTCTTGTATTAGTAGGGCTAAAAAACAGATAGGAAAAATATCATATAAATTCTTATGTTTATTTAAATGTCAAACTGTCAAATGACTGCAACAATAGCTTCCTTAACAGCTCTGAGATTATACTGGTTAGAAGGTGCTTTCTGAAGAGAAAGCATATATTAACCCGGAGGGACAGGTGATAAAAACAAAATATCAAGATAAGTTAACATTATGAGTTGTAAGAGCTGGACATGACTTAGAGACTAAACAGCAATAACATGAGTTAATCTTACACTCAAGAGAGGACATGGTTCATATAAGGATGGCTGTGGCAGACAGACTCTAGAATAGTTCCTGAGAGCCCCATGTCATGGTATTCATATCTTTGTGTGATTCTCTCCCCTTGAGTGTGGGTGGAATCTGAGACTTGCTTCTACCCAATATTACAGAGCAAATGAGATAGGATGCACACAGTGACTAACTGTACACAATTATTTTGCAAGAATGTTAATCATGTTATTAGAAGACTCTATTTTCTTTGCTAGCTCTTAAGTCTCATGCTGCCACACTCTGTGTCTCCTCTGGAGAAGGCCACAGCAAAGTGGAGAAGGCAGCTTCCAGTCAAGAGCTACCAAGAAAGTGTGGTTTTAAGCCCAGGATCCTGCAAGAAATGGAATGTTGCTAACAACTATGTGACCTTGGAAACAGATTCTTCCACAGTTGATCCTGGGATGAGATTGCAACCCTGGTCAACACTTGGACTTCAGCTGCGTTAGAGCTTGAAACAGAGGACCTAAGCTCTTCTGTAACTCTTGACTCACAGAAACTAAGACAAAAAACATCTTGGTTATTTTAAGCGACTAAGTCTGTGCAACATTTGCACACAGAAATAGACAACTAATACAGTAACTAAAATTTCAGCTTTTTAAATGGCAAGTTTATGATAGAACAATGAAAAAAAGAAAAGATCATTTGCTGTTTATGTATACCTATGGCTGATTCATGTTGAGGTTTGACAGAAAACAGCAAAATTCTATAAAGTAATTATCCTTCAATAAAAAATAATTTTAAAAAATGTGGAGGACTGTGAATGCCAATACATTCTATATATTTTCTTGTACATATCTGTGTCTCAAGGAGGTAAGTAACATAGTCATGAAATATTCTGCTACAGATAGGAGTTAGATAAATAATTGGAAGCAGGCTCATTATGAATATGATGCAGTGTGTGTGTTCTGTGCTTAGTCACCTAGTTGCGTCTGACTCATTATGACCCCATGGACTGCAGCCCACAAGGCTCCTCTGTCCATGGGGATTCTCCACGCAAGAATACTGGAGTGGGTTGCCATGCCCTCCTCCAGGGGATCTTCCCAACCCAGGGTTCGAAGCCAGTCTCCTGTATTATGGGTGGATTCTTTACCATCTGAGCCACAGGGAATATGATAAACAGATCATAATTTAATTGGCTGCTTAAGAGGCTTGTAAAGGAGTTGAAGGACAAGGTAGAATAGCCTGTGCTAAGCTCGAGGCAAGTGAAAATAAGTAAGAAGGAAAAGCTTTCCATAGTACAATTTACAGGTTGCTTGTATAAATGGGGAAAAAGAAGATACAATATAAATTATAGCACTAAGCTTGAAAATTTGCTTTTAGACTGATATTTTTAAAAGCAGAGAAAATAAGAGGAGACTGTATTGATCTGTCAAGAAGAAGGTCTGGATGAAGAATACAATGAGTTCATTTTACCCATGTTATATGAATGTTGCTTGAAATACTGGCAAGGTAATTTAAGTGACAATCTAAGGAAGGGGACTTAAGAATAAGAGTTAAAGTTGAAGTTATGGGAATGTATATGATGATTGTTGTGATTGAGGTAATTATGAAAGTTGTTATATTAAGATAAAAAAGAGGAAGAAACATTCCCCAGGAGCAAAGTGAGAAGAAAGTGAAGTTGATCAGTCATGTCCCCATCTTTGTGACCCCATGGACTGAAGCCTACCAGGCTCTTCCATCCATGGAATTTTCCAAGCAAGAATACTGGAGTGGGTTGCCATTTCTTTCTCCAGAGGATTTTCCTGACCCAGCAATCAAACCCAGGTCTACTGCATTGCAGGTAGATGCTTTACCGTCTGAGGCACCAGGGAATTCCTTCCCCAGGAGCAAAAGGAACAGGCAAAAAGAGTAGTTATGCCTAATATAATCAGGAATAGAGACACTATTATAACACATTCACTACTTAAAGAATTTAAGTATCATTAAATTACCATTTCCTTTACTCTTTTTTTAAAATAATATTTGTGTTATTTTTTATAGAGTATATTCCTCCATGACCTATTAATTATTTGGAGAATTAAATAGAATGTAGAAGGCTAAATGAGCTTAGTGGAGGCTTCCCAAATGTCTCAGAGGTAAAGAATCTACCTGCCAATGCAGGAGATGCAGGTTTAATCTCTGGGCCAGGAAGATCCCCTGGAGAAGGAAATGACAACCCAGTCCAGTATTCTTGCCTAGGAAATTCCATGGGCAGAGGAGTCTGATGGGTTACAGTCCATGGGGTTGCAAAGAGTCAGACATGACTGAAAGACTGAGCTTACATCACAGAGGTAGATCCTAATCCAATTATGATTAGTGTCCTTATAAGAATAGGAGATTTTTATCACAAAGACACACACAGAGGGAATACCATGTGAATGCCAAAAGAAGACAGTCATGTACAAACCAACCAGACAGCCCTCATAAGAAATGAACCCTGCTTACACCTTGATCTTGAATTTCTGGCCTCCATAAATGTGAGAAAATAATTTTCTGTTGTTTAGCTGCCCAGTTTATGACACTTCATTATGGCAATCCTAGAAAAGTAATGCAGCTTACAATCAATAAAACGACATACTTGTTTAAAATGTATAGCAAAATACTAAGTTTTAACAAATATATCTTATTATAAAGAAAGCTGGTTTCAATGTGATCTGTTTATGAAGAATTTTTCTCATGCCTCCGATGATGACAAATAAGAAAATGTGAGGTGGATGAAACTGGAGCCTATTATACAGAGTGAAGTAAGCCAGAAAGAAAAACACCAATACAGTATACTAACGCATATATATGGAATTTAGAAAGATGCTAACAATAACCCTGTGTATGAGACAGCAAAAGAGACACTGATGTATAGAACAGTCTTATGGACTCTGTTGCAGAGGGAGAGGGTGGGAAGATTTGGGAGAATGACATTGAAACATGTATAATATCATGTATGAAACGAGTTGCCAGTCCAGGTTCGATGCACGATACTGGATGCTTGGGGCTAGTGCACTGGGACGACCCAGAGGGATGGTATGGGGAGGGAGGAGGGAGGAGGGTTCAGGATGGGGAACACATGAATACCTGTGGTGGATTCATTTTGATATTTGGCAAAACTAATACAATTTGTAAGGTTTAAAAATAAAATAAAATTTAAAAAAAAAAGAAAATGTGAGAAAGCTTTTTCCAAAAATACTACATGTGCATCATTAAGTTACACATTTATGTTTTTTCCGGAATATAAATTTCCAGAGATGGAGTAAATATTAGCAGAATCTGCCTAATTGCTTACATAGGAAATCTAATATAATGAAACCAATAGAATCAGAAAGTATCATGGTCTGTGCATGGGTTGGAAAAGAATTTCCAGACACAAAGTGTTTCAGAATAGAGTTTCTTAGAGCAGGAGACCTTATTAGAATAGTGGGCTGGCTCAAGGGAGAGCCAACCCTTTTCACAGGTTAGTAGGCAATTTTTATAATCTCAAGACAAAGAAAATTCCTGCTGGAAGGTTGGCATTAGGTGATTGTTAGGGTGCTATAAGGTGTAAATTTTACCTAATATGAAGTCAGGGAGCTGGCTGGTTTAGGTCAAGGGAGCTTATGACAACAGTGGCTATGGAACTCTGTCAGTTCTGGAGATGACCTTGGTTCAGGGTTCTAAAGCTGTGGCCCTGGCACAAGGCTTTACACCTGTGATCTTGGTATAGGGCTCCACAGAAAGTATGGTGGTCATTACTGGGAGCCAGGAAGAGGAGGAAATTACAAGTTGCTGTTCAAGGGGTATGAAGGTTTGTGATAGAGAAGAACAAATCTGACTCCATCCTGGGTCTATTCCTTTCGCTCTAAACTTTGTGTTCTGTGCTTCATCATTCTGGCTCTGCATCCTTGTAAAATAATGTCACATACAGTCTGAAATATACATCATAGCCCATTCTCAAGACTGTGCTTCCCAGACTTGACCTTTAAAGGTTTAACACTTTTCATTCATATAAAGAGAAAAAGTTACAGAATAGAGAATAACACTTGTGTTGTTGGAGGGTTACAGAATAATTGTGATGAGACCTATCCAGACAGCTAAATGAACAAATGATTCTGACACCAAGATGTTTCCAACAGGCAGCCACCCCTTTCCCCTTTCAGTACAAATGAACTCTGAATTCAGGTAAGATAGTTCTTTGGGACACTAATTCATTATCATTTTGGTCTGCTAGCTTTCTGAATAGTTATTATTGCTTGCCCTGACAAAGGCACCCTACTCCAGTACTCTTGCCTGGAAAATCCCATGGACGGAGGAGGCTGGTGGGCTGCAGACCATGGGGTCGCGAAGAGTCGGACACGACTGAGCGCCTTCACTTTCACTTTTCCCTTTCATGCATTGGAGAAGGAAATGGCAACCCACTCCAGTGTTCTTGCCTGGAGAATCCCAGGGACGGGGGAGCCTGGTGGGCTGCCGTCTATGGGGTCGAACAGAGTTGCACACGACTGAAGTGACTTAGCAGCAGCAGCAGCAGCAGCCCTGACACCACATCTCTTGATTTATTGGCCTGTTATTCTGTGAACAGTAAGAGTTTGGGTTCAGTAATAGTTTCAGTTCTACAAACAAGGCAAAAGTACAGCCATTTTGGAAAAGGACTGAGGGAAAGGCCTTGAGCCGGGAGACTTGACACACCCAGTAAAACAAAGTGCTAAAGGCTTGGATTTCACAGACGATAACCAAAGACCCACAGGAGTAAAAGATTAGCTCTATCTCTGTTCCATCAATTTAGGTACGTAATTTCCAAAAAACAAGAGAAGGACTATAAATTTCTCACCTAGTAGAATCACCAAACTCCCAGTTCCCTGAAAGACATAGATACAGGCCCAACACACGTTCCTAAGTTGCTTTTGCAGGAAGCAGACCCCCTCCCCGACACCCGCCCAAATGAAAAATGCTGATTGCAAGCATGTAGATCCCAGAACAGTTGAAACCGTAAGATTGATGATGCTCAAAACTTCATCCGATACAACTCAAAGAATTGAACACATACTGACCAGACACCCTCACAGTGCCTTAAAAACATCTTCCTTAGAAGTGCTAGGGGAGTTGGCAATATTTTCTGTCTTCTCTCTTGTGCAAAAGCTATCCTTTCATAATAAGTTTTGCTTTCCTAAGAATCTTGAGGGTGTGATATTCATTTCTGTGGTAATGCTGCCCAAGAATCTGGAAAGGGTCTGACAGCACTAGTTAAATAAGTTATAGAAATCTGCTGAAAAGCATGAAAAGCATTGTACTTATAGTTGGTAGTACTGAATTGTGCACACTTAAAAATGTGTTGAAGATATCATATATCTATTATTTCCATGTATGTATATATGTATGTATATATGATGCATGTATGATATATGTATGTATGTATGTATTATGGCTCAGATGGTAAAGAATCTGCCTGCAATGTAGGAGATACGGGTTCAGTCCCTGAGTTGGGAAGATCCCCTGGAAAAGGACATGGCTACCCACTCCAGTAGTCTTGCCTGGAGAATTCCATGGACAGAGGAACCTGTGGGCTGCAATCTATGGGATCACAAAGAGTGAGACACAACTGAGTGACTAACACTTTCACTTCACTTTTATATATATGTATATATAACACATTAAATGTCATTAAATGTACAGTATGCATGCATGCATGTGTGCTAAGCCATTTTAATCATATCTGATTCTTTGTGACCCTATGGAATGTACCCCAGCAAGATCCTCTGTCCATGGGAATCTCCAGACAAGAATAAAATAATAATATATAGCATCATTGTATGAATATTAACAACATCAAATGCCAGGGTGTATGCAGAAATGCAAGTATCAAAAGCATAGTGTTGTGGTTTTTCAAATTTCTGACTCGTCTTAGATTCTTTCATCTCCTGCTTCACTGCTAGCAAGGTCACTGATGACTTAAAGGAGTCATCGAGTCTTGGCAAGTAATGCTGAGTCCTGGTGAGTAGTTGGACAGGAAACTAAATGGCTTCTGTACTATATGAAAATGTTGCATGCTTTAAAATTTTCAGTTGTCTTCTTTTGACAGACACTTATTGAACTTGATGCAGTAATAAAAGCTAATGCATTTTTTCCCTCAAATGTTAACTTTGTATGAAATGGTTTGCTGCTCATCAAATAAATCCACTGTTTCCTTTATAGCAATGCTACCCTGCTGCATCATTTTGAGGAGATGCATACATGATCAGTGTTTTGTGGAGCTATTCCCTCACATTTCTTAAACCCATTTAAATTGTATGACAGGAATTATAATATGTGTATATAGACATAAAAGTGAGCCCTGTTATCAAAAATATTTTTAGAAATGTTTAGAAATAAGCAAAAAATATCCTTTGTATTATACATAGATACTATTATACATAATCTGCTTATTCAACATTCCAATTTTCTATGCTCACCCCCACTACCAATTTGAGACCTGTGTAAGTCACTTCTAATATCTAAGTGTATGCTTACTACTACTTTATATGCTTTTATCATTTTCTTTTCTTAAGTGCTACCTAAAAGAGAACTGAGAAACTGTTGCAAATAGAGCTGTTTATTTGATATGAGGATTCAGGTGTGTCAACAGATAATGCCAGGCATATCAAAAGAAAGGTTTCTTGTAATTATTTCAATAGAACAGTATAAAGTGTCAATCAGTTTATATATATATTTATATACATGAATATTTTTAAACATCCAAAGGCCTTTAGTACTTCTTCAGTATAACTGAAAAATACTTAGGTCATTATATTCCCATTGTAGGCAATACATAACTCAAGTTGCATATTCTGTGTAAAATTTAGCAGTCATAGATGGGTATAAGATGTATTGTCACATAAGGTTCTGATTTGGATTTCTATAATTAAATATTTCTTAAAGAGATGGGAATACCAGACCACCTGACCTGCCTCCTGAGAAACCATATGCAGGTAAAGAAGCAAAAGTTAGTATTGGACATGGAAGAACAGACTGGTTCCAAATTGGGAAAGGAGCATGTCAAGGCTGTATATTGTCACCCTGCTTATTTAACTTACACAAAGAGTACATCATGTGCAATGCCAGGCTGAATGAAGCACAAGCTGGAATCAAGATTGCTAGGAGAAATATCAATAACCTCAGATACACAGATGACACCACCCTTATGGCAGAAAGTGAAGAAGAACTAAAGAACCACTTGATGAAAGTGAAATAGGAGAGTGAAAAAGTTGGCTGAAAACTCAACATTTAGAAAACTAAGATCATGGCACCCAGTCCCATCACTTCATGGGAAATAAATGGGGAAACAGTGGCAATAGTGGCAGACTTTATTTTTATGGCTCCAAAATCACTGCTGATGGTGACTGCAGACATGAAATTAAAAGATGCTTACTCCTTGGAAGGAAAGTTATGACCAACCTAGACAGCATATTCAAAAGCAGAGACATGGTTTTTCCAGCAGTCATGTATGGATGTGAGAACTGTACTATAAAGAAAGCTGAGTGCTGAAGAATTGATGCTTTTGAACTGTAATGTTGGAGAAGACTCTTGAGAGTCCCTTTGTCTGCAAGGAGAGCCAACCAGTCCATCCTAAAGGAAATCAGTCCTGAATATTCATTGGAAGGACTGATGCTGAAGTTGAAACTCCAATACTTTGGCCACCTGATGGGAAGAACCAACTCATTGGAAAAGACCCTGATGCTAGGAAAGATTGAAGGCGGGAGGAGAAGGGAATGACAGAGGATGAGATGGTTGGATGGCATCACCGACACGATGGGCATGAGTTTGAGTAGGCTCTAGAAGTTGGTGATGGACATGAAAGCCTGATATACTGCAGTCCAGCAGGTCACAAAGAGTCAGACACGATTTTGCGACTGAACTGAACTGAAATAAATATACTGCTGTTAGCTTTTTTTAACAGCTAATGCTTTAAAAACAATGTCTCTTAAAACACATGCTAAAATTTAACTTTTTTAAAGGTCATTTTACTGAAAACATATACAATTGATGTCTTTGTCTCTCTCTCCCTCTATCTCTCTCTATGAAAAGTGAAAGTGAAGTCTCTCAGTCATGTCCGACTCTTTGAGACCCCATAGACTGTAGCCTATAAGGCTCCTCCATCCATGGGATTTTCCAGGCAAGAATGCTGGAGTGGATTGCCATTTCCTTCTCCAGGGGATCTTCTGACCCAGGAATCAACCCTGGGTCTCCCACATTGCAGGCAGATGCCTTACCATCTGAGACACCAGGGAAGCCTGCTCACTCTCTCCCTCTCTCTCTCTCTCTCCTCCCTCTTTCTCTCTCTCCCTCCCTCTCTCTCTCTCTCTCTGTCTCCCATGAGCATTAACTCTCTTTCTCTCCCCCCCCCATGAGCATTAGCTCTCTCTCTCTCCCATGAGCATTAGCTCTCTCTCTCTCTCTCTTTCTCTCCGCCCCCCTCCCATGAGCATTAGCCCACCATACTCCTCTGTCCATGGAATTTCCCTCTCTCTCTCTCTCCCATGAGCATTAGCCCACCATACTCCCCTATCCATGGAATTTCCCAGGAAGAATACTGGAGTGGGTTGCCATTTCTTACATCAGGGGATCTTCCAACCCGGGGATCTTCCAACCCAGTGATCTGCCCTGTTTGGCAGGTGGATTTTTCACCATAGACCACCAGGGAAGCCCTTTTTAAATATGTTAATGTAAAATCCATCACTGCAATCTTATCCTAATGTGAAACACAGCCTTCTAAATTAAGTTTGTTAATGCTTGCAAAGATCTTTAGAAAAATTTATCGTGAGAACATATGCATCTATATTTTCATACTCTTTTTAGAAGAAATCATCTGGACTTCAATGCATATCTTACATGGTTTTATTAGGTTTTCTTAATAAGAAAACATAAAATGACCTTTATTATTTTAAACACAGAAAAAATAGGATTTACAATTTCCGGCGCTGTAATACACAAGTAACTGTTTTATACTATGGCTCTTACATGAATGAGGTTGAATTCTGATTGTGCTATTTCCTATCTACTCATATGTACTTGGGTAGACTACTGTTTCCTGTTTCTCTTCTTTAAAATGGAGATAATAAAAGCAATCCCTTAGGCCAATTAATAAGAACATGCAAATTAAGCATGTAAGAGAGCCCAAAACAATGTAAATACAGTAGAAACTGATAATATGACAATAATTTTATTGTGTGCTTTTGATTCAGATTTTATAATCCAGACAAAATTATTTTAGAGTGTATTAAAAGTTAGCCATGCTATTCATAATGTTCATGCTTCCACCATATATTAATGTGAAAAACTTTTTTTCAACAAGAAAACCAGGATGAATTGGAAAAGACTTGCTTCCTAGTTATTATGATATTATTGATCTGAGTGCAACATATTTCTTTAATGACATTGTCATAGATTGGATTATTATTCACAAGTCTTGTTATATATTGATAATAGTATTATATGCCCTTGTCCCTTGTTATGTGACTCTGATGCATTCCAGTAGATTAAAAACAATGGACATTCCCACCTCATCAATTCTGACATTGTGCATAAAAACAGCCTTCAACAACAGAATCTATTAAGAAGAACATTGTATGCAGTCCAAATACATCACCTTATGCTTGCCCCTCTTGAGCTCTCTTTGATAACAGTATTATGTTCAGAGATCAGATGTTTCTTCAGCCTGAGTTCTAAAATGAAAGAACTTGTGGAGTCCAACTGAGCCCTACAAAGATGCAGACACCACAGTAGGAAATAAACTTTTGTTTCTGTAAGCCACTGAAATTGGACATTATTCAATACCATAGGAAAAATTAATACATGTGCTAAAAGCACTTATATACAGAGGAAATATAAACTATATATTACTCTATAGAGTAAGGATAGGAAGAATGAAAAAATAATTTAAACACTAATTAATTTTTTCCCCTGAAATTTCTAGGGGTAGTAAAACCTATTGAAATAAAAATGCATTTGGTATTTAATGAGAAATACACAATTTTGTGCTTCATGTTAGTGTAGTGTATGATGTTTAATTTTTTGTGTCACCTTGTCTGAGTCATGGTGCCCAAATATTTGTTCAAACATTACCTTTGATGTTCCTGTGAGGGTGCTTTTTGATGAAGTTAACATTAAAATCAATGGACTCCAAATAAGGCAGAATGTGCTCATAGTGTAGGTAGGTCTCATCTAATCAGTTGAAGGTCTGAATAGAACAAAAGTCTGAGTTTTCCCAAGTGAGAAGAAATTCTGCCAGGAAATGACATTTAGACTTGAACTGTTCAGACTTGAATTGCAGCATTGACTTTTTTCTGCTCTCAAGTCTGACTGCCTTTGGACTTGAACTGCAGCATCAAATATTTTCCAACCCACTGGACTACCTGGCAGGAGTAGACTCGGAAGCTTCTATAATCATGTGATATGATTTATTAAAATATACATTTCTTGTTACTCTGTCTCTCTCTGTGTCTGTCTCTAAACACACATACACACACACACACACACACACACACACACACACATCCTATTGGTTCTGTTTCTTTGGGAAACCCTGACTTGTACAGGTTTTGGTACCAGTAGTGAGGAATAGAATCTTAAGAATGAGTTTTCTGAATTGGCTTTAGGGTTTCTAGAATTAGGTTTCTACTCTGATTAGATTTATAGATACTGAAATCTCAATTTCCAGGAGCAAAGTGAACACTGATAGTTCATTGTGTGATATAACAATACAGGTATGCAAAATACAATCATTGGATACTTAAAACATTTATGAGGCAAAGATTTGATTGACCATTTATATGATGTATTAAAATATTTTTTGTCAAATAAATGAGTAAAATAAGATTAGCTGTTGCTCCTAATGTTTCTAAAGAAAGTGGACAAAGAAAAGGATGAGTTCAGGGATTTGAATTTCCAGGTAACAGATACAAAAATGAACTGGAAGCTTCTACATCTGCCTTGAAAGAGACCTGTATCTCCCATAATCACATGGCTGAGATTGTTAAAACCAAACCCACAATCTCATCCTGTCAATTACAATGCAAATTGAATGGCCAGGTCACAGGGTGTCTTCTGCTAAAGTGAGAATAGTGATTGGGAAGGTGTGGTATACTGAAAGTTGGAACGTGGAAACTGGAGACATTCAATCTCTAAATTCTGATGTCCTATTTGTCAATATGTCCTCCCCTGAGGAAGTTGCCTTACACAATACTGTTGAATAATTTCCAATCCCTCTTTGCTTCCAGATGTATCACTAGACTCAAGTCTCAGTAGGCTCCTAAAAGTGAGGTATGAAATTTGACCCAGGAGAAAGTGGTTGTGTGTGTTAGATGCTCAGTCATGTCTGACTCTTTGCAAACTTATAGACTGTAGCCTGCTAGGGTCATCTGTCCATGGAACTCACCAGGCAAGAATATTGGAGTGGGAAGCTGTTCCTTTCTCCAGGGGATCTTCCTTACCCCAGAATTGAACCCAAGTCTCCTGCATTGCAAGAAGATTTTTTACTGTCTGAGCCACCAGGGAGAAAGTGTGCTACCCTCCAAAAACTACTTAATTTTTCTAATTTATATAGATAGAAATCAAAAAAATATATGTGGGAATCCACATTAAGGATGTGACTTAATGATGGAAGGAGCACATAGTTGGATTAGACCAAATTTATTGATATGGGCCCTTTATACAGAAATTTATGCATTTACTATTGCAACTTAAAGAATTTTAAAGGACTCTATCAGATTGCTTTCTTGGTTGGCTGAAACATGGGAAAAAGCTGGCCCACATAAAATGAACTTGAAAAGCTAGACATGACTTGGCTTATTATAGAGCAAGAGATTCAAAGAGTTAAAGAGACTGGGATGTTAGAGTGGATTTATCACTTAAGAACATCTTACCCTGACTGGGACAGTCCAGAAGAAAAATCATCCAATGTTATCACAAGAGATGAATTGCTCTGTAATTGTTCTTCTCTGTAGGTGATTCCTACCACATCCCCATCCAATTTACCTTTTTAGGTCTGCACAGAGAACACATAGATCTTGAAGAATGACAGTAGACTATCACAAGCATAACCAAGTGGTGACTTGAAATTGCAGGAACTTCACCAGGTATGGTTTCATTGCTTGAGCATATTAACACATTCCCAGGTAACAAGTATGCAACTACTGAGATGGCGAATTTTTTTCTTTTTAAACATCCCTGCTGATAAAGATGAGCAGGAATACTTTGTTTTTAGTTGGTAGGCCAGTAGTACACCTAACTACCGCACAATTGCACTCATCTCACACGCTAGTAAAATAATGCTCAAAATTCTCCAAGCCAGGCTACCTCAATACATGAACCATGAACTTCCAGATGTTCGAGCTGGTTTTAGAAAAGGCAGAAGAACCAGAGATCAAATTGGCAATATCCTCTGGATCATGGAAAAAGCAAAAGAGTTCTAAAAAAAAAATCTATTTTTGCTTTATTGACTATGCCAAAGCCTTTGACTGTGTGGATCACAATAAACTGTGCAAAATTCTGAAAGAGATGGAAATACCAGACCACCTGACCTGCCTCTTGAGAAACCTATATGCAGGTCAGGAAGCAACAGTTAGAACTGGACATGGAACAACAAACTAGTTCCAAATAGGAAAAGGAGTAGTACATCAAGGCTGTATATTGTCACCCTGCTATGCAGAGTACATCATGAGAAACGCTGGGCTGGAAGAAGCACAAGCTGAAATCAAAATTGCTGGGAGAAATATCAATAACCTCAGATATGCAGATGATACCACCCTTATGGCAGAAAGTGAAGAGGAACTCAAAAGCCTCTTGATGAAAGTGAAAGTGGAGAGTGAAAAAGTTGGCTTAAAGCTCAACATTCAGAAAATGAAGATCACAGCATCTGGTCCCATCACTTCATGGGAAATAGATGGGGAAACAGTGGCAACAGTGTCAGACTTTATTTTTGGGGGCTTCAAAATCACTGCAGATGGTGACTGTAGCCATGAAATTAAAAGATGCTTGCTCCTTGAAAGAAAAGTTATGACCAACCTAGATAGCATATTGAAAAGCAGAGACATTACTTTACCAACAAAGGTCTGTCTAGTCAAGGCTATGGTTTTTCCAGTGGTCATGTATGGACGTTAGAGTTGGACTGTGAAGAAAGCTGAGCACCGAAGAATTGAAGCTTTTGAACTGTAATGTTGGAGAAGACTCCTGAGAGTCCCTTGGACTGCAAGGAGATCCAACCTGTCCATTCTAAAGGAGATCCGCCCTGGGTGTTCTTTGGAAGAATCATGCTAAAGCTGAAACTCCAATACTTTGGCCACCTCATGCGAAGAGTTGACTCATTGGAAAAGACTCTGATGCTGGGAGGGATTGGGGACAGAAGGAAAAGGGGATGACAGAGGATGAGATTGCTGGATGGCATCACTGACTCGATGGATGTGAGTTTGAGTGAACTCCAGGAGTTGGTGTTGGACAGGGAGGCCTGACGTGCTGCGATTCATGGGGTCACAAAGAGTTGGACATGACTGAGCAACTGAACTGACTGAGTACACCTCATTATCCTACCTCTGTTGTATATCATCTTTCTAGCTCCATGTCATAATTTAATTTACTGTGATCTTGATCATCTTCCCCTTCCACAGGATATCACAGTGATCCATTACACTGATGTCATTACTCTGACTGGTCATAGTGAGCAAGAAGGTGCAGTTGCTCTACCTCTATTGATGAGACATTTGTGTGTCAAATGGTGCAAAATAAATCCAATAAAGTTTTAGAGCTTTCTACCTCAAGTGAAACTTCTAGGGGACCAGTGGTGTGGAGCATGTTGAGCTATCCCCTCTAAACTGAAGGGTAAGTTGTTGCATCTAGTCCCTCCTACAACTAAAAAAATGATACAAGTAGTCCTTACTTGGGTGTGAGCTCATTTGCCAAGTGACCCAAGAAATGCTAATTTTGAATGGCGACCAAAACAAGAGAATGCTCTGCAGGAGGTCCAGGCTGCTCTATGTTGTTCTGTTGCTTGAACCATATGCTCCAACAGTGGTTGAATGGGAGCTATTGGGAGCCTTTGACCAGTCCCTGTAAATGACTCACAGTGAAGTCACAGGGTTTAGAAGAAAAGTTCTGCCATGTTCTGCAGATAATTACTCTACTTTTGAGAAACAGCTTTTTGTCTGCTGCTAAGTCTTAGCAGTCACTGAATGCTTGATCATGGGTCACCAAGTTACCATGCAAAGGAGCTCCCAATTGTGAAATGAGGGTTATCAGATTTACCCAGACACAAATTTGGCCACACACAGCAGTACTCAATCATCAAATGAAAGTAGGAATATGAGATTGGTCTGAGAAGGTCCTGAAGGTGGCAGTCTATTTTACTTTATAATATATGGACAGTTTTTAGTAAGTACATTTTATATGTTAAGCCTCTAAATTGTAAAGGTACATTTAAATATTATGCTAATTTTACATTTAATTATATCTAATCATTTACCATTTTGGTACCTGGATTTTTTTAAATTCTTTGTAGTTCTTGGGCTGGTAACATATAAAATTTTTATTTCAGTCTTCAGTAGTTTGCTTACCACGGATGAGTGGCTTAAACCACAGGAATTTATTTCTTTAAGCTCTAGAGAAATTGAAGTTAAGATGAAGTACAAGGCAACTTTGTTCCTGGTAAGAGCTCTTTTTCTAGCTTGCAGATAGCTGCCTTCTCCTTGTGTCCTCATGTGGCAGAGAGCGAGAGAAAAAAAAAAAAAAAAAACAATCTCTCTCCTTTCCTCTACTTATAAGGCCACCAATCTTCTTGGGTGAGGGTCCCACCCTTAAGACCTAATTTATTTTTAATTACCTCCTAAAAGCCCTGTCCCCAATATAGTTAATTGGGGGTTAGATTTCAATATAAGAATTTTGAGGAGACACAGTTCCATCCATAACACAAGCCACATTCTTAGTTTTCTGAGCAAGTTGATATTTCCAAAAGTTCTACAATTTAAGTGTATTTGACTCCATCCTCAAATGACTGAATAAATATTTTACAAATCTGTATGGCAAGATAAATGTACAGATCATGTCTCTTCTATTTGGGTATTTTGTTGTTGTTGTTGTTGATATTTCGTTTTTTGCCCTCTCCTTTCTTAGAAACATTCCTGATTATTTTAATGCTGTCATACATAAAAATTTAACAAAATAGTCTCCTTGAATGAAGAGTGACATCCAGAGCAAAAACAAGACAGAGTCCAACCAGGAATATATACAGAGAAAAACTCTTTGCCTGAATGAGAAATCGTCTCCCTCTCTTCCATGCACACTCACATCTGTAATCAGAAACTACACCCAATGTCCAGGAGAAGCAAAAGCTGTCTGGATTACAAAGAGTTCTCTTTAATCTTATGTTTTAAATACTTAGATTTTCTCATATTTTTATTTTGTTCATTTGAATAGGTAGTACAGACTTGGTAAAAAGAAAAAAATGAGATTACTAAAATGAGTGAACTGTGAAGAATAATTTACTCTTTTCTTTATTTCCAGGGTTTCCAGAACTTTCCCTCAGAGGTAGTCACTATTCAAACTATAACTAGTTGAACATTCATACAAGCAAAAATTCATGTGTGCATTCCATGAATTTTTAAATAGTATAGTAATAGACATTCTGCTTTTTTCTTAAAATTATTCAGTCACTTCATTTCATTTAAATTGCTCAATAATTGGTATTGACTGTAAACTCAATCTTCCATTGACAGAGCTTATACTGTGTGTTTATGTATTCTTATTACAGAGTATGCTGCAACTGTCTTATGTATATTTCTTCAGCTCTCATAACATTTTGCCAGTCATCTGAAAAAGTGAAACAGATATAGAGAAACATAGTCGCAAAAAATACAGTAGTATAATTACAGAATTGGAGTTGAAATACATACATATACATATATATATATATGTATGTATGTATTTACCATATATACTCCCCAAATTTAGCTTAATGTGTGCTTGAAAATGGCCAACTCCTTAAACAAATGGCTTTTGTTCTATTATATTCATGTTGAAAATCCCTTTCTTGTCTTTAGAGATTCTTGGAAGAGGTGTCTGCTTCACCCCTAAGCAATTCTGGCTCTGACAGCCCTTTCTCAGGGTTTACAATCTCCATTCTAGAACTCACCTTCAATCCTACAGTACTTTTTCTTCCCTGGTTGTCCAAATATTGAATCTGTCTTATCTTATAAGGTGTCACCTAAGCTTGTGTGATGTAGACTTTGAGTATCATTGGAATGAGAAGGTAGAAATTGGGAAGTTTTAAAGTAAACTATCATTCTGACAGACATTAAAAAGTATGTTAACATATATTTACTATTGAGAAGGGCATGGCAACCCACTCCAGTATTCTTGCCTGGAGAATCCCATGGACAGAGAAGCCTGAAGGGCTACAGTCCATAGGGTCTCAAAGAGTCAGACACGACTGAGTGACTTACACTACTACTCTATCCAAAGCTTTCAATTTCCCAGTTTGTCATTGGGAACACGCCGTTCTTTCCATGCTTTTTTCTCTTTGAGCTCACCTCTCCTTTTTTTTTTTTTTCCTTCTCATCCTCCTTATCCTCTGTCTTCTTTTCTTACTCTTCTCTAAATAATGGTCTGAAGTTAATATTTCTCCCCATATACTGATGAGTTTAGTTATCTCTCGTTGACATTTTATTCCAGGACCATTTTGCCTACATACATATACATATATGTATAAATGAGGTAATCTTCTAAGCTAAATGCCATTGACTTTTGATTTCCAACTTCTATCAGTAAAAATAACTGCTACTGAACTGGAATTAAGGGATTTGTTTTAGTAAATCAAATTGTTAGGCAAAATTTCTTGCTTTTAGTGTTCACAAGGAAACTGAAGTCATACAATATAAAAATGTTTATCTAATTTGCTCAGAACATAACTTCCTATATATACATTTCTAAGCAATTTAATGCTTAGACATAGGTTGTGGATACAATCAAGTTTTGTTTTGTTATATTTCTTGGTTTAAACATGGTTCATATATATTGCTTTAAACAATGTACGTATATATTTTCCCCTTTGAAAACACAAAAACAAATCAACATAGAAACACTAGATCAATATCAATGAACAGTAGAGAAATAGAGGTGAGAACTAAATTCTTATACAGTTGTCATTATAATAAAATCTCTTCATCTGCCACTGATCCTTACTATCCAAATTAGACCACATTGAGATTATATGTATTGATATTATTTCCATAGACACTACAAAACTAGAAAATTTTATTTAACAAATGCATAAGTAAATAATTTTTCATTGTTTCCAAAGAATACAAAGTTTTATAATAATAAAACCATCACTACCATCTTAGTATAATAATTTGTATATTATTATTATTATATTAGTATAATAACTAAGATTGTGGGATTTAAAGGAAACAGTTTGCAAAGTGCTTACTTCTGTGTATTATATTCTAAGCTCCATAAATTGATAGCTGTGTGGCTTGGGGGGATTCTTTAACCTCTCTAATTCTTAGTTTCCTAGTATGTGAAATGAGAACCAAAACAGTCTTATTGCTTTTCATTTGATTGATGCAATGACAAAATGCTTAAAAAATGTACAATATTTAGAATAGTGACTGAATGATACAAAACCAAAAGATAATTTTAATCAAATTTATTCTTTAATTAAAAGTCAATAGGTCCATGGGAGGATTAAGTACCAGATAAACAGAAAGACAAAGTGTGTACTCTAAACTGAGATGAAATTTATGGGAACATGGGCTACCTAAAAACAAAGTATTAAGAATTTTTAAAAAAGATTCTGCTTATATATGTAGTGTAAAGTAAGTATCATTGTCATTCTTCTATTTCCATATTCTTAAATAAATTTTGAAAAAGTACATTATAGGAATCAGGGAGAAAAAATATATATATATTGCATTTGATTTTTCTATGAAATGCATCTAATTGTAATTAAATTTAATAAAAGCATGTAAAATTTTAACTTGCTCAGACTTGATATTTAGAGTTATTCATATTTCTAAATTATTTAAATTCTGCTTAGCAAACAACAAAGTTATGTATTTGAAAGATACCAAAAATATGTGAGTACCATCTAGTGGTAAAACAGGAGGTAAGCAACAGGCATGAGAGAAAGGGGGTTAAAACAGGTCAGGGGAACACACAGCAGAAAGCTTACATGAAAGAATGAGGTTATAACCAGAACCAGTAAATATAAAAAGGAGCACATGTCTTTATTAGAGTGTGTTTGCTGGTTAGACAGTAAAACACCTGAGGTGTAACAAAAGGGAACAACGTGCATGTACCAGAACTATGCCCTTACCACACTTCTGTACAGTGAAGACTCAGCTAAATTCTAGAACCCTAAAGGTTGAAACGATTGAAACTTAAACCCATCATATTGACACAGAGCACCGGTAATGCTGCACTATTGTGAAACAAGGCTTGACACAGGGAACTGGAAACAAGGGATTTGCAGATTGCTGTATAATACACAGAAGTAAGCACTTTGAAAACTGCACTGCACTTGAGCAATGGGGTTTCCCTTAAGTATGACAATCATTATAGAAACAATGGTATGTTTTGGAAGATACTGAGTCAATTATCTTAAAACTTCAGGTGAGAAAAACTGAAACGTGGCTAAGAATTCAAACTTAGTAAGACATGAAGCAAAAATTCAAATTCAAGACTGTTTTGTTACTGAATACAAACTCAATAAATAAAAAATGCATTTTCATAATAGAGAGTAACAAAATCTATTTAATGTGAATGTTGTTCTAGTGCCTAAGGAAATAATAAGTGGAAATATCCTGCTAAAATAAAGTTATGAAATCCCAAGTTGTTTCAAATGAATCAAAATCAGCAGGAGATAAGATTGTCTGCTCTGTTTGGATCTTATGAGCAAACAATGAGGAAAAAAAGAAAAGAAAGGAAAGAAATCCGCACATATTCAAAAGATAAAAGTATATTTTTAGCCACAGAACTAATAGTTTTTCCTAGGCATCTATATGAAAATGAATGATAGCAAAACTAATTGACAAAATGCATCATATATTTATGACTATGTATGGATATGTGAATAGAAATATATATTGCGTGAAGGCAATTCTTCAAATTTAGTGCCATTATTCACTGAAAGGTATGCTTGTCATCTTAATAAATTTGAAATATCATTCTCCATTTATAGTGATGAAAGTTTATAAAGGTTCAGTAGAGTTTTATTGCATTAAATTAAGCAGTAGAATGGAATCCTGGCATGCTGAAGTACATGAGAATCAGACACAACTCAGTGACTGAAAAACAACAGCAAAAACAGAGGGAGAATTAAAATAAAGTAAAATAAAGATTCTGAAAGATCTGAAATATGTATTAGAAGATTCAGGCCAGCTAGACAGTCTGATGTCATACAGTTCCCTAAGAGACTGACTCTAACAGCAGATTCAGGAGGTTCCTTGAATCACTCACAGGTTCAACAATTTGCCAGGAGGATTCAGAATTTACTGGAGGCTGTTACACTCTTAGTGACAGTTCATAACAGGGGACAAATAGGACGGTGTACATTCATCTTGGAACTGACATCCATAAACCAAGAAGATTTCTATTGCTCACAAAGAACTGTTTAGAGAGCACTGCTCAAGGGGCTCGACTGACCAAATTATGGAGTCAACCCTAAGGGAAATTTGGCTACCTGCTCATGAGTATCTCCTTGCATTCCCCTGCTATCATGTTCTGTCTAAAACATTTCCATTTTTCTATAGGCATTGTCTGTCTAACTTTCTCTGAAATTACCCAAGACATAGGGCTTCCCTGGTGACTCAGACAGTAGAGAATCTGCCTGCAATGAGGGAGACCTGGGTTTGATCCCTGGGTTGGGAAGATACTCTGGAGAAGGGAATGACAACCCACTCCAGTAGTCTTGCCTGGAGGATTCCATGGACAGGGGAGCCTGGTGGTCTACAGTCCATAGGGTTGCAAAGAGTTGGACACAACTAACACTTTCGCTTGTAAGACAACATAGGCATGGTAAGTTTCAGAAATATTTCATGGTCCTCACACACAGAAACAATTCTGATTATTTTTAACAGCAACTAGTAATTGCTTCCCAAGGGGAAACTTTCTGGTTCAAATCCCAGCATTGTTGCTGGGTGGCACTCACAGGCTTTTCCTATAAGCTCCAATCTGTACACCACTCCGGCTATTGTAGAGTAAATTAATAACATATGTGGTTTCAAGCATCTTCTGTGTTCCCATGTAGCATGTCCAATCAATATTGGGGGAAATGTGGCTTCACATACTTTCTGTTTTATAATACTGGGTACGGGGAGCATTCCTCAGACAGGCACAATATCCATCCTCATTATATTTTCAGGAAAAGAAAACACAACCTCTTCAGATAAAGTCTATTCAAACATAGCAGTTTTCATCTAAAGTTTTACCTTCATTCTTATCAACCTTTATATTTCTTTATCCTTCTAGCCTAACTGTAGCTCTTGCTGTAAACTCATTGGTAGGTCACATGCATGGGATCTCATTTCAAGGAATCCCAGGATTTCTTCACCTTCCTGAGCATTTTACCCATTCATGTGTATGTGACTTTGGATTCATAGCTGGCGATGGGGCCAAAGGACTCAGGTCTACTTCTCAGCACTTATCTTGATTAAATTCAGGACCACTGTTCCAGGAATTTGGAGGTTGGGTTTCTAATTGCCATCGTTGCCTAATGGCTCCATAAATTTCTCCCGATTGAGATTATTAAGCAGATTTATTTAGTGTTCTTCAGTGTTGGGCACCATCAGTCCACCTACTTCAGAGGGTGCTAGTTAAGATTTTGTTTTGGCCCTAAGTAAAATCACTGCAGATGGTGACTGCAGCCATGAAATTAAAAGACTTACTTACTTACTTACTCCTTGGAAGGAAAGTTATGACCAACCTAGATAGCATATTCAAAAGCAGAGACATTACTTTGCCAACAAAGGTCTGTCTAGTCAAAGCTATGGCTTTTCCTGTGGTCATGTATGGATGTGAGAGTTGGACTGTGAAGAAGGCTGACCACCGAAGAACTGATGCTTTTGAACTGTGGTGTTGGAGAAGACTCTTGAGAGTCCCTTGGACTGCAAGGAGATCCAACCAGTCCATTCTGAAGGAGATCAGCCCTGGGATTTCTTTGGAAGGAATGATGCTAAAGCTGAAACTCCAGTACTTTGGCCACCTCATGCGAAGAGTTGACTCATTGGAAAAGACTCTGATGCTGGGAGAGATTGGGGGCAAGAGGAGAAGGGGACGCTAGAGGATGAGATGGCTGGATGGCATCACTGACTCGATGGATGTGAGTTTGGGTGAACTCCAGGAGTTGGTGATGGACAGGGAGGCCTGGCGTGCTGTGATTCATGGGGTCACAAAGAGTTGGACACGACTGAGCGACTGATCTGATTGGATCTGATCTGATGTTCACTGTATTTATCCCATTTCTTAATAACTGTTTAAATATTTACACCCTGCTGGGACAAAAATCTTGATTCTCCAGGTCATCTTTCCCCATTTTCTTGAACATCATTCTAATTTTCTTCACTATCTGATATTTATCTCAAATTTTCCCTTTAGTAGTGGCTCTGATGCTAGAAGCTGATGCTCTGAATTGCTGGGATCCAATCATGGCCCGACATTCAGGATCCACCCCAACACTCTTTCTTACTTTAATTATAGTTATTACTGAAAACAATAAGCAGATGACATATTTTTCTTATTTCTTGTTAATATCATTTCCTTATACATCCAGGGAATAAACTGCTCAGAAGTTAGGTTCATCATTTCTAAATCCAATTGGTAACTTTTACCGTTAGTAACTGAATGCAACACAGCTGTATTTCTATAAATCTCACAGCCATCCAGGAATCAGATTGGTCATTTCCCACTGTCTCACCCTCCTTTTCCACAGCACATATTTATGTGACTCCGGGCCATTTTAGCAAATTTGTCATCCAAAGACAGTGCTCAGAGTTAACTGAACTGCAGTCTGAGGGCACACAGTCCTCCAGAAGAATGACTTCACTTCTTACACCAACTGCAAGTTGCAAAATTTCAATTTTCAAAAACTGTCAGGATTGATAATTCTTTAGAATATCTCAAATAACTTACTGGAAGCTTTTTTTCTCACACTTAAAGTGGATAATAGCGAAAGGATACAGATTCAGTTCAGTTCAGTTCTCTTTCTGTCGTGTCTGACTCTCTGTGACCCCATGGACTACAGCACGCCAGGCTTCCCTGTCCATCACCAGCTCCCAGAGCTTGCTCAAATTCATGTCCATCAAGTTGGTGATGCCATCAAACCTCTCAGCCTCTGTTGTCCCCTTCTCCTCCTGCCTTCAATCTTTCCCAGCATCAGGGGCTTTTCCAATGAGTCAGTTCTTTGCATCAGGTGGCCAAAGTGTTTGGCCTCTATCTACAACCATGTAGATAGAGGACTGTCAAACAATGAGGCTCACTCTAGCTGTTTCAAATTGCTCTTTGGGGTTCCATTAGGAATTTATGATTAATTCCCTGTATTTTCATGTGGGTGATCTCAGTGTCCAGGTTGACTGATACTGCATTGCCCCAAGCACACTGTGAGTCACAGTTGGTTTTCTGGTACGAGCTGCTCTGATCCTAAGAATAAAGCAGTATGGACAGTCACATCTTAAACAAAAAACACTTCTATAGATAATAACCATGATTACATTTTAGTTTAATGCAGATGTGAGACTTCTTGGGCAAGGTCAAATTATGTACTGAATGATAGGTCATTACAAAGTTTTAGACTAGGAGTTTGATAGAGGTTCATATTCTAGAAGGCCTGGGATGATGAGTTTGGTGTACAATGTTGGACTTCATTCAAAGAATAACATAGCACTTTAACTATGCTTTATATTGGAAGAGATTTGAACACATGCAAATCTATATTTTACATATGTATCATGCATGTAGATAGATATGGATAAGGATATGATATTGAAGAGAAAAAGTTAAAATTTTACATAACCTCCTTCTCCTTCTGCCTCTGTAACTCAGCTTGCCCCTTGCAAAGTCTAGATCATGTAGATCACGTAGTCTCAGAAAGTGGGGACTTGCAATACTAGGAACTGGAGTTTATCTCACTCATTTGTCCTGCCCAGCCCCTGCAAACCTGCTTAACCATGCCTGTCCAGGTCAGGCATCCCCCTCTCCATCTTGACTGTTGTTCTAATGTGCGTAAAGCCCCTTAGTTTAAACCAGCCCACTACAGTCTGTCTATATAAACTCTGTAATCCCTCTGTTCAGAGCTCAGAGCTTGGAGTGTTAACCCCTCTGGGTTCATCAGCATAATAAATCTCAGTTCTCCAACTCTCCAAGTGTGGTGCTTGGTTTCCTGATTACTGGTTTCTGCAACAATATAACTATATAGATATAGATATTCTTTCTTCAGGAACTGTATACATAATTGATTTGTAGAAGGTAAAAGCAGAAGTTTGACAGATAATTTGCAATCTATTAATCCACTGCAGGAATCCAAGTGAAAATAGATAGTCAAAAGAAAAAAAAGAAAATGGATACTCAGAGATGAAGAAGAATGCATATTACTATAATAATTACCTAAGATATGATATTGATGACAAGCTATATATATAAATATATTAAACAGATTATACAATTATTTTGCACATGAATTTAGTATTTTGTACACACATTGTGAATTATTTTGTAATGTTCTAGATAATGTATTAGAGTAAAAAATGGGAAAACAATTTTATGGCAAGGATAGGTTCCACTAGAGAAATTAGACTAAAAAAGCAAGTATGTGATTTATATACAGAAGAGATTGTTAAAAAGCAGAGACATCGCTTTGCCAACAAAAGTCTGTATAGTCAAACCTATGGCTTTTCCAGTAGTCATGTATGGATGTGAGAGTTGGACTGTAAAGAAATCTGAGCACTGAAGAACTAATGCTTTCAAATTGTGATGCTGGAGAAGACTCTTGAGAGTCCCTTGGACAGGAAGGAGATAAAAACAGTCAATCCTAAAGAAATCAATCCTGAATATTTGTTGAAAGGACTGATGCTGAAGCTGAAGCTCCAATACTTTGGCCACCTAATGCAAAGAACTGACTCACTGGAAAGACCCTGATGCTGGGAAAGACAAAAGGCAGGAGGAGAAAGGAATGACAGAGGATGAAATGGTTGGATGGCATCATTGACCGAATGGACATGCGTTTGAGCAAACTGTGGGAGATAGTGAAGGACAGGGAAGTACAGTGTGCTTCAGTTCATAGGGTTTCAAAGACTTGGACACCACTTAAGAGACTGAACAACAAGGACAAGAATGATAATGGAACTGGGGAGATTAGGAACGCTTGATTGGCCCACCACAGCCTAATAGACAGTAAATGGCTAAACCAGGCATGGGGAGCTTTTAAAGCTCCTAATATTGATAGTACTTGTGAGAATCATGAAGTCTGTATTAGAATTTGAAATCAGAGCTAGTGATTAAAGAACAAAGTCAGAACAGGTGAAAAAGTTTATGGGGTTTGTTAAAATTGAAGATATGTTTCTCAGACAGGACAAGGGGCATCAACTGACACTTCAAAAAGGCCCAATTCTTTTAAAGCTGTGACATAAAAATTCTCTGGTTAGAAACAAGAAGACCTGTATTTCTGTCCAGGATTCTCCACTAACCACTATGGTAGGGTGTCTTTGCAGGAATTATTAAATTCAATAATCCAATATTTGTATTCTTAATTTAGGACTGACTCATTTTGAAATGAGAAGGCTATTTTGAATTATCCAAGTGGGATCACTTCAGATGATCATGAACTTCACCTGTGATCCAAGAGAACAGCCATATTTAAAGATATTCCCCAGTCTTTTGTGTTCTGGAAAATGTCTTACTGTAAAAAAAAATCCCTCCCCATTTGACTTAGCTAACATGCAGAGGCACACACTTTTTTCACCTGTAATAAAAGAGAACACATAAACATGCTCTCCATATCCCCATTATTCACTTCATAAATGATTAACTGAACTATTGTGGCCCGACTGATCAATCATAACAGATACTTGTAAATCAAACTTCAGTAAATAATCTAACATTCCTCAGGGTCCAAAAATGTGGCCACCCTCAGCCTGTGCCAGCCTACAGCCCCTCATTAAGGGAGCCTATGGGGGAACCGGAGATCAAATTGTCAACATTCACTGGATCATAGAGAAAGCAAGGAAATTCCAGAAAAACATTTACCTCTGTTTCATTGACTATGCTAAAATCTTTGATGGTGTGAATCATAGTAAACTGTGTAAAACTCTTAAAGAGATGGGAATACCAGACCATTTTACCTGTCTCCTGAGAAACTTGAATGCAGGTCAAGAAGCAACAATCAGAACCCTGTGTGGAACAATTGACTGGTTCAGAATTGAGAAAGGAGTATGACAAGGCTGTTTATTGTCACCCTGTTTATTTAACTTACATGCAGAGAACATCATGAGAAACGCTGGGCTGGATGAGTCACAAGCTGGAAACAAAACTGCTGGGGGAAATATCAATAACCTCAGATATGTGGATAATATCACTCTCATGGCAGAAAGTAAAGAGGAACTAAAGAACCTCTTGATGAGAGTGAAGAAGGAGAGTACAAAAGCCAGCTTAAAATTCAAACTAAGATCGTGGCATCTGGCCCTATCTCTTCATGGCAAATAGAAGGGGAAAACGTGGAAGTAGTGACACATTTCCTCTTCTTGGGCTCTAAAATCACTGCGGATGGTAACTGCAGCCATGAAATCAGTAGATGACTGCTTCTTGGCAGGAAAGCTATGACAAATCTTGTCAGTGTGCCTGATTCATGTTGAGGTATGACAGAAAAAAAGAAAAATTCTGTAAAGCAATTATCCTTCAATTAAAAAGTAATTTTTTTTTTTTAAAGCAAAGACATAACTTTGCCAACAAAGGTCTGTAAAGTCAGGGTTACTGTCTTTGTAGTAGTCACATACAGTTGTGAGAGTTGGACCATAAAGAAAGCAAAGTGCTGAAGAATTGATTCTTTCAAACTGTGGTGCTGGAGAAGACTCTTGAGAGTCCCTTGAACATCAAGGAGATCAAACCAGTCAATTCTAAGGAAAATTAGCCCGGTATACTCACTTGAAGGGCTGATGCTGAAGCTGAAGCTCCAATACTTTGGCCACCTGATGTGAAGAGCCGACTCATTGGAAAAGACCCTGATGCTGGGAAAGATTGAAGACAGGATAAGAGCGCGATAGGGGTGAGATGGATAAATGGTATTGCTGATGCAATGGACATGAACATGGGCAAACTCTGGGAGATGGTGAGGGACAAAGAAGCCTGGCGTGCTGCCATCCATGTGGTCGCAAAGAGTTGGACACAACTAGGCAACTGAACAACAACATGGGGGAAGAGGCTGCCTTCAAAGTATGTTTTTCTTTGATCTACTATTCAGTCAGACCACCTGTTTTATCCCAATTCCCTGAACCATTTCATCTTGCTTCCCTGCACTGTATTTTTTCTAGTCTAGCTTTCTCCTTCCATTAAAACAAGAATTTTAGCAGGAGAGTCAGAGGTATAAACTACAAGGTATAAAATAAGCTGCAATGAAACACCATACAACGTGTGGAATATAGCCAATATGTTATAATAATTATAAATGAAAGATAACCTTAAACACTTAGAATTGCTATATTGTACAACTGTACCTTATATAACATTGTACAGCATATATAATTCAATAAAAATTTTTAAAAATAAAAATCTTATTTTGTATATTTTCTGCGACACTTGCAGATCTTATGTTTAGAACATTCTCTGTATTGCAGCTGCTGCTGCTGCTGCTAAGTCACTTCAGTCGTGTCCGACTCTGTGCGACCCCATAGATGGCAGCTCACCAGGCTCCCCCATCCCTGGGATTCTCCAGGCAAGAATACTGGAGTGGATTCCCATTTCCTTCTCCAATGCAGGAAAGTGAAAAGTGAAAGTGAAGTCACTCAGTCGTGTCCAACTCTTAGCGACCCCATGGACTGCAGCCCACCAGGCTCCTCCATCCATGGGATTTTCCAGGCAAGAGTACTGGAGTGGGGTGCCAGTCTCTATTGCAGAAGTGTTTCCAAATAAAGTTTCTTCTAACACAACCCTGGATTTGTTTTGAATTATACAGTTTAAAGTACTCACAAGGATTCTTATAAGAGGAAGCAGTAGAGTTGGGGGACCTGGTGGCTCAGACAGTAAAGAATCGGCCTCCAGTGCAAGAGATCTGGGTTCAGTCCCTGGGTCAGGAAGATCCCCTGGAGAAGAGAATGATAGAAAGAGAAGATATGACCACAGAGCAGATGTTGGAATGATGCCAAAGCATAACACAACTCTAGTCCCATGATGCAAACAATCATGAAACACAAACCTTCTCTAAAGGCTGGAAAAGACAGGGACATGGATTCTCCCTGAGAACCTCCAGGAGGAAACAGATTAGCTGACTCTTGACTTTAGCCCATTGTTTTATTTTGAATTTATCACTAACAGAATTGTATAATAATAAATTTGCATTGTTTTAAGCCATCATATATGTGGAAATTTATTACAGAAATAATAGGAAACTAATACAGTTCTTGTGTAAATTTGGCCAAATCTCTTCTTAATTTTCTCACATGTAAAAATGACAATGTTTAGTAGGTTATTTTTAAGATTATGTTTAGTTTAATATTCTGTTATAATGTTGTGGCCAAGGTCAGATGCACAGAGTGTTAAGCCAAATAGCACAATTTTGCAGGTTTTGAACTTAGACTTTAAAAGTCAGGTATCAAGTACTGAAATAGGAAGATGGTTTGGGCTCCGGAAATATGAATACACTGGGTGCAAGGACAGTGTTTAATATTCTAGTGTAATGAGCTTGTGATTAAGTCAAAAAGACTAGCCAATCATGACAAAATGCAAATATAATACTATATGAGGCCAGAAGCAGAACCCAATGACCAAGTAAACAACCAAACAACCAAGAGAAAAGCTCGGCCACCAAGGCTGGGAAGGAGGTAAGAGTGGAAGTGACAGATTGAATGACTCTCTTGAGAGGCTCTTTCTACTCTTTTCAGGGTAAGAATTAGGTTTAACCCCAGGGTCAAAACCTGCTCATAGATTAAGATCAATCTAGGTCTGAAAATGTCAGCCTCAGACGCAGAACTCACATAGTTCAGGAAATTCAGGCAAAGGAAGAGCTTTGACAATGTGACAGCATCACAAAGGTATAACCTTTTGTGTCAACTTCTGACAAAGCAGCAGTAATTACCATAAATTACCATTGAAGGATTTAAAAAATGTACGGGGAAATTATTGATATTTTTAGGCTTCCCAAGAGTCCTAGGGCCTTGAAAACTACATAGTCTTATTAATAAAATACCTCCTAGAATACTAATATTTTAAATTATATATAATTATATGTGTGTATTATAAAGAGATCTGAGATATTTATGAAGTTATAAAGTTATACTAGCCTGATCAGGTGGCCATAACAAAATAATCACAGATTAGTTGGCTGAATAACAGAATTCTTTTTTCACATTTCTAAAGCTAGAAAGACTTCCCAGGTGGTGCTAGTGGTATAGAACATGCCTGCTAATGCAGGTGACTTAAGAGACACAGGTTCAATTCCTGGGTCAGGAAGATCCCCTGGAGAAGGCCATGGCAATCCATTCCAGTATTCTTGCCTGGAGAATCCCATGGACAGATGAGCCTGGAGGGCTACAGTTCATAGGGTCACAAAGAGTCGGACATGACTGAAGTAACTTAGCACAGAGGCTAGAAGTCCAAGATCAGAGTGTCTGTATCTGGTCTGGTGAGCTACTCTACCTGGATTTCAGTTATCCTTCTTTTTGCTGTGTCTTCACATGTCAGAGACAGCTCCGGCATACATTCCTCTTCCTATAAGAGCATACATATATCAAACAGGACTCCACTCTTATGAGCTCAGTTAACCTTGATCATCTCTTTGAAGGTCTTATCTCCAACACACAGGTGGTGTTTAACATATACATTACGGGAAGACAAATCAGTCTATAGAAAAAATTTAAACATTATGATTTGTTTATTATTAAATAAACCCCATTTATTTTGGTGGAAACAGAAAGCAATAAATAATTAATAAGAACAAAATTATCTACATTCCTACTCCCGTGGCAAATGCTCAGTATTACATTTCATTATAGTCACAATTCTGTATATGCTTCTTGAAAAAAAAAAAACTTAAAAATTTAGTATTATGATGTTTATTAAAATAAACTCTACAGAAACGATTTGTAAAGGTTTTAAAATATTTTTACAAATACATGATCAGAAAAATGTTTCTAAGTAAAAGACACAAATGGTAGCATAGTTTTCATCTTTCATCAGTTTGTCTGTCTTCTCTTTATCTTGTTTTTTCTGAAGTAGAAGATACATTAATGTCACACATCAGTTTCTCCCCAGTAACTGCTCTCATAGTCTGTTTCTGTCAGAGCTCCTCAGTGCACCCAGTATCAGTAGTTACGACAAATGGGTCACGTAAGAGCCAAAGTTCTTAGTGCTGGGGCTTCTGGATGGGCCCTTGAATATATAAGCTCTCTTGCTGGTAATGGCCATATCTACTAACCTGAGGGCATTGTACAATATAATTATCTATGCGTGCCTCAGTCTGAAAATATTTAGGAGGCACTGCTGAAGTCTCACGTTCTAAGGATACTGTGATGAACATATTCATGAGCAAAAGCATATTCAGTGTTTCATGTTTTATTAATATTAGATTGGGCCTCCCAAGTGGCACTAGTGGTAAAGACACACCCACCAATGCAGGAGACATAACAGAGGTGAGTTTGATCTCTGGTTTTGGGAAGATTCCCTGCAGGAGGGCATGGCAACCCACTCCAGTATTCTTGCCTGGAGAATCCCATATACAGAGGAGCCTGGTTGGCTACAGCTCATAGGGTCACACAGAGTATGACACAACTGAAGCAACCTAGCATGCAATAATATTAGATTAAACCCCTCTGAGTAAAAAAAAAGGAGATGATTAGATAACGTCACTAACTCAATGGACATGAATCTGAGCAAACTCCCAGGAGACAGCAGAGGACAGAGGACCTGGCGCACCTCAGTTCATGGGGTTGCGGAGAACTGGGTATGAATAAGCGATGGAATAATGACAGCCTCTAAGTAAATGATTAATTAGAAGGAAGATAGCTTTCAAGTAAATGGTGCATACTGCAAGACTGCTTTGTATAAAAGTTGTATCAGTTCACAGAACCACTGTTATGGATTAAATTGTGTTCCCCCAACATTCATGTGGAAGCCCCAACCCCCAACATCTGGGGATATGATCTTTAAGAATTAAATTAAATTAAATTTAATTTAATTTAAATTAAATGAGAACATACTAGTTTGGTCCTAATCCCAAACAATGGATTTTCCTGTTGAAAGAGAGATATCAGAAGTGCGTATGAACAGAAGAAAGGCTATGTGTGGACACAGATGTATCCGCAAGACAGGAAGAGAAGTCTCACTAGAAACCAACCCTTTTGGCACCTTGATTTTGGACTTCTAGTCTCCAGAACTGTGAGAAAACAAATTTTGTTGCTAAAGACAGCCAGTATATGATATTTTATTACAGCAGCTTCAACAAACAAATACAATCACTAACAAATTTTGATATCCCTTTTATATTGATGAAATAATGATATAAAGAGATAAAAAGAAAGAATGAGAAAAGTTAAAGAAATAACTATAATATCTATGATAGTATATAATATCCCTCAAACTGTATGTGTTTGTATGTGTGCAAGTGTGTAGTGCATTCATGGAGGAGCTTTCATAAAGAATTGATTTCTAAACTCGAAGAGATAGGAACACTATTACTTTTCCAATGCATATTGTGATTGCCAAAGCAAGTAGTATTAAAAGGACAGAGAAAACAAGGAAATTGATAGCATTCTCAAAAACTACCAGTAGATGGTGTAACAGGAGTAATCAAAATTAAGAAAACACCTATGCATAATTTCTCAATAACCACTCTTTAATTGTTTTGTTGAAGAGAGTTTTTATTTTTAATAATATGAATTACTTTATGAGCAAGTGCCTATATAAAGTGTATTTAAGTTATCTCCACAATATTTTAAAACTGCCACAATTGACTCAAACATAAGTAGGAGGAAAGATATGACACATTAGTTTTCTCCTTTCATTAAGTTCTATGCACAGACATTTCAAAGTTTACTTGCTTCCATGGTAGCTCAGATGGTAAACAATCTGCCTGCAATGCAGGAGACGAGGGTTCGATCCCTGGTTTGGGAAGATCCCCTGGAGAAGCAAATGGCAATCCACTCGACTTTTCTTGCCTAGAGAATTCCATGGACAAAGGAGCCTAGAGGGCTACAGCCTATAGGGTTGCAAAGAGTCAGACACAACTGAGCGAGTAACACACACATGCTTTTAATACTTCATAGATTTCATGCATAAACTTTATGCATTTAATAAAATACATGCATACTATATGCATCTTTTTTTCTCCTAGCACAGCAATTCTCTTTCATAAGACAGCATTAATGTAATCCATACTGGTCTATGAGAAAATAATGCCTATCTTATATATAAAAAAAAAAAACAAAACACATAGTTGTACCTTGGTATCCAGGCGGCATTGTTTCCAAGAGTTCCTATGAATACCAAAATCCCAGTATGCTCAACAGAGCATCCTCTCTATCCACAGTTCCCCACCCAGGATTCAACCAGCTGAAGATTCTACAGAACTATAGGTTTGTTTTTTTTTTAATCCAAATATAAGTTGACCTGCACAGTTTAAATTCCTGTTGGCCCAGGGTTTACTGTATATTGCTAGAGTTGAATTCAACAATATATTTGTTATTCTCTTACTATCAGAGATTATATATGTATCAGAGAATACATATTTAACGAGTTAAGGTTGTTTTAGCTATTAGAATTTCATGAATTGTCACACTAGGTGACCTCTCCAGGAGAACTAGTGCAAAATCAAAATAGCAGTGTGTAAAATATGAAAGAGCAGCCTCTTGCACACCTCTATATTTTACATTATATGACCATTGCCACTAAAGCTCCCTGTCTACTATGTGGCTGGAATAATGATCATTACTTGATGTTCTCTGCAAAGTAGTGTGATCATGATCATTTTTAGAATTTGTTTAGCTTCCTTGTTTTCATTTTTCTATTTATTAGGGTCAGTTATTTATGAGATACACCTCCCAATCCCCTGATTAGGACGGTTTACAGATAATCTAAGATTTCTAGTGAAAGTTTACACAAAGGAATCGATTGTGATGGTCAGCTCCTTCCAGTCCAACAACCAGCTCATGTTCAGCACAATGTTTCCTATTTCTTTTCTGAAGTGAAGGGTGGCTCCATGACCTGATTTTTTTTTTTAAGTTTGTATTTTATATTGGAGGATAGCTGGTCAGTTTAAACTGTGTTGATTAAATAACTTCATATTTATTAAGAATATAGGATAGTGCCTGATATGTAGGAAGTACTAGATTAAGTGCTCATGATTGCCCATCCCCAATACTAGTATCTTAATTACTGTATCTTTATATTAAGCCTTAAACTCAGTGTGAGTCCTTCCACTTTGTTTTTCTCCTTCAATACTATGTTGACTCATCTGGATCTTTTGCCTCTCCATATAAAATTTATAGTGTTTTTGTCAATATCCATAAAATGAATTGCAGGGATTTTGATTGAGACTGCACTGAGTCTATAGATCAAGTTGGGAAGAACTGACATTCTGACAGTATGGGATCTTTCTATTGATAAAAATGGAAAATCTCTCTATTCATTTAGTTGGTTGATTTGTTCATCAGAATTTTAAAATTGTCCTCATATATCTTGTATAAATTTTGATAGATACAGATTGCTTTTTAAAAAGTCATTTAAAAATATATGTAGTATGTATCAGTGTCTGTGTCTGTGTCTGTTAAGTCATTTCAGTTGTGTCTGACTCTTTGAGACTCTATGGATTATAGCCCACCAGGCTCCTCTTGTCCATCAGATTCTCCAGGAAAGAATACTGGAGTGGGTTTCCATGCTCTCCCTCCTCCAGGGCATTTTCCCGACCAGGGATCGAATCCACATCTTTTATATCTCCTGCATTGGCAGGTGGGTTCTTTACCACTAGTGCCACCTGGCAAGCCCAGTATGTATCAGTAAGTCAAAACATCTGAAATTAATAAAAATATATTTTTTGAGAAGATTATTTTTAATAAGAAGAATGCACCAACCAAAAGATCTGCAAGCATCTTAAAAGAAAGTGAAGTTTCTGAGTCGTGTCCAACTCTTTGCAACCCATGGACTGTAGTCTGCCAGGCTCCCCTGTCTGTTGGATTTCCCAGGCAAGAATACTGGAGAGGGTTTCCATTTCCTTCTCCAGGAGATTTTCCCAGCCCAGGGATCAAATCCAGGTCTCCAGCATTGCAGGCAGACTCTTTACTGCCTGAACCACCAAGGAAACATCTTAAAGATTAGGAATAAAAGTATCTTAAAGACTAGGAATAAAATGAATTTTTATAAGGAGGCCAAACAAAGTTAGATGAAACCAGGATCAGGAATTTGGACAAGAAATGTTTTCCTGAATTCTGTTGAGTTGGTAGGGTTAGCTCTGTCTTCTAATTTTGCCTGAGCCTGAGAATGAATCTAAGATCAGAATCCTTCAGTTCAGTTCAGTTCAGTCACGCAATTGTGTCCAACTCTTTGCAACCCCATGAATCACAGCATGCCAGGCCTTCCTGTCCAGAAGGCCTGAGTTCACTCAAATTCATGCCATCAAGTCAGTGATGCCATCCAGCCATCTCATCCTCTGTCATCCCCTGCTGAAGCCTGGATTGGAGAATTTTGAGCATTACTTTACTAGCATGTGAGATGAGTGCAATTGTGCAATAGTTTGAGCACTCTTTGACATTGCCTTTCTTTGGGATTGGAATAAAAACTGACCTTTTACAGTCCTGTGGCCACTGCTGAGTTTTCCAAATTTGCTGGCGTATTGAGTGCGGCACTATCACAGCATCATCTTTCAGGATTTGAAATAGCTCAACTGGAATTCCATCACCTCCACCAGCTTTGTTCACAGTGATGCTTTCTAAGGCCCACTTGACTTCATATTCCAGCATGTCTGGCTCTAGGTCAGTGATCACAGCATTGTGATTATCTTGGTCATGAAGATCTTTTTTGTACAATTCTTCTGTGTATTCTTGCTACCTCTTCTTAATATCTTCTGCTTCTGTTAGGTCCATACCATTTCTGTCCTTTATCGAGCTCATCTTTGCATGAAATGTTCCCTTGGCATCTCTAATTTTCTTGAAGAGATCTCTAGTCTTTCCCATTCTCTTGTTTTCCTCTATTTCTTTAGGGTCCTTATTTACAGACTATAAGTTAATGTGAAGTAAATATAAATTCTGAAACACAATAATTGCATACATCATGAGTATATTAGTCAAAATTTTCCAGAGGCAAAGGTTTCGTTACATAAATAAATATATTCATTTATTTTAAAGAATTAGGTCATGCAATCACAGAGGTTGGTAAGTCCAAAACTGGCAGGATGGAAAACCAGAGAAGAATTGACATTGGAGTTCAAGGCTCAAGACTATCTGCTGGCAGGTTTCTCTCTTGCTCAGTCTTTTGTTCCATTCATGCCTTCAGTTGATTAGATGAGCCCTACTTACATTATAAAGGGGTTTCCCTGATGGCTCAGTGGTAAAGTATCTCCCTGCAGTGCAGGAGCAACAGGAGACATGGGTTCAATCCCTGGGTTGGGAAGATGTTCTGGAGGAGGGCATGACAACCCACTCCAGTATTCTTGCCTGGAGATTTCCACAGACAGAGAAGCCCAGCAGGCTATAGGGTTGCAAAAAGTCTGACACAACTAAAGTGACTTAGTATGCATGAACTTACATTACGGACGGCAATCTGTTTTAACCAAAATCCAAAATCTCAATGCTAACCTCACCCAAAAATACCCTTAAAGAAACATCAAGCATAATAAAGTTTGACCACATATCTGGGCATTGGGGCCCAGCCAAGTCTGACACATAAAATTAATCATCATAATGAATATGAGGACTTTTTTTTTTTGGTCACTCTCTCTTCCCTAACATGCTATGACTTATAATAATGTGCATGGGATTAACTGGGGTATTAATTATATAGTCAAATTCCAGACACTTCTGTTTAGTATTCTAATTCATTAAATTTCAGGTAGAGGACATGCATTTACAAATTTAGCAGAATTCCAGGAAGGATTCAGATACAAGTGGACAGGCACTTTTCTTTGAGAAACAGTGTTAGTGTTAGTGATTTTCTTCTGACATTCAGTGTTTAATTAATGCTTTATGAAGTCATGGAGATTTTATAAACTGGCAATTATTAGTCATCGTGTGGTTTAATAGTGTGGAAATAACATATTTTGATGTATAATATTCTTTGAATCCATTACTTTCTTTAACTTTGTTTTTTTTGTCACTAATATACTAGGCTCATTATGCTTACCTTTTTTTATCAGAATTTTTATAAGACTTGCTAAACGTGGACTCTAAATATTATCCCCTGTAGATATTATTTTAGCTGCCTTATTTATTTGGTGTTCAGTTAACATTGGCAGTGAATCAGTTGAATAATGACACCAAAAGCTTTTAGCAATTTGCTTATTAGAACATGTATATTGGTCTTAAAAATACATATGCATAAAACTGTCTACTCAGTTCAAAATAAAGGAATAGAAATAAAATGAAAATAAATGAATTTATATCAATTAAATATATTTATATGTTAAAATTTTTAATTAATATAAACTTATATACTCAACAAACTAGTAGTTTAAATTTTCATACAATTAATTTTTCTTTTCTTTTTTTAATTTTTATTATTATTATTTTTTTACTTTACAATCTGGATAATTTAATAACCAATACTTGGAATTAAAAAAATGATCTATAATAAGAATGCAAATATAATAATTTTTTCAGCAAAATTGTAATCCTTGAAGCTTTTCGTGGTGTTTAGATAGATACAACAAATATGACACATATACAAAAAAATGATAATTCCATTTTCAGTAGAATTAGCATTTATAATATTGGATGCTATAAGACAGTTGAGAAATAACTTCTGATTCTGAGCAAAATCTTGTTGGGTATGAAAACAATATCATATATTTTCTTTACTGGTGCATACAGAGAGATAAATAACATTTCCATACTTTTTTTTTGTAAAGAAATTAATCAAGAATGAATTCCAGAATAAGAAAACCAATAGAAAATATTGATATAAGACGTAGTGGTTTATATGAACTGTAGGAAATTATACAGTGTCAAAAACACTTATATAGATAAGCACATTTTATTTAATTTATTTTAAAAAATCAATATCTTATGCAAGTAATTTGTGAACCACTGTGAACTATTTTTGCATTAAACAACATGGTATCAAAGTACTCAGTTATTTAAATAACAGATTTTCTAAATTATCATCATTATTTTAAAATGGAGTGTTTTGCTTAATATCTAAATAATTTCTCCTCCCATCCATTTTAGTTCATTGATTCTTAAAGATATTGATGTTCATTCTGACAATCTCCTGCTTGACCACGTCCAATTTACCTTTATTCATGGACCTAACATGAAACTAAGATCATGGCATCCAGTTCCATCTCTTCATGGTAAATAAGGAGAAAAAGAGGAAACAGTGACAGATTTTATTTTCATGGTCTCCCAAATCACTGCTGATGATGATTGCAGCCATGAAATTAAAATACGCTTGCACCTAATTAAACTTAAAAGCTTCTGCACAACAAAGGAAACTATAAGCAAGGTGAAAAGACAGCCTTCAGAATGGGAGAAAACAATAGCAAATGAAGCAACTGACAAACAACTAATCTCAAGAATATACAAGCCAATTCCAGAATATACAAAATATACAGCTCAATTCCAGAAAAATAAATGACCCAATCAAAAAATGGGCCAAAGAATTAAATAGACATTTCTCCAAAGAAGACATACAGATGGCTAACAAACACATGAAAAGATGCTCAACATCACTCATTATCAGAGAAATGCAAATCAAAACCACAATGAGGTACCGTTTCACGCCAGTCAGAATGGCCACAATCCAAAAGTCTACAAGCAATAAATGCTGGAGAGGGTGTGGAGAAAAGGGAACCCTCTTACACTGTTGGTGGGAATGCAAACTAGTACAGCCACTATGGAGAACAGTGTGGAGATTCCTTAAAAAACTGGAAATAGAACTGCCTTATGATCCAGCAATCTCACTGCTGGGCATACACACTGAGGAAACCAGAAGGGAAAGAGACACGTGTACCCCAATGTTCATCGCAGCACTGTTTATAATAGCCAGGACATGGAAGCAACCTAGATGTCCATCAGCAGATGAATGGATAAGAAAGGTATGGTACATATACACAATGGAGTCTTACTCAGCCATTAAAAAGAATACATTTGAATCAGTCCTAATGAGGTGGATGAAACTGGAGCCTATTATACAGAGTGAAGTAAGCCAGAAAGAAAAACACCAATACAGTATACTAACACATATATATGGAATTTAGAAAGATGGTAACAATAAGCCTGTATAGGAGACAGCAAAAGAGACACTGATGTATAGAACAGTCTTTTGGACTCTGTGGGAGAGGGCGAGGGTGGGATGATTTGGGAGAATGGTATTGAAATATGTATAATATCATGTATGAAATGAGTCGCCAGTCCAGGTTTGATGCACAATACTGGATGCTTGGGGCTGGTGCACTGGGACGACCCAGAGGGATGGTATGGGGAGGGAGGAGGGAGGAGGGTTCAGGATGGGGAACACATGTGTACCTGTGGAGGATTCATTTCGATATATGGCAAAACCAATACAGTATTGTAAAGTTAAAAAATAAAATAAAATTAAAAAAAATACACTTGCTCCTTGGAAGAAAAAGTATAACAAATTTTGTCGTGGTTTAGTCACTAAGTGATGTCCGACTCTTGTGACCCCCTGGACTGTACCCACCAGGCTTCTCTGTCAGTAGGATTTTCCAGGCAAGAATACTGGAGTGGGTTGCCAATTCCTTATCCAGGGGATCTTCCCAAGTGAGGGATCGAACCTGGGTCTTCTGCAGTGCAGGCGGATTCTTTACTGACTGAGCTACCAGGGAAGACCTTAGTGTATTAAAAAGCTGAGACATTATTTTCCCAACAAAAGCCCATTTAGTCAGAGCTATGGTTTTTCCAGGACTCACGTATGGATGTGACAGTTGGACTATAAAAAAAGCTGAGCACCGAAGAACTGATACTTTTGAACTGTGGTGTTGGAGAAGACTCTTGAGGGTCCAAGGGACTGAAAGGAAATCAAACCAGTCAATCGTAAAGGAAATCAATCCTGAATATCCATTGGAAAGACTGATGCTAAGGCTGAAGCTCCAATACTTGGTTACCTGATGTGAATAACTGACTCATTGGAAAAGACACTGATACTGGGAAAGATTGAAGGCAGGAAGAGAAGGGTTGACAGAGAATGAGATGGTTGGATGTCAACAGCGACTCGATGGACATGAATTTGAGTAAGCTCCAGGAGTTGGTGATGGACAGGAAAGTCTGGTGTGCTGCAGTCCATGGGGTTGCAAAGAGTCAGACAAGACTGAGTGATTGAACTGAATTGAACTGAACTGAACTGGTCTCAGGTAGAATTTAACTCCTTCTTTCTAACTTTTTCCTATATCTAATACCCAAAATCTTCTTTCATCAGAAAAACTATAGATACTAGTCCTACTCCCTATCCTCTTTTAGAGTCTTCAGGTTAATTTGCCCTATGTTATCTCTCAAGTTAAATTCTTTTCTATAAATCAGCTTTTATCTTTAAAAATATATAAGCAGAAATCAAACTTGTTTATAAATATAGATAAATATATATTTCAATTCATATTTACGTCTGTGCCAATAGGTTAAAAGTTCCTCCCTGGGATTTCAAATGGATATCATATCACATGAAGTAAGCTCTTTGAAAGATTATTGGAAAGTCATTGTTTACCAGTAGATGAATGAAAACAGATTACACTTATTCCATAATTTATATGCTTTTGCACATACGTTATTTTGTCTACTTAAATATATTTGAATATATATTTATTTTACATGTTGTCTATATTAATATGTTATGCTATCCTATGCTAAGTCACTTCAGTCATGTCCGACTCTGTGCGACCCCATAGATGGCAGCCCACCAGGCTCCCCAATCCCTGGGATTCTCCAGGCAAGAACACTGGAGTGGGTTGCCATTTCCTTCTCCAGTGCATGAAAGTGAAAAGTGAAAGTGAATTCGCTCAGTCGTGTCCGACTCCTAGCGACCCCATGGACTGCAGCCTACCAGGCTCCTCCATCCATGGGATTTTCCAGGCAAGAGTACTGGAGTGGGGTGCCATTGCCTTCTCCACTATATTAATATAGCTTTAGGCAATCATATATTATGAGGTTATACATCCTGCTTTATTTCTAAAATGTGTTAATTTGTGTTTTAAAAATAATGATTACATTGGAGAAACTTGGCAAGCACTTAAACAAGGATATGGTTTAACATCATCAGTATATCACTGGTTTAGCATGTAATCCCCCACACAAGTGTGAACAGAGCACATATCCTTTGTATTCTTCCCCAGAGAACTTGTAACTTCAGTCTAATAATATGGAAACAGAAAAATCAAAAACTTAAGATTATGCCATCTGTACCAGGTCTACATTCCTCAACATTATAAAGATCATGGAAAATAGGAAAGGGGAAAACAGCACATATGAGGGAATGCTGGGGACACCTGACAACTGAGTACACTGTGGAATCTTTGATGAGATCCTGGGAAAGAAAGAAGACATTAATGGAAAAAAAGGTGAAACCCAAATAAAATCTGGAACTTAGTTAATAGTGATGTACCAATATCAATTTATTTTTTCTTTCTTTCTTTAAAAATTTATTTATTTTAATTGGAGACTAATTACTTTACAATATTGTATTGGTTTTGCCATACATTGACTTGAATCCACCATGGGTGTACATGTGTTCCCTATCTTGAACCCCCCCGCCCTGACCTCCCTCCCTATCCCATTCCTCAGGGTCAGCCCAGTGCACCAGCCCTGAGCACCCTGTCTCATGCATCGAACCTGGACTGACGATCTGTTTCACATATGATAATATACACGTTTCAATGCTATTCTCTGAAATCATCCCACCCTCGCCTTCTCCCACAGAATCCAAAAGACTTCTATACATCTATGTCTCTTTTGCTGTCTCACATATAGGGTCATCGTTACCATCTTTATAAATTCCATATATATGCATTAGTATACTATATTGGTGTTTTTCTTTTTGACTTACTTCACTATGTATAATAGGCTCTAGTTTCATCCTCTTCATTAGGACTGATTCAAATGTATTCATTTTAATGGCTGAATAATATTCCACTGTGTATATGTACCACAGCTTTCTTATCCATTTGTCTGACAGTGGACATCTAGGTTGCTTCCATGTCCTGGCTGTTATAAACAGTGCTGCTATGAACATCAGGGTACACGTGTCTCTTTCAATTCTTTTTTCCTCAGTGTGTATGCTCAGCAGTGGGATTGCTGGGTCATATGGCAATTCTATTTCCAGTTTTTTAAGGAATCTCCACATTGTTCTCCATAGTGGCTGTACTAGTTTGCATTCGCACCAACAGTGTAAGAGGGTTCCCTTTTCTCCACACCCTCTCCAGCATTTATTGTTTGTAGACTTTTTGATAACAGCTATTCTGATTAGCATGAGATGGTACCTCATTGTGGTTTTGATTTGCATTTCTCTGCCAATATCAATTTGTTAACTTGATAATTATACCATCAAAATGTATAGTGTTAGTAGTGTCAGAAAATTGGTGATGTGTATTCAAAAAACCTCTGTATGACATTGTAACTTTTCTCTTTCCAAAATGAAAAGTTTAATTAAAAAGACTTACATGTACTTGTATGTATGTATGCATATGCATGTATGTATGTATTTACTATGGACTTTATATGCATTTGTTGACTGTACACCACATTGTCATCATTTACACTTGTTTTCTTCACAAAATAATTATATATCCTATGTATTAATCATTTTTTAGTTTTGTATCAATTGCCAACAATGATAGTTTTATTTCTTGATTATTTAGTAGATTCAATACAAAAATGTTCTTGACTTTCGAACCCACTCTGTTTCTGTATCTTTAACAATACTACTTTGCAGTTTCTGTCACCATGAGATTGAGTTTATTTCCACATTGCAAATTTCTGCGCTGGCTTTATGACTTGCTTTTGCCAATAGTATGTAGTAGAAATATTGTTATACCACTTCCAAAGGCAAACCTCAGAAAGTTCTTCTCACTCCCTTGGAAACCTGCTGCTACCATGGGAAAAGGTTTTGACCAATGTGCTAGATCCTGAGAAACACAATGTCTGATCACAGTACTTAACCCAGCAGACAGACAACCAACTGCTAGATATGTATCAGATGTCTACTTAGAATAGCCAGTCTCCCACAAGCCATGTATAACTAACCACTGAAATATAATGAGTCTAGCTGAGATCAGTCAAACAGTACTAGCTCAAGTGATCTATGGACTCATAAAAAATTAACAAATAGTTCTTGTTAACTGCTACTATGGAATAAGTAACATAAATGCCTTATCATACATATATATTAACAAGTTCTACTTTATGCACTTCTATGCAAGTCCAACAAATAATTTTATGCATATAGTGTTTAGACGTCATCTTTTATCTATTTAAAAAAATCAAATAATTTCTCTATTAATTTATTAATATGTTGGTTTAAATTTTTAGATGTTTTGTAATAAGCCAACTTAACATTCTTGAACTATATATAGTAGAGTGCATTTTGTCCATTTAAAAAAAGATTGTGGTTTGAATTATATAATGCTTTATCTAAAATTTGTTTTTCACTGTAATTTATAAGTGAAATATGTCTACATATTATATATCCTTTTGCATTGCCTTTTAGAATTTAAAAAGCCAATGGTATAATAAATATGAATAAAGAGCAGGGCATGGTCTGTTTTGTTTCTTTTTAAACAACTCTAAGAAATTAACTGGGCTTCCCTGATGGCACTAACGATAAAGAACCTGCCTGTCAATGCTAGAGACATAAGAGATGTGGGCATGATCCCTGGGTGTGCAAGATCCCTGGAGGAGGGCATGGCAACCCACTCCATTATTTTTGCCTGGAAAATCCCATGGACAGAGGAGCCTGGTGGGCTATTGTCCATAGGGTTGCATAGAGTCAGACACAACTGAAGCAACTAAGCATGCTTGCACACAAGAAGTTAACTGCTTCCTGACATTTAGGTTACAGTTAACCACAATAACACCTTGCAAATAGCTTTGTTTTAGGAAAACTTTTAAAAAATAATTTTTGAGTTCTTTTTCATGAAAAAAATGTCTGATGTTTTCTTTTTTTACTCTATTTTGCTGATTTCTGCTCTTTATCTCTCCTGAATTTTCTTATTGACACAAAATCTTTTTCAGTTGTTATTATGCAACTTATTCTAAGATTTTTGACCAAGAACCAAATAGGAAATTACACATGAAGAATAAGAACAAGGTAGAAGAATATGCTGTATTGGGTACCAAGTATTAAAGAATATAAGGTATTCATTCCACTTCCAGAATAGCATCTAAAGTGTACTGCATACCTTTTCCCAGCAAAACAACTACAACCGAAAATTATTTTTAAAATAACCATTTATATCATGAAAATTACCCTAAGGATACACTGTAAGTTAAGAAACATGTATTTAAGAATGTCTACCAAATCTTATAGATATGAAGAATGGTGAGAGTCTGTAGCACTTGAACCATGACTCAGTCCTCCTTGTTCTACTTACTCCCCACCTATGTGACAGAAGTGCAACTTGAACAAATATGGCCAGACAACTGGGCTCCATCTCACTTCAGCTACTGGTCAAGGAATACAGTATTTTTCAAGGAGGGACAGGCCACAGCTTTTCTCATTCCCCTGTTCTGAAGCACAGAGTATAACCTGGAAGCTATGACTATGAGACCACGGTCTCATTCTTCCACCTGTCTCCCACTCATAGGATAGAAACTCTACTCCAGGCACACTCAAGGATATTGGAACCCTGAGTACTCCCAATCAGCTTGATCAACTGGTGGGGATTCCATACCAGGAAGTGTCAGGTTGAGAAAACTAGATGTTACCATTCCTGCTTAGCCCCTACTTTTAAAGAAGGGGGTCATTCTAAGAGAAACAAAAATAAGCCATATTCCCATTTCTAGCCCAGGAACAGTATGGCTTAGTGAATTTTAACCACTGAGGGCTGAAAGTTCATAAGGATGGGGAACACCAAAGCCCTCCCTGATGGAACACTTTTTATTTGAAACAAACAGTGGGGAATTCAAGCCTAAGAGTGCTCTCGAATATAATGAAGATTTCGAATGGGCAACAAATAAGAGGAGGCAAGTAGATTCCTTTCAAGAACCATGAAAAGTGATAGCTATAAAGAACCATAAAGGATTCAGAAAAAAACAAAACAACATGAAATATCTCAGTAAGGACCTGAGCAAAGACACTCACATTTGATTACGTATAATCATGGAACCATTTATGTAGCTTCACCTCCAAGGATCCCAGGGCATTGTAGCTTTACCTTCAAGTATTCCAACAATCCTAGCCACCACAGCCACTTACAGGACCTTCAGAGTCTTAGCTACTAAAGGCCTCTGTAGTCGGTGCTAATATTGCTCACAGTGATAGAGTTAAAGATTAGAAACGACAAAATTCCCTATCAACAGTATAAAGTACGTACATGCATTAATTTGCATTAATCTACCAATCACATATTGAATGTAAAAGATCCAAACATCATGTGATACAGATGGATGGATTCCATGTGTTTAAAATTAACAGATAAGTGTCTGATATTTGGATGAGGAAGGGAAGAAATGTCTAGAGATGGTAAAGTGGAGTTTTAAGATTGGTAGTGATGTTCTAAGTTTGGTAATGATTATATTGGTATGTTAATTTTTGAAATATTTAGTAAGACAAATTTATGATTTTTGAAGATTTGAGTTTCTTATGTGCTATAATTCAATAAACATATCATTTTGCTCTAAAAAAATTAAAAAGTTAAAAAACTCCTCCCAAGAGATGCAAAATAAAATGCAAGACATAACCTGGGTAAAGTCATATATAGTGGACCTTCATCTCTTTAATTTCCCTTGCACTCCATTTTAGCAAGATTGAACTTCTTGCCTCTCACAGAAGGCAAAGAGAACACTTAAATTCATGGTACACCAGGCAGTATTTGCTTTTTAAGTGAAATAGCAATCTATTAATACTTAAACTAAAGACCCTCTTGATGAAGGTGAAAGAGGAGAGTGAAAAAGTTCACTTAAAACTCTGCATTCAAGAAACTAAGATCATGACATCCAGTCCCATCACTTCATGGCAAATAGATGGGGAAAAAGTGGAAGCAGTGACAGACTTTATTTTCTTGGGCTCCGAAATCACTGCCAATGATGACTGCAGCTATGAAGTTAAAAGACGCTTGGTCCTTGGAAGAAAAGTTATGACAAACCTAGACAGCATATTAGAAAGCAGAGGAATTACTTTACCAACAAAGGTCCATATAGTCAGAGTTATGGTTTTCCCTGGTAGTCATGGATGGATGTGAGAGTTAGACCATAAAGAAGGTTGAGCACCTAATAATTGATGCTTTTGAACTGATGCATTGGAGAAGACTCTTGAGTCTCTTGGACTGCGAGGAGATCAAACCAGTCCATCTTAAAGGAAATCAATCCTGAATATTCATTGGAAAGGCTTATGCTGAAGCTACAATACTTTGGCTCCCTGATGCAAAGAACTGACTCATTAGAAAAGACCATGATGCTGGGAAAGACTAAATGCAGGAGGAGAAGGAGATGACAGAAGATGAGATGGTTGGATGGCATCACCAACTTAATGGGCATGAGTTTGACTAAGCTCCAGGAGACAATGAAAGACAGGTAAGCCTGGCATGCTGCAGTCCATGGGGTCACAAAGAGTCAGACACAACTGAGCAACTGAACAAAAGCAACAAATACTTATACTGAGACAACTATGACTTCCCTTGGAAAACTGAAGTGAATGGTCACCCCACTTATTCAGTTGTACATATCAACTTACTTCTGCTTTAAAGGCTATGGTATCCACTAGGAATGCTCTTCTTCTGGGTCTTCTGGCTAAACTCTCATTGCATTTCAGCTTACTCTTTGTTATGGGTTTAATTGTGCCTTCTCTCAAAAGGTCCTAATGTCTATTAGCTCAGAATGTGAACTTCTTTAGAAATACTGGCATTGAAGATGTAAATAGTTAAATCCAGATTCAGTCAGGCTGAAGTGGAGAAGGCACTTTACCATCTATGACAGGTGTGCTTTTAATAAAACGATGTGAAGACACAGGAGAACACTATATGTAAAGACAGAGACACATAGAGAACACTGGAGTACCGACATGAAGATCAAGGTGATGCAGCTTTAAGCCTAGGATGGATGGCCCACTTGTACCTAGAAGGAGGCAAGGGAGGAGTCCATGCAGAGTTTCAGAAGGAAAGCACACCCCTGCTGACACCTTGAGTTTATGGTACTTTGTTATGGCAGTCCTCAAAACTCATACACTATTTATGGGTCATTTCGGCAGACAGGTCTCCTTTGGCCAAACCAACAAAAATAGATACTCCACACCTTGCCCTGTCACTTGAAATCATCTTAAAAATTATAAAAATATTACTAACTGATTGGAGATTATCTATTTATTTTTCACCTCAATATCAAAAAGACAAAAAACCTGATTAAAAATGGGTAGAGGACCTGAATAAACATTTTTTCAAAGAAGACATACAGATGGCCAACAGACACATGAAAAGATGCTCAACATCACTAATCATCAGAGAAATGCAAATTAAAACCACTGACATACTACCTTGCACCTGTCAGATGTCTGACATCAAAAAGACAACAGATAACATGTATTGGTGAGGATGTGGCTACAAGGGAACACTTCTGCACTCTTGATGGGATAGTAAATTGGTACAGCTGCTGCAGAGAACAGTACAAAGGCTCCTCAAAGAATTCAAAATAGAACTACCATATGATCTAGAAATTCCTAGCTACTTACCTAGATAAAACATAAACACTAAATTCAAAATAATATATATGCATACCAATGTTCATTGCAGTTATTTGTAATAGGTGAAATATGGAAACAATGTGTGTCCATTAATAGATGAACAACTAATGACCAAGTGGTTATATACATACACACACAATTGCTCAGCATAAAAAATAAAATCTCGCTATTTGTGACTATAAGCGTGGATTCAAAATGTATTTTATTACAGTGAAATATGTCAGACAGAGAAAGATAAATACCATACGACCTCACTTATATGCGGAATCCTAAAAAAAAAACAACTCGGAGAAGGCAATGGCACCCCACTCCAGCACTCTTGCCTGGAAAATCCCATGGACGGAGGAACCTGGAAGGCTGCAGTCCATGGGGTCGCTGAGGGTCGAACACGACTGAGTGACTTCACTTTCACTTTTCACTTTCACACATTGGAGAAGGAAATGGCAACCCACTCCTGCGTTCTTGCCTGGAGAATCCCAGGGACGGGGGAGCCTGGTGGGCTGCCCTCTATGGGGTCGCACAGAGTCGGACACGACTGAAGCGACTTAGCAGCAGCAGCAGCAGCCAAAAAAAAAAAAAAAAAACCTAAACAAAACGAAATGAAAACAGACTCAAATATACAGAGAAGAAACAGGTGGTAGCCAGAGGGGAGAGGCATGAGGTTGTATGCAAAATAGGGAGGGGCATTAAGAGGTATAAGCCTCCAGTCATTCAATAAGGAAATTAAACGTGTGTGTTGTATGTGTGCTCAGTCACTCAGTCATGTCTGACTTTTTGCAACTCCATGGACTATAGCCTACCAGGTTTCTCTGTCCATGGGGATTCTCCAGGCAAGAATACTGGAATGGGTTACCATTTCCTCCTCCAGGGAATCTTCCCAACCCAGAGATCAAACCCAGGTCCCCTGTATTGTAGTTTCTTTACTGTCTGAGACACCAGGGAAGACAAAATGTGTGCAATATACAGCATAAAGAATAAAGTCAATATTGTAATAATGTTTCGTGAGGACAGATGATTACTTATAGTGGGGACCATTTCATAGTGTATGCAAATATCATTTCACTATGTAGTATACCTAAAACTAGAATAACATTGTACATCAACCATATTTCAATAAAACAAATAAAGCTGTAAGTGTTCCACTCAACACTAATTTAGCTGAATCTCTACACTTATGTTGCATAATATTATTATGATTCAGTTTGAAATATTTTCTAACCTCCAATTAGATGCTGAACACATCATTTAGAAGTGTGTTATTTAATTTCTGTAGTATTTTATTTCTGTAGTATTTACTTTCTGGAGTTATTTAATTTCTGACGTATTTGCCAACAAAGATCTGTGGTTTTTCCAGTAGTGGTTATCCAGTAGTGGTTTTTCCAGTAGTCATATATGGATGTGAGTGTTGAACCATAAAGAAGGCTGAGCATCAAAGAATTGATGTTTTTGCACTGTGGTGTTGGAGAAGACTCAAGAGTCCCTTGGACTGTATAAAGATCAAGCCAGTCAATCCTAAAGGAAATCAACACTGAGTATTCAGTGGAAGGACTGATGCTGAAGCTGAAGCTCCAACACTTTAGCCATCTGATGAGAAGAGCCAACTCAATAGAAAAGACCCTGATGCTGGAAAGATTTAAGGCAGGAGGAGAAGGGTACACCAGAGGATGAGATGGTTGGATGTCATCACTGACTCAAAGGACATGAGTTTGAGCAAGCTCTGTAAGTTGGTGATGAACAGGGAAGCCTGGAGTGCTGCAGGCTTGGGACTCCAGGCTGTCTGGCTCTAGGTGCATGATATCATCATGGTTATCTGGGTCATTAAGATCATTTTTGCATTGTTCTTCTTTATATTCTTGCCACCTTTTCTGAATATTTACAGCCTTTGTTAGGTCCATACAGCTTCTGTCCTTTACTGAGACCATCTTTGCATGAAATGTTACTTTGGTATCTCTAACTGTTTTGAAGAGATCTCTATCTTTCCCATTCTACTGTTTTCCTCTATTTCTTTGCACTGATCATTGAGGAAAGCTTTCTTATCTATCCTTGTATTCTTTGGAATGCTGCATTCAGATAGGTATATCTTTCGTTTTCTCACTTGACTTTAGCTTCTCTTCTTTTCTCAGTTATCTGTAAGGCCTCCTCAGACAACCCTTTTACCTTTTTGCATTTCTTTTACTTGGGGATGATCTTGATCACAGCTTCCTGTACAATACCATGAACCTCCATCCATAGTTCTATAAGCACTCTATTAAATATAATTCCTTGAATCTATCTGTTACTTCCACTGTATAATCATAAGAGATTTGATTTAGGTCATACCTGAATGGTCTAGTGGTTTTCCCTACTTTCTTCAATTCAAGTCTCAATTTTGTAAAAAGGAGTCCATGATCTGAGCCACAGTCAGCTCTGGGTCTTGGTTTTTTTGTTTGTTTGTTTTTTTAATGCTATAAATTTTATTTCAGAAAATATTTAGAGAAAACAATTTATTATTATAAAACGTGTTTTTAATTAGAGAAAGACCTATTTAGCATAAAAGATATGTCTATTATTGGCACAGTACCGACAATATTTGTTGACTAGACTATGATCTCCTTGAAGGCCAGGGTGAGAATCGTGTTTCTATTCCCAGAATTGAAGGCTCAGCTCAGTATGAAGTCATTACATAATACTGAATGAATGTCCTTATCATAAAGCACAGGCAGTGTGGTGACAGAAAAACTCTTTTTATCTGTTGGTTTTTATAGGTGATCAGCTTTTGAGATACAGGTAAAGTGAAAAGACATGAATTCTTCATATTAGGAAGTATATTTGCTAGCTTCCCAGGCTCTACCAAGGAAAAGACAAGGCAATGGGCTTGTGAAGCTCTCAAACTTTCATTGGTATATCTTGTTATTGGCAAAACTGATCATAAAGATACAGATTCTTGTATTATTTTTCAAGCATATTTAAGGCTCTTATGAATCAGCAAAGGAAATTTCCATGGTGCTTTGCCTAGAAAACAATGATTTTGCAGGATAAGAGTTATATAAAAGAATAAAATTCACTTCATCTTGGTTATCATACTTGATTATGATGAAAATCATGATCATAGGGACAATTTCTTTTTATCTAAGAGAAGGCCAATAAATATTTCATTTCTAATTCCTAATTATTGTGATTTTGTTTTTAGCTTTGGTTCTGTCAGTAAAAAGTGAATTTGGGCATGTCTAATAACCTATCTTAACCTTAATGTCTTTTTTTTTTGCTTTTTTTTAATTTAATTTTATTTTTAAATTTACAATATTGTATTGGTTTTGCCAAATATCGAAATGAATCCGCCACAGGTATACATGTGTTCCCCATCCTGAACCCTCCTCCCTCCTCCCTCCTCCCTCCCCATACCATCCCTCTGGGTTGTCCCAGTGCACCAGCCCCAAGCATCCAGTATCATGCATCAAACCTGGACTGGTGACTCGTTTCATGTTTTTGATAACTGTATAGAACTTCTCCATCTTTAGTTGCAAAGAATAAAATCAATCTGATTTTGGTATTGACCATCTGGTGATGTCCATGTGTAGAGTTTTCTCTTGTGTTGTTGGAAGAGGGTGTTTGCTATGACAGGTGCATTCTCTTGGCAAAACTTTATTAGCCTTTGCCCTGCTTCATTCTGTACTCCAAGGCTAAACTTGCCTATCACTTCAGGTATCTTTTTACTTGCTACTTTTGCATTCCCGTCCCCTATGATGAAAACGACATCTCTTTTGGGTGTTAGTTCTAGAAGGTTTTGTAGGTCATCATAGAACTGTTCAAACTTCAGTGTTTTCAGCATTAGTGGTTGGGTCATAGAATTGGATTACTGTGATACAGAATGGTTTGCCTTGGAAATGAATAGAGATCGTTGTGTAATTTTTGAGAATGCACCCAAGTACTGAATTTCAGACTGTTTTGTTGACTATGAGGGCTATTGCATTTCTTTTAAGGGATTCTTGCCCATAGTAGTAGATATAATGACCATCTGAATTAAATTCACCCATTCCAGTCCATTTTAGTTCACCGATTTCTAAAATGTTGATGTTCACTCTTGCCATCTCCTGTTTGATCACTTCCAATTCATCTTGATTCATGGACCTAACATTCTAGTTTCCTATGCAATATTGTTCTTTACAGCTTCAGACTTTGCTTCCATCACCAGTCACATCCACAACTGGGCATTGTTTTTGCTTTGGCTTTGCCTCTTCATTCTTTCTGAAGTTATTTCTACACTCTTCTCCAGTAGCATATTGGACACCAACCAACCTGGGGAGTTCATCTTTCAGTGCCATATATTTTTTTCCTTTTCATTCTGTTTATCAGGTTCTCAAGGCAAGGATAATGAAGTGGTTTGCCATTCCCTTCTCCAGTGGACCATGTTTTTTTCAGAACTCTCCACCATGATCCATCTGTCATGGATGGCCCTACATGGCATGGCTCATAGTTTCAATGAGTTAGACAAGGCCATGGTGCATGTAATCAGTTTTGTTAGTTTTCCATGATTGTGGTTTTCATTCTGTCTGCCCTCTGATGAATAAGGATAAGAGGCTTATGGAAGCTTCCTGATGGGAGAGACTGGGGGAAACTGGGTCTTGTTTTGATGGGCAGGGCCATGATCTATAAATCTTTAATCCAATTTTCTATTGGTGGGTTGGGTTGTATTCCCTCCCAGTTGTTTGGTCTGAGGCCAAACTATCAATCCATGCCTCCACCAGAGACTCCTGGACATTCACAGGCAAGTCTGGCTCAGTCTATTGTGGGGAAACTTCAACTTTCTCCTGGTGCACACAAGGTTTTATTTGTGCCCTCCAAAGTCTGTTTCCCCAGTCCTGTGGAAGTTCTGTAATGAAATCCCACTGGCTTCAAATGCAAAATCTGTGGGGGTTCTCAGTCCCTTTGCTGGAATCCCAGATTGAAAAATCTGTTGTGGGTCCTAGAACTTTTTAAATAGTGCGAGAATTTCTTTGGGAAAAGTGACTCATTACACCAATCTAATATTGATTCTAGTTTAACAAAGGCACTTATGCTTATTTCTATTAATAATCACTTCTTTTTACATTTATGTCAAATCTGTGAAAGTCGTTCAGTCATATCCAACTCTTTGCAACCCAATGGACTATACAGTCCATGGAATTCTCCAGGCTAGAATACTGGAAAGGGTAGCTTTTTCCTTCTCCAGGGAATAGTCCCAAACCAGGGATCAAACACAATTTCCCATATTGCAGGCAGTTTCTTTACCAGGTGAGCCACAAAGAAGTTGGTCAGTCAGTCAGTCAATTCAGTCACTCAGTCGTTTCTGACTCTTTGTGACCCCATGGACTGCAGCATGCCAGGCCTCCCTGTCCATCACCAACTCCCTGTCCATTACCAACTCCCTGTCCATTACCCAAACTCATGTCCATTGAGTCGGTGATGCCATTTAATGACTTCATCCTCTGTCGTTTCCTTCTTCTCCCACATTCAATCTTTCCTAGCATCAGGATCTTTTCAAATAAGTAAGTTCTTTACATCAGATAGCCAGAATATTGGAGTTTCAGCTTCAACATGAGTCCTTCCAATGAATATTCAGGCCAGATTTCCTTTAAGATTGACTGTTTGATCTTAATGCTGTTCTAGGGACTCTCAAGAGTCTTCTCCGACACCACAGATCAAAAGCATCAATTATTTGAGGTTCAGCTTTCTTGATAGCCCAACTCTCATATCCATAAATGACTACTGGGAAAACCATAGCCTTGACTAGACGGACCTTTGTTGACAAACTAATGCCTCTGCTTTCTAATATGCTGTCTAGGTTGGTCACAGCTTTTCTTCCAAAGAGTAAACATCTTTTAATTTCATGGCTGCAGTCACCATCTGCAGTGATTTTGGATCCAAAATAAATAAATAAATAATGTCTGCCACTGTTTCCACTCTTTCCCCATTTATTTGAAATGAACTGATGGGACCGATGCCATGATCTTAGTTTTCTGAATGTTGAGCTTTAAGCCAACTTTTTCACTCTCCTCTTTCACGTTCATCAAGAGGATCTTTAGTTCTTCTTCATAAACTGCGATAAGGGTGGTGCCATCTGCATTTCTGAAGTTATTGATATTTCCTTGGCAATCTTGACTCCAGCTTGCATTTAATCCAGCCCAGCATTTCTCATGATGTACTCTGGATATAAGTTAAAGAAGAAGCGTGAAAATATACAGCCTTGACATACTCCTTTTCCTACTCATAACCAGTCTCCTGTTCCATGTCCAGTTCTAACTGTGGCTTCCTGACCTGCATACAGATTTCTCAAGAGGCAGATCAGGTGGACTGGTATTCCCGTCTCTTTCATAACTTTTCACAGTTTATTGTGATCCACACAGTCAAAGGCTTTGGCATAGTCAGTAAAGCAGAAGCAAATTTTTTTTGGAACTTTCTTGCTTTTTTTTATGATCTGAAGGATGTTGGCAATTTGATCTCTGGTTCCTCTACCCTTCCTAAAACAAGCTTGAACATCTGGAAGTTCACTGTTCAAATATTGCTGAAGCCTGGCTTGGAAAATTCTGAGCATTACTTTACTAGTGTGTGAGATGAGAGCAATTGTGTGGTAGTCTGAACATTCTTTGGCATTGCCTTTCTTTGGGATTGAAATGAAAACTGACCTTTTCCAGTCCTGTGGCCACTGCTGAGTTTTCCAAATTTGGTGGCATATTGAATGTGACACTTTCAAAGCATTGTCTTTTAGCATTGGAAATAGCTCAACTGGAATTCCATCACCTCCACTAGGCCCACTTGACTTCACATTCCAGAATGTCTGGCTCTAGGAGAATAATCATACCATCGTGATTATATGGGTTGAAGATCTTTTTTGTATAGTTCTTCTGTCTATTCTTGCCACCTCTTCTTAATATCTTCTACTTCTATTAGGTCCATAGCATTTCTGTCCTTTATTGAGCCCATCTTTGCATGAAATGTTCCCCTGGTTTCTGTAATTTTCTTGAAGAGATCTCTAGTCTTTCCCATTCTATTGTTTTCCTCTATTTCTTTGCACTGATCACTGAGGAAGACTTTCATATCTCTTCTTGCTATTCTTTGGAACTCTACATTAAAATGGGTATATCATTCCTTTTCTCTTTTGCTTTTCTCTTCTCTTCTTTTCACAGATATTTGTAAGGCTTCCTCAGGCAGCCATTTTGCTTTTTTGCATTTGTTTTTCTTGGGGATGGTCTTGATTCCTGTCTCCTGTACAATGTCACAAACCTCCATCCATAGTTCTTCAGGCACTCTGACTATCACATCTAGTCCCTTAAATATACTTTTCACTTTCAGTGTATTGTCATAAGGGATTTGATTTAGGTCATACCTGAATGGTCTAGTGGTTTTCCCTAATTTCTTTAATTTAATCTGAATTCAGCAATAAGGAGTTCATGATCTGAGCCACATTCAGCTCCTAGTCTTGCTTTTGGTGACTGTATAAAGCTTCTCCAACTTTGGATGCAAAGAATATAATCTATCTTACTTTGGTGTTTACCAGCTGGTAATGGTCAAGAAAGAGACTGACAGCGACTTTCCTGTGAGTGTCCAGAAGTCTCCAGCAGAGATGTCGGTCGGTGGTGGCCTACTGCAGGGTTGGGGGCACTGAGTGTAACATTACATGCATGGAATCTTTTGAAGCAGGTCGCCATTATCTTCACTACCTCCACCATAGTTTGGCCCAGGTAAATAGCAGAGAGGGAACACAGCTATATCCATAAACAGAAGGTCAGATTAAAGACTTACTGAGTATGGCCCCACCCATCAGAACAAGACCCAGTTTCCCCCTCATTCAGTCTCTCCCATCAGGAAGCTTCCATAGCGTCTTATCCTTCTCCATCTGAGGGCAGACAGACTGAAAACCACAATCACAGAAAACTAACCAACCTAGTCACATGGATCATGGCCTTGTCTAACTCAATGAAACTGTAAGTCATGCCCTGTAGGGCCACCCAAGAGGGATGGGACATGTTGGAGAGTTCTGACAAAATGTGGTCCATTGGTGAAGGGAATGCCTAACCACTTCAGTATTTTTGCCTAAGAACCCCATGAACAGTACGAAAAGGCAAAAAGATATGACACTGAAAGATGAACTCTCCAGGCTGGTAGGTGCCCAATATGCTACCGGGGATCAATGGAGAAATAACTCCAGAAAGAAGGAAGAGAAGCAAAACAACAAGTAGGAAGCAAAAACAACACCCAGTTGTGGATGTGACTCATGATGGAAGCAAGATCCGATGCAGAGAGCAATATTAATAGGAACCTGGAATGTTAGGTCCATGAATCAAAGCAAATTGGAAGTGGGCCAACAGGACACAGCAAAAGTGAACATCTACATTTTAGGCATCTGCGAACTAAAATGAACTGGATTGGGTGACTAGCTGAGATGACCATTGTATCTACTACTGTGGGCAAGAATCTCTTAGAAGAAATGGAGTAGCCGTCATAGTAAAAAAAAAAAAAAAAAAAAAAGAGTTCAAAATGCAGTACATGGATGCAATCTCAAAAACGACAGAATGTTCTCTGTTCGTTTCCAGGGCAAACCATTCAATATCATGGTAATCCAAGTCTATGTGCTGACCAACAATGCTGAATAAGTTGAAGTTGAAAGGCTCTTTGAAGACCTACAAGAACTTTTAGAACTAACACCTAAAAAAGATGTCCTTTCATTATAGGAGGCTGGAATGCGAAAGTAGGAAGTCAAGAAACACCTGGAGTAATAGGCAAATTTGGTCTTGGAGTACAGAATGAAGCAGGGCAAAGGCTAATAGAGTTTTGCCAAGAGAAGGCACTGGTAATAGCAAACCCCCTCTTCCAAAAACGCAAGAGCCACCAGGGAAGCCCTAGATATATTATATCTATACCAATGTATTTCTACCCCTGTTACAGCCTGATTTGCATCATTACAGGCTTTCTTTCAGTAACCTTTGCTTCTTTCTAGTGTCAACATTTCTGTTTTCTTTCTTTATTTTTTATGTAAGTCTTATTCTAATTTTATTGAAAATGCCAAATACTTATTTTCTATTATGCATTTTTCAATTAAAAAAATAAGTCACTTGTAATCAAACTTAAGAATTGCAAATTTTATGATTGTATATATCAATAAGAAAATATGTTCTCAGCTAAAAGTTGACTTGCTGTGTTTTTCAAGCTGCAATCTGATTATCTGTCTCATTTATGTAAAAGTTTTGTCTACAGAAAGCCCTGAATGTTCCAAAGTGTCTTATTTTTGAGGTGCTTTTCTTTGAAGAGCTCTAAAAGGTTCCTTGAGATGCTTATCTAATAGTATGATGAAAGAGAGAGAAAGTGAGAAATGTGAAAAGAAGTGGCATCTATCTTTGAAGAAGGATAAAAGTTTAGAAATTTGAAAATACTACTGATATAATACCTATGACTAAAATAGGAGAAACAAAAGTAAGTTTGAAGCTACTTACTATAATTTCATTGGATTCCTCTGAAAACCACATGAATGCAAAGTAAAGAGAAACTGGACTCTGATAAATTTCCTGATGGGAATGTATAATGGTACAGCCACTCTTGAAAATAGGTAGCATTATTACAACCACTCACTTAATACATGACCCAGTAATCCATTCCTAGATGTTCAGCCAAAAGAAACAAATCATATCTATACAAAGACCTGTATATTAATATTTATATTAGCTTTATTCATAATAGCCACAAACTGGGAACAACCCAAATGCCTACTAATTGAAAAATGCATAGTTAAAAATCAATATTTTTAATTTGAATAATTCATTAATCTTCTCTCCACAGTCTTAATATTGATGAAATTGGAATGGGTTGAAATTTTGAAAGACAGGTATACATAACACAAAGTATCTTCCATTACAACTCCAGGAAATTAATCATCTTCATAAATACCAATGTCCTGATTCCTAGATAATTTTAACCTGAACATTTATGAATGTACCCATGTACTAAATAATTTTCAATACTAAGGTTTATATATGAATATTATATATATATATTATATATAAAATAAATGATCAAAGATGGGTTAGATGTCACAAAACTCAATGTAATAATAGCCAATACCCTAACATAATAATGGCCATTTATGACAAAACTATGGCTAACATAATACCTAACAATAAAAAGTTGAAAAACTTTCCTCTAAATTAAGGAACAAAACAAGGATGCACACTTTTGTCACTTTTATTTAACATAGCATTCGAAGTCCTAGTCATAAATTTCAGACAAGGAAAAAAAAAATACAGTGCATCAAAATCAGAAGGGAAGAAGTAAAATGGTCACTATTAGCATATGACATGATACTACATATAGAAAACTTAAAGTTTCCACCAAAAAACTATTCAGTTCAGTTCAATTCACTCGCTCAGTCATGTCCAAATCTTTCCAACCCCATGCCAACAGCATGCCAGGCCTCCCTGTCCATCACCAACTCCCGGTGTTTACTCAAACTCAGCTCCATTGAGTTCGTGATGCTTTCCAATCATCTCATTCTCTGTCATCCCCTTCTTTTCCTGCCTTCAATCTTTGCCAGCATCAGGGTCTTTTCAAATGAGTCAGCTCTTCGCATCAGGTGGCCAAAGTATTGCAGTTTCAGCTTCAACATGAGTCCTTCCAATGAACACCCAGGACTGATTTTGTTCAGGATGGACTGGTTGGATCTCCTTGCAGTCTAAGGGACTCTCAAGAGTCTTCCACAACACCACAGTTTAAATGCATCAATTCTTCCAGGCTCAGCTTTCCTCACATCTATACAGTTCAGTTTGGAGAAGGCAATGGTACCCCACTCCTGTACTCTTGCCTGGAAAATCCCATGGGCAGAGGAGCCTAGTGGGCTGCAGTCCATGGGGTCGCAAAGAGTCGGACATGACTGAGCAACTTCACTTTCACTTTTCACTTTCATGCATTGGAGAAGGAAATGGCAACTAACTCCAGTGTTCTTGCCTGGAGAATCCCAGGAACGGGGGAGCCTGGTGGGCTGCCGTCTATGGGGTCGCACAGAGTCGGACACGACTGAAGTGACTTACCTTACCTTACCTTATCTTATACAGTTCAGTTCAGTTCAGTCACTCGGTCATATCAAGACTACTAGAAAAACCATAGCCTTGACTAGACGGACCTTTGTTGGCAAAGTAATGTCTCTGCTTTTGAATATGCTTATCCAGGTTGGTCATAACTTTCCTTCCAAGGAGTAAGCATCTTTTAATTTCATGGCTGCAGTCACCATCAGCAGTGATTTTGGAGCCCCCAAAAATAAAGTCTGACACTGTTTCCACAGTTTCCCCTTCCATTTCCCATGAAGTGATGGGACTGAATGCCATGATCTTTGTTTTCTGAATGTTGAGCTTTAAGCCAACTTTTTCACTCTCTTCTTCAATTTCATCAAGAGACTCTTTAGTTCCATAGGGTGGTGTCATCTGCATTTCTGAAATTATTGATATTTCTCATGGCAATCCTGATTCCAGCTTGTGCTTCATCCAGCCTAGCATTTCTCATGATGTACTCTGCATAAAAGTTAAAGAAGCAGAGTGACAATACACAGCCTTGATGTACCCTTTTCCTATTTGGAACCAGTCTGCTTTTCCATGTCCAGTTTTAATTGTTGCTTTCTGACCTGAATGCAGATTTCTCAAGAGGCAGGTCAGGTGGTCTGGTATTCCCATCTCTTTCAGAATTTTCCACAGCTTATTGTGATCCACACAGTCAAAGGCTTTGGCATAGTCAATAAAGCAGAAATAGATGTTTTTTTGGAACTCTCTTGCTTTTTTGATGATCCAGGGGATGTTTGCAATTTGATCGCTGGTTCCTCTGCCTTTTCTCAAACCAGGTTGAACATCTGGATATTCACGGCTCAAGTATTGCTGAAGCCTAGCTTGCAGAATTCTGAGCATTACTTTATTAGTGTCTGAGATGAGTGCAATTGTGCGGTAGTTTGCACATTCTTTGGCATTGCCTTTCTTAGGGATTGCAATGAAAACTGAGCTTTTCCAGTCCCATGGGCACTGCTGAGGTTTCCAAATTTGCTGGCAAATTAAGTGCAGCATTTTCATAGCATCATCTTTCAGGATTTGAAATAGCTCAACTGGAATTCCAGGAGAATGGAACAACAGAGGATGAGATGGTTGGATGGCATCACTGACTGAATGTACATGAGTTTGTGTAAACTCTGGGATTTGATGATGGTCAGGGAGGCCTGGCATCCTGCAATCTATAAGTTCACAAAGATTCGGATATGACTGAGTGACTGAACTGAATTGAATTATGAAAAACTGAATTTTCTTCAAGAAACTAAAAATAGGACTACCGTATTATACAGTAGTACTACTCTTGGAAGTCTACCTAAGAAAACAAAGACACTAATTCAAAAAGATATATGCAATCCAGTGTTAACAGCAACATTATTTACAGTAGCCAGGTATAAAAGCAGCCTAATGTTTAACAGGGCTTCCCTGGTGGCTCAGCTGGTAAAGAGTCTGCCTGCAATGAGGGAGACTTGAGTTTGATCCCTGGGAAAGGGAAGATCGCCTGGAGAAGGGAACAGCTATCTATTCCACTATTCTGGCCTGGAGAATTCCATGGACTCTATAGTCCACGGGGTCTCAAAAAGTCACACACAACTGAGCAACTTTCTTATTATTCATCAACAGATGACTAGATAAATAAGATACGGAACATATATGCAATGGAATACTACTCAGTCATTAAAAATATAAATTCTATCATTTGCAACAACATTGATGCACTTAGAGGTTATTATGCTTAGTGGAATAAATCAGACAGAGAAACACAGATACTCTGTGTTGTCATTTATATACAGAATCACAAAAAATAAAACAAGTGAATATAACAAAAGATAAACAGAGTCACAGATGCAGAGAATAAATTAGAGGTTACTAGTTAGTGGAAAAAAGGAAATCAGGGAGGGGTGAGATAAAGATACAGAATTAAGAGAAACAAATATGTATAAAATAAATAAGCAACCAGGAAATAAATAATATTAAATACAAACAAAAGTAAGGGAAGAAATGTGAAGGTTAAGATATAACCAGTATACTTTAAGGCTTTTTAGTAGTGTGACTCACATTTTCCAAAATGTTAGTGAACACATTTTTAGTAATGCTGTCATCTCATAACCAATTAAAAAATGGATGATATTAAATATTGAGGGAGGAGGGAGGAGGGTTCGGGATGGGGAACGCATGTATACCTGTGGTGGATTCATTTTGATATTTGGCAAAACTAATACAATTATGTAAAGTTTAAAAATAAAATAAAATTGGAAGAATAAAAAAAAAAAAAAAAGAAAATATAGGGAGGAGGGTTCAGGATGCGGAACATGTGTATACCTGTGGCGGATTCATGTTGATATATGGCAAAACCAATACAATACTGTAAAGTTAAAAAATAAAATAAAATAAATTAAAAAAAATAAAAAAAAATAAAATAAAAAAAAAATAAAAAGATGGCAATTAAAACAATTTTAAAAAACAAAAGCCCTAGGAGACTTTAGTTCAGTTCAGTCACTCAGGTGTGTCTGACTCTTGGCAGCCCCATGGACTGCAGCACGCCAAGCCTCCATGTCCATATAAACTCCTGGAGTTTACTCAGACTCATGTCCATTGAGTCGGTGATGCCATCCAACCATCTCATCCTCTGTTGTCCCCTTCTCCTCCCGCCTTCAATCTTTCCCAGCACCAGGGTCTTTTCAACTGAGTCAGTTCTTTGCATCAGGTGGCCAAAGTATTAGAGTTTCAGCCTCAGCATCAGTCCTTCCAATGAACACTCTGGACTGATTTCCTTTAGGATTGACTGGTTGAATCTCCTTTGGATCACATAGTAACTACTTTTCTTTTTAGAGGTTTAAAAGGAGTTATATACACCTATTCCTATCTTTTAATATATAAGGACAAGCTCGACGCACAGACTATCAATGCACACTGTCCTGAGACTCTACGTTTTTTTAGAGATGCACATAAAGTTTCAGGACTGAAGAAAGACCATTCCCAAATCATTTGCTATGTTCACATTTCCAGGGACAAAATTGGGGTATTTGTGGATTTTGTAGCAGAAACATCCTAAGCACAAAATTTCAGTGCTTGTTTCTCAACTCTGCCTTTCTTATTGTGTGCTTACCTAAGTTTTAACCTCCATCAGTCTCATAGATTTTAGACTATCAATTAGCCTGCTTTAAAATTCTAGTTTTTCCTAAGTGAATTAATTTGAATTCTAATATCTGAATACCGATTTTCTGACTTCATATGTTCCCTTCTTAAAATGTCTATTCACTAGTTCTTGAAAATACTTAACAAACCAGACACAGCAAGACACTCCATTATTTCCTTGATACTGCTTTTATAATCCTTTATGTTGAAACTAAATAAAAGAACAATCTCACTATTGTCAAAATGTATTATTTCAATCTTTTAAGATTGAAAAAATACTGCACCATGTACAAACCATCATTAGGGGTCCATTTTAATGAGCCACACAAGCTAGGCAGATGAATGATTTCAGAATAGAAATAACAAAACTCTCATGCCTTCAGTTTTTAAGTTGTTTATTCTTATTACAGAGAAGGTCTCTAAAGATATTCTTTTACAAAAATGTACTAAAGATGAGGACATGACTAGTCAACTTTACAACATAGATAGTCCTTATTTTGTTTTATTCCTCTGGAACTGTTTGAAGAACAAAAGTTCAGCTTTGATAAAATCATTGAAGCTTCTAAAATGAATCAAATAAAGCTAGTCATTTAATTAATGTACAAAGTGTACATGTGCAACATTTTTGAAACCACATAGTGAATGACAAGAACTTATAAAATATTTAAATACATTAAAAATTTTAAAAGCCTTGGCTATTATTATTAATTATCTCTCATGAATACTCTCATTTTATCAGGCTTTCTCATTATCAATATATAGTTCCATATATATTTTAGAATACTTTAAAGGTCAGTCAGTCAGTTCAGTTGCTCAGTCATGTCCAACTCTTTGGGACCCCATGAATTGCAGCACATCAGGCCTCCTTGTCCATCACCAACTCCCGGACTTCACTCAAAATCATGTTCATCGAGTCAGTGATGCCATCCAGCCATCTCATGCTCTGTCGTCCGCTTCACCTCCTGCCCCCATCCCTCCCAGCATCAGAGTCTTTTCCAATGAGTCAACTCTTCGCATGAGGTGGCCAAAGTATTGGAGTTTCAACTTTAGCATCAGTTCTTCCAAAGAACACCCAGGACTGATCTCCTTTAGAATGCACTGGTTGGATCTCCTTGAAGTCCAAGGGATTCATTCTCAAGAGTCTTCGCCAACACCACAATTCAAAACATCAATTCTTCAGCGCTCAGCTTTCTTCACAGTCCAACTCTCATATCCATACATGACCACTGGAAAAACCATAGCCTTAACTAGGCGGACCTTTGTTGGCAAAGTAATGTCTCTGCTTTTGAATATGCTATCTAGGTCGGTCATAACTCCTTCCAAGGAGTAAGCGTCTCTTAATTTCATGGCTGCAATCTCCGTCTGTGGTGATTTTCAAGCCCCCCAAAGTAAAGTCTGACACTGTTTCCACTGCTTCCCCATCTATTTGCCATGAAATGATGGGACTGGATGCCATGATCTTAGTTTTCTGAATGTTGAGCTTTAAGCCAACTTTTTCACTCTCCTCTTTCACTTTCATCAAGAGGCTTTTGAGTTCCTCTTCAATTTCTGCCATAATGGTGGTGTCATCGCATATCTGAGATTATTGATATTTCTCATGGCAATCTTGATTCCAGCTTGTGCTTCTTCCAGCCCAGCGTTTCTCATGATGTACTCTGCATAGAAATTAAATAAGCAGAGTGACAATATACAGCCTTGACGTACTCCTTTTCCTATTTGGAACCAGTCTGCTATTCCATGTCCAGTTCTAACTGTTGCTTCCTGACCTGCATATAGGTTTCTCAAGAGGCAGGTCAGGTGGTCTGGTACTCCCATCTCTTTCAGAATTTTCCACATTTTATTGTGATTCACACAGTCAAAGGCTTTGGCATAGTCAATAAAGTAGAAATAGATGTTTTTCTGGAACTCTCTTGCTTTTTCGATGATCCAGCAGATGTTGGCAATTTGGTCTCTGGTTCCTCTGCCTTTTCTAAAACCAGCTTGAACATCTGGAAGTTCACGGTTCATGTATTGCTGAAGCCTGCCTTGGAGAATTTTGAGCATTACTTTACTAGCGTGTGAGATGAGTGCAATTGATACACAGAAGAACTGTACAAAATAATCTTCATGACTAAGATAATCATGATGGTGTGATCACTCACCTAGAGCCAGACATCCTGGAATGTGAAGTCAAGTGGGCCTTAGAAAGCATCACTACAAACAAAGCTAGTGGAGGTGATGGATTCCAGTTGAGGTATTTCAAATCCTGAAAGATGATGCTGTGAAAGTGCTTCACTCAACTTGCCAGCAAATTTGGAAAACTCAGCAGTGGCCACAGGACTGGAAAAGGTCAGTTTTCATTCCAATCCCAAAGAAAGGCAATGCCAAAGAGTGCTCAAACTTTAAGGGTAACGAACACAAATTACAATAAGTTTTTAAAAATATTGCATTTTAAAATTTGGTGAAAATTTTATGTTAATATTTTAATGAAGAGATCTCTAGCTAATATTAAGATCTTGGTTGATTTAATCCAATTGACTGATTTAACCATCTATCCAGGTATATATGGAAAACATTAAAAATTAAAGTAGCATAAATTATATGAATAGAAACTTTTTCCTACAAATACTTGAAGAGTATGTAGCATTTATCTATGAAATAAATTGAAATCAAAATTCAGAGAGATAAATGCTTAAGCCAAATCAATTTATCTCTCTGAATAAGACCTCAGCCTAAACAGGAGTATGGCTATATACAGAGATACTACTTAGTATTAATAACATTGAAAATATGCTTATAGTATTTCATTTCATAATTAAGGATAAAAGTTGATTAAATTGCCAGAATAAATAAGATAAAATGGAGAAACTATATTTGATTTTGATATTTTATTCCAAATTCAAACTTAATTAATGGATGAACTACATTGACTCCTGTTGTTGTTCAGTTGCTCAGTTACGTCCAGCACTTTGCAACTCCAGTGACTACAGCACACCAGACTTCCCGGCCCTTCACCATCTCCTGGAGTTTGCTCAGTCTCATGTCTTTTGAGTTCGTGATGTTATCCAACCATCTCGTCCTCTATTTTCCCCTTCTCCTCCTGCCTTCTATCTTTTCCAGCATCAGGATCTTTTCCAATGAGTCAGTTCTTCACATCAGGTGGCCAAATATTGGAGTTTCAGCTTCAGCATCAGTGTTTCCAATGAATATTCAGGACAGATTGAAGACCTACAAGACCTGCTGGAACTAACACCCCAAAATGATATCCTTTTCATCACAGAAGACACAAATGCAAAAGTAGGAAATCAAGAGACACCTGGAGTGAAAGGAAACTTTGACCTTGGATTACGAAATGAAGCAGGGCAAAGGCTAAGAGTTTTGCCAAGAGAACGCACTGGTCATAACAAACACCCTCTTCCAACAACACAAGAGACATCTCTACACATGGACATCACCAGATGTCCAAAACCAAAAGAGGATTGCTTATATTCTTTGCAGTCAAACATGGAGAAGCTCTATACAATCAGCAAAAATGAGAACAGGAGCTGACTGTGGCTCAGATCATGAAATTCTTATGGCAAAATTGAGACTTGAATTGAAGAAAGTAGGGAAAACCACTGCTGCTGCTGCTGCTAAGTCACTTCAGTCGTGTCCAACTCTGTGCGACCCCATAGACGGCAGCCCACCAGGCTCCCCTGTCCCTGGGATTCTCCAGGCAAGAATACTGGAGTGGGTTGCCATTTCCTTCTCCAATGCATGAAGGTGAAAAGTGAAAGTGAAGTCGCTCAGTCGTGTCCGACTCTGAGCAACCCCATGGACTGCAGCCTACAGGGCTCCTCCGTCCGTGGGATTTTCCAGGCAAGAGTACTGGAGTGGGGTGTCATCACCTTCTCTGGGGAAAACCACTAGTATGACCTAAATCAAATCCCTTACAATAATACACTGGAAGTGAGAAATAGATTCAAGGGATTACATCTGATAGACAGAGTTCCTAAAGAACTATGGTTGGAGGTTCATTACATTGTACAGGAGGCAGTAATCAAGACCATCCCAAGAAAAAGAAATGCAAAAAGGCAAATGCTTGTCAGAAGAAGCCTTAAAATAGATGAAAAAAGAAGAGATGCTAAAGGCAAAGGAGAAAAGGGTAGATACACCCATCTGAATGCAAACTCCATCTATTCAGTTCAGTTGCTCAGTCCTGTCTGACTCGGCAACCCCATGGACTACCTGTCCACCAATTGCTGGAGCTTTTCAAACTCATGTCCATAGAGTTGCTGATGCCATCCAACCATCTCATCCTCTGTTGTCACATTTTTCTCCTACCTTCAATCTTTCCCAGCATCAAGGTCTTTTCAAATAAGTCAGTTCTTCGCATCAGGTGGTCAAAGTAATGGAGTTTCCGCTTCAACTTCAGCATCAGTCCTTCCAATGAATACTCAGGACTGACTTCCATTAGCATTGACTGGTTTGATTTCCTTGCAGGAAGGTACTCTTGAGAGTCTTCTCCAACACCAAAGTTCAAAAGCATCAATTCTTTGGCTCTCAGCTTTCCTAATAGTCCAACTCTCACATCCATACATGACCACTGGAAAAACCATAGCTTTTACTAGATGGACCTTTGTGGCTCCGGTTTAATGTCTCTGCTTTTTAATATGCTCTCTAAGTTTGGTCCTTTCTTCCAAGGAGTAAGCGTCTTTTAATTTCATGGCTGCAATCACCATCTGCAGTGATTTTGGAGCTCAAGAAAATAAAATCTTTCTGTGTTTCCATTGTTTCCCCGTCTCTTTTCCATGAAATGATGAGACCAGAGGCCATGATATTAGTTTTCTGAATGTTGAGCTTTAAGCCAACATTTTCACTCTCCTCTTTCACTTTCATCAAGAAGCTCTTTAGTTCTTCTTTGTTTTCTGCCTTAAGGGTAGTGTCATATGCATATCTGAAGTATTGATATTTCTCCTGGCAATCTTGATTCCAGCTTGTGCTTCATCCAGCCTGGCATTTCTCATGATGTACTCTGCATTTAAGTTAAATAAGCAGAGTGACAATATACAGCCTTGACGTACTCCTTTTCCTATTTGGAACCAGTCTGTTGTTCCATGTCCAGTTCTAACTGTTGCTTCTTGACCTGCATACAGATTTTTCAAGAAGCAGGTCAGATGGTCTGGTATTTCCATCTCTTTAAGAATTTTCCACAGCCCATCTATTATTCCACAGTGTCTATTACTGAGCATTAATTATGTCTTGAGTTTTGTGTAGAGAAACTGATAATATTATAACAAAATTCCACTTATTTTATAGAATATTTCTTAAAGTGTATATTCAAACACTAATATGTTCAGTGAATAGTATAAACTTTTAGACTTAAATTATAATGTTTTTAACAAGATATATTATATAACTAGCTATATTTATTAGTAAATACTAGAACACAAAATAAAACACATTTATAGAATCATTTTCCTTATGGACTTAATTTTCACATTGATTTAAAAAATCAAATTTCCCATTATAACATATATGTTTCCAAGCCAAAATCAAAGTTCAGTTCAGTTCAGTCACTCAGTCATGTCCAACTCTCTGTGACCCCATCAACTGCTGCACACCAGGCCTCTCTGTCCATCACCAACTCCTGGAGTCCACCCAAACCCATGTCCATTGAGTTGGTGATGCCATCCATCCTACCATCTCATCCTCTGTAGTCTCCTTTTCCTCCTGCCCTCAATCTTCCCAGCATCAGGGTCTTTTCAAATGAGTCAGGTCTTCACATGAGGTGGCCAAAGTATTGTAGTTTCAGCTTCAACATCAGTCCTTCCAATGAGCACCAAGGACTGATCTCCTTTAGTATGGACTGATTGGATCTCCATTCTGAAAATGAATCTGTCAGTATTCTGTCTTTGTAATATTTAATACTTGAAGATAAAATCATCCATTTAGTTTTGTTTAAAAAGTTATGTAACTCATCTATTAAGTAGTACAAATGTATGTATTTGAAATATAATACAATAAAAATAAACAGACAAGTCTCCTGAATTTTCTCAAAATTTGCAGCTTGAATTATTTGAGAAACAAAATTGTGTGACTCCTTAGAAGTACATTAACAGGTTATCATTGAGTCTAAGTTTTTGGTGTTACTTATTTTGTCCCTGATTCTTTCACTCCTTTTTCTAAAAATCTGTCCAGACATGTATTTTCACCTAGTATCACAATTGCTTGATAAATTTTCTTTAACACTGTCCTTTAAAAATCTAAAATAGTTATAATTATAATACAAAGATTTTTAATTGGATAGTAGTTGACATGTATAGCTAACAGAATACGACTGGAAGCATTTATTTTTCCCAAATATTTTCAAAATATTTTTCAATTTTATTTTGTTGATAAGTATTTAGATCATATCTCTAGAGCATCTATTTTAATTTTGTTAGTTATTATTAAGGCTTAAGAAAGTGGTAAACCTGAGAGTGATTGATAATTATACATAAGCTGCAGATGACCAATTACTAATACAATTTCTACTGGGACACTTTCACATTGCTTTACTTGCATGTTGCCTGCATGCTAAGTCACTTCACTTGTGTCCAACTCGTTGAGACCCCATGTACTGTAGCCTGTTAGGTTCTTTGGTCCATGGGATTTCCCAGGCAAGAGTACTGGAGTGGATTGCCATTTCCTTCTCCAGGGTATCTTCCTGACCCAGGCATCAAACCCGTGTCTCTTACGTCTCCTGTATTGGCAGGCGGGTTCTTTACCACTAGTGCTACTTGAGAAGTTAGTAGCATTATATTCGTATATAACTGATAAACTTCTAATTATTGTAACTGTTCATTTTATGTGTGAAGAGTTCACGTTGTTTAGAAGATGCATTTCATCACTTTCACCAGATATCTGAACACGTCTATGCCAGGCTTTTCTTATGGGTAAAGTAGAAAAAGTACTGTAATGTAATTTCTTGACCTATGTGTGTTGTTGTGAGGTTATTCAGTATCATTCTATTATGTTAAAACATTACATTCATTTGATTTCAAATCTGTGTTGATGAGTGATGAGAAGTACTTGGTCATATCTAATATTTATTTAAAAACTACACTAAATTCTGAGTAGATAACTGTATGGATAGGATGTAAGAAGGGAGACTTATTTATTATCTAACAATAAAAATTAGTTTAGAATGAGTGTCTTCTATAGACATGACCTTAATTTACCTGATGTTTTATAAGGATCAAATTAGCATCCATCATTTAAATGTCTGTAATTATCTATTATCTGTCTTTGAAATTTAACATTTATTAAATTGCTCCTATGAAAAGGCAGTTTGAAAAAAAGGAAAGCAATAAATGCAACCCTGGAATAGCAGGTTTATAAATGCATAGTGACAAGGATTATTAATCACTGCAATAAAATTAACAGTGCATAGTTAAGATAAAATCATTCTGTTCATGGGCTAGAAGAATATTACAGAGACCTTTAAATGTATTAATATGATCTAATATGAAATCAGTTTTAAACTTTAAAAATAATTATGAGGTTCAGTAAATTTCACTCTAAGTCAAAAATACTTTTGAAATATGGGGCATTTTTTTCCCTAACACATCTAAATAATGCCTTAAAGAGCTCTGGAGTGGACAGTTCAAAATCAACTCTTGTTACTAGGTACAAATAAGTGAAGTAGGACAAAGGGAAAGCATATGAAAATATCAGATTATATTTGAGGATAGTTAGAGACATTTTTTTCTCTCCAGGATTTTAAAAACAATTCATTTAAGAGGAATGTTTGTTTCCAGAAAAAATTAGGGGTATGCACTTTATTAAAATAAGATATCATGAGAATTTCCTTGGAGGAACAGAGGAAAAGAATCCATGTTTCCACAGCAGCGGGCATGGATTTGATCCCTGGACAAGGATCTAAGACTCCTCTCAGTTCAGTTCAGTTCAGTCTCCCAGTTGTGTCTGACTCTTTGGGACCCCATGAATAGCAGCACGCCAGACCTCCCTATCCATCAACAACTCCCAGAGTTCACTCAAACTCATGTCCATCGAGTCAGTGATGTCTTCCTGCCATCTCATTTTCTGTCATCCCCTTCTTCTCCTGCCCCCAATCCCTCCCAACATCAGAGACTTTTTCCAATGAGTCAATTCTTCGCATGAGGTGCTCAAAGTATTGGAGTTTCATCCTCAGCATCAGTCCTTCCAATGAACACCCAGGACTGATCTCCTTTAAGACAGACTGGTTGGATGTCCTTGAAGTCCAAGGGACTCTCAAGAGTCTTCTCCAACACCATAGTTCAAAAGCATTGATTCTTCAGCGCTCAGCTTTCTTCACAGTCCAGCTCTCACATCCATACATGACTACTGGAAAAACCATAGCCTTGATTAGACAGACCTTTGTTGGAAAAGTAATATCTCTGCTTTTTAATATGCTGTCTAGGTCGGTTATAAATTTCCTTCCAAGGAGTAAGCGTCTCTTAATTTCATGGCTGCAATCACCATCTGCAGTGATTTTGGAGCCCCCAAAAATAAAGTCTGACACTGTTTCCACTGCTTCCCCATCTATTTGCCATGAAATGATGGAACCAGATGCCATGATCTTAGTTTTCTGAATGTTGAGCTTTAAGCCAACTTTTTAACTCTCCTCTTTCACTTTCATCAAGAGGCTTTTTAGTTCCTTTTCACTTTCTGCCATAAGGGTGGTGTCATCTGCATATCTGAGGTTATTGATATTTCTCCCGGCAATCTTGATTCCAGCTTGTGCTTCTTCCAGCCCAGCGTTTCTCATGATGTACTCTCCATGTAAGTTAAATAAGCAAGGTGACAATATACAGCCTTGATGTACCCTTTTCCTATTTGGAACCAGTCTGCTGTTCCACGTCCAGTTCTAACTGTTGCTTCCTGACCTGCATACACGTTTCTCAAAAGGCAGGTCACTTGGTCTGGTATTCCCATCTCTTTCAGAATTTTCCACAGTTTATTGTGATCCACACGATCAAAAGCTTTGGCATAATTAATAAGGCAGAAATAGATGTTTTTCTGGAACTCTCTTGCTTTTTCAATGATCCTGCAGATTTTGGCAATTTGATCTCTGGTTCCTCTGCCTTGTCTAAAACCAGCTTCAACATCTGGAAGTTCACAGTTCACGTATTGCTGAAGCCTAGCTTGCAAAATTCTGAGCATTACTTTACTAACCTCTGAGATGAGTATAATTGTGTGGTCATTTGATCTTTCTTTGGCATTGTTTTCCTTTGGAATTGGAATGAAAACTGACCTTTTCCAGTCCTGTGGCCACTGCTGAGTTTTCCAAATTTGCTGGCATATTGAGTGCAGCACTTTCACAGCATCATCTTTCAGGATTTGAAATAGCTCAACTGGAATTCCATCACCTCCACTAGCTTTGTTCATACCTATGCTTTCTAAGGCCCACTTGACTTCATGTTCCAGTATGTCTGGCTCTAGGTGAGTAACCACACCATCGTGATTATCTGGGTAGTGAAGATCTTTTTTGTACAGTTCTTCTGTGTATTCTTGCCACCTCTTCTTAATATTTTCTGCTTCTCTTAGGTCCATACCATTTCTGTTCTTTATCGAGCCCATCTTTGCATGAAATATTCCCTTGGCATCTCTAATTTTCTTGAAGAGATCTCTAGTCTTTCCCATTCTGTTGTTTTCCTCTATTTCTTTCCATTGATCGCTGAGGAAGGCTTTCTTAACTCTTATTGCTGTTCTTTGGAACTCTGCATTCAGATGCTTGTATCTTTCCTTTTCTCCTTTGCTTTTCACTCTCTTCTTTTCACAGCTATTTGTAAGGCCTCCTCAGATAGTCATATTGCTTTTTTGAATTTCTTTTCTATGGGGATGATCTTGATCCCTGTCTCCCGTATAATGTCACGAACCTCATTTCATAGTTCATCAGGCACTCTGTCTATCAGATTTAGTCCCTTAAATCTAGTTCTCACTTCCACTGTATAATCATAAGGGATTTGATTTAGGTCATACCTGAATGGTCTCAGTTCAGTTCAGTTCAGTTCAGTCGCTCAGTCGTGTCCGACTATTTGTGACCCCATGAATCGTCTAGGTGCATTCAAAAAAATGTATCATAATACATTTAAACTTTGGAGACTAAGAGCATAAAATTGATTGTTGCGTTTATCTCATATTGTTACTTCATTGTCTCTAATTAAGGAAGCAGTTTTAAAAGTAACTTTATTTCTTCTAACATATATTATATAAGTGTGGTTCAAATTTTTAAAAATTCCATTGTTAACACTAGTAAGATTATGGAGTTCCAAAGTGAATCTTAATGTGCCAACAATATCCATTTATACAGTTTAAGTCAGTTATCTTAAAAATAGAGACCAATGCTCTGTATTTCACTTATTTCTTAAATTGTGGAGAACTTTGAACTTAATCTTTTAATGACTTTCATTTCTTCACAGAATACTAAAATGAAATCTTATTTAGCAGATTTGCTTTTTAGTTTTATACATGTCCTTTCAATATTTCCTCCCCCAATATTTTTCTAAATTTCTCAAGGAACGGCATAAAGTCTTCTACAAAAAATAGAAGACAAAGTTAAAATTAATTTCTGGAGATATGAAAAGAAATGGCAGTTTAATTTTACAAGTATCATTTACTCATGTACTTCTCTATTCATACTTTTTCTACAAAATAATCATTTATATGTGAAATGTAAAAATTCATATAAACAAATGTAGAAAGCAAAATAGAAATGGACTCACAGATACAGAAAACAAGCCAGTGGCTACCAGTGGGGAGAGGGGAGGGTGGATGGGCAATTGGGGGTATGAAATTAAGAGCTAGATACCAATATGTATAAAATAGATAAGCAATAAAGATTTATTGTATAGCATAGGGAATTATGCCTATTGCCTAAAAGGCCATAAACTGTACAAATACTGAATCATTATGGGTTTTCCAGGTGGCACTAGTGGTAAAGAACCTGCCTTCAAATGCAAGAGACACAAGAGACATGGGTTTGATCCCTGGGTTGGGAAGATCCCCTGGAGGAGGGCACAGCAATCTACTCTAGTATTTTTGCCTTGAAAATCCCATGGACAGAAGAACCTGGCAAGCTGCCTTCCATGGGTTTGCAGAGAGTTGGACACGACTGAGCCACTAGACACACACACACACACACACCCCTAAAATAAATATAATATTGTAAATCAACTATACTTCAATGAAAGTGCCAAAAATAAATCCGATTATTTACGAATTCGATTTTTTATTTGAAAACAATTTCAGATTAATAGGAAAGCTTCAAGAATCTCATATTCCCTTAATGTTACCTTCTTATATAACCCTGATGCATTATAAAGACTAAATATTTAATAAAAAAAAAGACTAAATATTTAATGTTGCTACAATCAGATCAGATCAGTCGCTCAGTCGTGTCTGACTCTTTGCGACCTCATGAATCACAGCACGCCAGGCCTCCCTGTCCATCACCAACTCCTGGAGTTCACCCAAACTCACGTCCATCGAGTCAGTGATGCCATCCAGCCATCTCATGCTCTGGCATCGCCTTCTCCTCTTGCCCCCAATCCCTCCCAGCATCAGAGTCTTTTCCAATGAGTCAACTCTTCGCAAGAGGTGGCCAAAATACTGGAGTTTCAGCTTTAGCATCATTCCTTCCAAAGAAATCCCAGGGCCAATCTCCTTCAGAATGGACTGGTTGGATCTCCTTGCAGTCCCGGGGACTCTCAAGAGTCTTCTCCAACACCACAGTTCAAAAGCTTCAATTCTTCAGTGCTCAGCCTTCTTCACGGTCCAACTCTCACATCCATACCTGACCACTGGAAAAACCATAGCCTTGACTAGACGAACTTTTGTTGGCAAAGTAATGTCTCTGCTTTTGAATATGCTATCTAGCTTGGTCATAACTTTCCTTCCAAGGAATAAGTGTCTTTTAATTTCATGGCTGCAGTCACCATCTGCAGTGATTTTGGAGCCCAGAAAAATTAAGTCTGACACTGTTTCCACTGGTTCCCCATTCATTTCCCATGAAGTGATGGGACCAGATGCCATGATCTTCATTTTCTGAATGTTGAGCTTTAAGCCAACTTTTTCACTCTCCTCTTTCACTTTCATCAAGAGGCTTTTTAGTTCCTCTTCACTTTCTGGCGTAAGGGTGGTGTCATCTGCATATCTGAGGTTACTGATATTTCTCTCGGTAATCTTGATTCCAGCTTGTGTTTCTTCCAGTCCAGCGTTTCTCATGATGTACTCTGCATATCCATTACTATTGACTAAACTACTAACTTACTCAGATTTCATGATTTTCCCACTAACGACTTATATATTTTTATTTTTGTTCAAACATTCAATCCAAGACACCAAGTTGCATTTAGTCATCATGTCTCCTTAGCTTCCTTCAGTCTCTGAAAGTTTCTTAGTCTTTCCATATTCTTTATGATTGTTATAAGTTCAAAGAATATTGGTCAGGTATTTTGTAGAATATCCCACAGTTCAGGATTGTGTTATGCATTTATTATTCATAAAAGGACTAAAATTATGGATTTGGGGAAGACTACTGGTCATAGCGACTTCACTTTCACTTTTCACTTTAATGCATTGGAGAAGGAAATGGCAACCCACTTCAGTGTTCTTTCCTGGAGAATCCCAGGGATGGCAGAGCCTGGTGGGCTGCTGTTTATGGGGTCACACAGAGTTGGACATGACTGAAGCGACTTAGCAGCAGCAGCAGTAACTGGTCATAGCAAACATCCTCTTCCAACAACACAAGAGAAGACTCTATACATGGACATCACCAGATGGTCAATGCCAAAATCAGATTGACTATATTCTTTGCAGCCAAAGATGGAGAAGCTCTATACAGTCAGGAAAAACAAGATGGGGAGCTGACTGTGGCTCAGATCATGAACTCCTTATTGCCAAATTTAGACTTAAATTGAAGAAGGTAGGGGAACCACTAGATCATTCAGGTATGACCTAAATCAAATACCTTATGACTATACAGTGGAAGTGAGAAATAGATTTAAGGGCCGAGATTTGATAGACAGAGTGCCTGATGAACTATGGACAGAGTTTCCTGACATTGTACAGGAGACAGAAATCAAGACCATCCTCAAGAAAAAGCATCGCAAAAAAGAAAAATGGCTGTCAGAGGAGGCCTTACAAATAGCTGTGAAAATAGAGAAGCAAAAAGCAAAGGAGCAAAGGAAAGATATAAGCATCTGAATGCAGACTTCGAAAGAATAGCAGGGAGAGATAAGTAAGCCTTCCTCAGCAATCAATGGGAAGAAATAGAGGAAAATAATAAAATGGGAAAGACTAGAGATCTCTTCAAGAAAATTAGAGATACCAAGGGAACGTTTCATACAAAGATGGGCTCAATAAAGGACAGAAATGGTATGGACCTAACAGAAGCAGAAGATATTAAGAGGTGGCAAGAATACACAGAAGAACTCTATAAAAAAGATCTTCACCACCAAGATAATCACGATGATGTGATCACTCACCTAGAGCCAGACATCCTGGAATGTGAAGTCAAGGGGGCCTTAGGAAGCATCACTACGAACAAAGCTAGTGGAGGTGATGGATTTCCAGTAGAGCAATTTCAAATCCTAAAAGATGATGTGAAAGTGTTGCACTCAATATGCCAGCAAATTTGGAAAACTCAGCAGTGGCCACAGGACTGGAAAAGGTCAGTTTTCATTCCAATTCCAAAGAAAGGCAATACCAAAGAATGTTCAAACTACTGCATAATTGTACTCATCTCACACGCTAGTAAGGTAATGCTCAAAATTCTCCAAGCCAGGCTTCAGCCATACGTGAACCATGAACTTCCAAATGTTCAAGCTGGTTTTAGAAAATGCAGAGGTTGGTGGGAATGCAAACTAGTACAGCCACTATGGAGAACAGTGTGGAGATTCCTTAAAAAACTGGAAATAGAACTGCCTTATGATCCAGCAATCCCACTGCTGGGCATGCACACTGAGGAAACCAGAAGGGAAAGAGACACGTGTACCCCAATGTTCATCGCAGCACTGTTTATAATAGCCAGGACATGGAAGCAACCTAGATGTCCATCAGCAGATGAATGGATAAGAAAGCTGTGGTACATATACATAATGGAGTATTACTCAGCCATTAAAAAGAATTCATTTGAATCAGTTCTAATGAGGTGGATGAAACTGGAGCCTATTATACAGAGTGAAGTAAGCCAGAAGGAAAAACACCAATACAGTATACTAATGCATATATATGGAATTTAGAAAGATGGTAACAATAACCCTGTGTACGAGACAGCAAAAGAGACACTGATGTATGGAAGAGTCTTATGGACTCTGTGGGAGAGGGAGAGGGAGAGGGTGGGAAGATTTGGGAGAATGGCATTGAAACATGTAAAATATCATGTATGAAATGAGATGCCAGTCCAGGTTCAATGCACGATACTGGATGCTTGGGGCTAGTGCACTGGGACGACCCAGAGGGATGGTATGGGGAGGGAGGAGGGAGGAGGGTTCAAGATGGGGAGCACATGTATACCTGTGATGGATTCATTTTGATATTTAGCAAAACTAATACAATTATGTAAAGTTTAAAAATAAAATAAAATTAAAAAATAAAAATAAAAAAATGCAGAGGAACCAGAGATCAAATTGCCAACATCTGCTGGATCATGGAAAAAGGAAGAGAGTTCCAGAAAAACATCATCTATTTCTACTTTATTGACTAAGCCAAAGCCTTTGACTGTATGGATCACAATAAACTGTGGAAAATTCTGAAAGACATGGGCATACCAGACCACCTGACTTGCCTCTTGAGAAACCTATATGCAGGTCAGGAAGCAACAGTTAGAACTGGACATGCAACAACAGACTGGTTCCAAATAGGAAAAGGAGTACCTCAAGGCTGTATATTGTCACCCTGCTTATTTAACTTACATGCAGAGTACATCATGAGAAACACTGGGCTGGAAGAAGCACAGATTGGAATCAAGATTGCCAGGAGAAATATCAGTAACCTCAGATATGCAGATGACACCACCCTTATGGCAGAAAGTGAAGAGTAACTAAAAGCCTCTTGATGAAAGTGAAAGAGGAGAGTGAAAAAGTTGGCTTAAAGCTCAACATTTAGAAAACGAAGATCATGGCATCTGGTCCCATCACTTCATGGGGAATAGATGGGGAAACAGTGGAAACAGTTTCAGACTTCGTTTTTTTCATCCCCAATATCACTGCAGATGGTGACTGCCGCCATGAAATTAAAAGACACTTATTCCTTGGAAGGAAAGTTATGACCAACCTAGATAGCATATTCAAAAGCAGACATTACTTTGCCAACAAAGGTCCGTCTAGTCAAGGCTATGGTTTTTCCAGTGGTCATGTATTGATGTGAGAGTTCAACTGTGAAGAAAGCTGAGCACCGAAGAATTGAAGCTTTTGAACTGTGGTGTTGGAGAAGACTCCTGAGAGTCCCTTGGACTGAAAGGAGATCCAACCAGTCTATCTTAAAGAGATCAGTCCTTGTTTTTCTTTGGAAGGGTTGATGCTAAAGCTGAAACTCCAGTACTTTGGCCACCTCATGCGAAGAGTTGACTCATTGGAAAAAACCCTGATGCTGGGGGTGGGGATTGGCGGCAGGAGGAGAAGGGGGCAACAGAGGATGAGATGGCTGGATGGCATCACCGACTTGATGGACATGAGTTTGAGTGAACTCTGGGAGTTGGTGATGGCCAGGGAACCCTGGTGTGCTGCAATTCATGGGGTCGCAAAGAGTCGGCACGTTTGAGTGACTGAACTGTACTGAACATATACATAAAGTGTTTTCTTACATTATTGCAGTGAGTATATAACAGAATTGCTTATTTCTGGTGATATTAATATTTATTGTTAAAGATGTCTATGCCCAATTTCTACATGGAAAAGTTATTTTATTTTTACACATCTATTCACTAGAAGTTGGTCACTAAGCCACATACAAGAGGATAGTGATAAAGCTCCATCTCCAAGAGAGAGGAGTACTGAAAATTTAGTGGACATTTGTTAAAAGTGACACAGTGATTAATAAATATTTGGGAGTGTGTGTGTGTTAGTCTCTCAGTTATGTCTGACTCTTTGCAACCACATAGACTGTAGCCTGCCAGGCTCCTCTGTCCATGGAATTCTCCAGGCAAGAATACTGAAATGGGTTGCTGTTCCCTTCTCCAGGGGATCTTTTCAACCCAGGGATCGAACCCAAGTCTCCTGCATTGCAGGTGAATTCTTTACCATCTGAGCCACCAAGGAAACCCAAGAATACTGAAGTGGGTAGTCTATCACTTTTCCAGGGGATCTTCCTGATCAAGGAATTGAACCGGGGTCTCCTAAATTGCAGGCGGATTCTTCACTGCTGAGCTACCCGGGAAACCCCCTCACTTTATTTTATAATATATTAATTATTTGGAGCCTCCTGCTCTTCTTTTTCTCCTTCCTCTCCTTCCTTTTTTTCCTCCTTTTCCCTTACAGAGATGATACAAAGGAGTGTTCTCTGATGTCTGTAAGCTGAGTCTCAAGGCTGGTCTTCACCAACACTTGTGCCCTCCTTTTGAACTAATGCTGAGTTCAGTACATGTTACCTGCCCCTTCATAAGAATAGGCATTTCCCATACCCACTCCCAAACCCTTTCCAAGGTGTAATAATTTCAGGCTGTATCTTCTTTCATCTGAAGATCAAGGCTTTTGTCCCTCACGAGTGATTAAGAGATAGGAAACCATGCCTTGGTGAGCTTTGGTGTTGGCCTCCATCCTTCTCTGCTTGCTCCAATACTTTCTGCATGTGCCCAAGAGCTAGAGGCATGAATGATGTCCCCCTGAAAATTCAGCTGAGTTGAGTCTGGGCAAAGTTTTAGTGATAGCAGAGGTTCTCCACTTCCAACCAGCATTTTTGGAAAAGCTCTGTCAGTATTCACCCTGATCTTCCCTGTGAATTGTTAAAGAAAAAGAAAAAAAAAAAAAATTACATGCAACACATTAAAAAAAGCAAGGAAGACTATTCAAAACTACTGAATAAGGAAGAAAGATTGAACACAACTTCACTAACATGAAAGGTGGCGTTTTAAACATTGGAAAGAACTAGTGGAACAATATTGGAGTGCATTAGAGGAAAGACAGGTCAAGGCAATCAGGCCATCTGTGTTCCCTAAGTATTGCTTATGAAAGTTAAACACTTACCATCCTACTAAGAATTACAGAGAGAACCCTTCTTTTCTTGATGACTCAGAAAAATATTCCTGTGGAAGATTTAAATTTCAAAAGGGTAGAAAAAGAATTTACCATCACAAATTTTCTAAGGTGCATGTTTCTACAGAAAGGAAGTGCAGGCTGCAATAGTCAGGAACCAGCCTGTTCAAAGTCTTCGTTAAAGTGCAGGACTTGCTGGACGAAAGCCTGTAAGAGGGCACAGACATACTTCTATGATCTCCTGGAACTTCCCCTTCCTACATTAGCTCATGCTTGGCCTTTCACAATTCATTAAAACTTCTAGCTTAATCTCATATGGCCCTTGCCATTTAAGCCTATCGATTCATGTCTCTCTAGATTTTGGTTTACTTGTTTATCATGTAACAGGGGTTCTGGGGCCGATTCAAGAAATCTTAAATCTGCATCTGTCCAGCTTGTTTTCCTAGCTGTAAGAACAGGAGAGATGTCCTATGCAGCTCTCTACATCTCTGGGCTGAAATCAAAAGGACAAGAGCTTATATTTTTATTGTGTCAGTTGCTCAGTTGTGTCCAATTGTTTGCGACCCCATGGACTATAGCCCGCCAGGCTCCTCTGTCCATGGGATTCTCCAGGCAAGATTACTGGAGTGAATTGACATTTCCTTTTCCAGGAGATATTCCTAACCCAGGGATCAAACCTGGGTCTCCTGTATTGCAGGCACATACTTTACCATCTGAGCTATATGTTTTTATTACAGTATTTGAATGTAATAAGTTGAAACAGTCTCCTTATTGTGGAAGAGGACTATGCAGTGGGCGTGCTTTAAAAGTATTTGTTAACTGTATTTATATACCAGAACATGATTTATAATAGATTTTATTACAAAAAAAAAAAAACCCACAACTAAGAGTATGCACTTCACACCATATAAATAAATGTAGATACTGAGGTGAAGAGAGTATAAGTGGTTTCTTAAGCATCATATGTCTAATTTACGGCTCTTATCTCCAAACGTAGATTCTTTCCTTTACATCAACCAGTCACTTATGATATTAATAATAACTTTTTTTTACATAATGTGTTTCTGTATCCTGTCTATTATTTTGAGGCTTGCCATCACTCAATAAAGAGAAGTAATGGAACGCTGAATTAGCAGTAAATATAGATAACCATATAGGTACAATAAAAATATCGTTTATTATGAAAATCACTTTCAGTCTTTAGGAAATGTTGACTTTTTGTATCAAGTTGCAAGTCAAGTTTCTGATTTTCTTTTGAGATTCCTTTTCAAGTTACAGATAGCAATAATTTGGCATGCCAACCACCTTTAATTATTTAAATCCTAAAGGTATTTTAAAAATTTGTCTTTCCTATTCTTCTCATTATCCATATGTTTGCATATTTATTTATAAACACTTTACAATAGTCAAATGATTTCTGTGTGTCTGTATTCGCTATGAAGAAGATATAAAACCGGAAATAAAATTCATGAAGATAGACATTCAGGCAGGCACTGCATTTGTTTTAAATATATATGATCAGAGCTGAAGAAGTATGTGTGAATCATTGATGAATTTTATATCTGGTTTCCTGCATAGCCCAAGCAGAGTATTTTACTTAACCTCTAATGATCTCTGGGCTTTGCAAGCAGCTCAGTTGTAAAGAATCTGCCTGCCAATGCAGGAAACGAAGCAGATGGGGGTTCAATACCTGGATTGAGAAGATCCCCTGGAGAAGGGAATGGCAACCCACTCCAGTATTCTTGCCTGGAAAATCCCATGGATAGAGGAACCTGGCAGGCTACAGTTCAAATGGTCGCAGAGTCTGACATAACTGAGAACACACACATGGTAATTATCTCCAATACATAATAAGCTATTATGTTTAAAGTATTTTATACAATTTATATGAAATTCTAGCATATATATATATATATATAGGCTATATTAAACAGAAGACACAACAAGTACTATCATTACAAGGAATGTGTTACAGAGAAATATTTTATTATTATGCTTAAATTCCTTATAAGTTCCAGAAATCTATGTAAAGTACGAATTACTTTTAAACAATACAGAATTCATGAATCTAGCATTTAGCAACTATTCTAGCTTCTGAGAAAAGTTAAAGACAGACAGGCATTGTAATGAAAACAAAATCTAATAAAGGGGATGATATTTAAAAGCAACAACTAATTCCTAAAATGAAACAATGAGAGAAATAATATGATTATAAATAATAAAAAGAGTAAAATAGAAATATGCTAGAAAGGTGCTAGACCTTGAAATAATTACAAAACTGTTCGAGATATATTAATTTTAAATTTATATAAAATTAGTAAATGCCTGGCATACTGAGTTATTTTGAGATTTAAATTACATGAGGGTATGGTCACACATATGGAGAAGGCAATAACAACCCACTCCAGTACTCTTGCCTGGCAAATCCTATGGATGGAGGAGTCTGGTAGGCTGCAGTGTATGGGGTTGCTAGGAGTCTGACACGACTGAGCGACTTCACTTTCACTTTTCACTTTCATGCATTGGAGAAGGAAATGGCACCCCACTTCAGTGTTCTTGCCTGGAGAATCCTAGGGATGGGGGAGCCTGGTGGGCTGCCGTCTCTGGGGTCCCACAGAATCGGACACGACAGAAGCGACTTAGCAGCAGCAGCAGCAGCCATGGTCACACATGAAATGCCAGTCAAATTGTTAGCAAGCTGATTAGGAGTAATGAGGGGGATCAGCAATGTTTCAGAGCACTCAACCACCATTTTCCGAAGATAGTGTGGACCACTGCCTCCAAATGACATCTTTCCATTGACTTTGACATGTGATTACCTCTGACAAGAAAAGGGAGGCTGCTTCGTACTTTATTTAAATTTATTGAAACCACATCAGTGGGGAAAGTGACCAGGCACGTTCAATGCCTGAAGCAATTTCAGATATTGTTGTTCAGTTGCTAAGTCGTATTTGACTCTTTTGTGACCCCATGGAATGCAGCACACCAGGCTTCCCTTGTCCTTCGCTATCTCCTGGAGTTTGCTCAAAGTCTGTGTGTAAATTCTAAGCCCTCTATAAATTAAACATTCCCCTACATGATCTCATGTCCTATTTTATGCAGTAAAGCTAATCAAGCTGCATAGTGGCTCTTCCCTATCTTCTTGTCATTGAAATAGTATTTTCTTCCATATTCTTCCTGAATAAGTCCTTAAGCTTAACGTTTTTACTCACTATCATATTTAATAGATTTTATTTTCCCACATGTAGGCCATATTAAATGCATCTTATTTTAATTAGTATATATGCCATACACAAAATATTTCCAGGCATGGTGGACAGTAGAGAGAGACTCTTAATATGGTACATTTTCCATATGAATTATGATATAAACAACTTTTCTGCTTTAATAGTGTCTTCCCTCTTGAACACATCTATCAGTACTTTTCATGAGAGACTAAAAGTGACAAGGAAAATAAGGAGTAAGTGGATATTAGAGTAGCCAGATACTAATAGTCTATTAATCCCTTTGAAAACTCTTTTTCATGAACCATCGATAAAGTTCATAGATATGATATTGAAGCAGGAAGATATGATACTTAAGCAGCCATCTGAAAAAGAAATACACATTTTCCCAATATATTAAAAGGCTGGATATTTTCCAGGAAGAGAAAAGAGAATGTATGAAGACAATCATGTCAAAGAAAATCAATTTAATAAATGTCAATTATTTGAGCCTATGATGAAGTAATACTACCAGGATTTAATAGTAAACATAGGAAGACTGATTAATATCACAGAATTCCAATTAAGTATATTTATGGGCAGAAAACTCTGAAACAATTTCTTCTTTTTTTTTCTCAACCAAACACAAGTATGTATGAATGAACAGTTTCTATTCATACATACTGGCCTTTGTTTGTCCTGTACATTAATTACCTTGGGAAAGATCCGAGGCATATAGATATTTATTGTTCTAGGAAAAGCAACAAAGAACTAAAAGTAATTGTTAATTTTGAAATATTAATTACTTTGACAACACAGTTCCTAAAACTATTCAAACTTGTTCAGTTTTATGATGGTGAGTATAAGTTGCCTCTGCATGTATGTGTCTCAAGAATATACCCAAAGCAAAAGATACAATCAATACAAATGCAAATGACCCAACTCTAATTGCAGTGATCTTTTAACCCATAAGAGCATCCAATGAGAATGGAATTCCGAATTCAGTGAAAAGAAGTTGGAGTATGGAAAAGGGTCTATAGCTGCAAAATTTCAGATTGATTTGGTACACTGCATTTCTTCAAATATAAGCTTCCATTAGAGGAAAGGAAACTAAGAATCCTTTATTAGAATAACATAATTAAACTGTGTCAACAGAGCAAGCTTCATTGAGTCTTGTTTGTCATCACAGAAGAGCAAAACAATTAGAGCTGAGCAAGCATGTAAAAACACTACTTTTGCATTGTGTTTAAAAATCATTTAATAGGCTTAATGTTCTTACAGAATTGTGATTATTAATATATATGCTTATTTTTATATTACTATTTTGTGTTATGTATAGCATACATTTCCCCTTTTAAATTTTTTCTCATTTTCTTCCTTTATCTAGTTTTTTACATTTTTATGTATAATTTTGTTCATTTAGTGGTTACCCTTACACACTGAGCACACATTCAGGCTATTATCTTTCTACTCAACAAGGAGCATTGAGAAATGAAAGCATTTTAACTTAAATTTTATTCTTTATTAGTGCCCATGCTATTGCTGCCTAAAACTATGCCAGTTTTTGCTTTATTAATATATATTTTTATGTATTCAGTTATTTTTCATGATTGTCCATGCAGTTATCATTTACTTCTTCAGTAATATTTAATTCCTCTTTCTTCCTTTAAGTTCTTTGTTTTGAATTTATCCTTGCTATTTCTCATTGAATAATTGTTAGCAGCAAAATTTTTCTCTTATTTTTTTCTATTAATGGAGACAGTTGAGCTAGATGCAAAGCTAGATGCAAAACTGCAATATGACATTTGTTTTATCTCAGTTTTCAAAACATACAATTTTTTTTGTGTGTGTTTTTATGAAAATCCTTTTTCACTTTAATATTTTGTCATTTGTAGGTAATCTATTTTTTTCCCTTTTGTTACTTTTAAAAAATCATAAGATCTTTTTGCCTCTAATAATTTCTACTTTATTACATATTTCTGGTGTTATTTTACTTTCATGGATTTTTTTTGTTTTTGTTGGTGTTGTTCACAATGATCAATCAATTAGGACATTTATCTATTCCAGAAAATTTTTGTCACTATTTATTCCCATTCTTTCTTAAATTTTCTTGTTCTGAATCTCCTAAAAGACCTACTTTGGGCTTTCTTTTTTTTAAATATAAATTTATTTATTTTAATTGGAGGCTAATTACTTTACAATATTGTATTTGTTTTGTCATACATCAACATGAATCCACCACGGGTATACACGTGTTCCCCATCCTGAACCCCCTCCCTCTTCCCTCCCCATACCATACCTTATTTTATCATCGTGTCCCTTAATTTCTTTGACAACAATTCTATTCAAATCTCCATGTTATATTCTGAATGCTTTCCAAAAATATATTTACAATGATATTTCCAACCACACCTAAATTTTAACTCTTTGACTATGTGCTAAATTTTAGTTTTAAGTTAACTGTTTGGTTATATCTATCTTAGTGTTTTATTATTTTATATTGAAGTAAAATCTGTTTACTTATCTATCTTATTCAAATAAAAACAGTTGTAAATTTTGAAATCTCTTGTACCTCAGATTCTATACAAATTAAAGCTATTTTGATTTGTATATTGTTTGTACAACTAATTTTCTAAAAGATTGCTATTTTAAATTTGTTTCAATTGATACACAAAAAATTGTAGACAGAAACAGATTTCAAGAAATCTTTACATTTTTATTTTCAACTCTCTCTTCCCTCTTTATTTCCTTCTTTCTTTCTCTGTCTTCCTTTTTATCTTTCTTCTTCAGGCTATGTGCCGTTGGGGTCTTACCATCTTAGAACTGATTTGTAAAACAGTTACCCACCTTGAGAATTCTTGTCTTTATATTCAGTAGACATTTGGATTCTATGCCATATTGTGATGTATTTCGGAGTTAATTCCTAAAAGTTTATAATGTGTGTGTGTGTGTTTGCATGTACACATGTATATTTTCAACTCCGTTGCATGTTATGAGTAGCTTTAGATTTAAGACACTATGTTATTTCATTTGGGTTTATTTATTTGATTTCTGATCTTCAGCTCCTTTGGCAATTAGTGTGAAACTTCCAAAAGCTTGTTTTTATGCCATGATCTTAATTTTGACTACTGAGCTTTTTTGGTATAAACACAATTCTCCCAACTTTCTGTCTCAGATTCTAGGCACTGATTATTAACATGTAATTCAAACCATCACACTTCATTGGTTATCACCTGTTGTGTCTGGATTTAAAGTCTTCTTGAGCAAACCAATTCTGTGATGCATTTAATAACTATTTTAGATGAGCTAGAATAGTCAGACTTTTTGTGTTTCTAATAAATATCTATTTTGATCAGGCTCTGATGTTTCCAAAATTGGAAGCCACTACCATATTTCTTTGCTAACTACCTAAGTTTGTGAATAATGTTGAATTAAACTTTGCAATATTGTGAGTAGACACTTGTCATTTATACCACCTCTTTTTTCTTTGATTTTTCTGCTCAGAATTATGAAATGAATGGAAAGTTCAGTTTTTTGTTAAAAAATCTCATATTTCCCACACAGGATGATTAACAGACTTAGTAATCTTGTCTATTTATAAGTTTTATAAGCTAAAACTTATAGACTCAGTTTTAGCTGAGTCTATACCTAGAATTTGAATATTATGTTTAAATGACAAAAACCTGAATGATTTTTGAATTATTTATCAGGACTCTAACAGTTTAAAATTTCAAGGATTTATCATGTATAAATGCTACGCTAAATCCTGTATGTATGGCTTCTTCTAAAAATTAAGTAAATATAAGATATTTTAAGATGCTATCCATAGGAAATTCATACAAGTATTTAAAATTTTTCAGTTCTTCAAAACCATTATTTGATTTATTAAAAAAATGGGGAAAATAATTTTTATGGAAGTAGTGATGATCTTAGCACATGTGCACTTCTTAAATGAAAATTTAAGAAAATTGTGTCTCCATAAATATACTTTCTATCAATCTAAAAAGAATGGGTAAAAAATATAACATGACAACTTACAATTCTCAAGGGACTACCTTACCAGCAGGGATTTTGGAGAATGAACTGTTTTTCTTGAGATTTTCTTGGCAAAAAAAAGACACTAAAATCATTCTGTTCTTTTCAACAATATTACTCCATTTCCCCTCATAGCACAGCACATTAGCTTGTCAAGAAAAATCATCACCTAGAAGATTCAAATATGTTTATAACATTTTTATGGTTTCCTTCTAATGGATGCATGTCATCAAGAAAAACCATTTTGATATAATTTTTATGCTGCACAATGATGTTTCATAGTCTATATGAGATTCTCCATTTACAAGGGTTAGAGAAATTTACATATAAAGTGGGATAGTCCAAAAAGTGCCACATCATTAAGTTAAAGCATAGCACAACATACCCATTAGTTTAAAATTCTGTTGCATTTCTTTAGTTAAGCAATTTCTGCATGCTATCATATTTCCACAGATAAGCACAGGAAAATAAGAAGCCATAAGAATGGTTATTTGAGATACACTGGTTTGTTTTCTAAGGTGCTGTTTTGTTTTCACTAATGTTTGCAGAGCTTTTATCAACTATGCCTAAAAGCTTCTCTACTCTCAGTGTTTCCACATCACGGGTTAGTAATGGGACTAGCACATTGTTGCAACATATGGAAGTCTGAGAAAGATACACCCTTCTCTAAAAGTCATCACCTTGGCTGTTCACTAGAAATTTTTGTGTTTTTTTTTTTTTTTTTTTACTTGATACAGAATATAAGTTTGTTCAAATAAGAAGTGACCTGGAGATGACATCAGATTCAGTCTTACTGATTCAGCACAGAAGTAAACTAGGGTAACAGGGAATACACTTGTTTCCTCCGCATTACTCACAAAGTATTTGCATCTCGAAATGACCAGTTAGAATAATGTACTCACCTATGGGTTTTCATGTCACAGTTCCTTTAAGAATCTATGGGGAGCCTAAAGGAAATGTTCATGCATTGGTGTTAATGTGAAACCCAAGATTCTTAGTATGGTCTCTGGAGTGTCACATATTCTGCTCCTGAGATAAATGTGATCACTTTCCTACCTCTCTAAGTGGACAGGTTACTGGAGAAAGTGTTATTTTGTATGGATGAATCCTTCAGGTTTCTTAGTTTGCTTAAACTATTACTTACCTAAATTACTGACATATGTGTTATAAAGAGTCCTTTGTCCAGTGATTTTACACAATGCTCTTCTGACTACTAATGGGTCATTTATATATAAATGTTTACAACATAAATCTAACAAAAATTTCCCAGATATATACAATGAAACCTAAAAATGCTGGCTCTGAGAAATTAAAAAGACCAAAAATAATGGTGAGATATACTGTACTATGAGTTAGAAGACTCAAGAATTGAGTCTCTCCAAGTCTCTCCAAGTTGATTTTCATTCCAATCATACCCAGTCTCTTTGTGTGTGAAAGAGTGTGTGAATGGTAATATAACTCTGTTTTTTATGAGAAAATGCAAAGTGCCCTCCCAAAACAAAGAATTCTTGAAAAGAAGAAAACAAAAGGTGGGCATATGTCATCACATTTCAAATCTAAGAATAAAGATATATTGACAGAAGTTCAGACAAAAGATAGGTTCAACAGAATAGGCATTCCAGAAAGTGACTGGCACATACATATTGGCCTGACCTGTGGCAAAGTGGCTACTGCAGTTCACCAGGGGAATGGTGATCTTTTTAATATATGGTCCTTGCAAAACTGTGTTTCTTCATGAAAAAAAAAATTGTGACCTATTTTCCTTTTTTTTTTTTAAGAAGGGAAATACTTATTGGAATTAGGGAACAACGGGAAATCATGTTGCTCTTATTATCTCCCATTGTAACCACATGATTTACAAGTAAGGATGCTGGTCCATCTCTGTCAAATGTGCTTCCAGTTCTTCATGTTGCTGTAGTTTGAGTCTGGAGAGCTCAGACTTGGGCTCATCTCTGGGGCTGTCCTGTGCCTCTGGGTGAAGTGGGGAAGGTATGCAGCATCTGCAGGCATCTCCAGGTGCCCAGGGGCTACAGGAGAAGGCTGCTTATAACCTATAGACTATTTCCATGGCGACCTCGGAACCCTCTGTGTCCTCTAACAGTGAGCTGGGTAAGCACTGACACGTGAGCTGTGAGAGGCCACTGCACCTCTAGACATCATAGATTGGCTACTTCAGTGTGAACCGCTGAACCGAGCTAAAAGCACACTCTAGTCAAATAGCTTGATCACATACTTACTGGTTTTCTGTAGCCCATCCATCTCCCTCTTCTTTCTTATTTGCTGTGGCAGAAAATGGGCAAATGGCTTTTGCCAGGGGTCATGATGATGCAACAGTCCTTGCTATGTGCATCCAAGTGGGTTTTCCAGGCTTCCTCATCCAGATGCTCCCCACCCATATAACTATTCTTTGGTAGACACTGCAGAAGGGCATCTAGTTTGGTCCTGATCCAGGCCAACTTCAGGTCTGATTTCTCTACTTTTACCTTCACTGGGAATTTAGGTTGGATTTCACTAAATACAAAAATTACACTCGGATACAATAATACATATAGAGTGATAAAACAATTAAGGTTAGAGACAAGAGTGAAGAATACATGACCAAAGTACACAACCATTTGTTAAACACATCACAGAAAGCAGATGGCAATTTGCACATCACTAAAACTGATAACTTCTATTCACCAAAAATCACATGAAGAGAAGGAATAATCCAGAAAGAGAGAAAATATTTACATTGCAAGTAAGTTATATTCTCTTATCTGGATTTTTATCCCATAAATTAATAAAACAAAGTATAAATAATCTACTATGGATAATATTACTAAGAGAGGACATCAAGACTCATAAGAATAAAAAAAGTTGTTTCAGAGTAGTACTTACCAAGTAAGTACATATCAGATGGTAAGAAGGACAAACATACACAATGAAATTTTAATTAAACAGTGATAATACTAAGTGTTCAATAAAATGTGAAGTCACAGGGAATCTTATAATTGTCTCGATGGAAGCAAAAAGTAAAATAAGTTTTGAAAAATCTTTGGCACGTGACTAAACAAGCACCTATTTTATAAACCAGCACTTATAGGTATGTGCTATAAAAGAGTGAGTGCCAATGTCCACACACATAAACACACACACAAAAATGAAATTATTTTTATAGCATTTTATTCATAACAATCAAAAGGGAAAAGTAACCCAACGGCCATTAGTGGTACTATGCATTACTAAATTATGAAATATCTGCACAATGCAATGCCTCACAGTAAATTAATAAAAGCAAATACAGACAAAATAACTGTTGACACATACAACAATGTTGAAAAAAAGTAACACAAATAATACATACTCAATGATATCAAGCATATGAAGTTCAAAAATCATCAAGATTACAGAATCAGGACCTCAATGTTGGGGACCTATTGATTGAGAAATAATTAAAGGGTGCTAGAAAAATCTTTATATGGGTAATGATAAAACAAGTGTATATTTATGTAAAAGTCATCTCAGTTCAGTTCAGTTCAGTCGCTCAGTCATGTCCGACTCTTTGCAACCCATGAATCACAGCAGGCCAGGACTCCCTGTCCATCACCAACTCCTGGAATTCACTCAGATTCATGTCCATCGAATCAGTGATGCCATCCAGCCATCTCATCCTCTGTCGTCCCCTTCTCCTCCTGCCCCCAATCCCTCCCAGCATCAGAGTCTTTTCCGATGAGTCAACTCTTCGAATGAGGTGGCCAAAGTACTGGAGTTTCAGCTTTAGCATCATTCCTTCCAAAGAAATCCCAGGGCTGATCTCCTTCAGAATGGACTGGTTGGATCTCCTTGCAGTCCAAGGGACTCTCAAGAGTCTTCTCCAACACCACAGTTAAAAAGCATCAATTCTTCGGCTCTCAGCCTTCTTCACAGTCCAACTCTCACATCCATACATGACCACAGGGAAAACCATAGCCTTGATTAGACGAACCTTTGTTGGCAAAGTAATGTCTCTGCTTTTGAATATGCTATCTAGGTTGGCCATAACTTTTCCTCCAAGGAGTAAGTGTCTTTTAATTTCATGGCTGCAGTCACCATCTGCAGTGATTTTGGAGCCCCAAAAAATAAAGTCTGACACTGTTCCCACTGTTGCCCCATCTATTTCCCAGGAAGTGATGGGACCAGATGCCATGATCTTCATTTTCTGAATGTTGAGCTTTAAGCCAACTTTTTCACTCTCCACTTTCACTTTCATCAAGAGGCTTGTTAGTTCCTCTTCACTTTGTGCCATAAGGGTGTTGTCATCTGCATATCTGAGGTTATTGATATTTCTCCCGGCAATCTTGATTCCAGCTTGTGCTTCTTCCAGTCCAGCGTTTCTCATGATGTACTCTGCATAGAAGTTAAATAAGCAGGGTGACAATATACAGCCTTGATGTACTACTTTTCCTATTTGGACCAGTCTGCTGTTCCATGTCCAGTTCTAAATGTTGCTTCCTGACCTGCATACAAATTTCTCAAGAGGTAGATTAGGTGGTCTGGTATTCCCATCTCTTTCAGAATTTTCCACAGTTTATTGTGATCCACACAGTCAAAGGCTTTGGCAGAGTCAATAAAGCAGAAATAGATGTTTTTCTGGAACTCTCTTGCTTTTTCCATGATCCAGCGGATGTTGGCAATTTGATCTCTGGTTCCTCTGCCTTTTCTAAAACCAGCTTGAACATCAGGAAGTTCACGGTTCACATATTGCTGAAGCCTGGCTTGGAGAATACTTATATTAGTTTATTTCATCTCTATACCTGATTTTTTAAATAAATGGATCATAGATCATGAGTTAACAGCTTTTCTTCTAATATGAGTTAACAGCTTTTCTTCTAATATATTCATTTAAGGACAAAAAATGTACATTGGTTACAGTTAATTATGCAAAACCAGCTGCTTGTACTGACACTTCAAGTTGCAATTTCTACAAGGTTATTATTTTTATAATTGTTTCTTTAAGTTTCATATATTCCTAAGACATTTACATGGGTTCAAACTGTAGCTTTTATTTCTGTACATTATCCAGTACATACACCTGCTGAAAGAAACCAGAGAAACAGCTTGAAAAATACATCTATTTTCAAATACCATGTGTTATTTAATATAGTTAAAAATAAAAGTGACCAGTAACTCACCAGTTAAAATCTAAAGGAAAAAATCTAGTGGCTTAAAAACAAATCTATTTTGCGGTCTTTTAAAATACCAATGTCAGAATTCAATTCTAACTTTAAAACACTTGGAGTGCATAATATTTGAATAAGATGGCTACCATAGGATATGCTTTGCTGCTACTGCTGCTAAGTCACTTCAGTCATGTCCGACTCTGTGCGATCCCATAGACGGCAGCCCACCAGGCTCCTCTGTCCTTGGGATTCTCCAGGCAAGAATATTGGAGTTGGTTGCCATTTCCTTCTCCAGTGAATGAAAGTGAAAAGTGAAACCTCAGTCCATGGGATTTTCCAGGCAAGCGTACTGGAGTGGGTTGCCATTTCCTTCTCCAAGGATATGCTTTTACCAAGTGGCAATAACAATTGCTTTTGAATGTATCCATGGTTTAAATGTTGGAAGAAGAATACACATTTTAATATCTACCCAGTAAATATCAAAGATCCACATAATGATCTAACACAAAGATGTCATATTTTACAAACAGCAAATAAGATCCGCCAAATATGAGAAAAACAATGGCATTATGTAAAAGAAATGAGATGAAGAACAATTTTAATTATGTTGGGATATCCAAAAACAAGACTGCCTACAAACCTTTCCTACACACTATCCGAAATCAAATATTTTTAACATTTTATATTTGGGTAATCTGCCTGAAGAAGACATTTAAATTGTAGATGGCAATTAATCATAAGCAAGACAAAAAACAGACCACAAATAACCATACTCTCTTATGATTTATTTTTCTCAAAGATGAAAATGAATGTGTTTACTTGGTTTTATGCCTAACCATTCTCTACTCCTTTAATCCAGTTCTAAAACATAAAGGTGATATGAGTGAACAAATACATTGGTAAGACCAAACACTTAAGGAAAGATCTCGTTTTAGGTCATTAATTCAAGTGTCAATAGCAGGATACTTGAATAACATGATGCCTAGTTAAATGATAAAAAGTAAAATGTATTTTATTAGAAAATATCCCAATTAAATAGTAACTCACCTGAAAAACTACAAATAGCTCTCAAGGAGATGGGTAGAATATTAATTTAAACTATGTGCGTATTAAGCTAGTGGTAAGAATTGGTTTGCAAAATTGAGCACAGAATATAAACCAAAATAGCAGTTATCTATGGGTAGTAAAATTATGGGAGGATTTTAATTTTCCTTATTTTTAGGTACATTTTTTCCAATTGTATATATTGAACATAAATGCCTCTGAGACAAAGAGTACCATGACCACACGGACAGCAACCACAGCAAAAAAAAAAAAAAAGAAAGAAAGAAAGAAAGAAAATTGGCATAACAATAGCCATCTCCATGCTAAGATCTCTTTCAGGTATATGGGACTTAGTGGTGAAAGATAACCTAACCTGACAGCAACAGTGATGATAAAACCTGTGAGATACAGAAGCAGGTTCAGAAAGCAGCTCTCATTTATGCAGTGTCTTCAGCATGTTCATCGTGACTCTCATAACACAGAGCGGTGCTACTGGACCAGCAGTGGGCTGGTCAGGAGAACCCACCTGCCTATGTGATCCAATGCATGCTACACACGAAACACAATTTAGATACTCAGATTTGGATGATTTACCTTCTTCAAGGGAGACTTTAATTTTCTTATGTCTCATAATAGAGATTTTCAACAGAAATTTTGTAATGGAAGAAATGTTTTCATACGGGTATGGGAAAGGCATTCTGGCTTATAGGTAATGTGGCCTGAAGTTTATGTCAAAGAATAGCCTGACTTGTGGCCGGTCAAACATGCATTTCACATCTGCTTTAATCATTACAAAATATCCACTCTGAAGGTAAAAATAATGCCTCCCTTCTGATGAGACCACTAAGGTTCCCTTCCCGAATATCAGTGTATTGCAACTTGTTGCATACATGCTAAACTGTTACTAAACATCTCAGTTGAAACTTGGAAGCAATGCACCCTGTCAAGTTCGATGTACACTTTTTGTTCTAATAAGGTATAATACTGTTGAAAATCACGCTTCTCTGGAGCACTTTCTTCCTTAGCGGTGGCTGCACTCCCGGAGCTAGTCTTTTCTTTTCTTTTTTTTAATTTAAATTTATTTATTTTAATTGGAGGCTAATTACTTTACAATATTGTATTGGTTTTGCCACACATCAACATGAATCCACCATTGGTGTACAGGTGTTCCCCATCCTGAACCCCCGTCCCACCTCCCTCCCCATACCATCCCTCTGGGTCATCCCAGTGTATCAGCCCCGAGCATCCTGTACCCTGCATCGAACCTGGACTGGCGATTCATTTCACATATGATATTATACATGTTTCAATGCCATTCTCCCAAATCATCCTACACTCTCCCTTTCTCACAGAGTCCAAGAGACTGTTCTATACATCTGTGTCTCTTTTGCTGTCTCGCATACAGAGTTATTGTTACCATCTTTCTAAATTCCATATATATGTGTTAGTATACTGCATTGGTGTTTTTCTGTCTGGCTTACTTCACTCTGTATAATAGGCTCCAGTTTCATCCACCTCATTAGAACTGATTCAAATGTATTCTTTTTAATGGCCGAGTAATACTCCATTGTGTATGTGTACCACAGCTTTCTTATCCATTCGTCTGCTGATGGACATCTAGGTTGCTTCCATGTCCTGGCTATTATAAACAGTGCTGCGATGAACATTGGAGTTCATGTTATCTCTTTCAATTCTGGTTTCCTCGGTGTGTATGCCTAGCAGTGGGATTCCTGGGTCATAAGGCAGTTCTATTTCCAGTTTTTTGAGGAATCTCCACACTGTTCTCCATAGTGGCTGTACTAGTTTGCATTCTTGAACGAGTCTTAAATAAAGTGCTCCCTCACTCATTCATGTCCCATTCTTTGCGAATCCATGACTGTAGCCTGCCAGGTTCCTCTGTCCATGGGATTCTCCAGGCAATAATACTGGAGTGGGTAGCCATTCCCTGCTGAAAGTGATCTTCCCAACCTAGGGATCAAGCCCACGTCTCCTAAGTATGCCAAAACGGGCAGGAGGAGTCTCTCTTCTATTTCTCTGTATAGATTCTTTGGCAACACATTCCAGTACTCTTGCCTGGAAAATCCCATGGATGGAGGAGCCTGGTGGGCTGCAGTCCATGGGGTCGCTAAGAGTCGGGCACGATAGAATGACTTCACTTTCATTTTTCACTTTCATGCATTGGAGAAGGAAATGGCAACCCACTCCAGTGTTCTTGCCTGGAGAATCCCAGGGACAGGGGAACCTGGTGGACTGCTGTCTATGGGGTCACACAGAGTTGGACACGACTGAAGCAACTTAGCAGCGGTAGCAGCATAGATTCTTTACCGAATATTTGTGTGAACATTACAATATCTAAAAGAGATTCAGTATCTCAAAACAACTCAAAGAGAAATGTAGAATTTAAAATGAAATTAGGAATTCAATATATCCTTTTAAAAACAGGCTAGATCCAACAAAAGATTATTGGATGGGGTACGTCTAGAAATAAAAAGGAAAAAAAAAATTGATAGTGCTAAATAAAGGGGATGGGGTAAAAAATATATGAGAAGCATAAACATTATCATATATATATATAATTTAAGCAGACATATTTTGAGAAACATTGGCTAAATATTTTCTAAAACTCATGATGGACATTAACCCCCAGATTTATGAAGTACCATGCCCAAGAAAAAGAAATGCAAAAAGGCAAAATAATTGTCTGAGGAGGCCTTACAAATAGCTGTGAAAAGAAGAGAAGTGAAAGGCAAAGGAGAAAAGGAAATATATACCCTTATGAATGCAGAGTTCCAAAGAATAGCAAGGACAGGTAAGAAAGCCTTCCTCAGTGATCAGTGCAAAGAAGTAGAGGAAAACAATAGAATGGGGAAGACTAGAGATCTCTTCAAGAAAATTACAGATACCAAGGGAACATTTCATGCAAAGATGAGCTCAATAAAGGACAGAAATGGTATGGACCTAACTGAAGCAGAAGATATTAGAAAGAGGTGGCAAAAATATACAGAAGAAGTATAAAAAAAGATCTTCATGACCCAGACAACCACAATGGTGTTATCACTCATCCAGAGCTAGACATCTAAGAATGTGAAGTCTAGTGGTCCTTAGGAAGCATCAGTAAAAACAAAGCCAGAAGAGATGATGGAATTCCAGTTGAGCTATTTCAAATGCTAAAAGAAGATGCTGCGAAAGTGCTGAACTCAATTGTAAATTGAGTAAATTTGGAAAACTCAGCAGTGGCCACAGGACTGGAAAAGGTCAGTTTTCATTCCAATTCCAAAGAAAGGAAATGCCAAAGAATGTTCAAATTACTGAACAATTGTATTTATCTCACACACTAGCAAAGCAATGCTCAAAATTCTCCAAGCTAAGTTTCAATGGTATGTGAAACAAGAACTTCCAGATGTTCAAGCTGTATTTAGCAAAGGCAGAAGAACCAGAGATCAAATTGCCAACCTTCATCGGATTATAGAAAAAGCAGGAGAATTTCAGGAAAACATCTACTTCTGATTTACTGATTATGCCAAAGCCTTTGATTGTGTGTATCATTATTTTAATGATACACACAATCAAAGGCTTTGGCATAAATAGATGGGAATACCAAATCACCTTACCTGCATCCTGAGAAATGTGTATTCAGGTCAGGAAGCAACAGTTAGAACTGGACTTCGAACAATGGACTCGTTCCAAATTGGGAAAAGAGTATGTCAAGACTGTATATTGTCACCCTGATTATTCAACTTATATGTAGAGTGTATCATGCAAAATGCTGGGCTGGATGAAGCACAAGTTGGAATCAAGATTGCTGGGAGAAATATCGGTAACCTCAGATATGCAGATGACACCATTCACAAAGTGAAGAGGAACTAAAGAGCCTCTTGATGAAGGTGAAAGAAGAGAGTGAAAAAGCTGGCTTAAAACTCAGCATTCAAAAAACTAAGATCATGGCATCCAGTCCCATCACTTCATTGCAAATAAATGGGGAAACAATGGAAACAGTGACAGACATTGTTTTCTTGGGCTCCAAAATCACTGCAGATGGTGACTGCAGCCATGAAATTAAAAGACACTTGCTCCTTGGAAGAAAAGCTATGGCCAACCTAGACAGCATATTAAAAAGCAGAGACATTACCTACATGCCAACAAAGGTCTGTCTAGTCAATGCTATGGTTTTTCCAGTGGTCATGTATGGATGTAAGAGTTGGACCATAAGGAAAGCTGAGCACTGAAAAATTGATGCTTTGGAACTGTGGTGTTGGAGAAGACTCTTGAGAATCTCTTGTACTGCAAGGAAATCAAACCAGTCTATCCCAAAGTAAATCAGTCCTGAATATTCACTGGTAGTACTGATGCTGAAGCTCCAATACTTTGGCTACCTGATGCAAAGAACTGACTCATTAGAAAAGGCTCTAATGCTGGGAAAGATTGAAGGCAGGAGGAGAAGGGGATGACAGAGGATGAGGTGGTTGGATGGCATCACCAACTTGATGGACATGAGTTTGAGCAAGCTCAGGGAGTTGGTGATGTACGGGGAAGCCTGGCATGCTGCCGTCCATGAGGTCGAAAACAGTCAGATATGACTGAGGAACTGAACTGAATTCCTGAAGTAAAATAAAAATGTATGTTGTTTAGTCGTTAAATCGTGTCTGACTCTTGTGACTCAATGGACTGTAGCCCACCAGGTTTCTTTATCCATGGGATTCCCCAGGCAAGAATACAGGCGTGGGTTGTCATTTTCTTCTCCAAAAAATGTATAAGAACTATTAAGAAGAAAATAACATGTAAGCATATCTTAATATAGCTGCTGAAATTGAAAAATACTTGTATGAGAAACAGGTTTTTAAAATTTTGGACATAGAAAATGTGAGATTAGAAAGACATAAAACCTACTAATATGTCATGCAAATAAGTCAAATAAATCTTTGTTTATATACTGATATTTGACAGAGCAGCCTCTAGATTTAATAAAAAAAATGCTAGTGCTATAGAGGGCTGAAGTGTATTTATACTTAATTTTGAGACATAATATATCTACAACAGTGCCAAAATATGGTAGAAATTCATATTTGCTGTTTCTAAGCCTGAGTATAATGTATGAAACTGAAAGTGTAGTCACTCAGCCATATCGGACTCTTTGGGATCCCATGGACTGTAGTCTGCCAGGCTCCTCTGTCCATGGGATTCTCCAGGCAAGAATAGTGGAGTGGGTTGCCATTCCCTTCTTTGGGGGATCTTCCCGACCCAGGGATTATACCCGTGTCTCCTGCAATGCAAGCAAATTCTTTACCCTCTGAGTCACCAAAATAAAATTCATACTGCTTTGTGGGTGTATTCAGTTTCTTTTGTTGTTCATTGGCTAAGTCGTGTCCCACTCTTTGTGACACATGGACTATAGCAGGTCAGGCTTCCCTGTTCCTCACTGTCTCCTGGAGGTTGCTCAAACTCATGTTCATTAAGTCAATGATGCCATCCAATCATCTCATTTTCTGTTGCCCCCTTTTGTTCCTGCTCTCAATCTTTCCCAGCATCAGGGTCTTTTCCAAAGAGTCGGCTCTTCTCATAAGGTGGCTTCAGTTTCAGCATCAGTTCTTCCAATGAATATTCAGGATTGATTTCTTTAGGATTGACTGGGTTGATCTCCTTGCAGTCCAAGGGGCTCTCAAGAGTCTTTTCCAGCACTGCAGTTTGAAAGTAACAATTCTTCAGCACTCAGCCTTCTTTATGGTCCAGCTCTCACATCCATACACGATTACTGGAAAAAAAAAAAAGCTTTGACTATATGGACCTTTGTCAGCAAAGTGATGTCTCTGCTTTTGAATATGCTGTCTAGGTTGATCATAACTTTCCTTCCAAGGAGCAAGTGTCTTTTAATTTCTTGGCTGCAGTCATTGTCCGCAGTGTTTTTGGTGCCCAAGAAAATAAAATCTGCCACTATTGAGTCTATTTCTCCATCTATTTGGCATCAAGTTATGGGCTCAGATGCAACGGTCTTGGTTTTTTGAATGTTGAGTTTTAAGTCAGATTTTTCACTCTCCTCTTTCACCCTTTTCAAGAGGCTCTTTAGTTCATCCTCACTTTATGCCATTAAAGCATCTTTTTTATATTCAAGATTTAAAATCATGTATAAAATTGATAACTTTAATCAAATTTCATTATCCATGTACTTTTGTAAATATATGATTAACTAAAAATTTTTAAATATTTTCTAATTTTTGTTGTTTTGGTTTGAATGTAATATCTATTATCCAGTAAATATTTATAAATATAGAAGTAGAGAAAAAATGGCTATACCTTCTATAACCTCACTATACTTATGAACATATTAATATTTCTCTAGGCTTAAGAAAATGCAATAAATCTTTCTACACCAGGACCATTCACATTTCTATTCCAAGTAAATAGGATATTTGAATGGGTACCATGAAGCAGCTTCAAAAGGCAGAATAGGACGATAGCAGAAACATTACTGGGAGCCAGAAATCAATTTGGTTTCAGAGGAATCTTTTGCTGCCCTAACCTGAAACACAGAATATTATAGCTACACTGGTGATATCTATATCTTTTCTAGAATCCAGCACTTTTAATTTTCCTCTTCCTGGGTGTGTTGGGTATTTCAGAAAAAACTCTAGTTTCTTTATTTGTTTTCATGTCTAAAAAAGTATTGCTGTTGCTGTATGTCAAGCACTTCATATTTTGTAAGTATATAATAGGTTATGCCATCTGTTTAACCATAAGATTAAATAAAAATAACATCATGGGAAGCACATAAAAAAATTTTATAAAAAATAAAAAAAAAATTAAAAGAACTATTTTCATACAGCAAATGAGCTGATCATTTAGTAATTTAAATAAAAATATAGCATACAGTGTTTCAGAAATAATTTGAAGAATTATCTGTAATATTTTATTATTTCTGTAACATTTGAGTAAAACTCCTGCCTGATAGAATTATCATTATATATTAAAACATTAAAGAAGAATTTCTTTCTCTAATGTTGCCTCAGTTTTTTTCTTATATTTGCTTTGCATTTATTTCTAGAAATAATATATACATTTCTCTTTAAATTTTAGATAATTTTGTGATCCAAAAGTTAAATATTAGTTTACTAAGAAACTTTAAAAGGATTATGAAATTTTTTTTCTATAAATCTTTGTAATTTATTAAAAGGACAGGTTTTTAAGTATTATTATGATACAAATTATAACCATAAAATTCACCTGTTTAATATTTATTATTCATTTTTTTTTTAGTATGTTGGCAAAGTTGTGAATATACCACCACAATCTAATTCTGGAATATTTCATCAGCCCCACAAAAAAACTCTGTAAACATTCCCATTCTATCTCACCCAACTTAAGCGCATCTTTAGCTCTAGCCAACCACTAATATACTTTATAGAATTGCATATTTTGAACATGAATGGAATCATATATGGTCGTTTGTGACTAACTTCTTCCACTTAGCATAGTATTTCAAGCATGTATCAGTACTTGCTTCTTTGTATATAGGGGTATAGTTGCTTTACAGTGTTGTACAAGAAAGTGAATTAGCTATATGTATACATATACTGCTCCCTCGTGGTCCTTCCTGCCACCTTCCCACCTCACCTGTCTAGGTCACCACAGAACACCTAGCTGATTTCCCAGTGCCTTTCAGCAGATTCCCACTGGCTCTCTGTTTTAAACATGGCAGTGCACATCCACTAATCCCAATGTCCCAATTCATCCCTCCTCCCCTTCCCCTGTCTCTTATGCCTCCTGCATTGGCAGGCGAGTTCTTTACCACAAACAGCATCTGGGAAACCAAAGGATAAATTGTTGTTGTTGTTGTTGTTCAGTCATTCAGTCGTGTCCAGCTCTTTGTGACGCCATGGACTGTAGCTTCCCTGTCCTTTCACTGTCTCCTGGCGCCTGTTTCCTTTGTTATGCAGATTTTAGTTGTTGTTGTTGTTGTTTGCTTTTGTTGTCTGTGCTTTTGGAGTTATGTCCCCAGATTTATCAGATTGATGTCAAGAAAATTTCTCTCCATATCTTCTTTTAGTAGTGTAACTGTTTCAGGTTTCATGTTGATATCTTTAATCCATTTTGAGTTGACTTTTGTATATGGTATGAGACAAAGGCATGGGCTTAGTTCCAGTCTTTCCATGTGGATATCTAGTTTCTCCAACATAATTTGTTAAAGAAGTAATCTTTCTCTATTGTATGTTCTTGGATAGAATTCTGAAAATAAGGGAATCATACATTTACAGATTTATTTCTGAGGTCCCTATTCTGTTCACCTGGTCTATATGTCTCTTTTTACATCAGTCTATACTGTTTTGCTTGCTATAACTTATTTTGAAGTCAGGAAGTGTGATGCTCTGACTTTGTTATTCTGCTCAATGTTGCTTTGAGGACTTCAGGGCGTTTGTGGCTACATATGATTTTTAGGATTGTATTTTTTTTTTTAATTCTGTAAAGGGATTTTTATAGATATTGCATTGAACCTGTAGATCATTTTGGGTAGTGTAGACATTTTGACAACATTAATTTTTCCATGATTGTGGATTTTCTTTCCATTTATCTGTGTCTCCTTTAAATTTCTTCATTAATATTTTATGATTTTCAGTGAAGGATGTTTATGGTCAGGTTTATTCCTAAGTGAAAGTGTTAGTCACTCAGTGATGTCCGACTCTTTGCAACCCCATGGACTATAGCCTGCCAGGCTCCTCTGTCCATGGAATTCTCCAGGCAAGAATACCGTAAATAGGTAGCCATTCCCTTCTCCAGGGGACTTCCTGACCCAGGGATCAAACCAGTGTGTCTCCTGCACTACAGGCAGATTCTTTACTTACATTATGAGCAACTAGGGAAGCCCAAGTATTCCTAAGTATTCTTAGGGATTTTTTTGAATGGGATTTTTTGGATCCCATTTTGAATGGGATTTTTTTCTTAAATTATTTTTTAGATAATTCACTGCATGTATATAGAAAAATGACTGGTTTTTGTTAATTGTGATCCTGCAGTATTTATAAATCCATTTGTTAGTTTTAGCAGTATCCTGTTGTGTCTCTAGGATTTTCTACATCTCTCTGAAAACACAGGTAATTTTACTTCTTTCCTTCTTGAGTTGGATTCTTTTTTGTCATCATTGTCTCATTCATCTTTTTAAGAATTCTGCTGCTACTGCTAAGTCGCTTCACTTGTGTCTGACTCTGTGCGATCCCATAGACAACAGCCCACCAGGCTCCCCCGTCCCTGGGATTCTCCAGGCAAGAATTCTGTAGTGGGTTGCCATTTCCTCCTCCAATGCATGAAACTGAAAAGTGAAAGTGAAGTCTCTCAGTTGTGTCTGACTTGTAGTGACCCCATGGACTGCAGCCCACCAGGCTCCTCCGGCCATGGGATTTTCCAGGCACGAGTACTGGAGTGAGGTGTCATTGCCATCTCCGCTTAAGAATTCTGGTACTACTTAAATAGAAGTGGCAACAGTGGGTAACCTTGCCTTGTACTATCTTAGAGGAAAAGTTTGTCTTTTTCTTCATTAATTATGAAGTCGTGTGTGCCTGTGCTCAATCCCTTCAGATGTGTTCAGCTCTTTGTGACCCTATAGATTGTAGCCCACCAGGCTCTTCGGTCCATGGGGATTCTCCAGGCAAAAATACTGGAGTAGGTTGCCATGTCTTCCTCCAGGGGATCTTCCCAACCCAGGGGTTCAACCCGTGTCTCTTATGTCTCCTGCCTTGGCAGGCAGGTTCTTTACCACTAATGCCACTTGTGAAGCCCTGATTATGATTTTAGCCATGGGCTTTTCATGTATGGATAATGTGCCTAAGTTCATTCCTTCTATACCTATTCTGTAAGAGATTTTTTTTTATCATTAGTCAATGTTGAATTTTGTTAAAAAATTTTTCCCGCACCTATTGAGATTACCATTTTTCCATTCTGTTAATGTCTGTGTAATGTATCATTTATTTTAAAAGCTCTCCAGTACTGTTTCAAACATTTTTTTTTTTCAAACCTCAAGAACCCTGACCAAGTGTTAAGGCTGGTTGCAGTATTATGGAATAAAAATTAAGTGACAGCTTAATCAAATGTAAGTAGAATCATTGATGCATATATTTTAGTTGAGGTATAGAAACAGAAATAGACATAAGCTATTTTACATATGTTCAGGCAATGTCAACGAAAGTGGCTACAATCTGTCCAAAGATAATCATTGAATTTGTCTTGTTTGGGAAGTTTTTCACTATGGAAAAAAAAAAAAAAAAAAAAAGCCTTAAAGTTCATAAAATACAGAGCACGAAATGTGCCATTAAATAAGTAACATCTACGCAAACTGATTGTTCATACAAGGATTAACATTTTGGCTTATGTTTAGGTTATATACTGACTAGGCCCATTTGACATTTTATATCACTTTTAAGCAGATTTCTACCAAATTGTAAATAAAGTGATTTTGAAGCCACAATGTGGATTTCTTGTCTAAAAGAAGTAATGTTGCAGATTTCTGTGGTGTTCTTCTTAGATCCCCCAACAAGACTGAGGTTCCATTCCTCCATCTTCTGGGAATATTGATGAATGACAGTTTTAATCTCAGTTCTCCAGGAATTGCCCTCAGTCCCCAGCGTATCAGGTATCAAGGTAGCCTGTAACCCATAACTGTTTAAGCACAATTGGAACAGATAGAGGCCCAAAGGTACTTGACCTCTCACCACGTCCTCTGCCTGCCTTTTGCCTGTGGACAACTTTAGTCAAAGAATAAGTTTAATCAGAGAAATGAGAACATGTAAAAACAAAGGAAAAGGGCCAAAGGAAACTAAATAATAATAATGTAATCATTAAGCATAGTCAAGGATCTTTAGTTCCTTCTCAAGGACTATAGATAATATTCTGAGCCATATCCTGTGAGCTGTCTTATAGATAATGAAACCCCAGGTGAAAGTAGTTAATTACATGATGACCAGACTGTATGCAGGACAGGAGCTGCCACAATTCTGAGAATTGGCTGCAAAGAAATGGGAACAAACGGACCCTGAAACTAAAGATTAACTGAATCTAATACAACCAAGATGATCCTGGTCAGACTACTTACAATCAGTTTGAAGATAACTCATAAATGACTGTGCTGTTTCTGCATGTAGTGCCCCCTCCCCCTGACCTCTGTCTATAACAGCTCTTGCCCCACTGGTTGCCAGTAGGCAGGGGGAGTTGGCCTTTAGACAGTTGTCTGCTACCCACTACCTGCAGTGGTCAGCATCTGAAATAAAGCTAACTTTCCTTTCCACCAACCTGGCCTGTTTATTGACTTTGGGGCAGTGAGCAGCTGGGCCCCATGTACTCTTTCGGTAACACAATGCTTGCTTTACCACAAAATACAAAATCTGATTTATTTTCTCTCTTCCATGCTGGGCACACAGATTTTAAAACAGATAACATCCAAAAACAGAATAACTCTTGAAATAGGACTAGAAATCCATATAAGATACACAAGCCAAACTTGGATTCAATTATACCACTGGGGAGACATAAAAATGCCTATTTCAGAAATGTCATATACAGAAGAACAGATGTTTCAATAATAGTTATCAAACAGACTTCATGTTTATAGTACACACAAGTATTAGCTCCTCTTGTCTAAAAAAATAAAAAGATAAAACATGCCAAAGCACTTGAATAAAAGTAAATACACACATTTATTTTCTTTCAACCTTAGAATCTGCGAGTTGCATGCTGCCTACTCTAATTGATCATGAAAAACTCAAATCTAGAAGGCTGTTGTCAGAACCAGTCAATACTTCCACCCCTTTATAAAATAATTATGAGTATTTGTAAAGCTTAATTACAGGACACTATCTACTTAAAGTCTGAGGTAATGTACAATTAAATATCATGATTACTAAAGTTTGCTTGTTTATATTGAAAATATAAAGAAAGAAATTTCAGTACATATTATAAATCACATCATTTACTACCACACTCTAATAATTAGTTGCCAGAGCATTATTTTTTTCCAGGGAGGATTGAGAAATACATGTATATCTCAAAAGTCAAATAGAAAACTTACCTGTAACTATGTTTAAGGAAATATAGCTTTAAATAATTTCAACCAATTTACCTTTTCTTCTTTATGACATGAAGCCATTGTCTGTTTTGTTCCCTAGATAGTTCATGTATATAACAGTATCTAAAAGTTTATCTCCATGATTTCTTGAATATGGGTTCACCTATCAGCTTTTAAGAAAATTTTATAAAATTGAATATAAGCTAAATTTATTAATGAGGTAAGTGATCAGCCTAAGGGGTTGATTAACAATGAATGCTTGAGTTATGCTTCAGATTTGCCTGTACTTTTAATGAAGTTTAATAAAACTGCATCAGTTAGCTCTTGTTACATAAAATTACTCAAAACCCTCAGGCTTATAACAACACTCATTTTTTCTAATGCATTTTCTTGTCACTGGGGTTTTGCTGTTTAAGACAGGTCTTGGCTGGGACAGTTCAGTCATGACTCATGGCTTTCCTCCTCCTGGGTGTGTGATCCTCTCATGGTGATGTAAAAAGTGCAAGCAAACTAGTGGCAACTCATAAGATGTCTTTAGGCTGCAGCTTGGATTTAGTGCACTAGAAATTCAAATACTTGCACATATCATTGTCTTTAGCAAGATACTGGGCCAAGCCCAGTGCCAAGAGTTTCTGCCCACAGTGAGGCTATGACAAGGCTATGGATACAGGGAAGAGAGAAGGATCATAGTCAAGAATCCTGCCCATCATGCATACATGCAAGTAACAGCAAAAAAACTATCATCACTCCACTATTATTATTATTATTATTATTTAATGCAACAGAGAGTAGAGGGCTTTTACTACATTGGTATTAGTTACACATTTTATAATCTTAGGAGTACAAACTCTTCCCTAAAAATATAAGTACTTGAAACCCTGATAACTGGTATGTATCTTATTTTTGATGTTGAAACAAGAGATTGTGAACAATTTTATTGTATAAAAATTTACTGGAGTTAATTATTCACTCAACAAAATTACTGGAGTTCTCTCCATGATTGGCATTTACTAGAACATGTGACCACAAGGGCTTATAGAGTAGATAGCCTTACTGTGTCCTATTGGAGAGCAGTCTAAGGAAGTCTGTATGGAATAAAAGACAACACAAAGTATAGGGAAGAGAGTAAGGGCAACTATATCCCACTTTAAGCATGAGGTAGTTAAGAAAGGTAAGTCAAACATTTATCACATTTGAGTTTTAGAAGCAGTTATAATATTTCAACATTCCTAGTGTTTCAATACAATCTAATGGAAGGCAGACAATATGCATGTCTACAGTAAAGCAAGGTTAGAATGCATAATGGCATGTTTTAGAGCAACAGCATTGAGTAAGGAGAGAAATGGACAGTTTGATGATTATATAAGTGGAACAACCACCATGAATTTGTGACTGATTGGAAAGAATGAAGGACTGAAATTAGGTATGGCACTAGGGTTTAAATGCAAATAACAAAAAAATATTAGTAAGCGAGCTGGTATGGGAGAGGGTCCAAACATTTCATGGCAAATAGATGAGGAAACAGTAAGAGACTATTTTGGGGGCTCAAAAATCACTGCAGATGGTGACTGCAGCCATGAAATTAAAAGACGTTTGCTCTTTGGAAGAAAAGCTATGACAAACTTAGCATATTCAAAAGCAGAGACATTAATTTGCTGACAAAGGTCCATCTAGTCAAAGCCATGGTTTTTCCTGTAGTCATGTATGGATGTGAAAGTTGGACTATAAATAAAGTTGAGCACCAAGGAATTGATGCTTTTGAACTGTGGTGTTGGAGAAGACACTTGAGTGTCCCTTGGACTGCAAGGAGATCAAATCAGTCAATCTTAAAGAAAATCAGTGCTGAATATTCATTGGAAAGACTGGTGCTAAAGCTGAAACTCCAATACTCTGACCACCTGATGTGAAGAACTGACTCGTTGGAAAAGACACCAATGCTGGGAAAGATTGAAGGCAGGAGGAGAAGGGGATGACAGAGGATGAGATGCTTGGATGGCATCACTGACTCAAAGGACATGAGTTTGAGCAACCTCCAGGAGTTGGTGATGGACAGGGAAGCTTGGCATGCTGCAGTCCATGGGGTCACAAAGAGTTGGATACAACTGAGTGACTGAGCTGAACTGAACTAATAGGAGAAGGTGGTAAGTTGATGAGATGTTATTTGATGATATAGGTATAATTCAATGTTTCCTAATGGAATTTCAAATAGATGTTTTCATAAGCTATTAGATATCTTGATTTGGACCTTATGAGCATGACTGGGACTGAGACTATAGATTCAGGGCTCACAGAATTGTGTACAAAGAAGCCAAGAAAAAAATGAATAAAATGCAAGAGGTGTGTACCAACTGGGATGAGAAAAGGAGCTTGAGAAAATCATGAAGTCCAGCAAGATTAAAGGGACAGACAGAAGCTGTAAATATGATTCATAAAATAGAGATAGGAGAAATAAAGAGGATATAGTTCAGAGATAGGAGAAATAAAGAGAATATAGTGATGCTCAATGTAGGAGACTTGGGCTCAGTTCCTGGGTTGGGAAGATCGCCTGGAGAAGCGAGAGGCCACACACTCCAGTATTCCTGGGGTTCCCTGGTGGCTCAGACAGTAAAGAATCCACCTGCAATGGGTGAAACCTGGGTTTGATCCCTGGGTTGAGCAGATCCCCTGGAGGAGGGCATGGCAACCCACTTCAGTGTTCTTGCCATGGAGAATCCCTGTGGACAGAGGAGCCTGGTAAGCTACAGTCTGTGGGTTTGCAAAGTGTCAGACATGAATGAGAGACTAAGGAAAGCACAGTGATGCTTAGTTTTCTGTTTCATTTTATCTGCAGGTCCTCTTGCCTTGAATTCAGTTGAGATCAAAGAAAAAAAAAAGTTAAACTCCTATTTACTAAAAAAATCAATTAAATCAATTTTCTTATTTATCTTTAAACTATCTTGAGTACGTCTGGAGGTGTAGGTCCGCCCCGGTCTAGACCAGGGGATCTGCCGGGCCTGAGGCCGAGTTCCACCCTGGCTTCCCGGGATGTCGGTGGCTTTCGTACCGGACTAGCTGAGAGGGAAGGCAGAAGTCAATCAGGAGACTATCCAGCGGCTCCTGGAGGAGAATGACCAGCTGATCCGCTGTATCGTGGAATATCAGAACAAAGGCCGGGCGAATGAGTTCGTCCAGTACCAGCATGTGTTACACAGAAATCTCATTTATTTGGCTACCATCGCAGATGCCAACCCAACCAGGGCTTCAAAAGCAATGGAATAGTCTTCCAGTTGGCTGTTGTGAGGAGTAATTGAATGTGATCTATTTCCTATGAAATGGATTTTTGCCAGCTCAACTGCTTAGAACGTGAATGGAACCTCTGTGGCTCTTCTAAAAATGTGAAAATGTGAAGAAAGCTACTAACTTAACCATATTCTCAGTATAAATACTTAATAATTAAGTGGATTCCCTCAATTAAGTTGACTCCAAGTGTCCTCCATCCTGAAATAAGTGTGTTTGGATAACAGAGATATAATGGGCATCTTCAAGTCAACCTTTTTAGTTTCAATCTGAAGAGGAAACTGAGCAGGTATTGGGCGATCAGCAGAAAGTGGTGAGACTTTCCACTGAGACACTGCCAAATGGACGTGTGACTGTTTCTCCCTCCTGCCAGTTTGTGGTGGTGGACCCCTGACTGCTGTTTTCATGTTGCCTTGAAATAAAGCTTGCCTTTCCAAAAATAAATAAATAAATAAATAAACTATCTTTAGTTACCATGATGTTCCTTCCTTTGATATATACATATTAAGATAGGAGTCACCAGTTTTGTTGGAATTTCAGAATCTCTTTGGGTTAGTGTTAAAACCATGAGCCTTTGTTAAGTGTTTTCTGCCAGCCTGTGGTGTGGCCACTGGAGCAGCTAGTCTATTCTTGTCATTGACCAACTGCCCACTACCTTAGGTAGGCATTGTCTACATAAGGTAGATTCTCAGGGTAAATTATTTTCTTCCTCAAGCTTTATTGAACTATAAGTGACAAATAAAATGGTCTATATTTAGCTTTCAGAATGGGAGAAAATAATAGCAAATGAAGCAACTGACAAACAACTAATCTCAAAAATATACAAGCAACTCCTGCAGCTCAATTCCAGAAAAATAAACGACCCAATTCAAAAAATGGGCCAAAGAACTAAACAGACATTTCTCCAAAGAAGACATACAGATGGCTAACAAACACATGAAAAGATGCTCAACATCACTCATTATCAGAGAAATGCAAATCAAAACCACAATGAGGTACCATTGCACGCCAGTCAGAATGGCTGTGATCCATAAGTCTACAAGCAATAAATGCTGGAGAGGGTGTGGGGAAACGGGAACTCTCTTACACTGTTGGTGAGAATGCAACCTAGTACAGCCACTATGGAGAACAGTGTGGAGACTCCTCAAAAAAGTGGAAATAGAACTGCTGTATGACCCAGGAATCCCACTGCTGGGCATACACACCGAGGAAGCCAGAATTGAAAGAGACACGTGTACCCCAATGTTCATCGCAGCACTGTTGATAATAGCCAGAACATGGAAGCAACCTAGATGTCCATCAGCAGACGAATGGATAAGAAAGCTGTGGTACATATACACAATGGAGTATTACTCAGCCATTAAAAAGAATACATTTGAATCAGTTCTAATGAGGTGGATGAAACTGGAGCCTATTAAACAAAGTGAAGTAAGCCAGAAAGAAAAACACCAATACAGTATACTAATGCTTATATATGGCGTTTAGAAAGATGGCAATGATAACCCTGTATGTGAGACAGCAAAAGAGACACAGATCTATAGAACAGTCTTTTGGACTCTGTGGGAGAGGGCGAGGGTGGGATGATTTGGGAGAATGGCATTGAAAGATGTATAATACCATATAAGAAAAGAATCGCCAGTCTAGGTTCAATGCAGGATACAGGATGCTTGGAACTGGGGCACTGGGATGACCCAGAGGGATGCCATGGGGAGGTAGGTGGGAGGGGGCTTCAGGATAGGGAACACGTGCACACCTGTGGTGGATTCATGTTGATGTATGGCAAAACCAATACAATATTGTAAAGTAATTAGCCTCTAATTAAAATACATAAATTTAAATTAAAAAAAAACTAAAAAAAAAAAAGTCATTCTCCATTTTAAAATAAATAAATAAATAAAGTGCACAGGCTTCCCTGGTGGCTCAGACTGTAAAGAATCTGCCTGCAATGAGGGAGAGCAAGGTTTGATCCCTGGGTCAGGAAGATCCCCTGGAGAAGGAAATGGTAACCCACTCCAGTATCCTTGCCTGGAAAATCCCATAAACAGAGGAGCCTGGCATGCTGCAGCCCATGTTGTCGCAAAGAGTTGGACATGACTGAGCAACTAACATTATTCACTAGTGTGCTGTGTGATGTTTTGGTATATGTATACATAATGATAACCACAATCAAGTCAATTTCTATATCCACCATTTCATGGACTGACCTGCTGCGTATGTGTGGTGAGAATGTCTAAGATCTACTCTCTAAGCAAAAGTCAAGTATACAATACAAAATTATTAACTGGAGTCACCATGTTGTACATTTGATCTCTAGAATGTATTTACCTAATAACTGAAAGTCTGTTCCCTGTGACGGACATTTCTTCATTTCCCTGACTCCCCAGTCCCTAGCAATACATGCTCTACTCTGTTTCCTATGAGTTTTCTTTTTAGATTCCACTTAAGAATGAGATCATACAGAATCTGTCTTTTGATGCCTGGCTTATTTAAATTACCATAAGGTTCACCTTTTGCATTGTTGCTAAAGGCAGGATTTCCTTCTTTCTCATGGCTGACTAATATTCAAAGGCCTTCCCCAGTAGCTCAGTTGGTAAGGAAGTTGCCTGCAGTGCAGGAGACCTGGGTTTGACCCCTGGGTTTGGAAGATCCCCTGGAGGAGGAAATGGTAACCCACTCCAGTATTCTTGCTTGGAAATCCCATAGACAGAGGAGCCTGGCGGGTACAGTCCATGGGGTCACAAGAGTCGGACATGACTAAACCACCACCATACCATTTTTATTCATTCATCTGTTGATGAACACTTCAGTTGTTTCCCTGTCTTAGCTATTGTGAATAAGGCTGCAATGAGCATAGACTTCAGATATCTCTTAAAGGTACTCATTGTATTTCCATGGGCTATATACTCAAAAGTGGGATTACTGGATCTCATGGTAGGTTTTATTTTTATTTTTATTTTATTTTTTGAAGGACCTCCATACTGATTTTTCATTCTGGCTGCACAAGTTTACATTCCACCAGCAGGGTATAAGAATTCCCCTCCTTTCACATCGTTGACAGCACTTATTAACTGTCTTTTTGATAATAGCCATTCTAATAGATGCAAAGTGACATCTCTCAGTATTTTCATTTTCCTGATGATTAGTGATGGTGAGTACCTTTCCATGTTTCTGTTTGTGTATCTTTTTGACAGAGATGTCTATTTATGTACTTTGCTCATTTTTAAAATGGGCTGTTAAATTGTTTTGCTCTTGAGTTGTATGTGTTCCTTATACATTTCTACTATTGCCCTCTTATCAGATATATAATTTATAAATATTTTCCATTGCATAAGTTTTCTTTTCATCCTGTTGGTTTTTTTGCTGTGTATAAGTGCTTTTGTTGCCTCTGCTCTTGGTGTCATATCCCAAAATATCACTGCATGGTGAACATCAAGGTACTTTTTCCTCATGTTTTCTTCTAGGAATTTTATGGTTTCAGGTTTTACGTCTTCAATCCATTTCAATTTCATTTTCTAGTTGGTGTAAGATAGAGTTTTACCTTAATTCTTTCATATGTGGATATTCAGTTTTACCAACACCATTTACTGAAGTGTCCTTTCCTCATTTTGTCTTCTGATACCCTTGTCAAAGATTAATTGACTGTATAAGTGTGGATTTATTGCTGATCTATTATGTTCATGAATTTGAAGAATTAATATTGTGAAAATGTCCATGTGAACCAAAGAAATCTACTGATTCCATATAATCCCTATCAAGACTGCAATGGCATTTTTCACAAAAATAGAAGAAAAAAACTACAAATTAATAGAATCACAAAAGACCCCACCATAGCCAAAGCAATCCTGTGAAAGACAAACAAAGCTGGAGGCATCCCATTTCCTGATTTAAAACTATACTAGAATCAACAGGGTAAATTTTAAGACTTTAAAGGCAATAGATTTACACCAAAAGTCTGAGAGATTTGAAAATAGAAAGTAATTACTATAGAAGTCACATATCTTGAAATTTCTCATGTTTCTATGTCTAGTAGCTGTCTGGTTATATTCAAGGCACTCTTGATTCTACCTAAACATTGTATTTCACTCTGATAAATGATGGAATCTGGGGCATTTACATTCACCTCATTCTGAGCGTATCACAGTGATATCATTTCATGCGAGTCCAACTGGCTACAAGCCAAACCTGATACCAAGGAAGGGAATCCATGTATTGAAAAATTCTTCATTACAGGGAAAATAATTAACTAAAATACACCCAAGGTCACTTTAGCCACTAAGCAACAAATTACCTTGGTTTTGTAAAAAGATAATATATGAACAATATTATTTTCAAATGATGTGCATTTTCCTCAGGGTCTAATCTAATGGGTTCCTTAACCGATTTTAATTATTGATCACCACAGCTGGTTTTTCTTCTCTTTATGACCAGAGTTCACTCCTGGATTGTGCTGCCTAATGGAGTCTCACTGTCAAGAAAAAAAAAAATTTTGTAAAGTGTGTATCTTCCAGTTTCCAGTTCAAGTCACCATATACCTCTATGGCACTACCAGTTCCAAGGATCTCTGCCCAGGTTCTGATTTTTGGTTGTCCTCATGCCTACTTTCCCATACCCTAAGGACCTCCCAGAGAAGGCAACGGCACCCCACTCCAGTTCTCTTGCCTGGAAAATCCCATGGACAGAGGAGCCTGGTAGGCTGCAGTCCATGGGGTCACGAAGAGTCGGACACGACTGAGCGACTTCACTTTCATGTTTCCCTTTCCTGCATTGGAGAAGGAAATGGCAACCCACTCCAGTGTTCTTGCCTGGAGAATCCCAGGGACGGGGGAGCCTGGTGGGCTGCCATCTATGGGGTCACACAGAGTCGGACACGACTGAAGTGACTTAGCAGCAGCAAGGACCTCAATTAAGCAAAAGGGAACCTGCTTATTGAAGTGCTGCAAGTAAGTGCATTTTTAAACATTTTTTCTTACCACGTATTTTATAACTACATTTTTGAGCTTTGACTTTCATTGCATGCTGTATATACTCTCCTTTTTGTATCGAGTATGACTGATGCATCAACTTAGCATTAGAAGAATTTTTCAAAGCACCTTCAACCATCTTCTCAAGGGAAGAAGCTGTCATACTTTCAATCATAGACAAAATTGAAAGAAATATTATCTGCTCTGCTGCAGATTTCAACCATTACCTGGATTTCCTAAAAACAAGTAATATTTAGTGAATGTTTTGTATTTTCCAGGCACTGTTCTTATTATTTTACATGGACTATACAATGAATTTCACCAAGTAGCTCTACATATTTGGTACTGTCTTTCCCCAAATTTTATAGAAGTATTAAGACTCATAAAAGTTAAATCATTTGCTAAATGTAATACAGTCAATAGTCAGTGGAAGCAAAATTTGAAACATATTTTCATCTTAAGTAATATGTAATAGTGCCTTTTTCTATACTTAAAAAAATTTTTTTGGCATCAATTGCTTAAAATATTTTAGAAAATTATGCCGACATTTATTTATTAAATAAATACATTTATTTATTAAATACAGGTGGACCATGTGCCTCCTGAATTTTAATTCATCCATTCTATACCCCTTTTATTTTTTTTAATTTTTACAAAATAATTGAGATTTTTTTTCTTATATTCTTCAAATTTATCAAGATATTAGCATATTAACACATCTTGCAAATAGAGGTCACACAAGCCCAGGTGGAGCTAGTGGTAAAGAACCTGACTGCCAACGCAGGAGACGTAACAGATGTGAGCTAGATCCTGGGATAGAGAAGATCCCCTGGGGGAGGGAATGGTTACCACTCCTGTATTCTGGCCTGGAGAATCCCAGGGATGGAGGAACCTGGTGGGCTACAGTCCATGGGGTCGCACTGAGTTGAACATGACTGAAGCTACTTGGCACACAGCAAGCTCTTTGATAAGTTCAGTATCATGCAATATGCACATTACTACTACTACTACTACTATATCACTTCAGTCGTGTCTGACTCTGTGCAACCCCACGGACTGCAGCCTACCAGGCTTCTCCGTCCATGGGATTCTCCAGGCAAAAACACTGGAGTGGGTTGCCATTTCCTTCTCCAATACATGAAAGTGGAAAGTGAAAGTGAAGTCACTCAATCGTGTCCGACTCTTAGCGACCCCATGGACTGCAGCCTACCAGGCTCCTCCGTCCATGGGATTTTCCGGGCAACAGTACTGGAGTGGGGTGCCATTGCCTTCTCCCAATATGCACACAGTATATTTAATTATACAAATGTTCAAGAATACTTTCCTGGTGACTCAAATGGTAAAGTATCTGCCTGCAATGCAGGAGACTCAGGTTCATTCCCTGGATTGAGAAGAGCTCCTGGAGAAGGAAATGGCAACCCATTCAAATATGCTTGCCTGGAGAATTCCAAGGATAGAGGAGCCTGGAGGGCTATAGTCTATGGGATCGCAAAGAGTCCAACACAACGGAGTGACTGATGCATCAGGAATGCTAGATAAATATTATTTGTTTGTATTCCTACTTTAACATTGATGAAAACACCATTATTTTATCTTCATCAATGCTCTTAATAAGGTGTCTGAAAAAATCAAACTGAAAAAACCATGACTAACTGTTGTTGATGTGAGTCTCAGTGAACTCCAGGAGTTGGTGATGGACAGGGAGGCCTGGCGTGCTTCGATTCACGGGGTCACAAAGAGTCGGACACGACTGAGCGACTGATCTGATCTGATCTGAACTGTTGTTGATGTTCTTAAAGATAGAGATGAAAAAGTAGATAACAGAAGTATCAGAAGGCCTTTTTTCATTGCCAGAAAATTATATATGCAATTTTTCAGTATGCACTAAATATTTATCTACCTATATATCTGTCACTGTGTTTCAGTAGGCCTCCAGGAAGTAATGACATCATCATCATCATTATCGTAGGCTAAAAACCAAGGTGCCATTAGGCTTTGTTCCTCAAGGATGGGCTAGTATACCACAAGTTACATTTGTCAAATGCTTTTAATAATGCTGCTTTTAGCTAATTTTCTCTTCATATGATAAAATAAAAATAAAAATATATAGTCTCAGAAGTAAACATTAATTTTCAGTTCAAATATTGTTCTTTAGAAATGTATACTACATTTTCTTATATATATATGTATATATATATATATATGTATATATATATATGTATATTTGCCTTCAAGAGTTTGTAATGTCATTATTCAATTAAATTTCTCCTAATTACACTATCCAACTGCTATTTTACAATGTATTGGAAGCAAAATTCCTATTTTGTAAATGGATAGGGCAAAGATAAACATGTAAGTAACTACATATCTTATGAAGAAGGATTTAAATCAATTATTTAATATGGATATAGAGGATAAAGAGATGATAAAGGGGGTTAGAAAAATGAGAATAAAGAGGAAAAATAAAATTTCAAACTGTACTAAATTAAAATAGGCATATTCATTATGATTCCATTTATTTACATATATATTTGTCTGTTTACGAATGTTTTGAAGATTCAAATATATTAAAAATTACAAGCGCCTAACTTATTTTCTAAGAAGTTTCAGAGAAATGTAAGAACTACATTTTAGTAAAAAGAATAAAATATATTTTAAAGAACACAGAAGAAGAAAAATATATAACTGGATAAATATATGCTGTATACCCTCATAAGGTACTAATTGGATAAATATATACTGCATACCTTCATAAGATACTAATTTTTGCAGTGTTCAGAATATCTACAATCATTTTACAGGATATGAAATTTATGTTGAGTCTTTAGTAAACAGCCATTTCATTCAGCTAAGGCAGGTCATAGGAAATCAGTGTAAGCACATGTTATACCTGTTGGATTAAAAAAAAAAGGAGTGATCTATGTTGGATCATTTTAGCTGATACATAGCAATGTACCAATGTGTTTTGACAAAGATGAAGCTTGTCAGAAAAAAGTTATCCTTTGGCCAAAAGTGAAAACTCCAATTTAAACAGAAAGAAAAAAAGCCATTTTATGAAAAATGTACTTATAAATTTAGTTTACTGTCTATAGAGGCCATTTCAAATCATGAACCCCCCCTTCACATTGGCATTATATGGACCTCTAATGTAACATGGGCTTCTGAGGTGGTGCTAGTGGTAAAGAACACTCTGGCCTGTGCAGGAGACTTAAGAGACGGGAGTTGGATCCCTGAGTCGGGAAGATACCCTAGAGTAGGAAACAGCAACCCACTTCAATACTCTTGCCTGGAAAATCCCATGGATGGAGGAGCCTGGTAGGCTGCAGTCCATGGGGTCGCTGAGTCAGACACGACTGAGCGACTTCACTTTCACTTTTCACTTCCATGCATTGGAGAAGGAAATGGCAACCCACTCCAGTGTTCTTGCCTGGAGAATCCCAGGGACGGGGGAGCCTGGTGGGCTGTTGCCTATGAGGTCGCACAGAGTCAGACACGACTGAAGCGACTTAGCAGCAGCAGCAGAGGAGGAACGGGCTACAGTTATGAGGTTCACAAAGAGCAGGACACAATTAAAGTGACTTGACTCACAAACATGATGCCACATATCAGAAATAGACATTGCTTGAAACTAGGTAAGAAAATAGATGTTACTCTGTGCAAACATTTCCCTGATAAAAGAAATGATTATCCGTGTACAGATAAGAAGGGAAAAAATACAACCTAGGGGCTTCCCAGGTGGCACTAGTGGTTAAGAGCCTGCCTGCCAATGCAGGAGACATGAGACTGCAGTTTGATTCCCTGGTCAGGAAGAGTCCCCTGAAGGAAGGCATGGCAACACACTCCAGTATTCTTGCCTGGAGAATCCCATGGACAGAGGAGCCAGGTTGGCTACAGTCTATAGCGTTGCAAACAGTTGGACAGGACTGAAGTGACTTACCACATACATGCAAGGAATATGTTTTAAAAAATAGGAACCAGGTGAGGGTTTAAAAACAAAAACAAAAACAAAAAACCTTGCATCAAAATGATCAGTGGAGTTCATTTAATTCTACATTTAAGGAAATAAAGGTTGAAGATGAAATAACAGAAGACCATAATTCATTTTATAATGTTCTACTGTTTTCATACTGGGTTTCCCAGTGACTTGGTGGTAAAGAATCTGCCTGCCAATGCAGGGCATGCAGGAAGCAAGCGTTTTGATCCCTGGGTTGGGAAGATCCCCTGGAGTAAGAAACGGCAACACATTCCAGTTTTCTTGCCTGAAAATTCCAAGGATAGAGTAGTGGGCTAGAGTCCATAGGGTTGCAGAGTCAGATGGGACTGTAAAGAGGTAGACATAACTTATCAACTAAACAACGATAGTGATTATTTTAAATTATTCTATTGGAAAAAACCTTGAGAAACCTGTATGCAGGTCAGGAAGCAACAGTTAGAATTGGACATGGAACAACAGACTGTCTCCAAATAGGAAAAGGAGTATGTCAAGGCTGTATATTGTCACCCTGATTATTTAAGTTATATGCAGAGTACATCATGAGAAATGGCTGGGCTGAAGGAAGCACAAGCTGGAATCAAGATTGCCGGGAGAAAGAAATATCAATAACCTCAGATATGCAGATGACACCACCCTTATGGCAGAAAGTGAAGAAGAATTAAAGAGTCTCTTGATGAAAGTGAAAGTGGAGAGTGAAAAAGTTGGCTTAAAGCTCAACATTCAGAAAACTAAGATCATGGCATCTGGTCCCATCACTTCATGGCAAATAGATGAGGAAACATTGGAAACAGTGTCAGACTTTATTTTTTTGGGCTCCAAAATCACGGCAGATCGTGATTGCAGCCATGAAATTAAAAGACGCTTACTCCTTGGAAGGAAAATTACAACCAACCTAGACAGCATATTAAAAAGCAGAGACATTACTTTGCCAACAAAGGTTCGTCTAGTCAAGGCTATGGTTTTTCCATATTGTCATGTATGGATGTGAGAGTTGGACTGTGAAGAAAGCTGAGTGCCAAAGAATTGATGCTTTCGAACTGTGGTGTTGGAGAAAACCCTTGAGAGTCCCTTGGACTGCAAGGAGATCCAAACAGTCCATCCTAAAGGAGACAAGTCCTGGGTGTTCATTGGAAGGACTGATGTTGAAGCTGAAACCTCAATACTTTGGCCACCTGATGCGAACAGCTGACTCACTTGTAAAGATCCTGATGCTGGGAAAGATTGAGAGCAGGAGGAGAAGGGGACAACAAAGGATGAGATGGTTGGATGGCATCACCAATGGACTCAATGGACATGGGTTTGGGTAGACTCTGGGAGTTGGTGATGGACAGGGCGGCCTGGGGTGCTGCGGTTCATGGGGTCACAAAGAGTTGGACACGACTGAGTGACTGAACTGAACTGATTGGAAGAATAAGATAAGAAGTACACATCAAGATTTGACGTTTATCTATGAATCTTATTTATTTCAAGCACACACTCAGCATAAATAATAAAGACTTTCTTGAGCTAAATTATATACGGTTAAACATATGGATTTTTTAAAAATAATTTAGTAAAAATCTTTACTTGTACAAAATACTTTGAGGAAAATATAATTTAGAGAAACTTCAAATAGCTTATTTAGAACCACTTATTAGTCTTTAATTAATATTTCTAATTCCTTCCTATTTAGTACTGCACAGGTGGGAATCCAACAGAAATAGGGGTAAATTCTTCTTCATTTTGTATTCTTTGTTATTCTTTTTCCATTAAAGTATGTTTATCTCTATAGAAGTAGTAGCTCTCTGTAGACCAAAGCTTTCCTCTCATATAATGCCTGCAATGATTTACTTTCCATCTTGCAAAGCAGTTATATTTTAATTCTTAAAAAACAAAAGATCTAGATTATGAAAACATTTTAATCAAATCTGAAAAAAAAACAGACTCCTAAAATAACATGTTCACATTATTTTGATTAATGAATGCTTGGATATATTTTATTATCTAATTTAATGATATTTTTGTGCTTTTTACCCTTGTGTTTTAAATCTTATTTTTTCTTGTTTCTGTGTTCTTTGCTGAGTTAGCTTGGATTATACATTATATTTCTCCAAAATACACTTTCACTCTTATCTCTATATCCCTCCAGCTTTCAAGTTATATTGATCTAAATAACAGCTTTATAAACTTTTATTCTTCATGTTAGAAAAATAAAGTCACATTACCACATAGAAAAATCTGCTTCTTCACCATAGCTTTTTGCCTTTTAATTACTTTAAAAATCAATTTTATTTCCACCTTCATGAAGAATATCCTAACTTTTTTCAGAAAAAAAATAAACAGTTAATTCTCTATTGTCTTCTATGTTTTACAGCTTTTTAAAATTTCTGTTGCTGTTTTAAAAACACTAAAGTTCTATTTTCTTCCTTAATGCTTCTTCTGTGATTTCCAATGGACATACAGCTCAGGCTTCATGTTTTAATCTCCTGACTCTTGAAGAGTCTTTCATGTTTTCTGGTGTTTCTGTCTGTGCTACATCTGTCAGGGGGTATTGTGTTTTCATAAAGTTTTAATGACACATTTGATTTTTGCTCAAATTTGGTGGGCCTACTTTTATGTGAAAGTCTTTTCTTGACCAAGCTTTTGGAGAATCAATAGTCAAGGATAAATTTATAATTAAAAAATTATTTTGTGGCGGCGGGGACCGGGGATGGTAGCAGAGGTAGTATAGGTTGTCACACAATGTGAACCATGTAAATTCAATCCCTCAAACACCCTGAAGCCCAGCGTTAAATATGGATCTGGAGATCCACAACAGATAGAGAAAAAGGTAATACATGATTTTATCACATCTAATCTCTGTGATAATAGGGAGAAATTTTGTTTCAGTTTTTCTTGTCTATCATATCATTAGAGGATTAGTTACAGAGTGAGTATTTAATTGCAATTTGCTGCTTTACAAGAAGTCAAAAATTTCTCAACTTTCATAATGTTACATTTTAATATTATTTTTAAAGACATTATTGAGGTGATCTCTCATATTGCCAGAACAGAAACTTCACCTGGTTAATTTTTCATATAATTATTGCTAAATCAATATTTACATATCCTTAGATAAAATTAATTTAAATATCATTATTGTACATATTGCACATACATATTTTACTTATTGTACACATGTTCTTATTACCATAAGATTATATTTTGAATTAAAATCTTATTTTTTAAAAATAAGAAAAGAAATTGAAAATACTATAAAATTAATCTATATAATTAATTCACAAAAGTTTCCTTGTTATATGAGATTAAGCTCTAGTCTGTTTTTTCCTATAATAGTTTACTGACTATGTACACTTTGTAGAAATATATCCTCATTAAGCTTGCATCAATAACTTTTCCAAAATGCTATGCATTTTATTTTATGGAGAAATAAAATTTCTTAAATCGACTTTAGATTATAATGATTTCTGTGTGCATTTTTGCATTGTGTGAGAATGCTACAGAATTAATAAACAGTGAGATTGGCTGTGGATTTCATCCAAATACTAATGATTGTTCACACGATTGATAAATTGAGAAATTACTCTTGGGAACTACATAGTACACTGAAGATACATATGTGAAAGACCCAAACCCTGCCTCAATCTCACAGAATATTTAAATGCAATTTTTAAAATGTAGTATGAATACCATTTATTTTTCCCCCAATCATGGTGAAAATACTATTATCTCTCAAATAATTTGTGTAACCCCAACAAAGAGAATGTATCCAGCCTAAAATTCTGATCTAAATCACAGAGAGACTGTGGCCAGGATTGTTAAATTTCCTGTCTAATGCAATAAGAATGATATTTGAAATAGTGTGTCACTCCTGAAATGCAAAGAAAATTGGAATTTTGCAATTTTCCCTTTCTGACTCTTCTCGACAGGACTGAAAAAGAGAACTGACTGTGTTCATATACTTCCTATATTTCTCTTTGTTGCTGTGAAAGAGAAGAAAGAATGAAAGGAAGGAAGGAAGGGAAGGGAAGGAAAAGAGGAAAACGGGTCCATTATTTAATCAATTAGGCATTATATTCAAAATAGAGAAACTCAGTTGGTTAGTTGAATGCTATAAATAAAGAAATACCCTAGTTGTCTGGAAAAACAAAATATTTATTTCAAGAATAGTCAAGCAAGAAATTTGAGAAGAGGAGATTGGCTTTTGATTTATTTCTCCTTTTATATATACATATCAACTAGATGTCACAGAGCAAAAAATCTAGTTATTACAGCATATTAATTTTTAAAACTACCATTCATACTATAGTAATATAGCCTAGGTAACCTAAATAATGTAGTTTTGAAACATGAAGGGAGTAACTATAAGGACATTACTCACTGCACTATTTCCAGTGCATTTGAAGCAACCATATTCTACTGTTATACTCCCAGCACACAGCAGAGGGCTCTAATAGTATTGATATAAAACCAAATACTGCATTCATAACTTGAGCAGAATATAGAAACAGATATTTATTAAACCCAATAGCAGAATATAAAAATAAAATGAAAAAGAAGTTATCATTTAAATTGATGTTCAAATGCAGTTCAGTGTTTTGTTTTTTAGAGTTGCATTATACCTGCTCAGGTTGCTTTTTGCCAGGATTTTCTTAGGCTTTAAAAACTGCAGATGGTGACTGCAGTCATGAAATTAAAAGATGCTTGCTCCTTGGGAGGAAAGTTATGACAAACCCAGACTATGTATTATTGAATAGCAAAAGTCTATATAGTCAAAGCTATAATTTTTCAGTTGTCATGTACAAATGTGAGAATTGAACCATAAAGAAGGCTGAGTGATGAAGAATTGATGCCTTCATATTGTGGTGCTGGAGAAGACTCTTGATAGTCCCTTGGACTGTAAGGAGATCAAAACAGTCAATTATAAAGGAAATCAATCCTGGATATTCATTGGAAAGACTGATGCTGAAGCTAAAGCTCCAGTAGTTTGGCCACCTGATGCAAAGAGCTGACTCACTGGAAAAGACACTGATGCTGGGGAAGACTGAAGGCCAAAGGAAAAGGGAGTGGCAGAGGATGAGATGGTTAGATAGCATAACCAAGTCAATGGACATGAGTCTGAGAAAACTCCAGGACACAGTGAAGGACAGGGAAGCCTGGCATGCTACAGTCCATGGGGTCACAAAGAGTTGGACACGGCTTAGTGACCGAACAACAACATTATGTGAACATTATATAGCTCTGGGAAGCAATGATGAGAGTGGCTTTTGATTCCTCCCTAAGTCACTTTTCCAGTATGACCATTAACAGTATCCTTATTATAGCAAAAATAACAGCCTGAAAGTGAATAGATTATAGCTCATAAATGAAACATAATTATTGAAATATTGGTATGCACAAAGCACTGGGCTAGCCAATGAATAAAAACAGTTATGAATAAAATACCCTACATTTTTGATTCAGTATAAATACTATTAGAAGGAAAATGTAAGACAAGGTAGAGGAACTGTCTTGAAAGAGATAAAGCTTAAGCAAGGTGCCAAAACAGTTGAAATGAGAAGAATCAGGTGAATTGTTTACTTAGGTGGGTCAATGGGGAAAATTATCATGAGGAGCTTTGGAGAGAGAGCAAAAAGCTTCTACCAGGCACAGCATCAGGGCAAACAGAAAAAACATGCCAGGAATTACAGACGCTTAGTTTAATAGAAGAGTAGTGCTCAAAAAGAATAAGACAGACATAAGCATCCTGAGTTACTTTGGGTTAATCTCATCAAGAATGAATAAACACCTTGATGAATCATTTTACTTAAAATCAGGATTCAGTTGGAGAAGGAAATGGTAACCCACTCCAGTATTCTTGCCTGGAGAATCCCATGGACGGAGAAGCCTGGTAGGCTACAGGCACGGGGTCGCAAAGAGTCAGACACGACTGAGCGACTTCACTCACTCACTCAGGATTCAGTATAACTTCTCCTGCTAAAATCAAAAAACTCAAAATTCTGCACATGTCAAGCTATCTTGAAGTCACTAGACAACCATGTACTCAAATATTCACATAAGAATCTCCGCTGGAGTAAACAGAAATTATTTTTATTACATCTGATACAATTTAACAATTGTCTAAATATTTTTGCTTTGCTATGGTGTCACAGTTTGATACCATAATCCTCATGAATATACAATGTCTCCATTATATTTTTCCTTAAATACATGATAGGTTTATAGCAAAATAAAGCCCAGCATTTTGTATATATTATTGGCTAAGTTTTGACAAGAAAGTGCCATGGAAACCATAATCCATTTAAATTTATTATTATTACTAATATGTTTTATAAGGGCAATTGCACTGTGTTTTCAGCTGAACAAATTCATTATTCATTTCTTGAGATGGGTGTTTCAAACTAGTCTCTCAAAATATGCATGGAACACAATATCTTAAATATTTCATTTAAAGCCACACTGTTGAGCACCTTTTTTTTTTTTTTCATAGCTTAGGCCTACTGTGGGGTTCTTACATATGTACTGCCTCCCCAAAAGCCAACTTGTCGTCCAGGGCTCCTTACCAATTTCTAAGATTCCAGGGTAATATTATAAACCTTTGATATTCCTTGCTGGGTGAGAGTAAAGGGTTGCTGACAACTGAGGCAGTGTTTTCAGTTTGGAAGCAAATCCTGTCCCACTGAAAATCACTGCTAACTCTTGGAAAAGTGCTCTCTCTAGTGTCATTATTTGGACCTACCTTGTGGCTCAGCTGGTACAGAATCCACCTGCAATGTGGGAGACCTGGGTTCAATCCCTGGGTTGGAAAGATCCCTTGGAGAAGGGAAAGGCTAGCCACTCTAGTATTCTGGCCTAGAGAATTCCATGGACTGTACAGACCATGGGGTCACAAAGAGTTGGACACGACTGAGTGACTTTCACTTCACTGATAAAGACAATTCAGTCTGGGTGAGCATAGAACTCCCCACTAATGACCAGTATGAAATACCAGAGGATAATTACCTGTGACATTTGGCCACTTTATCTTCCATATGCGTATTTAATTCAGTGACACAGGGTGCACATGCTGAGCTATCCAGTAGTCTTTATCCCGTGTGATGCAAAGGTCATTTCTAAGTTCTTGAAAAGTAACAGAAAATGTAATTCTAATACCCTGAGCCAAGTGGTAGCTCTAACAATGAATTGGCCAGTTAGGAAGTACTGAATATCTTAAATCTGGACTATCCAGGTAGAGGCTTTAGGAAGACACATGAAGTAAGCAGTGACCCAATATTTCTTTTCTGGAAAAGTGATTTTAGATAGCTGCTTTTAAGAAGGTTGGAAAAGAGTTGGTAGGAGTATTGAACTTTCTCTGAGTTATTCTGTGCACCTTCTTCTCATTTGCCATCATCTCCATTCTCCATTACTTTCTGTTTGCTATCTCATTAAACATACCTTGGTAGAATAGCCTCCTTTGTCAGCACAGCTTACACATAGGGCAAATTACAATAATGTTAATATGATTTCTCTTTTGCCTACTCTCCTGGAAGATAGTATATGATCCAACTGGTAAATAATTGCATAACTGCTTTCTACTTGCTAATGTGGTCACAGCTAACCCTATTCTAACGATATTGGAGGACGTTATGATCCACTACAGATTTTATTCATGAATGCACCAGCCAAATTAAATATTATGGACTCATGTCTTTTTCAGAGACATATTCTCCACCTGGAATGTAGCTGCTATCTTTAGACAATCAAGCCAGTCAAAACAAAATTTAAAAATCTAAGAAGTAATAATAAAAAGGTGCATAATTACATTATTCCCATAGCTTATTTCTATACCCCAATCCTTAAAGGCTTTTCAACAGTATCTCCCCCTTTTCTCCTCTCATATTCAACTGGGAGTCATGCGTCATTATAACTTTCAAGATGTCTTTCCCTTCTGAATTAAGGAACATATTTTGTTTTGTTTATTGAAACTTTCCATGAGACCACTGCATTAAGGGTGGTAAGGAACTTATTTTTTACATGTAATATTATGTTTCTTTGTCTATTTCTGTGTTTTAGTAGTAGTCTGTACCCTGACGGGAAGAACTATATCTAAGTGTGCCAAAAGAGATACTATTCTGTGTTCTTAATCTTAATGGGTTGGCAGTTTGTTCTCCTACATGATAAAATGTAGAACAGAATAATTGTTAATTCCAACATATTCTTCTATACTGCCCTAGAACTACTGATATGGGTTAAAATATATTCCACTTGTATGCTATTTTCAGATTCATAGTATTATCAAAACTTTTTAAGTTTAATAAAAAGACTAGATACATTGACTATACTCCACTTATTTATTTTTATTTTTCAATTTTTATTGAGATATGATTAACATATGATATATTAGTTTCACATCTACAACATGATGATTCAATATTTGTATTTATTGTAAAGTGATTACCATAGTAATTCTAGCTATACTTTACTAATTTTTAAATATCATTCACACAATAAATTTCTGGAACAATAGATGGAGTATCATTCCAATGATCCAAAGTTAGCAAAATGACTATACTATGAATTCTTTTCATACTGTGAATACCAGTACCAAAGATACCACTTTACCTGCCTCTAGAGAAACCTGTATGCAGATAAAGAAGTAACAGTTAGAATCAGATATGGAACAACAGACTGGTCCAAATTGAGAAAGGAGTATGTCAAAGCTGTGTATTGTCACCCTGCTTATTTAACTTATATGCAGAGTACATCACGTGAAATGCCAGGCTGGATGAAGCACATGCTGGAATCAAGATTGCTAGGAGAAAAATCAGTAACCTCAGATATTCAAATGACACCACTCATAACATAAAGTGAAGAGGAACTAAAGAGCCTTTTTCACTAAGGGTGAGAGAGGAGAGTGAAAAAACTGGCTTAAAATTCAACATTCAAAAATGAAGATCATGGTATCCAGTCCCATCACTTAATGGCAAATATATGGGGAAACAATGGAAACTATGACAGACTTTATTTTTGGGAGGCTCAAAAATCACTGCAGATCATGACTGCAGCCATGAAATTAAAATATGCTTGTTCCTTGGAAGAAAATCTATGACAAACCCAGACAGTGTATTAAAAAGCAGAGATTTTATTTTGCAACCATATAGTCAAAGCTAGGGTTTTTCCAGTAGTCATGTATGGATGTGAAAAACTGACCATAAAGAAGGCTGAGCACCAAAGAATTGATGCCTTTGAACTGTGGTGCTGGAGAAGATTCTTGAGAGTCTCTTGGAAAGCAAAGAAATCAAACCAATGACTCCTAAAAGAAATCAGTCCTGAATATTCATTTGAACAACTGATGCCTCAATACTTTGGCCACCTGATCCAAAGAGCCAACTCAATAGAAAAGACTCTGATTCTGGGAAAGATTGAAGACAGGAGGAGAAGGGGACAACAGAGAATGAGATGGTTGTATGGCATTAGTGATTCGATGCACATGAGTTTGAGTAGACTCCAGGAGATGGCTAAGGACAGAAAAGCATGGCATGCTGCAGTCCATGGGGTTGCAAAGAGTTAGACATGACTGAGCAACTGAATAACAATGAATTCTTACTCCATAAGAATTCTTTTTATTTTATTTTTTATATACATATATATATATATATATATATATTTTACTTTACAATATTGTATTGGTTTTGCCATATATCAACATGCATCTGCCATGGGTGTACACGTGTTCCCCATCCTGAACCCCCCTTCCACCTCCCTCCCCATACTATCCCTCTGGGTCATCCCAGTGCACCAGCCCCAAGCTTCCTGTATCCTGCATCAAACCTGGACTGGCGATTCGTTTCATACATGATATTAAACATGTTTTAAGCCATTCTCCCAAATCATCCCCCCATCCCTCTCCCACAGAGTCCAAAAGACTGTTCTATACATCTGTGTCTCTTTTGCTATCTCGCATACAGGGTTATCATTACCATCTTTCTAAATTCCATATATATGTGTTAGCATACTGTATTGGTGTTTTTCTTTCTGGCTTACTTCACTCTGTATAATAGGCTCCAGTTTCATCCACCTCATTAGAACTGTTTCAAATGTATTCTTTTTAATGGCTGAGTAATACTCCATTGTGTATATGTTCCACAGCTTTCTTATCCATTTATCTGCTGATGCAGAGAAGGCAATGGCACCCCACTCGAGTACTCCTGCCTGGAAAATCCCATGGACAGAGGAGCCCAGTAGGCTGCAGTCCATGGGGTCGCTCAGAGTCGGACAGGACTGAGCGACTTCACTTTCACTTTTCACCTTCATGCATTGGAGAAGGAAATGGCAACCCACTCCAGTATTCTTGCCTGGAGAATCCCAGGGACAGGGGAGCCTGGTGGGCTGCCGTCTATGGGGTCGCACAGAGTCGGACATGACTGAAGCAACTTAGCAGCAGCATCTGCTGATGGACATCTAGGTTGCTTCCATGTCCTAGCAATTATAAACTGTGCTGCGATGAACATTGGGGTACACGTGTCTCTTTCAATTCTGGTTTCCTCGGTGTGTACACCCAGCAGTGGGATTGCTGGGTCATAAGGCAGTTCTATTTCCAGTTTTTTGAGGAATCTCCACACTGTTCTCCATAGTGGCTGTACTAGTTTGCGTTCCCACCAACAGTGTAAGAGGGTTCCCTTTTCTCCACACCCTCTCCAGCATTTATTGCTTGTAGACTTTTGGATCGCAGCCATGCTGACTGGTGTGAAATGGTACCTCATTGTGGTTTTGATTTGCATTTCTCTGATAATGAGTGATGTTGAGCATCTTTTCATGTGTTTGTTAGCCATCTGTATGTCTTCTTTGGAGAAATGTCTGTTTAGTTCTTTGGCCTATTTTTTGATTGGGTCGTTTATTTTTCTGGAATTGAGCTGTAGGAGTTGCTCGTGTATTTTTGAGATTAGTTGTTTGTCTGTTGCTTCATTTGCTATTATTTTCTCCCATTCTGAAGGCTGTCTTTTCACCTTGCTAAGAGTTTCCTTTGTTGTGCAGAAGCTTTTAATTTTAATTAGATCCCATTTGTTTATTTTTGCTTTTATTTCCAATATTCTGGGAAGTGCGTCATAGAGGATCCTGTTGTGATGTATGTCAGAGAGTGTTTTGCCTATGTTCTCCTCTAAGATTTTTATAGTTTCTGGTCTTATGTTTAGATCTTTAATCCATTTTGAGTTTATTTTTGTGTTTGGTGTTAAAAAGTGTTCTAGTTTCATTCTTTTACAAGTGACTGACCAGTTTTCCCAGCACCACTTGTTAAAGAGATCGTCTTTTCTCCATTGTATATTCTTGCCTCCTTCATCAAAGATACGGTGTCCATCGGTGTGTCAGTTTATCTCTGGGCTTTCTATTTTGTTCCATTGATCTATATTTCTGTCTTTGTGCCAGTACCATACTGTCTTGATGACTGTGGCTTTATAGTAGAGCCTGAAGTCAGACAGGTTGATTCCTCCAGTTCCATTCTTCTTTCTCAAGATTGCTTTGGCTATTCGAGGTTTTTTGTATTTTCATACAAATTGTGAAATTATTTGTTCTAGCTCTGTGAAAAATACTGTTGGTAGCTTGATAGGGATTGCCTTGAATCTATAGATTGCTTTGGGTAGTATACTCATTTTCACTATATTGATTCCTCCAATCCATGAACATGATATATTTCTCCATCTATTAGTGTCCTCTTTGATTTCTTTCACCAGTGTTTTATAGTCTTCTATATATAGATCTTTAGTTTATTTATGTAGATATATTCCTAAGTATTTTATTCTTTTCATTGCAGTGGTGAATGGAATTGTTTCCTTAATTTCTCTTTCTATTTTCTCATTCTTAGTGTATAGGAATGCAAGGGATTTCGGTGTGTTGATTTTATATCCGGCAACTTTACTATATTCATTGACTAACTCTAGTAATTTTCTGGTGGAGTCTTTAGGGTTTTCTATGTAGAGGATCATGTCATCTACAAACAGTGAGAGTTTTACTTCTTCTTTTCCAATTTGGATTCCTTTTTTTTTTTTTTTTTTTCTGCTCTGATTGCTGTGGCCAAAACTTCCAAAACTATGTTGAATAGTAGTGGTGAGAGTGGGCACCCTTGTCTTGTTCCTGACTTTAGTGGAAATGCTTTCAAATTTTCACCATTGAGGATATGTTTGCTGTGGGTTCCCATAAAGTTGATCATCCACATATGCTATGTGATCCCCAAATTTTATTTCATATCAAATTTTAAAACTTTTTTTTTAACTAAAAATTAAAACAGAAGCAGTGTAACTGAACACGACTCTATGGATCCTTTCTGGGACAGACCCCTTTCCCCACGTCCTCCACCTGCCTCTTGTTTTTACAAACACCTTAACTTCTGAGGCCTTCCCCAAGTTCCAAAGAATAAATTTAGTCAGAGAAGAGACAAAAACAAAATGCTTCCTTTGCAGAAGCAAAGGAAATAAGTCATGCAAGAGAAACTAATAATAGTTTTGTCATTAAAAAATGTCAGGGACCTTTAGCTCATCCTCAAGGGCTATATATAACATTCTGAGCCAAACTCTTTAAGCTCTTTTGCCAATATTGAAACACCTACCAGGTGGAAGAAGTTAAGTGTATTTTACAAACAAGCATATCGACTCCAGAATGTTTGGAACCAGAAGGACTAGCTGACCAGAAATTTATGGCTCAGATAATGCTCCAATCACAAGTGAGACATGACCGCTATTTGGAACTGCATGATGGAGATCATCTCTAAAAATAGAAGATTACCCCCTGTCCAGCACATAGCCCATTCCTTTTTTTCTCTATATAGTCTCTGAACAAAACTTGGGGAGTTGGGAATTTGTTCCTTTGGACACAAATCCACCTTTTCCCCAGGTTGTCAGCTTCCTGAATAAAGTTATCTTCCCTTTTACCCAACACTTGTCTCAGTATTGGATTTTTGAGCATCTAGCATGCAAACTTGAGTTTGTAACAGTAGGGCACTTTATAGCATGCTGTACATGTCAAGTGGTTTTCCCAATTATATCAGAGGTGGTTTATATTACTCTTCCAATTTTAAAAATGAGCAAGTTAAACCATAGTAGGGGATCTTACTCATGGTCACTAAATTGGAAATTTCTGACATCTGTATACATAGTATGGTTTGATTACCTATTGAATTTGTACAGTATATCATTCTAGTTTTAATTATGAAGAATAAGTAAGCAATAATGTTCAGACATCTATGAGATAATTTTCACAATACTTCATTTTCAAACTTTTCACCTTGCCCACACTGTTCTTAACACAAATATTTTGGCTAAAATTCTTTAAATGTTTACTTATACCTTTTAACTGTGACATAGACAAGAGAATAATTGCAGTGTAACATACTATTCAATAACATAGGATTTTTGTTACCATGCTTTTAAGAAAAATAATATAAGGGAAGAATAACCCAACCCACTTCTAACCTGATTTTTGGCATATTAAATATGTTTTTCTTATGACTAAAGTAGTCCTCAGTATACATAGGGGACTGAATATCAAAATCCTTGGATGCTTAAGTCCCATAGGTGACCCTCTATAATGTGGAACCCAGGAATATGAAGAGCTGACTGTATATTTATTGAAAAAAATAATCTGTGTGTAAATGGATCCATGCATTTCAACCCCTGATGTTCAAGGGCCAACTGAACTCAAGTTTTAAGATTGGAGTCATAGTAATAAACATGAGTGAGTGAGTGAATTCGCTCAGTCATGTCCGACTCTTGCTACCCCATGGACTGTAGCCCACCAGCCTTCTCCATCCATGGAATTTTCTAGGCAAGAGTACTGGAGTGGGTTGCCATTTCCTTCTCCAGGGGATCTTCCCGACCCAGGGATCGAATAGCGGCATGTTAATAATTTGTTTGTATTACATTTTTAATCCAAAATATTTAAGATTGCAGAGGAAAGACAGAGAGATAAACACAATGCTGCTCTTGGATTTTTCCACACTTATTTCTTTGTTCCACTTTAAAAATGATTTAGAAATAACTGTTCAAGGGTTCATGGACTATAGATATATTTTATGACAGATGAATAAGCATAGATTTTGTAGTTGGCATGCCTGCTACTTTAACAAGCTTTCTTCAGTGACAGGCTTTTATAACCTTGGATGAAGTAAAACATTGTGAGGCACTACCTTATGCACCAAAATAAAACCTAAATAAGGATGTATCATTTGGGAAGGTGATACTCAATGAAGAAACATAGTAAAATCAATTTGTGGTGGCCATGAAAATTTGTTACTTAAGTCTTCACATGATTCATCGATAGCCTGAGCCACTGGTCCTGTGGATCCATGAATATGTTCCACAAGTTCCTCACCCAAGATGCTCCCTAGATATATAACCTTATTGTGATTCTTGGAATAAAGATATACAAACAATAGAAGATATTTACATGATAGCAAATACAATTAGAAAAGTATTGAAAAGAGGTAGCTGATTCTTAAAAGTCAACTTACCTCACTGTAAGTATATACCGTTCTTGCATTAACATTTTTTAAAAAATCATAGGAGATTGCACATTTGTTTTCTATAAAATTAAGATTTTCTTTATTGAAGCATGAAATAGTAAAACATCCCTATCTGCAAAGTTAAGAATTGTAAATAAAACAAAGCAGCGTTTTTCCTTATATAAATGTTTTTAAAGATTACCTATGAGTAGAGGTAAAGAGTAGTTAAAAATGAACTTTTATTCTACCTGTTATGAAAGTAAACAATTCCCAGAAACTTGTGTAATAACTCAAATATTTAACATATGTTGTGGTTGTTTAGTCACTCAGTCATGCCTATTCTTTTGCGACCCTGTGGATTGTAGACTTCAAGCTCCCTTGTCCATAGGATTTTCCAGGGAAGAATACTGGAGTGGATTGCCGTTTCCTTCTCTAGGGGCTCTTCCTGACCAAGGGATCAAACCCAGGTCTCCTGCATTGGCAGGTGGATTCTTTACACTGATTCACCTGCGAGGACCATCATACAATGTTGGATTGCCTTTGGTTGGATATATTTCCTAAACTAATCACAGCCATAATGGTTGTATTTCATGAGCATAGGTGGCTAGATTGTGAGTTCCAGAAACATTGCCGGAGAACATTACCTGCTGTGCTTCAATATGTAGTCTGAGCAGGTTGCAGATTTCTGCTGGTGCTATTTTCCTGAGCAGGACCAAATATTATCCATAGGTCCCTGTCTCCCATTGAGTCTAGAGCAATGGTTATCCTTTCTGGCATCAGAGATGGGTTTTGTGGAAGACAATGCTTCCTCAGACAGGGGGTATTGGGGGGCATGAAGGTTCAGGTAGTAATGCAGTAGTATGAGTGATTGGGAGCAGCAGATGAAGCTTTGATCCTTTTCCCCCACTCACCTCCTGTTGTGCAGTTCAGTTCCAAACAGGCCACAGAACAGTACCAGTCTGTGGCCTGGGACTTGGTGATCCCTCGTCTAGAGGTTTAGTGTTCTATGGGTGCTTTTCCAGATGTTTCCTTGAACCTTGAAAAATAAACTTTTCCCATGACCAAAACCAACTTTTGGTTTCCTTTTTGTCCTGAAATTATATTTAAAACTTTCTGGTAATAAAGTGAAAAAGAGATATGCCTTGTTTACCTAGAGTTTAGGTTATAAAAAGGAGAATTCATGATCTGTAATAACTATATATAAATCTAGTAAATAATATTAGTTTTATTCCTTTGGATAAAAAAATCACCTTTAGAATTAAAATAACTCTGCTAAATTTTATTTGCTTTGCTTTGAATACAAATACATATGCTTTTCATATATTTTAAACATCAAATCATAAATACTATGTTTGCATTAAAATTGTTCATCTACTTATGTTCCCACTTATTCCATTGTCCACTTCATTTTATAGATAAGTAGTATTTTCATGTAGTCTTCAAAAATTGTTTAAATTTAGATATAGTCAAACGTATATAATAATATTTTATATATAGTTTTCCACATTTTGATTGTAAAGGGTAATAAATTTAGCAGAGCCTATGCTATTTTGGCTGGTTTTATAAAGTGTTGGCAGACAAGAGACCATGCTGCCACAGGGTGACTGAAGAGATTTTAATATAGAGAGTATTTTAAAGGTAGATTAGTCAGGTTCTCCTGAAAAAAGGGAAAAAAAGTAGAAGCAGTAACAGATTTTATTTTTGGGGCTCCCAAACAACCACGGATAGTGACTGCAGCCATGAAATTAAAAGACGCTTGCTCCTTGGAAGGGAAGATATGACCAATTTAAACAGTGTATTAAAAAGCAGAGACATCGCTTTGCTGCCAAAGGTTCATATAGTCAAAGCTATGGTTTTTCCAGTAGTCATATACGGATGTGAGAGTAGGATCATAAAGAAGGATGAGCACGAAAAGATTGATGCTTTTGAATTGCGGTGTTAGAGAAGACTCTTGAGAGTCTCTGGGACAGCAAGGAGATCAAATCAGTCAATCCTAAAGGAAATCAGTGCTGAATATTCATTGGAAGGACTGATGCTGAAGCTGAAGCTCCAATACTTGACCATTTTGATGCAAAGAGCTGACTCATTTGAAAAGACCCTGATGCTGGGAAAGACTGAAGGCAAAAGGAGAAGGGAGTAGCAGAGGATGGGATGGTTAGATAACATCACTGACTCAATAGACAGGAGCTTTTAGAAGACTCCTGGAGATGTTGGAGAAACGAGTACTCGAGAAACCAAGCACCACACTTGGAGAGTTGGAGAACTTAGGTTTATTATCCCGGTGGGCCCAGAGAAGTTAACACTACAAGCTCTGAGTCTTGAGCAAAGGGATTACAGAGTTTTTATAGACAGACTGTAGTGGGCAGCACTACCTGTTTAATAGGCTGGTTTAAACTAAGGGGTTTCACGTGCATGGGAACAGTGGTCCAGATGGGGAGGGGGATGCCTAACCTGGACAGGCATGATTAAGTAGGTTTGCAGGGGTTGGGTGATTGCAAAAAGCAGGACAAGGGTGAGTGAGATAAACTCCAGTTCCTAGTATTGACCTATGTGATCCAGATATTGCAAGGGGCAAGGTGAGTTACAGAGGCAAAAGGAGGTAAAATTTTAACTTTTCCTCTTCAGAGACAGTGAAAGATAGAGAAGCCTTGCATGCTGCAGTTCATGGGGTTGCAAAGAGTACGACATGACTTAGTGACTGAACAAAAACCACCATAATAACAACCTGAAGAAAGGAAACCAGTAGGAGATAGATAGATAGGCAGGTAGGTAGGTAGATAGATAGACTGTTGTAGCCACGTATTCTGGGAAACAAACTCACTCAGAAGGACAATGCAGATAGTGGAGTGCAGTTTATTACACTGGCGGGCCCAAGGCAGAGTCTCATCTTAGCCAAGGACCGCGACCAGTTTTTGTGAAAACCTTATATACCTTAAGTGTACGTGCTCAAACCCACCTCCCCAAATTCTCTGAACTAGTCTGAATAAAGGAAAAGAAAAATACAACCAAAGTTAACCCTTGATTCATATGCCTTAAACCTAGGTAGTTAACAGTGGACAATTATCAAAAGGCCTGTGGTCATACCCCAATAAGCATAATAGAATTTATGATTCTATTTGGTTACACAGATAATTAGAGTATTCTCTTAGGCATGGGAGAGTCTAGGTATGAGTCCTGGGGCTCTTCCATCCAGGGGGTCTGGTTTACCAGTTGGTATGTCATTTCCATAGATACTGGGCATATAGCTCAAAGTCCATATTCCAGCCCAAGATGGAGACCTGCTTTCAAGATGGAGCCTGTTCTGTCTGTTTCTTCCTTCAAGATAATATATGAGAAGATTTATTGTAGGAATTGGTTCACACAGTTATAGGGGCCAAGAGTTCGATGATCTGCAGTCTATAAGAATGAGAAACAAAACAGGAAAGTCTGTGGTGTGAAATGAAAATAAGAAATGGCATAGCCATCAGTGATCTCTGGCCTTCAAATGTGAGTGAGGGTTCCCAAAACTGCAATCCAGTGGATGCTCTCACCCCGCATGGTGATTGCTGAGGAGCTGGGAGAATGCAAGAAGAAAGGTGAACAAGGAAACAGGATTAGCCCCAGATAGCTGAGGTACATATGAAAGGAATGGATTCAGTGAGTGCAGAGGCTTGCATCTTCCCATACATAGAATGATAAATTCCTTAACTTGGTACCTGATTTTTGATGTTCAGGCTCCTTGCTCCCTTTGTTGCAAACTTGTATATAGTCTGACTTCCCTCTCCTGCCCCCTTGAAGCTGTTTTCTCAGAACTACTGAGATGCTGTCTCCCGGACTTGGAGTCCTAAATATTCCCACAGAATAAAATAACTATCTATTTTCAGGTTGTGATTATATTTTTTAGTCAACAAGTGTAACTCATTTCCAGTCTGAAGGTCTGAGAAGGAGGGTGGGCAATGGTGTAAGTCCCTAATCTCAGTTTAAGAAGCCGAGAATCAACAGAACCAATATATGAGGGCAGGAAAAAATGGACATCTCAGCTCAAGTAGAGAGAGAGAAGGAAAGAACTTGCCATTTCTCCTCCTTTTTGTTCTATTCAGGCCCTTAATGGTGCCTGTATCAATGAGGGAAGATCTTTTTTACTCAGTTTACTGTTTCAAATGCTGATCTCTTCCTGAGACACCATCACCAATACATGCAGAAATAATGTTTTATTAGTTACCTAGGCATCCATTGGAGAAGGAAATGACAACCCACTCCAGTATTCTTGCCTGGAGAATCCCACAGACACAACAGCCTGGCGGGCTACAATCCATGGGTGGCAAGAGTCGTACACGACTTAGTGACTAAACGACCACCACCAGGCATCCATTATCCCATCTGGTTGATATACAAAATTAACCACCAAAAGGGTATTGATAGAGTTAATAGAATTCACAAGAGATTAAAAAATATCCAAAATTAGGAATACTGGGCAATTATTACCCTTGTGCGACACTTATTTTGTTCTGTTCAAAATGCTAATGAGCATACTTAGTCTATGCCAAATGCTACTTTGTGTGTGTGTGTGTGTGCACATACACCCACGCACATGCTCTCAGTCCTTTCTGACTCTTTGTGACTCTGGGCTGTAGCCATCCAGGCTCCTCTGTCCATGGGATTTTTCAGGCAGGAACACAGAAATGGGTTGCCATTTCCTCCTCCAGGGGATCTTGAACCTGGAGCTGAAAGCATGTCTCCTGTGTCCTGCATTGCAGGTGGACTTTTAACCTGCTAAGCCATCAGGGAAGCCCTCAAAATGCTACTAGATAGGATTAAATAAGACCAAAGGTCTTGTGGGTATTCTGAACAGGACCAAATGTCTGCTAACCACTGTTACCATCATTAGGTCTGAAGGGAGAGAGCAGTTTCTAGAACACAAGTGCAGGAGCCTTAATTTTTGTAGAAACTCACTGGAAAACATGGATGCAGAAGAGAAGAAATCAAATAATAACTATATGTTTCTCTTCCCACATTTCAATATTCTGCACGTACCTCCAACTAGACTAACCCAGAGAAAAGGCAGAGAAAGGAGCAGAGTAGATTCAGTTTACCTACAAACAAACTCAGAAAAATTTATCATTGGCTGGTCTTTCATAGCAGCCGTACTGAACTTCATACTGAAATTTCAGTATGAAATTTTCAGCCATTTCATTTCAATTCTCAGCCAGCTGTAGACTGGCTGAGAACGTAAGTTTTGGAGACAAGGCAAAAACTTGTTCAAGCCCCAGCTCTCACCCTAATAAATTATATGATTTAAGACAACTTGTTTAACCTCCATAAAACTATATCCTCTACTGAAAGTGACATCTGTCTACTTTTTGCCTGGAGGGTTCAGGATGGGGAACACGTGTATATGTGTGGAGGATTCATGTTGATATATGGCAAGACCAACACAATATTATAAAGTTAAAAATTTTTTTTAAAAAATAAATAACTTCACATAAAATAAGTTAGAAGGTACACTTTGCAAATTTGATGATACTGATTTTATGATTTGGCCATGTGGCCAGTTTATCTTAGTGATTCTGCCTTTCCCTTATGGCTGACACAATTCTAGCTGCCACATTCACACTCAGTTCAGAAAAAGAATGATGGGGGAAAAAGATGTGGTTACAACAAATTCAGCTTCTCTCTCACTGTCTGGAACTTGAACTTTATAATAACAACTGCTCTGCTATCTACAGGTTCCTGGATAAAGTAGTTTTCCCTGTGTCAAGCTCTACAGTTAAGAAAAAGAAGCTAGTAGAAGGTTGCCAATGCAGGTAAGCAAAACCAGAGTGCATATTTAAACAAACTCATTAACTCAATTTATAAAGTATAATGGGCACTGATATTTGTCAACTAATGCTATTATCATTATTATCTTGCATGAATATTATATACGCAATTAATACCAGTTTTGACATATGCATTTTAGTTACAAAAATAACTCATAAATAAATATTTGTACATCAGACATGTTTATATTTAACCCTTGAGAATAAATCCCTACAAGTAAAAAGTAAAATAATCTGAGATATACATAAAGTTTATCTATATAGATTCTATATATATGTTTTTTATATATGTGCGTGTATATATATATAGAATACATATATATACATATATATGAATATATATTCTATATTCTATACATTTATATATATGTAAATTTAGTAGCATGTAAAGTTCTAACTTTATACCTACTGCTAAATTTATACCCAATGATATTTATCCCCAGAAATACTATTAATAAATGTATTATTTCTCTCATTAAAAACCTTTATTTTTTTCAGTCTGTTTTTATTTTATTTCGAGTTATCCCGAGTTCTTTTATGTTGTTGCTAGTCGCTCAGTCATGTCTGACATTTTGTGACCCCTATGGACCGCAGCATGCCAGGCTTCCCTGTCTGTGCTCCAAACAATTGCTCTGAACTTTTGTTTGTAATGGATGGAAGATTAAAACATTTTAGCAGAGGCTAACAGAAATTTATGTGTGTGTGTGTTCTGTCCTTCAGTTGGGTTTGACTCTTTGTGATCCCCTAGACTGTAGCCCACCAGGCTGTTCTGTCCATGGGATTTACCAGGCAAGAATTCTGGAACTGGTTACCATTTCCTCCTCCAGGGGATCTTCCCAACTCAGTGATCAAACCTGTGACTCCTGTTTCTCCTGTACTGGCAGGCAAATTCCTTACCACTGAGTCACCTGGGAAGCCCAGAGAAATTTAAGCACATGTAATAACTTTTCACTTTTTCCTACTCCTTTACTAAGAAGGAAAACTTAAGTCTTATCTGGTGTTATAAATATATGCAAAGGCATCAACTTAACTGCATTAATGTTAAAAAATAACACCTTATCATCTTGAATTAAACTCAGGGAAATTCAATTTCTAATTATATTCAAGAGAAGTTCCAATTCAAATTGAAATTCTCTATTATGAAACCTAATATTCCCCTGAGAGTGATCTCATCATTGAGTAAAACAAAGGTCTGAGTTCATGTTCAGTATCTCAGAATTAGCTAAGGAAAACATTTTTAAAATCCAATTTTCTGGTTAGAGATTCTGGGAGACTACTTTCCCACCTATTTAATATTCTGGGATGTACAGAAAGTTATACATTACGGTGGGGGTATATTGGAAATAATTTTGGGGACTTGAGAGCGTCCACATGTAGTTTGGTAAAATTTACGTGCATGCAATATATATTACAATAAAAAAATAAAATGCACTAGAGAAAAAATGTATGGATACAAAAAGGGAAAGGTGGGGGAGTTGGATGAATGGGGAGATTAGGATTGACGTACACACACTACAGTGTATAAAACAGACAATTAATGATAATCTACTGTATAGGATAGGGGACTCTACTCAATGCTCTGTAGTCACCTAAACTGGAAGGAAATAAAAAACAGAGGGAATATATGTATAAGTATGGCTGATTCATTTTGCTATAGAGCAGAAATTTACAAGCCTGTACAAACAATATACTTCAATAAAAAAAGAAAAAGAAAATACACAAAAATAAATAAAATACAAGATGAGAAGGGTATATTAAATATTAACTATAAGTAGATGTTAATGAATTATTACTAGTTTTAAAAGTTTGCTTTAATTAATAAACATTTTTTATATCAGCATTAACACGGAAAATTACCTCATGTAGTTTTGATGATAAACTTTAATAATGTTCTCTTCAAATTTTAGATATAGGCACAACTGTATGCAGGTCAAGAAGCAACACTTAGAACCAGACATGGAATAATGGACAGGTTCTAAATTGGGAAAGAAGTACGTCAAGGCTGTATATTGTCACACTGCTTCTTTAACTAATATTCAGAGTACATCATGTGAGATGCTCAGCTGGATGAATCACAAGTTGGAATCAAGATTTCAGGGAGAAATATCAATAACCTCAGATATGCAGATGATACCACCTTTATGGCAGAAAGCAAAGAGGAACTCAAGAGCCTCCTGATAAAAGTGAAAGAGGAGAGTGAAAAAGCTGGTGTAAAACTCAACATTCAAAAAACTACATCCAGTCCCATTACTTCATGGCAAGTAGATGGAAACAATGGAAATAGTGACAGACTTTATTTTGGGGGGCTCCAAATTCACTGCAGATGGTGACTAGAGCCATGGTCACAGCCAAGAAAGGCTATGACCAACCTAGACAGCATATTAAAAAGCAGAGACATTACTTTGCCAACAATGGTCCACATAGTCAAAGCTATGGTTTTTCCAGTAGTCATGTATGGATACGAAAACTGGACTGTAAAGAAGGCTGAAGACCAAAGAATTTATGCTTTTGAACTGTGCTGTTGGTGAAGACTCTCGAGAGTCACTTGGACTTCAAAGAGATCAAACCAATCAATCCTAAAGGAAATCAGTGCTGAATATTCATTGGAAGGACTGATGCTGAAGCTGAAGCTCCAATAATTTAGCCACCTGATGCGAAGAACTGACTCATTGAAAAAGACTCTGGGAAAGATTGAAGGCAAGAGGAGAAGTAGAGAACAGAGAATGAAATGGTTGGATGGCGTCACCGACTTGACGGACCTGAGTTTCAGCAAGCTCCAGGAGTTGGTCACGGACAGGGAAGCCTGGAGTGCTGCGGTCCACGGGGTCTCAAAGAGTCAGACATGACCGAGTGACTGACTGAACAACTGTATAATTTTTACATAATAAAATATTGCAAATATGTCTTTTTAACGTCTTTTAAAAATTTAAACAGATGAAATTAAATGATGTAATACCTTCACTTTTTCTCTTTGAGCAACTGTAGCATTTCAATGTCTTGACCTTGTAAATAAATTAAATGAATTTGAATCCACTTAATGTGTTAACAATCCATTTAATGTATTAATATCAGGAATTTAAAACTAACGAAAAGCCCCATTTTGCAGCCTGTCTATCTTGGCAGGGTTATAACTCTGGGAGTTTGTTTGGAGAATGTTAAAAAGGATAACAGCTACAAAAATACAAGACTGATGTTTGGAATCAAACCAGCTATGAGACCACTAGTGGCCATATTTCTTGGACTATGTATTATTCTCCTTGGCTCCTGGAACAAGAACCCATCTGTTCATTCCAGGAGTCGTTTGTCTAAGACACTCTTGAAATAAGTGTCCCAGAGATGAAAAGTTCCTTGGCTATAGGCAGCATACAGTGACAAAATACTGACTGCTATCCTAGTTCACATGCTTTCTAATTTCTGGGCTCATGGGACACAGTGTCAGGCTATGTTCTGATGGAACCACAAACTAAAGACCGTGTCTACTGCCTCTGAAAGCAATATCCCTGGGGGATATTGTCCAGCTTTCCTGGGGTAGCTTGGATTTGTGGTCTATGTAGCATATTTTCATATCAGTAAAAATGAAGAACAATTTCTTATTGAATAAGTGTTAAAATTATTGAAGAGACATAACAATGTTTTTCAAATATACAACTCTCGTCCCAAATGATTACATTAAGTTTAAATAAAAGCTTGGATCTTCCTGACCCAGGAATCAAACCTGGGTCTCCTGCATTTCAGGCAGATTCTTTACCAACTGAGTTACCAGGGAAGCCTAAATATCCTCACAAAATACTATAAATTAGGTACTTTGGTTAGATCTGTTTTACAAAAAGGGGAATTTAAGTGCAGAAAACTCAAAGAACTTGCCCAAGAAAACAGCTAGTGAACAACCTCAGGCTCTCTGGTGTCAAAGTCTGTGCTTGGAGTCTCAAATCTAATGCTTTCTTATTTTAACCAATAAGAAAAGGCATAAAATATATTTAAGGAGAAGGAATCTGGATACTTCACAAAAACAGGTAGAGGAGAAAATACATACCCAATCAGCCCAAGATTCATAAACAGTGTTCCCAACAGAAGATTCACAATTTGCTTCATATTCCTCAGAAATATTTATCACTGTTCTCCTATCTTGCCTGGGCATTAGTTTATGTTTCTCAAATCTTTAGTGTTTAACAAGGTTGCTCCTCTCCCAGTGTCAACTGTTAATCCAGTTAAGGCAGTTTTTATCTACTTATGTCCATAAACTTTGATCAAGATTTTGAGCACTTAAGCTATATATCATTTCCAAAGAGTTGAACTTAATTGAGTGAATTACTGGAGTCCTTTATCTCCTTATCTGCATAAGAAAGACTTGTAGGTCTAAGGCTGATTACACCTAGACATATGCTCAAAATTTATCTTATGATCCATTTGTAATATCGTCTTCATTCTTCATTATTATTTGGAGTATTTTTAGTAATTTAACTCAAAAAGTTTTAAAGTTGAAAAATGAAGTATGATATGATAAATGAAACTTTCTTAACAGCTTAAATGCCCTGCTAAATGTGTAAACACACAATATTTCCTAAGTAGGGATTAATCCTACTTAGTTTATCAAAATTGCATATTTAGCATTCTAGTGTGATTTACTGTCTCCTCCCTAACAAGGAGACTGAAGATTTGACTTATGCTTTCTATTGAATAGTGTCATAGTTATAAATGAGAAGGACATCCCCTGCCTTCTGGATTCTTATTTCACTTGCAAAATAATATCAGAAGGATAAAATCTATTGATTATATAAGAAACTTCCTTCAAAATGCAAATAGTTATATGAATAATGTAATCATCTTTTAATTTTAAAATTCAAAATTATACAAAAATGATTCCTATTAATAAAATGTTTAAATAATAGCTCAGAAGTAAAAAGTTTGAGTTTTGGAGATACAACATGAAGACAATGCAGTTATTAGAGATTCCAAATATTGTATCCAGTTACCTAACAAATATGTATGTACCTGAATATCAGTTTCTGAATACACTATGACAATGATAGTCGCTCAGTCATGTTTGACTCTTTGCGACCCCAAGGACTATACAGTCCATGGAATTCTCCAGGCCAGAATACTGGACTCGGTAGCCATTCCCTTCTCTAAGGGATCTTCCCAACACAGGGATCAAACCCTGGTCTCCCTCATTGCAGTGGATTCTTTACCAGCTGAGCCAAAAGGGAAGTCCAAGAATACTGGAGTAGGTAGCCTATCCCTTCTCCAGCGGATCCTCCCGACCCAGGACTTGAATCGGGGTTTCCTGCATTTCAGGTGGATTCTTTACCAACTGAGCTATCAGGGAAGCCCTATGAATACACTATAGAAAAACTTTAAAAACTCAAGATATTATTGAAAAATAGATATTCTCATCTTTGTTAATTAACATGAAATAGTCATTATCAACGGAAAACAGATTTATCATTCTAATGGGAAGTCAAAAATCTAGAAAATACAGAGTAAGCAGGCACCTTATACAGATTACATAACTAATATTGTTATTAATAAGAATGTTTAGTGAATAATTAACACAAAACTCTTACCCAACATTTTCCTAAATTTGTGGGTTTTGAACTAGGTTTAGCTCTAAAGAGAGCCAGGGTTCACGGGATGTTCAAACAGAAAATGTAAAGCTGGAATGCACTAAAACCATTGGACCGGGGGAGGTTTTATTTCTGGTCATCTGGCAAGCCAATCCAAAACCTACCCCCTTAATCAATTTTTGTGTACATTACACAGTACTGTCAACTATAGGCACACTGTTGGACAGCAGATCTCTAGAACCCGTATATCTAGCATTACCAAAATGTTATACCCACTGAACAGCAGCTCCTCATTTACTCCCTGCCCTCAGTACCTGGAAATCACAATTCTAATCCCTGCTTCCAAGAATTTGAGTTACTTTATGCGTTGTGTGCTTAGTCGCTCAGTCGTGTCTGACTCTTTGTAACCCCATGGACTGTAGCCTGCCAGGATCCTCTGTCCATGGGGACTCTCCAGGCAGAATACTGGAGTGGGTTGCCATGCCCTCCTCCAGGGCATCTTCCCAGTCCAGGGGTCCAACCCAAGTCTCCTGCATTCCAAGCCACCAGGGAAGCCTGATTTACTTTATAGGCCTCAGATAAGTGGAGTAGCAGTATTTGTCCTTCTGTGACAAGTCAATTTTACTTAGCACAGTTTCCTCCAGTTTCACACATGTTTCTCATATGACAGCATTCCCTTCTTTTCTAAGGCTGAATAATACCCCACTGTTTGTCTCAAAGTGGGGAGGGTATAACGTTGGGATGTTAACAGGACGTACAAGTACTGATACAGATACTTTCTATTTTCCTTTTTAGTATTTTCTTTTGCACATAGGTATTACAGAGATATCTTCAAATAAATAATTTAGAATTTTAGTGTATTTGCTAAGCAGAATTAAGAGCTCTCTTGTGGCCGTAGTCATCTATTTACCACAACACCAGTCAACACTGGTTTGTGTGTGTGCTTTCTCCAGCCAATTTCAGCTAAATAGATTCTAGCAAAAGAGTAACAAATGAGTTGTTTATTTAATTAGAGTCAAAGGTTTTCCAAGTGAGTGTATAAGAGCAGGTAAAGGCATTAGAGTTGACAATATTAAAGGGAACGCTTCTATGGTTTCCATAATATTTGATTTTTGAAAGAATAGAAGTCAGTACATAAAGGGTAGATGTGTAAAAAGGAGTTAAAAGCTAGAGAAGGGATACACTGCACCTGCTCATGAATCAAATGTGAAGTCTTCCCTGTAAAACCTATATGAAATGAAAATTTATCCCCAGGAATTTTTATTCTGCCCTCTGCTTTATATTTAACTATAGCACTTATTGCATTTTAATATAGTAAATAATATTTATTTTCATAAACTCTATTTCCATTCCCATACCCCCGAGAAACATAAGCGTGCTTTTTTATCCCCCCAATATTTTATCCAAGAGTTCCAAGAATACAATATTGTTCTTTAATCACTATACCTGTCATAAGACTAGCTCAGAGAAGCAATGGTTATATTTTTTCTAAAAACTAAGGATAACCTACAAACAGAGATGCTGTGATTAGAATTGCTGAGTTTATTAAACTGAGAATAGAATGTAAATTTATTCTTCTCCATAACCTCTGCTCATCAGGCATTTCTTTGGAATTGAGGAAAAGATTCAGGCTAAAGGACAAAAGAGGCACTTGCAATTGGCCTTAAAGACCCTGGAGATACAGAAGTTTCTCTGGAAGTCAAGGAATGACCCTTTTGTCACTGGAGATACTTACTAATTATATTTACAAATAATGCATGCACCCTCTTTGTTCTCATCAAACCCTATTTCTTTAAAATTTCTTTACAGAAAAGAATAAGGGTAATAAGGAGGGTAAAATAATAGATATGATTACCTTTCTGAGCATTTATCCTTAGTTTTATTATCTTGCCTTTATTTTCATTTAGTTGGAATTAAATTATTACCTCATAAAACAGGACAATGATACTATCACTGCTCTTGTTTTACAGTTGGAAGACTAATATTCTATATTATCAAACCCTGAATTTCAATATGTATAAAGTCAGAAATAAATATTTTTACACTGGAGGATGCAGCGGAAGAAGAAATATCAAGCAGTATAGACAACAGTTTCCTATCACCTTGACTTCATTATATCCTAGCAGAAAAATAAAACGGCGCAAACTAAAATTATTGTGATTATTTTTGGAAGTTTACAAAGGTGCAAATATGATTTAATAATCAGATTCATATTATATTATCAAATAGAGGAATTGATTGGAATTCAAGATTCCATTTATTTTAAAGCTAACATAGAGAATATCACTAGTCATAAAACTAGTTTTTGGCATTGTCCTATATGTAGCCATTAGAAGCTTAATCACAGATACTTGAATGTTATGTGATTATTTCAAAACTAATCTTGATTAACATTCTTTAAATTCATGAAATGTACAGAGTTTCTTGAAGCAATTTTTTTTTTTTAATTTCTGGTTTTTCAAGATGACTATTTCAATATTGTGATTTATAAGAACTAGATATTTGGTGTGTATTCCCTTTCTGGCATAGGGCTCCCAAATCTCTTGGGAATTTCTAAAGTGAGAGAGCAACAAAGTTGTCTTTTGTTACATAAACTCAGGTTGTGGGCTGGTTACCAGGTAAACCAATTATGTCATTAAAGAACAGGAACTATCTGTACCACCTTCCCATTCCCCCTCAGAAGAGAGGAAAGGGACTGGAGTTTGAATAGATTTCCAATGGCCCATGAAATAATCAGTCATGCCTATGTAATGAAGCCTCCATAATCCTCAAAACAATTGGGTTAGGAGAGTTTCTGACTAGGTGAACACATGGAGATTTGGAGAGGGTGGTGTGCTTGAAGAAGGCATGGAAGCTCTGAATCTTTTTCCCATACCTTGCCCTATTCATTTCTTTCTTCTGGCTGTTCCTGAGTTATACCCTTTAATAATTAACTGGTACCTAGTCAGTAAAATGTGATATCCCAGGCTTCCCTGGTGGCTGAGACAGTAAAGAATCTGCCTTCAATGAGGGAGACTTGGATTCCATCATTGAATTCCAGGAGTCAGGAAGATCCCCCGGAGAAGGGAATGGCAACCCACTCTGGCATTCTTGCCTGGGAAATCTCATGGACAGAGGAGTCTGGCGAGCTAGAGTCCATACTATCACAAAGAGTCAGACATGACTGAGCAACTAATATTCAAATACAGGCTCACTGTTGTCTGAAATGAAGGTGAGGTGTCTGGTATCACAGGCCCTCAAACCCTGGAATCTGTACCTCAGGGTAGACAGTGTCAGAATTGCATTGAATTGTAGGACACCCAGTTGGTGTCCTGAAAATTGTTGGGATGTATGTGCGGATTTGATCTGAAATAAATGGATGGTTAGATATTTCTCCATCAAATATGGGATTATTTGGATCAGCAGAGAATTGTAATTCTGGATCTGCAATTACAGTGAGCAAGTCCCTTATTTGGATTAGCAGAGAATTGTAATTCTGGATCTGCAATTAAAGTGAGCAAGTCCCTCCCGGGCAAGGGAGGAACAGTTTTACAGAGTGGGAAAAGGAAGTCAGAAAAGCTATAGTAAGCCAGGACATGGAAGCAACCTAGGTGTCCATCAGCAGATGAATGGATAAGAAAGCTGTGGTACATATACACAATGAAGTATTACTCAGCCATTAAAAAGAATACATTTGAATCAGTTTCATCCACCTATTGGTCAATGAAACTGGAGCCTATTATACAGAGTGAAGTAAGCCAGAAAGAAAAACACTAATGCAGTATACTAACACATATATATGGAATTTAGAAAGATGGTAATGATAACCCTGTATATGAGACAGCAAAAGAGACACAGATGTATATAACAGTTTTTTGGACTCTATGGGAGAGGGTGAGGGTGGGATGATTTGGGAGAATGACAATGAAACATATATAATATCATATGTGAAACAAATTGCCAGTCCAGGTTTGATGCATGATACAGGATGCTCGGGGCTGGTACACTGGGATGACCCAGAGGGATGGTATGGGGAGGGAGGCGGGAGCAGGGTCCAGGATGGGGAACACGTGTGCACCCGTGGCAGATTCATGTTGATGTATGGCAAAACCAATACAATATTGCCAAGTAATTAGCTTCCAATTAAAATAAATAAATTTATATTTTTTTTTTAAAAAAGAAGATAAAAATAAAGGAAAAAAAAAAGTGCTAGAGTAGAAAAAGAACCTGTGGCTTTTCATTGGAGGCATCCTTGCCAGGAAGGAAGAGGTGTTCTTCAACTCCTCCTCCTTACACACACGTACTGGAAATTGGTGCTCAGAGAATAAGTAATTATTGGGTTGGCCAAAAAGTTCATTCTGGTGAAAGTCCATTTTCCATAATATAACAAACTTGTCAGCCAACTCTATATATATTCAATTATTTTTTAAAAAAGCAAAATTCAACTGAGTAAATTTGAAAATTAAGCTGGCTTTATTTAATGATTCATGATTTCCCAGGTGACGCTAGTGGTAAAGAATCCACCTGCAACTTAGGAGACCTGGGTTCAATCCCTCGGTTGGGAAGATCCCTTGGAGCAGGGAACAGCTACCCAGTCCAGTATTCTTGCCTGGAAAATTCCATAGACCAAGGAGCCTGGTGGGCTACAGTCACACAGTGATTCATGAATCAGGCACATGCTAACTAGCTAGTAGAGGAACTCCAATGAACTTTAAATTTAAATATAAGACTTTTAGAGGCAGGAGTGGGGAGGGGCAAAGGAGAAAGTAGGGAACTTCATCATCTTTTCAGTGTAGAAAGGGCTTTTGTGGCAGATTACCTCACTGGTGTTGACCAGAAAATTCCAGACCAACATTCCTAGGGGGGATTATAACTTCAGTTTGGTTAGGAATGAAGTCTTGGTTTGCTGACCTGGAGCTTAGCACAAGTGACTCCATTTTGAGCCTATCATTTACTTTTTAACAAAATAAATGAGAATGTAATTTTCCTAGAACTTTTACATCACCTTGCAGATGTACTGGCAAAGGTATTCAGTGAAATATGCATAGCCATGCTTGAAATATCTTACACATAAGCAAATGTTATCTTCAAATCTTTCTCATAAGTGTTTTATGGACATATGCAAATAGTGTAGAAAACTATTTTAACATGTGAATTATTTATAAGAATAGTAATCATTTGGGTATTTAAAGACGATTTATTAGGAGCACCTATGGATTTATTGTGATTTACAGTGGAATACTGCAGACAGCACTGAAAGATGTTTGTGTTTTTTTCTCTTCACATCTAAATTTAAGAACTTCACTAATGTTTGCATAATTTCATACTGTTTCTTCACGTATTTGTTAAAGAAACCCATGCTGTTAATATCAAATAACTTAGATGATTTTTTTTGACAGAATATAATAAATGCCTATCTTAGTCATCTTAAGTTGCCATAACAAAATACCACAGACTGAGTTGCTTGAACAACAGAAATATATTATCTCACAGTTATTAGAGATCAGGGTAACAGCATGCTGCTGCTGCTGCTGCTAAGTTGCGTCAGTCGTGTCCGACTCTGTGCGACCCCATAGACGGCAGCCCACCTGGCTCCTCTGTCCCTGGGATTCTCCAGGCAAGAATACTGGAGTGGGCTGCCATTTCCTTCTCCAATGCATGAAAGTGAAAAATGAAAGTGAAGTTGCTCAGTCATGCCCAACTCTTAGTGACCCCATGGACTACAGCTTTCCAGGCTCCTCCATCCATGGGATTTTCCAGGCAAGAGTACTGGAGTGGGTTGCCATTGCCTTCTCCGGGGTAACAGCATAGTTGGTTTATAATAAGAGTTTTCTTCCTAGCTTACATATGACTGACCCTTGCTAGTCTGCCCACGTGGCTTTTCCTTGGTGCACGCAGGTACAGTGAGAGAATGAACTCTTTGATATCTCTTATAGGGACACAGGTGGCTCCCTGGTGGCTTACACGGTAAAGAATCTTCCTGCAATGCAGGAGAAACGTGTTCAGTCCCTGGGTCGGGAAGATCCCCTGGAGAAGGGAATGGCAACCTACTCCAGTATTCTTGGCTGGAGAATCCCGTGTACAGAGGAGCCCGGTGGGCTAGAGTTCATGTCACAAAGAGTCAGACACAACTGAGTGACTAACACACAAAGAAACACAAATTCTGTTGGGATGAGGGTCCCACTCTTATATCCTTACTAAATCTTAATTACTTCTTTAGAGATCCTTCTTTAAAATATTACCACGCTGTAGTTTAGGATTTCAATATGTGAATTTGGGCCTGGGGCAGAATACAAAAATAAGTCTAACCCAATACCAGAGCGAACAATTTTGATTATATTAGGAGGTACCAGAGCAAAAAATTTTGATTATATTAGGAGGAAGACAGAATTTATCTAGAAAAAATGCAGGTCATTTGGGAAACATGCACAGAGTGGATATTATACAGACTGTTTCTTTGGCAATGTTTGGAAAAATTTACTTATGAATATGATTTGAACTGAAAATATATATCATATCTAGTATAGCTGACTGAATTTTCTATCTGGATAATTGCCACAGACACCATGAATTTATTTACTATGCTTAAATAGCCTTGGAATGTAATTCTCTTCCAGCATGAAAATAATCACGATCATATTTATTTTATATAATTATAATTAAGTCCAAAATTTAAAAATTTTTGTTTCCATATAAATATGATAAGCACAACTTCCTGATTTGTACATTTATAATACAGTTCTACAATAATTTATATTTACTTGCTTTTACCACTTCCCTTTTATTTTGGGCAGTGTTGTGTGTGCATGCTGCTGCATGCTAAGTCGCTTCAATCTTGTCCCACTCTGTGCAACACTATGGATTGTAGTTTGTTAGACTCCTCTCTCCATGGGATTCTCCAGGCAAGAATACTAGAGTGGGTTGCTATGTCCTCCTCCAGGGGATCTTCCGATACCAGGGACTGAACCTGTGTCTCCTATGCCTCCTACATTGCAGGTGCATTCTATACCCAAGAAGCCACCAGGGAAGCCTTGTCTGTACGCCCCAGATTCAACCCCACAGGTTGGAAAATAGTCAATCTAGTCTGCCCTTATTCTATCTTCAGGTGTGGAGAGGAGTTTTTTTAATATGGTATAGCAAAACTCAGATAAAACAAGTTTTCTCTTCAGTATGTAAAGGACATCATTGATAGTGCAAAAAACTGATACTATGTAGGACATATTCTGTGTAAATATTTTTAAGAACACAAAAGTACATTAGAAAGTGATGTGGATGTAAGAAGATATTGTCAGAAGATTAAATATAACTCAGAAATGGAAGGCTTTTGAAACTGAAACAAAAAAAGTAATAGAAGCAATAATGAAATAGTGAAATTAATCATTTCTCAATTATACAAAGATTTAACTCATTTAGTTACATTACAAATCATCTTTCTTTTTTAGTAAAATATAAAATAAAGAAGAAAATTATTTTCCTCCAAGGAACAAAAATTTATTGACTTTACTCTTTTCTGCAAATCTCAACACTCCAATTAAAAATTAAATGAAGCATAGTTTCAACAGAAACCATAATTTAATAATACCAAATTGCTACCTATTGGAAGACAAAACAGTATTTTCACATATAAAAAAATAATTTAATAATACCAGTCAAATTGCTACCTATTGCTAAGACAAAATAGTATTTTCACATTAAAAAAAAAAGTCAAATATGTATTTTGCTGAAAACCATCCTGAAAATGAATTACAGCACTAATGGACAAAATGTTAAAGAAAAGAGGAGGATGAGAAAGAAGTCTTCAAACAGGTAAGTGAAAAATGCTAACTATAAATGATGTCTACAAATGTAGTCATAACACTGAATAAAAACAAAGATATTTTAGAAGCAAATATTATACCTTAAAGTAATTCATTTGATGATATAAGTCCACTATAAAAACATTTAAATTACAGTAATTAAATATAAGATAAAGTTATTCTATTATCAAAGGTCTGGGATAAAGAGTTTATCTTTCCCTCTTAACCTAATCATATAGGCACCACTCTGTTTTTTTTAATTGAAATATAGTTGATTTGCAATATTTTGTTAGTTTCAGGTATACAACATAGTGAATCAGTATTTTTGTCGATTATAACCCATTATAAGTTATCACATGATAATGGATAAAATTTCCTGTGCTATACAATATATTCTTGTTGCTTATCTATTTTATGCATTGTATTGCTAGTTTGTTCTGATCGGCAGGGCCATGCTCAGTAAATCTTTAATATTTGTTGAAGGCTGGAGTTGGTGTTCCCTCCCTGTTGTTTGACTTGAGCCCCACCCATCAGAACAAGACCCAGTTTCCCCCACAGTCAGTCTCTACCATCAGGAAGCATCCATAAGACTTGAATCATTATCCTTCAGAGGGCAGGCAGAATAAAAACCACAATCACAGAATACTAACCAGACTGATCATATGGACCACGGCCTTATCTAACTAAATGAACGATGAGCATGTAGGATAACCCAAGATGGATGCGACATGGTGGAGAGTAATGACAAAAGCTTGTCCACTGGAGAAGGGATTGATAAACCACTTTAGTAGTCTTGCCTTGAGAACCCCATGAAAAGTATGAAAAGGCAAAAATATATGACCTGAAAGATGAACTCCCCAGGTTGATAGGTGTCCAATATGCCACTGGAGAAGAGTGGAGAAATAACTCCAGAAGAATGAAGAGACAGAGTTGAAGCAAAAACAAGGTCCAGTTATGGATGTGACTGGTGATGAAAGTAAAGTCAGATGCTGTAAGAATGATATTGGCTAGGAACCTGGAATGTTAGGTCCACAAATCAAGGTAAATTGGAAGTGGTCAAACAGGAGATGGCAAGAGTGAACATCGACATTTTAGGAATCAGTGAACTAAAATGTACTGGAATGGGCAAATTTTACTCAGATGACCATTGTATATACTACTGTGGGCAAGAATCCCTTAAAAGAAATGGAGTAGCCATCATAGTTAACAAAAGAGTTCGAAATGCAGTACTTCGTGGCAATCTCAAAAATGATAGAATGATCTCTGTTCTTTCAAAGGCAACCATTCAACATCACAGTAATGCAACTTTATCCCCCAACCACTAATGCTGAAGAAGCTGAAGCTGAACAGTTCTATGAAGACCTACAAGACCTTCTAAAATTAACACCCAAAAAAGATATCCTTTGCACCATAGGGGACTGGAAAACAAAAGTAGGAAGTCAAGAGATACCTGGAGTAACAGGCAAGTTTGGCCTTGGGGTACAGAATGAAGCAGGGCAAAGGCTGAAAGAGAACTTACTGGTCATAGCAAATACCATCTTCCAACAACACAAGAGACTATTCTACATGTGGACATCACCAGTGGTCATTACTTAAATCAAACTGATTATATTCTTTTCAGTCAAAGATGGAGGATCTCTACACAATCAGCAAAAACAAGACTGGGAGATGACTGTGGCTCAGACCATGAACTCCATATTTTAAAATTCAGACTTAAGTTGAAGAAAGTAGAGAAAACTACTAGACCATTCAGCTATGACCTTAATCAAACCCCTTACAATTAAACACTGGAAGAGACAAATAGATTCAAGGGATCAGATCTGATAGAGTGCCTGAAGAACTATGGTGGAGGTTCATGACATTGTAGAGGAGGCAGTGATCAAGCCCAACCCCAAGAAAAAGAAATGCAAAAAAGGCAAAATGGTTGTCTGATGAGGCCTTACAAATAGCTGAGAAAAGAAGAGAAGCAAAAGGCAAAGGAGAAAAGATATACCCATTTGAATGCAGAGTTTCAAAGAAGAGCAAGGAGAGAAAAGAAAGCCTTACTCAGTGATCAATGCAAATAAATAGAGGAAAAAAATAGAATGGGAAAGAACAGAAGTCTCTTCAAAAGAATTAGAGATACCAAGAGAACATTTCATGCAAAGATGGGAATAATAAAGGACAGAAATGGTATGAATCTAACATCAGCTTAAGATATTAAGAAGAAGTGGCAAGAATACTTAGAACTATACAAAAAAAGATCTTCAAGACCCAGACAACCATGATGGTGTGATCATTCACCTAGAGCCAGACATCCTGGAATGTGAAGTCAAGTGGGCCTTAGGAAGCATCACGACAAACAAAGCTAGTGGAAGTGACGAAATTCCGGTTGAACTATTTCATATCCTAAAAAATGATGTTGTGAAAGTGCTGCACTCAATATGCCAACAAATTTGGAAAACTCAGCAGTGGCCACAGGACTGGAAAAGGTCAGTTTTCATTCCAGTCCCAAATTTCTTTCGGCAATGCCAAAGAATGTTCAAACCACCACACAGTTGCACTCACACACTAGCAAAGTATGGCTCAAAATTCTCCAAGCCAGGCTTCAACAGTATGTGAACAGTGAACTTCTAGATGTTCAAGCTGGATTTAGAAAAGATCAAATTGCCCACATCCATTGGATCATCAAAGAGGGAGGCAAGTTCCAGAAAACAAAACAAAACAAAAAAAAACATATATTTCTGCTTTATTGCCTACATGAAAGCTTTTGACTGTGTGGATCACAACAAATGGTGGAAAATTCTGAAAGAGATGGGAATACCAAACTACCTAACCTGCCTCCTGAGAAATCTGTATGCAGGTCAGGAAGCAACAGTTAGAACCTTAATAGAACAATAGACTGGTTCCAAATTGGAAAAGGAGTACATCAAGGTTGTATATTGTCACTCTGCTTATTTAACTCATATGCAGAGTGTCATGTGAAATGCCAGGATGGATGAAGCACAAGGTGGAATCAAGATGGCTGGGAGAAATATCAATAACCTCAGCTATGCAGATGATACCACCCTTATGGCAGAAAGCAAAGAACTAAAGAGCCTCTTGATGAAAGTGAAAGAGAGTGAAAAAGGTCACTTAAAACTCAACATTCAAAACACTAAGATCAAGACATCTGGTCCCATCACTTCATGGCAAATAGATGGGGTAACAATGGAAATAGTGAAAGACTTTATTTTGGGGGGTCTCCAAAATCACTAAAGATGGTGACTGCAGTCATGAAATTAAAAGATGCTTACTCCTTGGAAAAAAAGCTATAACCAATCTACACAGCATATTAAAAAACAGAGATATTACTTTGCCAACAAAGGTCCATCTAGTCAAAGCTACAGTTTCTCTAGTAGTTATGTAAGGCATTACTTTGTCAGCAAAGGTCTGTCTAGTCAAAGCTCTGGTTTGTCCAATAGTCATCTATGGATGTGAGAGTTGGACTATAAAGAAAGCTGAGAATCCCTTGGACTGCAAACAGATCAAACTAATAAATCCTAAAAGAAATCAGTCCTGAATATTCATTGGAAGGACTAATGCAGGAGCTGAAATGGCAATACTTTAGCCACTTGATGGGAAGAGCTGACTCATTTGAAAAGACCCTGATGCTGGGAAAGATTGAGGACAGGAGGAGAAGGAGATGACAGAGGATGAGATGGTTGGAAAGCATCACCAATTCAATGGACATGAGTTTGTGTAGGCTCCTAGAGTGATGATGGACAGGGAGGCCTGGCGTGCTGCAGTCTATGGGGTCACAAAGAGTAGGACACGACTGAGCAAATAACTAAACTGAACAAGTAGAATGCCTAATTCAAGATCATATTAACATAGCAGTAAATTAACATTTTGGAAAGAAGTTATTAATACACACAATCCATTTTTTTTTTTGGTCCTTGGCACAACAGTTTCACACATTATATATTTGGGTTATTTATATTTGCCACATAGACATTTCTCACAAGAACATTCTAATGTACTATTCAGTTTATCAGTCAAATCATAAACAGTAGATGTTGATTTAACACAGTTCCCAGAACACAGTAAAAATTTGTAATTCTGTTAGTTTTGATATATGGTAGAGACTGCTAATTTTTCCACAAGAGTCTTCTTCCTTATTATAATAGAACTACAGAGTTCTTGCAAGCATATTTCTTAGCTTGGTTTGTAAATAGGTATGGTTTTATGACTGACAATGGCCACTGGGTTTGTGAGGCAATGATATGCACAAATTATATGTCACCCTCCTTAAAAAGAGGACTGGCCTTCAATATCTTTATCCTACTTGGTGCAAGAAGAAATAGTGAGATATTTGGCAGAGCAGACTAAGTTATCACCTAAGGGGGAGTTTTACAAGACAGATACACCAAGATCTTTAATGTCCTCGTGGAACAGAGTTTTCTATCCTCTCTGGACCATCAAATGTCCCCTGCAATAGAACATAAAGAAAAAAATATTATTTTTTTGTAGGAACTCTGTTACAGAGGCATCACTTATACTCCATGAATACACAAATTTGATACTTGAAAGCACGGTGCTCTCATAACCAAAAAAGCAAAAATTATAGTATATGGCATTGGCTTATCAGTTGGTATGCTGGCAATATTTAAGTCAGGGTAAATAGTTTATCATTATATTGGCAATACAGGTGGTAAAACTGTCCCCCATATGTGGACATGGAGCATATGTAGAACACAGAGCATGTGCTTATTGAACTTACAGTAATTTAAAAGCCTAAAATTATCTGTGCTTCTTAATGCTTCTGGCAGATATAAGAGTGGGATTGATTCAGGGAACAATCAGTTAATTTGCAATCAGAGATGGAAGGGAACTGAGCTCTGCTCCAGGAAAATTTCTATGCATATGGCCTACAATTTAAATTGATTGGAATTTCGATAATGTTGGGCCTCAGAAGTGTAAAGCCAAAGGCTTCTGAAGCCCAAGCAGCAGGAGATAGGATTGTCATTTGGTGTCTTTTTCTAGAGCCAGTTAAGTGCCAGAAGCAGGGAGCCAGTTCAGCTGCAAAGAAGAGATTAATCGTAGTTCTCTTCCCAACTCACGCCAAGCCTGCTGTTTCAGCTGGCCTCTCAAGATTTGTGACCAGATGTGTTCTGCGACTATTGAAATCATGGGAAGCAGATAAACCAAAGCCTTTAAGGGGATCCCTACACCCAGGGAAATGTAAAGCTGAGAAGTCACTTCGGTCCATAAACTGCAGTGCCCACTTTAGATGGGGCCAGAGGGTAACTGGCTAGAAAGATCCTTCATTAGGGAAAAGTCAGGTTCCACTGAGGATAATGAAAAAGAGAATATCTACAGGCTAGAACTAGGGTTGCCAGATGGATAATCATGGAAATTTCTCACAATTACCACCAACAGACATTAATAACTGCCAGAAAATACTGACTGCAGTATGCATTCCACACTCCACCCTCCTCCTTTGCAGTTATCTTGCTCATTCTTCACCAGTTTATATTGGATGAATCAGAAAATGTGTCTTTTATGTATAGATCACCAGAAAATGAAAAGCCATCTCTTACTGGCTCCAAAGTACAGTGATTTCCCCCAAAACCTGCATGGTGGGCTCCATTTGGTGACTACTAAGAAGTTCTCTTAAGACTGATGGACAATCACATGTATAGAAACTTGAGCATACTGAAGCAGGTACTTTTAATGGATTCCTATTTTCTTGACTGATGCGTTGCTTTTAGTAATAGGATTCACAAATTTCAAATGAGTGCATGGCTCCACAGCATTTGTCCAACTTAAATCCGCTTTGCAGCTAACAACAGTATTTATACGGCAGTGTTCTGGTCACTGGGATACAGAAATGAGACAGGCAGCTTTTGTTCAGTATGTCAATAGAAGGAAGCTGGTTGCCCTCTATTTACTATTTCCTTCCTCTTGCAAGCTGCAGGAGTGACATATTATGGGTGCTTTAGTTTTGACCATGTAAATCAATAAGGTACAATAGAACTATAAGAATAAATAAACCTGAAATTCCAAGGTGACCTCTTACAACTGAACAAGCTATTCATTCTGATCTATCCATTTATGTACTAGGTCCCTTCCTTGAGAATTTTGTTATTCTACTTCTGTTTCTTCTACCAATGGTTGTTGGTCTGGAAAATTCTGGGTCTAATCTTATTTTCTAGCCTTTATCATGGGATACCATTTTAACTACAGACATGAGAAATTATTCCTTATATTTGAAGGGCAAGAAATATACAGAATGGCTGCAATGCTATCTGGTACCTCTAGAGAACAATCTGTTATTTTGCTTTTTACAGCTTCTAGAAGATCTCTGAATCTACAGTGTTTCATGTCCTCTTCCTCCATCTTAAAAGTTAGCAATTTGCCACCTCTATTACCTTTCTTCTCTCTGTCATCAATTTCTTCTGTAACCACAGACTAGGAAAAACTCTCTGGATTTCTGCATTTAAGGATTCATAATTAGATTGGGCCTAATTGGATAACTGAGGAAATGTCTCTAATTCAAGGTCCACATCCTTAATCATACCTTCAAAATTCCTTTGCCATGTAATATACATATTCACAGCTTCTGAGGATTAAGAGGACTACTATTTTATCTGACACAAAGGATTTATTATTTTCTTTTATTTGTTTCAAACATTTAAGGAGGAAATAAAAATGTTTCTACACAAATTCTTTCGAAAATAATTGATAAATTAACACTTTATAAATAACTGTATGGGCTAGAATTATCTTAAAACCAAAGCCAGACCAAAAAAATTGCAGAAGTAGATTAAGACAATCCAATACTCCTCAAACACAGATGCAAAAATCCTTGAAATGATATTTACATTATTCTGAATAACCCCATGAACAGCATGAAAAGGCAAAAAGATATGACACTGAAAGATGAACTACCCAGGTTAGTAGATGCCCAATATGCTACTGGAGAAGAGTGAAGAAATAGCTATCTCTGGGCTTCTTTGTCACAGCATTATAGTTAGGATTCTTTATTTCTATTAATAAATTAAAACACAAAAACTATCTTTACTGCTTTTTTTCTGGCCATAATCAGATTTGCATCATTAAATTTAATAAATTAGTCTGACTGAGACAGATACGTTTGGAGACTAGAGAGAACAGAAGAAAGAAAGTGAAGTTGCTCACTTGTATCTGACTCTTTGTGACCCTGTGAACTGTAGCTTACCAGGCTCCTCCATCCATAGAATTTTCCAGTCAAGAGTACTGGAGTGGGTTGCCATTTCTTTCTCCAGGGGATCTTCTCGACCCAGGGATCAAGCCTGGGTCTCCCGCATTGTAGGCAGACGCTTTACTGTCTTGGCCACCAGGGAACTCTGCGTTGTTTTTTTTTTCCCTGCTAAATTAAAGTTGTTCCCTGCAGCTTTCTTAATTTAATTATCAATATCTCTGTAGGAGATTTTACTAATAGTTGATAATACCTCCAGCAGCCATAACACATAGCCATAACCTGTACCATATTGTAAGGCCTATTACACAGTTGTTTAATTTTTTTTTTTCTAGCCAGCAAGTAGGTGTAACCAGAAATCATGACTTAAAATTTAAACTTTAAATTTAAAACTGCCAAGAACTACTTTAATTTTCTACTATATCTTCTTTCAACTCGATGGACATGAGTTTGAGCAAGCTTTGGGAGTCGGTGATGGACAGGGAAACCTGGTGTGCTACAGTCCATGCAGTCGCAAAGAGTCGAACATTGGACACAACTGAGTGACTTTTATTCCCATGTGGCTCAGTGGTAAAGGATCCACCTGCCAATGCAGGAGACGTGGGTTCGACCCCTGGGTTGGGAAGATTGCCTGGAGAAGGAAATAGCAACCCACTTCAGTATTCTTGCTGGAAAATCCCATGGACAGAAGAGCATGGCAGGCTACAGTCCATGAGATCACAAAAGAATGGGACACAATTTAGCAACGAAGCAACAACAGCAATGATAATATCAACTATTACAAGAATGTGAAACAACTGAAACTCAGACATTCTGCTGAAAATGTAAATTGCAACTACATTAGAAATTTATTTGGTCTATATGAAAGGAAAAGCCCCAGACATACTTTTCCCTTTCACATAATTTCCATTTTTTCTGCTGTTTTTTCCAACTGTACAAACATATCTACTTTTCTATTATATCTATTAACATTGTTTTATGATTTTTGTTATATATATTAATGTCAGACATTGTGTGTAACAGAATAGTAGAGGCTACGGAGAAGGCAATGGCATCCCACTCCAGTACTCTTGCCTGGAAAATCCCATGGACAGAGGAGCCTGGTAGGCTGCAGTCATGGGGTCTCCAGGAGTCGGACATGACTGAGCGACTTCACTTTCACTTTTTACTTTCATGCATTGGAGAAGGAAATGGCAACCCACTCCAGTGTTCTTGCTTGGAGAATCCCGGGGATAGGGGAGCCTGGTGGGCTGCTGTCTCTGGGGTCGCACAGAGTCGGACACAACTGAAGTGACTTAGCAGCAGCAGGAAAGGCTAAGGTAAATAATATCTATACTCAAAAGTAAGCATGCCCATTCTTTTGGCATCCTATTCATGGGAGAACTGAGACAATTTTTCTATAGTTGTGCTGGGTGTGCCCCTTTGGTTTTTTTTTTTTTTTCTTTAATTTACCATCATGTACAAAAGTCTTGAAATTACTCTGGCGGTTGATTTTACAGTCACATTGTGAGTATGAGGTATGGAATGCCAGAGAATCTCTCCTTACCATCAGATTTCAGATAACAGGTCCTGCACACCTTTCCAACAGAGTATGTCTCACCCCGCAGTCCTCCTCCAATGAGGCAGACTGAGTCTCAGACTGGGACACTCTTAGCATTCTTGTACTTTTCCAACAGGAAACACCTTCTCCCTCCTCAGTGTGGTGATCAGAGCACAGGTAGCTTCCTGCCCTGTCCCTAGTACTGCAGTCTCTACCTCGTATCATAGAAAGTTTCTGGTCTAATGGCAGATCACTTTTTCCTTCTGTGAGTGGAAGGTGCAGTGTAGTTGGTTCTCCTGTCCCTCCCCCAAGGAAGCCCAGTCTGTGCCTAGAATCATTGCAGAGTCTATCCTCATATCTACTTTTGCTTTAGTACAAATATACATTAAATATATCCCAAAGCTCATTAAGTATCATTTTTCTGATATTTCTTCAGTCAACCTTTTTTTGGTTGAAACCCATATTCAAGATTAGTGGTTCTCAGACTTTAACCTGCACAGAATCACCTGGAGTTTACATGACAGACATTGTTAAGCATTTCCTCTAAAATATCTGCCTCAGTAGATCTGGGGAAGAGTGTAAAAGTTTCCATTCCTATCAGGTTCCTAGGTGTTATGGATGGTGCTGACCTGAAGACAATACACTAAGAACAGCTGCTGTAGATCACAATTAACAAAGTATACATCCAAATACCACAGGCCTAGGTTTTAGTGGAAGTGCAAGTCGCTCAGTCATGTCTGACGCTTTGCAGTCCCATGGACCGTCTTTGGAATTCTCCAGGCCAGAATACTGGCATGGGTAGCCTTTCCCTTCTCCAAGGGATTTTCCCAACCCAGGGATTGAACCCAGGTCTTCTGCTTTGCAGGAAGATTCTTTACCAGCTGAGCCACAAATAAAGCTTTACTGAAACAGAGTCATGACTATGCATTGATTGATTTTCTATGGATCATTTTGTGTTTAAACAGCAGAACTGTAATTGAATAGTGAAGACAGAGGTCATGTCATCAGCAAAGCCTAAAATAGGTACTATCTGCCTTTTCCCCAGAACAAACAAAAACTCCAAACCAAAACACAAAACCCAACCAAAAAAAAATGTTTGCTTTATATTAAAAATATAAAATTTGGTCTTAATATTTCATTCAAAATATGTTATTAAAATAATAAATTTGTCAAACGTTCTATTTTTTCTTCCTATGCCAGGCCTCCCTGTCCATCACCAACTCCCGGAGTTCACTGAGACTCATGTCTACCAAGTCAGTGATGCCATCCAGCCATCTCATCCTCTGTCGCTGCTTGCCCCCAATCCCTCACAGCAACAAAGTCTTTTCCAATGAGTCAACTCTTCGCATGAGGTGGCCAAAGTACTGGAGTTTCAGTTTTGTTGGCAAAGTAATGTCTCTGCTTTTGAATATGCTATCTGGGTTGGTCATAACTTTCCTTCCAAGGAGTAAGCGTCCATTAATTTCATGGCTGTGGTCACCATCTGCAGTGATTTTTGAGCCCAGAAAAATAAAGTCTGACACTGTATCCACTGTTTCCCCATGTATTTCCCATGAAGTGATGGGACCGGATGCCATGATCTTCGTTTTCTGAATGTTGAGCTTTAAGCCAACTTTTTCACTCTCCTCTTTCACTTTCATCAAGAGGCTTTTGAGTTCCTCTTCGCTTTCTGGCATAAGGGTGGTGTCATCTGCATATCTGAGGTGATTGATATTTCTCCCAGCAATCTTGATTCCAGCTTGTGTTTCTTCCAGTCCAGTGTTTCTCATGATGTACTCTGCATATAAGTTAAATAAACAGGGTGACAATATACAGCCTTGACGAACTCCTTTTCCTATTTGGAACCAGTCTGTTGTTCCATGTCAAGTTCTGACTGTTGCTTCCTGACCTGCATACAAATTTCTCAAGAGGCAGATCAGGTGATCTGGTATTCCCATCTCTTTCAGAATTTTCCACAATTTATTGTGATCCACACAGTCAAAGGCTTTGGCATAGTCAATAAAGCAGAAATAGAAATTTTTCTGGAGCTCTCTTGCTTTTTCCATGATCCAGCAGATGTTGGCAATTTGATCTCTGGTTCCTCTGCCTTTTTGAAAACCAGCTTGAACATCAGGAAGTTCATGGTTCGCATATTGCTGAAGCCTGGCTTGGAGAATTTTAAGCATTACTTTACTAGCGTGTGAGATGAGTGCAACTGTGCAGTAGTTTGAGCATTCTTTGGCATTGCCTTTCTTTGGGATTGGAATGAAAAACTGACCTTTTCCAGTCCTGTGGCCACTGCTGAGTTTTCCAAATTTGCTGGCATATTGAGTGCAGCACTTTCACAGCATCATCTTTCAGGATTTGGAATAGCTCAACTGGAATTCCATCACCTCCACTAGCTTTGTTGCGATTCACGGGGTCGCAAAGAGTCGGACACGACTGAGCAACTGATCTGATCTGATCTGATCTGATGGTCTGTTTGATCCACCTTCTTATTTTCTCATTTATACTGTCAGAACTGATTACTCTATGTCAATTTTAATACCTTAATTTAGATTTTCACATCCATATTTTGTACTCAGTATTCGATTCTTATATATCTAAGACTTTCCTTATGAAAAGGCAGAAGATGCATTATCAATTGAGTACTCAAAATATTTAAACAATAGATTACTTAACTTTCTTTTTGAATACAATTTTCATGTAAACAGTATGTATGCATGTGTGTGTAATTTACTTCATTGATTATCTTCAATCATCAACTTATCTTTATAATTGCTAGTACAACTTTAGCAAAGATGCAGTGAATTATTAAAACAGATGCATATGCCTCCAGATCCTCAATAATTCAACAACCCATCATAAGAGGTTTAAGAATGTTGAATGTATGGGTGAAGCAAGCTGGAATGGAAGGTCAATAACCTACAAAGACTGCTGCTCATTCTTAAGCATACGCTACAGGCAGATTTCTATGAACATTTTCCTCTAGGCTCAAGTTCAAGACTATATTATTGATTTTAGAAGTTACATTACTGAAAACTTTGTATCAAAATATTTTCATGAAAATGTTTAACAAATGATTTTTTTTGAAATGGTAAAGTTGATAATGTTTAAGAATGTTATATGTTATATGTTATTTTGAAAGTGGGAGACTAATGGAAAGTCTCAGACAAATATTTCTTCATTAATATACCTATTCAGTAACAAAAATTGAAAATATAATACTATCAAATAATATATAATATTCTTTAATTAATAATAAATTTGTGTATGGATGTGAGAGTTGGACTATAAAGAAAGCTGAGCGCCAAAGAATTGATGCTTTTGAACTGTAGTATTGGAGAAGACTCTTGAGAATCCCTTTGATTGCAAGGAGATCCAACCAGTCCACCCTAAAGGAGATCAGTCCTGGGTGTTCATTGGTAGGACTGATGTTGAAGCTGAAACTCCAATACTTTGGCCACCTGATGCAAAGAGCTGACTCATTGGAAAAGACCCTGATGCTGGGAAAGATTGAGGGCAGGAGGAGAAGGGAATGACAGAGGATGAGATGGTTGTATGGCATCACCGACTCAATGCACATGGGTTTGGGTGGACTCCGGGAATTGGTGATGGACAGGGAGGCCTAGCATGCTGCGGTTCATGGGGTTGCAAAGAGTAGGACATGGCTGAGCGACTGAACTGAATTGAACTGATAAAACCATTATATGACTGAAAGGCATTATCATATACAATACTGTTTCTGATGTGCTTGCTATAACATTCTCAAATCAGTTTAAGTTCCAAAGAAGAAATAGAATTATCTATTAAAAATGAAAACCATGTTTATTCTTGCTTTAAAAACAAATCCAGCAGCGAAAATAAAATTGAATCACAGGGATCACTGAAAATCTATTATAAGCCATGTGGTCTATCTTCTGGCACATTTTCTGCAGAAACACAGAGTTATTCAATCATAATTTTAAACTGAGTATACATTTTATATCTATTTTAAAGTCATAAGGAAAGTATAAATTATATTTTATTAACAAGAGTACATTTTAAATATCAGAAGTCAAGCAGTTTCCAATGAAGCTTTTTTTTTTAAACTGTGGCAAACTCATCATTTAATTAGTATTTAAGAACATTCTTAAGCATTTTGCAAGATGTAAAAACTTGGGTGAATATAAGTTAGTGTAAACTATTTTAATGAAATATGTAATATTTTACAGCATTTTTGTTTGTCTTCAAAACCGTGTATTTCTGTTTCCTGCAATTAGGCCATGAATGTCATCCTCACCATTGGTGCCATTCATTTCAGGAACTTTCCACTGTGACATATCACCATATTAGATTTGTATACATCAATGAAAATATTCAGTTATCAGATAGTAGATTTTTCCATAGGACAATTAAATGTGATAAAAATCTTAAACACCCATACATGCATACAAAGGGGAAAAACTGGTTTGTATAATCTACATTTAAATCTTTAATAAAAAAAATCAAATAAAAAATTTTTTAAATGTATGACAAGTATAATTTATCAATCATTCTGTATACCAAAGACATACAAACACTTGTAACATAATATCACTTTCTACTGCCTTTTAGGGACTGGTACCTGAGTTGAAGAGGATACTGGCATTCATTTTCTCCTGCTGCTGTAACAAATAACCACAAACTAAGTGGTTTAAAACAATACAAACTTAGTATTGCACAGTTTTATAGGTCAGAAGTTCTAGTTGGCTCCACTGTTGCTGTGCTCTAGATTTCACAAAGCCAAACACAATGTGTCAGCCAACTGGACTCTTCTCAGGAGACTCTGGGAAGATTCTGCTTCCAAGTTCATTCAAGCTGTTGGCAGAGTCCAGATCCTTTTAGTCACAGGACTGAGATTCCATTTCCTGCTGCCTGTCAACTGGCAGACACCCTTAATTCCTAGAGGTTTTTTGGCCAGAGCCTGCACATGGGACTCTATATCCCAGAGCCAGCCATGGTGCTTTGAGTCTTCATACTTTCAATCTCTGACTCACCTTCTGCCACATTTCTCTGGCCAGAGAAAATTCTCTACATTTAAGGGCTAATTTCATTAGATGGGCCCAGTTAGATAATGCAGGATAAGCTCCCTATTTTAAGGTCCATGACTTTAATTGCATCTGAATATCATTTATGCTATATAATATAGCACATTACAATTTCTGGGAAGTAATGCAATGGCACATTTGATAGAATATTATTCTGCTTACCACAGTAATAAAGTCCTTCAATGTCATAAAGGTAAGAAGCACTAGAATCAAAATTTAACTGAAAAAAAAAAATTAACTGCAGGGCTATTTCAAATACACCCAAACAGAACTCCTAGTTTTTCTCAACACTCAGTTAGTAAAACAAAGCTTGTGTATTTAAAAAGATACAAAGATATTCAATCACATAGTCAATTGTGACTAGAGTATTAGAATTCCAATTTATATTTGAAAATAGATCAACAAAAGAAGTGATTTTCTTGAGACAAGTATCAATACATATTTATATGTCTTTACATACATATCTATAGACATAGATTACATATGTAGGATTTGGGATAAAGGTAGTGATGAGCTTTATACCATCTAAAGTGTGTGTGTGTACACATGAATGCAGTTATTAAGACACATCCAATTAAAATATAAAGGTCCGGGGAGACTAATCTGAGAAGAGTCCCTGAAAAATGAAAGGCAGCTTGATTATCATAGTGAATCCTTCCTTTGTTTTTCTTCCTTACTCTTCTTGATGTCATGAAGTGGTTCGATTTATTCTTTATAGCTTTGTAACAGTGCATGTGCTACATTTGTTTTTCTGAAGGCCAAAATGTAATAGAGTATTTGAAAGGCACAATTATAATTTTGATCTAACATCATATTGGAAAAAATACATTTGTCACGAGCACATAGGAATTACATGCAAAAAATGACATGTGCAAAGCAAAGGTACAGCTTAATATATTTTATATATGGTAGTGTAACAAATCAGGGTTATTTTAGCTCAGTTTAATTTTTTAAACATTAAAAACATTATGCTATGAGAAATAAGTCATACACAAAAAGACAAATATTGTATGATTTCAGTTACATTAGATACCTAGACAAGGCAAATTCATAGAGATAGATACTATAATGAAAGCTACCATAGGCTTGGGGTCAGGGAATGAGGAAGAATTATTTAATAGTTACAGAAATCTGTTGGGTTGATGAAAAAGTTCCAGAAATAGATAATGATAGTGGCTGGACAACATTTTGAATATATTGAACCTTAATGCCACAGAATTATTCATGTAGAAATAAAAAATAGTTATACATTTTTACTGTAATATAGAGTGTTTAAAATATGCCAACAATCAGAAATTGCATATACAAACAAAACACTATTTTACGGTTCAAAGAACAATTAAACAACTGTTTGATCTCAATGAAATGATAGCATACTATCAAATTATGTACTGATGGGGCAAAATATTAACATTAAATGCTTATCTAGATAAAAAGAAAGGCTAATAAGTTACGACTGGACTGCAGCACACCAGGCTTCCCTGTCCATCACCAACTCCTGGAGCCTACTCAAACTCATGTTTGTCACGTCGGCAATGCCATCCAACCATCTCATCCTCTGTCATCCCCTTCTCCTCCCGCCTTCAATCTTTCCCAGCATCAGGGTCTTTTCCAATGAGACAGTTCTTCACATCATGTGGCCAAAGTATTGGAGTTTCAGCTTCAGGATCAACTTTAAAAGCTGGAAAAGGGAAGGGTGTGGACTCTCTACGAAAGTTTCCAGAAGGCTCCTTGATTTTACACCAGTGAAACCATTTCGGACTTATAACCCCCAAACCCTGTAAGATGACTATTTCCTTCTTATTTTAAGGCACCAAACTTTTGGTAATTTGTTAGAACAGCAAAAGATAACTAATACACTGCAGTGTTCTTGTATGTGTGATAGTCACTCAGTTGTGTCCAACTCTGTGACTCCATGGACTGTAGCCTGCCAGCCTCCTCTGTCCATGGGATTCTCCAGGAAAGAACACTGGAGTGGGTTGCCATTCCCTTAGCATCTAAAATACTCCCTGGCACAAATTAGTCAACTAAAAAGTATTTGTTGATTGTAAACATATAAATGGGATTGATATGCACTATAAACCCATAGTATCTATGGGGTAATACATATGTATATATGCATATGTGGTAATGTGTGTGTATATATATATATATATATATATGTACATGGGGTGTATATATATATATGTATATATATATCATATATATAAGATGGATTATAGTTACATCAGTTAGTATTATTAAAATTTAGATATTTATTTCATAAATGCCTTAATTACAAAAAATAAACATCACGTATTTAATGCTTCCCATGTGAATTCTATCCTCATTTTTCTCAATGAAGTAGATTAAGCATTATGCAGATTAATAAGGGATAAACAAAAATAACTGTTAAATTCTTGAACTGGGAGGAACAGTCTTTGATCTTACTAATTTCCATATACTATCCAACCACATGTACCATGTAAGCTACAAGAAGATTTACTTAACTTATAGCAAGCATAAAGGATTTTTTAACAATCACTAATCAGTTTCAGCTGCACTCAATATGCCAGCAAATTTGGAAAACTCAGCAGTGGCCACAGGACTGGAAAAGGTCAGTTTTCATTCCAATCTCAAAGAAAGGCAATACCAAAGAATGCTCAAACTACCACACAATTGCACTTATCTCACATGCTAGTAAAGTAATGCTCAAAATTCTTCAAGCCAGGATTCAACAGTATGTGAACCGTAAACTTCCAGATGTTCAAGCTGGATTTAGAAAAGGCAGAGGAACCAGAGATCAAATTGCCAACATCCATTGGATCAATGAAAAAGTGAGAGTTCCAGAAAAACATCTATTTCTGCTTTATTGACTATGCCAAAGCTTTTGACTGTGTGGTCACAACAAACTGTGGAAAATTCAAGAGATGGAAATACCGGACCACCTGACCTGCCTCCTGAGAAATCTGTATGCAGGTCAGGAAGCAACAGTTAGAACTGGACATGGAACAACAGACTGGTTCCAAATAGGAAAAGGAGTATGTCAAGGCTGTATATTGTCACTCTGCTCATTTAACTTCTATGCAGAGTACGTCCTGAGAAATGCTGGACTGGATGAAGCACAAGCTGGAATCAAGACTGCAGGAGAAATATCAATAACCTCAGATATGCAGATGACACCACCCTTATGGCAGAAAGTGAAAACGAACTAAAGAGCCTCTTGATGAAAGTGAGAGAGGAGAGCAAAAAAGTTGGCTTAAAGCTCAACATTCAGAAAACTAAGATCATGGCATCTCGTCCCATCATTTCATTGCAAGTAGATGGGGAAACAGTGACAGATTTTATTTTGGGGGGCTCAAAAATCATTGGAGATGGTGACTGCAGCCATGAAATTAAAAGATGATTCATCCTTGGAAGAAAAGTTATGACCAAGCTACACAACCTAATAAAAAGAAGAGACATACTTTACCAACAAAGGTCTGTCTAGTCAAAGCTATGGTTTTTCCAATAATCACGTATGGATGTGTGAGTTGGACTATAAAGAAAGCTGAGCACTGAAGAATTGATGCTTTTGAACTGTGGTGTTGGTAAGACTCTTGAGAGTCCCTTGGACTACAAGAATATCCAACCAGTCCATCCTAAAGGAAATCAGTCCTGAATATTCACTGGAAGGACTGATGCTGAATCTGAAGCTCCAATATTTTGACCACCTGTTGTGAAGAACTGGCTCATTTGAAAAAACCCTGATGCTGGGAAAGATTGAAGGCGGGAGGAGAAGGGGATGACAGAGGATGAGATGGTTGGATGGCATCACTGATTCAATGGACATGAGTTTGAGTAAACTCTGGGAGTTGGTGATGGGCAAGAAGTCCTGACGGGTTGCAGTCCATGGGGTTGCAGAGTTGAACACGATTGAGCAACTGAACTAAACTGAATCAGTTTCAGTATTTAACAAACCTGAGTCAGATTGGCTTTATATATCTCTCCCCAAAGAAGATATAATTCCCTGCTATTTAGTTTGGGAAAGAAAGAGAGAATAACACACATAAAGTAAAATAATATTTTTATCAAATGGTATGATAGATAATTCATTGAACCAGTAGCAGTAAAATTATGTTGCTTATCATAAAATTCCTTTGACTAAGAAAATGAATGAGCATTTAAATGATCAACAAAGCCTTAAAATGTTGGAATGCATATAAAAATATACTGTTCTTTATAATGGATGACTATATCACAGAAGGGCAATTAATGACTTAGTGATACTAGCTGCTCATTTTGAAATCGGAAATTGCACAGGTACTGTAACCTTAAGGGTGTAGAACACACTCAAATTATAGAAAAGTATGCTAACTAGGACTTCCCTGGTGGCTCAGATGGTAAAGAGCCTACCTGCAGTGCAGGAGCCCTGTTCAATCCCTAGGTCAGAAAGATCCCCTGGAGAAGGGAATGGCAACACATTCCAGAATTCTTGCCTGGAGAATTCCATAGGCAGAAGAGCCTGGTGTGCTACAGTCCATGAAATTACAAACAGCAACTAACAGGTTTTTATGCTAATCAGGAATTCAGAGTATACAGAAACTGAAACTTTGCAATGGGTATTGATTTTTTGATATAAGGAGAAAGTGTTTATTACTTATTAAAATACAGGGGCAAGATTATAATATAGGGGTAAAGGTCACTGTACTTTGTCCTCTGCATGTGTGACAACTTTGCTATTGCGTTCTTTAAAGAGAATTTACTGAATTATAGATTGAAAAGTTCATAAATCACACAAGGTTGATTGATGTTTAAGTATGGTAATATTCAAATTATTAAATCTATTATATTAACATTTGTGTATTAACCAGCAGCTTTGTGTCAAAAGTACATTGGACACTGAAATGCATGTTTAAATAGAAGAAATACAGAACTTCAAACATTAGATAGCTCAGATGACAAAAATCACAGAAATATGATAGGATTGAGTTGGGCAATTTTTAAATTCCTTTTCCAGCATGACATTGTTGTTAACAAAAGGTCAAGAAAAAATTAATTTGTCATAGGTACATTATTATCTATTTAACAAGTAGAGTTACTTATAAGTCCATGTAAGAAATAAATCCCAGGGTCTAAAGATAACTATGGATAGAAAATTTATAAGGATGAAACAAAAACAAAATAAGACCACAAGATTTTATTTTAAGACTAGATAATAAAAGGCTCTTGCTCGGCAATAGTTCTATAGATTTCAGCATTTTAAAACTTAATGAGATGTTATAGACAATAGTAGTCATTCACTCATTTGTTAATTCATTAATTCATCAAATATTAATTGAGCATTTCAAATGTGCCAGCCAGTGTTCTAGTTAGAAAAATAAAAGCCAATTTTTGAAAAAGCAGAAGCCATCTGGGCCGGGATAAAAAATCCAGAATGGGACATACCTAAGAAAATACAAATCCATTATAATTTTATTTTACTACTAGGTCCTGAAAATATCAGCTCTAAGAGTCCTATATTCATACAACCTTAACGGATTACAAAAGGATTATGACTATAATAATAACTACTTTATTTTGGAACGTCCTAAGCTTTTTAAAAATATATAACATTAAGTAAGAATAATTTGATAAAATATATTTTGTTCTAGTAGAGTACATTTAGAAATTTTTGATTAGAGGCACTTATTTTATAAATTTGATTTGCTTCCTATAGGCCATACAGTTATTTGAAAGACAATGTCAATCCCTCCCCACTCCACAGAGAGGCAATTAACTATTGTTCAGTTGCCAAGTTGTGTCCAACTCTCAGAGACTAAGTGAATTGCAGCATGCTAGGCTTCCCTGTTCTTCACTATCTCCCTGAGTTTGCTCAAACTCATGTCCATTGAGTCAGTGATGCCATCCAACCGTTTTATCCTCTCAATCTTTCCCCAAACTCAGGGTGTTTTCCAGTGAATCTGCTCTTCACATCAAGTGGCCAAAATTTCGGAGCTTCAGCTTTAGCAAAAGTCCTTCCAATGAATATTCTACACTTCTTTATTTAAGATATTTCTTTAGGAATTGAAACTAATTATACTGTCACAGAATGCACTATAGAATGATTCAGAAAAAAAATCAACTTAAAATAAGAAACGATTTCCTGGGAAACATTTAAATCTTTATTTCTCAACCAATACAAAATGAAAAGTGACTTTGACATAATTCTTTGCCATGAAATTTATTTTATGATTGACCAAAAGATTAAAGATACAGATACAAAGATAAGTTTCATGCAAAAATTTTAGTTATAAAAAAGAAGACTATATGTTATGTAAACATATTTTTGCTAAACATAATAATCCTCAAAGTTTCTGATTAGATGTCAGCATTTCTTCAAAATGCAAGTATATTAGAACTGCTAAGCTAAGCCCACAGTTCAGCTTTTTTCTGTCTTTTATTAGGTAAATATTCTAAACCATAATTTCTTCTTATGCCTGTAGCTGACCTCATCATATTAACAAGATTATTTTTGTTCATACATATTTTCTTATAGAATTTCCTATTTCAATCTGATCTCAAGTTTAAGTCTCATTTGCCTATGCATCACCCAATCCCAAGCTGAACAACTATGCATCCTGTTCTTTAGGAATCAGTAACCAAAATATGCAGACATCATAGAAACTAGGAAAATTTGCATGTCCTTATAATCTGGTGTGATTAATTACTAATATATGAGGATATTATTGAATATTTACAAACATTGTTGTTATAAATTTTGTTTAGCTGTCATATTTTTACACTATCTCAATTCAGATAATCTGAAACTCCTCTCTCAGAAATTTCCTTCCCTTCATGTTTCCCACTTAGAATTTAAAAGACGGAGAGTGAAAGAGAGAGGCAGAGGCAGAGACAGAGAATTGAATACAGTTTAGAGAGAAGTAAGCAGCATTCACTAGGCTCAGAAAGTCATTGGTTAGATGAGCCAAAAGAGAAACTCATTGGTGTGACAGGCTTTCAGCTTATCTTTCTTCCACTTTGCATGAGGGATAACAAATAGATGCCTACAAGTTCCTATTTGCGCTCTTATCCACTCTGCATCTTCAGTCCCACCACCAGACATAGAAACAAAGTCATACTATTTTCTTGATTTGGCCCTGACTTAAAAAGTTATTGATACCAGAAATAATTTCAGACAAAATAAAAACTATTAGATTATAAGAGGTACACTGATTTGGCTTAACAGTGCTAATGCCTCTATGACAAGTGTTTAACAGGGACATTGGAAGTCGATGTCACATTGGGAAAGCAACTACTTACACAATCATTTCTAGACACCTGTAACCAAGTGCTCACTGAAAGTAAAGTTTTATTTATCAAGTAGGTCCTGGAAGAAGGAAACATATTGGTGAAAATAAGAAGAATCAAGGAGTTGGGGAAGGGGTACTTCTAGGAACACTAAGCAACTTAAAGAAAGAAATTCATCAGGTCATGGCTAATTCTCAGGTCAAACCTACATTAGAGACAAGAAAGTTATTGACTGTCTGAAGAGAAAATCTTATCTACTATAGCCACAGGACTGATTTTTCTAAAAAGCAAACCCACAGGTTAAAATATGGCCTCAATATAGTGAAAAATGAATGTACAGGTATGCCATGACTACAGTGTTTAACATAAGCATTGATTACAAAGGTGTGAAACCCTAAAATTTGAGGAAGGTTCATATGAGAAGATTATGATGATACTTTGCACTTGTCATTCTTTAAAAAAATGTGTCATTCTTTAAAATAATATGCATATATTTTCCTAGTGAAATTTATCAACCTTTTAGATTCAGTTCAGTCACTCAGTCTTGTCCAACTCTTCGTTACCCCATGGACTGCAGCACACCAGGCTTCCCTGTCCATCACCAACTCCCGGAGCTTACTCAAACTCATGTCCATCAAGTTGGTGATGTCATCCAACATCTCATCCTCTGTTGTCCCCTTCTCTTCCCACCTTCAATCTTTCCCAGCATCAGGGTCTTTTCCCTTGAGTCAGCTCGTCACATCAGGTGGCCAAAGTATTGGTGATTCAGCTTTTAGATTGGTTTCATACAAATACTTGTAAAAGGAAATTTAGGAAGAAGTGCTTTGGTCCTGGTATTGGCTTGGAACCTGCAGTTAAAGATACACTGAAAACTCATGCTCTATGTTAAAAAAAAAAAAAAAAAGTCCACTGAATCCCAAGAACTTCCCTCAATGTTTATTAAAATGCCTCATAGTCATTTAGCAGTCTACTTTGATTGACACTGTATTTTCATGACATTCCTTCTTTTCTATCTGTATAGGAATTTTGGACATGATATTGCTGTATTTATGTCGAGAAGTATGTCTCTTCCTTGCTCATCATGGTAGAGTCCAAAGAGAATCACACACAAAAATTAGATCAACTGTAATCGGACTGAAATCCCATTACCCTGTTAGTATGGAACTGGGCAACAGACTCACTGATATAAACCTATGGCACTATGAGAACTCTAGAAAACTCTGGAGAATTGTCAGGTTAAAAAGAAAAGACAAAAGTTCTGTGTGCTGGGCTGTACTGGCATCTGTTTGTCAACACTATGTGGATTTTCTGTTGGTAAGGTGGACATCTCAGCCATGACCACAGGACTGGAAAGGATCAGTTTTCATTCCAATCCCAAAGAAAGGCAATGCCAAAGAATGTTCAAACTACTGCACAATTGTACTCATCTCACACACTAGCAAAGTAATGTTCAAAATTCTCCAAGCAAAGCTTCAACAGTACATGGACTGAGAACTTCCAGATATTCTAGATTTAGAAAAGGCAGATGAACCATATTTCAAGTTGCCAACATCTGTTGCGTCATAGAAAAAGCAAAAGAATTCCAGAGAAATATCGACTTCTGCTTTATTGACTACACCAAAGCCTTTGACTGTGTGGATCACAATAAACTGTGGAAAATTCTTGAAGAGGTGGGAATACCAGACCACCTTACCTGCCTCCTGAGAAATCTGTACGCAGGTCAAAAGGCAACAGTTAGAAGTGGACATGGAACAAAGGACTCGTTCCAAATTGGGAAAGGAGTATGATAAGACTGAATATTGTCACCCTGCTTATTTAACTTACATGCAGAATACATCATGTGAAATGTAAGGCTGGATGAAGCACAAACTGGAATCAAGATTGCCAGAAGAAATATCAATACTCTCAGATATGCAGATGACACCACCCTTATGGCAGAAAGCAAAGAAGAACTAAAGAGCCTCTTGATGAAAGTGAAAGAGGAGAGTGAAAAAGTTGGCTTAAAACTCAACATTAAAAAAATGAAGATCATGTCATCTGGTCCCATCACTTCATGACAAATAGATGGGGGAACAATGGAAACAGGGAGAGACTTTATTTTGGGGGGTTCCAAAATCGCTGCAGTTGGTAACTGCAGCCAGGAATTTAAAAGACACTTCCTCCTTGGAAGAAAAGTTATGACTAACCCAGAAAGAGAAAGTGAAAGTTGCTCAGTCCTGTGCAACTCTTTGCGGCCCCATGGACTATACAGTCCATGGAATTCTCTAGGCCAGAATACTGGAGTGGGTAGCCTATCCCTTCTCTAGTGGATCTTCCTAAGTCACGAATTGAACAGGGGTCTCCTGCATTGCAGGCGGATTATTTACCAACTGAGCTATCAGCAAAGCCAACCTACACAGCCTATTAAAAAGCAGAGACATTACTTTGCTGACATCTAATCAAAGCTATGTTTTTTTTCCAGTAGTTTTGTATGGATGTGAGAGTTGGACCATAAAGAAAGCTGAATGCCGAAGAATTGATGCTTTTGAACTGTGGTGTTGGAGAAGACACTTGAGAGTCCCTTGGACATCAAGGAGATCCAGCCAGTCCATCCTAAAGGAAACCAGTCCTGAATACTCATTGGAAGGACTGATACTGAAGCAAAGCTCCAATACTTTGGCCACCTGATGCAAAGAACTGACTCATTGGAAAGGACCCTGATGCTGGGAAAGATTGAAGGCAGAAGGAGAAGGGGCAACCATGTCATTGCTGGATGGCATCACCAACTTGACTGACATGAGTTTGAGCAAGCTCTGGGAGTTGGTGGTGGACAGGGAAGCCTGGCATGCTGCACTTCATAGGGTTGCAAAGAGTTGTACACAACTGAGCAACTGAACTGAACTAAATTGAAGGTGAACAATGTGGAATGCTGAACTAAAACTAGCTTTAGGGACCACATTTAATAGCAATTGTTCTGTGGAGAAGCATGCAAGCATGATGACAGAAGCCATCAAGGGTAAAAAGGTCAAGTTTGGTCCAGAAAACTATAAAGAAAGAAGTTCCCATATGTTCCTCAGATATTCCAGCAATTTGGCACTAAGGGTTGGGGCCCCACCTGGACATAAAAAATGATGAAAGTAAAGGGAGGTGACATGTGCATTGCAGAATAATCCTGTGATGAAGAAGGAGGAAAGTTGCATCAAATACCAGTTTGGTCTGGACTTGAAAAAGAATGGAAACAAAGTTGTTGTTTAGTCTTACTACATCACATTTCACTCTTTTGAGACCTCATGGCCTATAGGCTGCCAGACTCCTCTATTCATGGGATTTTCCAGGCAAGAATATTGAAATAGATTACCATTTCCTTCTCCAGAGGATCTCCCTGACCCAGGGATCGAACCTGCATTTCCTGCATTGGCAGGCAGATTCTTTACTACTGTGCCACAAGGTAAGCCCGTGGAAACAAAATAGGTTGAATTTAACCTAATTTGGATATCTACGTGCATGTGTGCTAAGTCGTCTGAGTCATGTCCAACTCTGTGCGAGCCTATGGACTGTAGCCCCCCAGACTCTTCTGTCCATGGGATTCTCCAGGCAAGAACATTGGAGTGGGCTGCCATGCCCTACTTCAGTGGATCTTGCCAACTAAGTATCAAACCCACATCTTTTACAACTCCTGAATTAGCAGGTGGGTTCTTTATAACTTCCTGGGCTTCCTTGGTGGCTCAGAGGTTAAAGTGTCTGCCCACAATGCGGGAGAACTGGGTTCGATCCCTGGGTCAGGAAGATCCCCTGGAGAAGGAAATGGCAACCCACTCCAGTATTCTTGCCTGGAGAATCCCATGGACGGAGGAGTCTGGTGGGCTACAGTCCATGCGGTCGCAAAGAGTCGGACACAACTGAGCGACTTCATGTTCTTTTTTTTTTAAATTTTATTTTATTTTTAAACTTTACATAATTGTATTAGTTTTGCCAAATATCAAAATGAATCCACCACAGGTATACATGTGTTCCCCATCCTGAACCCTCCTCCCTCCTCCCTCCCCATACCATCCCTCTGGGTCTTCCCAGTGCACTAGCCCCAAGCATCCAGTATCGTGCATTGAACCTGGACTGGCATCTCGTTTCATACATGATATTTTACGTGTTTCAATGCTATTCTCCCAAATCTTCCCACCCTCTCCCTCTCCCTTAGAGTCCATAAGACTGTTCTATACATCAGTGTCTCTTTTGCTGTCTCGTACACAGGGTTATTGTTACCATCTTTCTAAATTCCATATGTATGCGTTAGTATACTGTATTGGTGTTTTTCCTTCTGGCTTACTTCACTCTGTATAATAGGCTCCAGTTTCATCCACCTCATTAGAACTGATTCAAATGTATTCTTTTTAATGGCTGAGTAATACTCACGTTCTTTTTTTTTATTTCTTTCTTTACAACTAGCGCCATCTGCTGCTGCTGCTGCTGCTGCTAAGTCGCTTCAGTGGTGTCCGACTCTGTGCGACCACATGTACAGCAGCCCACCAGGCTCCTCTGTCCACAGAATTCTCTAGGCAAGAGTACTGGAATGGGTTGCCATTTCCTTCTCCTAGCGCTTTCTGGGAAGCCTGTATTTAGGTCATGCCATTTTACAATTTCCTTGCTTCAATGTGGATAGATACTGTGACTTTCTTCTAGTAAACAGAGACAGGAAAAGGTAACAGGATTCTTCAGAAGTAATTTGTGTCAACAGAGTTGACTTCAACTCACTACTAAGTAGAGAGATTATCCTGAGTGGGTTTAATTTAATCAAGTGAAAACTTAAAAGAGGGACTGCAGTCCTACAGGTTCAGAGACTTTCTCTCCTAATGTTCTTGAGGAATCAGACAACACTGTTCTACAGACTTACAGAAATTAATGCTACAACAACTGTCTGAGCTTGGAAGAGGATCCAGGAGCTCAAAAGATACACCATCCCCGACAGGTACCTAGATTACAGCCTGGGGAGACACTAGCAGCTGTTGTTGTTCAGTAACCAGTCATGTCCAACTCTTTGTGATCCCTTGGACTTCAACACTCCAGGCCTTCCTGTCCCTCCCTATCTCCCAGAGTTTGCCTAAGTTCATGTTCATTGCATTGGTGATGCCATCCAGCCATCTCATTCTCTGACGCTCTCTTCTCCTTTTGCCCTCAATCTTTCCCAGCATCAGGGATTTTTACAATGACTCGTCTGCTGGCATCATGACCAAAATACTGGAGCTTCAGCTTTGGCATCAGTCCTTCCAATGAGTATTCAGGGTTGATCTCCTCTAAGATTGACTTGATTTGATCTCCTTGCTGTCCAAGGGAATTTTAGTAGTCATCTCCAGCAGCACAGTTTGAAGGTATCAATTCTTTGGCGTTCTGCCTTCTTTATGGTCCAGCTCTCACAACTGTATGTGACCAGTGGGAAGACAACAGCCTTGACAATACAGATCTTTGTTGGCAGAGTAAAGTCTCTGCTTTTCAACATTCTGTCTAGGTTTTCATCCCTTTCCTGCCAAGAAGTAACTGAAATCAGTAATCTTCTGATTTCATGGTTTCAGTCAACATCTGCAGTGATTTTGGAGCCCAAGAAGAGGAAATCTGTCACTAAGTAGTAGACACAGTGAAATTATGTATAAATTTCTGACCTTAGAAAACTGGAGATAACAAAGATGTGTTATTTTAAATGCTGTGTCTGTGTAAGGTGTTAAGTAGCAGTAGATAATTGGTTCACAGGGTTCTCCATATTATCAAAGCTATGTTTTTTTAGTTGTTGCTCAGTCCCTTACTTGTGTCCGACTCTTTGTGACCCCATGAATATAGCACGCCAAGCTGCCCAGTCCTTCAGTATCTCCCGGAGATGCCCAAACTCCTGTCCATTGAATGGATGATGCAATCCAACCATCTTGTCCTCTGTTGCCCCTTTCTCCTCCTTCACGCAGTCTTTCCCAGCATTAGGGTCTTTTCTAATGAGTCAGCTCTTCACTTCAGATGGCCAAAATATTGGAGCTTCTGCTTCAGCATCAGTCCTACCAATGAATATTCAGGACTGATCTCCTTTAGGATTGACTGGTTTGATCTCCTTGCTTTTCAAGGGACTCTCAAGAGTCTTATCCAGCACCACAGTTCAAAAGCATCAGTTCTTCAACACTCAGCCTTCTTCAAGGTCTAGCTCTCATATCTGTACATAACTACTAGAAAAACCAGAGCTTTGACAAGATGGACCCCTGTCAGCAAAGCGATGCCTTTTCTTTTTAATATGCTGTCTAGTTTTGTCATAGCTTTTATTCAAAGAAGCACGCATCTAATTTCACAGATGCAATCACCCTTCCCAGTGATTTTGGAGCCCAAGAAATTAAAGTCTGTCACTGCTTCCATTGTTTCCCCACCTATCTGAAGTGATGGGACTAGATGCAATTATCTTCATTATTTGAATATTTAGTTTTAAGCCAGCTTTTTCACTCTCCTCTTCCACCTTCATCAAGAGGATCTCTAGTTCCTCTTGACTTTCTTCCACAAGGGCAGTGTCATCTGCACATCTAAGGTTACATATTTCTCCCAGCAATCTTGATTCCAGCTTGAGCTTCATTCAGCAAGGCATTTCTCATGATGTACTCTGCATATAAATAAAATAAGCAGAGTGACAATATACAGCCTTGATATACTCCTTTCCCAATTATGAATCAGTCTTTTATTCAATGTCCGGTTCTAACTGTTGCTTCTTGACCTGCATACAGTTTTCTCAGGAGGCAGGTAAGGTGGTATGGTATTCCCATCTCTTAAAGAATTTTCCACAGCTTGTTGTGGTCCATATAGTCCAAGACTTTAGCATAGTCAGTGAAGCAGAAGTAGATGTTTTGGAATTCTCTTCATTTCTCTGTGATCTAATGAATGTTGGCAATTTGAGATCTGGTTTCTCTGCCTTTTATAAATCCAGCTTGTACACATGGAAATCCTCTGATCACATACAGCTGAAGCCTAGCTTGGAGAATTCTGAGCAGAACCTTGCTAGCATGTGAAATGAGTGCAAATGTACAGTTGTTTGAACATTGTTTGGCATTGCCCTTCTTTGGGATCTGATTGAAAACTGATCTTTTCCTGTCCTGTGGCCACTGCTGAGTTTTCCAAATTTGCTGACATTTTTAACAGCACCAGATTTAAATAGCTCAGCTGGAAATCCATCACCTCCACTTGCCTTACCAATAGTAATGGTTCCTAAGGCCCACTTGACTTCACACTCCAGAATGCCTGGCTGTAGTTGAGTGACACCACTGTGGCTATCTGGGTCATTAAAACCTATTTTGTACAGTGCTTCTGTGTATTCTTGCCACCTGTTCTTAATCTTGTCTCCTTCTGTTAGGTTCTTATTGTTTCTGTCATTTATCTTGCCCATCCTTGCATGAAACGTTCCATTCATATCTCTAATTTTCTTGAAGAGCTCTCTAGTCTTTCTCAATCTATTGTTTTCCCTTATTTCTTTGCATTGTTCATTTAAGAAGGCCTTATCTCTCCTGGCTACCCTCTGGAACTCTGCATTCAGTTGGGTATATCTTTCCCTTTCTCCCTTGCTTTTTGCTTATCCTCTTTTCTCAGCTATTTGCAAAGACTTCACTTTACTTTCTTGCATTTCCTTTTCTTTGGGACAATTTTGGTCTCTGCCTCCTATACAAGGTAGTGATCATGAGTCCATAGTTCTTCAGACACTCTGTCTACCAGATCTAATTCCCTGAATCTATTTGTCACCTCCATTGTACAATTGTATAATTGTAAGGTATTTGACATGCAAAAAAGCAAAATTGCTGTGGGAGGAGGCCTTACAAATAGCTGTGAAAAGAAGAGAAGCGAAAAGCAAAGGAGAAAAGGAGATACACAAGCATCTGAATTCAGAGTTCAAAAGAATAGCAAGGAGAGATAAGAAAGCCTTCCTCAGAGATCAATGCAAAGAAATAGAGGAAAACAACAGAATGGGAAAGATTAGAGACCTCTTGGGGCTGGGGCACTGGGATGACCCAGAGAGATGGTATGGGGAGGACGGTGGGAGAGGGGTTCAAGATTGGGAACACGTGTACACCTGTGGTGGATTCATGTTGATGTATGGCAAAATCAATATAATATTGTAAAGTAATTAGCCTCTAATTAAAATAAATAAAACAGCATATAAAACCCTAAAAAAAAAATTAGAGATACCAAGGGAGCATTTCATGCAAAGATGGGCTCGATAAAGGACAGAAATTGTATGGCCCTAACAGAAGCAGAATATATTAAGAAGAGATGGCAAGAATACACAGAAGAACTGTACAAAAAAAAGCTTCACAACCCAGATAAGCACGATGGTATGATCACTGATCTAGAGCCAGACAACCTGGAATGTGAAGTCAGGTGGGGCTTAGAAACCATCACTATGAACAAAACTAGTGGAGGTGATGGAATTCCAGTAAAGCTATTTCAAATTCTGAAAGATGATGCTATGAAAGTGCTGCACTCAATATGCCAGCAAATTTGGAAAACTCAGCAGTGGCCACAGTACTGTAAATGTCAGTTTTCATTTCAATCACAAAGAAAGGCAATGGCAAAGAATGCTTAAACTACTTCACAATTGTACTCATCTCACACACTAGTAAAGTAATGCTCAAGATTCCAAAGCCAGGCTTCAGCAATATGTGAAATGTGAAATTCCAGATGTTCAAGCTGGTTTTAGAAAAGGCAGAGGAACCAGAGATCAAATTGCCAACATCTGCTGGATCATCGAAAAAGCGAGAAAGTTCCAGAAAAGCATCTACTTCAGCTTTATTGACTATGCCAAAGCCTTTGACTGTGTGGATCACAATAAAGTAAAAGTACTGAAAGAGATGGGAATACCAGACCACCTGACCTGCCTCTTGAGAAACCTATATGCAGGTCAGGAAGCAACAGTCAGAACTGGAAATGGAACAACAAACTAGTTCCAAATAGGAAAAGGAGTGCATCAAGGCTATATATTGTCACTCTGCTTATTTAATTTGTAAGCAGAGTACATCATGAGAAACACTGGGCTGTAAGAAGCACAAGCTGGAATCAAGATTCCCGGGAAAAATATCAATAACCTCAGATATGCAGATGACACCACCCTTATGGCAGAAAGTGAAGAGGAACTAAAAAGCCTCTTGATGAAAGTAAAAGAGGAGAGTGAAAAAGTTGTCTTAAAGCTCAACATTCAGAAAACGAAGATCATGGCATCTGGTCCCATCACTTCATGGCAAATAGATGGGGACACAGTGGAAAGAGTGTCAGACTTTATTTTTTGGGCTCCAAAATCACTGCAGATGGTGATTGCAGCCATGAAATTAAAAGACTCTTACTCCTTGGAAGGAAAGTTATAACCAACTTATATAGCAGAGATATTATTTTGGCAACAAAGGTCCGTCTAGTCAAGGCTATGGTTCTTCCAGTGGTCATGTATGGATGTGACAGTTGGACTGTGAAGAAAGCTGAGCACTGAAGAATTGATGCTTTTGAATTGTGGTGCTGGAGAAGACTCTTGTAAGTCCCTTGTACTGCAAGGAGATACAACCAATCCATCCTAAATGAGACCAGTGCTGGGTCTTCATTGGAAGTCCTTCATTGGAAGGACTGATGCTGAGGCTGAAACTCCAATACTTTGGCCACCTCATGTGAAGAGTTGACTCATTGGAAAAGACTCTGATACTGGGAGGGATTGGGGGCAGGAAGAGAAGGGGACGACAGAGTATGAGATGGCTGGGTGGCATCACCAAATCGATCCACGTGAGTTTGGGTGAACTCTGGGAGTTGGTGATGGAAAGGGAGGCCTGGCGTGCTGTGATTCATGGGGTCACAAAGAGTTGGACATGACTGAGTTACTGAACTGAACTGATGCAATAGTAATCTTTACAGCACTGGACTTTACTTTTACCAGCAGAGACATCTACAACTGTGTGTCTTTTCCACTTTGGCCCAGCCACTTCATTCTTTCTGGAGCTATTAGTAATTGCCCTCCACTCTTCTCCAGTACCATACTGGGATCCTTCTGACCCGGGGCGTTCATCTTCTGGTGGTGTATCTTTTTACCTTTTCATACTGTTTGTGAGGTTCTTGCAGCAAAAATACAGGAGTGGGTTGCCATTTTCTTCTCCAGTGGACTACTTTTTGTCAGATTTTTTCACGAGGACCTGTCCATCTTGGGTGACTGCATGGCATGGCTCATAGGTTCATTGAATTACACAAGCCCCTTGGTCATGAAAAGGCTATGATCCATGAAAGGGACACTTAACATGTATATGTATCACATGTGTTTATGTATCACATGTGTATATGTTTTATGTCAATAAATACAAAACAATAGTGATATGAAAGAAGGAAATTAATAAGGGTAAAAATTAAAACAGTATTTTCCATGAATTAATAGATGCCAAAGGTAAATTATTTTATACAGATTTTATGAAACCCTTATAAATGTTTAATCTATATATTTTTATAGGGCTTCCCTGGTGGCTCAGCTGAAAGAATCCACCTGCAATGAGGGAGACCTGGGTTCAGTCCCTGGGTTGGGAAGATCTCCTTGAGAAGGGAAAGGCTACCCAGTCCAGTATTCTGGCCTGGAGAATTCCATAGACAGAAGAGTCTGGTGGGCTACGACCCACGGGGTTGGACAAGACTGAGTGACTAACGCACACACAGTGGTTCATAAGTCACTGACAAACCTAGAGAAAGAAGTTGTCACTGCAGTATAGACTACAGACCACAACACATGGATTGTTGTTAAAGATTAATGGATATTTCAAATTGATAAAGCATTCTGTCAACCAAGAAGATTTAACAGTTCTAAATGTATGTGTACATAATAATATAGACTTAAGTACTGAAGCAAAATGTATGGGAACTAGAAAAAAGAATCACAATGTTGCTTAGTCGCTCAGTTATGTCCAACTCTTCATGACCCCATGGGACTGTAGCCTACAAGGGTCCTCTGTTCATGTGATTTTCCAGGCAGGAATACTGGACTGGTTTGCCATTTCCTTCTCCAGGGTATCTTCCTGATCCGGGATTGATCTCATATCTCTTGGGTCTCCTACATTTGCCAGTGGGGAAGCCCCAGAAAAAGAAATCAATGTGCAACATAAAAAACACAGTGGGAGATTTAAATGTGCATATATCGCTAATAAGACAAGCAAACAACAACATTAGAAAGCATGTGAAATATATGAATAAGCAATGAAAGAACTTAGCCCAATAAACATATATACAATATTGCACCCAAACACAAACAGCCATATTCTACATACACACATGAGATGTATTCATTGGTTTATGGGCCATAAGGTAAGTCTCAAAAAATGCAAAGGATATGAAAATAAAGCTTGTTGCTTAATATAGTAGAACTAAGTTTAAAAAAATCATTTATTTTTAATAAATACTCTAAAATTTCTGAGCAAATTTTTGCAGTCTTCTGAAAAAATAAAGAGGTTTATTACATTTCCCCCCTTTCTGGCTCTGTCCACAAGATGAGAAAGATACTTTATAAGTTTATACAAAATAAATTTAAAGGTACAATACATTAAAATACTGTCTTTATAAAATTGTACCAAGAAAGGAATGGCAAATTAATCTTTGCAGGAATTAATATTGATGAAAATGAAAAGCAAGGAACTGTTGAACTTTACACTTATATGACTATAGTTAATATAATGTAAGGCAATTAAAAAAAGAAAAAGACACTTTGTATAAGACTGCGTAGGGTGCCATATCAGTATAATACAGATTGGGTGACTTCTTCAACAACAGAAATTATTTTTCAAATCTGGAGTCCAAACTTCCAAGATGAAGTGTTGGCAGTTGGTTCTGGTGAGACCTCTTCTTGGCTTGCAGATGGCTGCCTTCTTGCTGTGTCCAGTGTGCCTTTCTCTGTGGTGCCCACTCTTGATTCTTCTCGTCTAGTTATGAGAATACCAGCTATATGGGCCAGGGCCTCACTATCATAACCTCATTCAACCTTAATTACATCCTTACAGACCTTATCTTCAAAAACAGTTACTTTGGCAATTAGAACTTCAATGTATGAAATTTAGGGGAACACAATTCAGTACCTATCAGAAAGTTATGTACCAGAAACCATATCTTGCCTTGTGATATTATTATCTAATGCAGTAGAGCCATAGTTAAAGTTAAATAAAAATGTACATTATTAATGCTAACTTTGGATATGTGGGGCAGTTTTAATTAAAGTTAAGTAAAATGTACATTATTAATGCTAACTTTATATATGTGGGGCAGAAGTTTTAATTTTTATTTATTTTTTGATTGACTACCATGTAGATTTCCTATCACACAAAGAAACAAACATTGAAATCATTTTATCAATTTGATTTTGATATTTGATATTGTATCATAAATACAATATTAGATTTTGTTTATGTAAAATGGAAAGGGCTTTGCAAATCTTCCACAAGGGGACCATTACCTCACTCAAACCTGAACTTAAATGTCAACTTTCAGGAAGTCCTTTCAAGTCACCACATTTGAAAAATTTATCCTAACCAGATATTTAATGTTTTACTTTCTATAGCACATATTTCTGATCATTTTCCCTATACAATATAAATACATATTATAAGAAGTTTGCCATTAAAATTTTCCACTACACTTTTATTTCCTGAAATAATACCTGATACAGTAAAGGGACTTCATATGTCTTAAAGTCTGTCATCATGTTATAATAATGATATTACAATTTTGTTGTTTTTAAATAGCACTTTTATAACAATGTATTAAATGTAAAACTGTAAAGATAAAAAAATCAATATTGATCTAGAAACCAGAAATGGTCACTACTGATGTTTATTCTTCCACTGAATAATTTTTTTTTCAATTTTATTTCTATTTAGTTATTCTACAATTTTATTTCTATATATATGTAGCATATAATTCTATTTACTGCTTAGTAATCTTTTTCACTGTAGAAAATATGGATCTTTAAAATTACATGATGATATATTATTGTACATTATAAAAATAGGTGAATAACTAGATTCTTAGAGACGAGGCCTTTTCTAAAAGTAATCCATAATCAATAACTTTTAAGAAAAATAATAAATGTCAATATTTTAAAATTTGTTTTCCATACAGGAATAAAAAGAAATAATCAACTGTCAAATACAAACAAATGTCAAATTGGGAACATACAGAAATAACTTCTCTCAAAATGAATATTATTAACATTGTACAGTTTTTGAAAATTAACACAATGCTAAAATTCTCATAACAAAATTATATGAAATAGAATCCAGAGTATAAAACTCTGTATACTGGTGATATAAATTAAGATGATAATATAACTTCAGTCTCCTAAAAATTAACTATACGATGAAATTAAAATGAAAACAAAGAATTTCTCCTAACATATCAGCAAAGATTAATTAACAACACTTGCAGTTTGTGACAGTTTGTGTAAATATCGCTGGTGGGAGTGTAAATTGGAATAACCTTTCTGAATATCACTTTTGTGATTATTTATCAAATGCTGTCAAATATATCTTCCTATGATTCTCAGGTTCTACTTTTGGGATTTTATCTCAACTAATTATGTACATGTATAGCATTACTAATGACTGACTTATAATAGTGACAACATACTTGAAATAGAGGCATATTTAATTGGATTAAAGAAAAATTTACACCGATAGTACTGATTAAGATGTTAACTTTTTTGTTAGGAAGTTAATGTTACCAAAGATTTTTAATTAAAAAATTGCGTATTAAATGCATACATAAAAATGCATACATATGCATACATGTGGTTGTTTCTGCCCAAGATAATTGGATCACAGAAATAAAAGCACATAGATAATGGATACGACTGATTGTCATACTTTTCTTTTCATTGCTTTTGTTCTTTGTTCTTTTTGTTATTGTCTTTCCTCACAGCTAGTGCAAGGTCTGATTGTTAGTACTCTCGTATGTTCTTTAGCCAAAATATGCTCCTGATATTCTCTTATCCTTGACAATTGGGTCCTTTTCTCAGACATTAAAGAATTGGAGCATGCATATCCAAACTAAGGCATTGTAACTCCTGGTTATGTAAGAATATCCAAATAAATTAAATGATATACGGAACACGTTTCAAACTAAAAAAAAAATAAAATAAAAAAATAAAATCTGAAGTTAATTTGCTATTTGTTGAATTTGTCAAAATGTGATTATTGGAGACTTACATGCTATAGGACAACCGTTTTCACATCAACCTGCAGCAAGAAATCTGAAAAGCTATTTTTGTTTAGCAACAGATATTCTTTGAACAATATTCTGATGAGTGGTATGGTTCAGATTAACATTATCCATGCCCATAAAAGATATAGTATAATCCTTAGTTTAAGATGAAATTTAACTGGAAGAGGAAGGGTGCTGAAAAATAATCATACTGCTTCACTGAAGCAGTACTGAGATTCGCAATCAAATTTTCACGAATAGATTGTTGCTCAGTTACACATTAAAATGATAAACTGTGCCACACAAAATCATGATACACTTGACTCAACACTCACTCATTCAGATCCATATATTCCAACATAAGATCAAACCAAACTCTAATTCCACATGGACTTATGTGTTTTAAGTAGAAAACTACTAAACTTTCCAATAACTCCTTAGTTTGCACATTCTGATCAATCCCTGCCAAGACCACCATATGACTAACTCCAGTCACTGAAGCCTTTATGAATGTTAATTACACCTCTTTGAGATAGTCCATAGTGCTGGTAGTGCTTTTCTCATTTTTATAAGCAAGTCAAGACAGCTAAAGTTGTTTGATTACAATGTATTCCTGGTGATCTCCTGACACTGAGATTTAAATAGCAATAAAAAGGAGTTCTGCTAATTCAGTTCAGTTCAGTTCAGTCACTCAGTCACGTCTGACTCTGTAATCCCATGAACTGCAGCATGCCGGGTCTCCCTGTCCATCACCAACTTCCGGAGCCTACCCAAACTCATGTCCATTGAGTTGGTGATGCCATCCAATCATCTCATCCTTTGTCGTCCCCTGCTCTTCCTGTCCTCAATATGTCCCAGCATCAGGGTCTTTTCAAATCAGTTAGCTCTTCGCATCAGGTGGCCAAAGTATTGGAGCTTCAGCCTCAGCATCAGTCCTTCCAATGAACACCCAGGACTGATTTCCTTTAGGATGGACTGGTTGGATCTCCTTGCAGTCCAAGGGACTCTCAAGAGTCTTCTCGAACACCACAGTTCAAAAACATCAATTCGGTGCTCAGCTTTCTTTATAATCCAACTCTCACATCCATACATGACCACTGGAAAAACCATAGCCTTGACTATACGGACCTTTGATGGCAAAGTAATATCTCTGCTTCTTAATAATGCTGTCTAGGTTGGTAATAACTTTCCTTCCAAGGAGTAAGCACCTTTTGATTTCATCACTGCAATCACCATCTGCAGTGATTTTGGAGCCCCAGAAAATAAAGTCAGCCATTGTTTCCACTGTTTCCCCATATATTTCCCATGAAGTGATGGGACCAGATGCCATGGTCTTAGTTTTCTGAATGTTGAGCTTTAAGACAACTTTTTCACTCTCCTCTTTCACTTTCATCAAGGGGTTCTTTAGTTTTTCTTCACTCTCTGCCATAAGGGTGGTGTCATCTGCATATCTGAGGTTATTGATATTTCTCCCGGCAATCTTGATTCCAGCTTGTGCTTCCTCCAGTCCAGTGTTTCTCATGATGTACTCTGCATATAAGTTAAATAAGCAGGGCCTTGACGTACTCTTTTTCCTATTTGGAACCAGTCTGTTTTTCCATGTCCAGTTCGAACTGTTGCTTCGTGACCTGCATAGGTTTCTCAAGAGGAAGCTCAGGTGGTCTGGTATTCCCATCTCTTTCATAATTTTCCACAGTATGCTAATTAGTTGCTTTCAATTAGTTAAAGAAAATTATATGCCCAAATCAATACTGATTATCAGAATTATAATAAATGTTCTGCTTATTGAAAGCACACTTAGAGATTTTTTACTTCTTGACATAAAACTATCAGAAATCAACAGGTATTAAAAAGGATATTTCTATCCAATCATTTATTTCTTTAATTCAAGTACCAGAAGTTTTTACCTGGGAATAAGAGCAAGCTGTAGCACAACTATGCTTAGGACAAATTAGAAATTCTTGTTTTTTTGTGAAAATAAGAAAATCCACTAACACTGGGATCAGATCAGATCAGATCAGTCGCTCAGTCGTGTCCAACTCTTTGCGACCCCATGAATCGCAGCACGCCAAGCCTCCCTGTCCATCACCAACTCCTGGAGTTCACCCAGACTCACGTCTGTCGAATCAGTGATGCCATCCAGCCATCTCATCCTCTGTCATCCCCTTTTCCTCCTGCCCCCAATCCCTCCCAGCATCAGAGTCTTTTCCAATGAGTCAACTCTTCGCATGAGGTGGCCAAAGTACTGGAGTTTCAGCTCTAGCATCATTCCTTCCAAAGAAATCCCAGGGCTGATCTCCTTCAGAATGGACTGGTTGAAGCTGTGTAAACTCTTTTGGGAGCAGTCATATTTTCATACTGCATATAGCAGACTTTGTGACTTGAAGATAAATTTGATTAAAAGGATCTCTCTGCATGTAACATAAAGGAAGTCTTCTGGCCGTTTCAGAATTATGAATAAGGTAGTTTGGTCCTAGATGACCAGAGTTTGGTTGGCAATTGAAATGCTAAAATTCTTGAACTGAATTCAAATGCAAATCCAGGAGAAATTTATACTTGGAGTTTTGGGATAAATTCTACTAGATTTTATGGTTTTGCTACACTAGGATCCTCTTTGTCTTTTTTCATTTAAAAACAAAATTACTTTGTCTAATAAAATTTTAAAACCCATAATTCAAATAAACCTTGGTTATATTTATAGATTTTTAAAACAAATGAGGTTGGTGAAAACCAATAAAAAGAATATTACTCAAAGAAAATTAGGAAAAGAAGAAATTCTACAAACAAGGTATAAAAAGATAAGATTTCCAATAAAAATAACTAAGACAGCAATAAATTAACATTATAGATTAAAGCAGGGGTCCTCAACCTCTGGGATTAATGCCTGACCACCGGAGGTGGAGCTGCTGTAATAATAATAAAGTATATAACATATCTAATGTGCTTGAGTCATCCTGAAACCATACCTCTCACCTGCAGTCTATTGCAAAATTCTCTTGCATGAAACCGGTCCCTGGTGCCCAAAAGGTTGGGGACCACCGGTTTAAAGCTAATTACAATGTAGTTCAATTCTCCACAGCCAGGGACAAAGACAAGAGACTACTGGTAGAAAATAAAACTACCAGTGATAACGAGAGCAGAGTGAACTGAGAGAAAAGGAACATAAAAAGATTATACCATCATGGAGAGATGATGGCATAATTAAGCCTCCTAGCTAGAGCTCAATGAAACACACACGACTTGATCTGGGGCTAGCTGTGATAATTATTTTATATGTGCCTTAGAAACATATGGCACCCTGAAAGGATGTGTCCACATATGTTGTTGGATAATGAGCTTTCTTACTGTGCTTATGCAGATTAGTTATTCAAGTGGAGCAGAGAGCACGGTACCACCTGTCATTTTCCTAACTGAGACACAGGCTATAAAATCAGGGTACTGCACATTGATGCAGAGAAGGTAGTGATTACGAATACTGAACACTTTACATTGAGAATAACATCCTATTAACTTACATATAATCAACTCTCATTGGTAGTTCTGGAAGAGCACATAAAATCTAAAAATAGTAAATAAAGGTGTGTGTGTAAGAGAGAGATAGAAAGCACTCACAGATGTGTGTGTGAGAGAGAAAGAACTCAGTTTTTAAATTGTAGAGCAATAGTGCAAAGAAGATGTGGAAAAATGGTTTGTTACCGCCATCTCCATTTATTAATAACTTGATGCAGTAATTCTTGCTTGAAAGTAACATTTTTTCTATTGACATAATCATTTGAACTTATTTTTATCACAATAATCTTCAGAAAGCAAGTTGAAAAGCTTGGTATAGATTATGTGGCAGATATTAAAATCCAAAGATTATATACAGTAAATGATGCATACTTTTATTTAAATCACTACAATAATATTTTTAAATGACTTTCTGTTAAAGATATAATTGACTGCATTATCTACGAGTGAGTGCTAAGTCTCTTTAATCATGTCCAACATTCTGTGACTCTATGGACCACAGCCTCCCAGGCTCCTCTGTCCATGGGCTTCTCCAGGCAAGAATATTGGAATAGTAGCCATGCTCTCTTCCAGGTGATCTTTCCAACCAGGAAATGGAACTTACATCTCTCTCCTGCATTGGTAGGTGGGTTCTTTACCCTAGCATCTCTGGAGGCAGTCAAAACTAAAGGAAATCAACCCTGAATATTTATTGGAAGAACTGATGCTGAAGCTCCCATACTTTGGCCACCTGATGTGAAGAGCCAACTCATTGGAAAAGACTCTGATGCTGGGTAAGATTGAGGGCATAAGGAGATGTGGGGTAGATGATGAGATGGTTTGATGGCATCACTGACTCAATAGACACGAGTTTGAGCAACCTCTGGGAGATAGTGAAAGACAGGGGAGCCTGAAGTGCTGCAGTCCCTGGGGTTGTAAAGAGTCAGACATGACTTCGTAACTGAACAACAATAACAACAATTCTCTATGAGGAAAGGGATAATATTCCTTCCTACTTTGTAACTGCAGTAGATGTTACTAAGGACAAATATATATCACACATGAAAACTAAAGCAAAATGAAAGCTTTTCTTGACTTAGGACAGATTACATCATCAGATGGCTATTAACTGTTGATTCTTTCTTCTTCCCTTTATTTTAAAAATGAAAAATGTGTTGCCATATTTTAAAAATCTAGCAAATGGGAAAGCTTGGATACTCATAATGGCAAAAGCTTCTTTTTAAAACTATCTCTTAGGCTCATTCCATTTGTTGATGAGTGATGAGTAATCTATCAAGAATTGGTATGCAATGTCATAAATTTCCATATATTTGCATAACAAACACTCTCTGGCAAATGACTTCACACTTTATTTTTTTGTGATCATACTGTTTATAGAATTTTAAGACAAGCTTTCTTTCTTAATCCTTATTAAATATCAATATTAATAGCATTTTTACACAATTGTCTTATTTAATTTTATCAAATGTCTTATGTCTTTGTATTACATGATAGATCAAACTTCAGCTCCCACAGAAAATAGACAATGAGGTTTACATGCAGGAGAAATATTGTGGTACTCTGCCTAACATATCTTGGAAATGTCAGAGAAGCAGGGCCATGTTCAGAGAAAAGTTGAATAGCAACGCCATCACAAAAGGGATCTCTGCCTCTGTTTTCCCAATCTGATGCAAATGGGAAGAACCATATACATTCAATGTTACCTAGTCATTGTGTCCAAGATGCAACTGGAGAGGAGCCATGCTCTTGAGTGAAGGAGGTCTTTTTACTTGAAAAGCCAGAGAAAGAATCAGCTGAGAGTCTTTAGCCCCACAAGCTGGAGAAATGAGTGCCTCCACCCTTTAGGGTGTCTAAACAGTACACTACAGAATCTTACTATGATAGAAAACCTGAGAACCCCAGACTTCAGCCTACATCCATCACCAGACATGAAAGAGAACAATCTTTCAAAGAATTCTGGTCTGAGACTTTCAGTCTTCCTGTTGAGAATCCTGGTTTCAGGAAGGAGAGAGAAGTACAGAGATAGGTATCCCCACTATTCCTTATCCAGACTGATGACCCACAGGATTCATGACTACAGTACGCATTTTATTATATGTTGTGAAGTTGTGAGGCAAATATTTATACAGCGATAGATAAGCATAAGAGATAATAAGCCTTTCTTTTGTAGTTTTTCTTTTGGCTCAAGAGGTTGACAATGTCAGTGCAGTAAGTGTCTTCAAAATTTAACACTAAAGCTCCTTAAGTAAGCATTTACCATTCTGGAAACCAGAACCTATAGATTTACAGAGCTGCAATTTGTGTGGAAACAATGTTCATGTTCCTAAGTGAGTTACTTAGAGTTATGGCAAAAGAAGCCATTCCTAGTTCCACTCTTTCTTTCCCAGACTGCAACATACTGCCTATAGGAGACAAGTGAGAGTTGGACCATAAAGAAAGCTGAGCACCAAAGCATTGATGGTTTTGAACTGTGGTGTTGAAGAAGACACTTGAGAGTCCCTTGGACTACAAGGAGATCAAATCAGTCAATTCTAAAGGATATCAGTCCTGAATATTCATTGGGAGGATTGATGCTGAAGCTGAAGCTCCAAATCTTTGGCCACCTGATGAGAAGAACTGACTCACTGGAAATGACTCTGATGTTGGTGAAAAACTGAAGGCAGGAGGAGAAGGGGACAACAGAGGATGAGATGGTTTGATGGCATCACTGAATCAATGGACATGAGTTTGAGCAAGCTCTGGGAGTTGTTGATGGGCAGGGAAGCCTGGTGTGCTACAGTCCATGGGGTTGCAAAGAGTCAGACGTGACTGAGTGACTGAACTGAAGTGAACAGGAGACAAAGTCTCATTTACATTGCATCTTAATGGCTACAGCCCCATTCTCAGAGAACCTTATCTCCAAGTCATTGCATCAGCTATGTCTTCAAAAGTCACTCTGTCATTCTGGAATACTGGCAGCTTATGGGTGGTGTGACATATGATGTGAACAATGGGTATAATGGTTATATGCATGCTTTCCAAATTGTTCTGCTATAAGGTTAGTTCTCTGAATATGACACTTTTTTAAATCTTCTGCCAATGTATCAGGTCGCCCACTAGTAAAGAATTTGCCTACCAATGTAGGAGATGCAGGAAAGCAGGTTTGATCTCTGGGTCTGGAAGATCCCCTGGAGGAGGAAATGGTAATCCACTCCAGAATTCTTGCCTAGAAAATTCCATGGACAGAGGAGATTGGTGGGCTGCAATCCCTCGGGTCACAAAGAATCAGACATGACTGAATGACCTAGCATGCATGCACACACTGTCAATGGATCAAAAACTATCTAAGTCTTCAAAAAGTGGAGCTGGCTGAGCCTCTTTGATTGCAAAGTCAAACTCACAGCATGCATCAATGATGGTGAAAACCAACCATACTCCTTCCTCAGTAGAAAGGGTTTAGTATGATTCACTTATCATCAAATGGCCAATTGGTCCTCTTAACAGATCTTGGGCTCTTGGTGTTTGTCTCAGTTTTTGGCAGGCTGTACTGTTCACATCCTCAATAGCTAATTAAGCACTGGTGAGTTGAGGGACCATCCTAGTGAGCCAAACCATAAAATCTTTTAAAGTCCATTTTTATGACCTCTAGTTATGCACAGAAATCCTTTGGGGTAAATCTCCTTGGGGTTAACATAAATGTAATATAATCCATGCCAGAATATTTTTACAATATGGTAGTCTGCATTACATGTAAACCTAGAGTCATAAGCCTCATTGGGTACTGCAAATACAGTGACAGTTAAATTTGCCTTACTAGCAGTATAATGTTAATTCTCTCATTAAAGAGGGTGAACAATCATGTCAGTGAGATGTTATACTCTTAAGGATCCTTTTGTTATTTTAGTTTAGTTAGAAAAATCTAAATGGAATTCACTGGATTTAAGCAAATAAAGCTTTTAAAGAAACATTTAAGTTAAATGCTACATGAGGTTGGCAGTAATAATATATGGTGACACTGGGTAGTGTTGACCATGAAATAATAAAAAATAATAATAAAGGAAATCATTATAAATTAAAAAACAGTTTTAAAACATTAATTAAATATTCCCAAAGAAATATGGTAATCAGAAAAATGCAAACTACTGATTACACTACAATTAACACTGAATATGCAGCATATGGAGCAATTAAATCTTTATGGATCAAGGAAACCTTAGTGAAAGTGCTTTCGAAAGTCAGCACTGAGATCACTAATGAAATTAGAAAAACATGAAGGTCTTTTACATTACAGGAACTTTATAAACCTAGGTAAAAGTGACTCCTTTTTTAAAAAGATGTAATTTTGGACTTCTCTGGCGGTCCAGTGGTTAAGAATCCACTTGCCAATGCAGGTCACATGAGTTCGATCCCTGGTCTAGGAAGATTTCATGTACTGCGGGACCACTAAGCCCTTGCATTACAACTACTGAAGCCCTCATGCTTGAGGGCTCATGTGCCGCAAATACTGAACATGTACGTTGCAACTACTGAAGAGCTGGTGCTCTGCAACACGAGCAGCCACTGAAATGAGAAGCCTGCCCACTGCAATGACAGAGTAGCCCTTACTTGCCACAACTATAGAACACCTGTGCACAGCAACAAGGACCCACAGAAGGCAAAAGTAAATAGATACATAAACTTTATTTAAAAAGGCATAATTTAACTTCCCTTTCAAATGATTGCAAATCGTTTTTAACTTCTAAGATTTACAGATTCTAAAATACAGACCAGTGATTTAGATTCTGAAAAAGTTCATAAGTCAAGTAAGTGAAAATTTTAACTTATTGGAGATCTTTTAAGTCACAATATTTGCCTTTTATATGTCAGTTCACTCTGTATTCTGTAATTTCCCAGAAATAGTATTATATGCAAACCCAAACATATGGAATCAGGTAGAGAAATTATGAGCTATCAGAATGTTATTTAGCACCCAACTGGAGTATTTGATGGTTTTCTAAGAACTGTGTGCCTTGAAAAACCAATTACATTTGTTTTATAGTTATGTTTTTCAGTTTCCTAAGAATTTAGACATAAGAAATATTTTGAAACAAAAAAACAGTATAGCTGATGGTATTATAAATATGACAAATTGTATTGAAATTTCTCAAATAAGTTTTCATACTAACTGAATTTTAGAAAGACTATAAACTGGAGGTATTATATTGAAGTTTTAGCATTACCGTTATATGCAAAAGAAAAGAAAATGGATATTATGTCCCCTGTAACATTAATATCACTGCAATATAAAGATTTTGATCAATAATTTTAATTAAAATGGAGAATTACTAACATCATTTTAAAGAGTAATTTAAATTACATGGAAATGATCTTTTAAAGAAAGAAATAAATTTCTAACCTTGGGAAAGTTCATTAAGTTTTTAGACAACTAGGTGAAACTAGATAATTTATTAAATGCCCTTTGGAGTCTCATAATGTTTCAATTATGAATTCATTCATGAATTAAAAAAATGAACTCACTCTCTTCCACATACATACAAAAATATCCACATATTTTCTTATGCCCTGTAATTTGGAGTACTGATGGTTTAAAGAAAAAATTGAAGAAAGTAGGGAAAACCACTAGACCATTCAGGTATGACCTAAATCAAATCCCTTATGATTATACAGTGGAAGTGAGAAATAGATTTAAGGGACTAGATTTGATAGACAGAGTGCCTGATGAACTATGGATGGAGGTTCATGACATTGTACAGGAGACAGGGATAAAGACATTCCCATGGAAAAGAAATGCAAAAAGGCAAAATGGCTGTCTGAGGAGGCCTTATAGATAGCTGTGAAAAGAAGAAAAGCGAAAAGCAAAGGAGAAAAGGAAAGATATAAGCATCTGAATGCAGAGTTTCAAAGAATAGCAAGAAGAGATAAGAAAGCCCTCTTCAGCGATCAATGCAAAGAAATAGAGAAAAACAACAGAATGGGAAAGACTAGAGATCTCTTCAAGAAAATTAGACATACCAAGGGAACATTTCATGCAAAGATGGGCTCGATAAAGGATGAGAAATGGTATGTCTACAAATAGAAGCAGTAGATATTAAAAGAGATGGCAGGAATACACAGAAGAACTGTACAAAAAAAGATCTTCACGACCAAGATAATCACGATGGTATGATCACTCACCTAGAGCCAGATATCCTGGAATGTGAAGTCAAGTGGGTCTTAGAAAGCATCACTACGAATAAAGCTAGTGGAGGTGATGGTATTCCAGTTGAGCTATTTCAAATCCTGAAAGATGATGCCGTGAAAGTGCTGCACTCAATATGCCAGCAAATTTGGAAAACCCAGCAGTGGCCACAGGACTGGAAAAGGTCAGTTTTCATTCCAATCCCAAAGAAAGACAATGCCAAAGAATGCTCAAATGACCACACAATTGCACTCATCTCACACGCTAGTAAAGTAATGCTCAAAATTCTCCAAGCCAGGCTTCAGCAATATGTGAACCGTGAACTTCCAGATGTTCAAGTATCTGGTTGAACTTCCTGATGTTCAAGCATCTGGTTTTAGAAACGGCAGAGGAACCAGAGATCAAATTGCCAACATCTGCTGGAACATGGAAAAAGCAAGAGAGTTCCAGAAAAACATCGATTTCTGCTTTATTGACTATGCCAAAGCCTTTGACTGTGTGGATCACAATAAACTGTGGAAAATTCTGAAAGAGATAGGAGTACCAGAACACCTGACCTGCCTCTTGAGAAACTTGTATCCAGGTCATGAAGCAATGGTTAGAACTTGACATGGAACAACAGACTGGTTCCATATAGGAAAAGGAGTCTGTCAAGGCTACATATTGTCACCCTGCTTATTTAACTTCTATGCAGATTACATCATGAGAAACGCTGGGCTGGAAGAAGCACAAGCTGGAATCAAGATTGCTGGGAGAAATATCAATAACCTCAGATATGCAGATGACACCACCCTTATGGCAGAAAGTGAAGAGGAATGAAAAAGCCTCTTGAAAGTGAAAGTGGAGAGTGAAAAAGTTGGCTTAAAGCTCAACATTCAGAAAACGAAGATCATGGCATCTGGTCCCATCACTTCATGGGAAATAGATGGGGAAACAGTGGAAACAGTGCCAGACTTTATTTTTTGGGCTCCAAAATCACTGCAGATGGTGACTGCAGACATGAAATTAAAAGATGCTTACTCCTTGGAAGGAAAGTTATGACCAACCTAGATAGCGTATTCAAAAGCAGAGACATTACTTCGCCAACAAAGGTCCGTCTAGTCAAGGCTATGGTTTTTCCAGTGGTCATGTATGGATGTGAGAGTTGGACTGTGAAGAAAGATGAATGCGAAGAATTGACGCTTTTGAACTATGGTGTTGCAGGAGACTCTTGAGAGTCCCCTGGACTGCGGTGAGATCCAACCAGTCCATTCTGAAGGAGATCAGCCCTGGGATTTCTTTGGAAGGAATGATGCTAAAGCTGAAACTCCAGTACTTTGGCCACCTCATGCGAAGAGCTGACTCATTGGACAAGACTCTGATGCTGGGAGGGATTGGGGGCAGGAGGAGAAGGGGACGACAGAGGATGAGATGGCTGGATGGCATCACTGACTCAATGGACGTGAGTGATGGACGTGAGTCTGAGTGAACTCCGGGAGCTGGTGATAGACAGGGAGGCCTGGAGTGCTGCTATTCATGGGGTCACAAAAAGTCGGACATGACTGAGTGACTGAACTGAACTGATGGTTTAAAAGGCTCTTATATATTTATGTGAAACTAAAAAGCATTAATATTTTCAAAGCATCATTTTCAGGATTAAATTAAGTATTAAAATCTGTGTCTTTATTTTTGGTTTTAAGTTTTGATGTAATTAGGCAATATATTGACATTTCCTAAAAGTGAAATTGAATAATTAGAAAAAATATTACTGTATAATATAAATATATTTTATATTCTACAAAGACGTATATTTTGGAGAAGGAAATGACAACCCACTCCAGTATTCTTGCCTGGGAAATTCCTTGGACAGAGGAGCCTGAAGGGCTACCATCCTGTGGGGTCTCAGAGTTGGACACAAATTAGCCACTAAACAACAAAAGCTTGTACTATATATCATATATGTTATATGTAAATGATATGTAATAGTATATAATCAGTATTTTGCATATTTGTGTTAAATTTGTAAAAACTAAGATGCAAATCTGTTGATGTGCTCTTGGCACTCCTGCCTGTACAGAAGCCTTTTGTTGGTATCATATTCATTATTAATTGATAATTCATGTAATTTCAATGATTTAGAAGCTTAATTGTTTTGATAATAGAATTAGAGAACTTATTCAAAAGCTTATTAAAAATGAAAAATTTCCAGTAAAACCACTCTATATTTTGTAGTAATGTGCCAATAAAGACATATAATTCATAACCCAGGATAAATTTTTGCACACTTCTTAAAGAATGAAAGAATTCAAGAAGGTTGTCATCTAGACCAAATAATAATAGGTGATTCTTCTTCAAGTAAACCTTCATTAAATTCCAGAACATTGTATGCCTGTTTTTCAATGGATTTTATGGCAGAATTTGTTCTAATCAATAGCTGTCTTTATAACTATCCATATGTATTTTAAGAATTGAAGGCCATTGCTTATGTAATTAATTCCACACTCTTGGAGAAAACAACTTTCTCTAAATTAATCTGTTTTCTGGAAATTCATGTTTCTAATCACATTTTGTATTTTTTTCTGATACTTGGTACGTGGTCTTGAAAAACTTGAGTGTTTCTTTTTTTCTTTTCAAATTGATCAAACCCAAAGGGACATGGGAAGAAACATTTTATTTTTCTTATGGGATAATAGCCACTCCTCAGGTCTATCAGTAAAAGTCACAGGATCCACAACAAAAAATCCAGTTATCCACCTCTCAAGGCATAAGAACTATTCACTATCTGTATGGCATCTCAGAGTAACAGTAAATATGCACACATATATTTTTTTTTACCAGATTTCTTACTAAAAACAACATTTAAAAGGAAATTTTCAGGGTTTTTTTTTGTTGTTGTAGTTTTTTGTTTCTTTGTTTTTACTTTTTGAGATATAATTAACATATAACAATTTGCAAGTTTAAGCTATAAATTATTTTGAATTGATACATTTGTATAGCACAACATAATTGCCACCACAGCTTTATCTAATGCCTGTTATGTCACATAATTAGTTTCTGTAGAGAAAACAATTTAAGACATAGTCTCTTTAACAACTCTGAAATTTATAATGCAGCCTATAATCATTATGCAGTGTATTAGATCTCCAAGACTTATTTAACTACTCTTTGCAAGTTTCTTCCTTTAAACAATATCTCCTGATATTCTCACCTTCATCATTTAGCATAATATTCTCAAGATCCATTTATTTCATTGCAAATGGCAGAATTTTCTATATTTTATGGTATATAATCATATCTTATTTAACCACTCATCCATTGTCTGGGACTTAGGTTCTTTCCAATTCTTGGCTATATGGAACAGTGTAGCAATAAACATGGCAATGCATACATCTTTTTGATAATCTGTTTTAATTTCTTTTGGATATAGAATAAAATTTATGGATAATATGGCACTTCTGTTTTTAATTTTTTGAGGAACATTCATACTGTTTTGCATTGGGCTGGAAGAAGCACAAGCTAGAATCAAGATTGGCAGGAGAAAGATCAATAACATCAGATATGCAGATGACACCACCCTTATGGCAGAAAGTGAAGAGGAACTAAAAAGTCAGTTGATGACAGTGAAAGAGGAGAGTGAAAAAGTTGGCTTAAAGCTCAACATTCAGAAAATGAAGATCATGGAATCTGGTCCCATCACTTCTGGGAAATAGATGGGGAAACAGTGGAAACAGTGTCAGACTTTATTTTTCTGGGCTCCAGGGTCACTGCAGATGGTGACTGCAGCCATGAAATTAAAACACGCTTACTCCTTGGAAGGAAATTTTGACCAACCTAGATAGCATATTCAAAAGCAGAGACATTACTTTGCCAACAAAGGTCCGTCTAGTCAAGGCTATGGTTTTTCCAGTGGTCATGTATGGATGTGTGAGTTGGATTGTGAAGAAAGCTGAGCGCCGAAGAATTGATGCTTTTGAACTATGGTGTTGCAGAAGACTGTTGAGAGTCCCTTGGACTGCGAGGAGATCCAACCAGTCCCTTCTGAAGGAGATCAGCCCTGTGATTTCTTTGGAAGGAATGATGCTAAAGCTGAAACTCCAGTAATTTGGCCACATCATGCGAAGAGTTGACTCATTGGAAAAGACTCTGATGCTGGGAGGGATTGGGGGCAGGAGGAAAAGGGGACGACAGAGGATGAGATGGCTGGATGGCATCACTGACTCGATGGACGTGAGTTTGAGTGAACTTCGGGAGTTGATGATGGACAGGGAGGCCTGGCTTGCTGCAATTTATAGGGTCACAAATAGTCGGACAGGACTGAGTGACTAAACTGACCGACTGACTGACATACTGTTTTCCATACTGGCTGCACCAATATACATTCCCACCAACAGTACACAAGGGTTCCCTTATCTCCACTTCCTTGTCAACCTTTGTTATCTCTTGTTTTTTGAGAACAGATATCCCAATAGGTGTGAGGTAATAGTTCATCGCAAAGAGTTGGACACGACTGAGCAATTGAACTGAACTGAACTGAATAGCTCATCTGGTTTTGGTTTGTATTTCCCTGAGGACTAGTGATACTGAACACCTTTTCATATACCTGTCAACCATTCTCATGGCTGTCTTTAGAAAAATGCCCATTCAGTTTCACTACCCATTATTTAATGTAACTGTTTGATTTTTTGCTATTGAATATCATTAAACATTTTAGTTAAATCGTGCAAATGGAATTAAGCTTTAGATTCAGGAAATATATATTCTCTTGTAATTCCAAAATTTATGCTAAGTATCTGGTGGTCATGCAGTGCTTTAAAACTTCTAGCTATGAATCTTTTTCATTACCATGTTTGGGAAAACTGTTAGTTTCATCATTTTCCCTTTACAGTGCAGGTACCTCAACCTCCCTCCCAGATTATTCTAACAATCTTCTAATTATCTGCTGCTGCTGTTAAGATGCTTCAGTTGTGTCCGACTCTGTGTGACCCCAGAGATGGCTGCCCACCAGGCTCCCCAGTCCCTGGTATTCTCCAGGCAAGAACACTGGAGTGGGTTGCCATTTCCTTCTCCAATGCATAAAAGTAAATAGTGAAAGTGAAGTCGCTCAGTCATGCCTGACTCTTAGCGACCCCATGGATGGCAGCCCACCATATATATCTTGTTAAAGTATCATTTTTATATTAGTTTTCTTATTCGATTAACTTGGATTTATTTTCTATCAGTTAAAAACCATTCTCCATTTCTCTCTCTTTTTCTGTCTCTTCCTTCCTATCTTCCTCCCTCCTTCCCCTCTATTTCTCCCTATCGTCCTTTTCTTCCTCCTTCCTTCCATCTTTTTTACATTCCTTCTTCCCTTCCTTCACTTTTTCTTGCTTTTTCTACTGAAATAAAGCATTGTAAATCCTCCAAATCCAAATTCATTTTTCATAATACATTTCTTTCCCTCAAGATTGTCATCTGACTTAAACTTAGTTCCTTAAGATGCCTTCTCCTTATAGTGCACAGTGCCTTCTCTATAACTTGCAAAGACTGTGATCACTTAATCTTTTAAGACTAATTTATTTTGCAAATTTCTATGAAAATTTTACCAGGGGTTTCCCTGGTGACTCATGGTAAAGAAACCGCTTGCAATATTGGAACCCGGGTTTGACCCTGGGTTAGAAAGATCCCCTGGAGGAGGATATGGCAACCCACACCAGTATTCTTGCCTGGAGAATACCCATGGACAGAGGAGCCTGGTGGGCTACAGTCCACTGGGTCACAAGAGTCGGACACAACTAAGCCACTAAGCACAGCACATGAAAATATTTGTCCACATTTATCTCCATTCTGTCAGTATACTCATTCTTTTTTGATCTACTATACAGTTTTTCCCACATAGTAGCTCAATAGACCATGTTTTAATATTTCACTTATGTAATTGATCATTTATTGAGCAAATACAATGTTATAGTCACTCATTCTACATCAGAAATAAGACGATTGAAAAATTAACATATTCCATCTGCCATATTTCATAATGCTTAAAGTCATGAGACAACAGTACTAAAGACATGATTTTTTTTTTACTTTTACATAATTACAGGTTCCTAGTATGCTACATATGTAAGAAAAGAAAGTACTTCTATACAATCCAATTTCTTCCAGTGATTACATTTTGCATAGCTATTTACATAAGGTCTTAGAAAAAATACAAATTTCAAAACAGGAATTGAATACTGATGTGTGTGTACACATTTTATCTTATGTGTAGATTCTAGAACCCTCACTACAGTCAAAATATCTGTTCAGTACCTATTCAATTATTACAAATCTCCTTTCTACTCTTTTAAAACCATACCCATCCCACCCTCCACCATTCCTAAATCCTGGTCACCACCAATCTCTATTTCATATCTACAATTTTGTCCTTTTAAAAGTGCTGCACAAAAGAGTCTCTAACATAAATCACAGCAGGATCCTCTATGACTCACCTCCCAGAGTAATGGAAATAAAAGCAAAAAAAAAAAATAAATAAATAAACAAATGAGATCTAATTAAATGTAAAAGTGTTTGCACAACAAAGGAAACTATAAGCAAGGTGAAAAGACAGCATTCAGAATGGGAGAAAATAATAGCAAATGAAGCAACTGACAAAGAGTTAATCTCAAAAATATACAAGTAGCTCATGCAGCTCAATACCAGAAAAATAAATGACCCAATCAAAAATTGGGCCAAAGATCTAAACAGACATTTCTCCAAAGAAGACATACAGATGGCTAACAAACACATGAAAAGATGCTCAGCATCACTCATTATCAAAGAAATGCAAATCAAAACCACAATGAGCTACCATCTCACACCCGTCAGAATGGCTGCTATCAAAAAGTCTACAAAGAGGACACTAATAGATGGAGAAATATACCGTATTCATGGATTGGAAGAATCAATATAGTGAAAATGAGTATACTACCCAAAGCAATCTATAGATTCAAGGCAATCCCTATCAAGCTACCAATGGTATTTTTCACAGAACTAGAACGAATAATTTCACAATTTGTATGGAAATACAAAAAATCCTCGAAAACCAAAAGCAACCTTGAGAAAGAAGAATGGAACTGGAGGAATCAACCTGCCTGACTTCAGGCTCTACTACAAAGCCACAGTCATCAAGACAGTATGGTACTGGTACAAAGACAGAAATATAGATCAATGGAACAAAATAGAAAGCCTGGATATAAATCCACACACCTATGGACACCTTATCTTTGACAAAGGAGGCAAGAATATACAATGGAGAAAAGGCAATCTCTTTAACAAGTGGTGCTGGGAATACTGGTCAAGCACTTGTAAAAGAATGAAACTAGAACAAATTCTAACACCATACACAAAAATAAACTCAAAATGGATTAAAGATCTAAACGTAAGACCAGAAACTATAAAACTCCTAGAGGAGAACATAGGCAAAACACTTTCTGACATACATCACAGCAGGATCCTCTATGACCCACCTCCCAGAATACTGGAAATAAAAGCAAAAATAAACAAATGGGACCTAATTAAAATTAAAAGCTTCTGCACAACAAAGGAAACTCTAAGCAAGGTGAAAAGACAGCATTCAGAATGGGAGAAAATAATAGCAAATGAAGCAACTGACAAATAATTAATCTCAAAAATATACAAGCAACTCCTACAGCTCAATTCCAGAAAAATAAACCACCCAATCAAAAAATGGGCCAAAGGACTAAACAGACATTCCTCCAAAGAAGACATACAGATGGCTAACAAACATGTGAAAAGATGCTCAACATCACTCGTTATCAGAGAAATGCAAATCAAAACCACAATGAGGTACCATTGCACGCCAGGCAGAATGGCTGCGATCCAAAAGTATACAAGCAAAAAATGCTGGAGAGGGTGTGGAGAAAAGGGAACCCTCTTACACTGTTGGTGGGAATGCAAACTCGTATAGCCACTATGGAGAACAGTGTGGAGATTCCTTAAAAAACTGGAAATAGAACTGCCTTATGATCCAGCAATCCCACTGCTGGGCATACACTCCAAGGAAACCAGAAGGGAAAGAAACACGTGTACCCCAATGTTCATCAGAGCACTGTTTATAATAGCCAGGACATGGAAGCAACCTTGATGTCCATCAGCAGACGAATGGACAAGAAAGCTGTGGTACATATACGCAATGGAATATTCAATTCAATTCAGTCACTCAGTTGTGTCCGACTCTTTGCGACCCCATGAATTGCAGCACGCCAGGCCTCCCTGTCCATCACCATCTCCCAGAGTTCACTCAAACTCAAGTCCATCGAGTCAGTGATGCCATCCAGCCATCTCATCCTCTGTTGTCCCCTTCTCCTCCTGCCCCCAATCCCTCACAGCATCAGAGTCTTTTCCAATGAGTCAACACTTCACATGAGGTGGCCAAATTACTGGAGTTTCAGCTTTAGCATCATTCCTTCCAAAGAAATCACAGGGCTGATCTCCTTCAGAAGGGACTGGTTGGATCTCCTCGCAGTCCAAGGGACTCTCAAGAGTCTTCTGCAACACCATAGTTCAAAAGCATCAATTCTTCGGCGCTCAGCTTTCTTCACAGTCCAACTCTCACATCCATACATGACCACTGGAAAAACCATAGCCTTGACTAGACGAACCTTTGTTGGCAAAGTAATGTCTCTGCTTTTCACTATGTTATCTAGGTTGGTCATAATTTTCCTTCCAAGAAGTAAGCGTCTTTTAATTTCATGGCTGCATCACCATATGCAGTGCTTTTGGAGCCCAGAAAAATAAAGTCTGACACTGTTTCCACTGTTTCGCCATCTATTTGCCATGAAGTGATGGGACCAGATGCCAGGATCTTCATTTTCTGAATGTTGAGCTTTCAGCCAACTTTTTCACTGTCCTCTTTCACTTTCATCAAGAGGCTTTTTAGTTCCTCTTCACTTTCTGCCATAAGGGTGATTTCATCTGTATCGTGTTCAATTATTCACACTATAGAGAATTTTGGGGTTTTTTTTTAGGTTTTGGCTATTATAAATAAAATGGCTACTAACAATTAATATAGTTTACAATTTTTCTCTAAGAATTTTTTTCATTTCTACATGGCAAACAATCAGAAATCCAAATACTAAACTATATGTTACGTGTATATTTAGTTTAGTATCTTTTTTTTTTTTTAAGAAACTACAAAAATGCCTTTCAGGGTGACAGTCTAATTTTACATTCTCACCAACAATGTATGAGGATCAAATTTTTCTACTTCCTCATACATTAAAATTGTTAAACCACTTGGAAATAATACATATTTTTTTCACTATGTTGAGTCTCCCATTCCATGAATGTGGGCAATTTCACCATTTATTAGATCATACTTGACTTTTTTTCTGTTTTCCTGTTTCTACTCTTCGGTTTTCACTCTCCTGCCTTACATAAGCATTGTGGCTTACATAAGCATTGTTAATAATTCCATTTTGAAACACCTATGTTTTTGAATAGGGTTTTAAGAAGCTGTAAAACCAATACAATATTGTAAAGTTAAAAAATAAAAAAAAAAGGAAAAAGGAAAAAAATATCATCTAATATTCTAAAAAAAAAAAAGAAGCTGCTCTAAGTATTGCACTGTATATGAATAATTTATCATATTATACTGGTAATAGATTTTACTAATTTAAATAAAATATAAGAATTTACCTCAATTGAAGTCCCTTCACCTGTTCTCACTTATGGTAAACTTGTCTCAAATATTTTCTATATAAGCATAGAGAATTACTTTAGACATTGTTATAATTTTTACTCTGATCATCAAATATAATTTAGAAGACTCAAGAATAAACATTTATTTATAAATTTTACTCTTTTTACTATATTTTTCTAATATTCTAATAAGACATTTTCTTTTAAAACTAGTGACAACTTTTCTTTGTTTCCTTCATCTGAGAACGTCTCCATTTTCCCTTTTATTCCTAAAGATTATTTTACTAGCTATAGAATTATGGGGTAGAAGTTCTCCATTTTCAGCATTTGAAAAATGTTTGCCACTTCCTTCTGGTCTAAATTTTCTGGTGATAGATGTATTGTTATTTAAGTTATTTTTCCTCTACAGATAAAAGGCTATTTCTCTCAAGCTTTTAAAAAAAATTTTTTTTTGGTCTTGTTTCTCCAACTTGATGTTTCTTGTTATGATTTTCTTTGGATTTATCCTGTTTGTATTTTCTCAGCTTCTTGAATTTTGCCAAATTCGTTTGTCACTTGCCAAATGTGGAAACATTTCAATCATTATTTCTTCAAGTTCGTTTTTAGCTTTGCTCTCCTATCCTTCAGAGAATTCTAGGTCACCTAAGTAGCCCTTTTAATTTTAACTAAAGCCTAAAATTTTAATATAAGCTATGGTTTTTATTTGTTTGCATTTTTAACAATTTTGGTGCAATGATGAATTTTTTAAGTTCTACATTTTTTCTTATGTTTATTAAATCCACATATATGTAGGATGTAAGGAATATTATAGGACTTTTTAAAAATAATCCACTCAATAACACAACTGAGGAAAATTGAATTCTTAGAAGTTAACTACTTAGAACAAGATAACACAGCTATTAATGACACATTTGTACTATAATAAAAATATCAACAGAGAAATACAATTTCCTTTGTAGTGATTTTGTTGACAGAAATCCATACCTGTAGATAAAACATAAATCTAGTCTTCTTTGTATTATGTTTGTTGTAATCACATTATAAGTGCTTCCTTTTCTTTGGTTATTTATTGCATCACTTGTGCATATGTACAACAGTGAAATTTATAAACTTTTCATCTTAACCTGTTCATAACAAAACAGTTCCAAAAATGATTTTTTTTCTCATGTTTTTCAAATTATGTAAAATAAAAGTGTAAAATGTAGCTTTGTTTCATTAATAAGAAAGCCAGTGGAATTTTCCAGGATAGTGAGTATAAAACTCTGGATGACTAGTATGGTGGTGATGGTGGTTTATTCGCTAAGTCATGTCTGACTCTTGTGACTGCGTGGACTGTATGTAGCCCACCAGGTTCCTCTGTCCATGGGATTTTCCAGGAGCGGATTGCCATTTCCTTCTCCATGACTAGTATCATACATATAAAAAAGCAACCCAGTTGTTTCATAAAACTCCATAAAACTGGAGACAATACCCATTCAAATGATCTGTATAATGTAGCTTAACACTGTCCAGACACCTTTCTTTTTAATTTCAAGGGATTCTTAAAAGGTAATTAAATACAATTTTAAATGTTACATAAAATACTTATCATTTTGGTATTTTATATTGCAAAACTCTAGGTATACTACTTTAATGCATTTTATCCTACCTTTTAAAAATGTTAACTGAATTATTTGGGATATTTTCTCTATGTCACAGTCAACACTAACTTGCTGAAAAAGATTATCTCTAAGTTTATAATTTTCTTTAACTTATCTTTTTTAGGAAAAGAAAATCACTGAAGTTTATTTCTATAAGGCTTATCTTATATTGCTTTTATTAATGTCAAATAAGAAACAAATTTATTTACAGATGTTACGGGATAAAATATACTTCAGAATTTACCTTTTCTCAGAATCATACGCTCATTTTTAAAGAAAAGAAAAAAAAAATCCCATTCTTCAAGTTACCATCCCTAAATAATGAGTGTTTATAAAGCAAGATAAACATGTGAAAAGGGACACGCTGAATACTTTGCAAAGGTTACTTTCCTAAAAAGTAATAATTTCATGAATTCTAGTTTTATATATGTTCAAAGCAGTTAAGTATCAATTAAAAAATGGAGATTTGGGGGCCTGAGTCTCTGAGAATCAAAAAAAGTATGTCTTATCTTGATTCAAGTAATCTGCTTCTCAGCATAACTGGAAATACTGACAAAAATGCTCCACAAATCACACTGTGGGAATTAGGGAAGAGGTACAGACAGGATTTTCCATTTTTTAAGATCTTAGGAAAATCAGAGACAAATTAACTGACTTTCGAATCTAAGAAAATTTTTAGTAGTATATCAGGTATTATGTCTTATGTTTTTATATATTTAAAACAAATTTTTTCGAATATATACAATGTTTTTTATGTATTTATTTTTATTTTATTTTTTAACTTTACAATATTGTATTTGTTTTGCCATATATCAACATGAATCCGCCACAGGTATACACGTGTTTTGCATCCTGAAACTTCTTCCCTCCTCCCTCCCCGTACCATCCCTCTGGGTCGTCCCAGTGCACCAGCCCCAAGCATCCAGTATCGTGCATCGAACCTGGACTGGTGACTCATTTCATATATGATATTATACATGTTTCAATGCTAATTTATCTATTTTACAAGAACTTCCTTGATTTATATAGATATGGTGTTGTTGTTCTGTTGTTGTTCAGTCACTAAGTTGTGTCTGACTCTTTGCAATCCCATGGACTGTAGCAGGCCAGGCACCTTGGTCCTCCACTCTCTCTGGGGAGTTTGCTCAAATTCATGTCCTTCGAGTTGGTGATGCTATCTATATTATATAAATGCAACCAAAAATAATAAACATATAAATCAGATATGTGTGCCCAACATTTTAAGTCAGTTTTTTTTTAAAGTAGGGTCCAGGTGCTGAAATCCAGACACTAGCTTCTTTCATGTCTTGTGTGGACACCAAACTGATTCTGTTATACATAGTTTTTAAGAACATGTTTCTACTTTATAATCTTCTAATGAGACTACAAAGAAATTTAACTTATCCTTCAAAACAATGTATATGTAATTAAGATAAAAAAGTTACCAACCCCAAAGCTAATTACTTAGCTGCTGCTGCTGCTGCTAAGTTGCTTCAGTCATGTCTGACTCTGTGCAACCCCATAGACGGCAGCCCACTAGGCTCCTCTGTCCCTGGGATTCTCCAGGCAAGAATACTGGAGTTGGTTGCCATTTCCTTCTCCAGTTCATGAAAGTGAAAAGTGAAAGTGAAGTCGCTCAGTTGTGCCCAACTCTTAGCGACCCCATGGACTGCAGCCTACCAGGCTCCTCCATCCATGGGATTTGCCAGGCAAGAGTACTGGAGTGGGGTGCCACTGCCTCACTTAGCAATGCACCATTATTATAATAAAAAACTTCACTGGACTTTCCTTCTCTTCTGAAGGAAAATGCAATTATTACAGGCCTAAATTATTTTACAAGTTTTCACATGCAAATCCAGGGTATAGAAAACATACACAGACACAGGTTTTGAAAATATTTCATGATTGAGAGTTTTCTCTTAATATGGAAAATTTTGTTGATATAATTTCTCATAATTGGCTCTTTTATGTTATTGGAAAATATTTACATGATGATGATTTAATAATGATTGATGAATTAATTTTCATATTAAAAGTACTCTCCATTATGTTTTTCTTTTTTTGCAAATATATTTGTAAGCAGGATTTTACACTTCCTCTTAGAGATGCTAAGACTCTCTTTTTATACATTTAGAATTTTATAATAATGAGAGCACAAGGTATGGATCTTTAAAGAAACTTCTGTGACCAAGGTGATTTGTGTGTGTGTGAATTTCTGTATAAAAATTTGAATAATTTTCATCAGTTCAGTTCTTTTTGTCACTCAGCCATGTCCGATTATTTGCGACCCAAAGGACTGCAGCACATCAGGCCTCCTTGTCTATCACCATGGACTCCCGGAGTTTGTTTAAACTCATGTCCATTGAATCAGTGATGCCATCCAACCATCTCATCCTCTGTCATTCCCTTCTCCTCCTGCCTTCAACCTTTCCCAGCATCAGGGTCTTTTCTAATGAGTCAGTTTTTCACATCAGGTGGCCAAAGTATTGGAGCTTCAGTTTCAGCATCAGTCCTTCGAATGAATATTCAGGACTGATTTTCTTTAGGACTGACTGGTTTGATCTCTGTGTAGTCCAAGGGACTCTCAATAGTCTTCTCCAACACCACAGTTCAAAAGCATCAATTCTTTGGTGCTCCGCTTTCTTTATGGTCCAATTCTCACATCCGTACATGACCACTGGAAAAACCACACTTTTGACTATATGGACCTTTGTCGGCAAAGCAATGTCTCTGCTTTTCAATATGCTGTCTAGTTTTATCATAACTTTTCTTCCAAGGAGAAAGTGTCTTTTAATTTCATGGGTGCAGTCACCATCTGCAGTGAATATGGAGCCCTAGAAATTCTGTCATTCTTTCCACTGTTTCACCATCTTTTGCCATGAAGTGATGGTATGATCTTTGTTTTTTTTTTTTTGAATGTTGAGCTTTAAGCCAGCTTTTTCACTTTCCTCTTTTACTTTCATCAAGAGGCCCTTTAGTTCCTCATGACTTATGCCATAAGGGTGGTGTCATCTGCATATCTGAGGTTATTAATATTTGTCCCAGCAATCTTGTTTCCAGTTTCTGCTTCATCCAGCCCAGCACTTCACATGATGTACTCTGCAAATAAGTTAAAAAAGCAGGGTGACAGTCTTAAATATACAGTCTTGTCATACACCTTTCCCAGGTTGGAACCAATACTTTTGATATATATCTTAAATTCTGCTTTCTAATTTTCCAAAAATTAATATAAATATTTGATATTACTTTTGTAGTAATTTACCTTTCATTTATAGACTTCGATATATTAGGTTCTCTATTGCTATTTTTTTAAAATATTCTGTGAAGAATTCAATAGTGTCGATTATTATTTTTGTTCTTAGACGGCATCACCAACTCAATGGACATGAGTTTGAGCAAACTCTGGTAGATGAAGGATGGACCATAAAGTGAGAGTGGGACCATAAAGAAGGCTGAGTGCCAAAGAATTGATGCTTTTGAATTGTGGTGTTGGAGAAGACTCTTGAGAGTCCCTTGGACAGCAAGGAGATCCAACCAGTCTATCCAAAAGGAAATCAGTCCTGAATATTCATTGGAAGGACTGATGCTGAAACTGAAGTGCCAATACTTTGTCCACCTGATGCAAAGAACTAACTCATTGGAAAAGACCCTGATGCTGGGAAAGATTGAAAGCAGGAGGAGAAAGGAACGACAGAGGATGAGATGGTTGGATGGCATCACTCACTCAATGGACATGGGTTTGAGCAAGCTTTGGCAATTGGTGATGGACAGGGAAGCCAGGCGTGCTGCAGTCCATTGGGTCAGAAAGAGTCAGATGTGACTCAGCAACGGAAGTGAACTGAACTTTAAATTTTATGCATTACATTATACACAGAACAACATCAGAAACTATTTTTTAATATCTCAATACAAATTCCAATGATGATGTGTTTCTGACATTAACATAGCTTTTGCTTCTTTTTCCTTAACTTTTTTTTTTTTTTAACAGAAATAAGTAACTTAAATCCTTACATGCATGCTTAGGTTTTCCAGTCATATAGGACTCTTTGTGACCCTATGGACACTTTGCGATTGTCCTATCCATGGAATTCTCCAGTAAAGTATATTATAGTAGGTTGCTACGTTCTCCTCCAGAGGATCTTCCTGACCCATGGGTTAAACCCATATTTTCTGCATTGCAGGCAGATTCTTTACCCAATGAACCGCCTGGCAAGACCTAAGTCCTTACAGATAAGTTCAAATTTTGGAGGTCACTGTGAAAAAAACCATGAAACGTTATTTTATATAATTTACCATAAATAAATACTACAGAGCTCTGTCGTTCTACAGATACAATGGTCATAATCTACATAAGCCTACTGAATTTTAATTTACTTAAAATTAAATAAAATTTAAAAAAATTAAAAATTCACTTCTAGTCAGACTAGGTACATTCCAAATGCCCAACAGCCACATGTGGCCATCAACTATAGTATGCTGCTAAGTCACTTCAGTCGTGTCCGACTCTGTGCGACCCCATAGACGGCGGCCCACCAGGCTCCCCCGTCCCTGGGATTCTCCAGGCAAGAACACTGGAGTGGGTTGCCATTTCCTTCTCCAATGCATGAAAGTGAAAAGTGAAAGTGAAGTCGCTCAGTCATGTCCAACTTTTAGCGACCCCATGGACTGCAGCTTACCAGGCTCCTCCATCCATGGGGTTTTCTAGGCAAGAGTACTGGAGTGGGGTGCCATCGCCTTCTCCACAACTATAGTATAGGACAGTGCAAACAATAGAACATTTTTCTTATGGCTTTACTTTTAACTGGCATAGAGAATTAACAGGATTGCAAGTCAATTTTTTTTTATATTGAGTTCATTATCCTAAAATTTCTGAAATATAAAATTTTGTATTCTGAATTAAAATGAGCTGAATTGGAAAGGACAAAGATTCAGTGATAAGGTGTTGATTTATAAAATTATCTGTACAATACATACAAATTAGTCAATGTTCTCTTTCCATGTGGAGCTTTACTGATTAAAATTGCGCCAGCATTTTTTATGTGAAAGTTTTATTTAAAAGATCATTCAGTTAGACTCCTCTCACTCTAACCAAACTTTAAGTTAGTTGGCTCTTGCCCAGTAGATGGCAGGTCTCGCTTGCCAGAGGGTAAAAGAAAGCCCATCTTAGTGTTAGAAGTTATTCTTGAAAACCGATTTGCAAATACAGCTCTAGGTTAGTAACATTAAGTGCACTTCTAATTAGTCATGATAATCAGGAACCAACTTAGAGTGTCTTTGTTCTGTGAAATTTTAGGACTGTTTCAGACCAAGAAGCAATAAAGGATATTAAATATGAGTTTAAATTCTTCAATTGAGTATCTTCCGAGTGTAACAAGTATTACTTGAGAGCCCTTGCAATTAGAATTCAGAGGCTTTTATTATATACAAAATTAATACCATTTTATTTTGAAACTTGTCAATTTTGTTAATTTGATAACATAAAGATACCCCAAACTTCAGAACTTACACTTTTAAATAGAAGTTAAACATAGTGCAATGCATGTTTATTGGTTAGTTTAAATATCTTGGGGGGAAAAAAAAAAAAAAAACTGTGAAAACAAGTTTGGGTTTAGAGGATTATAAACAGGAAGTTCATGGTACAGATTTAATCACTTATAATGTATCTCAATGGCACCCCACTCCCGTACTCCTGCCTGGAAAATCCCATGAACAGAGGAGCCTGGTAGGCTGCAGTCCATGGGGTCGCTGAGGGTCAGACATGACTGAGCGACTTGATTTTCACTTTTCACTTTCATGCATTGGAGAAGGAAATGGCAACCCACTCCAGTGTTCTTGCCTGGAGAATCCCAGGGACGGTGGAGCCTGGTGGGCAGACGTCTATGGAGTCACACAGAGTCAGACACGACTTAAGTGACTTAGCAGTAGCAGCAATGTATCTCAGGTAAGAGAGTATAGTCTTGGAAATGCTGAATTGGGGTGGCCTACAGACTTTCAGTCATTAACTCCTTGGAATAAAACTGCAAAACTACTGATAAAATTCTGTAAGATTAACAAATTCACTATTAGCCTCCAATCAAGTAAAAGGATAGAGGAACCCCTGCTTTTTTACTTATTAGCATAGTGTTCTCTTCATGTCAAGATTTTCATTTTTGTGTAAATCATGCTGAAAATCTCACTCTTTCACCAGGAGAGCAAAGTAATTTGCTACAGAATTCAATTTGGGAGTCTGTGAAGCAATTAAACACTAAAACAGACAAGTGGTAAGGGACCTCTTCAGCTCTGGAGAATAAATTAGGAGTGATGTTAACACAGTTAAAGAGAAATTTTAATGCTAGACTCAGACGGAGTTTGTGGAGTCCAACAAAGACCTCAGAAAGAGTATGTTCTAGAAACGTAATTAGATCTTAAAAAGTATATTATGAACATATGTGCCCTATTTAAGTGCAATCTTGGTAATTTTTGATTATATAGTCTCTCTTGTAGCATAACACGATACAGATTAGATGCATAATAAAGGTTGTATGTGTTTCAAATATAGTTTAAAATAATCACATTATAAATATGAGGCAATGCCAAATATTGCGTGTGTGAGAGTTAGGGGACATATGTCCCCTAATTCTTTTTTTTTAAATTTATTTATTTTCTAACTGAAGGATAATTAGTTCAGTATTTTTAATTCAACAAATACGTACTGATAGTTTTCTTCACAGTCCTATCTAATCTTTAAAAACAAAAAAGGCAGCCCCTGATGCCTGCATTTTTGAACACACATTTCCTTTGGGGAGATGGTCACTTATGTACAAAAACTGTGGAGCAAATACTATAAAATATATGCATAAAGGTAGTTTTCCTAGAACTTTAATAAAACTACTAAAAATTGGTTCTTAACAAAGTATTATCTGTATCCTTTAACTTTGCATTTAAAAATGTCTCCCCCACCTGGCAAGCCCAAATTTCATGACTTAGCCTAAATGTTGCACATGAAGTCTTGTAACTGAACATCAAAATACTAGTCTTGCCTCCAACTACTATTTTAAATAGTTACAGTTTGTAAAAATATCTTTATAAAAATGATTAACTTAAAAAAAATTTTAATGGCTTCCTTGTAAGGAAAGGTGCAACAAACCTGTTGTTCAGTCACTAACTCATGTCTGACTCTTTGCAACCTCATGAATTGGAGCGTGCCAGGCTTATCTGTGAAAGTGAAAGCCACTCAGTCGTATCCAGACCTTTGTGACCCCATGGACTGTACAGTCCCTGGAATTCTCTAGGTCAGACTACTGGAGTGGGTGGTAGATGTTCCCTTCTCCAGTGGATTTTCCCAATCCAGCAATCAAAACCAGGTCTCCTGCATTGCAGCTGGATTCTTTACCATCTGAGCTACCAGGGAAGCCCTAGGCTTCTCTATCCTTCACTATAATTATTATAATTTTCAAAGGATTTTGCATACTTTTTATATGTAATTTTCACAATAACCTTATGCTGATTAGTTTATGTGTCAACTTGGCTAGGTTATCAGAACTTGTTCTGATAACACTGAAAAGGAACCTCATTCAAGAAGAAACTTAAGAAGACCCATATTTATAGATCTTCAGAAATCTTGTTAATTTCTAAAGTGAAACAACAGCTCATCAGGAACTGCTAAATGTTCTTAAGTCATTTTCTGAGTTGTTATTCTCATCAAGATGGGGAAACAATGGAAACTATTTTTTTGGATTCCAAAATCACTGCAGGCGGTGACTGTAGCCATGAAATTAAAAGATGCTTGCTCCTTGAAAGAAAAGTTATGACCAACATAGACAGCACATTAAAAAAGCAGAGACATTGCTTTACCAACAAAGGTCTGTCTAGTCAAAGCTACAGCTTTTCCAGTAGTCATGTAAGGATGTGAGAGTGGGACCATAAAGAAAGTTGAGCATCAAAGAATCAATGCTTTTGAAGTGTGGTGTTGGAGAAGATTCTTGCGAGTTCCTTGGACTGCAAGGAGATAAAACCAGCCTATCCTAAAGGAATCAGTCCTAAATATTCATTAAAATGATGAATGCTGAAGCTGAAACTCCAATACTTTGGCCACCTGATGCGAAGAACTGACTCACTGGAAAAGACCCTGATGCTGGGAAAGATGAGGGCAGGAGGAGAAGGGGATGCCAGAGAATGAGATGGTTGGATGGCATCAACAACTCTATGGACATGAGTTTGAGGAAGCTCCAGGAGTTGGTGATGGACAGGGAAGCCCAGTGTGCTGCATTCCATGGGGGCATATTTTTAAATATATACTTAAACTTCTTTTTCCCAATATTATGCAAGGAGTCTGTAAAGCACCATTTGCTTATTCATTTATTCACTCAACCTAAATATTTAAACCATACAACAGTTCCCCTTGACAGAGGGTGAAAAGTGCAACAGAATAATTCTATGGTGCTCTGAATGAAATTTTAGAATTTTCTGATACAGCAGTTAGAAATTAGTGATGCACCAGTTTCTAACCTGAGATTTTAAAACTGAGTAGGAATTAGGCAGGCACTAATATTTACTAAGATAAACACTGTTTATAAAGACCCAGAGAAAAAGAAAGAGCATGGAACACTTACAGAAATGGAAATCTCCTATAGTTTGAGGAATGTTTCTATAAAGAAGAAGGGGTAAGAAGTGAGGATTGTTGCTAGTCAGGAGCCAAGTGGAGTACGGTATCCGTGTCCCTTGATAAAGAGTTTCCAATTTATTATAAGTAAATTTGAGAGATATGGAAAGCTCTAAACAGTGTGTGTGTGTGTGTGTGTGTGTGTGTGTGTGTGTGTGTGTGTGTGTGTGTTGGGGGCGATCAAATCATTTTTAAAAGCATCTTTGGAATACACTGGTAACATATTTGAAAATATAAAAAATAACATTCAGGAGAATAAATTGACTGTGGTTTCAATACATGAGTTAGATGCTGGCATCAGATAGAGAAATGATCATCAGAATAGTGAAAATTGGGTGAATTAGAGAACTTTTATGAAGAAAATGGCATTCATCTCACATGCTAGTGAAGTAATGCTCAAAATTCTCCAAGCCAGGCTTCACCAGTATGTGAACCGTGAACTTCCAGATGTTCAAGCTGGTTTTACAAAAGGCAGAGGAACCAGAGATCAAACTGTCAACATCTGATGGATCATCAAAAAAGCAAGAGAGTTCCAGTAAAATATCTATTCTGCTTTATTGACTATGCCAAAGCTTTTGACTGTGTGGATCACAATAAACTGTGGAAAATTCTGAAAGAGATGGGAATACCAGACCACCTGACCTGCCTCTTGAGAAACCTATATGCAGGTCAGGAAGCAACAGTTAGAACTGGACATGGAACAACAGATTGGTTCCAAATAGGAAAAGGAGTACATCAAGGCTGTATATTGTAACCCTGTTTAATTAACTTATATGCAGAGTACATCATGAGAAATGCTGGGCTGGAAGAAGCACAAGCTGGAATCAAGATTTCCAGGAGAAACATCAATAACCTCAGATATGCGGATGACACCACCCTTATGGCAGAAAGTGAAGAAAAACTAAAGTGCCTTTTGATGAAAGTGAAGAAGAGAGTGAAAAATTTGGCTTAAAGCTCAATATTCAGAAAACTAAGATCACGGCATCCAGTCCCATCACTTCATGGCAAATAGATGAGCAAGCAATGGAAACAGTGACAGATTTTATATTTTTGGGCTCCAAAATCACTGCAGATGGTGATTACAGCCATGAAATTAAAGGACACTCCTCGGAAGGAAAGCTATGACCAACCTAGATAGCATATTAAAAAGCAGAGACATTACTTTGCCAACAAAGGTCCATCTAGACAAGGCTAGGTTTTGTCTAGTAGTCATGTATGGATGTGAGAGTTGGACTATAAAGAAAGCTGAGAGCCGAAAAAGATGCTTTTGAACTGTGTTGGAGAAGACTCTTGCGAGTCCCTTTGACTGCAAGGAGATCCAACCAGTCCATCCTAAAGGAAATTTGTCCTGAATATTAATTGGAAGGACTGATGCTGAAGCTAAAAGTCCAATACTTTGGCCACCTGATGCAAAGAGCTGACTCATGTGAAAAGACTCCACTGCTAGGAAAGACTGAAAGTGGGAGAAAGGGATGACAGAGAATGAGATGGTTGGATGGCATCACCAACTTAATAGACATGAGTCTGAGTAAACTCCAGGAGTTGGTGATGGACTGGGAGGCCAGGAGTGCTGCAGTCCATGGGGTCGCAAAGAGCTGGACACAACTGAGCAACTGAACTGAACTCAACTGACAAAGAAAATATCAATACAATATGTTGAATCAGTTTAAGTGTGTTGAATTAAGTTAATGCAGTAATTAAATCTGTTACAAATACACAGAAGCTATTTACATCATTCAAGATTCAAAAAAAAAAAAAAAAAAAAGCAGTAAAAGTGTGTGGCACAGCTAGAGATAGTTAGTTCCGTATATGCTGCATCTAAGTATCTGTGACCATCCAGGTAGTCTATTGTAGGTCATTAGCACTGTAGTGCTCTAAAATTTAAAAAATAATACTAAATTTCCAGAAGAATAGATACAAATTTTGTAGAACACAGCAATGAATTGAATCACCAAAGTAAAGCGAAAGTCGCTCAGTCATATTCAACTCTTCGTGACCCATGGACTATACATATACAGTTCATGGAATTCTCTAGGCCAGAATACTGGAGTGGATAGACTTTCTCTTTTCCAGGGAATCTTCCCACCTAGGGACTGAACCCAGGTCTCCTGTATTGCAGGCAGATTCTTTACCAGTTGAACCACAAGGGAAGACCAAGAATACTGGAGTGGGTAGCCTATCCATTCTCTGGCGGATCTTCTGGACCCTGGAATCCAACCACGGTCTCTTGCATTGCAGGCAGATTCTTTACCAACTGAGCTATCAAGGAAGCCACACTGAATCATCCAGGGAGCACATATAAAATGAAAAGACACAATGTCTAAGACAGAACCAACAAGAACAGAATGAGAATATGTTAACTATTAAAGACTTCTGACTTCAGAGGTTTAAACTATCTTACATTTATTAATCTTAATACATAAAACTATCATCATAGAAATTATGAAATATATCACCAGTAGTTGATAATACACAAAATAAGGAAAATGTTATGCCAATTTATATTTCTCAGAATTAAATGTGCCATGTAGATTTCATGTCAAAATTAATGTCATTCTAAGGTGTGCATGTTAAATCAATTCAGATGTGTCCAGCTCTTTTTGACTCCATGGACTACCAGGCTCTTCTGTCCATGGGGATTACCCAGGCAAGAATACTCAAGGGGTTTGCCATGTCCTCCACCATGGGAATCTTCTTGACCCAGAGATTGAATGCATGTCTTTTATATCTCCTGCATTAGCAAGTGGGTTCTTTACCATAGACACCACATCAGAAGCCCATACATTGCAATTAATATTCAAATTGTCTATTCATGTTCTTGATATCTACTGATTCAACATAAGTTGATGGCATTCACAGATATATTAGGATGATAATTTTTTGTTTAAATATGATATGCCATAATTTATTGGGTTCTGTGTAAATACAGTGTTTTAAAATAAACTGTAAGGTTATAAATTTTACATAATTATTTACATTTTGTAACTTAAAATTATATGTACAGAAAACTATGCTAAACCCACTAAAATATACTGATATGCTATAGAGCATATAGAAGTTCTACCGTAATAAACCCAAAACTCTGTATTAAAATCAAAGTGACAACACAAAATTCCTCAGGGAGAACTACCTCTTCTACCAGATCTGTGGCAAATAAACGTAAAAAAATTATCTCAGAAAATGTGCTTATGTTCCAATAGGTAGGAGTTGATGGGTAATTCTAAATTCTCTATAATCTGATTTCATTTGTAAAATTATTTAATAGTCACAGCATTGCATGTACAGAGAACATGTTATCACAAACCTTTTCTTCACAGGAATGATATTATTTTTTAAATACATTTGAGGATGTTTTACCTTCACATGCATTACTGTGGTTATTATTTATTTTATACATTCTTGGACTTTTTGTTGAAATATAAATTACATAGAGCAGAAAAAAATAATCTAAAAATATACAGTCTAATCAGTTTTCATTACCTGAGATAATTCATATTAAAAATTCACAAATCAAGAAATAGAACATCTAACCACACCAGTGAATTTCCCTCCCAAACATTATTACTCCTCTCTTGTGTTAGACTGATTTTGAACACTCTAAATTAGCTTAGCTTGTTTTTGAACTTTACACTAATGTAATCTACTGTTTTTACACACCAATGCTTGGTTTTTCCTGCAATAAATCCTTCTATATTTTTTAGTTTAGTTCTAGCTCATTTATTCTCATCCCATCACACCATGACATTGAATGTGAATATACCACATTGTATTCATCTACTCTTTTGTTGATAGACATTTGCCTCATTTCCATTTTGGGTCTATTATGAACAGTTAATATTATCAGCATTGTTTTAGTGAAGATATGGGAGCATTTTTATTGGAGCCATCATCATGAGTTTTAAAACATCCTATAATTACAAAGAAGCTACAGCATTTCTTATTCTCTAGAGTTGAGGGTCTGTATTATCTTCAACTGATAGATTAAGAACCTGAGAATCAAGAGTATTAACTACCTTGCAATAACCTCAGATGTGCAGATGACATCACCTTTATGGCAGAAAGTGAAGAGGAACTAAAAAATCCTCTTGATGAAAGTGAAAGTGGAGAGTGAAAAAGTTGGCTTAAAGCTCAACATTCAGAAAATGAATATCATGGCATCCAGTCCTATCACTTCATGGCAAATACATGGGGAAACAGTGGAAACAGTGTCAGACTTTATTTTTTGGGTTCCAAAATCACTGCAGATGGTGATTGCAGCCATGAAATTAAAAGACGCTTACTCCTTGGAAGGAAAGTTATGACCACCTAGATAGCATATTGAAAAGCAGAGACATTACTTTGCCAACAAAGGTTCGTCTAGTCAAGGCTATGGTTTTTACTGTGGTCATGTATGGATGTGAGAGTTGGACTGTGAAGAAGGCTGAGCACTGAAGAATTGATGCTTTTGAACTGTGGCGTTAGAGAAGACTCTTGAGAGTCCCTTGGACTGCAAGAAGATCCAACCAGTCTATTCTGAAGGAGATCAGTCCTGGGGTTTCTTTGGAAGGAATGATACTAAAGCTGAAATTCCAGTACTTTGGCCACCTCATGCGAAGAGCTGACTCATTGGAAAAGACTCTGATGCTGGGACTGATTGGGGGCAGAAGGAGAAGGGGACGACAGAGGATGAGATGGGTGGATGGCATCACTGACTCGATGGACGTGAGTCTGAGTGAACTCCGGGAGTTGGTGATGGATAGGGAGGCCTGGCGTGCTGCGATTCATGGGGTCGCAAGGAGTCGGACACGACTGAGTGACTGAACTGAACTGAACTGAAGGACACATGGAAAATTATCACACAAAAAAGCAGAGTCATAATATATCCAAATAGTCCCCATGGATCACATATGTTAAGGGTTCTGGGAACTTTGAGAGGACATAGAATGGTTTAGCTGATGTAGTGGGCAGAATTCCAAAATGGCCCCCAAGATTTTCACCCTCTGTATAATCACTTTTCCTGAGTTGGATGAGACCTGTGATCATGGGTACTTTGAACACAATCTACAGTATTCCCATGATTATGCTATCTTATGTAGCAAAGTAGGAGAGACATTTTAAAGGTATTAGCAAGGTCCCTGATAACTTGATGCTGAATTAATAAAAAGGAAGAATTTAAACAGGTCTCATCTAGCTGGCTAAGCCCTGTCAAACAGACAGAATTATTAGAAAGGCAATTTTGTCCTCAAAAAAAAATTTTTTTTTAACAGAAAAAGGTACCTTCTCAGATTTAAGGGCCTCAAACACATGGCAAGAAACTAAATTTGGCCCACAATCTGATTAAACTTGAAAAAGGATCCTTAGATCCAAATGGAAATATAACCTGGTCAACTTTGATTGCTGCCCTATGTGTACCTAAAGAGATGGATCCTCTAAATATGCCTTGCCTCTTACACATAAAACTGTGAGATAAAAAATAGATATTTTATTAGGAAGATACCTGGTTTAATTTGTTACACCAAAATAGAAAATATCATTAATGCTGGTATAAGTAGTAGTATGGTTCTGTAATACCTTAAACATGGGAGATGCTTTCAAACTGGGTAATGGGCTCTGACAGAACATGAGCGAGCATGATGGAGAAAGCAAAAATCAATTTGACATAGTGTTAGTAGAAACCTGCATACTGAGGATACTAAAGACTCAGAAGGAATCCAGGAGCATGCTATTGAGGGAGTAGAGGACATAGGACCATTGTTATGTAGTAACAGAAAACTTAGCAAAATTCTGGCCTGTAGTTACATGGAGAGAGAATGTGTAAGGCATTAACTTGGATAGACCAAAGGAGACTGCCAAGTCAAGTGTTGAAGCGGTTGCAGCTTACAGAAAGATGTGAGGAAAGAGCAATAATGGAGGGAAGAACAATTAAACATAAGTAACAAGGATGGGATGATTTTGAAAAGTCTCAGCCTTTCACAAAGGCAAAAGATCTTAAAATCTGGAATTGGCTAAGGAAAGCATGGCAAAGAATAGGCTAAGTATGTGACTACACAGCCTTTTGCTAAAACTCCGCAAAGACAAAGAAAAACACACACACACATACACACAACTTTACAAAGATCAAAAGGTCAGAATAAAAAGCAACCCAAGGAATCTATTGAGGGGATTAAATGTGCTTCTCAAAACCTCTCAAATAAACCAGAGGGCCCCTAGGAAGGACACTGTCTCTCAGCCATCTCAGCAGGAGCCAAATATACAGAAAATACTATCTCAAAAATGTCTGTAGCTGTGGCCTTTGTCTAATGAATTTAATCCCCTTGAAATCCATCAAGGTTCAGACAGTTCTTGAGAAAACTGTTTCAAGAGAACTACTGTCAGCTTGGACGGAAAAGGATACAGCAGATAACAAAATCAAGATGTCAGTCTCACAATTATTTTATTCTTTTTTTTTTTTTTTGGCAGGAAGGAACATGAGAGAACCATTCAGCTGCAAACACATAATATTTTTCATGAAAAAGGAACAATGACTCAGAGGACAGAACCAGGATCGCAGACATAGAGTCGAGTGTCATAGAGGGTTATTTTCAGACCTTGAAACCTAATCAAGGAAAATCCACCATTTACCTTGCTGGATTTCAGGACTCTTAGGGTCCAGTGACACCTTTTCACCTTCCACTCTTTTTCGTTTTGAACCAAATATCTACAGTAGCAGTTATAGCCCCACCTGACCCACTAATTATGTTGGGAGTGTTACGGGGCTTTCAGATTTATCCAAAATGGAGAAAATGTGCGCCTGTCCTTAGATGACTTAGATGATGATATTTCTGCACTTTTAGATGATAATCCAATTCAGTGAGAGTCTTGGAAGTCTTTTATGAGAATAACATATTCTGAAAGTGGGAGGGAATAAAACATTGAGTTGAGAAGATGGACTATGGGAGTCAGAATGGTAAGGTGGCCCCCAAGATTAGACTCCACTCTACTGGAATGAACTCTGCAACATAAACTGAATATCTGTGTCTCCCCAAATTCTTATATGAAAATCCTACCCCTTAATGTGATGATATAAGAGGTGGTGCCTTTGGGAGATATTTAGCATTAGATGAGGTCATGAGTGTGAAGCCCTAATGAGTGGGATTTGTGCCCTCAAAAGAGTCAGAAGAGGATTTCCTTCATCTTTCTGCTCTCTGACAGGTGAAGATACGATAAGAAATAGGCAGTCTGTAACCTAGAATAGACTTTTCACCAGAACTGACCACACCGGTGCACTGCTATTGAACTTGCAGTCTCCAGACCTGAGAAATAAAAGTCTGTTACTTATAAGTCACCAAGATTATAGTATTCTGTCACAGCATCTGTTCTGAATAAGATACACTCCTTATATAATACATACTTTTGATTATGTACAAGGCTTGTCATGTGGACAGGGGATTTTTTTAAGGTCTCTACTACTTGTATTCACTTTATCAAAAGCAAAATTACTCTAGGTTGCCTCACCTAACTAGGTAAGCCCTTAAATGATGATTTACTAAATAAAGAGTCTCTACTGATGAGGTCCATATAGTCAAAACTATGGTTTTGCCAGTAATTATGGACAGATGTGAAAGCTGGACAATAAAGAAGGCGGAGTGCTAAAGAATTTATGCCTTCAAACTATGGTGCTGGAGAAGACTCTTGAGAGTCCCTTGGACAGCAAGGAGATCAAACCAGTCAACCCTAAAGAAAATCAACCCTGAGTATTCACTGAAAGGACTGATGCTAAAGCTGAAGCTCCAATACTTTGGCTACTCCAGGAGTTGGTGATGGACAGGGAAGCCTGGTGTGCTGCAGTCCATGGGGTCACAAAGAGTCAGACATGACTGAGTGACTGAACTGAACTGAACATGCAATTCTATAAAAATGCTGTAAAGTTAATAATGCTGTAAACTCATTTCTGGTTGTACAACTGTGATCATCACATAGAACCAACCAAATCCACCACATTAGAACATAGTCCTCTCATCATGGTCTTTGCAGTAAGGTGGAAAGATACCTCTGGAGAGCAGAGGTTAGACTAGGGGTACATGAATTCTTGGTAAGCTACTATTCTCTGCAGTCAATAGGTACATTATTTCTTCCAAAATCACTAGCAATCAAGTATAAGGTAGGATTTAAATTTGATCTAAAAATAATACCCATTGCATTAAAAGAATTACATTTGTATGCATGATCTAGAGCTTTACGGTGTTATCTCAAATCATTGATGGCTTTTACTAGTGAAATAGCATTTGATGTATGTCACGTCATGTCTCCAGGTTAAATGCGTATTCAGAATCAGCTGTGCTATGCTGTGCTTAATCACTCAGTCCTGTCCAACTCTTTGCGACCCCACAGACTGTAGCCTGCCAGTCTCCTCCGTCCCTGGGGATTCTCCAGGCAAGAATACTTGAGTGGGTTGTCATGACCTCCTTCAGGGGATCTTCCCAATACAGAAATCGAGCCCAGGTCTCCCGCATTGCAGCCAGATACTTTACATCTGAGCCGCCAGGGAATTCCAAGAATAGTGAAGTAGGTAGACTATCCCTTCTCCAGGGAGATCTTCGCAACCCAGGAATTGAACTGTGGTCTCCTGCATCACAGGTGGATTCTTTACCATTTGAGCTACAAGGGAAGCCCTCAGAATCAGCTAATACAATTCGAATAAATAAAAAAATCTATATATCTTTACAATATTTTATAACACCCTATAATCTTCACCAAAGTCACAATTATTATTTGGTATTTTTTTATTTTGTTTTAATTTTGTGAGAAATCTAGACAACATATTAAAAAGCAGAGAAATCACTTTGCTGACAAAGGTCTGTATAGCAATGTTATGGTTTTTCCAGTAGCCATGTACGGATGTGAGTATTGGACCATAAAGAAAGCTGAGTGCCAAAGAATTGATGCTTTCAAACTGGGGTGTTGGAGAAAACCCTTGCGAGTTCCTTGGACTGCAAGGAGATCAAACCAGTCAATCTTAAAGGAAATCAACCCTGAATATTCATTGGGAGGACCGAGGCTGAGGCTGAAGATCCAATACTTTGGCCACCTGACATGAAGAGACGACTCATTAGAAAAGACCTTGATGCTGGGAAAGAGTGAAGGCAGGAGGAGAAGGGGGCAACAGAGGATGAGATGGTTAGATGGCATCATTGGCTCAATGGATATGAATTTGAACAAACTCTGGGAGATAATGATGGACAGGGAAGCCTGGCGTGCTGCAGTCCATGGGGTCGCAAAGAGTCGGACACGACTTAGTAACTGAAGAACAATGACAAAATTAATTAGTAATGTGAAACTGACAAGAAAGAAAATATAATTGTTTAAAATGACATAGACTCTCAATGTGGGACTCCAGGACTTCTGTGAAGTGTAATATTATGTCTACCATTTTTTCTTCACCTAGTAATGGAATTTATAATAGTGTCCAACTCTCACACCTTCTTTTGAGTGTCAAATAAATTAACAATGTATAATTTTATGGATGAGTGCCTGACAAATGGTAGAGTCTTCTGAAGTCATAGTGTAAACTGCTTTTAGATTTGACGGACTCATATTTGACCCCTGTCTTTTATATTATGCTGAGGATGATCATGACTGCAGTGTGGCTGTTTGCTGCTAACAAGATGGTCCATGAATACAAGTATCATCCAGAGGTTGTTAGAAATTCAGAACTTAAGGTGTAACCCCAAACTCTTGAGTTAAATTTTAATAATCTAAAGTGATTCCCATGCACATTAAAATTTATGAATACTGATATAGATGCTTCTTTTAATTATTCTTCATACCACTTTATCATAACACCTCTGTATAGCTAAGTCATTTCACTATTACATTATAGTACTTAACTTTCTACATGGAGAATCTATTTTTTTTTAATTTGGCTCAATTTAAAAATATGATTTCAAAGTAAAATCCAATTCAAAATGAAGTGGATAGCCATATGAAAATGTAAAATACAAAATATTAAAGTGAAGAAGCAGGAGGAGAAGGAGAAATAAACAAATTACATTTAAAGGCTCATCAATTCCCTGAAAATTTATCAACCGAAAAATATATTTTTCTACTGCCATTTGATTTGTATTTATAGCCGACAGTTTGATCAGATGTGAAGGCAAAAGTGCAGTGAACATGTACAATCTTTGATTGATGTTCTGTGTAACAGTCGAGTTATGGAGGTTATTGCAAAGCACTGTCCAGCACTTTGAAGCTTTAAAAAAGCAAAACAAGAAAATATGAATTATTGCAGAGTTTCCTAGAGCAAAATGCACCAGAGTACAACATAAGTAAACCGTGGTTCAATGACTTCCACTCCACAGAAAGAGATTTAGATTGTGATGTATATGAAATAAAATGCCTTAGATATATTCACCTACAAAGTCACCCATAGGCGACCATGAGAGGGAGTCAAGTGGGGGATCAATGATGACAGGATATTCAAAGCCTGTTGATAGATTCTGAGAAGGAAACGGCTACCATTCCAGTATTCTTGCCTAGAGAATTTCAGGGACATAGGAGATTGGCAGACTACAGTCCATGGGGTTGCAAAGAGTTGGATACAATTGAAATACTATTAAAAAAAATAGTACACCTGTACTATAAAAACCACCTGTAGTTTTGCTGGGGCAGAATTTGAACACCAATGTCAGTGTAATCTTCCATGTGTTTATTAATAACATTTTTAAATTCTTTTTAGGATCCTGACATTTCTCCTTCCAACATTCTTTGAGTATCTGCTGCATGGAAGGATTGATATATCACACACTGTTTGCCTTCTTATCTTTAATAATACACATATACACAAATGTGACCTCATTTTAAAGTGATAAGGGCTTCTGGTATCTGAGGTTATATTGGTATATTAGCAAGTATTTTACAATGAAACAGATCAATAAAATATGTATACAGATTTTCCATAACTTATGATAGGGTTACACTCCGATAAACCTGCTGCAAGTCGAAACTATCTTGAGTCCAAAATGTACTTAATACACCTAATCTTCTAAACATCAGGGCTTAGCACAGCCTAAACGTACTCAGAACACATTAGCCTACAATTGGGCAAAATCCTATAACACAAAGCCTATTTTATCACAGACTGTTTGACTATCTCATGTTATGTACTAAATACTATATTAAAACTGAAAAATAGTATAGATGTATGGACTGGATGGTTGTTAAGTGTATTGTTTGTTTACCCTAGTGATCACATGGTTTAGTGGGAGCTGCGCCTTGCTGCCACAGCCCAGCATCACAAGAGTGTCCTATGGCATATTGCTAGCCGGGGAAAGATCAAAATTCAAAATTTGAAGTAAGGTTTCTAATGAACACATATTGCTTTCACACCATCATAAAGTTGAAAAACTGCAAGTTGAACCATCATAAGTCAGGGACCATCTATACACATATACAGAAAAAATATTTACTTTTATTTTTTTTTAATTTTTAATATAAATTTATTTATTTTAATTGGAGGTTAATTACTTTACAATATTGTATTGGTTTTGCCATACATCAACATGAATCCGCCACGGGTATACACGTGTTCCCCATCCTGAAAAATAAGCTCCTTTAACTGCGGAGTCTTAGTTGAGTGCAGAATCTGCTGGGGGAGGCCTGCAAGCTGTAGACTCAGGAAAGAGTTGCAGTTCAAGTTCAAGGGTAATCTACTGGAGCATTCCCTCTTCTCACCAGGAATATCAGCCTTTTGTGATATTCAGGCCTTCAATTGATTGACTGAGGCCCACTCACATTATAGAAAGTAGTTTTCATTACTTAAAATTCACATATTTCAATGTATATCTCATCAAAACTCTCTCAAATATCCAGAAAAATGTCAGACCAAATTTCTGGGTACCATGGCCCAGACATGTTGACAAATAGAATTAATTATAACAAATAATTTAAAAAACTTTAAAATATCTAACAAAAATATGAAAAGAAATAAATATAGTTCCAACTCTTCCAGGAGACATCAGATAAACATTGAAAGAGGATATCTCAGAAAAACAGAGACCTAAGAGGATACTAATTACTCCTACTATATCAATTATTATCTTATACCAAATTTATTAGCATGTCATCTCTTCATCATGCTGTATTTATAATAACTTGCTATCATCTCTATGTCCATATTTAACAATGTCAGTGCGTAAATGGTGTGTGTGTACATATCCCCTATTGACAATCTGAATAAACTATATCATTCACTCATTAGTTCACTTTCAAATATTTGAAATATTCGTTCAAAAAATATTTACTAAGTACTATGTTCCAAACACTGTTCAAAATGCTTGGAATGCACATAATTAACACAGTGGAAAAAATTAAGTTTCTTTATCCACCATGCCTACTTGGTAGCATCCCTCCATTGAGATGGGGTGAAATTTTCTGTTAAGTACTGTTCCTGCGGTCAACTTTGCACAATATAATTCAATGTCCACATGACAGAAAAAGTTAGTTTTAAAAATCAAATTTTAAAAATATTTATTATTTGTTACCTTCAACTGTAACTTAGCCACCTACATATCTCTCAGTGATTTGGCCCTTCCCACTTCTCAGCCTTACTCTCATTTCACTTGTTAACACTCTTTATTCCAGCGATATGGACATCTTCTCTCCGGACACTCTGGATCTTGAACATGCACTTTCAATGACCAGAGATATATTTTCTTTGATTGACAATTCATATACATATTTCAAATTTTTGCTTTTCATCAATTTCTTAAGGATGCTTCCTTAACTCCTAAATTAATGTAGATATGATCATATGGTCCCTCAGCTTTATACTACATTTAATAGCATATTGAAAAGCAGAGACATTACTTTGCCAACAAAGGTCTGTCTAGTCAAGGCTATGGTTTCTCCAGTGATGTAAGGATGTGAGAATTGGACTGTGAAGAAAACTGAGCACGGAAGAATTGATGCTTTTGAATTGTAGTGTTGGAGATCTTGAGAGTCCCTTGGACTGCAAGGAGATCCAACCAGTCCATTCTAAAGGAAATCAGCCCTGGGTGTTCTTTGGAAGGAATGATGCTAAAGCTGAAACTCCAGTATTTTAGCCACTTCATGCGAAGAGTTGACCCACTGGAAAAGACTCTGATGCTGGGACTGATTGGGGGCAGGAGGAAAAGGGGACGACAGAAGATGAGATGGCTGGCTGGCATCACCGACTCGATGGACGTGAATTTGAGTGAACTCCAGAAGTTGGTGATGGACAGGGAGGCCTGGCATGCTGCGATTCACGGGGTCGCAGAGAGTCGGGCACGACTGAGCGACTGAACTGAACTGAACTGAGTTGCACTAGTTAGTTCATAAGCACACGTCATTATTTGTTTCTTGGCTGTATTCCCAGACAAAGAGCTTCATAAAATATGCAATCATGTCTGCCTTACTTATTCCAGTGCTTAGCAGCAAAACTTAAGTAGGGTGTGTGTTTAGTTAATAATTGTTGAATTAATAAAGGAATGAAAGATTATTTAAACACAGAAACAGGTGCTTAGAGGAGAGTGGTTTTTAATGACCCACAGATTCCCATTTATTCTCTACCAGTTTCACTATAATGTGAATCTACCAGCAGTTCTTTCTCAAATAACAGCTGATTTCTTCTTTAAATGGTATGGATCAAACTTCAACTTCTCTGTTTACATTTTCTCAGCTTCTGTATATTCTTATTCAGAATCATCCTAGAGAAGATTCTTTTCTTGAAGGTGTCATAAAGCCTACTCAACTCATATTTGCAAGTGATTCCATAGTTAATCATCTAGTCTTAAACCATCTCATTTTCCTTTTGATTACCTATGTCTCAAAGCTTCTAATTATTTTTCACCATGATATTATGATTTTAGATGAATGCTTCACACTGTGCTGACTGCTGAAAATCTAATTCCTAAACTTCAAAAGTGTAAATGTTTTTTTTAAAAGTGTTAATTTGTAAATATTTACATTTCAATAAAATCTGTCATTATTTCAAAAGTTTTAGAAATGTATTAAGACTGCATAATTGTAATATTATATAAATTATGGGCTAACGCTAATTGATTCTATATGATTACAAACAAAATGTATTCAAGTTAAAAATTATTAAGCTAATAAATTGAAGCCAAATAGACACATTATATTAATTTTTTAGATGAAGTATTTTATTTGGGCTTCTGAATGATTCAGGCTGTTAATTGCCCTTGGCCTACTTTGACTACTTCACAAAGATAAAGTAAACAATGGCTATACCTTTATTTTTTTAAATAAGTTGTCTAAATCATTCACTTGAGCTAACTAGGGTACATTAAGAGCATACAGACTTACCTCATTGACTAATAAACATGCTTTTACAAAACAGTAGTTACTACAATTCCATGTTGAACAAAAAAAATGAAATAAACTATAAAATATAAATTAATTAGGTTACTGGAATGGCACATTATTTATATGAAGGAGAGAGAACTGAAACAAGTAGGGAAATGGGGTTTCACGTGCTCATTTTTTTCTGTTATTTGATAATACTTGTCCTCACATATTTAGGACTTGGATATGTTTTCCTATAATGATCCTAACTAATAATTACTACGGTTTATAGCATAAGTTTAACATTGAGCATTTCAGTATAAAATAAATTATAACTGCCATCATATTAAGAGATTAAAAATAACATTTACAAAAACATTAACATCTGCTCCAGGAATCTTTACTTGCTGTATGATATACAATATTTAGTGATATGTAATACTATACAGCTCTGAAGAACATGTATGTGTCGAATGTAGACTCTACTGTTTTGAAACAGACTTGAACTTCTTGCAACTATTTTTCTAAGTGTTTGACCTTGGACAAATTACTTTGCTTTGGATAGCTTTGATTTCCTCCTTTTTAACATGTAAAAATAATTATAGAATTTTATATAGCTGCTATAATGATTATATGATATTCATAATGATAATGAACACCTGATAGATGAATGACTACTTTCATTCAAACCAATAATTTAAAAATTCCTGAATCCAGTTATTAAGGTCACAAAATCTCAATTTACCTGTTTTATTGTATATGCATCCTATTTTTTAAAATATGAAAATTCAATTAATTATGCAGAATATCCAAACATGTTTAAATCCTGAAATTACAGTATTACTGCTAAAATATATTTTTATTGAGAAAGCAAAAATGTGGAGCAAGAAAAAAAATCCTAGATAATGCATAGTTTTATTTTAAAATTTTTCGAATATCTAAAAATATTACCATCTATTGATTCAACTAAAAGATACTACTAGAAATCATAATTTACAATTTTTCTGCCCCATTTTTATGCCCTGTTTGGCCTATGGTGACATTAAGGGCTCTATCAGTAGAATATTTCCCACTGTGTATCTCTATGAAATAACTGTACCACATGGCATATAAAAGGTTTATATTCAGATTGTTATTTTGGTTTCTTTAGCAACATAAATGCACCTGTTCTCAACATAATTAGGAAGGACCATATTGAAGATAATCAAAACAAATAATGAAAAATGGTGTGCTTGATTTGGAAAAAAAGGCATACTGCCTTCTCAGGCATTGTGAAAGCTTTGATAGTGATGCTGTTTGGAATTAACATATTTAATGAAAATTGATTTTGTTTATGTACAGACATAATGGATAAGCCTACAAAATTTCTGGGCACTGGCTCTTAGTTATTAATTACTATTTTATAATTTATCCAAAACAATTCAAGCCAAGGTAGCATCTGTTTGGCACTGAGGTTCTACTTAGATAATTTTCCAGTTCAAGAGAAATAGTTACAGAGAATCAAATAAACTATTCAAGGTCACAAAACAGTAATCTGCCTTGATTAGAGAGGTGTAGTCTACTGCAACCCAGAGAGTCAATTACGAGAGTCACCAAGAAAATTAAATTTCTGTCTACATATTATAAGGGGATAAAAGTCAGGCAGTAGATAACAATCAGAATGAGATCTTTCTTTAATATAAATCCTCTATCCCTTTAAAATTTCTAAAATCATATTAACAATTTCTATGTTAATGCTTTCTAACAATGTAATATTCTCTCATTATTTTTCTCACTCTATTTACAAAGTAAAAAAAAAAATTCACAATGCCTGTGCTACCAAATTGTAAATAATCTTTTAAATTAATATGCAAATATCTGATAACTATCCATGTGACTAAAATTGAACTTGACTTTTAAAAACTTGCTTAAAAACTGTTGGCCTATAAACTACTCTTCAGATCACTGAAAATTCTAATATCATAAACAATCACTGTGAAGAGTAAATAGTCACTGTCTTCTTACTATATAAATTACCTTATAACAATATATCCCAGAGCCTCATGCATGCATTGGTTTGAGTGCTCCCAGTTGTCAAGCTGATGTTTTGGTATATGCGTGATAAACTTTTACTACTAATTATACTTCGGTGATTTCCTGATTTTGCTTCTCTTATTTCTGAATTCTTGACAATACAAAAATCACTATATATAACCCAAAATATTCTATTACATGTGCATAACACATGCACATATAATATATAAATACATATTTTAAGATTAATTCTGAAAATTATTAATAATTTGACATCTATACATTAGAATTGCAGGTCTAAAATTTAGAGAACAAAAATGACTGGTTGCTTTAGACCTGACATAAAGAATTCTTAAGGAATATATTTGAGTAAAAAATAAATCAAGCTAGGAAAATATGTCTCTGAAAAAATTTAAGAAAGAAATTCCTGGGGAGGCAATAATGTCAGATGTACAGAGAATAATATTACAACACAATAGCTAGTATTATAGTATCAGTACTGGGAACAACTCTGAATATTATAATATACATGTAAATATTCCTTGCACAGTAAATCTGGTTAAAGAAAAAAAAACTATACCATGATAATTAGAATATTGTTACATAATGACAACTCAAATTTATGCACTCATTTAAATATGCTTTTTGTATCTAGACATAAAGATTTAAATTCTACCTTTTTTAAAAGTATGTGTTGAATATTTGTATATGCAATTATTTGCAACATTCTCTTTTTATTTCCATTATAGAAGTCTCTGTCAAATTAAAATATGAAATGACTTGTTTTCAAATTGCCCAGATTTCGAGAATTTATGACAGAAATATTATAAAATCAGATTATGAGTTTAGGAAAATGTTCTTTCAGAACTATGGTTGAAATTTGGAATTCTTTAAAATTTAAGTGATCATTTGCAAAACTTTACTTTTTACACATTCTCATTCTTCTCAATAAATGATTCTACCACAAATATTATTTTTATAGAATTAAAAATAAAATAAAATATTTCATATGCATCATCACATACAGACAGGAAGGGCAGGTATTATTTTCTTTAATTTTAGATCAGGCACTTGGAGGCTTAGAGAATTTGAGATTTGCTGAAAGTTACTCTGATGCACAGAGTCAAATAATAAATAATATATTGTTAATCAATAAACAGTGAAAAAGCTTATTGTGTAATATCAATGGACTGCACAGACCCTGGGTCAGGAAGATCTCATGGAGGAGGGCATGGCAACCCACTCCTGTATTCTTGCCAGGAGAATCCCCATAGACAGAGGAGCCTGGTGGGCTATAGTCCATGGGGTTGCAAAGAGTCACACATGGCTGAGTGATTAAGTACAACAGAGTAGTGTACCCCATAAACTATATTATAGTACAGTATGAATTTCTATCTGGCTCATGGAAGAAGTCAGTATACTGGGTTGTACATAACTACATACATATGCATAACACACACATATAAAATTACACATTTAATGTTATTCAGTCACTCAGTTGTGTCCAATTCTTTGAGACCCCATTATATATAAATTATGTATTATGCTATACTATTTATATATTGGAGAAGGCAATGGCAACCCACTCCAGTACTCTTGCTTGGAAAATCCCATGGACAGAGGAGCCTGATAGGCGGCAGTCCATGGGGTCGCGAAGAGTCGGACATGACTGAGTGACTTCACTTTCACTTTTCACTTTCATGCATTGGAGAAGGAAATAGCAACCTACTCCAGTACTCTTGCCTGGAGAATCCCAGAGATGGGGGAGCCTAGTGGGCTGCCGTCTATGGGGTCGCACAGAGTCGGACACAACTGAAGCGACTTAGCAGCAGCAGCAGCAGCATTCATATTATTATGTACAATGCATATATTTGTATATTTACAATATGAACATAAACATATTGTAATATACATATGTATATATGACATTAGTATATCAGTGCAATTAGTACTACACCCTGTAGTAGCAACAGTACCTGTAATATACATACGTAAGGGATGTAATATGAAAATAGACCACGAAAGCCCCCGGCTGACATCGGGATCACAGGCCTACCTGGTCCTCGAGAACATCCCGGAGAGGAACCTGCAGCTCCTTCGATCCATCAAGGACTTCTGCCAAGCAATAAGGCCCACTTAGCATGTTGGAGAGTTAAATGGCAGTTCAGACAAGGTCAGCTGTCTGAAGCTCAGTATACAAGAGCGGCTGGGACTTGCCTGCTGGGGAGAAATTCCAGAACTTCAAAGAGCTTCCAGAACTGCTGCCCTACACAACCAACTAGCAGGAGCTGTTGTCCGTGGACTGGCACCATCACCAGGAAGAACAAGAGGAGCATCGCAAGCTGGCACCTGCAGGAGGCCTGGACTCTGGTGTGGGCCGCACCTGCCAGCAGATGCGCTCCGTGTCGGCTCCCACCAGGTGCCGAATGTGGCCAATGCCACGTGCCAGGTGGCCAGGCCAGGAACCTCATGCAGCTCTCACCTTCTTCAGCAGGAGCTGCCACAGTCATGAGCCTCCTTTATCCCTCCTCATCCTCCTGGCCTGCCAAGCAACCTGCTAAGGCACTGGGGAGGCCTCCAGCTCAGACGCCTTGCCGCCCGCAGCGGCTCCAGCATCACTGGAAGGACCGCACCTACACTCAAGAGTCCTTCTGGTTCCCTCCTCCCAGCCTGGCAGCGATGCCCCAAGCTGGGTTTGTGCTCTGCTTCCTGAAGGTGCCTGAGGGAGAAGACGACCAGAATGCTGGGCTCTCTCCACGCTGTCGCGCACTCCAGTACCTGCAGCATGGTGGCCTCTGAGTTGGCGCTGTGGGTCCATGGACGGTGAGTGTGTTGTCTCAGTAGCTGGCTGTTTCTAGTTACATGAATATTCAGAATTAAAAGTAGACATGAAATCGTGCTACCTAAAGTTAAATCTTTTTACATAGAAACTGAATCTGGGATCTGAAATTGCCTCGACCTTTTATAAGACAGTTAATTATACTCTAAATTTATTTTGAAATAATGTAAAAAAAAAATTTGAAAGTATGCCCTCGATAAGTGCATCCTTGATCGCTTTAATGATCACTTTCTAATGGAGAAGAACCAGGAGCGGGCAAGTCAGACAGTGGCCCTAAGGTTCAGTTCAGCTCAGTTTAGTTCAGTCCTCAGTCATGTCCGACTCTGCAACCCCATGAATCTCAGCAGGCCAGGCCTCCCTGTCCATCACCAACTCCCAGAGTTCACACAGACTCACGTCCATCGAGTCAGTGATGCCATCCAGCCATCTCATCCTCTGTCATCCCCTTCTCCTGCTGCCCCCATCTCTCCCAGCATCAGGGTCTTTTCCTATGAGTCAATTCTTCACATGAGGTGGCCAAAGTATTGGAGTTTCAGCTTTAGCATCAGTCCTTCCAATGAACACACAGGACTGATTTCCTTCAGAATGGACTGGTTGGACCTCCTTACAGTCCAAGAGACTCTCAAGAGTCTTCTCCAACACCACAGTTCAAAGGCATCAATTCTTCGGCGCTCAGCTTTCTTCATAGTCCAAATCTCACATCCATACATGTCCACAGGAAAAACCATAGCCTCGACTAGATGGACTTTGTTGGCAAAGTAATGTCTCTGCTTTTTAATACGCTATCTAGGTTGATCATAAGCTTTTCTTCCAAGTAGTAAGAATCTTTTAATTTCATGGCTGCAGTCACCATCTACAGTGATTTTGGAGCCCCCCCAAAATAAAGTCTGACACTGTTTCCACTGTTTCCCCATCTATTTGCCATGAAGAGATGAGACCAGATGCAATGATCTTAGTTTTCTCAATGTTGAGCTTTAAGCCAACTTTTTCACTCTCCTCTTTCACTTTCATCAAGAGGCTTTTTAGTTCCTCTTCACTTTCTGCCATAAGGGTGGTGTCATCTGCATATCTGAGGTTATTGATATTTCTCCCGGCAATCTTGATTCCAGCTTGTGCTTCCTCCAGCCCAGCATTTTTCATGATGTATTCTGCATATAAGTTAAATAAGCAGGGTGACAATATACAGCCTTGACGTACTCCTTTTCCTATTTGGAACCAGTCTGTTGTTCCATGTCCAGTTCTAACTGTTGCTTCCTGACCTGCATACAGATTTCTCAATAGGCAGGTCAGGTGGTCTGGTATTCCCATCTCTTTCAGAATTTTCCACTGTTTATTGTGATCCACACAGACAAAGGCTTTGGTTCAGGACAGAAGTAATATATATATAATTTCCACTCAAACTTCATTTACAAATCAAGCCCCATGGTTTTTCAATTTATTCTGCAAAGGTATTGTGTACTTACACCCTCCGCCCCAGAGTGCCCTTTCCAACCACTATGGTGGTCAAACTCAGAAAATGCAGTTTTTATATCAGGGAAAATAATGTGTTGTGTCTTGATGTATCTCTTCTTTCTTGTGAGATTTTCATTGTTGTCCCAGTTTTATTGAGATACACAATAATTTACATACAGCACCATATAAGTTTAAGGCATACAGAATAATTACTTGACTTACATACATCATGGAATGATTATTACAATAGGTTTAGTTAACATTTATTATCTCATATACACTATTTAAAAATAAAATAAAATTTTTCCTTTTGATGAGAAACCTTAGGATTTACTCTCAACAACTTTCATATATAACATATATAACACATTATATTTATCGTGTTGAACATTATCCATAGTACTTATTTATCTTATAACTGAAAGTTTGTACCATTGAACTGCCTTTATCTAATTCTCCTTGCCCCTACCCCTGCCCCTCATAAAACAAATCTGATTTTTTCCCTATGAGTTTGTTTGCTTTGTTTTTGAAATATAGTTGATCACCAGCACTACACTAGTAACTGTTTACACAACATAGGTATTCCATATTTATGTACCTTTCTAAACAATTACCACAATGCCTAGTTACTGTCACTATATAACAGTATTGCATAATTATTGATTATATTCTCCACACTGTATATTTCACATATATGACACATTTAATTGCAACTGAAAGTTTGTACCTGCTAATCTCCCTCATCTATTTCTTTCCTATCCCATCCCTCTCACTTTGGCAACCACCTGTTCTCTGTATCTTAACTCTTTTTTTTTCTAGTTTATTCAGTTTGTCTTTTAGATTCTGCCTGTAAGCAAAATCACACACTAGTTGTCTTTGTCTGTATGATTTATTTCATTTATAGTTATACCCTCTAGGTCTTCCATGTTGTCAAAAATGGCAAGATTTCATTCTTCTTTATGGATGAGTAGTATCTATGTGTGTGTGTGTGTTTGTGTATGTATACCACATCTTTTCTGTCCATTTATCTATTGATCGGTGCTTAGTTTGCTTCCATACCTTGGCTATTGTAAATAACACTGCAGTGAACATAGGAGTGCAAATATCTTTTATAATTAGTGTTTTGCTTTTGTCTGGATAAATAGACTTGGAATTGTTGGATTGCGTAGTAGTTCTATTTTTAATTTTTTGAGGAATCTCCATTTTGTTTTCCGTAGTTGCTGCACCAGTTCACATTCTCAACAACAGTGCATGAGGATTTCCTTTTCACTACATCCTAGTCAACACCTGTTATTTGTTGTCTTTTAGATAATATCCATTCTCACAGATGTAAGATGATACCTCATTGTGGTCATTATTTGTATGTCCTTGATGATTGATGAGAGCTTTCTAAGTGGTGCAGTGGTAAAGAATCCGCCTGTTAATGATGGGGACGCAGGTTTGATCCCTGGGCCTGGAAGATCCCCTGGAATAGGAAATGGCAACCCATTCCAATATTCTTGCCTAGGAAATCCCACAGAGGAGCCTGACAGGCTTCAGACCATGGGGTCACAACGACTCAGACACGACTGAGTGACTGAGCACACATGATGATGGTGATTAATGAGATTGAGCATCTTTTCTGTGGCCTCTGTGTTGTTTCTGATGAAAAATGTTTATTCAAGTCTTCTTTCCATTTTTTAATAAAGTTTCTTGTTTGTGATGTGGAGTTGATGTTGCTCTTTTTGATTTGGATACCCATGAACAAAAAAGACAAGTATCTGCACCACCTGCTTCCAAATACAATTAAAAAAAAATTTTAAACAAAAAAGAAAAGGACCAGGACACATCACAATCATTGGTTTGTAGAAACTAGAAATCCTAGTGGGTAGGTATTGTTTAGTATTAAATACCTGTAACCGGTAGTTCCTCCTCAAGTTTAATTCTGTTATCTGGAGGAGGCTCTCTAGTCTTTTCCCTCCATACTCTTGACACTACCCTCTGAGAAATTCTTTATTTTCTATCCAGCTTAAACTTATCTGAAATGAGCATGAGAGAATAGGAACTGCTTATTTTCTGAGCAGATTTCTCAAGCCTATTTTCTGTTTCTAGGTGCTTGGTGTCCATGGATGTTTTAATAATTATACATTCACATATGATTTTCATCTGTTTGGCTGCTTGGTTTTATTTATTTATTAATTGTTTGCTGTTAATATTTTCTGTGAAAGTCACTGTGAATTTGTTAAGAAACTTTATCAACAACTTATTTGATTCCAATTTGTCCTCAGAGTCTATGCCCATGCTCACAGATGTTTGTTGAAATTACTTTCTAGGTATTTTAAGTCTTTTTAGATATTATGTCTTTATATCTTGTGACTTAATTTTAGGTAACTTGGGTCTTTCAGACTTCCATGGAAAAATCACTTTTTTCTATGCACCATGTTTTTCAAATAAAATAATTGAATGTGTCACCATTATTAATACAGGAATTTTAATGTGTGTGGAAATCATACTCTTAATTTAATCATTGCTTATGAATATGATTCTCCAAAAATTTTTCAGTTTTATATTTTACTGAATTTTGCAAGAATTATTTTCCTTTTCTTGTCCATAACTCCTGAATTGTGTGCCTCCTTGCTAGTCTTATTCTTCCTAGTTTCAAATGACCCAATTATTTTGAGCACATATCTCTTGCTAGTAATATCTTGCCAAGCACAGAAACAAACACCAACTAATAATTTCCTTTCTAGTCTCATTCTGTAGGTCCACCAAGTTAATTAAGTACATTACTTGCTTTCCTAGTTATTGCTAGTGACAGTTTTACCAAATATAAAGCCAGTGCATTATATCAGTCACCATTCTTCAAGACTTCAAGAGTTTCTTAGCCAATTGTTGTTGTTATGGGAACACCTGACTTCTAGGTGCCAATGTCTGTTTTAGACAAGATGAATTATGATATACTGTGCTAACAAATCACTCTGAAATTCTATTAAGTTAAGCAATAAAATTTAGTTCTCTAGCATACTAAACATCTACTTAATGTTGGTGCAGGAGGAGTTAATGGGAAGAAATGTCTTTGATTACCAAAGTCACTCAAGTAAGCAGAATAAAGATATTTTAATCTCTGCAATGCTTCCGTGAGATGGAAAGCAATGTGCCAGCAGAGCCACTGCCTATTACACTTTCATCCAGGAAGGGATACGTATCAATTCTGCTCATTTTTTACTAGATACAATAAGTCAGTTGGCAGTAATGAAGAGTGAAGTGGTGGAGAAATAGCCTCTTTTCATGTGGGAAAAAGTAGAAGAACAAAACATAATCAAGGTACAGTTTTAATGCCTTCCACTGCTGGTCATTTGTGCCATTTAACTTAAATCTATTAATTTTATGATTAGAATATATGAACTTTCGGAGAAGGCAATGGCACCCCACTCCAGTACTCTTGCCTGGAAAATCCCATGGACAGAGGAACCTGGTAGGCTGCAGTCCATGGGGTCACTAAGAGTCAGACACGACTGAGCGGCTTCATTTTCACTTTTCACTTTCATGCATTGGAGAAGGAAATGGCAACCCACTCCAGTGTTCTTGCCTGGAGAACCCCGGGGATGGGGGAGCCTGGTGGGCTACCGTCTATGGGGTCACACAGAGTCGTACACAACTGAAGCGACTTAGCAGCACCGGCAGCATATGAACTTTATGAAGGAATGACTGCATATAAGAAAATGCTGAATTAATTTTTTAAAAAAATGAAAGAGAGATTCAGTTATACATGCTGCAACATAGTAGTACAAAAACCTTGTCAAAATACACACATGTATTGTTTACTATAATGGTAGTTCGTGATCATTAAAGACAGAGTTACAGGGCAAGATCCTTTACCTGAAACAGTAGTTCTCAATTTTTCCTATTTATATTTTCCAAGAATGAGAAATCATGAGTATTTGTATTCGTACTATATAACCCTGCTAAAATTTTAGTTTATCTAATGATTCTATACATAAAGTTTAAAAATACAGTTTACTTACATTCAGCAAAACCCCAAAACTGGTGTTATAATTTTCACTTTTATAACTCCACTGACTAGGGTTCAAATGTAAATACTTAAGTTTCCAATGATTTATACATGCTCTGAGTTTTTAAAGAAAGGTAGAGTCTAGTTAGATTCTTGAACTTTAAGATTAGGGAGCTTAACAAAATCTCAGGACTTCATCTCTTTCCTTTTGACTCATGAACTCAAGCTATATATAGGTGATTATTTAGAGGCTTTTCCCAGGTAGTGAAGAGAATTGATTTTCTCCTTCTGTATGAACAATATTATGTTCACTTGGAGTGATGAAGTATGTCCTGGAGGCATAGGTTCTATGTAATCTCCTAGGGTTAAGATGATTCATCATCCAAGTGTTAGGTAATATGGGAAAGTTAATTATATACTGAAGCCTTACAAATGAGGTTGGTATTATTATGAAACATAACAATTGTAAAGATGTGTGATGTATATAATAATGCCATTGTTGTGTAGTTGCTCACTTGTGTCCCACTCTTTGTGACCCGATAGACTGCAATAAACCAGGCTTCCTTGTCCGTCGCCATCTCCCAGAGCTTGCTCAAACTCATGTCCATTGAGTTGGTGATGCCATCCAACCATCTCATCCTCTGTTGTCCCCTTCTTCTCTTGCCCTACAACCTTTCCCATCATCAGAGTCTTTTCCAGTGAGTCAGATCTTTGTGTCAGGTAGCCAGAATACTGGAGCTTCAGCTTCAGCATCAGTCCTACCAATGAATTTTCAGGACTGATATCCTTTAGGATTAACTAGTTTGATCTCCTTGCAGTCCAGTGGACTCTAAAGAGTCTCCTCCAGCACCACAGTTCAAAAGCATCAATTCTTCAGCCCTCAGCCTTCTTAATTGTCCAATTCTACATGTAGTAGTCATCTACATGACTACTGGAAAAAACATAGCTTTGACTATGTGGACCTTTGATAATAACAGCAATACTTAATATGTAGATATTCGACTTATGTACTATTGCTGTATTTACTACACACATGCAGTTAGTTTTTGAGTGTAGGCATGGCATGAAGATTACTCTAATCAGCTTCCTGGTGGCCTGTACACATATAATTGCAATTTATATCACCTGCTGGCTTGAAATTTGTCAGATCTCCCATGTTACCACTTTTGGCTCCAAAATCACTGCAGATGGTGACTACAACCATGAAATTAAAAGATGCTTGCTTCTTAGAAGAAAATATACGACCAACCTAGACAGCATATTAAAAAACAGAGACATTACTTTGCCAACAAAGGTCTGTCTAGGTAAAGCTATGGTTTTTTCAATAGTCATGTATGAATGTGAGAGTTGGACTACGAAGAAAGCTGAGCACCGAAGAATTTTGCTTTTGAACAGTGGTATTGGAGAAGACTCTTGAGAGCCCCTGGACTGCAAGAGATTCAACCAATCCATCCTAAAGGAAATCAGTCCTGAATATTCATTGATAGGACTGATGCTGAAGCTGAAGCTCCAGTAATTGGGCCACCTGATGCGTAGAACTGACACATTGGAAAAGACGCTGGTGCTGGGAAATATTGAAGGCAGGAGAAGAAGGGGATGACAGAGGATGAGATGGTTGGATGGCATCACCGACTCAATGGACATGAGTTTGAGTAAGTTGGGAGGTGGTGATGGAGGTTGCAAAGAGTCAGACACGACTGAGTGACTGAACTGAGGTGTGTTCTCCTTTCTCCCTGTTAGAAAAAGTGGTTGAAGATATTGCAGTTATTTCTGATTTAGTTTGGATGAGAGCATATGTATCCCGTTTGCACTTGTTATATATGTATATAGTGAAAAAAAGTGAAAGTGAAAGCCGTTCATTTGTGTCTGACTCTTTGGACCCCATAGACTGTAGCCTGCCAGGCTCTTCTCTAGGCAAGAATACTGGAGTGGATAGCCTTTCCCTTTTTCGGGGGATCCTCCCAACCCAGGGTTTGAACCAAGGTCTCCCATATTGCAGGCAGATTCTTTACCATCTGAATCACCAGGGAAGCCCAAGAATACTGGACTGGGTAGCCTATCCCTTCTCCAGGGGATCTTCCCGACACAGGAATTGAACCAGGATCTCCTGCATTGCAGGCAGATTTTTTTTTAAGCAGCTCAGGGCCACATTTCTATAATCTAGAGATAATCAAGTTTTTTGCATCAATCTTTCCAACACACATACTTTTGTAGACATTTCTTTTTCAGTCTTTGGATTAATGCTCCACAAAATAAACATATTATCTTCAAAATCACTGTCCACCCCTTTATTTAACTGGACATTTTGCTGTTTAACCACAGTCACCAAGAAAATATTTGATTCCAGATTACCAATGCAACCATTCTACAACTTTTTATCTCTGTATGAATGGAAAAGTGTTTTGCTTTCAGAGCCATGTCAGAGCTTTGAGAATGTGCTATCCTTTATATTTCAGGCTATAGGCAACGTTCTTAACTTGTAACGAAACCAACAAAATGCAAAGATTAAAGTAAAATAAACAGATCCAATATGGAGTCAGATTAGTTCTTCCTTGTTTATTTAAATGTAAACCTAGATTGTTCACTCAAATGAACAAAGTTAATACTGTTTGGCTTATATTTGAAAATGGAAAGGGGAAACAAAAATAATGTAAATATCAGACTTATAAAGATGTCTAAAAGTAATAGAGAAAATATTAATCTAACAAAATATAATTCAACTTCTGAAGAAATTAGTTATCTTGAAATACATTTCTTCTGTGCTTAATATTAGTCAGCCGTCATATCAGTAGAAATCAAATATATTATGTTTAATCTAAATACTAACTCTGCTAGGTAGGAACTATGAGCTTTTCCTTTTTAATTTGCTTCCCTTAGGAGTGAGTGAAGAAAATAATACTCAAGTTTCAGAGTTGGTTTGTGACTGTGTCTGGTCAAAACCAAATCTGTCTTGGGGTCCAATGATATGATATGACTACTTAGTTTATACTATAGAAATTCTATTTAAAGTTTTCCAGTGAAATCATCATTCTAAGGTTTTCAATGACTATAGTATAAAACTTGAAAATAAGATTTTTCAACAATGCATAATAAAGGTGTTTTATTTTAGCAGGACTCTTACATGTTAAACTTTATATAATTGTTACAATTACTTTTAGTTGTAGCCCCTTATTTTGTTTCCATCCTAAATACTTTGAGCTGTAAAAAATCTCAAGTATTGACATACCCAAATATTTGGATACTGAAAATTCCAGTGGCTTACTAAATATTTGACTTTGTTGATTATAAAGATTGTTCTCTCTAAATTGATTTTATTGGTATCTGAGAGTAGATAATACTAATAACATTTGTGACATGTAATTCTCTTGGTGGCATTATTCTAGAATATGAACAAAATGATTTTACAGTTTAAATGCTTCTTTTATTTTATTTATTAGTATTTATTACTTGTCAAAGATCTTTCTTGCCTTGTCTTCATAGATAATTTCACTTCCAATTTTATCCATTATATATGGTGATTTTTTAGAGTAACAAATTTTAGCCTATTTTAGTCACTTGGCTTTTCCTCAGGTAGTAGCATATGTATGTGGGAGGATACTTGCTATGTATAATAAATACAATCAATCATACCACATTCCCTAAAAGCAGCCTTATAGTCACATGGGATGGACCAGGGCAAAGAGACAAGAACATCAAATAAGCAGGAAAACTTTAATTTAAAAATGTCCTTCAGGTGAAGAATCGAGTTGAATTCTCTTGAGAATTTGCTAGATTGCTAAAATGTCTAAAAGAAATAGCAAAGAATGTTATAAACTGAATCAGAAGTAGGATATGGATATATAAGGTCCTGAGATTTTTAAATACCATTTTATGTAGATTCACTGTTTCATATGTTCATTTCAATAATATACACATAATTCACTGGATATTTATCGAGTTTCTGCTACCCTACTCAGTTAACTGTGTTAGATACAGAAAATTCAAATATTAAAATTGAGATTTTTCATTTCTTAAAGGGTTCAGAAATAGACTTCAAACTAAATTTCCTTTCAAGAAATATCCTGTAGCATGCCAAGGAGTACATAATAAAATGGAGGTGTGAGGTATATTTAAAAATGGAACAAAAATCTACTCTCTTTCCACATTAAAAAGTCTTGGGTGATGTGGAGAAGAAAAAAAGGAGACAAAAGTGAGATAAGCTTTAAATAGAAGTGATATTTATTTGTCATTCTTTAGTTGCTCAGTTGTGTCTGACTCTTTGCAACCCCATGAACTATAGTATGCCAGACTTCCCTGTCCTTCACCATCTCCTGGAGCTTGCTCAAACTCATGTCCATTAGGTCAATGATGCCATCTAAGTATCTCATCCTCTGTCATGCCGTTCACCTCCTACCATCAGACTTTCCCAACATCAGGGTCTTTACCAGTGAGTCAGCACTTCACATGAGGAGGCCAAAGTATTGAAGTTTCAGCTTCAACATCAGTCCATCCAATGAATATTCAGGACTGATTTCCTTTAGGATTGACTAGATTGATGTCCTTGGAGTTCAAAGGACTCTCAAGAGTCTTCTCCAACACCACAGTTCTAAAGCATCAATTCTTTGGCACTCCACCTTCTTTATGGTCCAAGTCTAACTTCCGTATATGACTACTGGAAAAAAATATAGTTTTGACTAGATGAACCTTTGTCAGCAAAGTAATGTCTCTGCTTTTTAACATGCTGTCTAGGTTTATCATAGCTTTCCTTCCAAGGAGCAGCATCTTTTAATTTCATGGCTGCAGCCACCATCTGCAGTGATTATGGAGCCCAGGAAAAGTCTGTCACTGCTTCTCAAAGAATAGGGGTTTTGGTAGAAGGACAGGAAGAGTACAGTGTCAAACACAAATTTTTGAGTTTTCTGGCATAACCCATTTATCTTAATACATAGTCTTTGGAGCTGAGAATATAATGCTTTATAATGATATCATGGTTCTATTCTCATGAAGCATATAGTTAGCAGTCATTGTACCAGATTATCTCTACTTACATCTCCAGATCCACAATCCATCTTCTTTGCTCCATCTGATGCCCTTCAAAGCTTATTCCCATGGGTTTAATTCTTCTAAAACCCCTGCTTTCTGGCTCATAATTAAATTTGGTTAAAGGGAAGCCCTGAGAGGTGACTGAGTGTGAATGGAATGGAAATTCAAGGCATTTGTGGCCAACATTCCAACACTTTATAGCTCTGTACCAGGTGGAGTGTTTGTCAAAGACTACACTGCTCAGATTGAAGCCATGACTGTCATCACAACCTTGGCTGGATTGCATTCCTAGACCCCTGAACAGTCCCCAGACTATTATAGGCACTCAGATATCTTTACTGGCAGAAAGCAAAGTAACACTTTTCACATAAATCAGATCACAGTCATTCTGACCAGCATTTTCAAATACTATTCATTGAATTAACAGTAAAGCTCAAAATCTTTCTCATCATCAGTAGACTTTGCAGTATCCTTCCTTCCCTAGCCCCTACAGCCCAAACTACTGTGTCCTTGAGTATACCTCAATCATCTCTCCCCTTCTTTCTCTCTACAATCTTATAATCCTTACTGTTTCTCACTGGTTACACCACTTGTGCTTTAGGACCTCTGCATTTGATATCCCTTTGTTCATCATGAACTTCTTATTGCAAAATTCAGACTTAAATTGAAGAAAGTAAGGAAAACCGCTAGACCATTAGGGTGTGTCCTAAATCAAATCCCTTATGATTATTCAGTTGAAGTGACAAACAGATTCAGAGGATTAGATCTAATAGACAGAATGCCTGAAGAACTATGGACAGAGTTTCATGACATTGTATAGGAAGCAGAGATCCAAACCCTCCCCAAGAAAAAGAAATGCCAGAAGGCAAAATGGTTGTCGGAGGAGGCCTTTCAAATAGATATGAAAAGAAGAGAAGCTAAAGGCAAAGGAGAAAAGGAAAGATACACACATTTGAAAACAGAGTTCAAGAATAGCAAGGAGAGATAAGAAAGTTTTGTTCAGGGATCAATGTAAAGAAATAGAGGAAAACAATAGAATGGAAAAGATTAGAGATCTCTTCAAGAAAATTAGAAACAACAAGGGAACATTTCATGCAAAGATGAACACAATAAAACAAAAAACAGTATGGACCTAACAGAAGCAGAAGATATTAAGAAGATGTGGTGAGAATACACAAAACTATATAAAAAGGATCTTCATGACCCAGATATTCGTGATGGTGTGATCACTCAACCATGTCCAGACAGCGTAGAATATGAAGTCAAGTGGCCATTAGCAACCATCACTATGAACAAAGCTAGTTGAGCTGATGGAATTCCAGTTGAGCTATTTCAAATCCTAAAAGATGATGCTGTGAAAGTGCTGCACTCAATATGTCAGCAAATTTGGAAAACTCGGCAGTGGCCACAGGACTGGAAAAGGTCAGTTTTCATTCCAATCCCAAAGAAAGGCAATGCCAAAGAATGCTCAAACTACAGCACAATTGTACTCATCTCACATGCTAGTAAAGTAATGCTCAAAATTCTCCAAGCCAGGCTTCAACAGTATGTGAATCTTGATCTTCCAAATATTCCAGCTGGATTTAGAAAAGTCAGAGGAACTAGAGATCAAATTACCAACATTCGCTGGATCATGGAAAAAACAAGAGAGTTCCAGAAAAACATCTATTTCTGTTTTATTTTCTTGGCAAAACTCTATTAGTCTTTGCCCTACTTCATTCTGTACTCCAAGGCCAAATTTGCCTGTTATCCAGGTGTTTCTTGACTTCCTACTTTTGCATTCCAGTCCTCTATAATGAAAAGGACATATTTTTTGGGTGTTAGTTCTAAAAGGTCTTGTAGGTCTTCATAGAACCATTCAACTTCAGCTTCTTCAGCATTACTGGTTGGGGCATAGACTTGGATTACTGTTATACTGAATGGTTTGCCTTGGAAAGGAACAGACATCATTCTGTTGTTTTTGAGATTGCATCCAAGTACTGCATTTCAGACTCTTTTGTTGACCATGATGGCCACTCCATTTCTTCTGAGGGATTCCTGCCCGCAGTAGTAGATATAATGGTCATCTGAGTTAAATTCACCCATTCCAGTCCATTTCAGTTCTCTGATTCCTAGAATGTCGACATTCACTCTTGTCATCTCTTGTTTGACCACTTCCAATTTGCCTTGATTCATGGACCTGACATTCCAGGTTCCTATGTAATATTGCTCTTTACAGCCTCGGACCTTGCTTCTATCACCAGTCACATCCACAGCTGGGTATTGTTTTTGCTTTGGCTCCATCCCTTCATTCTTTCTGGAGTTATTTCTCCACTGAACTCCAGTAGCATATTGGGCACCTACTGACCTGAGGAGTTTCTCTTTCAATATCCTATCATCTTGCCTTTTCATACTGTTCATGGGGTTCTCAAGGCAAGAATACTGAAGTGGTTTGCCATTCCCTTCTCCAGTGAACCACATTCTGTCAGATCTGTCCACCATAACCCGCCTGTCTTGGGTTGCCCCATGGCCAAGGCTTAGTTTCATTGAGTTAGACAAGGCTGGTGTCCTAGTGTGATTAGATTGACTAGTTTTCTGTGAGTATGGTTTCAGTGTGTTTGCCTTCTTATGCCCTCTTGCTAACCTACCATCTTACTTGGGTTTCTCTTACCTGGGGTGTGGGGTATCTTTTCACAGCTGCTCCAGCAAAGCACAGCCATTGCTCCTTACCTTGGATGAGGGGTATCTCCTAACTGCCACCCTTCCTGACCTTCAATGTGGGATAGCTCCTCTAGGCCCTCCTGTGCCCGTGAAGCCATGGCTCCTTGGACTGTGGCTCAGACCATGAACTCCTTATTGCCAAATTCAGACTTAAATTGAAGAAAGTAGGGAAAACCACTAGACCATTCAGGTATGACCTCAATCAAATCCCTTACGATTATACAGTGGAAGTGAGAAATAGATTTAAGGGCCTAGATCTGATAGATAGAGTGCCTCATGAACTATGGAATGAGGTTCGTGACATTGCACAGGAGACAGGGATCAAGACCATTCCCATAGAAAAGAAATGCAAAAAAGCAAAATGGCTGTCTGGGGAGGCCTTACAAATAGCTGTGAAAAGAAGAGAAACGAAAAGCAAAGGAGAAAAGGAAAGATATAAACATCTGAATGCATAGTTCAAAGGAATAGCAAGAAGAGATAAGAAAGCCTTTTTCAGTGATCAATGCAAAGAAATAGAGAAAAACAACAGAATGGGAAAGACTAGGGATCTCTTCAAGAAAATCAGAGATACCAAAGGAACATTTCATGCAAAGATGGGCTCGATAAAGGACAGAAATGGTAAGGACCTAACAGAAGCAGAAGATATTAAAAAGAGATGGCAAGAATACACAGAAGAACTGTACAAAAAAGATCTTCACGACCGAGATAATCACGATGATGTGATCACTGACCTAAAGCCAGACATCCTGGAATGTGAAGTCAAGTGGGCCTTAGAAAGCATCACTAAGAACAAAGCTAGTGGAGGTGATGGAATTCCAGTTGAGCTTTCTAAATCCTGAAAGATGATGCTGTGAAAGTGCTGCACTCAATATGTCAGCAAATTTGGAAAACTCAGCAGTGGCCACAGGACTGGAAAAGGTCAGTTTTCATTCCAATCCCAAAGAAAGGCAATGCCAAAGAATGCTCAAACTACCGCACAATTGCACTCATCTCACACGCTAGTAAAGTGATGCTCAAAATTCTCCAAGCCAAGCTTCAGCAATATGTGAACCGTGAACTTCCTGATGTTCAAGCTGGTTTTAGAAAAGGCAGAGGAACCAGATATCAAATTGCCAACATCTGCTATATCATGGAAAAAGCAAGAGAGTTCCAGAAAAACATCTATTTCCGCTTTATTGACTATGCCAAAGCCTTTGAACGTGTGGATCACAATAAACAGTGGAAAATTCTGAAAGAGATGGGAATACCAGACCACCTGACCTGCCTCTTGAGAAATCTGTATGCAGGTCAGGAAGCAACAGTGAGAACTGGACATGGAACAACAGACTGGTTTCAAATAGGAAAAGGAGTTCATCAAGGCTATATATTGTCACCCTGTTTATTTAACTTATATGCAGAGAACATCATGAGAATCACTGGACTGGAAGAAGCACAAGCTGGAATCAAGATTGCTGGGAGAAATATCAATAACCTCAGATATGCAGATGACACCACCCTTATGGCAGAAATGAAGAGGAATTAAAAAGCCACTCGATGAAAGTGAAAGAGGAGAGTGAAAAAGTTGACTTAAAGCTCAACATTCAGAAAACTAAGATCATGGCATCCAGTCCCATCACTTCATGGCAAATAAATGGATAAAGAGTGGAAATAGTCACAGACTTTATTTTGGGGGGCCTCAAAAATCACTGCAGATGGTGACTGCAGCCATGAAATTAAAAGACACTTGCTTCTTGGAAGAAAAGCTTATGACCAACCTAGATAGCATATTAAACAGCAGAGGTATTCCTTTGCCAGCAAAGGTCCATTTAGTCAAAGCTATGGTTTTTCATTGTAAAAGACTCTGATGCTGGAAGGGATTGGGGTCAGGAGGAGAAGGGGACGACAGAGGATGAGATGGCTGGATGGCATCACTGACTCAATGGACGTGAGTCTGAGTGAACTCCGGGAGTTAGTGATGGACAGAGAGGCCTGGTGTGCTGTGATTCATGGGGTTGCAAAGAGTCGGACATGACTGAGCGACTGAACTGACTGACTGACTAATGGTTTTTCCAATTAGCACCGAAGCATTGATGCTTTTGAACTGTGGTGTTGGAGAAGACTCTTGAGAGTCCCTTGAATGCAAGGTGATCAAACTAGTCAATCCTAAAGGAAATCAGTCCTCAATATTCATTGGAAGGATTGATGCTGAAGCTGAAGCTCCAATACTTTTGCCAACTGATGCGAAGAACTGACTCATTGGAAATGACCCTGATGCTGGTAAAGATTGAAGGCAGCAGGAGAAGGGGACAACAGAGGATGAGATGGTTGGATGGCATCACTGGCTTGATGGACATGAGTGAGCAATCTTCATAGTTGGTGACGGACAGGGAAATTGGCATGCTGCATCCATGGAGTTGCAAAGGGTCAGACACAACTGAGTGACTGAACTGAACTGACTTGTTCAAACAGCTCATCTTATTTCTCCAAAGCTTACCCTAAATTCTGTCGCTATGCCACTTGTGCAGCGAGTCCTCCCCTGACCATCCTGTGTCTACTGTGTATTGGTAATCATTATTTTCCTCCATAGCACTTATCCATAAATTGTTTCTTATCTATACATAGCTCGTAGAATTAGTTTGTAAAATTTTTTGTGTCTTATGAGGCTAGAGGCTGTATGAAGGGGAAAAAATTGCTTTACCATTATGTCATCATTATTACATTATTATTATTACAGTAATATTACATTATTATTATGTCATCAAAGAATAAATTAGTGAATAAAATTTCCATGATTTATTAAATAGTATTGTATTTACCATCCGGGTCTAAACTCTTTATTTTTTTAGATATAATTATGCGCCCCAGAAGAGTTAGGTAATCTTCTTAATACTAAGACATATAATTGCAGCATTTTATGAAAAGAGAAGCCCAAAGAAGCAAAGCAGTTAACTAGATGTATGAGGAATGGTTAAAAATAGCCTGTGCAAAAATCAAAATTTATAAGTTGTATGTAATGGACATATGCATACCAATTGCTCTTCTCCAGTATACTTCCATTTGAAAAAAATTGAAAAAAATAAAAGAAAAAAATTGAGACATGTGATTAAACTTTTTCTTGTATATTTGAAATATGAAAATATACAGTCTGTAAATGTAGATTTTTCATAAAGTAATTATAATTTTATAGGCTATTTATATTTACTTCATTTAATTTGTTTTTCTGAAAGTATATTAACAAGAAAATGATTTTATACTTGGACAAGTCTATAAGTACAAGGTGAGGAGGGTATTACTGCATTTCCATAAAAACATTGAATAATTCTGTTGTAAGCTTTACAAACTTCTTAGCTCAATAATGCTCTATTTTCTATAATAGGATGATATTACTAACCAACCATCAGTAAGGAATATGATTTGAGTGATTTTCTTTCAGTAATTAGCAAAGTGAATGAATATCCACTAAATAAAGTTGGGGAATTTGTAAAGACCACTTGGGAGAATCTGTGCATTAAACAGTATAGTCTTTCTATAATCACTATGCTTTAAACCTAATTAAACTCAAGAGAATCTAATTAAATGAAGGGGAACAATAAAGCAATGAAATGATTTGCAGATGAGTTTGATGCTTGTAATCCAAAATTCTTTAAGAGTTAAACCCTATGATTAAAGTTTTAGGAAGGGGTAAATGGACTACTTGCAAAATAACAAACTCCAAATTTCAAATTCAATTCCAAATTCTATTATCAGATGAAATCCTTAAAGACTACTTAGAAAAAGAATGCTGATTTAAACACTGTGAGTGGTTTCATTGGCTCAAGGATATTTATATTATTTTCCTCTTTTCTATATTAGTGTATATGATATATATTAATATGAACATTTTTGAGCTCTATGGAGATCAGCCCTGGGATTTCTTTGGAGGGAATCATGCTGAAGCTGAAACTCCAGAACTCTGGCCACCTCATGCGAAGAGTTGACTCATTGGAAAAGACTCTGATGCTGGGAGGGATTGGAGGCAGGAGGAGAAGGGGACGCCAGAGGATGAGATGGCTGGATGGCATCACTGACTCGATGGGCTTGAGTCTGAGTAAACTCCGGGAGTTGGTGATGGACAGGGAGGCCTGGTGTGCTGTGATTCATGGGGTTGCAAAGAGTCGGACACGACTGAGTGACTGAACTGAACTGATAGCACCTGCATAGTTAAAAATATAATAATTTTCAATGAAGTAATTAGAGCATATGTAATACAATTTAGAATTATTCAAATTAAATGACATTAGAATTAGTGAATCAAATATTTCTAAAATATCATGAAAAAGCTAAGATATACTTCTTAGATTTTCTTTTGGAAATTACATATGTATAATGTGTCCTTTTACATAATTACTACTTAACTCTAAATAGTTCCAAGAGCCTAATCATCCTAAGAGAAGTAATCTTTGCCACAAAGGGGGAATACAGTCCAAAAGTAAAAAAAAAAAAAAAAAAAATATGACTTCATCAGTTAACTCAAATGCCATTTAACTCTTTGGTTTGATTTTTTTTTAATCAATGTAAAGAATTGTTAGCAAATTGTGAGAGAAATTGTGGGGAAATGTATTTATTAGTTTATGAACCAGGAAATGAGATCTTATGCAGAGATTTTATGGAAGTTGCTCCCAATATTATCCCATTGTAAGCTTGAAAAAAATAAAACTCATACATATTCATTTAATAGATATTAATATCTCTAGTGAGGACAACTCAAAATGAAATTTTAAATATGAAACTGCTGATGCTAAAGTTCACATGCAGTATAATGGTATTAAGAAATTTAAATGCCTAATTGTACCTATTTTGTTCAGTAGAGTATTAAATTCCTATTTCATTATAAAATAATGTTATTTTTTGTAAATTCCCGTTCACCATATTACAAAATGTAATAAAAATTTAAAGCTTATGGCAATTATATATATTATCATATATTGTGTGTACATGCATATTTAAAAAATAAATCTCAGCTCTAACAATTAAACACATTTAAATGTTCATGTTAAATATTAAAGCACAACTGACAGTTTAGACATATATCAAAAATATAATTAAATACTATCTGATTAAAAATTCTACTGTTAAAGTTTTTCAAAATAACGTACCCTTCTTTTGTTATAGCTCTGATTAGCACTAAGACAACCCAACTGATTTTGCAAGTGCATATGGATTACTTCCAATTTATAGTCCACTTCTGTGTTACAGATTCACTAGTTTTGCAGAGTGGCTGTTTCATAAAGAAAAATTTTGAAGATACCTGAGTTCATGGTGGCAAAGCAGATATTTTACATAGCTCTTTCTTCATTCAGATCATCCTTAAACAATGAAACATGATAGAAAATAAAACATTTGTTCCGTATTTGATGAATATTAGAGGTGTCTGTGTCCTCAAATCGTTTTAGATGACCATGAAAAATGAGGAAAGAGAGCAAATAACAATGAGATGATGACTCCATACACACCAAGTTTAGAGTCATCACCTCATTGTTATTTGCTCTTTTTCCTCATTTTTCATCGTCATCTGGTTTGCATAGAATAAAGTCATGTTTCAGGAGTTGAAGTCATGATGCTACACAAAAAATGCAGATAAGGGAAGTGTGGCAGTGGAAAACAAAATTTGAAAGAACATCAAAGTTGACCATTATCTTCTGACTTAAATCTTGCACAGTTGAATGAGGAAAAGCTCCTCTACTAAGCCAAACAGACTTATGTCTCCTGGAATATCTTAAGCCTCTGAGAATAAGAGTGGCAATGTGCCATGATAAAAATGGGAATGATGTACCTTTGAAAAATAAAAAACAAATTCTCTTTTCCACACAGGAGATTGGATATTTCTGTTGTTGATCTAAAAGACCAATAAGTAATGAGAGTTCCAGTTTCCCAGTTGCAGAAAATTACATGTATAATTTGATCCATGTAAAATATGGAATACTGGCTCTCATAGAATTGCAAAATATATTCCTCAGGATCTCTTGTATATAAGGTTCTGGATTAAAATTTAACTTTAAATTTACTGAATTTTGAAATATAGAAATGGGTGGAAATCATCTGTCTGGTGCTGATGCTAGACAATTTACTTTACTGGATCTGATTGTAACAGCAAAACTTATCTTGTTTAAATTCCACATACGGTGTATATACATAGTCATAAAGTGACTACTTTCTAATGTATTACTGTTTGTTCAAAATTATGGGTTATTAGTTAAGTAAAAATAATTATTGTAGGTGTTGTTATTCTAGACTTAATGATATGAAACTCAGTGAACTTTATATAAAGCAGAAATCATATGTATAAAATTTTGAAAGCAAACAGCTTTTTAAAAACATTCTCTTTTAATATTTACCACAATGTGGGTTTGAAGTTCCATGCTGTTTTATGAACTAAAGGAATAAAAATGAAAGGGATTAAAATTGAAAGGAGATGAGCAGTAGTTTATTGATTTTCATTTTAAATAAAGACCTTAAGCCCCAAGGACATCAGCCAACTGCTTTATTCCATCTCTTTTTGAGTTTCAAATACAGTAATTGGAAAAAAGTTTATGTCCATTTGGGATAGTAACAAAATAGATATCTATTTCCTTATTTTTAAATGGAGCTTTCTCCACTTTTTGTTAAGATGTGTGACTACAAATACCAAAAATGCCATTAATCTACCCAAATGACTTCAATCAGAACTGACTAAAGTTGTTACTTATCAGTTACATAAACTATCATATCTCCTTTATTAATGTAAAATTTCTGTCCTGGAATATAAAGACATTGTTTTATCTTTATTTCACTTTCTAAATTGATGTTTAGTTGCTTGAATGTAGGAAAATTATTATTTTTGAAATATGTGATATTATGTGCTGATAAGTAGACAAAGTGACTCATGTAACCACATTAATTTGAATAAACACTAGAAGTTCATGAAATATATTAATAGCTTTAGGACAATTAACATCTCTCCATTCTCCAAAGCATTTAGTATGCCACAGCTTGAAAAGTTTTGAATTAACAGTAGAAAAGTAAAAAGTATTCTGTGTGGTTAGATGTGAAGAAGATAAATATAATCATGGCATCTGGGTGCTAGTGGGAAGTCCACTCATTGTGACTCTTGACTGAGAGTAATTGACTGAATGAATACCTGTGGGGATACTCAGCAGATTAAGTTCCTGGGGATGTATGAACTCTGTAACCTTTTCATTGAATGTTGCCTTTTGTAAAGCAAGTTAAACCTCTGAAAAATTAGTTGCAAAATCTGCCTGGCAGTGGTGTAATGATAATCTTGTTAGTCTTAAAAGACTGGATCTCATTTTAATATCAAGTCATCAACTCCATCAAGCATATTTGTAAATGTTGGTAGAGATTCTTTGGTTATAGGGTGTAAAGAGGCTAAGAAATGAAACTCATGTCTCCTGCATTGCAGGTGGATTCCTTACCTGCTGAACCATTGGGGGAGCCTGCAGAAGACACTTAAAATTTACCCCCCAAAAACAACAACAACAACAAATATATATATATATATATATATATATATATATATATATATATATATATATATATATCAGATCAGATCAGTCGCTCATTCGTGTCTGACTCTTTGCAACCCCATGAATCGCAGCACGCCAGGCCTCCCCATCTATCACCAACTCCGGAGTTCACTCAGACTCATGTCCATCGAGTCAGTGATGCCATCCAACCATCTCATCCTCTGTCATCCCCTTCTCCTCTTGCCCCCAATCCCTCCCAGCATCAGAGTCTTTTCCAATGAGTCAACTCTTCGCATGAGGCGGCCAAAGTACTGGAGTTTCAGCTTTAGCATCATTCCTTCCAAAGAAATCCCAGGGCTGATCTCCTTCAGAATGGACTGGTTGGATCTCCTTGCAGTCCAAGGGACTCTCAAGAGTCTTCTCCAACACCACAGTTCAAAAGCATCAATTCTTCGGCACTCAGCCTTCTTCACAGTCCAACTCTCACATCCATACATGACCACTGGAAAAACCGTAGCCTTGACTAGACGAACCTTTGTTGGCAAGGTAATGTCTCTGCTTTTGAGTATGCTTTCTAGGTTGGTCATAACTTTCCTTCCAAGGAGTAAGCGTCTTTTAATTTCATGGCTGCAGTCACCATCTGTAGTGATTTTGGAGCCCAGAAAAATAAAGTCTGACACTGTTTCCACTGTTTCCCCATCTATTTCCCATGAAGTGATGGGACCGGATGCCATGATCTTCGTTTTCTGAATGTTGAGCTTTAAGCCAACTTTTTCACTCCCCTCTTTCACTTTCATCAAGAGGCTCTTTAGTTCCTCTTCACTTTCTGCCATAAGGGTGGTGTCATCTGCATATCTGAGGTTATTGATATTTCTCCCAGCAACCTTGATTCCAGCTTGTGTTTCTTCCAGTCCAGTGTTTCTCATCATGTACTCTGCATATAGATTAAATAAACAGGGTGACAATATACAGCCTTGACGAACTCCTTTTCCTATTTGGAACCAGTCTGTTGTTCCATGTCCAGTTCTAACTGTTGCTTCCTGACCTGCACACAGATTTCTCAAGAGGCAGATCAGGTGGTCTGGTATTCCCATTTGGAAGGTTTGGAAAATTAGTAAGTGGAGGGCAAAACTTTAAAATAATTTACCATGAAAAGGTTGAAGTGTATCAGGTAAGAACTGTGAGTTATGTTTGGAGTCTTCCCAGGACTCCCCACAGATAGAAAAAACGTAGTTTTATAAGCTCAAGGGATGAATAATACAGTTTAGAGCAGCTGAGTCACTGGAAATTTAAAAGAAACTTCTTAGAATTGAGAGAGCCAGATAGTTTGAGATTTAAAATCTAAACATAAACTCTTTTCTTATTGATTCTTATCCCTGGATGATTATTAAGTATTGCATGTTATGGGAAGCCACTAGGAATCTGGTGAAAAAGTAAATAGAAATCCATACACAACTCAGCAGTTGGAAGCCTTCTGGCTTATGTCATATAGCTGTATTTTTGATTCTTGATATATATATATATATATAGGGGAGAAATATAGGGAGGACCCAGAAACAAAAGAACTGCAGAAAGACAGTCCATATATCTTGAAGTCTGTCCAAATTTACTGGTAGTTTGAAAAGCTGTGGGAGAAATCCTCACAAAGAGAAATCAAAAGAGAGTTTAAATTAGCTGAAGAGAAACATCATCTTCTGCACATTGTAATAATCAAGCAGTCCCTAGGGGGAAAAATTGTCACAATGTCATTGACAGGTAATTTACAATGTCTAGTTTTCAACCAAAAAATACTGGACATGACAGAAACTCAGAAAATTATCACTTATGATCAGGAAAAAAAAGTAGTAAATAGACAGTGACTTCTTATGTCCCTTATTGTTTGGTTGCTAAGTCATGTCCAACTCTTTGCGACCCCATGGACTCTAGCACACCAGGCTTCCCAGTCCTTCACGATCCGCAGTTTGTCAAACTTATGTCAGTGATACTATCTAACCGTCTCATCCTCTGCTACCTGCTTTTCCTTTTGCCTTTAGTCTTTCCCTGCATCAGGGTCTTTTCCAATGAGTCAGTTCTTCACATCAGGTGGCCAAAGTAGTGGAGCTTCATCTCCATCATCAATCCTTCCAAAGATTGTTCCAGGTTGATCTCCTTTAAGATTGACTGGTTTGATCTTGCAGTCCAAGGGACTCTCAAGGATCTTCTCTAGTACCACAATTTGAAAACATCAATTCTTTGGTGCTCAGCCATCTTTATGGTCCAACTCTCACATCTGTACATGACTACTGAAAAAACCATAGCTTTGACTAACAGTCGTTTGTCAGCAAAGTGATGTCTTTGCTTTTTAATATGCTGTGTAGGTTTGTCAAAGCTTTCCTTCCAAGGAGCAAGAGTCTTTTAATTTTATGGCTGCAGTCTTTTAAATAAAACACCAAAGTAAATTAGAGCAATTAACCTCTCAAATTAATCTCTTTCTCTCTAATATAGCAGTAATCTCATTGCCTATTGCAGCAGTCATGAGTAAAGTCTCCCATACAAGTGTTCACAGTTGTCAGAATATTTTTTATAGGTATTAAAGTTATTCAGTTCAGTTCAGTTCAGTCGCTCAGTCGTGTCTGACTCTTTGCAATTCCATGAATCGCAGCACACCAGACCTCCCTGTCCATCACCAAATCCTGGAGTTCACTCAGACTCACATTCATCGAGTCAATGATGCCAACAGCCATCCTCTGTTGTCCCCTTCTCCTCGTGCCCCCAATCTCTCCCAGCATCAGAGTCTTTTCCAATGAGTCAGCTCTTCGCATGAGGTGGCCAAAGTACTGGAATTTCAGCTTTAGCATCATTCCTTCCAAAGAAATCCCAGGGCTGATCTTCAGAATGGACTGGTTGGATCTCCTTGCAGTTAAAGTTATTAGGCAACTACAAACATTGAGGCTGAATGTTTCTGAAAATATATTAGGCAAATTTTTATAATGACAATACAAATCATATGGTGATAAAAATATTAAAATGGTAATTAAATTTGGCTAGGAGTCAAATTAATAAAACTGATCCGTGGTGGCTCAGATAGTAAAAATCTGCCTATAGTGCAGAGACCTGGGTTCAATCCCTAGGTTGGGAAGATCTCCTGGAGAAGGGAATGGCAACCCACTCCAGTATTCTTGCCTAGAGAATCCTGACAGAGGAGCCCAGTGGGCTACAGTCCATGAGGTCGCAAAGAGTGGGACCCAACTGAGTATCAGCAGCTGTGAGTCAGAGCTCATTGGCAGAGGAGGGCAGTAAATGATAGGAAGTATTTTATTGTATATTATATTCAGTAAATACACGATTGAAGGAAGAGGAGCATAAGGGATAACATACATGGTATAGTTGACTTTGAATAATAAAATTTAAAAGGAACAAAGGCTTTTGTTCTTTTTGTTCTTAGAAGAAAATTAGGAACACAATTGTTTTATGAAACTAATTTTTTTTGGCCTGTCCAATTCATTTATTTCTGAAAGATCACATATTTTAAAAGACTTCTTGCAGTTCTAGATAAATGGAGCACCTGGCCACCTATGACTGTCCCCATCGTTCTCAACTTATATGAATAATTAGAAAGCAGTTGTACTCTTTGAATCTTACAATAATTAATAATTTGCCTGAATATTTAGAATTTGATGGGTAGAACTATTTTAATGTTTTCATCACTTTCTGTTGGTTCATATTTTTAAATTTTCACTCTCAGTAATTTTACAACTATTTTTCTGGCACCTGTAATTATGCTGTTTCATCTCCATAGAATTGAGATATGTAATGTAACAACTTGAAATTGTGAGCACACTCATTAACAAATTTCTTTATTTTGAAAAATGTAATCCATAATGATCAGATCAATTTGCTTAAGTGTTGGGGGCAGGAGGAGAAGGAAACGACAGAGGATGAGATGGCTGGATGGCATCACTGACTCGATGGACGTGAGTCTAAGTGAACTCTGGGAGTTGGTGATGGACAGGGAGGACAGGGAGGACAGTTGGTGATGGACAGCTGGCGTGCTGCAATTCATGGTGTTGCAAAGAATCGGGCACGACTGAGCGACTGATCTGATCTGATCTGATACCTGGATATACTTTACCTCGGGGGAAAAAGTACTTTTTACATATTATAAAGGACATAGATTTTGCAAAATCAGACAATATGTTTCATATTCCAAAAGTTGTATCCCCCAAATCAATGGATTTTAAATATTTCCCTTCAGGTTTAAATCAGGAAAAATCAGATAAATCATTGAACAGGGTGAAAATGTGTGTCATGTTCATTTTGGGGCCTTAAATGGAATTTTTAATTGCAATTAAAAGTGTAGGGAGACTACACTTCTATAGAAAAAGAATGGGTGAGTCATGTAAATGTTTATCCATGAAAACAACATGATTCCTCTCAGTTCAGTTCAATTCAGTCACTCAGTTGTGTCCGAATCTGTGGCGGCTCCATGGACTGCAGCACGACAGGCTTCCCTGTTCATCATTAACTCCTGGAGCTTGCTCACACTCATGTCTATCAAGTTGATGATGCCATCCAATCATCTCATCCTCTGTTGTCCCCTTCTCCTCCTGCCTTCAATCTTTCCCAAAGTCAAAATCTTCCCCCAAAGTCAGTCTCTCCCCTCAGGAAGGTTGCATAAGCCTCTTATCCATTAGAGGGCAGACAGAATGAAAACCACAATCACAGAAAACTAATCAAACTAATCACATGGACCACAGCCTTGTCTAACTCAATGAAGCTATGAGCCATGCCATGTAGGGCCACCCAAAACAGATGGATCATAGTGGAGAGTTCTGACAAAACGTGGCCCATCGGAGAAGGGAATAGCAAACCACTTCAGTATTCTTGCCTTAAGTAGCCCATGAACAGTATGAAAAATCAAAAAGATATGATCCCTATACATGTTTTAATTCCAATGACACTATCAGTTTCCCAAAATTAGGTTGTATATGTATACTAAAAGATACATGAGACAAATGATATCTTTCTGCGATTTGCTTCTTATTTTTTCCCTTTGTGGGAATCAGTGCTGTCAGAATAGGTGTAAATGGAACAAGATTGGCTAAACAGATAAGGCAACAATACATCATGAAAATGAATACCCAAGAAGCCAAACAGCAAAGAGATGATGGAGCCAAAGACAGAATTTTATTTCTGAATCAGAATTGGTCAACACCTATGCCAGATGATGCGCTTAACAAAGAACCATCAGATTGTCGTCAGCCTGGTAGTAACAAGAAATCCTTAGACTCTGATAATAGAGAACCAACAGAGCAGGAGAGAAACTTGAAGTCTCAGCTCCAACCTGAGACTCTGGGTTATTACAAGACACTGAATATTGTTCCCTGTGCTATATAGTAAGTCCTTGTCATTTATCTGTTTTATATGTGGTAGTGTGTATCTGTTGATCCCAAACTCCGAATTTATCCTCCTCTCCCCAAGTTTTTTTTTCTATATTGGAAATCTATTTCTGTTTTGTAAATAAATTCATCTGCATCATTTTTTGGAAAAAAAAAAAGCTAATAACTTTTGCAAGTAGTTGATGAGCACATGATATTTTTAAAATATATCATTCTTTTCATTTCTGCATTTTTGGAACAAGTTAAAAAATAAAATATCTGTGGAGTTTGATATTTCATGTAATGGTTTCTTCCTCTCTGATAAATTAGTCTTAAAATTTTTTCTTACAAAGGTAGATTTTTTTTCCCAAAAGGTATATTTCTAATATTATTACTTACTTCAACCTCCATTACCCTCAACACAATATAACATTCAATAGTCCCCGCTTTTCTATCCTGATTACAGCTTCCATACCTGCACACAGACATCCTGTGTTCAAAGCAACCTGATCAACTGAGTGGCACTTGGGAAAAGAGACCACTTCTATTTTGGTACACAAGGCCTTGTACTTCCTACCTCCTGCAGATATTCACATTCCTTCACTCATCAGATCTCAGTGAGTAATCAGTGACTAATAAGTTAAGTCACATTTTTTTCATCTTCCTTCATAACAATTTAAACATTTCCTTAGCAACTTTCAAAATGTATTATAATTGTTTGTGTAATTGCATGGCTACACTTTGACCATATTGTTCAATATTGTGTTTGGCTGTAACTACTGGTACCCTGTAGATGGTATGGACACTCAGTAAAATATATATTTAATTAACATATTAATGTAAGTCTTTCATTCACTAACTTCCTTGGGCAAAGAGTATATTCTATCAGAAAATGCAGTTACACTTTAACTATGGAGTAGTCATAATTTTGTGTAAATTTACTTTGTGTATGGTTAGGAAGAGCCTCTGGAGAAGGCAATGGCAACCCACTCCAGTACTTTTGCCTGGAAAATCCCATGGACGGAGGAGCCTGGTGGGCTACAGTCCATGGGGTCAATAAGAGTTGGACACAACTGAGCGACTTCACTTTCACTTTTCACTTTCATGCATTGGAGAAGGAAATGGCAACCCACTCCAGTGTTCTTGCCTGGAGAATCCCAGGGATGGGGGAGCGTGGTGGGCAGCCGTCTATGGGGTCGGACAGAGTCGGACACAACTGAAGTGACTTAGCAGCAGCAGCAGCAGGAAGAGCCTCTCCATGAAGGTGAAAGAAGAGAGTGAAAAAGTTGGCTTAAAACTCAACATTCAAAAAACTAAGATCATGACATCCTGACATCCCATCCCATCACTTAATGGAAAATAGATGGGGAATCAATGGAAACAGTGACAGATTTTATTTTCTTGGGCTCCAAAATCACTGCAGATGGCGACTGCAGGCATGAAATTAAATATGCTTGCTCCTTGGAAGAAAAGCTATGACAGACTTAGACAGCATAATAAAAAGCAGATATATTATTTTTCCAACAAAGGCCCATATAGCCAAAGCTATGGTTTTTCCAGTAGTCAGGTATTGGTGTGAGAGTTGGGCCATAAAGAAGGCTGAGTGCCAAATAATTGATGATTTTGAATTGTGGTGTTGGAGAAGACTCTTGAGAGTCCATTGAACTTCAAGGAGATCATACCAGTCAATCCTAAAGGAAATAAACCCTGAATATTAATTAGAAGGACTGATGCCGAAGCTCCAAAATCTTTGTCCACCTGATGAGAAGAACTGACTCTTTTAAAAAGATCCTGATGCTGGGAAAGACTGAAGGCAGGAGGAGAAGGGGATGACAGAGGGTGAGATGCTTGGATGGCATTAGCAACTCAATGGCCATGAGTTTGAGCAAGTTCCAGTAGATGGTGAAGTACAGGGAAGCCTACCATGCTGCAGTTCATGGGGTTGCAAAGAGTCGGACATGGCTGAGCAACTGAACAATGACAACAAGGAATTATGTATATCAAATTATATTCTTAATTTATCTTTTGATTCAAAAATGATTTTAAAGAGAATAAACAATAGGGAAATGTTTAACTCATGAACTTGAATGGTAGTTCATTGCATTGCAAGTTAATGAATTTGCAAATTCTAAAAATTTTCAATGATATGTGAAAGCCAAGTGCATAAGACACTTAATAAATTAAACTCATTCAGTCATGCTTGCTGGGGCAAGTGCTGAGAAGTAAAATATGATATAAATAGATGACTGAATTTTTTAAGGACGTTCTGCTGTATCTGTTGGTATAATTGGAAGACCTGTATTGACAAGATAACATGTGAGCAAAGCCCTGGACTTAAGTGAGAATGCAGGTCAAGTTGTTGTCTGGGGAAGAAATCAGACTAAAAGGATTTTTGTTACAAAGTCCTTGAGGCAAGGTTATGATTGGCAGCTGTAAGGAAAAGCCAAAGGGACAAGTGGCTAAAGCAGAGATAGGTAATTTGTCATGAAATTTTACCAGTTTTCATAACTTAGTTGAAAGGAAGGAAGGAAGAGTGAAAGGAAGAGAAAAAGGGTCCTAAAACTATGCAAAGGACTTTTATCTCCACTCTCCATCATTTCCATACACATGTTTGATTTTTTTCCTCTTATTATAACTCATAAGAATAAGCTATAAATGTGACAGAAGCTCTTTATTCCTCAATTAGTGAGACACCATTAACAACCCTAGTGAATTTGCCTGCTGGGATAATGTGCTACTGTGAATGCCTTTTTTGCTTCTAAAATGTTTGTTAAATGTCTCCGTTGACATGGTAACATGTGTCCTGTAACTGATTTTTTTTAATGAATGTTGGTTTACCTTTGTGACCCTCATTTTATATGCACTTAATTGGAATTGAACTGTCAAAAAATTTTCAAGCAGCCTAGACTGTATATTTTTTTTCTTCTTATATGTGTATTGACTACTTTTGAAATCAAAGACAAATGAACTCATATGTTTTAAAAGAAAGTTAAATTCCAAGATCAGAAAACATAATAAAAACTTTAAATGATGATTTTTGAGAGAATTGTATCATTTGTATATTTTACCAAGTTGATTTAAGAATAGCTTACTTTAAATAGAAATAATATATACTTAGTTTTTTTTAATTGAAATAATTACCTGCAAAGGCCATTAATTATGTTGGAAAACCTTTTGGTAGTTGCTTGTGGAGTTGAACATGTACTTTACTTACCATATTAACCGGGAATCTTACTGGTTACCCAAGTTCAAGCAAGAACTATGTGTGGGTTTTTAAAATACCTTTATTTCTGATTCCCAATCCCTTCAACTGGTACATGGGAAATGAGACTGTGATTCATGCAATTAAATATTAATACACAGAGTGAACTATTGAGATATATAAGTATCACCCTCAGATGCACAAATAAATCAATATTAAATAAAAAGATAAACACAAAATACTGTGTATCACATGATTTTATTTCTATGAATTGCTTGCAAAAGTGAAACTGTAGAGACAAAAAACAAACAAACAAAAAACAGATCAGTTGTTGATAGGAGTCAGGGATAGAAAATTCCCTGCAGAGGAGCACAGGGAAGTATTTTGAGGTGATTCAGGTTTATGTATATATCTAATGTTGGTGAAGAAGGCTGAGCACCGAAGAATTAATGCTTTTGAACTGTGATGTTGGAGAAGACTCTTGAGAGTCCCTTGGACTGCAAGGAGATCCAACCAGTCCATTCTGAAGGAGATCAGCCCTGGGTGTTCTTTGGAAGGAATGATGCTAAAGCTGAAACTCCAGTACTTTGGCCACCTCATGCGAAGAATTGACTCATTGGAAAAGACTTTGATGCTGGGAGGGATTGGGGGCAGGAGGAGAAGGGGACAACAGAGGATGTGATGGCTGGATGGCATCACTGACTTGATGGACGTGAGTCTGAGTGAACTCCAGGAGTTGGTGATGGACAGGGAGGCCTGGCATGCTGCGATTCATGGGGTCACAAGGAGTCAGACACGACTGAGCGACTGAATTGAACTGAACTGAATGTTGGTAGATATATGAATGTATATGTGCATCACAACTCATAGAAATGAGCAATAAAAATGGTGAATTTTACTGTATGTAAATTATTATTAAGTATCTCCTGCCCCCTGCAAACCACACACACACACACACACAAAGAAAAGCCTAGAGAAAAGCTTAACAATCTGTTAAGCCTAGAGTCCTCACAATAGACAGCTGAGAATCTAGTGCAAATTGTGTGTGATTATTACTAACTAGTAGGAAATACAGTATTAGTGATTACTAGTTACTAAAAGCATTTTTATTTTCTACCTATACATACATTAAACTGTGTTTCGTAGGTTCCCTCAAAATTCAGTATGTTCATGTGTTGAGTTGTACCCAGTGGAGTAAGAGTTAGATGTGTGTGACTCCTTGGCTTAGCACAATTTCATACTCCTTCTCTTTCTGTCACCTTGACTGATGCACAGGATGATTTTAGAAGTTGTGTATTGAAGGTATTGGAGCTAAAGATGGACGTTGTTTTGTATTTATGGAAGTGAGCAAAGAAAATAATCATGATAAGCCTTTGAAATGTTTTTGGTTTTTTCATTAATGCTGCTGCTTAAGCTCTGTTTAAAACTCTGTCCTGATTTCATGGGAAATTTTCATTCAATGACATACAAAAGAAAATTGTCAAATAATTCAGGTTCTATACTTTAGTATCTCCCTAATATTTGGCTATTAGTTCTGTATATCACTTAAAACAATATATTGCTCCACAGTTCCTTTAAAATAAAACTTTCTGCTGTATCTAGTGGATTTTTCAATCTGGATATTCCTGGATAGCTCCCATTAGTCAATTATTCATCAATTTACCCTTCACCAAACATTTACTGGTATTTAATGGAAAGCATATGAATTTGCCAATATTTACCTTCTGTTGACCTTTCAGCATGACAATTCACATGGTCCTATCATAATTACTTTCTGTAGATATAATTACGTAATGCATATCTTTCCAAGCATTTAGCTTTTTAATTTAAGGAACAATGATAATATATTTACCACTCTTTGGGCTAAATATCTTGTAGTGTTTTCATTTTAATAGAGAATGTTTGTTATGTATATTCAGTCCACTTAATTCCAATTCTAATTTGCATGTAGCCCCAATTTTGTTTCTATATTTTGCAAAGACTTCTGATAATTCCAAGTAAATGATAAATAACTGTCATTTTCTACAAACACAGTCATACCTAGTTCTTGTATTCTTATTTTTACATGTTACATTTAACTGTCTAATCCTTGGCATTCTGGTCATTTAATTATATCACATACAATTTTTTTAATTAGAAAAAGATGTTTGAAAGGATATATGAAGTCAAACTATACAAAACTGTCATTTCCAGTGAAAGTTTTATCCTAATAAATTATTTATGTTCTGTAATTATGAATATAAGCATTCTGTTTGGGACTCTCTGGGTTTCTTGGACTTGGGTGATTATTTCCTTCCCCATTTTAGGGAAGTTTTCCACTATTATCTCCTCAAGTATTTTCTCATGGTCTTTCTTTTTGTCTTCTTCTTCTGGAACCCCTATGATTCGGATGTTGTAGCGTTTAATATTGTCCTGGAGGTCTCTGAGATTGTCCTCATTTCTTTTAATTTGTTTTTCTTTTATCCTCTCTGATTCATTTATTTCTACCATTCTATCTTCTAATTCACTAATCCTATCTTCTGCCTCTGTTATTCTACTATTTGTTGCCTCCAGAGTGTTTTTAATTTCATTTATTGCATTATTCATTATATATTGACTCTTTTTTATTTCTTCTAGGTCCTTGTTAAACCTTTCTTGCATCTTCTCAATCCTTGTCTCCAAGCTATTTATCTGTGATTCCATTTTAATTTCAAGATTTTGGATCAATTTCACTATCATTATTCGGAATTCTTTATCAGGTAGATTCCCTATCTCTTCCTCTTTTGTTTGGTTTGGTGGGCATTTATCCTGTTCCTTTATCTCCTGGGTATTCCTCTGTCTCTTCATCTTGTTTAAATTGCTGAGTTTTGGGTGTCCTTTCTGTATTCTGGCAGTTTGTGGAGTTCTCTTTATTGTGGCTTTTCCTCGCTGTGTGTGGGTTTGTACAGGTGGCTTGTCAAGGTTTCCTGGTTAGGGAAGCTTGTGTCGGTGTTCTGATGGGTGGAGCTGTATTTCTTCTCTCTGAAGTGCAATGAAATGTCCAGTAATGAGTTATGAGATGTCTAGGGTATTGGGGTGACTTTGGGCAGCTTGTATTTTGAAGCTCAGGGCTGTGTTCCTTTGTTGCTGGAGAATTTGCTTGGTATGTCTTGTCCTGGAACTCGTTGGCCCTTGTGTGGTGCTTGGTTTCAGTGTCGGTATGGAGGCGTTTGATGAGCTCCTGTCAATTAATGTTACTTGGAGTCAGGAGTTCCCTGGAGTCAGGGTTTGGACTTAAGCCTCCTGCTTCCAGTTATCGGTCTTATTTTTAAAGTAGTTCCAAAACTTCTCCTTCTATACAGCACCATTGATAAAACATCTACGTTAAAGATGAAACATTTCTCTACTGTGAGGGTCACTCAGAGAGGTTCACAGTGTTACATGGAGAAGAGAAGAGGGAGGAGGGAGTTAGAGGTGACCCAAATGAGATGAGGTGGAATCAATAGTGGAGAGAGTGGGGTAGTAGCAGTAGTCACTTCCTTATGTGCACTCCACAACTGGACCACTCAGAGATGTTCACGGAGTTATACAGAGAAGAGAAGAAGGAGGAAGGAGACAGAGGTGGCCAGAAGGATAAAAGGGGGGAATGAAAAGGAGGGAGACCGATCCAGCCAGTAATCAGTTCCCTAAGTGTTCTCCACCATCTGGAACACACAGAAATTCACAGAGTTGGGTAGAGTAGAGAGGGGTTAGGGAGGAGACACAGGTGACTTGGTGGAGAAAAACTTCCCTAAACTGGGGAAGGAAATAATCACCCAAGTCCAAGAAACCCAGAGAGTCCCAAACAGGATAAACCCAAGGTGAAACACCACAAGACACATATTAATCAAATTAACAAAGATCAAACACAAAGAACAAATATTAAAAGCAGCAAGGGAAAAACAACAAATAACACACAAGGGAATTCCCATAAGGATAACAGCTGATCTTTCAATAGAAACTCTTCAAGCCAGGAGGGAATGGCAAGACATACTTAAAATGATGAAAGAAAATAGCCTACAGCCCAGATTATTGTACCCAGCAAGGATTTCATTCAAGTATGAAGGAGAAATCAAAAGCTTCTCAGACAAGCAAAAGCTGAGAGAATTCTGCACCACCAAACCAGCTCTCCAACAAATACTAAAGGATATTCTCTAGACAGGAAACACAAAAATGGTGTATAAATTCAAACCCAAAACAATAAAGTAAATGGCAATGGGATCATACTTATCAGTAATTACCTTAAACGTAAATGGGTTGAATGCCCCAACCAAAAGACAAAGACTGGCTGAATGGATACAAAAACAAGACCCCTACATATGTTGTCTACAGGAGACCCACCTCAAAACAGGGGACACATACGGACTGAAAGTGAAGGGCTGGAAAAAGATTTTCCATGCAAATAGAGACCAAAAGAAAGAAGGAGTAGCAATACTCATATCAGATAAAATAGACTTTAAAACAAAGGCTGTGAAAAGAGACAAAGAAGGCCACTACATAATGATCAAAGGATCAATCCAAGAAGAAGATATAACAATTATAAATATATATGCACCCAACACAGGAGCACCACAGTATGTAAGACAAATGCTAACAAGTATGAAAGGAGAAATTAACAATAACACAATAATAGTGGGAGACTTCAATACCCCACTCACACCTATGCATAGATCAACTAAACAGAAAATTAACAAGGAAACACAAACTTTAAATGATACAATAGGCCAATTAGACCTAATTGATATCTATAGGACATTTCATCCCAAAACAATGAATATAAGCATTCATTTTTAAGAGGGAGGGAAAAAATCCAGAAATTTTCAAGCTAATTGTTTGCATACTGTTGTTATTATGAGATTACTTTAGTTAGTTGTGATCTTTTAGCTGATAAAATCAGCAACTTTTCATGCATATTAAATTTATGAATAAATTTGTAGGCAGAAGCAAAAGCAATTCTAGTGATATATATATATATATATATGCATATATATATATATATATATATATATCCATATATATATATATATATCCATAGACAGTTGAAAATATAAAATTATGTTTTCAGATCAAAGAGTTTGTTTATAGCAAGAATCATGCTCAAAATAATGTGACATCAACAAGGAAATGTCAAACAGTGGAATTAGTTATAAGTTAAGTTGTAAATAATATAAACAAGTAACCATTAGATTACCCAGAAGTTATCTCCATGTGTTGATTTTTTTTCTTCTCAAGGCTTAGCATACACTTTCAAATGTTGTAGATGCTTAATAAGCATTTGCTAAATGAGGTGATTTTCTAAAATTCAGGGTGAAAACACACATGTTCGTGGAGAGATCTTTCTATTCTGGTTTCCAGCCTTTTCTTGGACAATTCTGAATGCGTTGCTTTCTTTGATGCACTGGTATCCTTGTCGATATTATGCAGCATTTGGTGTCACAACTAAAATGAGTGAGGCAAAGAGAGAAAATCAGCAACAGGTGCTGATGATCAAATGCACCTTTAATGTACAAATACAAAATACATTCTCACCTTTCTAGTGAACATACTGTCACTTGCTTTTGCACTTAGATTTCTTCCCATTTTGTAATAATTTTATGAAACACATAATAGAGATTTAAGTGACTTTTCATAGTTTTTATGCACTTATTTTTCTTCAAAATATTTAAACCACTGAAGTTTTAAACATTAATAGCTTTGATTTACAGGTTAGGTAACAGTTCAGTGCAATCAGATGATTTGCCCAAAGTCTTAGAATTAATAGTAGTCACTTCTGTGGATGTGACGGGATGTCTGTGTTAGGTGGAGAGGAGATGGTGAATTGTTGTAAGAGCTTTTTGTGCTGAGTTATTTCCATAGTTTCACTTAGGATCTTCTCCATAGAAAGAAAAGGAGAAGCTAAGACATTGTTTATTTGGAAGGGTCCGTATACACTGGCAGGTGAGCTGGTAGGTGGTATAAGGAAGGGAATGCAGCCATGAGGAGTACTTTCTGTACCCAGTTGCATGGAGTAATCCTACAGGACCACTCTGAGTAATTGCAGAGTACATGCCTTTGATGTATTGTGGCCAAGAAAAAAAGGAAATAGAAATATTCATCAGGACTTAATCAGAACTTAATCCTAGGTCTATTCCACTTCTAGACTGTGTGGGCTTAATTAAATCTCTGAATCTCAAGTCTGTGGTCTTGATCACTTTTTAAACAAGTTTTCAAAGATGTTAATTTATTACAGAGACACCCTCAGAATGGGCTTACCGGGTGGCTCAGACAGTAAAGAAGATCCCTTGAAGGAGGGAATGGCTACTGGCTCCAGTATCCTTGCCTGGAGATTTCCATGGACAGAGGCTACAGTCCATGGTGTCGAATAGTCAGACACAACTGAGTAACTAACACTTCACTTTCACCCTCACCACACTACATGGAAAATCATTACACCCATATAGTATCTTCAGATGTTATATTAACTCATATATAATGAATACAGCAATAGGAATAAATATGAAATTTAAGGAATATATTAGCTTTATGAGAGTTCCAGAAAAACGTCTATTTCTGCTTTATTGATTATGCCAAAGCCTTTGACTGTGTGGATCACAATAAACTGTGGAAAATTCTGAAAGAGATAGGAATACTAGACCACCTGACCTGCCTCTTGAGAAACCTATATGCAGGTCAGGAAACAACAGTTAGAACTGGACATGGAACAACAGACTGGTTCCAAATAGGAAAAGGAGTACATCAAGGCTGTGTATTGTCACCCTGCTTATTTAACTTCTATGCAGAGTAAATCATGAGAAATGCTGGGCTGGAAGAAGCACAAGCTGGAATCAAGATTGCTGGGAGAAATATCAATAACCTCATATATGCAGATGACACCACCCTTATGGCAGAAAGTGAAGTGGAACTCAAAAGCCTCTTGATGAAAGTGAAAGAGGAGAGTGAAAAAGTTGGCTTAAAGCTCAACATTCAGAAAACGAAGATCATGGCATCTGGTCCCATCACTTCATGGGAAATAGATGGGGAAACAGTGGAAACAGTGTCAGACTTTATTTTTTGGGCTCCAAAATCACTGCAGATGGTGACTGCAGCCATGAAATTAAAAGACGCTTACTCCTTGGAAGGAAAGTTATGACCAACCTAGATAGCATATTGAAAGGCAGAGACATTACTTTGCCAACAAAGGTCCGTCTAGTCAAGGCTATGGTTTTTCCAGTGGTCATGTAAGGATGTGAGAGTTGGACTGTGAAGAAAGCTGAACGCCGAAGAATTGATGCTTTTGAACTGTGGTGTTGGAGAAGACTCTTGAGAGTCCCTTGGACTGCAAGGAGATCCAACCAGTCCACACTGAAGGAGATCAGCCCTGGGATTTCTTTGGAAGGAATGATGCTAATGATGCAAAGTACTGGATGATGAAACTCCAGTACTTTGGCCATCTCATGTGAAGAGTTGACCATTGGAAAAGACTCTGATGCTGGGAGGGACTGGCGGCAGGAGGAGAAGGGGACGCCAGAGGATGAGATGGCTGGATGGCATCACTGACTCGATGGACGTGAGTCTGAGTCAACTCCGGGAGTTGGTGATGGACAGGGAGGCCTGGCGTGCTGCGATTCATGGGGTCGCAAAGAGTCGGACATGACTGAGCGACTGAACTGAACTGAGGAACAATTCTAGAAATGTAGGCAAATATAAAGGAATCATAGCTATACAGAAAACATTTTTTTTTGAAAATTAAAAAAAATGTATTACAGTTTCAACATGGTAATTACAAGATGTACATTTTTATACAAATTTTACAGTTTTGGCTTTGCTTTATCCCACTTTGAAAACTCCAGTCTATATATATTCATTGAGAACATGTCATGAATCCTTTATTATGCTTTGTTTATAGAAGTGACCAGTTTTCTGCCCCATGAAGTATAAAAGAGACAGGTAATAAACAAATAACAGGTGATAATGAGAACTGTAATGAAAATGAAAACATGTGATGCTATCAGGAGAGATGAAAAAAAATCCTTTATGTTGGAAATTCAAGGAGGGGATCACTGAGAAAGTGAGATTTAAGATAAATAAGAGCATACATGAGCCATGAAAGCGTATCAAACAGTAAAGATAGTGTTAAGATCCACAGCAGAGGTGAGGGCCCTGTGATTAAGGAACAAGGAAAGACAGGTGACTGAATCACTTTTTAAACAAAGGGTAGGGGAAGTAGATGAGGTTGTAAAGTTAGGCAGGAATCTCATCTTGTATTGTGTGGAGCTAGATAAGTCACAATAAAAGGCTCTGATTTCATTCTGAACAAAATAAAAAGCTAATAAAAGATTTTGGAAAAGGGTAATACATAAAAATAGTATCTGTTATTTGCCTATCTGTATATCTATCTAGCTGTATAATTCAGGGACCAGTGAACATAGACATAAGTAGGTCAATTTAGGAAATGAATTTGAGGTATAATAAATAGAGATTAATTGTATTTTGTTAACATTTTAAGAAAGAAGAAACACACTAGGTAGGAAGAGGATGAGAAAGGAAGAAAAATGAAAGAGAGGATGAAAAGAAAAGAAAGACAATACTTAAATTATTAATAAGAAAGTTATATTGGTCTATACCCTGTTGGTTGTAAGTTTCAAAAGCTTAATTTGAAAAAATTTAATTTTACCTGGACAGTGTACATAAATAAAAACATGATTGTAAGAAGTAGAAGAATTAGGGACATGAGGCTTTCTCTCTTTGAATGTCTTGACTGATTTTTTTTTTTTCCTATCTTCTTGTGAAGGTCTCTAAGACCCCTGACTTGGGTCAAATGCTTGTTCTCTAGTAATCAGTGTATCAACTTTCCATGGAAAGGAAACTATAGTTTCATCAGTGTGGTCATATGTTCATTTCTGTGTGTAGGTAGAAACTTTTCATATTCAAAAGACCGCTTCTCCGTCACAGTGAATCCTTACTATAACACAGTGAATAATCAGTTCTGCATAGAAAACTCAGGGAAGGCTTGCCTAAGATGTGATATCTGAGCTGGATTTTGAAGGAGCAAATAACTCAGTGCAACTCAATATGTATTGAAGGCTTATTAAATTCAAGGTACTCTACTAAGGTGCACTGAAGCATACAGAAGTGAATAAAATACAGTTTCTTCAATATTGGGATTTACAGTCTAATGAAGGAGACTGACACGTATACATAAGCCGCTGCGGAAGTTCTCTTGACATCATTAAGTTTAATCCTGAGACACACTGGGATGCCAGGCATTCTTAAAAGGCTTAGATATTATAATATATGCAGCAATGACTTGGAACAAGTCAGCTGGATAAAAATTAGCCCATGGAGGATGGGCTTAGCTATAAATCGACAATATATTCATTCAATAAACAGTTATCGACTGCGTGTGGCCAGAAAAAGACAAGGCCCAATGAGGACAGAGATAAACATTTATTAAAACTTCAACAAAGAACTTGTAACGTACTGAAGAATATGGATTAATTATAATTCAGTTAAATTCATACTTTTCCAGAGTGTCAAACCAGGAGTGTTTTAAATCACAGATGGTTTGTAAACAGGGCTTTCAGTTGCATGGGACTCATCACTTCAGTTCAGTTCAGTCACTCAGTCATGTCCGACTCTTTGAGATCCCATGGACTGCAGCACACCAGGCCTCCCTGCCATCACCAACTCCAGAAGTTTACTCAAACTCCTGTCCATTGAGTCAGTGATGCCATCCAACCATCTCATCCTCTGTCATCCCTTTCTCCTCTGGCCTTAGATCTTTCCCATCATCAGGGTCTTTTCAGATATGTCAGTTCTTCACATCAGGTGGACAAAATATTGGAGTTTCATCTTTAGTATCAATCCTTCCAATGAATATTCAAAACTGATCTTCTTTAGGATGGACTTGTTGGATCTCCTTTCTATACTCATGTACTCATGAATACTCACTGACTCAACTTATTTATTCCTTATGATGACCCTCATAAGGAGGTATGATTGTGATCACCATTTGAAAATGTGAAAATCAATGTGCCGAGAAGTTAATGAACGTGCTCCATAGAATAAGTGGGAGATCGGTATTTAAACTGACGTGATGCTATCAAGATAAGACAATAAGGTACAAATAAGTATAGAAAATATAGAAGGTTCCAGATCTTGAATTGTAAAGTATGGGAATAGAGGTGGTGGAAATAACTGAGTGAGAAAGTTGGCAAAGAAGGAAGATGAGATCAGAGTGGGCTGTTTCATGTACAGATTTCCAAGTTGGAATATTTTTTAGGGATCAAATGGTGCACTATTGCCTCTGGAAGTTAGTTGTTGGAAAGATATCATTAAAATGATAGTTAGTGTTATTTCATAGATTTTTTTCATTTTTAGATAGAGTTTTCCAGAATGATGTTTAGGTACATGTGTGTGCTGCCACTCAAAAATAGCCCTTATATGGGTCTTTGTTTCTAATCCATTGTAGCTTACAGAGTGTGTGGAATGCTAACACAATTGACATATCTCTGACTTATCCTCCTTCTCGTGAATTCTATGCTGAATGTCAGTTGGCTCAACTTCTATTTATTTTATTTTATTTTTAAACTTTACAATATTGTATTGGTTTTGCCAAATATCTACATGAATCTACCACAGGTATACACATGTTCCCCATCCTGAACCCTCCTCCCTCCTCCCTCCCCATACCATCCCTCTGGGTCATCCCAGTGCACCAGCCCCAAGCATCCAGTATCGTGCATCGAACCTGGACTGGCGACTCGTTTCATATATGATATTATACATGTTTCAATGCCATTCCCCCAAATAATCCCACCATCTCCCTCTCCCACAGAGTCCAAAAGACTGTTCTATACATCAGTCTCTTTTGCTCTCTCGTATACGGGATTATTGTTACCATCTTTCTAAATTCCATATATATGCGTTAGTATACTGTATTGGAGAAGGCAATGGCACCCCACTCCAGTACTCTTGCCTGGAAAATCCCATGGATGGAGGAGCCTGGTAGGCTGCAGTCCATGGGGTCACTAAGGATCGGACACGACTGAGTGACTTCCCTTTCACTTTTCACTTTCATGCATTGGAGAAGGAAATGGCAACTCACTCCAGTGCTCTTGCCTGGAGAATCCCAGGGACGAGGGAGCCTAGTAGGCTGCTGTCTATGGGGTCACACAGAGTCGGACATGACTGAAGTGACTTAGCAGCAGCAGCATACTGTATTGGTGTTTTTCTTTATGGCTTACTTAACTCTGTATAATAGGCTCCAGTTTCATCCACCTCATTAGAACTGATTCAAATGTATTCTTTTTAATGGCTGAGTAATTCTATTTTTGAATCCATCCTGTTATCATCATTCCAGGTGTCAGTATAATAGTATACTTGTTCAAAGTGTGATATGAAATGAACGTGAAAATCACCCAGTTGTGTTAAGCTTTTTGTGACCCCTCAGACTATATAGTACATGGAATTCTCCAGTCCAGAATACTGGATTGGGTTGCCTTTCCCTTCTCCAAGGGATCTTCCCAACACAGGGATCTACCTGAGGTCTCCTGCATTGCAGGAGGATTCTTCAGCAGCTGAGCTACCAGGGAAGTATGATATATTCCTATCTTAAATTACAGCAGCAATCTTTTAAGTGTTCTTGTTGATCCAGACATATCTATTTTTAATTACCTCAAATTATTTAACTAATAGAGTTTCCAAGAAAATTCTATGTTAAAAGTCTGGTTAGCCCCAGCAAATAAAATCAGATTCCTTGAAGTAGATTAAATGGACCAACAAGACCCAACTGCTGAGCATTTTTCCTTCCTTGTCAATCTCCACCCTCAACTCCAATTCTTCTAACCATTCTGGTCTCCAAAGATTACCTTCCTCTCACCTTAAGGATTTTTTAGGTTTCTCTAATTATTTTCTTTCCTATTGACTATCCTATATTGCAAGCTTGAGCTTACATGTCAATTCCTCATGTAAGCCTTTTACTTCTTCCTTCTTAATCTTCAGTGCTTCTATGATTATTCCTGTTTTAGCCCTTTACTATTGCTATTTTGAGCATCATTATTATTACTTATTTTCTATACCTATAGTCTGCTAAAGAACCCACCTGCAGTGCAGTAATCACAGGTTCATTCCCGGGGTCGGGAAGATTCCCTGGAGGAGGGCATGGCAACCCACCCCAATATACCCGCCAGAAGAATCTTACAGACAAAGGAGCCTGGAAGGCTACAGTCCATGGTGTCACAAAGAGTCATACACCACTGAAGTGACTGAGCATGCATACCTATAGGCAAGTTGCATGTGCTGTGCTTAGTTGCTCAATCGTGTATGACCCTTTGCAACCTCATGGACTGTAGCCTGCCAAGCTCCTCTGTCCATTGGGATTCTCCAGGCAAGAATACTGGATAGGCAAGTTACATGCATACTATATCATACACAGATTTATTTTGGATTTTGGTCCATTTATCATTTGTTCTCTCTCTCTTAATCTGTATATACACAGAGAGTGTATAGACACATTACACATACACACACATATGTATACACACATTTTATATAATAGTATATACAATATCCATAATATATACACATTTATGCCTATACATGTATATATACAGTCATATACTATATGAGTATATACGTATATATGACAAATAACAAAACAGAGAATATACACACACCAGGAACATGTACTGCATCACTATGCTTTCTCAGTATATATTTATACAAAACTTGCATTTGGCATCATTCTTTTTATTCTTTTTTGTAAAAGCCTTTCAGAATTGTATCCATTTATCCTGTAAGTCTGTGATTTGAAACTGTTATTTTTCTGTGAAAAGACATTTACTTTCACCAAGTACAATTCACATATTTTCTGTTAATCTGAAATTGAAAAATAATGCTTCTTGAAAACTTTGAAGCCTATATGCATTTAGAAACATTAATTTGTTGGTGTTGAACTCCCATTAGAAAATTTTACTCTAAGGATGCCTTATGCACAGCATGTACTAGTTTCTTTAAATTTATGTAACCACATGCTCTGTTGTCCTCCCATAATGTTCAGTGACATAACATGCAGAGAATTTCTTACATTTTTAGATCTTGTTACAATTAAGGCTTCCTAGAATCCCAGGGGCGGTGGAGCCTGATGGGCTGCCGTCTATGGGGTCGCACAGAGTTGGACACGACTGAAGCGACTTAGCAGCAGCAGCAGCAGGTGGCACTAGTGGTAAAGAGTCTGCCCACCAGCGCAGGAGACATGAGAGACATGGGTTTGATCCCTGAGTCGAGAAATTCTTCTGGAGTAGGGCTTATCAACCCACATTGATATTTTTGCCTGGAAAATTCCGTGGACACAGGAGCCTGGCAGGCTACAGTCTGTGGGGCCACAAAAGTAGGACAGGACTGAGCACAAAGCACATAATACAATTAGTGAGAAAATTTTGTTCTCTTCAAGTAAGATTTTCTGTTTTAAACCTCCCTTTGAAAGTGAAGGTAAATAATCTTATCTGTGGTGGTTGTTTTCTGCCATCATATTATGCTTACTCTTTTCCCCTAAACATAAATACCAGGTTAGCATAGGTAGCTCATCTGCACACAGACACAGACACACCATTCATCTGCAAAGCCTGGGAAATACTACATTAATTTGGGTATGGCAACCTTCTTGAGAAAAGGAAGTATAAAATAATGGTGTGTGAAGTTACTAATAGCCAGGAAAGGTTATATTCAGGACTTCTGGCTATATCCTTCATCTAATGGAATATTTATATATTAGGCTAATTTCTATTGCACTACAGTATGATATTGAGATCCTAAAATTCACATGAAAAATAAATGTGCAATTATTTCTAAGAAAATTGTTTTAAGTAGAATAATGAGCCTTAGGCCATGTTGTAAGGGATGAGTAAAATTTGGATTCACAGAATGTGGGTCAGGGGAGGTCACTAAAAGCAGAAGGAAAAGGCTTTTTCATTCAAATGGGTGAAAGAAGTAGAGCAGAGTACACTTGGAAAACTGTACATCAGGCCTTATTATCGCCTGTGAGGTTGACCTTGTGCTTTTTAAGTCTAGTGTTCAAATAAGTGTTGATTTTTATTTTTCTACAGAGCTTACTTCATTATGACAGACTGCGGGCAATTTTAATCTCCTGCTTCCTTGCAAGGTCATGATCTTTGCCTTTGTTCAGAGATCCTCCCACTACCTCTGTGGGGGAAAAAAAAAAATAAGCACAGTATTTTAAAACAAAATAAAGAGGCTCTTTGCACTGTGTACTTATGTGCTGCATGCTTATTACAGATATAAAAGGATACAAGATGCCTAGTGTTCTTTAATAATCACTTTCTTTATACTCAGTCCAGCACAAGATTCTTCTTATATCGTATTCTCCTATGGTATTTTTTCACATCATCTTAGGAAATAATCCACCTCAGAAGAACCCAGCTACAGTCACACAAACGTTGGCAACCATTCTTCCATATTTCTTAATTGTAACCTCTTTGTGGCTTTTTTCCTTAAAACTTTGTCTCCTCTAGTCATGATTTATTTTGGTGAAAAGTGGCATTTGGATGTCCTAATCACTGGAGCAAGATGGTCTCCAGTAGTTTTTACTATTCTTGAAAATAATTTGTTTCATGGGTGATACTTTATTGCTATAAATATCTGTCCAAATATAACTCAGATATATCCCCTAAAACTCTGTGGTATGGGGATGGCTATCATATACTAGGAATAAATTGATTTTTTTTTTAAATTGTCTTCACTGATGTATAGAACAGTCTTTTGGACTCTGTGGGAGAGGGAGAAGGTGGGATGATTTGGGAGAATGGCATTGAAACATGTATAATATCATGTATGAAACGAGTCGCAAGTCCAGGTTCGATGCACGATACTGGATGCTTGGGACGAAGCACTAGGACGACCCAGAGGGATGGTACGGGGAGGGAGGAGGGAGGAGGGTTCAGGATGGGGAACACGTGTATACCTGTGGCGGATTCATTTCGATATTTGGCAAAACCAATACAATATTGTAAAGTTAAAATAAAATTAAATTTAAAAAATTGTCTTCATAGTCACTTGATAAAAGTGTTTGAAAGGTCAGTGAGCTATTATATTGAGCTTGAAATGAAGTGAAGTCGTTTAGTCGTGTCCAACTCTTTTCGACCCTGTGGACTGTAGCCTACCAGGCTTCTCCGTCCATGGGATTCTCCAGGCAAGAATACTGGAGTGGGTTACCATTTCCTTCTCCAGGGGATCTTCCTGACCCAGGGACTGAACCTGGGTTTCCCACATTGGGGGCAGACACTTTAACCTCTGAGCCACCAGAGAAGCCCCCTTATATTGAGCTTAAATCAGCTTAATAATTTCCAGTTAGGACTATGGCTTCCTTCATTCCTTCTCTTGAGCTGATGAAATTTCAGATTATATTTTTCACTTCTGTGAAGTATTTTTATAAAGATGACACCAGTTTCCCGATATCTGTCGCTGGAGAGGGAGTTAGAGTTAACAGATTAAATTGTAGAAAGGCTGTGTTGAATTGAAGCAAGAATAGATTTTATCATTGAAAATCTGATTAACTACTGTAAGAGGTTCTTGAACAAAGGTAGATTTTTGTCCCTAGACAACCAGGCAGTTGATTTTTTTAAACATAGTTGTTTTAAAGGAAAATTAAGTAGATACTCTATTGCTTTAGCTTAATTAAGATTTGTTATTTTCTAACAATATAAAGCTATTATCTTAATCCATGAGAGAGACAGCATGGTAGTAGAGAACATAGCATTTAAAAACACCATTCCTAAGTTCAAGTCTTGGTTCCACCTCTTACAAGCTTTGTGATCCTGATGTGTACATGCATGAGAGCTTAGTCATGTCCTACTCTGAGCAACCCCATAGACTGTAGCCCATCAGGCTCCTCTGTCCATGAGATTATCCAGGTAGTGATCCTGATAACTTCTTCACTATAGCCTCCAAATACGATCCTGGTATAAGATGTGGGCAATTATAATACCTGCTATATGTATTAAGATAATTGAGTAAAATTTGTAAAGGATGCTTAATAAAGTACATGGCATAAATAGGCCTTTCATAAAATAAATCGGGTATATTTTTCAAAAAGAAGCCTCAGAAACAGTGAACATGGTCATGGTTCTAGGGTGAAAATCTTAAAAAAGCATTGTGTATAAAGGATTCATAGGTGTTTTAGTTTTTAAATCTTTCATGTTTAAGAATGGTCTTTGTGTTAAGAAAGTGTGCTATGATCACATGCATTTAACTACATTTTTTTCTAAGAAGATTTTAGATGCTGCTTCCTTCCTATTTGGTTTTGAATTTTACTAGGAAAAAAGCCTACAGATAGTCTGTGATTTTCTGCTGTTACAACAGAATTGTATTTAATTTCACTGAGGTATCCTAAATGTAAAGATGTCCCATCAGAATCAGTGGCATGGCATAACAAATTCTGATCTTCTTTTTAATATTAAATGTTTTAAAACTAAAGAAAAGTATAGCATAATAGAGCAAACACTGATAAATACAGGACTCAATATTTTCTTTTTACTTTGCAAATGAATTTTGGTAATTACTACTAATAACTGTTGAAAGTCAATTAACATTATTTATATTATTTTTGATAATAGCCATTTCAACAGGTGTGAGGTGATATCTCCTTGTGATTCTGAGTTGCGTTTCCCTGATCATTAGTGACGTTGAGCATCTTTTCATGTGCTTGTCAGCCATCTGCATTTCCTCTTGGGAAAAATGTCTACTCAGTTCTTCTTCCTATTTTTAATTGAGTTTTTGTTTTTATATTGAGTTGTATAAGCTGTTTATATATTTTGGATATTAACTCTATATTAGTCTTGTCATTTGAAAATATCTTCTCCCATTCAGTAGATTGTCTTTTCATTTTGTTGATGGTTTCCTTTGCTGTGAAAAGCTTTTATGTTTAATTAGGTCCCATTTGTTTATTTTTGCTCTTGTTTCCTTTGTTTTAGCAGATGAATCCCAAAAATATGTCGCTATGATGTATGTCAAAATATTCTGCCTGTGTTTTCCTTTAGGAGTTTTAGAGTATCAGGTCTTGAATATAGGTCTTTAATCCATTTTGAGTTTATTTTTGTGTATGGCACTAAAGAATGTTCTGATTTCAGTGTTTAATAAGTAGTTGTCCAGTTTTTCCAGCACCAAGAGACTGTCCTTTCTCCATTGTATATTGTTGACTCCGTTGTCATATATTAGGCCAAGTAGCTTCAGTTGTGTCAGACTCTGCAACCGTATGGAACGTAGACTACCAGTCTCCTTTGTCCATGGGTTCTCCAGGCAAGAATACTGGAGTGGGTTGTTGTGCCCGCCTCCAGGGGATCTTCCCAACCGAGGGATTGAACCTGCGTTTCTTATGTCTCATTCATTGACTGGTGGGTTCTTTATCAGTAGCACCATCTAGGAAGCCCTCGTCATATATTAACTGATCATAAAAGTGTTAGTCGTTCAGTCGTGTCCGACTCTCTACAGCCCCGTGGATTGTAGTTCACCAGGCTCCTCTGTTCAGCTGGAGTGGGTTGCCATTTCTTTCTCCAGTCAATCTTCCTGACCCAGGTTCAAACCCAGGCCTCTCACACTGCAGGCAGATTCTTTACTAAATTGACCTTGATTATGTGTTTATTTCTGGGCTCTCTATTCTGTCCCATTGATTTGTATGTCTGTTTTTTTCTGCTAAAACCATGCTGGTTTTATTACTAAGGCTTTGTAATATTAGAAAAAAATTAACATTAGAGGTCCAGTTGATGACTACTCTGAAATATGAATTAATCTATCATTTTTGTTTCATTTTACTTTTTCTTATTCAACAATACTGAAAAGTAAAAGTGTTAGTTACTCATCTGTGTCTGACTCTTTGCGACCCCCATGGACTGTAGACCTCCAAGCTCCTCTGTCCATGAAATTCTCCAGGTAAGCATATTGGAGTGGGTTGCCATTTCCTTCTCCAGGGGATTTTCCTGACTGAGGGATCAAACCTGGGTCTCCTGCACTGCAGGCAGATTCTTTGCCATCTGAGTGACCAGAAAAGCCCAAACAGTTCTGAACATAATTTTATATTTGAGTACAGTTTTGTACATGCATTTTAGTGGTGTACTTACAATTTCCATCACCTGTGAATTGCCCCTATTTTTATTAGCTCATTAATTTTGAAGAGTTATATATATTAAAATATAATAATAATAGATACTTTGCATTGGGGATATTTTATAAGTATCAGTTTAATCACTTAAATTTAAATATAAAATGGAGTCTTGACTGGAGATTTCCTTAAGTAGACAAAACTATTTAAAGCATGTAAGCAAAACTAAATCTGGCTTATTTCATGAACTCAAAAATTAATTTAGATTATTTCTTTAAATGCTTCTGATAATCATAAAGAAAATCTAATTATTCTTCCTAAAATGATGTAAGCAATTTAACCAATCATATACCATCTCGAAACCTCCTTTATAATAACCTATCATAGTGAAGGTTAAAAATGTCCTAATTTTCATTTTTTTATGTCATCATGTAATGACATTCCTCTGAGCTTCATATAAGTTTTGGATCTGAATGCTCCCAGTTGATAACTCTTCTTACATACAAAATAAAAGCTTACTAAACACTATTTTATTGATCTAGTGGTTTTAATTTTTCTATTTCTGGATTTTTTTAACTTTTTTTACTTGCATTTGTAGCTTATGTTTCTTCTGGCTTTGTGTATTTAAAACAATCACCCTTTTTTGTTCTCTATGGATCAAGAGTTAGAGTACAAGAGGTGTTTGTTCCTATATCACAGTGTCTAGAACCTTGGCTAGGAAGGATCAAAGGAGTTGTACTCAGATCTCCTGGAAGCTTCTTCATTCACATGTCTGGCATTTGGACCAAATGGTTCCAAACCTAACATGCTCAGCTGGAACTTTCAAACAGAGCCCTGGATGAATGTGGCCTTTCCTTGTGTCTTGAGCTTCTTAGTGCATTGTAGCTGGGGTTCCAAGTAGAGTGTCCCATAAGGAAGTGATAGCAAATGTTCTAAGAGAGTCTGGAAGAAGCTTTAGGACTTTTCCTGACCCAGATTAAAATTCCTGTCACCACATCCTCTTGTACATAATCAAAATGGACAGTTTGGATTCAAAGGAAATGGTTAGTGTGTCTAACCTCTTAATTATTATGAAAGTATTAAGTGTGTCTATCTTATTCTAACTTTTCCTTCAGTAATTAACATTGTGCATGGTACACAGACACCTCTCTGTTAATATTTTTAAATTAGGGAAAATATGATTACTTTCTACTTTTCAAAACTCCCTTATTTCTAGGCCCATTTTTGAATTGATTTTTTATGGTAGTTTTAAATTTATAGAAATATTGAGTGGAAAGTACAGGCTTGTATGCTCACACACACACACATGCACTCACACACACATACACACAACACAGTTTCTGCAGTTGTTAGCTTCTTGCCTTAGTGTGGTATATCTACTGCAGTTAATGAGTCAATATGACACATTATTACTAACTAAAATCTGTAGTTTATATTGAGGCAGTTGGTACAATGTGTATTGTGACATTCATGAATGTATAATGACATGTATCCACCATTAAAGATTATACATAATAGTTTCACTGCCCTGAAAACCCGCTACTCTACCTGTTAATTCATATCTACCCTGCCTTCCTACCATCTGCTGGCAACAATTGATCTTTTTGATTTTTATAATACCATTGTTTTGATTTTTCTATATTCTCATATTGTTAGAATAATACTAATGTGATTTTTCAGATTCATGTCTTTCACTTAGCAGAATGCATGTAGTGTTCCTCCGTGTCTTCTTCTCGCTTGCTATCTCATCTCATTTTATTGCTGTATAATAGTCCACTACATAGATATACCATGGCTTATTTATCTGTTCACTTATCAAAGGGTATCTTGGTTGCTTCCAAGTTCCTCGGCTTATTTTTCAATTTACTTTTCTAATTACTGACCTAGTATTTTTTATAAGCTTTCTTAGTGCTATCACAGTTTCTGTCAGCAATTTACAGGCATAGGAATAACTTATCTGGCTAAGGATACTTATAATATTCTAAATGTCATCTCTCAATATTGCAAGCAATTACATGGAAGTCACCTATCACCTAACTGTCTGTGCATCATAACTTTTCTTCACAACACTTGAACTTATAAGGTTTCAGATGAATATTGTTAGGCCTTTTCTGCATATATACTCTAGGTTTTTTTTTTAATTATATAAAACTTAAAATATATATCATGTTAACATTTTTGAGTATTGTGTAGAATTTTTCAAATTTCATTCATGGATAATTGTTTTCCTGCTCCTCAGTTTATAAGATTCACCATGTTACTGAGGTCTCTTGCAGTCTTCCTGTTGCTATTGCTGTTGTGCTCAGTCTTGTTCGACTCTTTGTGACCCCATGGACTGTAGCCACCAGGCTTCTCTGTCCAAGGAATTTTCCAGGCAAGAATACAGAAGTGAGTTGCTATTTCCTACTCCTGCCATCTTCCTACCTATTTTCAATATTCACAGCTCCACTATTGGTAAGTTTCAGGAATCTAAATTCACATTCTGAACTATTATCTTTTTAAATTTTTGTCAGTTTTTCCCCAAAATTTCAAAAATTTTCAAAGTAAGTATAACTACATTCAAAGTTCTGATATAGAGGTGGCATTTGACAAATGCATGGTCATTTGATGAAAATATTTATAAATTAATCCTTAAACTATATTTTACCCTAAACTTGTTACTTACATAATGAATTTACTAAACTGATTTGTTTTGATGAGGTCCAGTTCTGTTCTCACTGATATCATCTGTGGATTCTCACTGAAACTTATTCTCAAATATTCTATTAACAATTAACAGTTTAATTTTCAAGTTACCTAATAGAAACTAGTAATGAATTTTGTTGATTGTATTAAATGATGATATTAAAAATAACTTAGAGGAGCCAAGATGGCAGAGGAGTAGGATGGAGAGAACACTTTCTCCCCCACAAATTCATCAAAAGAGCATTTAAACGTTGAGTAAATTCCACAAAACAACTTATGAATGCCGGCAGAGGACATCAGGCACCCAGAAAAGCAACCCAACTCTTCGAAAGGAGGTAGGAAAAAATATAAAAGACAAAAAAAGAGACAAAAGAGGGAGGGACGGAGTTCCGTCCCGGGAAGGGAATCTTAAAAAGAGAGAAGTTTCCAAACACCAGGAAACCTCACTGCCGAATCTGTGCCGAGCTTTGGAAGCACAGAGGGCAACATAACAGGGAGAAAAAATAAACAATTAAAACTCGCAGATTGAGAGCCCTACGGTAACTCCCCCAGCGGAGAAGCAGCGCAGACGCCTGCATCCACCATTAGCAAGCGGGGGCTGGGCAGGGAGGCGCAGCGCAGGCTGCATCGCTGAGAGTAAGAATCTGGCCTGAATACCCTGAGCGCTGTCTGAGCAAAATAATTTGGGCTAGCAAACCAGACTGTGGGATATCTACCACACGAAAAGCCAGCCCTAACCTAAGACCGCCAGGCCTGCGCACGGAACAAAGGACTGAACAGAGATAGCCGGCTGCAGACCTTCCCCCTCCGGTGACAGGCAGCCAGAGCCGGAAGGGGGCAATCGCAGGCCCAGAGAGACATTATCTATAAAACTGTAAGCAGGTTCTTTGCTAACTACAACTTCTTGGGGGTCGGGACGGTCAACATCTGCCTGAGAAGGTGCGCCGGTTTTACACCCAGATAACCGAGTGGTGGGGAGGCGATAAGTCGCAGCATTGGCGCTCGCCAAACACCTCATCACCTGAGCTGCTCGGACCTGGGAAGAGCACAAAACGCAGCCCCAACTGAGTCTGCGCCTCTGAGGACTACCCAAGTGCCTGAACCTGAGCGGCTTGGACCTGGGAGATGCATGCAACCCAGGGCCAGCCTCGGATTGTTCCCAGGGGAACAACCTAGAGCCCGAGCAGTGTGGGCAGGGTGGCTACACGCGCCGTGAGTGGGGGCAGACCCAGGGTGGCTGAGGCACTGCGAGCCCACGCCAGTGTTATTTGTTTACAGCATTCCTCCCTCCCTCCCCTCAGCGCAACTGAACAAGTAAGCCTAAAAAAAAAAAAAAAAAAGTGTCCTCCAGCGTTCCCTGTGTGTCAGGGCGGAAACCAGATACTGAAGAGACTAGCAAACAGAAGAAGATATAACAGAGGGAAACGCCTTGGAAGCTACAGGCAATAGACCAAAACCCTGTGGTTACTCAACACACAAGGGCCAATAAGTTCCAGGGCAAGAAATACCAAGCAAATTCTCCAGCAACAAAGGAACACAGCCCTGAGCTTCAAGATAAAGGCTGCCCAAAGTCACCCCAAAACTATAGACATCTCATAACTCATTACTGGACATTTCATTGCACTCCAGAGAGAAGAAATACAGCTCCACCCACCAGAACACCGACACAAGCTTCCCTAACCAGGAAACCTTGACAAGCCACCTGTACAAACCCACACACAGTGAGGAAACGCCACAATAAAGAGAACTCCACAAACTGCCAGAATACAGAAAGGACACCCAAAACTCAGCAATTTAAACAAGATGAAGAGACAGAGGAATACCCAGCAGATAAAGGAACAGGATAAATGCCCACCAAACCAAACAAAAGAGGAAGAGATAGGGAATGTACCTGATAAAGAATTCCGAATAATGATAGTGAAATTGATCCAAAATCTTGAAACTAAAATGGAATCACAGATAAATAGCCTGGAGACAAGGATTGAGAAGATGCAAGAAAGGTTTAACAAGGACCTAGAAGAAATAAAAAAGAGTCAATATATAATGAATAATGCAATAAATGAAATTAAAAACACTCTGGAGGCAACAAATAGTAGAATAACAGAGGCAGAAGATAGGATTAGTGAATTAGAAGATAGAATGGTAGAAATAAATGAATCAGAGAGGATAAAAGAAAAACAAATTAAAAGAAATGAGGACAATCTCAGAGACCTCCAGGACAATATTAAACGCTACAACATTCGAATCATAGGGGTTCCAGAAGAAGAAGACAAAAAGAAAGACCATGAGAAAATACTTGAGGAGATAATAGTGGAAAACTTCCCTAAAATGGGGAAGGAAATAATCACCCAAGTCCAAGAAACCCAGAGAGTCCCAAACAGGATAAACCCAAGGAGAAACACCCCAAGACACATATTAATCAAATTAACAAAAATCAAACACAAAGAACAAATATTAAAAGCAGCAAGGGAAAAACAACAAATAACACACAAGGGAATTCCCATAAGGATAACAGCTGATCTTTCAATAGAAACTCTTCAAGCCAGGAGGGAATGGCAAGACATACTTAAAATGATGAAAGAAAATAACCTACAGCCCAGATTATTGTACCCAGCAAGGATCTCATTCAAGTATGAAGGAGAAATCAAAGGCTTCTCAGACAAGCAAAAGCTGAGAGAATTCTGCACCACCAAACCAGCTCTCCAACAAATACTAAAGGATATTCTCTAGACAGGAAACACAAAAACAGTGTATAAACTCGAACCCAAAACAATAAAGTAAATGGCAACGGGATCATACTTATCAGTAATTACCTTAAACGAAAATGGGTTGAATGCCCCAACCAAAAGACAAAGACTGGCTGAATGGATACAAAAACAAGACCCCTACATATGTTGTCTACAAGAGACCCACCTCAAAACAGGGGACATATACAGACTGAAAGTGAAGGGCTGGAAAAAGATTTTCCATGAAATAGGGACCAAAAGAAAGCAGGAGTAGCAATACTCATATCAGATAAAATAGACTTTAAAACAAAGGCTGTGAAAAGAGACAAAGAAGGCCACTACATAATGATCAAAGGATCAATCCAAGAAGAAGATATAACAATTATAAATATATATGCACCCAACACGGGAGCACCACAGTACGTAAGACAAATGCTAACAAGTATGAAAGGAGAAATTAACAATAACACAATAATAGTGGGAGACTTTAATACCCCACTTACACCTATGGATAGATCAACTAAACAGAAAATTAACAAGGAAACACAAACTTTAAATGATACAATAGACAAGTTAGACCTAATTGATGTCTATAGGACATTTCATCCCAAAACAATGAATTTCACCTTTTTCTCAAGCGCACATGGAACCTTCTCCAGGATAGATCACATCCTGGGCCATAAAGCTAGCCTTGGTAAATTCAAAAAAACAGAAATCATCCCAAGCATCTTTTCTGACCACAATGCAGTAAGATTAGATCTCAATTACAGGAGAAAAACTATTAAAAATTCCAACATATGGAGGCTGAACAATAACAATAACGCTGCTAAATAACCAACAAATCACAGAAGAAATCAAAAAAGAAATCAAAATTTGCATAGAAACGAATGAAAATAAAAACACAACAACCCAAAACCTGTGGGACACGGTAAAAGCAGTCCTAAGGGGAAAGTTCATAGCAATACAGGCACACCTCAAGAAACAAGAAAAAAGTCAAATAAATAACCTAACTCTACACCTAAAGCAACTAGAAAAGGAAGAAATGAAGAACCCCAGGGTTAGTAGAAGGAAAGAAATCTTAAAAATTAGAGCAGAAATAAATGCAAAAGAAACAAAAGAGACCATAGCAAAAATCAACAAAACCAAAAGCTGGTTCTTTGAAAGGATAAATAAAATTGACAAACCATTAGCCAGACTCATCAAGAAACAAAGGGAGAAAAATCAAATCAAGAAAATTAGAAAAGAAAATGGAGAGATCACAACAGACAACACAGAAATACAAAGGATCATAAGAGACTACTATCAACAATTATATGCCAATAAAATGGACAACGTGGAAGAAATGGACAAATTCTTAGAAAAGTACAACTTTCCAAAACTGGACCAGGAAGAAATAGAAAATCTTAACAGACCCATCACAAGCATGGAAATTGAAACTGTAATCAAAAATCTTCCAGCAAACAAAAGCCCTGGTCCAGACGGCTTCACAGCTGAATTCTACCAAAAATTTAGAGAAGAGCTGACACCTATCCTGCTCAAACTCTTCCAAAAAATTGCAGAGGAAGGTAAACTTCCAAACTCATTCTATGAGGCCACCATCACCCTAATACCAAAACCTGACAAAGATCCCACAAAAAAAGAAAGCTACAGGCCAATATCACTGATGAACATAGATGCAAAAATCCTTAACAAAATTCTAGCAATCAGAATCCAACAACACATTAAAAAGATCATACACCATGTTCAAGTGGGCTTTATCCCAGGGATGCAAGGATTCTTCAATATCCGCACATCAATCAATGTAATACACCACATTAACAAATTGAAAAATAAAAACCATATGATTATCTCAATATATGCAGAGAAAGCCTTTGACAAAATTCAACACCCATTTATGATAAAAACTCTCCAGGAAGCAGGAATAGAAGGAACATACCTCAACATAATAAAAGCTATATATGACAAACCCACAGCAAACATTATCCTCAATGGTGAAAAATTGAAAGCATTTCCTCTAAAGTCAGGAACAAGACAAGGGTGCCCACTTTCACCATTACTATTCAACATAGTTTCGGAAGTTTTGGCCACAGCAATCAGAGCAGAAAAAGAAATAAAAGGAATCCAAATTGGAAAAGTAGAAGTAAAACTCTCACTATTTGCAGATGACATGATCCTCTACATAGAAAACCCTAAAGATTCCACCAGAAAATTACTAGAAATAATCAATGACTATAGTAAAGTTGCAGGATATAAAATCAACACACAGAAATCCCTTGCATTCCTATACACTAATAATGAGAAAACAGAGAGAGAAATTAAGGAAACAATTCCATTCACCATTGCAACGGAAAGAATAAAATACTTAGGAATATATCTACGTAAAGAAACTAAAGACCTATATATAGAAAACTATAAAACACTGGTGAAAGAAATAAAAGAGGACACTAATAGATGGAGAAATATACCATGTTCATGGATTGGAAGAATCAATATAGTGAAAATGAGTATACTACCCAAAGCAATTTATAGATTCAATGCAATCCCTATCAAGCTACCAACAGTATTCTTCACAGAGCTAGAACAAATAATTTCACAATTTGTATGGAAAAACAAAAAACCTCGAATAGCCAAAGCGATCTTGAGAAAGAAGAATGGAACTGGAGGAATCAGCCTACCTGACTTCAGGCTCTACTATAAAGCCAGTCATCAAGACAGTATGGTACTGGCACAAAGACAGAAATATAGGTCAATGGAATAAAATAGAAAGCCCAGAGATAAATCCATGCACATATGGACACCTTATCTTTGACAAAGGAGGCAAGAATATACAATGGATTAAAGACAATCTCTTTAACAAGTGGTGCTGGGAAAACTGGTCAACCACTTGTAAAAGAATGAAACTAGAGCACTTTCTAACACCTTACACAAAAATAAACTCAAAATGGATTAAAGACCTAAACGTAAGACCAGAAACTATAAAACTCCTAGAGGAGAACATAGGCAAAACACTCTCTGACATACATCACAGCAGGGTCCTCTATGACCCACCTCCCAGAATATTGGAAATAAAAGCAAAAATAAACAAATGGGACCTAATTAACCTTAAAAGCTTCTGCACATCAAAGGAAACTATTAGCAAGGTGAAAAGACAGCCTTCAGAATGGGAGAAAATAATAGCAAATGAAGCAACTGACAAACAACTAATCTCAAAAATATATAATCAACTCCTACAGCTCAACTCCAGAAAAATAAACGACCCAATCAAAAAATGGGCCAAAGAACTAAATAGACATTTCTCCAAAGAAGACATACAGATGGCTAACAAACACATGAAAAGATGCTCAACATCACTCATTATCAGAGAAATGCAAATCAAAACCACTATGAGGTACCATTTCACGCCAGTCAGAATGGCTGCGATCCAAAAGTCTACAAATAATAAATGCTGGAGAGGGTGTGGAGAAAAGGGAACCCTCTTACACTGTTGGTGGGAATGCAAACTAGTACAGCCACTATGGAGAACAGTGTGGAGATTCCTTAAAAAACTGGAAATAAAACTGCCTTATGATCCAGCAATCCCACTGCTGGGCATACACACTGAGGAAACCAGAAGGGAAAGAGACACGTGTACCGCAATGTTCATCACAGCACTGTTTATAATAGCCAGGACATGGAAGCAACCTAGATGTCCATCAGCAGATGAATGGATAAGAAAGCTTTGGTACATATACACAATGGAGTATTACTCAGCCATTAAAAAGAATACATTTGAATCAGTTCTAATGAGGTGGATGAAACTGGAGTCTATTATACACAGTGAAGTAAGCCAGAAGGAAAAACATAAATACAGTATACTAACGCATATATATGGAATTTAGGAAGATGGTAACAATAACCCGGTGTACGAGACAGCAAAAGAGACACTGATGTATAGAACAGTCTTATGGACTCTGTGGGAGAGGGAGAGGGAGAGGGTGGGAAGATTTGGGAGAATGACATTGAAACATGTAAAATATAATGTAAGAAACGAGTTGCCAGTCCAGGTTCGATGCACGATACTGGATGCTTGGGGCTAGTGCACTGGGACGACCAAGAGGGATGGTATGGGGAGGGAGGAGGGAGGAGGGTTCAGGATGGGGAACATATGTATACCTGTGGCGGATTCATTTTGATATTTGGCAAAACTAATACAATTATGTAAAGTTTAAAAATAAAATAAAATTAAAAAAAATAACTTAATGGTAAACAACAGCTTAAAGGAGAAGAGAGACAGATGGATAGTGCATACTAATATAACACTGACTTTCAGAAAGAACAAATGAAAGAGAGGAAAGAAGAAAAAAGAGAAAAGGAATGAAGGAAAAAAGAAGAAGTCTTAAGGTAGGAGCCATTAAATTTTATGAGACTTTTTCTTACCCTAACTTTTAAAAGCAAATGAGAGCTGAGAAAGTAGAAATAAAGCTTGCCAGCATAATAAAATTTGGCAGATAATTCTACTTTCTGACAACTTTATTTCAGGATGATGGTGCCAAGAATATCAGTTAGGCCCACTGCCTTGTCAGACTAATAAGGAAGATTCTGTCATTTTCTGTGCCCCTAGTTTACTTCATGTCCCAAAGCAGACCTGTAGCCTGACTTTGGTACTTTTAAGTCTGTCCTTTTAAGTTTAATATTGTAATAAGGGTGAACATTGTCGTTCAGACACTTCTCCACACAGTGTTATGCTGGGAAAACTGGTATGTGTCACCAGGATAGTTGTAACTGTCTCGCTCAGAAATGTGACTACCTTATTTTTAGTTTCTTATAAATCTCACTTTGTGAGATCATTTTAAAGTAGCATTAGTTAAAGCTGTTTTGTTTTAATATTATGGTAATTTAGTCAGTGTTATTTTTTCAAAGGCAAGTATTTACACACTTATTAACAGATAAAGTTAAAGTTTACTCTGTTAAAGTCTTTAGCATAAGGTGAAATTTCTTTTACAGTCTTCTTTAATTGACATTCCTATTTCCAGTGATGTGGAGGTATCAGAAAGGGGTATAATGTAAATGCAAAGTAAGATGTCTGTGGAATAAGGAGATTGCTGGGCTTTTCCACATTTCAAAAGCAAAAGTTATGTTTTATAATGACCTTTCTTTATATTTTGAAATAGGATAATCAAGAAAATATAGAATATAGAGATTATGAAATAATAAAGGATATCAGTATGCTAAATATAATGAAATACAACATTATATGATATATACAGCATGTTATTATTTTTGTTTATTTGCTAAATTTTCTCTGACACTTTGTGACCCCATGGACTGTAACCCACCAGGTTCCTCTGTCCATGGGATTTCCCAGGCAAGAATACTGGAATGGGTTGCCCTTTCCTCTGCCGGGGGATCTTCCTGATCCAGGAATCAAACCTACATCACGTATCTTGCATTGCAGGTGGATTATTTACCACTGAACTACCTGGGAACTGATTATCCCTCAGTAAAGCATATTGTGAGAGCTCACATGATATCTTTCTACCTTTCCATAACTTTTCTTATTTTTATCTCCACCCTCTATATTGCAGAGTGATTATATGTAATTTGGGTAAGTTTTTTCTGGAGATATAAATCTAGGACCATTCAATAGTTTTTTTTATTTGCAGTAAGAAATTCACATTATGTGAAAGGATTCCGCCAGCTTTATCACAGAGTAGGCTTCTTTACTAAAATGGAAAAGGAGAGAATGGGAAGAAGAGAGGAAAAAACAGAGACTTGAAACTGGGAGTTGTGGAAATTTTTCAGTTGAAAAGTGTGCCTCAAAAGAAGCTGTTGGTTACTTATCAAAATAATCCATGCTTCAACATAGCACTTACTACTAAGTTCTATTTTTAAACACATTTTTAAGTTGTCCAAACTAAATTTTAGATACATCATATTTAGAACATGGGATTCAAATAAATGCTTTTGTGGATGTACAATCCCACTAGGAGAAATGTGTTTCCTTTTACATAGAATAAAATCTTGAGGAAAACTGTATAACCAAAGTGGGTATTATCAGAACTTGACTGCCTCTAAGTCTGAATGATAACAAAAAGCCAATATTTGAACTCCAGTTGCCACCAGTTCAACCTTTTGCTGATCTAGTCAATTTATTTGGCTTTTGTGATGGTCAAGGGTATAGCATGTAATTATATTGGGAATAGTCAGCCTGAAAACATAAACATAATCAATTATATAAGCCCAGTTGTATTGTATAACCTTCACAGAGTACTCTTTTATTTTATACTTTTAAGTCTTCATTACTTTTTTTTTAACACTATCAATTGTAGAATAAGAATTCTTATATTTTTATTGAAATGATATGATTTAAAATAATATAAAGGAGACATATTTAGACTTCTAATTAAATTGTTTACTATCTTTATTTTTCCATAGGTTCTACATGCGTGGATTCAGTCATTCATGAATGAAAAATATATAAAAAATTTCCATTAAGTTGCCATAGATATGGAGGGCTGCTGTGTTTCATAATGAGTCCACCTATCATTCAAGGATCAAGTCCATAGAAAAAATAATTTTCTATACATATCAATATAAGGAAATCTGCTTCTATGCAGATATCTTGAGGAATCTAATATTTGATTTTCCAAATTTTTGCACATAAAATTCAGAATTAAATATTGAAAAACAACATAGTTCAGTTCAGTTCAGTCACTCAGTCATATCCAAATCTGTGACCCATGAATTGCAGCACGCCAGGCCTCCATGTCCATCACCAACTCCCGGAGTTCACTCAAACTCATGTTCATTGAGTTGGTGATGTCATCCACCCATTTCATCCTCTGTTGTCCCTTTCTCCTCCTGCCCCCAATCCCTCCCAACCTCAGGGTCTTTCCAATGAGTCAACTCTTCGCATGAGGTGGCCAAACTACTGGAGATTCAGCTTTAGCATCAGTCCTTCCAAAGAATACCCAGGACTGATCTCCTTTAGAGTGGACTGGTTGGATCTCCTTGCAGTCCAAGGGACTCTCAAGAGTCTTCTCCAACACTGCAGTAGAAAAGCATCAACTCTTTGGCGTTCAGCTTTCTTCACAGTCCAACTCTAATATCCATACATGACCACTGGAAAAACTTTAGCCTTGACTAGACGGACCTTTGTTGGCAAAGTAATGTCTCTGCTTTTGAATATGCTATCTAGGTTGGTCATAACTTTCTTCCAGTAAGCATCTTTTAATTTCGTGGCTGCAATCACAATCTGCAGTGATTTTGGAGCCCAGAAAAATAAACTCAGCCACTGTTTCCACTGTTTCCCCATCTATTTCCCATGAAGTGATGGGACCAGATGCCATGATCTTAGTTTTCTGAATGTTGAGCTTTGAGCCAACTTTTTCACTCTCCTCTTTCACTTTCATCAACAGGCCTTTTTGTTCCTCTTCACTTTCTGCCATAAGGGTGGTGTCATCTGCATATATGAGGTTATTGATATTTCTCCCTGAAATCTTGATTCCAGCTTGTGCTTCCTCCAGCCCAGCGTTTCTCATGATGTAGTCTGCATAGAAGTTAAATAAGCAGGGTGACAATATACAGCCTTGACGAACTCCTTTTCCTATTTGGAACCAGTCTGTTGTTCCATGTCCAGTTCTAATTGTTGCTTCCTGACCTACATATAGGTTTATCAAGAGGCAGGTCAGGTGGTCTGGTATTCCCATCTCTTTCAGAAGTTTCCACAGTTTATTGTGATCCATACAGTCAAAGGCTTTGGCATAGTCAATAAGGCATAAATAGATGTCTTTCTGGAACTCTCTTCCTTTTTCCATGATCAAGTGGATGTTGGCAATTTGACCTATGGTTCCTCTGCCTTTTCTAAAACCAGCTTGAACATCTGGAAGTTCACGGTTCATGTATTGCTAAAGCCTGGCTTGGAGAATTTTGAGCATTACTTTACTAGCATGTGAGATGAGTGCAATTGTGCGGTAGTTTGAGCATTCTTTGGCATTGCCTTTCTTTGGGATTGGAATGAAAACTGACCTTTTCCAGTCCTGTGGCTACTACTGAGTTTTCCAAATATGCTGGCATATTGCGTACAGCATTTTCACAGCATCATCTTTCAGGATTTGAAATAGCTCTACTGGAATGCCATCACCTCCACTAGCTTTGTTCGTAGTGGTGCTTTCTAAGGCCCACTTGACTTCACATTCCAGGAGGTCTTGCTGTAGGTGAGTGATCACACCATCGTGATTATCTGGGTCGTGAAGATCTTTTTTGTACAGTTCTTCTGTGTATTCTTGCCACCTCTGCTTCTGTTAGTTTTCTAGTCTTTTTTAGTTAGTTTTCTGTTAGTTTTACCATTTCTGTCCTTTATGGAGCCCTTCTTTGCATGAAATGTTCCCTTGGTATCTCTAATTTTCTTGAAGAGATCTCTAGTCTTTCCCATTCTGTTGTTTTCCTCTATTTCTTTGCATTGAACACTGAGGCATACTTTCTTATCTCTCCTTGCTCTTCTTTGGAACTCTGCATTCGGATGCTTATATCTTTCCTTTTCTCCTTTGCTCTTCACTTCTCTTCTTTTCACAGCTATTTGTAAGGCCTCCCCAGACAGCCATTTTGATTTTTGCATTTCTTTTCCATGGGAATGGTCTTGATCCCTGTCTCCTGTACAATGTCGCTAACCTCCGTCCATAGTTCATCAGGCACTCTGTTTATGAGATCTAGTCCCTTAAATCTATTTCTCACTTCTACTGTATAATCATAAAGAATTTGATTTTGGTCATACCTGAATGGTCTAGTGGTTTTCCCTATTTTCTTCAATTTAAGTCTGAATTTGACATTAAGGAGTTCATGATCTGAGCCACAGTCAGTCCATGGTCTTGTTTTGGTTGACTGTATAGAGCTTCTCCATCTTTGGCTGCAAAGAAAAACAACATATGTACCTGTTAAGTACCTAAATATTAATCTATTGCTATATTTCCAATACCAGTTGATAGATATATCATGGTTATTATTTGTGCATGTTGGCAGATACTCCTTTTTATCCAGTGATCACTGGAGTTCATATAAGCTCAAAGTTTAATATTTATGTAAATGTGTAAAGCATTCTTTGCATTGCATTGTTAAATAAGCCTATAACCAACAGAATTACCATAAATTATGCAGTTTTCAAACTAAAACATTTTGTGAGCATCTCCTAGTATTACAGTTTTTAAGCCAGCCTTAGCAGCTGAATTTTGGAAATTGGCACTTCTCCAAGTAGCACACTTCACACAAATGAACCCAGATGAAAAGAACTGAAAATAGCTAGTATGTCTGTTTAACATTTGGATAACGGCATAAGCAAATAACACATGAGAATTTCATCTTCCAGAATATAACTGATAGCTACCATACCTTTATGTAACAATATTTAAAATGAGTATTTGGGGGCTATTCTTTAAGAGCAGGATTTTATTCATGATATTCATTAATAATAAACTGATTATTGTTATTGTTCAGTCACTCAGTCTGACTCTGCAACCCCATAGACTGTAGCCCACCAGGCTCCTCTGTCAGTGGGGTTCTCCAGACCAGAATACTGGAGTGGGTTGCATTTCCTTCTCCAGGGGATCTTCCCAGACCAGGGATCAAACCCACATCTCCTGAATTGGCAGGCAGATTCTTTACTACTGAGCAACCAATCTATCATTAATCTAAAAATATTTCAAATAGTAATTTAGTTCTTATAACAAACACTTTAAAATTTGTGTTAATACTTAGATAACAGGAGTAAAGAAAACAATATCAAGTGCTTGATTAAAAAGTCTATTCAGAAATAGTGCTAGCTAGTTACATATTATAACTGAAGCTTTCAATGAATGGAATGTATAATCAGAAGGCAAATGCAAATTACTGAAAAATCAGTTTATATCAAATTTATGAAATAAGCTATTAGTAGTTCTTGAATATGAAATAATAATTGTTAGAGTTCATTCTTTACTAACTAATCGGTGCCAAATATGAATAATTTCAACGTTGAAATATTTTATGATTTCATCATTTTATAAACAAAGCTTGCATAAGCATGTGGGGAGAATGGTACTTTATATGTTTATCCAGGAATGGCAGACATGCAATCTCACCCTTAATAGAAACCTGTGAATACAGGATTACATTCACCTCATAGCAATATCTGCTTGTAAATGGAATAGAACCAAATTTAAAACTGAATTTCAACTATTTTTATTTGGGAATTGTGATGAGAAAAAAGATATATTTTAATATTTCTGATCTGTTCCCTTTACTGCAGGCTATCTCAGTGCACTGTGCTCAACCTCTTCATGACAGATCTCTGTCTTTACTGCAACCGATGTTTAAAAAACCCTCTTGTGATTTACACCAGCTTCGTCAGAACTAAAATGCTGAGGCATATATTTGTAACTCTATAGCTGAACAGAGATCACCCAAATATTTTATATATTATATTCCCATTAGATGTTTACAATGCAATTATCATTTACCTTTGATGTAACAGACTCATTTTCCTGAAACAAGAGTATAGTTCAATTTAATAGTGGCAAAAATACACATTAGGTAACAAAGTGAAAGGAAATACACTTTACCATAAGACACATGTAGCTTCTAATTATTATATCTTCATCCTTTGCAAATTGTGCCACCAAAGAGTTTGAGAATGTGGAAAGTTTGTTCCTTAGACATGAGCTAACGCATCTTTTTTTTTTTTTTAATTCTGTCACCATTGATGTTATTGAGTATTAGACATTTTCAACATTTTTTCTTTGTTACAATTATAAAATGTGTATTATAGAACACTTATGAATTTTCATGTCATGTAGAAATGTATTTCCTCTTATTACTGATTTTTTTTCACTGACTTGTAGGCATATTCTGAGAGCACAAAAAAGATTCTTATTATTATTCTTCTTATTAGCACAAAAAAGATTCTTATTTCAATATATTACATAAATAACTTTGCAGATTTCACTCAGTGTTTTGTAATGTTACTTCAGAACAGTTATTTTATTGGCTACTGCTAAATCAACTCAACAGATGAATTGATTAAAAGTGTTGGCAAGTTCTCACACAGTGGTTGAATATGTTATATATACTGTAGAATATTTTTAATTGTTTCCAGGCTTAGAATTTGAAAAGTGAAAGATATAGAGTGACCCAGAATATTTTAATTATATCAATGATCAGTATTAAAAGAAAACAATAAAAATATCATTGTAGTTTATTAAGAAAAAAAATGCTTTATCAACAAAAATGTAAGAAAAATTTATAGGAGATAATCCTTTCAGTCAAATCACTTTTATATGTATAAAACATCTAAAATAATATATTCATTTTTCTCATCTTGCATTCAGTGATGAAAACTATTTTTATAAATAATATGATTTATTCACTTTTCAACCACTCATGTAGATTGAACTAAAGTGTTTATACTTCCCAATTAACATCTATTCAGTAGCCCAAATTAAATATTTCAACACTGAAAAAGGTTTTAGCAGTATAGGACACCTGGCATGAAAATATTCTAAGTGATGAATATGGTAGCATTTCGATAGCATAGCACTTTAAACTCGTGCCTGGTGAAAGATTTTATCCAGCATTTAGACTAATTTCTTCAATGAGATCCTGGAGTACCTACTGCATTGCATAATTATATTTTTTCACTATCTCTGTTCCTCTCATGGGCTTCCTAGGTGGCACAGTATTTAAAAATCCTCCTGCCAATAAAGGAGATGCAGGAGACACGGTTTTAATCCCCAGGTCAGGAAGATTCCCTGGAGTTGGAAATGGCAACCCACTTCGGTATTGTTGTTTGAGAAATCCCATGGAAAAAGGAGCCTGGAGGCTACAGTCCATGGGGTGGCAAAGAGTCAGATGCGACTGAGCACACATGTGTTCTTCCTCTCTTAGCATGTGTTACCAGATTTGGAGAGGGTCATACAGGATGCCCCATGATGGGTCTCGATTCTTGGAAGGACACAAAGAAGAATTTGAGGTCGTACTCGTGGCAAAAACAAATTTATTAAGAACAGAAAGAACACCTCAAGGGAGAGGTGGGCCAAGCCAAGACAGGTAGTGGCCCTGAAGTATAGGGGTTTTCAAGACAAGGCTTTTTCATATTTATTTAGGTGGGTATCGACTGACAGTTTAGATTGACAGTTGCAAGTTGCATAACAACAAGCTCTCTGTGCTTGTCTTTCCCATAATTCAGTCTATTATAATCAGATATATACATGTATAGAATATTTATGAACATTTAATGGACTCCTGGCTGCCTAAGGTCACTTGCAGACACAGCTGTGCCTCATGGGCACAAGTGCCAGAGTTGGAGAAGCCTCTATGTTTAAGTTTGTATCCATGTGTGGCTAAGGCCCAGGCGCCTGAGTTGGAGAAGCCTCTGCCGTTATTTTGTAGCATATCTGTGAGCTCTCCTGGGCCCCTTTAGGGCATGTCTGAGGGAGAGGTGCCAACAAAGGTCCGTCTAGTCAAGGCTATGGTTTTTCCTGCGGTCATGTATGGATGTGAGAGTTGGACTGTGAAGAAAGCTGAGCACCGAAGAATTGATGCTTTTGAAATGTGGTGTTAGAGAAGACTCTTGAGAGTCCCTTGGACTGCAAGGAGATCCAACCAGTCCATTCTGAAGGAGATCAGCCCTGAGATTTCTTTGGAAGGAATGATGCTAAAGCTGAGACTCCAGTACTTTGGCCACCTCATGCGAAGAGTTGACTCATTGGAAAAGACTCTGATGCTGGGAGGGATTGAGGGAAGGAGGAAAAGGGGACGACAGAGGATGAGATGGCTGAATGGCATCACCAACTCGATAGACGTGAGTTTGAATGAACTCTGGGAGTTGGTGATGGACAGGGAGGCCTGGCGTGCTGCAATTCATGTGGTCGCAAAGAGTCGGACACAACTGAGTGGCTGAACTGACTGAGTACTTAATAATTAGTCATGCCTCACATTGCATATCACTTGTTCATTAATTTAAACTTTTAATCATTATATGTTTTATTGAAAGTAAAGGATAAACAATTGTGGACCTAAATATGCTCTAAAAGCAAAAAAGTTTTAATAAAAAGTGATGAAAAAGAGAACAGTTCTGGTATAGTATCTTCACATCATGCTATGCTAAGTCATTTCAGTCATGTCTGATTCTGTGCGACCCCAGAGATGGCAGCCCACCAGGCTCCCCTGTCCCTGGGATTCTCCAGGCAAGAACACTGGAGTGGGTTGCCATTTCCTTCTCCAATGCATGAAAGTGAAAAGTCAAAGTGAAGTCGCTCAGTCGTGTCCGACTCTTATCGACCCCATGGATTGCAGCCTAACAGGCTCCTCCGTCCGTGGGATTTTCCATGCAAGAGTACTGGAGTGGGGTGCCATTGCCTTCTCTGCTTCACATCATAGGTGATGCATTTTTCACTTCTGTTTATGTGCCAGGTACATTAGGGTACCCATGGGTAAAGAACAAGTAATGAAACAGATTTAGCATAGTCCAGAATTCAATGAATTCACAATCTTTAAATGTTAGAAGCAACCCCAAGTAGAATTAGCTAGAGATGATAAGCGTTTATGTTACCCAGGAACTGTCCTGGAATTGGTGTTTTGTTTTTTTTGTTTTTATTTTTTCTTTGGCCAACAAGGGATACATTTCACATAAAATTGAATGATGAATAAAATAAAACCGGCATATATTTTATATCAGAGGGTTAAAGAAAGATCACAGAATATAGACACAGAAGGCAAAGAAAAACCAAAAACTTTGATATCTGTATTGCAGTGAGCATTTTTAAAGTATGATAAAAGGAAATAGAGTTTCCTTAACAGTGCAGTTAGCTGTGACCAGGTACTTCAAGTGAGTTGTCAGCAACTCACTTGAAGTACCTGGTCACAGCTCCCTGTTAAGACAGACATATGGAAATAGTGCTAAGATATCTGATCAGAAAAGTCTCTGGTTAGTGATCAGTGTAGATCAAGCACAAAGCGAGATTCATATTCTACAAGTAAGAGAAAACCAGTAATGAAAAAAGACAGTTATCAAACAGAACTTTTTATTTGTAACCTTTGGAAGTCCCTGGGCAAAATTTGAAACTCGTCCGTCACATTCAGAATGCAAGCAGAAGCCAAAGAAAGAGGCAGACCACCCCAGATTGGTAAATGACAGTTTTAATTAGGAAGGAAACTTATTTATATATGAGGCTTGTCCAAAATAGCCTCAAGACAAGTAAGTTGTCTTTGCAAGTAAGCCTCTAGTTCACCCCACAGAACCTGGTAAGTTTTTATAGATGCCTTAATGGGGTTTAATCACATGCACCACCCAGATGTTACTCTCTCAAGGCTGTATGCTTGGTAACCACTCCCACCACTGAAATGGTAGACAGAACATACATTTCAAGATACAGGACGGGTGTTGTTCATCACTAAGTCACATCGGACACTCTTCAACTCCACGGACTGCAACATGCCAGGCTTTCATGTCCTTCACTATCTCCCGGAGTTTTCTCAAATTCATGTCCATTGAGTCTGTGATGCTGTCTAACTGGTGAAGACGGTCCTATTGCCTGAGTCCCACTTAAGGGTCAACCAGCAGTCTCATCTCTCAATGACCTCCTACAATAGGAACATAAATGATTCTGTTTCTGTAAAGATGTAAAAACATGTCATCGTCTTCAATTATGAGATGAAAATAAAAATCAGTGTCACATCCCTACTACTGAATATAAGTAGATAATTTATTAAATTATTTTAGATCAATAAATAATAGTAGTTCTATAGCATGGCCTCAGTTTTATTTAAAATAAGTCAGTTATCAATTTCTTGATATCATGTTTTAAGAAATAAAGCATGTTGGGGATCTGTGGATAGTGAAGTACCTGACTGGTTTTGTCACTGCATCAAGTCCACTCTGACTTCCTTTGCAGAGTTGTTAGCACACCCCTACTGCAGCCTCGTTCACATTCCTTTTCTGTCTCTGTGTCCACTTACTAATACATAATCCAAGCAAGACAATTAATAGAGAGTTTTTACAGAATATCATTGTTTATTTCTTTCCAAGAATCTTCTAAATCAGCTTCAAAAGTAACCACTAAAGATGGCAGAAGATTGATAAAATGAAGCTGATTGTAATCATCCAACCAAAATAATTGTTTCTATCATGGAGATTTAAATGCATGACAGAACAAAATGCAATCTATTTTGGCCCAGAGAAGTTTCAGAATCAGATTAGTCCATGAAAGGTGACTTTATTTATTTCAATTATCTTAACAATTCAATCCTGGGTTTATTCTAATTTAACTCTATTATGGTTTAATTCAACCTTTTAAACCCAAATAATTGGATTCAGTTTTCTGAATTAGCTAATATTCTTTCAGAATCATAATATTATGAAACTAGCAGAGATAAAGAGCACAATTTAAAAATATGTCTTAAACAATTCCAGGACACTTTAACCTGCATATATATATAATATTTTTTTTAAAATATACAAAATAAAAGGCACTCAATTTAAACTCTGAAAAAAGGACATAGAAAGGACAGTTACCTACATTTAAGCACTTTAAATTCCAGTAAACAGAAATTGAAACAGCACTAAGTGTCTTCGAATTTGGGTTAAATGTAGAGAGTTGCAAGGATCCATCATCCCATTATAATAGAGTTAAAAGCAGTACAAATGATAAAATCCTATTTTATGTATATATGGATGGATATGGGTATGTGTTATTTATCTCTTTATTTTTACCATCAGAATGCTGAGGACTCATCAAAGAAACCTGCCTAAATAAACGGGAAAATGGAATGTGTAAATGTAAATTCTAGCAGAGAGGAGACCTGTGGAAACTTCCATCCTTCTGGACATGGAAAGAGCAGAGCAAACACATCACAGAGAGGGGTAAGGAGTGAGCCAAACTTTAATGCCCTTTTAATAGCTGCATGTGGCCTGCTGTGAGGAGTGGGATTCTGAAAGACAGCACATCCATATCCGAAAGCCAGTTCTTTCCCAAGGCCTTTGGCAACTGTATGGTTTCAGTTCAACTCAAGCCAACAGCAAGGTAGGAGGGCTTAGAGAAATGGCATGCCCAAGTGACCAGGCCTCTAGCTCAGTATGCAAGGTCACAGATCGTCTAGATGTAGGGCAAGGCAAAAAGCTAAGCAAGTTCTTCTGCAGGCCTGCAGGATCCTCACCACAAGCTCCATGACCCATAAAGGACTAGGGCAGGTCAGGAGGACAAAAGGAACCAATGGAGGCACAAGGACTTCCCTCCAGGCAGAGAGGTGGAGGCGGAAGTACTGTTGTTTAAGCCACTCTTATCCGTAGCTCACCTGTGTGGGTTTTGCAACACCGATTAATAGTTGCTCCAAGAAAGCAACAAACGAACCTGGAAAACCCATCCACACTCATCTTCTTCCTCTCTTCCTGAAACATGAATGTAGCCCAGCATCCTCCTTTCCTATGGTTGCTGTGAGTGAGCCACCTTGGAACATATTTTAATAATTGCTAGACAGTTTTTATTTCTAGTGAAGTCACAGCACCATTTAATAAGCATAGCATGCCTTAGAGTTTGATATACAGCCCTAGCCTAGCAGCAAGGTTGGAGATTTTAATAGGCTTTTACAAGATTCATGAACCATCCCAAATTTCCTTTAACACAAGTGGTAGAACATGTTGTTGTTATTGTTTTTCAGTCACTAAGTTGTGTCCGACTTTTTGTGACCTCATGGACTGCAGCACTCCAGGCTTCCCTGTCCTTCACTATCTCCCAGAGTTTGTGTGTTTGTTCAGATTCATGTCCACTGAGTCCCTTATGCTATCTAACCATCTCATTCCCTGCCACCCCCTTCTCCTTTTGCCTTCAATATCTCCAGGCATCAGGGTCTTTTCCAATAAGCCAGTTCATTGCACCAAATGGCCAAAGTGCATACATGTACATATATGCATATATATATATATATATATATATTATTGATTCTGTTTTCTGAAGACCCCTGCCCAATCCACTTGTCAAATATGCCTTGTTCTCTTGAAAGATGATTTTTATTCTGTTTACTGAGTGCAATATTCTACAACTATTAATTAGGTCATGTTGTTTGATAACATTGCTCAAAACTTCTATACCTGTACTAAATTTTTCCACTTGTATAGCAATTACTGAGAAAGAAGAATTGAAATTTGAACTGTATGTGTGGAGTTTCCTTTTCCCCACACACACAATTTATAATTTTTTCATTTCTATATTTATAAGCTCTGTTTTTAAGTGTTTACACATTTAGAAATTTTTGTCTCTATTATATGTTTGCTGCTGCTAAGTTGCTTCAGTCTTATCCGACTCTGTGTGACCCCATAGACAGCAGCCCACCAGGCTCCACCGTCCCCGGGATTCTCCAGGCAAGAACACTGGAGTGGGTTGTCATTTCCTTCTCCAATGCATGAAAGTGAAAAGTGAAAGTGAAGTTGCTCAGTCATGTCTGACTCCTAGCAACCCCATGGACTGCAGCCTACCAGGCTCCTCCATCCATGGGATTTTCCAGGCAAGAGTATTGTGATTATCTCCCAATATCCTTTCTAATATAGAAAAATCTAAAATTTTAATATATAGGCATTCTGGCTTACTTATTAGTTTATATAAAATACATATTTTCTATCATTTTTTATTTTAATCTACCTGTTTATTTTTTTAAATTTTATTTTATTTTTAAACTTTACATAATTGTATTAGTTTTGCCAAATATTTTATACTATTATTCTGGTGGTGCTAGTGGTAAAGAACCTGTCTGCCAGTCCAGGAGATGTAAGAGACATGGTTCAATCCCTGGGTGGGAAAGATCAAAAAGGGCATGGCAACCCATTCCAGTAATCTTGCCTGGAGAATTCCATGGACAGAGGAGCTTGGTGGGCTACAGTCCATAGGGCCACAAAGAGTTGAATACTACGAAAGTGACTTAGGAAGTATGCAGCACACACTATTATTCTGTGTATCACATTTTTTAAAATATTTTTTCTACCTTTAGAATTTAGTATTATATTAGTTTACTCAGGCTGCCATAACAAAAATCCAAAAGATTTAATAGCTTAAAGAACAGAAAATTTATTTGCACAGAGTTCTAAAAGTAAGAAGTTTAAGATCAAGGTGCCAACATTGGTTTCTGTTGAGGCCTCTTTCCTTGGCTTAGAAATGGCCTTCTCTCTCTGTCTTCACATGGTTTTCCCTCTGTGTGTCTTTGTCCTAATTTTATGCTGTCCTGTAACTAGCATGGATACTGGTTATATTGGTTACCCTTCATGATAATTTGGCAAAGTTGCTAGAATGCAAAATAATACACAGAAATCAGTTCCATTTTTATACACAAACAGTGAAAGATCAGAAAGAGAAATTAAATAAACAGTTTGATTTACCATTCCTTTAAAAAGGACAAAATACCTAAGGATAAACCTACCTAAGGAGGCAAAAGATCTGTACTCAGAAAACAGTAAGGTACTGATGAAAAAATTAAAAGATGACACATACAGATGGAGAAATACACCATGTTCTTGGATTGGAGTAATCAATATTATGAAAATTACAATACTACCCAAAGCAATCTATACGTTCAGTGTAATACCTATCAAATTATCATTGGCATTCTTCACAGAATTAGAACACCACCACCAAAAAAACCTTTTACAATTTGTACAAAAATACAAAAGATCCAGAATAGCAAAAACAATCTTGATAAAGTAGAACAGAGCTGGAGGGATCGTGCTCCCTGACTTCAACCTTATGCTACAAAACTAGAGTAATAAAAACAGTATGTTACTGACACAAAAACACCAATACAGTATACTAACGCATATATATGGAATTTAGAAAGATGGTAACAATAACGCGGTGTATGAGACAGCAAAAGAGACACTGATGTATAGAACAGTCTTTTGGACTCTGTGGGAGAGGGAGAGGGTGGAATGATTTGGGAGAATGGCATTGAAATACGTATAATATCATATATGAAACGAGTCACCAGTCCAGGTTCGATGCACGATACTGGATGCTTGGGGCTGGTGCACTGGGACGACCCAGAGGGATGGTATGGGGCGGGAGGAGGGAGGAGGGCTCAGGATGGGGAACACCTGTATACCTGTGGCGGATTCATTTCGATATTTGGCAAAACCAATACAATATTGTAAAGTTTAAAAATAAAATAAAATTTAAAAAAAATAATAAAACAGAGAAAAAAAAAGACATATAGATCAATGGAACAGGATAAGAAGCCCAGAAATAATCCCACATACCTATGTTCTATCAGATGAGAAATCAATTGAGAAGAGACAATCTCTTCAATAAAAGGTGCTGGGAAAACTGCTCAGCTACATGTAAAAAATGAAATTAGAATGTTCTCTACCACCATATATAAAAATAAACTCAAAATGGATTAAAGACCTAAGTATAAGATCAGATACTATAAAAAGCCTAATGGAAAACATAGGAAGAACACCATTTGACGTGAATAGGAGCAATATCTTTATGGTTCCATCTCCTAGAGTAATGGAATTAAAAACAAAAATTAAAAAATGGGAACTAATTACACTTAAACATTTTTGCACAGGACTTCTCTGGTGATACAGTGGATAAGAATCGGCCTACCAATGCAGGGGACATGGGTTTGATCCCTGGTCCAGGAAGATCCCACGTGCTGTGGAGCAACTAAGCCTGTGCACCACAAATACTGAGCCCATCTGCAGGGCCTGCAAGTCACAACTACTAAGCCTGCCTGCTGCAACTACTGAAGAGCGTGCAACTAGAGCCTGTTCACAGCAAGAGAAGTCACCACAGTGAGGAGTCCATGTGCCACAGCAAAGACTGGCCCCTTGCCCATCGCAAGTACAGAAAGCCCTCACGCAGTAAAGAAGATCCAGGGCAACCAAAAATAAATATTGTTCTTTAAAAGTTTTTCCACAGCAAAGTAGTTCAGTTCAGTTCAGTCGCTCAGTCATGTCCGACTCTTCACGATCCCATGAATCGCAGCACGCCAGGCCTCCCTGTCCATCACCAACTCCCGGAGTTCACTCAGACTCATGTCCATCGAGTCAGTGATGCCATCCAGCCATCTCATCCTCTGGCATCCCCTTCTCCTCCTGCCCCCAATCCCTCCCAGCATCAGAGTCTTTTCCAATGAGTCAACTCTTCACATGAGGTGGCCAAAGTACTGGAGTTTCAGCTTCAGCATCATTCCCTCCAAAGAAATCCCAGGGCTGATCTCCTTCAGAAGTAAACCATAAGCAAAACAAAAATGTAATCTACAGACTAGGAGAAAATATTTGCAAACAATGCTACTGACAGGGATTAATTTCCAAAATACACAGTCCTGGGCATATATCTAGAGAAAGCTATAATCAAAAAGATGCATGCACCCCCATATTCATAACAGCACTATTTACAATAGTCAAGACATGTTAGCAAGCTAAATGTCTATAAACATAAGGTTGGATAAAAAAGATGTGGCACATATATATGTGGCACATAGAATACTGTTGTTATTTACTAAGTTGTGTCCAATTCTTTTGCAACCCCATGGACTGTATCCCACCAGGCTCTCTGTCCATGGGATTTCTCAAGCAAGAAAACTGGAATGGGTTGCCATTTCCTGCTTCAAGGGATCTTCCCAACTCAGGGACTGAACCTATATTTCCTAAGTCTCCTGCAGGTGGTTCTTTACCACTGAGTCACTTGGGAAGCCCATAGTGGAATATTACTCAGATGTAAAAAAGAATGAAATAAATGCCATTTGCAGCAAAATATTTGGGTGGACCTGAAGAAGGCTGAGTGCCGAAGAATTGATGCTTTTGAACTGTGGTGTTGGAGAAGACTCTTGAGAGTCCCTTGGACTGCAAGGAGATCCAACCAGTCCATTCTGAAGGACATCAGCCCTGGGATTTCTTTGGAAGGAATGATGCTAAAGCTGAAACTCCAGTACTTTGGCCACCTCATGCGAAGAGTTGACTCATTGGAAAAGACTCTGATGCTGGGAGGAATTGGGGGAAGAGGAGAAGGGGACGACAGAGGATGAGATGGCTGGATGGCATCACGGACTCGATGGACGTGAGTCTGAGTGAACTCCGGGAGTTGGTAATGGACAGGGAAGCCTGGTGTGCTGCGATTCATATGGTCCCAAAGAGTCGGACACGACTGAGTGACTGATCTGATCTGATCTGAAAGATTATGATATTAAATGAAAGAGAAAGAGACAGATTTCATTTGATATCACTTACATGTAGAATTTAACAAAAAATGATATGAATGAACTTATTAAAAAAAATAGAAACAGGCTAACAGTTATAGAAAGCAAATATATGGTTACCAAAGGGAAAGAAGTGGAGAGGATGAATTGAGAACTTGGGATTAATGGATACCCAGTACTATATACAGAGAAGGCAATGGCACCCCACTCCAGTACTCTTGCCTGGAAAATCCATGGACGGAGGAGCCTGGTAGGCTGCAGTCCAGGGGGTCGCTAAGAGTCGGGCATGACTGAGCAACTTCCCTTTCACTTTCAGTTTCATGCATTGGAGAAGAAAATGGCAACCCACTCCAGTGTTCTTGCCTGGAGAATCCCAGGAACAGGGGAGCCTGGTGGGCTGCTATCTATGGGGTCGCACAGAGTCAGACATGACTGAAGTGACTTAGCATAGTACTAAATATAAAATAGTTAACCAACAAGGACTTACTATATAGCACAGGGAACTATATTCAATATATTGTAATAACCTATAATGGAAAAGAATCTATAAAAGACGGTCTATGTATGTGAACTATACACACACACACACACATACATATATGCACACATATAAAATTGGGTCACTTTGCATTATACCTGAAACTAAAACATCATTGTAAATGAACTATATTTCAATTAAAAATAATTTTAAAAGGTATCAAAATTACCTACAAAATAAGGTACCACAGTAGTTTTAACATTTTTTAGCATTGCCCTACTTTGGGATTGGAATGAAAACTGACCTTTTCCAGTCCTGTGGCCTCTGTTGAGTTTTCCAAATTTAATGACATATTTAGTGCAGCACTTGAACAGCATCATCTTTTAGGATTTGAAATAGCTCATCTGGAACTCCATCACCTCCACTAGCTTTGTTTGTGCTAATGCTTCCTAAGGTCCATTTGACTTGCCATTCCAAGATGTCTAGCTCTAGGTAAGTAACCATATCATCATGGTTACCTGGGTCAATAAGACCTTTTTTGTACAGTTCAGCTGTGTATTCTTGCCACCTCTTATTAATCTCTTCTGCTTCTGTTAGGTCCTTGCCATTTTTGTTCTTTATTGTGCCCATCTTTACATGAAATGTTCTCTTGATAGCTCTGATTTTCTTAAAGACATCTCTAGTATTTCCCATTCTATTATTTTCATCTATTTCTTTGCACCATTCACTTCAGAAGGCTGTCTTATTTCTCCTGAACTGAGACACAGAAGAATCTTATACACATTTATTCTTATGATCAAAATAAGTAATAATGAGCCATAATGATAAAAGTTGAGATTTTAGTTATTGGTTGCAAAAAAGAAGGTAATTGCCTTCAGCATGAACTTTTGCTGTCCTTATAGTTTTCTCTTTCTTGATCTAGAGAATGGATATAAGATTATGCTGACTTAAAAAATCACCAGGCAACTCACTTTAAATGAATATTGATTCCCTCAAATATACTATATGTTGACCACTTGGGGAATGTTTTGTATAGATATTTTTTCTTCCGTCAAGTTTTTGCTCATAATTTTGAAAATAGGAAAATCAAATTAGACAAGGTAGGGATTGGCTATTAACATGAAAACTGAGAAAATTATTTTAATTATATTTTCTGAAGCTGATGTATGCACAAAAATGAAGACATACGATGCTTAACAATCTGATATGTGGTAAAGTATAAATAGCAAATATTTTTTCATAAAAATATAGAAGTAGACTTGAAGGTTGACAATAATTTATTTTAAGTCAGAGAAAATTTTATATAAAATTGAGAAAAATATGCTACGAAGAGGATAAAATTTTGTCATTAAGTATATTACAGGATAAAACTAGTCTGCTGGAAATATTTCCCATGCTGTTGTAAAATTTAAAACAATCAGATAAGCAAGATTAAAAAATAACTATTGCAGCAAATAACTGTACATGATCATAAATTTAAAACCAATTCTTTAGAGTTACACATTTTCATGTATTCACTAAAAATAATCAATTTGTAGAGTATTTTTTTTTATTTTAAGGAAAGTTTAGAGGAACATAATAAATGCTGAGGACCCTAGAAATTAGAAAAACATCAGATGAAATTTTGAGTAAATTTACATGATTACTGAATTTCATTAATTGCATAATAAAGTTTATAATCAAAACCTTTAGTATAAATTGAAGTCTTATGTGAATCCAGAGCCCTTTGAAGGCTCTTTATAAGTTCTAAGAATGTTGACACTTTCCAAAAATTTTATTAAAGAATCTTCATGAGTATTGCAAACAATCTATCATAAAACATTTTGTGAACGGCTACAAGGAAATAGGCAGCACTGAGTTTTGAGCCATGGGGGCCTGACTCCATGGAGCCATGAGTTCCTGATCTTTTGCCAGATTGAAAGGTTTACTGGTTGTCTGCCAGTTACACTAACTTGCCCTCTAATTCTTAGAGCTTCTGTTTAGAAAACAAGACTCTTTTTTTTTTTCTTTTTGAAGGTAGGCATAGCATAAACCAAACATTTCAAGCAATTATGCTCGATGACACTGTATTAAAAAATGCTTTTTACAAGTACAGCTTATGATGATCTGAAATATCTCTTCCAATCAGTGTACGCTTGGTTTACATTAATCATCCTGCTCCTTCTTAGAGATATTGATATCTGAGAGAAAGACAGCAGTAGTAAAATAAAAGTAATGATCCAACACAAAGTTTTTAAGCATAATTTAATTATACTCAATCTGGTGTCTGAGGATAAATTAATTGAAAGGAAACAACAAAATATGTGTACTAACATCATCTTTACAGAAAGAACTGGGATAATATTTTTATGTATATTAAACCTCCAGCTCACAAAAGTAGGTTAATAGAGCATAATGCTTGGTCTGTTACACAGTTTGTTCAAAGTTTTACTTTTTATTTAACATTAAAATAATCAACACACAAAAACCACCTCATTTTTCTAGACTAAGACATGGCCAAACTTGTCAATCTACACTGATTCTGGAACAGTTGCTGGTGATTTGACTGGTAGGTCAGATTTTTAGGAAAGAAAAAATTTGAAAGATTGGTTACAGGAAGATGTGGGAATGAGGTATGTGAGTGGAACTTTTAGACTAGGCTAATGTGAAGATATTTAGTCCCTCCTGAATGACTAACACAAGCTGGAATCAAGATTGCCAGGAGAAATATCAATAAACTCAGATATGCAAATGACACCACCCTTATGGCATAAAGTGAAGAAAAACTAAAGAGGCTCTTGATGAAAGGGAAAGAGGAGAGTGCAAAAGTTGGCTTAAAGCTCAGCATTCAGAAAACTAAGATCATGGCATCTGGTGCCATCACTTCATGGCAAATAGATGGGTAAACAGCGTCTGACTTTATTTTTTGGGGATCCAAAATCACTGCAGATGGTGATTGCAGCCAAGAAATTAAAAGACGCTTACTCCTTGGAAGGAAAGTTATTACCAACCTAGACAGCATATTAAAAAGCAGAGTTAAAAATAAAATAAAATTAAAAAAAAATAAAATACATGATAAAAAAATAAATAAATAAAAAGCAGAGACATTACTTTGTCAACAAAGGTCCATCTAGTCAAGGCTATGGTTTTTCCAGTCATCATGTATGGATTTAAGAGTTGAACTATAAAGAAAGCTGAGCATTGAAGAATTGATGCTTTTGGACTGTAGTGTTGGATAAGACTCTTGAGAGTCCCTTGGACTGCAAGGAGATCCAACCAGTCCATCCTGAAGGACATCAGTCCTGGGTGTTCATTGGAAGGACTGATGTTGAAGCTGAAGCTCCAATACTTTGGCCACCTCATGTGAAGAGCTGACTCATTGGAAAAGACCCTGATGCTGGGAAAGATTGAAGGCAGGAGGAGAAGGGGACGACAGAGACTGGATGGCATCGCCGACTCAATGGACATGAGTTTGGGTGAACTCCAAGCGTTGGTGATGGACAGGGAGGCCTGGCGTGCTGTGGTTCATGGGGTCGCAAAGAGTAGGACATGACTGAGTGACTGAACTGAACTAAACTGAAATGACTAACCAAGGGCCTCATAACAGAGGAGACTCAACATTCACGGGAATAAAATGACTGATTCTGTGGGAAACCAGTAGCCTGTCTTCTCAGTTAGCCTGGCATTTACTCAATGTGTTTGGGTTAGTCTCTCAGAAGTGTCCAATTCTTTGCAACCCATGGACTGTAACCCACCAGACTCCTCTGTTCATGAAAATCTCTAGGCATATTACTGGAGTTGGTTGCCATGCCCTTCTCTTCCTTCTTCCTTTTTACATTCACCTATGTTTAAAAAAAAAAAATGGCCATGGTAACAGAGATTCATAGGCTCAGAATCATGTGCTTCTCTTCACCAAACTACATGACATGTCTTGTTTAAAATTACAAAGCAAAGAAAAACTCTGAGCCCCTACTCCCAAGGGAGGGCAAACAGTTCATGGAATGCTTTTATATATTGCAATCCATCTATCATCATGTGGGCAAAGAAAGTGGTTTTTCCTGTTACACTGAATATCAAATGTTTATGGAAGGATGTTTGTGGATGCCGGTTAGCTAAAGTATGAAGTATTTAAATGATTAAGCTACTGTCTCTCAGCTTCAAAATATACTAGTCTGTGCTAAGTTTTGTGATGCTGAACTGGGATGATACAAGCCCAGTCTCTGCTTTTTCAACTCTCTCCTTGGGAGTTTCTGTCAATAAACTTACTGGAGGGAGACTGCAGGTTGGAGGATGAAGGCATTTTCTCCTATTGTTTGCTTCCTCTTGGATGCCTATCTGTTTTGTCTTCCTCTGAGATTTGCCTTCATGATACTTCTTCACCTTGGCAGTCGGTCAGTTTCTGTAGCAACAGAGCTTTTTAGCACCAGCTCCTTGGTGTGCACTAAATAGACTAATTTCCCAGAGTCTTATTGAAGTTAAATTTCATCTCCACTACATAACTTTTTTGAACGTCCAAGTATTAATATTTCCAAATTCTTCCCTTAATTTTCTCTGCCCTTAGTTTGATAGCTACTTAATGCCTAGGAATACATCAGTGCTCTTTTTAAAAAAATTTTTTTTATCAAATTAATAACCTTAAATCCAGCTAAGCATTCCTTTTATTAAATTATCTCTGTTAAAATATCTTGAGTGATTTTTATTCCCTAACTGAACTCTGATCAATAAATATAGCATACCCTTTTTTATTATTTTATTTTTTCACTGTTTTCTATATCCTTGAATTTAAATGCATTTCTTTTAAGGAACTTAGAACTTAGTTTGATTATTTATTCAGCTTGAAAATCACTTTTTATGGAAAATCAAATCTTATTGGAATCAATTTAAAATTAACTAATTTTATTATGCTTTATGACATGACTGGCATATTTTAACATCAGTTTTCTGAATAAAATATTAAAATATCCATTATCTGGTTGCATAGAATAGATAGATGATAACTAGCTAGATAGATAATAGAGGGAAAGATATGGAAATATCCAGTCAATATTCTATGAGAGTAATTTATTTTATAAAAATATATTGTGTTATTTTATTAGCTTGACAAAAATCTCCATTTGGTCAAACTTTAGTTTCTTCATCAACTTAAGTAGATTACATTTACTTCAAATGTTGTTGCTTGAATTAAAAGAGATAATGTTATAACTTATAAACTTATAACTTATGAACAAAGAGTGTAATAGCCATTTGAAGCTGAGATATTAGAGAGGAGGCTTTTAATTATCTTGCAATACATGATAGGAACATGAACCGAGACGATAATGGTGGACAAAGTGACAAATAGATTGTGGATTTAGTTTGAAGTATCCTTAAGTTTGTTCATGTATTTAGAGACAAACAGGAGTCAAGTCTGATACTAAATAACTAGAAGGAGATACTTGCCATTTAGTGAAATACAGAGGGCAGTGAGAGGAGCAGGGTTAGGATTAAAAGCTAAGTACAGACATAATAAGTTAAAAGATGGTCCTGTGAAAGCAAAGCTGAGCGTTGTACATGTATATGATTCTGTTATTCAGAGAAAAGGGTTGCATTGACTGGAGATACATAAATTTGGAAATTTAATTCATGTAGATATCATTTAACAAAGTGGAATTCAGGAACTGAATGAAAACATAGAAGAAAAGAAAGGAATAACCCATTGTATCAAATATCTCAAGTAGAATGAAGGTTTTGGAAAGAGGGAGTCCAATTCTGACTAAAGCCAAAGACAGTATTTTTTTTTTAAGTAATGTATTTTTTATTGAAAGATGATTGCTTTACAAAATTTTGCTGTTTTCTGTCAAACTGCAACATGAATCAGCCATAGGTATACAGTATTTTTATATGGGTAGTAAAATCATCAAGAATTAGTTGTAAATAGTATTGAAGAAAGTGAATAATCCAGGCACCTGTGATGTGGATTGAAAGACTATATTAAGAAGAAAAATTGCTACTATTTTAGTAATATATTTTATTTAAACATTTGCTAAATTCATCAAGAGACAAATTTTCAGCTAAAAAAGAAATTTTCTTACATAAATACTGTTGAATCACTTTGCCAATAGTATAATTCATTATTTTTCTATCACAGAGTTTCCCTTGTAATTGTTCTAAGTACTTGCAAATATTAGTAGTTTTCTGAAGAGAAGTTTTCTGTGTTTTTAGAAGTTTGGAAAGTGAGGCATGTTATTTTCTGTATCAGCTCAGTTCAGTCGCTCAGTCGTGTCCGACTCTTTGCGACCCCATGAATCACAGCACTCCAGGCCTCCCTGTTTATCACCAACTCCCGGAGTTCACTCAGATTCACATCCATTGAGGCAGTGATGCCATCCAGCCATCTCATCCTCTGTTGTCCCCTTCTCCTCCTGCCCCCAATCCCTCCCAGCATCAGAGTCTTTTCCAATGAGTCAATTCTTGGCATGAGGTGGCCAAAGTACTGGAACTTCAGCTTTCACATCATTTCTTCCAAAGAAATCCCAGGACTGATCTCCTTCAGAATGGACTGGTTGGATCTCCTTGCAGTCCACGGGACTCTCAAGAGTCTTCTCCAATACCACAGTTCAAAAGCATCAATTCTTCAGCACTCAGCTTTCTTCACATTCGAACTCTCACATCCATACATGACTACTGGAAAAACCATAGCCTTGACTAGATGGACCTTTGTTGGCAAAGTAATGTCTCTGCTTTTCAATATGCTATCTAGGTTGGTCATAACTTTTCTTCCAGGGAGTAAGCATCTTTTAATTTCATGGCTGCAGCCACCATCTGAAGTAATTTTGGATCCCAAAAAAAGAAAGTCTGACACTGTTTCCACTGTTTCCCCTTCTATTTACCATGAAGTGATGGGACCAAATGCCATGATCTTAGTTCTCTGAATGTTGAGCTTTAAGCCAACTTTTTCACTCTCCTCTTTCACCTTCATCAAAAGGCTTTTTATTTCCTCTTCACTTTCTGCCATAAGGGTGGTGTCATCTGTATATCTGAGTTTATTGATATTTCTCCCAGCAATCTTGATTCCAGCTTGTGCTTCTTCCAGCACAGCATTTCTCATGATGTACTCTGCATATAAGTTAAATAAGCAAGGTGACAATATACAGCCTTGACGTACTCCTTTTCCTATTTGGAACCAGTCTGTTGTTCCATGTCCAGTTCTAACTCTTGCTTCCTGACCTGCATACAAATTTCTCAAGAGGCAGGTCAGGTAGTCTGGTATTCCCATTTTTTTTCAGAATTTTCCCGTTTATTGTGATCCACACAGTCAAAGGCTTTGGCATAGTCAATAAAGCAGAAATAGATGTATAGATGTTTTTCTGGAACTCTCTTCCTTTTTCGATGACCCAGTGGATGTTGGCAATTTGGTCTCTGGTTCCTCTGCCTTTTCTAAAACCAGCTTGAACAACTCGAAGTTCACACTTCATGTATTGCTGAAGCCTGGCTTGGAGAATTTTGAGCATTACTTTACTAGCGTGTGAGATGAGTGCAATTGTGCGGTGGAAACATTAAAAAATTCTCTACTGAAAAAATTAATTTATGGTAACTTTAGTCCATAATACTTAAACAGTGAAGACTTTTTTTTTTCATTTTTAAATTTTATTTTATTTTTAAACGTTACATAATTGTATTAGTTTTGCCAAATATCAAAATGAATCCACCACAGGTATACATGTGTTCCCCATCCTGAACACTCCTCCCTCCTCCCTCCCCATACCATCCCTCTGGGTCGTCCCAGTGCACTAGCCCCAAGCATCCAGTATCATGCATCGAACCTGGACTGGCATCTTGTTTCATACATGATATTTTACATATTTCAATGCCATTCTCTCAAATCTTCCCACCCTCTCCACCTCCCACAGAGTCCATAAGACTGTTCTATACAATACTGTCTCTTTTGCTGTCTCGTACACAGGGTTATTGTTACCATCTTTCTAAATTCCATATATATGTGTTAGTATACTGTATTGGTGTTTTTCTTTCTGGCTTACTTCACTCTGTATAATAGGCTCCAGTTTCATCCACCTCATTAGAACTGATTCAAATGTATTCTTTTTAATGGCTGAGTAATACTGCATTGTGTATATGTACCACAGCTTTCTTATCCATTCATCTGCTGATGGGCATCTGGGTTGCTTCCATGTCCTGGCTATTATAAACAGTGCTGTGATGAACATTGAGGTACACGTGTCTCTTTCAATTCTGGTTTCCTCAGTGTGTATGCCCAGCAGTGGGATTGCTGGATCATAAGGCAGTTCTATTTCCAGTTTTTTAAGGAATCTCCACACTGTTCTCCATAGTGGCTGTACTAGTTTGCATTCCCACCAACAGTGTAAGAGGGTTCCCTTTTCTCCACACCCTCTCCAGCATTTACTATTTGTAGACTTTTGGATCGCAGCCATTCTGACTGGTGTGAAACGGTACCTCGTAGTGGCTTTGATTTGCATTTCTCTGATAATGAGTGATGTTGAGCATCTTTTCATGTGTTTGTTAGGCCTCTGTATGTCTTCTTTGGAGAAATGTCTATTTAGTTCTTTGGCCCATTTTTTGATTGGGTCATTTATTTTTCTGGAGTTGAGCTGTAGGAGTTGCTTGTATATTTTTGAGATTAGTTGTTTGCCAGTTGCTTCATTTGCTATTATTTTCTCCCATTCTGAAGGCTGTCTTTTCACCTTGCTAATAATTTCCCTTTGATGTGCAGAAGCTTTATATAGAAAACTATAAAACACTGGTGAAAGAAATCAAAGAAGACACTAATAGATGGAGAAATATACCATGTTCATGGATTGGAAGAATCAATATAGTGAAAATGAGTATACTACCCAAAGCAATTTAGAGATTCAATGCAATCCCTATCAAGCTACCAACAGTATTCTTCACAGAGCTAGAACAAATAATTTCACAATTTGTATGGAAATACAAAAAAACCTCGAATAGCCAAAGCAATCCTGAGAAAGAAAAATGGAACTGGAGGAATCAACCTACCTGACTTCAGGCTCTACTACAAAGCCACAGTTATCAAGACAGTATGGTACTGGCACAAAGACAGAAATATAGATCAATGGAACAAAATAGAAAGCCCAGAGATAAATCCACGCACATATGGACACCTTATCTTTGACAAAGGAGGCAAGAATATACCATGGATTAAAGACAATCTCTTTAACAAGTGGTGCTGGGAAATCTGGTCAACCACTTGTAAAAGAATGAAACTAGAACACTTTCTAACACCTTACACAAAAATAAACTCAAAATGGATTAAAGATCTAAATGTAAGACCAGAAACTATAAAACTCCTAGAGGAGAACATAGGCAAAACACTCTCTGACATACATCACAGCAGGATTCTCTATGACCCACCTCCCAGAATATTGGAAATAAAAGCAAAAATAAACAAATGGGATCTAATTAACCTTAAAAGCTTCTGCACATCAAGTGAAGACTTTTTTTAGCAGACATTTAAAATATAATAAGGGCTTCCCCAATTGCTCAGTGGTAAAGAATCCACCTGCCAATGCAGGGGACCAGGGCTCCATCCCAGGTTTGGGAAGAATCCTGGAGAAGGAAATGGCTACCCACTCCAGTATTCTTGCCTGAAAAATTCCATGGACAGAGGAGCCTGGTGGGCTACAGTTCATGGGGTTGCAAAGAGTCAGACAAGACTTAGTGACTAATACTTTCACTTCACTTTTAAAATATAGAATAGTGTCTGAGGGACATTTATTTATGAAATATTGCTCTGAAGATATAATCATGTGATAATAATCTTGGTTCATAGACAGAATAATTATGACAAAGACTCATTATTGACTCTGGCACATGGGAAAAAGACAGTGAGCAAATATTGGCTGTCATAGTACTGTTTTATTAGGCTTCCACTCCATTATTGAGTTGTAATCTAAACTACAGGAATTTATGAACTATAGATTTACAGAGTGTCAGAATAACCTTTGTCAGGAAGCTACATTTGCCATCATAATTAGTTTGTCATTGTGAATTTACAGAGCTTGGTATAATATTGAAATTTCTCTTTGTTACCTTAACAGTTATACTATCTTGAAATTAAACCTGTCAAGCAAAATATTCTCTAATATAAAGTAAAATTTAGTCTAGACATTTTTATTGCATGAGAACTGTGAACACCATAGAGTTTAGATTTATTTATTTGACATAATTGCCCATTAAAGTCTAGGTAGAGGCACAGTGTTCATTTTAAGTAAAGAAGAATCACTGAACTCAATTCTAAAATGTATGTAAAGGTGTAATCCATTCCTGTGTATTTTCTAGACATTCGAGTGAATAAAATTTTCCCCATTAACATTATCTTTTATAAGGTTTAAAACCTCTTAATGTTACTCTTCTGGGATTTGTGTTTGTCCTGACAGTTATTTCAGTACCCTTAAGGATTTACTCAGTTTGGAATGGATTTAGTATCTATTGTTATGTACCAAGTACTGTTCTAAATGTTCATATGTTAACTTTTTAATCCTCAGAGTAATCCATTAAGGTAGATCTTACTCTCATTATGGTCCAGTCTGAACAGTTGAATAAACTAAGTCATAGAGCAGTTAATTTATCCAAGGTAGAATAGATAGTTAGTTCCAAAGTCTGAGTTTGCACCCAGTTGTCTGACTTCAGGCTTGAATACTGGAGTGGGTAGGCTTTCGCTTCTCCATGGGATTTTCCCAACCCAGGGATCAAACCCACGTCTCCTTCATTGCAGGTGGATTCTCTACCAGATGAGCCACAGGGGAATAGTATAAGTTATATTAATCTGAATTTTTTAAGAAATCATGAAATATAGCTGATATAAGAAATTTTATCCATTAATCCCAATTTATGTTAAAATATAATAGAATACTTTGATGATTTCAAAATGTATTTTGATATTCTTTCAGTCAATCCTAATTACAAACATATTTTAATAGCATTTTGGTGAGAGAGAATACAAATCTACAGATTATTTAAAACTGTTAATTACCACATCTGAAAAATCTGAAACAATCCTTTCCATAGGATACAAATTCAGATAATTATTTTAAATACATTATAAGGGAAGTATTATTAATAAATATGTAATAATTGCTTTGTATAAAATTTAAAAATGGCTTCTGTATAAAATTCCATATAAAATTTCATGTTGTACCCAAAATTTTGTAGTATGTCATATAATAACTCCTGTATTCTGTACTTTTCACATTTCTTCTAAATTTATTCTAGACCACGTTTTGATTTATATGCTGCATCCTATCTCTGATACATTTATTTTATTTTTATTTTTTTGCTCAATATATCAATATTTTTATTTTTTTATTTTATTTTTAATTTCTTTTAGTGATTCTTTGTGGTTTTTATTTAAAAGATGCTCAACATCACTCATTATCAGAGAAATGCAAATCAAAACCACTATGAGGTACCATTTCACGCCAGTCAGAATGGCTGTGATCCAAAAGTCTACAAGCAATAAATGCTGGAGAGGGTGTGGAGAAAAGGGAACCCTCTTACACTGTTGGTGGGAATGCAAACTAGTACAGCCACTATGGAGAACAGTGTGGAGATTCCTTGAAAAACTGGGAATAGAACTGCCTTATGATCCAGCAATCCCACTGCTGGGCATACACAATGAGGAAACCAGAATTGAAAGAGACACGTGTACCGCAATGTTCATCGCAGCACTATTTTTATTTTAAAAATGAAGTTTGAAAGACTATATTGGACACAAACAGACAAAACTTTGGATGAATGAAATCACCATTTCTAGATGGTTGCTAGTACAAGTAGTAGTTATAATAATAATATTCTAAGTAAATAATATTAATCTGCCAATTTAAAAATCCTTCATTTGTATAGCAAATAAATTGAAATAATAAATATGAATTTAACTAAATTTATAATAATAGAGTGAATCAATTATACTATGAAGAAGCAATTTGAAAAAACTTCAGTGGTAATATTTTAAAGAAATTAAGATTTCTAATGTCAGTATTGGAGAGCCACTCAAAGAACTGCAATAGTTATAAATAACATCACTTCTTCAGATAGCTTAATCACATGAAGAAAGGAAGATCATTTTGGTTAACTGATGAATGGATATAAAAAATGCTTCAAAATTAAAAATAGCCTGTTTTATTGAATAATTTGGAGCAATAAATAGAAAAGTTAGTTTTATTATTATCTATATTTTTACAAACTGGTTATTTATATGCTTTTTAAAGTATTTAATAGGTAGGAGGAGCTAAGATGGCAGAGGAATAGAACAGGGAGAACACTTTCTCCCCAACAAATTCATCAGAAGAACATTTAAACACCAAGTAAATTCCACAAAACAACTTCTAAATGCTGGCAGAGGACATCAGGCACCCAGAAAAGCAACCCATTGTCTTCAAAAGGAGATGTTTTATCAATGGTGCTGTATAGAAGGAGAAGTATTGAGACTACTGTAAAAATAAGACCGATAACTGGAAGCAGGAGGCTTAAGTCCAAACCCTGACTCCAGGGAACATTAATTGACAGGAGCTCATCAAATGCCTCCATACCTACACTGAAACCAAGCACCACACAAGGGCCAACAAGTTCCAGGGCAAGACATACCAAGCAAATTCTCCAGCAACACAGGAACACAGCCCTGAGCTCGAATATACAGGCTGCCCAAAGTCACCCCAAAACCATAGACATCTCATAACTCATTACTGGACACTTCATTGCACTCCAGAGAGAAGACATCCAGCTCCACCTACCAGAACACCGACACAAGCTTCCCTAACCAAGAAACCTTGACAAACCACCTGTACAAACCCACACAGAGTGAGGAAACGCCATAATAAAGAGAACTCCACAAACTGCCAGAATACAGAAAGGACACCCAAAACTCAGCAATTTAAACAAGATGAAGAGACAGAGGAATACCCAGGAGGTAAATGAACAGGATAAATGCCCACCAAACCAAACAAAAGAGGAAGAGATAGGGAATCTAACTGATAAAGAATTCCGAATAATGATAGTGAATTGATCCAAAATCTTGAAATCAAAATGGAATCACAGATAAATAGCCTGGAGACAAGGATTGAGAAGATGCAAGAAAGGTTTAACAAGGACCTAGAAGAAATAAAAAAGAGTCAATATATAATGAGTAATGCAATAAATGAGATCAAAAACACTCTGGAGGCAACAAATAGTAGAATAACAGAGACAGAAGATAGGATTAGTGAATTAGAAGATAGAATTGTAGAAATAAATGAATCAGAGAGGAAAAAAGAAAAACAAATTAAAAGAAATGAGGACAATCTCAGAGACCTCCAGGACAATATTAAACGCTACATTTGACTCATAGGTGTCCCAGAAGAAGAAGACAAAAAGAAAGACCATGAGAAAATATTGAGGAGATAATAGTTGAAAACTTCCCTAAAATGGGGAAGGAAGTAATCACTCAAGTCCAGGAAACCCAGAGAGTCCCAAACAGGATAAACCCAAGGCAAAACACCCCAAGACACATATTAATCAAATTAACAAAAATCAAACACAAAGAACAAATATTAAAAGCAGCAAGGGAAAAACAACAAATAACACACAAGGGAATTCCCATAAGGATAACAGCTGATCTTTCAATAGAAACTCTCCAAGCCGGGAGGGAATGGCAAGACATACTTAAAGTGATGAAAGAAAATAACCTACAGGCCAGATTATTGTACCTAGCAAGGATCTCATTCAAATATGAAGGAGAAATCAAAAGCTTTACAAACAAGCAAAAGCTGAGAGAATTCAGCACCGCCAAACCAGCTCTCCACCAAATACTAAAGGATATTCTCTAGACAGGAAACACAAAAATGGTGTATAAATTTGAACCCAAAACAATAAAGTAAATGGCAATGGGATCATACTTATCAATAATTACCTTAAATGTAAATGGGTTGAATGCCCCAACCAAAAGACAAAGACTGGCTGAATGGATACAAAAACAGGACCCCTACATAGGTTGTCTACAAGAGACCCGCCTCAAAACAGGGGACATATACAGACTGAAAGGGAAGGGCTGGAAAAAGATTTTCCATGCAAATAGGGACCAAAAGAAAGCAGGAGTAGCAATACTCATATCAGATAAAATAGACTTTAAAACAAAGGCTGTGAAAAGAGACAAAGAAGGTCACTACATAATGATCAAAGGATCAATCCAAGAAGAAGATAGAAAAATTATAAATATATATGCACCCAACATAGGAGCACTGCAATTTCTAAGACAAATACTAAAAAGTATGAAAGGAGAAATTAACAATACCACAATAATAGTGGGAGACTTTAATACCCAACTCACACCTATGGATAGATCAACTAAACAGAAAATTAACAAGGAAACACAAACTTTAAACAATACAATAGACCAGTTAGATCTAATTGATATCTATAGGAGATTTCATCCCAAAACAATGAATTTCACCTTTTTCTCAAGCGCACACGGAACCTTCTCCAGGATAGATCACATCCTGGGCCATAAATCTAGCCTTCGTAAAATCAGAGCAATTGAAATCATTCCAAGCATCTTTTCTGACCACAATGCAGTAAGATTAGATCTCAATTACAGGAGAAAAACTATTAAAAATTCCAACATATAGAAGCTGAACAACACGCTGCTGAATAACCAACAAATCATGGAAGAAATCAAAAAAGAAATCAAAATTTGCATAGAAATGAATGAAAATGAAAACACAACAACCCAAAACCTGTGGGACACTGTAAAAGCAGTCCTAAGGGGAAAGTTCATAGCAATACAGGCATACCTCAATAAACAAGAAAAAAGTCAAATAAATAACCTAACCCTACACCTAAAGCAACTAGAAAGGGAAGAAATGAAGAACCCCAGGGTTAGTAGAAGGAAAGAATCTTAAAAATTAGGGCAGAAATAAATACAAAAGAAACAAAAGAGACCATAGTAAAAATCAACAAAGCCAAAAGCTGGTTCTTTGAAAGGATAAATAAAATTGACAAACCATTAGCCAGACTCATCAAGAAACAAAGGGAGAAAAATCAAATCAATAAAATTATTAATGAAAATGGAGCGATCACAACAGACAACACAGAAATACAAAGGATCATAAGAGACTACTATCAGCAATTATATGGCAATAAAGTGTACAAGGTGGAAGAAATGGACAAATTCTTAGAAAAGTACAACTTTCCAAAACTGGACCAGGAAGAAATAGAAAGTCTTAACAGACCCATCACAAGCAGGGAAATTGAATCTGTAATCAGAAATCTTCCAGGAAACAAAAGCCCAGGTCCAGATGGCTTCACAACTGAATTCTACCAAAAATTTAGAGAAGAGCTAACACCTATCCTGCTCAAACTCTTCTAGAAAATTGCAGAGGAAGGTAAACTTCCAAACTCATTCTATGAGGCCACCATCACCCTAATACCAAAACCTGACAAAGATGCTACAAAAAAAGAAAGCTACAGGCCAATATCACTGATGAACATAGATGCAAAAATGCTTAACAAAATTCTAGCAATCAGAATCGAACAGCACATTAAAAAGATCATACACCATGACCAAGTGGGCTTTACCCCAGGGATGCAAGAATTCTTCAATATCCCCAAATCAATCAATGTAATACACCACATTAACAAATTGAAAAATAAAAACCATATGATTATCTCAATAGATGCAGAGAAAGCCTTTGACAAAATTCAACATTCATTTATGATAAAAACTCTCCAAAAAGCAGGAATAGAAAGAACATACCTCAACGTAATAAAAGCTATATATGACAAACCCACAGCAAACATTATCCTCAATGGTGAAAAATTGAAAGCATTTCCTCTAAAGTCAGGAACAAGACAAGGGTGCCCACTTTACCATTACTATTCAACATAGTTTTGGAAGTTTTGGCCACAGCAATCAGAGCAGAAAAAGAAATAAAAAGAATTCAAATTGGAAAAGAAGAAGTAAAACTCTCACTGTTTGCAGATGACATGATCCTCTACATAGAAAACCCTAAAGACTCCACCAGAAAATTACTAGACTGATCAATGATTATAGTAAAGTTGCAGGATATAAAATCAACACACAGAAATCCCTTGCATTCCTATACACTAAGAATGAGATAATAGAAAGAGAAATTAAGGAAACAATTCCATTCACCATTGCAATGGAAAGAATAAAATACTTAGGAATATATCTACCTAAAGAAACTAAAGACCTATATATAGAAAACTATAAAACACTGGTGAAAGAAATCAAAGAGGACACTAATAGATGGAGAAATATACCATGTTCATGGATTGGAAGAATCAATATAGTGAAAATGAGTATACTACCCAAAGCAATTTATAGATTCAATGCAATCCCTATCAAATTACCAATGGTATTCTTCACAGAGCTAGAACAAATAATTTCACAATTTGTATGGAAATACAAAAAACCTCAAACAGCCAAAGCAATCCTGAGAAAGAAAAATGGAACTGGAGGAATCAACCTACCTGACTTCAGGCTCTACTACAAAGCCACAGTTATCAAGACAGTATGGTACTGGCACAAAGACAGAAATATAGATCAATGGAACAAAATAGAAAGCCCAGAGATAAATCCACGCACGTATGGACACCTTATCTTTGACAAAGGAGGCAAGAATATACCATGGATTAAAGACAATCTCTTTAACAAGTGGTGCTGGGAAAACTGGTCAACCACTTGTAAAAGAATGAAACCAGAGCACTTTCTAACACCATACACAAAAATAAACTCAAAATGGATTAATGATCTAAATGTAAGACCAGAAACTATAAAACTCCTAGAGGAGAACATAGGCAAAACACTCTCCAACATACATCACAGCAGGATCCTCTATGACCCACCTCCCAGAATATTGGAAATAAAAGCAAAGATAAACAAATGGGACATAATTAAACATAAAAGCTTCTGCACAACAAAGGAAACTATAAGCAACGTGAAAAGACAGCCTTCAGAAGGGGAGAAAATAATAGAAAATGAAGCAACAGACAAACAACTAATCTCAAAAATATACAAGCAACTCCTACAGCTCAATTCCAGAAAAATAAATGACCCAATCAAAAAAATGGGCCAAAGAACTAAATAGACATTTCTCCAAAGAAGACATACAGATGGCTAACAAAAACATGAAAAGATGCTCAACATCACTCTTTATCAGAGAAATGCAAATCAAAGCCACTATGAGGTACCATGTCATGCCAGTCAGAATGGCTGTGATCCAAAAGTCTACAAGCAATAAATGCTGGAGAGGGTGTGGAGAAAAGGGAACCCTCTTACACTGTTGGTGGAATGCAAACTAGTACAGCCACTATGGAGAACAGTGTGGAGATTCCTTGAAAAACTGGGAATAGAACTGCCTATGATCCAGCAATCCCACTGCTGGGCATACACACTGAGGAAACCAGAATTGAAAGAGACACATGTACCCCAATGTTCATCACAGCACTGTTTATAGTAGCCAGGACATGGAAGCAACCTAGATGTCCATCAGCAGATGAATGGATAAGAGAGCAGTGGTACATATACCACTGGAGTGGCTCAGTAATGGAGTATTACTGAGCCATTAAAAAGAATACATTTGAATCAGTTCTAATGAGGTGGATGAAACTGGAGCCTATTATATAGAGTGAAGTAAGCCAGAAAGAAAAACACCAATACAGTATACTAATGCATATATATGGAATTTAGAAAGATGGTAACAATAACCCTGTATGTGAGACAGCAAAAGAGACACTGCTGTACAGAACAGTCTTTTGGACTCTGTGGTAGAGGAAGAGGGTGGGATGATTTGGGAGAATGGCATTGAAATATGTGTAATATCATATATGAAATGAGTCACCAGTCCAGGTTCGTTGCACAATATTGAATGCTTGGGGCTAGTGCACTGGGATGACCCAGAGGGATGGTATGGGGAGGGAGGAGGGAGGAGGGTTTAGGATGGGGAACACATGTATACCTGTGGCAGATTCATTTTGATATATGGCAAAACCAATACAATATTGTAAAGTTAAATAAAATAAAATTTAAAAAAAAGAGCCATTGTAAACTAATAATCTATGTTTAAAAAAAAATAAAGTATTTAATATTAACTTATTTTAATAACCATCTCAGGCCATTTCATTAAATTATTAAAAAAATATTTAAAAATTAGCCCTCAAAAATGTGAAGAACAATGGCTTTTGTTAGTTCTATCAGCTCTGAAATAATTAAAACTATCTTTTTAATTTGTGTTCAGGATATGCTAGTGTAGAATCCTGTGTCATAGGAAAGCAGGTGCCAGGGGCTAGAACTGCTCAAATCGCTGTAAGTCACATTAAGATGAAATTATTCAATGTAGAAGAAAATATTTTTCTTTATTTTTAGTGATTTCTTTATAAATGGGACCTACACTATATAGAAATAGTATGTTTGCTAGTAGCATCCAGTTCTGGTTGTCATATTTTAAAAAAATTCCCAAAGAGTTTAAGAGTGTAAGATTCTGCACAGCTGCTAATGCTAGGATTGCTCTTAATTTAGATAATGATAGTGATCACTCATTTCAAACTAATTTGAATTGTAATAATATGTAAGGATATAACAATATGTGAGAATATATATCTGTTAATTATCTAATAGTGTAAGTCTTTTCTGTATTAAGCTTCAGCATGAGGATTTCACTCACCTGAAATTCCAGGTGAGTTAATTATACAAGCAGCAGTGGGCCATGGAAAAGAGTCTCAGCATGTTTGGTGAACATTTTTAGTCATTTGCTGAGGCCACACCCATTTATGCAAAGCCATTCTTCTGTTGAAGTTATGTGACTTCTCACAGTTATAGGCCTGGGGAGAAATATTAGGAAGTTTTCAGAGCCTCACTGGATTTCATTCATCTCAGTCAAATGATTACTGTTTGCCTTGGACCTGCAGCCAATTTAAATGATCCTCTAAAAAAATTGTAAACAACTGACAAATAAATCCAAGTATATTTTAAGAATTTTTACCTATAGAAATAGGTTTATTTTCCTATCAATTTATATTTCACCTTTCTCCTGGGAATACATGGATCTTTTTACTCTTTCCTGTCTCAATCGGGTTAAATATTGCTCTTGCAAGACAGCTAAGCTGCACAAATCTTTATTCATTAAAAGTTTAAATAGCATCTCATATATTGATGAATTCGTCTTTTAAGCATATGGCTGCAGAAACAGATGAAAGGTTAATGGTTTATTACTGAAAGAATGGTAACCACTGCTGCCCACTTATAATAAAAGGTATAAAAGTATTTTAGATACTATAGAAGAATACCACTTAAAATAAAGATTATTACTATTAAGAATATTAAACTTGAAAAATCATTACTTCTGGTCCTCTGAGCTCACTGGCACTCATCACTACCAAAAATATATTAATCTTTAAAATTATATAATAATGTTGGATATTTACAAGGTATTAGCACAAACAGAGGAAGTTGTTAGTAATTAATGAATAAGAGAGAAGTGAAGTAGAAAAATATTGAAAGCCTGCATACTAAATTGAACAACAGAAAAAAGAGTGATGTTTTTACAACTGGGAGCTGCACATTGTTAAACCATTTTATAAACAATTTTTAATGTAAAAAAGTAATATAGTAAAATAATAAACAACCACCTGTAAAGTTTTATTATCTCCCTATAAAAAGTTATTTTCATATACACAGTCCTGAACTTCAGTCGTGGTTAGGCTTTGTTGGCTAGGTCATTCAGATCAACTTCATAAGTCTCATGTTGGGATCTAGGCTGATGAAGCATTGTTAGTGACTATTCTGTGTATGATATTCTCACCATCGGTCAACAGAGTTCAGGAGCAAAAACATATCCTGTTGATCTCCTCATACACACTCACATTCCACTGAACAGCATCACCTCATACTGATATGCCTATTATCAATGGGACAGAGAATGATACTATGTCCAAAATTCAGTTCAGTTCAGTCGCTCAGTCATGTCCATCTATTTGTGACCCCATGAATCGCAGCACCCCAGGCCTCCCTGTCCATCACCAACTGCCAGAGTTCACCGAAACTCATGTGCATTGAGTCGGTGATGCCATCCAACTATCTCATCCTCTGTCGTCCCCTTTTCCTCCTGCCCCCAATCCCTCCCAGCATCAGGGTCTTTTCTAATGAACCAAATTTTTGCATGAGGTGGTCAAAGTATTGGGAGTTTCAGCTTTAGCATCATTCCTTCCAAAGAACACCCAGGACTGATCTCCTTTAGAATGGACTGGTTGGGTCTCCTTGCAGTCCAAGGGAGTCTCAAGCGTCTTCTCCAACACCACAGTTCAAAAGCATCAATTCTTCGGCACTCAACTTTCTTCACAGTCCAATTCTCACATCCATACATGACCACTGGAAAAACCATAGCCTTGACTAGATGGACCTTTGTTGGCAAAGTAATGTCTCTGCTTTTTAATATGCTATCTAGGTTGGTCATAACTTTCCTCCCAAGGAGTAAGCATATTTTAATTTCATGGCTGCAATCACCATCTGCAGTGATTTTGGAGCCCCCAAAAATAAAGTCTGACACTGTTTTCACTGTTTCCCCATCTATTTCCCATGAAATGATGGGTCCAGATGCCATGAGCTTAGTTTTCTGAATGTTGAGCTTTAAGCCAACTTTTTCACTCTCCTCTTTCACTTTCATCCAGAAGCTTTTTAGTTCCTCTTCACTTTCTGTCCAAAACTGGAATCACTGAAAAATTAGCACCTCAGAGAAATGAGTATAACACTACAAGGAAAAAAAACAAGTGATTGATCACCCAATCTAGTACATCATCCTAAAACTATTTTGAAATGATAACTTAGAACTAAGCAGTTTCCAATTTATTTTCATATTTTTCCTTTGCTTCAAAATCTATAAACTACATAATCCTCTGTCTTTTAAAGAAAATGTGTTTTAACTAATGAGATCTAGAACAAATTAATGCCTTTTGCCTTTACTTTTTATTCCTCTACCCAGAATCCATCCTGCTAAGGTACTGTAGAATCTTATGTATTGGCTTTAATTAATATCAAATATAGTTGTTATTTAAAACTATGATCACCTTTATGGGGAAAATGATAGAAAAGCAAATTAGATTTGCAGTAGAATAATCACTGTTGTTGTTTAGTTCCTCAGTCATATCTGATTCTTTTCAAACCCATGTACTGCAGCACACCAGGCTTCCCTGTTCTTCACTGTCTCCTGGCGTCTACCCAAACTCATGTCCATTGAGTCAATGATGCCATCCAACCATCTCAATCCTCTGTCATCCCTAACCTGTCTTATACTGAATGTCACAAAAATGCACAATTATGTCCACTTTCTACTGATGTTCTTATTTAGCCTGAGATTACCCTATAGAAGTGAAACTATGAAATTTACCACAAATAGAATTAAATGAAAGTAATATCTAAAATGCCTAAGGGTACCAATATAAATTAAGAAAAGTAACTAAATGCCTAAATCATCCTTGAAATTTTATTGACAATCTTTAAAGCATGTGTTTGTACATTCAGTATAATGAGGTAATCTAACTGAATTGCTTTTTCATACTGTTCACGGGGTTCTCAAGGCAAGAATACTGAAGTGGTTTGCCATTCCCTTCTCCAGTGGATCACATTTTGTCAGACCTCTCCACCGTGACCTGTCCATCTTGGGTGGCCCTACATGGCATGGCTCATAGTTTCATTGAGTTAGACAAGGCTGTGGTCCATGTGATTAGATTGGTTAGTTTTCTGTGACTGTGGTTTTCAGTCTCTCTGCCCTCTGATGGAGAAGGATAAGTGGCTTATGAAAGCTTCCTGATGGGAGAGACTGAGGGGAAAACTGGGTTTTGTTCTGATTGGAGGGGCCATGCTCAGTAAATCTTTAATCCAATTTTATGTTGATGGGTAGTGCTGTGTTCCCTCCCTGCTGTTTACCTGGAGCCAAACTATGGTGAAGGAAATGCAGATAATGGTGACCTTCTTCAAAAATCCCATGCATGTACTGCTACACTCACTGCCCCCAACCCCACAGCAGGCCATCAACAACCCATGCCTCTGCTGGAGACTCCTGAACACTCACAGGCAAGTCTGGGTCAGTCTCCCATGGGGTCACTGCTCCCTTCTCCTGGGTCCTGGGGCACAAGGTTCTGTTTGTGCCCTCCAAGAGTCTTTCTCACAGTCCAGTGTAAGTTCTGGCAGCTCTATGATGGGGTTAATGGCAACCTCCTCCAAGAGGGCTTATACCATACCCAAGTCTGCCACACCTACAGCCCCTGTCCCTATGATAGTCCACCGTTGACCTGTACCTCCACAGGAGACGCTCAAACACAGTTCTGTCTCAGTCTCTGTGGGGTTTCTAGGTCCTGGTGCAGACAAGGTTTGTTTGAGCCCTCTTAGCGTCTCTGGCAAGAATGGGGTTTGATTCTAAATGTTTTCGCCCCTCCTACTGTCTTGATAGGGCTTCTCCTTTGCCACTGGAGGTGGGGTATCTCCTCACAGTTGCTCCGGTGCCTACCGTCTTCCTGGGGTTTCTCTGACCTTGGACATGAAAACCTTGAGAACCCCATGAACAGTATGAAATGGAAAAATATAGGACACTGAAAGATAAACTCCCCAGGTCGGTAGATGCCCAATATGCTACTGGAGATCAGTGGTGAAATAACTCCAGAAAGAATGAAGAGATGGAGCCAGAGCAAAAACAACACACAGTTATGGATGTGACTGGTGATGGAAGAAAGGTCCTATGCTGCAAAGAGCAATATTGCATAGGAACCTCTAGGTTAGGTCCATAAATCAAGGCAAATTGGAAATGGTCAAACACGAGATGGCAAGAGTGAACATTGATATTTTAGGAATCTGAACTAAAATGGACTGGAATGGGTGAACTTAACTCAGATGACCAATATATATACTACTGTGGGCAAGAATGCCTTAGAAGGAATGGAGTAGCCATCACAGTCAACAAGAGAGTCTGAAATGCAGTACTTGGATGCAATCTCAAAAATGACAGAATGATCTCTCTTCAATTCCAAGGCAAACCAATCAGTATTATGGTAATCCAAGTCTATGCCCCAACCAGAAATGCTGAAGTTGAACAATTCTATGAAGACCTACAAGACCATCTAGAACTAGCACCCAAAAAAGATGTCCTTTTCATTATAAGGGACAGGAATGCAAAAGTAGGAAGGCAAGAAATACCTAGAGTAACAGGCAAATTTGGCCTTGGAGTACAGATTGAAGCATGGCAAAGGCTAATAAAGTTTTGCCAAGAGAATGCACTGGTCATAGCAAACACCCTCTTCCAACAACACAAGAGAAGACTCTACATATGGATATTAAAAGATGGTCAACAATGAAATCCGATTGATTATATTCTTTGCAGCTGAAGTTGTAGAGGCTCCTCTATACACTCAGCAAAAGAAACACCAGGAGCTGACCATAGCTCAGAATATGAGCTCCTTATTGCCACATTCAGACTTAAATTGAAGAAAACAGGGAAAACCACTAGACTATTCAGGTATGACCTAAATCAAATACCTTACCTTTATACAGTGGAAGTGAGAAATAGATTCAAGGGACTAGATCTGATAGACAGAGTGCCTGATGAACTATGGACGGAGGTTCGTGACATTGTACAGGAGACAGGGATCAAGACTATCCCCAAGAAAAAGAAATGCAAAAAAGAAAAATGGCTGTCTGAGGAGGCCTTACAAATACCTGTGAAAAGAAGATAAGTGAAAAGCAAAGGAGAAAAGGAAACATACCCATCTGAATGCAGAGTTCCAAAAAATAGCAAGAAGAGTTAAGAAAGCCTTCCTCAGTGATCAGTGCAAAGAAATAGAGGAAAACAATAGAATGGGAAAAACCAGAGATCTCTTCAAGAAAATTAGAAATACCAAGGGACTATTTCATTCAAAGATAGGCTCAATAAAGGAAAGAAATGGTATGGACCTAATAGAAGCAAAAGATATTAAGAAGAGGTGGCAAAAATATGCACAGGAACTGTACAAAAGGGATCTTCACGACCCAAATTACCATGATGGTGTGATCACTCACCTAAAGCCACACATCCTGGAATGTAAAGTCTAGTGGGCCTTAGGGAAGCATGACTATGAACAAAGCTAGTGGAGGTGATGGAATTCCAGCTGAGCTATTTCAAACCCTAAAAGATGATGCTGTTAAAGTGCTGCACTCAATATGCCAGCAAATTTGGAAAACTCAGCAGTGGCCACAGGACTGGAAAAGGTCAGTTTTCATTCCAATCCCAAAGAAAGGCAATGCCAAAGAATGCTGAAACTACTACACACTTGCACTCATCTCACAGGCTAGTAAAGTAATGCTCAAAATTCTCCAAGCCAGGCTTCAGCAATATGTGAACCATGAACTTCCAGATGTTCAAGCTGTTTCTAGAAAAGACAGAGGAACGAGAAATCAATTTGCCAACATCCGCTTGATCATCGAAAAAGCAAGAGAGTTCCAGAAAAACATCTATTTCTGCTTTATTGACTATGCCAAAGCCTTCGACTGTGTGGATCACAAAAAAACTGTGGAAAATTCTGAAGAAGGGAATACCAGACAACCTGACCTGCCTCTTGAGAAATCTGTATGCAGGTCAGGAAGCAACAGTTAGAACTGGACATGGAACAACAGACTGGTTCCAAATAGGAAAAGGAGTATATCAAGGCTGTATATTGTCACCCTGCTTATTTAACCTATATGCAGAGTACATTATGAGAAATTCTTGGTTGGATGAAGCACAGGCTGGAATCAAGATTTCTGGGAGAAATATTAATAACCTCAGATATGCAGATGATACCACCCTTATGGCAGAAAATGAAGAACTAAAGAGCCTCTTAATGACATTGAAAGAGGAGAGTGAAAAAGTTGGCTTAAACCTCAACATTAAGAAAACTAAGATCATGGCCTCCTGTCCCATCACTTCATGGGCAATAGATGGGGAGACAGTGGAAACAGTGACAGACTTTATTTTTGGGGGGCTCCAAAATCACTGCAGATGGTTTCTGCTGCCATGAAATTAAAAGATGCTTACTTCTTGGCAGAAAAGTTATCACCAGCCTGGACAGTATATTAAAAAGCAGAGACATTGCTTTGCCAACAAAGGTCCATCTAGACAAAGCCTTGGTTTCTCCAGTAGTCATGTATGGATATGAGAGTTGGACTATATAGAAAGTTGAACACCAAAAAATTGATGCTTTTGAACTGCAGTATTGGAGAAGACTCTTGAGAGTAACTTGGACTACAAGGAGATTCAACCAGTCCTTCCTAAAGGAAATCAGTCCTAAATATTAATTGGAAGGACTGATGCTGAAGCTGAAACTTCATAACTTTGGCCACCTGTTGCAAAGACGGAACTCATTTGAAAAGACCCAGATGCTGGGAAAGATTGAAGGCAGAAGAAGAAGCGATTGACAGAGGACGAGATGGTTGGATGACATCACCAATTCAATGGACATCAATTTGAGTAAACCCCAGGAGTTGGTGATGCCAGGGAGGCCTGGAGTGTTGCAGTCCATGGGGTTGCATGGAGTCGGACACAACTGAGCCACTGAACTGAACTGAACTGAATTGCTTAAAAGTAAAAGTGTATACAAATCCTCCCTCACTCAGTGAGTAAAGAATCCATCTGCTGTGCAAGAGACACACGAAACATGACTTCGATCTCTGGGTTGGGAATATCCCCTAGAGAAAATGGTAACTAACCCTCTCCAGAATTCTTGCGTTAGAAATCCCCTGAACAGAGGAGCCTGCAGGACTACAGTTCAGGGGGTGGCGAAGAGTCGGACAAAAATGAGTGACTCTGCATGAACATGAATGTGTGTTAAAAATTGGTTAAACCAAATTTTAGACGGTCACTATTGAGTTTAAAATACTATTTTTAAGCAAGTTGAACTCATGGGAAGCATTGCAAATGATGTTCTATTCATTTGCAATGATGTAATGGACAGAAGAAAATTCAAAATATGCCTTAGCTTTAGGAGCTTTTAATTCACCATATATCTTCAGACGGAGGAAATTGATTGTTTCTGTTCATATATACATTGATCATCATTGTGAAAAATTCTTCTTCATGAGTTTTCAACTTTAAGTATGAATAAAGAGTCTATTTAAGTATATGCACTTAAATCCTTACACAATGAAAGAATGATTAATGTCCTGCTAAACCATTTAGGGACAGGTGGGTTTTGTCATGGTTGAATGTCTTGCTCAGCATACCATATGAAAGAAATTAAAGCCTGCATTTTACAATTTTAGTTATCACATTGATTTTCCAGGCTGGCAGCTGGCAACATCCAGAGGAATCAGACACTCTCACATTCATTGTGTTAAACAAAAAAAGAAAAAAAAAAAAAGAGAGAGAGAGAAGTTCCACTTTCAGTAACCCAAATCTAATGAATCTTACATAAACATGATGTAGAGAAATTATGAGTTAATTTTAAGAATTGCCATACAGCCTTTTGAAAACTTCTCAAAAACTATAATGCAATTTGTTTCACAATTCACATTTAGAACGGCACCACTAGTCCTTGGCTGTCCCATGAGGTAGAGGAAACCCACAGTCATCATATGAGGAATCTATCACATTTAGAACATTTTCATAGTAGTTAAGACTTGAAGTTTGTCATTATGCATATTATTTTGGTCCCAGTAAGTCATTAAATAAAACTGAGGGGCTTATATTGCTTCTCTTTCACTTTCAACTCAAACAGTCTAACTGATATTACGTAGACCTGAGGATCAAGATTAAATACATTAAATGTGTGAAGGCTTTTACATGGTTTCCAGTACATACAAAGATCATTATTTATTTATTAGGTTAGTTTCACTGTTGAGAGATTAATTAGAATTTATCCCATACTAAAGCCCTCCTCTGAATTTTGAAATGTGTATAGATCAAAGATCTTTTTCATTCATTAAAAGCAATCATATTTTCATCTGAATTGTGAAGTCAGTTCCCAAGTTCACATGTTGATACATAGGTGCATTGCATATTGAACCCAGCAGTTTGTCTTTATATACTCACTAATTTACTATTAGTGAGTCTATATATACTCACTAATTTTCCCATTGGAGTTTATTGATAATTTTCATTGGCTGCATACAAGTAACATATTTAGAATAGGCATTAAATACTTTTTGTGTGTTTTTGACTGCTGTTTTCCATTATTCCAAAAGATATGCATTGTATTGGTTTTATAAACTAGTCAGATTTTCAATGTAGGTAACAGATAATGTGTAAATAAAAGAGACCCAGACAGAGTGCATTGCTGACAGGACTGTTTAATCTGACATAGTACCTGTATGTCCAGACTTGGAGATCTAATATTCTGAAATAAGATTTGTTCAACATTTTTTAAAGAATAACATATAATTATTTGATTCCACAAAGATTCATTTTTTAACTTTTAATTCAATGTGTTGTAATCCATTAATATTATTTTTTTTCATGTTTACATTGTCTCAAATTTGGCCAATGTAAGTTCCTTCCAGCTGGTGCCGGAGTTCTTCTGTCATGTTCCCATCTGGTATTTTCAGAATATTTAACAGACTAAATTTAAAGCAACATGGAGAAAAATATGATATTTTCCATCATGTTTAATACAGGAAAAAAAACACTTTCCATAGAAAGAAAAGCTTAAAAGTAATTGCCCTCGTTGCTATAGATTCTTAATATTGCTGCAACATTGTGACGAGAACAGTACTGATGATAAGTTAGAATAACACAATTTCAAGTTAAAGTTACTCTTATATTTTACTTTTCTATCAAAAAATGTTATTTCCAACAGAGAATACTGAAATACTCAAGAAATAATATTTCAATATAAACTATTTACTTTTCAAAATTTGAGTTGCTATTAATTTTTAATTGCCTCCTATACAAATAAATTTTTGCATTTTAGTTCTCCAATTAACTAAACTTGACCATAATACCTAATTATACATCATCAAATTAGATTATGCTATAAGAAAAAAATCATTGATATTTTGAAAGAATATTATTCTTAACAATATTTACCATGCCCACTTTATATGAACTAGGACTTTAACCTTTAGTCTGCTTGAAAACAAAATGAATAAAACAGCTCAATGAGGCTCCAGATATATATGTACATTTTTTTCTACAAAGTACATTTAGCACCATAAGTAATATCTGCTCATATTTGATTTTATTATTTTTCAAATGGCTATGAATTGTTTGGAAATGTGTTCCATCAATATCACCTAGGCTCACACATGCACCTGCACTTATCTGGTGGATATTACAGAGCTAGAGAGTCTAAGATGATCTTATTCATAAATATCTTAAACATAAAATGTGAAATATCAGTGGACCAATTTGTTACATCATCTAATTTACTGTCTCTACTTTCCAGGTCTCTCACTTTCCTGCAAAATTTGTTGCAATTTGGGCAGTTCTTAAACAGGATCTGAGTAATCCTCTATGGCATTTTATCTTCTGTTGGACTCAGTTCCATTACATTCTGTTTTACTGTGTTATGTTCTAGTCCAGTCTGTTCTTTATTTAAGAAATAATATTCTTATGTGAAATCCAGTAACTTGGGGTTCCTGCCTCACTAATAGGCAACAAGAATCTGTCTAACAAACTCGTTCTGACAAAATGTCATTCACTGGAAGGGAAAATGGCAACCCGCTCGGGTATTCTTGCCTAGAGAACCCCATGAACTTTGAAAAGGCAAAATTAATGACACCAGAAGAGAAGATGTCCTACAAGAAAGGTCTTAATGACCCAGATAATCATGATGCTGGAGTCAGTCACCTAGAGTCAGACATCCTGGAGTGTGAAGTCCCGTGGACCTTAGGAAGTATTGTGAAGTGAAGTGAAAGCTGCTCAGTTGTGTCTGACTCTGCCTCCCCATGGACTATATGATCCATGGAATTCTCCAGGCCAGAATACTGGAGTGGGTAGCCATTCCCTTCTCTAGGGGATCTTCCCAACCCAGGGATCAAACCCAGGTCTTCTGTACTGCAGGCGGATCCTTTACCAACTGAGCCACCAGGGAAGCTAGAAAGTATTACTATGAACAAATCTGGAGGTGACAGAATTTCAGCTGAGCTATTTCTAATCCTAAAAGTTGATGCTGTTAAAGTGCTGCACTCAATATGCCAGCAAATTTGGAAAACTCAACAGTGGCCACAGGACTGGAAAATGTCAGTTTTCATTCCAGTCTCTAAGAAAGGAAACGCCAAAGAGTGTTCAAACTACTGTACAGTTGCACTCATCTCACATGGTACGAAGGTGATGCTGAAAATCCTTCAGGCAAGTCTTCAGCAGTGTATGAACAGAGAACTTCCAGATGAGACTTAGGTCTCCTACATGGAGACAACATATGAAACCTTCAGGAATAATTTTGACTTTACGTGACTTTGGACAACTAAATGCTATGGAAGCCACAATGTGTGCTTGATTTTCTCATCCAAACATGGCTTAAGAAAATCAAGCATAAGGAAAGTAAAAATGGAGATATGTATATATATATATATATACACACTCACTTATATATATATATATATATATATGTATATATACATACACACCTATATAAAATTTCCCAAAGAAACTAATAATATAATATTTGAAACAAATAAATGAAAACTTCTAAGCAACCACGTAAAACCTTATGTTTCCTGAATAAAAACTATGCATTTGGGCTTATTAAAAATTTAGCATTATAAAATTTAAAGTTATTAATGAAAATAGACATTTTTAAAGTTAAAAATTTAAGTGTATATCTCGGTAAATACAGAATAACATAATTAATTTGGGGCATGATTCTCAAATATATTCAATATTCTTAATAAGACAAAGGTTTAAGTTGTGAATGTTATAAAAATATTATGTTTTCAATTTTATATAAGTAGAAATTTAGACAGACAAAGAAAAAAGGACATAATAACAATCTTACAAAAAAGGAAATGAGTGTAAATATACTAAGAATTGAGTTCGGACAGGATTTCCTAGTGGCTCAGCAGTAAAGAATCTGCCTGCCAATGCAGGAGACATGGATTTGAGCCCTGATTGGGAAAGAAACCCTGGAGAAGGAAATAGCAACCCACTCTAGTATTCTTGCCTGGTAAATCCCATGGACAGGGGAGCCTGATGGGCTACAGTCCATAGAGTAGCAAAAAGTAAGGGGCACAATTTAGCAACTAAGCAACAAGGAGTCCAAACAGGAGGAAAGAAAAGCAAGGTAACTGACTTATACAGTTGGCCAGTTTGAGCCCAGGAGCTAGATATTGAATACTTTAGAGAGTGGGGCATACAACATGTTATTTTCCAACACGGATACCAACAAACATTAAAAAATCCCACAAAGAAAAATCAATATACTTTCAGTTTATAGTACAAAAAAACTAGGACATAATGAGAAGAAATTTGACAGAAAGGTGTAGGTTACTATTCATTGGAATTTTAAGACAAGAAAGAAAAAAATAGAAAAAAATACTGTGTATTTTTGAGCTTCATAACAGATGTCCTTCCTTTTGTCATTTGCTCTAAGAACCTAGAACAGATATATTGTAGGAAATGAGCCTTAAGGGATAGTTAATACAAGGTGCAGCAGTAGAAAACATTTCTTCTCATATTAAACCCTCTCACTTCTGGTTGTTCTTGGTTTCTCCCATCTAAAGGGAAAGATCTGCAATGGGTCCAATGACTTAAGTTTAATTGAGCTGCTTCAGAATAAAAGAAGTCAAGTCTTTATGATACCCTTTTTTCTATGCTAATTTGACAACAATTTTAAATTATTATTGGCAGATTCATGTTGATGTATGGAAAAACCAATATAATATTGTAAAGTAATTAGCCTCCAATTAAAATAAATAAATTTATATTTAAAAATAAATAAGTAAATTATTACAAAGCAATATTATTCAAAGGAATTTGAGGCACACATAAAATGATTACTTAATCCTAATTAACCTATATTTTTTAATGATTCTGCTGTGGAATATTTGAGTCAATATTCATGAAGTATGACTGAATGGACTATCATTGGTCATTCATTTACTCAAGAAACATTTACGAAGTATCTCCATGAAACTTTCAGGAGACTGGATATTTGGAAATACAAGACTCCAAAAAACATATTAGTAAGGTGTTTTTTTTTTTTTAATGGTAAAGAAGAAAGAGAAAGAGGATGTAGTCAAATTTGGTGGGTCTCAGAAATAATCCAATAACACGTTCCAAGTGTTCTTATTCTGACACTGACCATCGAGATCTACACAAAAACTTTTGACTTTGGGAAGTCTCAGTAAAGAAGTTCCCAGTAGGGGGTTTTAAGCCCCTGTGATCATGTGAGTTGGTGAAGCTAGTTTTTCTAGGTCACTAGTTGAAAACCATAGTAAACATACTTTCCCAGGGTGTTTCAGACTTTAAGCAGCATGCATAAAGACCATCATTCTTATCTTCAGTTCAGTTCAGTTCAGTTACTCAGTCGTGTCCGACTCTTTGCGACCCCATGAACTGCAGCACGCCAGGCCTCCATGTCCATCACCAGCTGCTGAAGTCTACCCAAACCCATGTCCATCGAGTCAGTGATGCCATCCAACCATCTCATCCTCTGTTATCTCCTTCTCCTTCTTCCCTCAATCTTTCCCAGGATCAGGGTCTTTTCAAATGCGTCAGCTCTTCGTGTCAGGTGGCCAAAGTATTGGAGTTTCAGCCTCAGCATCAGTCCTTCCAATGAACACCCAGGACTGATCTCCTTTAGAATGGACTGGTTGGATCTCCTTGCAGTCCAAGGGACTCTCAAAAGTCTTCTCCAACACCACAGTTCAAAAGCATCAATTCTTCAGCGCTTAGCTTTCTTTATAGTCCAATTCTCACTTCCATATATGACCACTGGAAAAACCATACCCTTGACTAGACAGATTTTTGTTGACAAAGTAATGTCTCTGCTTTTGAATATGCTGTCTAGGTTGGTCATAACTTTCCTTCCAAGGAGTAAGTGTCTTTTAATTTCATGGCTGCAATCACCATCTGCAGTGAATTTGGAGCCCAGAAAAATAAAGTCAGCCATTGTTTCCACTGTTTCCCCATCTATTTCCCACGAAGTGATGGGATCAGATGCCATGATCTTTGTTTTCTGAATGTTGAGCTTTAAGCCAACTTTTTCACCCTCCTCTTTCACTTTCATCAAGAGGCTCTTTAGTTCTTCACTTTCTGCTATAAGGGTGGTGTCATCTGCATATCTGAGGTTATTGGTATTTCTCCCAGCAATCGTGATTCCAGCTTGTGCTTCTTCCAGCCCAGCATTCCTCATGATGTACTCTGCATATAAGTTAAATAAGCAGAGTGACAATATACAGTCTTGATGTACTCCATTTCCTATTTGGAACAATATCTTAGCCAAGAGTTAAAGCCATGTAGTCAGGAGATCCCAGAGATATTCCAGCTATAAATCAATGCTATCTTACACTCTTACAGTGTACAAGACACTGTTCTAAACCTAGAGGATACAGCAGGAAACAAAAGGGACTAAATTTCTATTTACCTGGAGAAGAAAAAATAAATAAGTTAAATAAATATTTGTTAAGCTACACAGTGGTGATGTTATGGAGAAAATGAAAACAGGACAAAAGATGTGTTGTCAGAGGTGATGTAATTGTTATTTTAAATCTAGTGGCCAGAATGACTTTATTTGCAAAAAGTGAGTAAGGACATGAAGGAAAAGGAGTGAGTCTTGTTTTTTGTCTGGGGGAAGAACATTCTAGGCTGAGGAAATAGCTTGTTTACAAACCTTGAAATGAGGCATAGTGTATTGTTCTAGAACTGATGAAGCCAGTGTAACTAGAAGACCTGTAGGAGGAATTGAAATGCCAGAGCTAACTGGAGGCAGATTTCATAGGACTTTCCTGTGTGTGTTTTGGCGGGGGGTGGGGAGGGAAGCATGGTTTATCATGTCAGACTCTTTGTGACCCCATGGACTGTAGCCCACCAGGATCCTCTGTCCATGGAATTTTCCAGGCAGGAATCCTGGAGCCCATTGCCATTTCCTACTCCAGGGAATCTTCCCCACTCAGGGATAGAACCAATATCATTTGTCTCCTGCATTGGCAAGAGGATTCTTTACCACTGCCCCACCTGGGAAGCTTTAGGCTCTTGTAAAGAGCTCGTTTTCCTCAATGAGATAGAAAGTTGCTGGAGGGTGTTAAGCAGAGGAATGTTAACTTGTTGGTTGCTGTGCTTACAAAAAAAATAAAGGAAGGTAACAACAGAAGCAGAAAAATACTTGTGGGAACTGCAAATTCAGATACAGGTTAAGGCTGACTTTGGCTATCTGTATATCTCAAAAACAATAAAGATAATCTTGCCTCAGAGTACCTCCAGGGAAGTTTCAAACTTCAAATAGCACATTATAAATCACTAGCAGCCTATTTCATCCTTACCTTGGTCAAGGGTCAATAGCAGACTTCCTTGTATCTCTAGAGATAATCCGAGAACCTTCCCATGAGATATAAGATAGTGCTTTCATACACAGCCCAATTTCCTGACAAATGGCAAGGCTTTTTAATTATAAATTGCAAATAGTATCATTTTTCTTTCTGCATTTTTTGTACCATTTACAAAACAGAAAAAGAAAAAAAATAGTACCAAATTACTAGCTATGCATATCATCCAATGAAATATTGTTTTAAAGAAATAATTCAGTTAATTAAATAGTCCAGCACAAATTGGTTTAAAACAATACACAATCTCAACAATTATTTTACCTCTTTTGACCATTACCCGTTTTCATTTTTTGTCTGCATTTTGCCTGCATTTTAATTGTCTTCTTTTAGTGCTCATACTAAAATTTTGCCTGCATAGTTTATAATTCTCTTATGAAGCATGAATGCATGCTGAGTCACTTCAGTTGTGTCTCACTCTTTGCAACCCTATTTACCATAACCTGCCAGGCTCTTCTATCCATGGGGTTCTCCAGGAAAGAACACTGGAGTGCATTGCCATGCCCTCCTCTAGAGGATCTTTCTGACCCAGGAATCAAACCCATGTCTCTTAGGTCTCCTACATTGGCAGGCAGGTTCTTTACCACTGAGCCACCTGGGAACCCACCTTCAAAGCACAGAACAAATTTCTATTTTTCTTCTAACAAGATATAAACCATAAATTTCTCTATCCTTCTTTAAACCTCCCTGCTTACTCTATTTTTTTTTGTATTTTTATTATTTGTCCACATCTTTAAACTCTTGAATTTATCAACATACATTTTATTTACACTATTATTTATGCTTAATCCTTCCTTAAATTTTGAGATATATTCCACCATCTTATTTTACCTTTATTTTTTTATTGCACTCTCTTTTTTTTTAATAAATTTTCATGCTTAGGTTTATTTTTAGTTATTTCCAGAAATTGTGTGGGTAGTAAAACCTCCTGCCTTGGTATATCACACAGAATGTCATTATTCCATCTTTGCTACTAAAGAAATATTTGGAACATTCTCATGCTTATGGCTCAGTGGATTCTTCCTTTACTCAAAGATCTTGTTAGTTCTTCTTCAATTAAAGGACATAAGACCTTAGTAGCTGGCTATCTCCCTATGATTATTATAGTCTCAGTCTCTTAGGCATGTATCCTGTTTGGCTAACTTTGTGGTTAAACCAACTTATGTGTGCTCAGTAACTCAGTCGTGTCTGACTCTGCAACTCATGGACTGCAGCCCACCAGGCTCCTCTATCCATGGGATTCTCCAGGCAAGAATACTGGAGTGGGTTGCCATTTTCTTCTTCAGGTGATCTTTCCAACCCAGAGGTCATGTCTCCTGCACTGGCAGGCAGAAGATTCCTTACCACCAGGGAAGCCCGAAATAGACGTATACAAGTTAAATTTTTTCAGTTCTTAATCTCATTATTTTAGTTAATGTAGTCTCAATTTTGTGTCCACAGGAATAGTAAATTCAATTGGTTTTATAACTGCTTTTATATAACATCACTTCTTATGTCAAAATATATGAATATCACCTCACAATGAGAATTTATTTGATTGGATTATGTGCACACATCCACACACATTGTTTCCACATATTTATTAAATCTTCAAATTTCTACAGATTTTTTTAACAGTACACATTTGTTAATGTATTACACATATGTTAATGCTTATTTTCTTATTCATAGTAGTTTTATGTTCTTATAATACTTGTGAATCTTATTACTTTGGGGGACTATGCACAATGTTCTGTGAGCTTTTAGGTTTGTTTAACACTTAAAAAATTAAGTTTCAGTGTCTTCAGGTTCATGTGACATTTATGATTACATGAGTGTATATACTCTCCAGCCTGAATTAATAGTACATCAATACTAAGCAAGAAAAACATCTAAAAGAAAGAAATAGTAGTATGCTATAAGTGTGCAAAATGTCGGACGAATTTCTTAGAAATAGAAAGAGAAAAAGAATGGAAACTGATTGATGAACAATTAAGCATAAAAGCTCTAAACCTAACAAGTTTAGGAGATGACTCCAGAAATTAGCAGAACACTCCTTAAAGAAGCTGTGAGAACTCTGAGCTTCACAATGGTGAGAGTCACGGGGTGCTTTTTAGAACCATGAGGGATAGCTAGAGTGGCCAGCCCATCCTTTTTTCTCATGAATTTAAAGCCATTTTCTGTAAAAATTCACTCGGGGATAGAAATGAGAATAAAAAAGAAAACAGTGACATATAATTGGTCCCTAGATCTAATGCCAGCTCCCACCCCAAACATACTTAAAATGAATCTTTGTCCTGTTGACTCAGAGATCCTTGTATTTATTCTTCCAATTATTTATTAATACACCCACACCCACAGACATACATATATATATATATTTATATATAGTGAGAGAGAGTGCGAGCATGCACTCTACTATGTTCCAGCTATTCTTTCAAGATCTTGTATGTGTCATCAAGCAAAACAACAATCTTTACATTCATTGACCTTACATTTAGCAGGGAACAGCCACAGTGAACAAAAAGAAAAACCAGCAAATGGAAAGGATAGAAGAAAAAAGCAGTGTTTCAAAAGTGATTTTGGTATGAAAGACGTGATAATTGGATGCAGTATTAAATAAGGTAGTCAGGTTAGGAATTATGGATGATTTGAAATGTAGCAAAAAAATAATGATGATAGAGAGAGCCACACAGATGTGATGATTATACCACAGTGTGAATGTATTTAATGCCACTGAATTATATACTTACAAATAGTTAAAATGAGATTATGTTAGCTATATTTTACAATAGTTTAAAAATGAACTATCAATCCACAGGAAAGGTCATAGGTAAACCTTACTGCATATTGCTGAATTACAAAAAAGAGTGTGAAAAGGTTGCATACTCCATGATCCCAGTAACATGGCATTCTGGAAAAGACAAAGTACAAAGATGGCAAAAAGATCAGTGGTTAGTAGGGGTTTGAGGGAGGGAAGGAGAGAAGATTCAATAGGTGAACTTAGGGGATTTATTTTTTAAGAGTAGTGGAACTGTTCTATATGCTTTAATTCCTTGTATGTAACACTGCATTTTTCCGAAACATTTTACAGTACAAAGAGTGAAATTTAATATATAATTGTAAAAAGTCATTTGAGAGTTTGCAAAAATTCCAGGATAAAGCAGAGTGTGACTTAAAAAAAAAAAAATTACAAACATATAAAACGACCTCAGTGATGTGGGTGAGGAAAAAGTTGCTGACCTGAGTAACTTTGCAAATAAGGGGACATTAAAAGACCAGCGAAACTGTATATAAGTAATAATGTTATATCATAAGGAGTATAGGTTAAAAATGCTGATGTTGCTATAATGTATACTAGAACTGAACAATTATGGGAATGGATAGTGGGCAGTGTGGGAGCCAAGTTTTTAACAGCTTGAGTGGGAGTTTACAGATAAGAAAAGAGAGAAGAAAAGAGCAGTGTGAACTCCTGTCTACCTTAATATAGATACAGATAACTACATACAGAAATATTGCATATGTGCATGGTAAGGTTAATATACATGCATATATTACCTTTCTCTATCTGCCAAGAAGGCCTGGAACAAAAACATCCCAGGAGCAGGAGCAAACTTAAACTTAGTTCTTGATGTGTAATATCATTCTGCTGTAAAAAGAAGCAGGATTCCATGGACAAATGAAAGATTCTAACAATGGGACAGGAAATATACAAGGTAAGTCTAGAACATTGTTTAGGATCAGAGTAACAAATTGCTCTGAAACAACCAAACAATCTCAAAGGAACAGAACAAACTGAACAAACACGGAAAAGTCAAATTGTTCAATTTGAGTAACAAAAATAAATGAAATGCTTGTTGTTGTTCAGTCTCTCAGTTGTGTCTTTGTAACCTCATGGAGTGCAGCACACCAGTGCTCCCTGTCCTTCACCATCTCCCAGAGCTTGCTGAACTCATGTCCATCGAGTCAGTTATGCCATCCAACCGTCTCATCCTCTGTCATCCCCTTCTCTTCCTGCCCTTAATCTTTCCCAGCATCAGGATCTTTTCCAATGAATTAGTTCTTCCATCAGGAGGCCAAAGTATTGGAGCTTCAGCTACAACATCAGTCCTTCCAATGAATATTCACTGTTGATTTCCTTTAGGATTGACTTGTTTGATCTTCTTGCAGTCCAAGGGACTCTCAAGAATCTTCTCCAATGAAATGGTATTGATTTATAAACAAAGGAATAAAATAAATATCCATAAGTCTATAATCATATAACTAAATGATTTAATAAATATATGTATAAAAAGGACAATTAAGTCTCCCATGCAGAGCAGTTCCACCTAATTATTATACATACTGTACCCTGTGTCTGAAATTAATATAGGTACTTTTGTTTTTTGGTTCAACTTTTGTCTCCACTGTTTCTCTTTTATGGTTTTAAATGAGCATCTTGCAAGATTCTATTTTATCTTCAGTTTTAGCATATTGCACTCTTATCCTACTTTTTTAGGTTGCCTTCAAGTTTACAATATACATTTAAATTTAATCCAAGTCCAGTTTAAAATAACACTATTCTCATTCACAGGTAATACTAATACCCTATCATGATAAAGCAATCTTTCACTGTCATTCATTTCACTTACACACACACACACACACACACACACACACACACATATATGTATGATGTATACAATCAAATACATTGTTGTTATAATTTTGAACAAACATCTATTAAATCTGTTGATTTAAGGAAAATAAAAATTTTTATTTTAACAACAGTCCTTCTCTATGAGCTTCCTTGGTGGCTCAGTTGGTAAAGAATCCATCTGCAATGCAAGAAACATGGGTTCTATCCCTGCGTTGGGAAGATACAATGGAGGAGGAAATGGCAACCCACTCCAGTATTCTTGCCTGGAAAATCCCATGGACATAGGAGCCTGGCAGGCTACACTCCATGCGGTCACATACATGGACATAACTACCAACCAATCTTTCTCTGATGCTCCTCTCTTTTTAAATGTAGATCAAGGTTTCTAATGTATATCATTTTTTTTTCTTCTTGCTAAATAACACTGTTTCTTGCAAGCAATTCTACTCGCTGTTTATTTTCAATATTGGAATTGGAAAGTCTCAGATGATATGTGGATTTTCAAGGGGGAAGTTGGAAATAACATCATCCAAGTAGCAACTAGTTATACCATCTGATACCTAATAATTTTTGTACACACATTGATATTGTTTTATTTTGTTACAGTATAAAAGAAAAATATGTAATGTTTGTTTTTATACTTTCAGTTTAGTTCAGTCACTCAGTCATGTCTGACTCTTTGTGACCCCATGGACTGCAGCACCCCAGGCCTCCCAGTCTTATCACCAACTCTCAGAACTTGCTCAAACTCATGTCCATCGAGTCCGTGAGGCCATCCAAACATCTCATCCTCTATCGTCCCCTTCTCCTCCTGCCTTCAATCTTTCCCAGCATCAGGGTCTTTTCCAATGAATCAGTTCTCATCAGGTGGCCAATGTATTTTATACTATACCAAGTGGCAATTATGCCACATATCAGTGATAAGAATTATAATTATAATTAACACTCTTTCCAACAGTCAGATAATGCAAGTATTCAAGGAAAAATGAAGGCAAATCAAACTTTTAAACATTCATAGGTCTTTGTAGAAACAAAATTGAAAATGAAGTTATAAACAAAAGTTAAAACAATTTTAAGCACAAAGCAGAGTTCCTGTTAGAAGATTTTTTATTGTTTATAAAGAAGTAAACAGTACATACATTTAAAATAAATAATACATAATGTCAGTTTAAGTAAGTAAGTTCAAAATATTTGCTTTACCCAGAGAGACTTGAAGCATTTGAACATTTATGGTTTTGGTTCTGAGCCATAAGCATATAAGAATTCATTTAAATATATGAGATAATTAAATTAATACATTGAGAAGTACAGATATACCAAATCATCACCAAATACACTCATATAGCTCAGAGATAATAAGATAGTTTTGCATTTCTTGAGAAATGATTTTATATGACAGTGAAGCCAAAGTGTCTACATTGTTAGCAAAGGTAACAGGAGAATAAATTCAGGAGAATAAGCATGATACATCAAGGATGGTACTAGATAATCAAAATACACAGTCCATGAAAAAAGTTGTTTTTTTCCCCAAGTGAAGATAAATAAAATATATACACATAGTTAAAACATGATTCACAACTGCAGAAACTAAATAATTTGACCTGGATATTATCATTTATCTCTTACCTAGTTCAACATTTTAGTAAAGTGAGTGGAAAACCATTGGAAAAGTTTTCATCATGGAACTATTTCTCAAGTATTAACATGGGAATCAAAAGAAAATCATTTTTTTTCTTGATGCAAATGTGCTTTATTCTACCCAAATCAAAACTATTCCTTTTGCAATGTGATTAATATATAAAGTGTGGAGTAAATTATTGTCAAACTAATTTACAAAATGGCAATGAGAATAGTGTTTAATAGTTACAGATAATTTAACATTTGCCTCCTTTATTACCTGAGAAATGCTTGTTCTGTGCATGAGTAGCATTGGCCATATGTGTCTATAATTAATTACAAATTACCTACTCAATTGATGATAACTGGCACAGCTGGTTTTTTTTTTCCTTGAAACTGTTTAAGTATTGAAATATTCATTAATTTCTGTAGCCATTTGTATATTCATATTTATGTAGTGCACTAGTTCAGTTACACGTTGAAAATTTATTCCTTATTAATCATCATAAGCATTAATATTTAATCAATGAAATTTGAAATTTTACACAAAAATGCTACAATTGCTGTTATTTACTATGATAGTAGGAAAGTTTCACACCTACTGCACTTTCTATTCTGCTAGGGCTTGTAGACTTGTTCAGTACATTAATCAGAGAATGTAATGACAGCACAGCCAATCTTGAGATTCAGTATTTGCCTTAATATATTTCATGATTCTTTCTTCCCTTAAAAATATGACTGTGCAGGAGGTAAAGTTCTGTGAAGCATTTCGTTAGAAATAAACTACTCTAACTATGCTTAAGAGAGTTACTGAAAAATGTTTAACGAAAGGAGAGGGTCGGGGGAAGAGATTTTGATTGATAGATTAAGTAAGATTTAATAAGATCCAAGATGGAGAACAGGTACATGCAGAGGGATAACCCTTGAAACAACTAGGAAGAAATATTTTACAAATCAACATGATAAGCTTCTGGGAGAACCCCAAAAGAGACAAATAGCAAAATGTTCCCTCATCAATAGTATTTGACTTTCAAAGTAGAAGGCAAGTATTGACTGACAATAAGAAAATATATTTCATAAAAATTATATTTCATATCAAAATGCATTTTATATATTCCATGGAATGTACAACAGTGAATTCAAAATACCCATTACTTCAATATTTAAAGTGCTCTGTTTGTCTTAAACATTATATGTAATTTCATAATACAGGGAAAATTGTATTTTATACATTTCTATTGTAAATCAAAAATATAGAAAGTATATATTTTTTATGTATGTCTAAATATGTAAGGAATTAAAATAGTATTTACAATTGATTTACACATACACATATATATATATACATACATATGCATGCTTGCATATGTCAATCATGTCCCACTCTTTATGACCCTATGGACTACAGCCCACCAGACTCCCTCATCCAAGGGATTCTCCAGGCGAGAGTATTGGAGTGGGTTACTGTGCCCTCCTCCAGGGGATCTTTCTGACCCAGGAATCCAGCCCCCTTCTCTTATGTGTCCTGCACTGTCAGGTGACTTCTTGACCATTAGTACCACCTAGGAAGCCCATAAATGCATATATGCACACAAAAACATATGTGAATCAAGTAACTAATCAACACAGTGAGAACTAAGTATAATAGAATATATGCATGTATAATCCTGATGGCTCAGACAATAAACAATTTGCCTGCAATGCAGGAGACATGGTTTCAATCCCTGGCTTGGGACGATCCTCTGGAGAAGAGAATGGACATCCACTCCAGTATCCTTGCAGAACAGAGGAAGAAGGATATTTCATGGACAGAGGAGACTAGTGGGCTATAGTCCACTGGGTCACAAAAAGTCAGACACGACTGAGCAACTAACACTTTTACTTTCTTTTGTACTATAATGTCATATTATAGAAACTTTTCTTGATTAAAGAAACTATTAATCAAAAATATAAACTGATAACTAAATGTCCAAAATATAGAGACTTCTTTAGAAATCATTAGATCTGATTGAGTGGTTCTTATTATATGTACTTTGCATATAAAATATAGAAACTAAATTTTATGTATCATTTTCCATTGTTGTTGATTTGTCTTTATAATACTTGATTATGGCATGAATGTGTTCATCTCATATTGAAGAATTAGAAAGGAGTCACTTTTAAAATGAAAAGTCACATTGTACAGATAACACTGCATATAAAAATAAATTTGTGAGCATAAAATACCCAATATCCTGCTATAAACTTTAAATGTCTTCAAGACAATATCTGGGGTTTAGATTAAGTTTATTTCATAAATGTTCAACAATAATCCATTCAAACCTAATTATTTCATAAAATGGATGAAATCTCTTTAAGCAAATTTCCTTGGGTAAATGGGGAAATTTCAAAAGAAGAAATTGAGCTATTAAAGTGAAGCACAGAAATGTAGTTTCATGAATAGCCTCTCAAAAAAATTAGAAATAGCAATTCATAGAATATGCCATTGTTTAAATAAAACTCAGTGCTTATATACTTTCATTCTTAGAAGTAACATATTTAGAACAAAATAAATATTAGGACAGTGATTATTTAAAATGATTTATAGGCATCTTTATATTGGTACTGCACATTCTTATCTTAATTTCATCACCTTATATTATATTTTAGTTTCTAATTAGTCAGATGAGAAACAGATGCTCAGTGATATTAGTTGGCTGATTAGTAAACAGCAGATATCAAAGGAAGAACAAAAGTCAAGCCAAAAACTTTCATTTTATTTCCTTTAAACTTTTTCTTGCATTGGAGATTTATGGCTCAAAGTTTTTTTTTTTTTCAAATGATAAATTCATGACAGAAAAGGTTCTATAATTATTTTAATAAAGACTTTAAAATCTGTTTATGTAAAGAACTAGACATCACAGTTATCTGGCAAGAGAATAAAATGAGTAGCAAAAGAAATAGAGAACTGGTAAGTAACAGACATGGTTAAAGACAGTAAGGGAAGAAAATAGTTCAAGAAGAACACAGAATGATAAATGTCATACAGTATATAATGATGAAATATATGAATATGTGGAAATCAGTAATACAAAGATTATTATCAATTTTGCAAGAGCAGTTCAAATTGTAAAAATGGTAGCCAGAATGCTGTCGCTTGAAAATCAAATAATGATAAATTAAGCTAAATCTATCCACATGTCTACAAGTTCCCTAAGGTACCAGGTGAAAGGTAAGATACAGGGAGAGAGGTGTGGAAAGAGAGTGATTAATACCATGGCCTGTGGAACCTAACCTTGCTTCTGCTCAAGGGGCAGAAAGACAAATTAAGAGTAAGACAAAAGATACCATCAGTTTAGTTCAGTTACTCAGTCATGTCCGACTCTTTGTGACCCCAAGGACTGCAGCACTCCAGGTTTCCCTGCCCATCACCAACTCCCAGAGCCTGCTCAAACTTACGTCCATCAAGTCAGTGATTCCATCCAACCATCTCATCCTCTGCCATCCCCTTCTCCTCCTGCTTTTGATCTTTCCCAGAATCAGAGTCTTTTCCAATAAGCCAGTTTTTTTGCATTGGGTGGCCAAAGTATTGGAGCTTTAGCTTCAGTATCAGTCCTTCCAATGAATATTCAGGACTGAGTTCCTTTAGGATTGACTGCTTTGATCTGCTTGCTGTCCAAAGGACTCTCAAGAGTCTTTTCCAACATCACAGTTCAAAAGCATCAATTCTTAGGGGCTCAGATTTTTTGATGGTCCAACTCTCACATCCATACATAACTACTTTAGAAACCATAGCTTTGACTAAGTGAACCCTTGGTCAGTAGAGTAATGTCTCTACTTTTCAATATGCTGTCTAGATTAGTCATAACTTTCCTTCCAAGGAGTAAGCGTCTTTTAATTTCATGGCTGCAATCACCATCTGCAGTGATTTTGGAGCCCAAGAAAATAAAGTCTTTCACTGTTTCCATTGTTTTCCCATCTATTTGCCATGAAGTGATGGCACCAGATGACATGATCTTAGTTTTTGAATGTTAAGTCTTAAGCCAGCTTTTTCACTAACCTCTGTCATGTTCATCAAGAGGTTCTTTAGTTCCTTTTCACTTTCTGCCATAAGGTGTCATCTGCATATCTGAGGTTATTGATATTTCTCCCAGCAATCTTGATTCCAGCTTCTGCTTCATCCAGCCTAGCATTTCACATGATATACTCTGCATATAAGTTAAATAAGCAGGGTGACAATTACAACCTCGTTGTACTCCTTTCCCAATTTGGAACCAGTTCATTGTTCAATATCCAGTTTTAACTGTTGCTTCTTGACCTGCATACAGATTTCTCCGGAGGCAGGTAAGGTGGTCTGGTATTCCCATCTCTTGAAGAATTTTCTGCAGTTTGTTGTGATCCACACAGTAAAGGCTTTAGCATAGTCAATGAAGCAGAAGTAGATGTTCTTCTGGATTCTCTTGCCTTTTCCATGATCCAATGGATGTTGGCAATTTGTTCTCCTGTTCCTCTGCCTTTTCTAAATCCAGCTTGAACATGATGAAATTCCAGCTGATCTATTTCAAATCCTAATAGATGATGCTGTTAAATTGCTGCACTCAATATGCCAGCAAAATTTGAAAACTCAGCAGTAGCTACAGGACTGGAAATGATCATTTTTCATTCCAATCCCAAAGAAAGGCAAAGATACTGTAATCGAGGTATTTTGTTGTTCAGTTGTTCAGTTGTGTTCAACTCTTTGTGATCCTGGGCTGAAGCATGCCAGGCTTCTCTGTCCTTCACTGTCTCTTGTAGTTTGTTCAAACTCATGTCAATTGTGTAAATCATGCCATCCAAGGTATATAGCATTTTGATACAATTAAGAGATAAAGCAGGGAAAAGAAATATGAGGGAAGAGAATTTTTAAGACTGTGAGAAAATATTAAAAATAGATGAAGTACTATGGTTCTAAGTAATGATAATAAATTTGAGTCTTTTTTTTTTCTTAAATGAAGTATGAGCAGAGTACTGAGATATAAAAGTAAACATATTGAAAATGACCTTGTTAAGGATATTTGAGTGGTTATCAGTATCATAAAGCTATTTTTATAAACTTAGGGCCCGCATATGGTAAACACAAGATGTAAAGTAGAATACAAAGGTAAATCATATGGTAGAGTGTTCAAATAATAGAGATGTAATGCTGAGGTTATAAACTACTGGAAAACAGGATGCTATATTACATATGACAACTCTGAGAAGCAAGTATGTTATGTACATGTGGAGATATAATAGTCTTCAGTCCATGGAAACAGGTCAATTAACTTTATTCTGTTTCTGCTTCAGAGATGTGTTAGTTATTGTAAAATTAGTATGCTTCCTCTAACAGGGCAACAGAAACCTCATGTATAATTTTAGATCAGGAAAATATACCATTCAATTAAGGTGCTGAAATTACCTCTAGCATCTATAGCACAAAACATAAAAAGAATGAATGATGATATGAAGGAAAAATTTCATGGTAAAATAAAGCACATAAAAAAAGAGATTAAAATATGGAAAATATCTGGCAATAAAAAGTAGTTATATTGAGATGATGATGTGGAATTTTAGAAATGTGAGCCATGGTGCATTTGCCTGGTTTGATTTAATGACACTTCTCTTAATAAAACTACATGATATCCAGTCTTATATTTAATCCATTTTGAGTTTATTTTTGCATATGTTGTTAGAAAATGTTCTAATTTCTTTCTTCTACATGTAATTATCTAGTTTCCCAGCACCACTTATTGAATAGACTGTCTTTTCTCCAATGGATATTCTTGCCTCTTTTATCATAGATTAGATAACCATAAGTCTGTGGGTTTATCTCTATTTATTGATCTATATTTCTGTTTTTGTGCCAGTACAATACATTTTTGATTACTGTAGCTTTGTAGTGTAGTCTGAAGTAGGAAGCCTGATTCCTCCAGGTCTGTTCTTCTTTCTCGAGATCACTTTGGCAGTATGGGGTCTTCAGTATTTCCATGTGAATTAGAATTTTTTTGTTGTTGTTCGAATTCTGTGGAAAATGCCAATGGTAATTTGATAAGGACTGTATTGAATCTGTAGCTTTGCTAGAGTAGTATAGTTATTTTGACAATACAAATTTCTTCAATCCAGGAAAATTGTTTCTCTCTCCTTTGTGTCCACTTTGATTTCTTTCATCAGTATCTTATAGTTTTCTGAGTACAAGTCTTTTGCCTCTTTAGGTAGGTTTATTCCTAGGTATTGTATTATTTTTGATGCTTTGGAAAATGAGAGTGTTTTCTTAATTTATTTTTCTGATCTTTTATTGTTTGCAAAAACATAGGCAGAACATTCTTTGACATAAAATCCGACAATATCTTTAAAGTTCCATCTTCTGGTGAAATGGAAATAAAAACAAACATAAACAAAAGGGACCTAATTAAACAAAATATTTTGCACATTAAAAGAAACCATAAACAAAATGAAAAAAAAAAAAAACAACCTACAGGAGAAACCATTTGCAAGTGCTGCACCCGACAAAGGATCAATTTCCAAAATATAAAAACAGGCCATACAGTTCAATAGCAAAAGAAAAAGGCAGAAGATCTAACTTAGATATTGCTCCCAAAGAGACATACAGATGGCCAAAAGACACATGAAATGGAGCTCAACTTTGCTAATTATTAGAGATATGCAAATCAAACTACAATGAGATACCACCTCACACCACTCAGAATGGTAATTGTCAAAAAAGTCTAAATGCTGGAGAGGGTATAAAGAGAAAGGAAACCTCCTACACTATAGTTGGGAATTTAAACTTGTACAATCACTTTGGAGAATAGAATGGAACTTCCTTAAAAAAAACTAAAAATACTGAATGGTCCTGCAATCCCACTTCTGGGCATATATCACGAAAAACACAACTTGAAAAGATACATGCACCAGAGAAGCTCTATACAGTCAGCAAAAACAAGACCAGGAGCTGACTGTGGCTCAGACCATGAATTCCTTATTGCCAAATTCAGACTTAAATTGAAGAAAGTAGGGAAAACCACTAGACCATTCAGGTATGACCTAAATCAAATCCCTTATGATTATACAGTGGAAGTGAGAAATAGATTTAAGGCCTAGATCTGATACATAGAGTGCCTGATGAACTATGGAATGAAGTTCGTGATATTGTACAGGAGACAGGGATCAACACCATTCCCATTGAAAAGAAATGCAAAAAAGCAAAATGGCCCTCTGGGGAGACCTTTCAAATAGCTGTGAAAAGAAGAGAAGCCAAAGCAAAGGAGAAAAGGAAAGATATAAACATCTGAATGCAGAGTTCCAAAGAATAGCAAGAAGAGATAAGAAAGACTTCTTCAGTGATCAATACAAAAAAATAGAGGAAAACAACAGAATGGGAAAGACTATGGATCTCTTCAAGAAATTCAGAGATAACAAAGGAACATTTCATGCAAAGATGAGCTCGATAAAGAACAGAAATGGTATGGACCTAACAGAAGCAGAAGATATTAAGAAGAGATGGCAAGAATACACAGAAGAACTGTACAAAAAAGATCTTCATGACCCAGATAACCACGATGCTGTGATCACTGAACTAGAGCCAGACATCCTGGAATGTGAAGTTAAGTGGGGCTTAGAAAGCATCACTACGAACAAAGCTAGTGGAGGTGATGGAATTCCAGTTGAGCTATTCCAAATCCTGAAAGATGATGCTGTGAAAGTGCTGCACTAAATATGTCAACACATTTGGAAAAGTCAGCATGGCCACAGGACTGGAAAAGGTCAGTTTTCATTCCAATCCCAAAGAAAGGCAATGCCAAAGAATGCTCAAACTACCGCACAACTGCACTCATCTCACACGCTAGTAAAGTAATGCTCAAAATTCTCCAAGCCAGGCTTCAGCAATATGTGAATCGTGAAATTCCTGATGTTCAAGCTGGTTTTAGAAAAGGCAGAGGAACCAGAGATCAAACTGCCAACATGCGCTTGATCATCGAAAAAGCAAGAGAGTTCCAGAAAAACATCTACTTCTGCTTTATTGACTATGCCAAAGCCTTTGACTGTGTGGATCACAATAAACTGTGGAAAATTCTTCAAGAGATGGGACTACCAGACCACCTGATCTGCCTCTTGAGAAATTTGTATGCAGGTCAGGAAGCAACAGTTAGAACTGGACATGGAACAACAGACTGGTTCCAAATAGGAAAAGGAGTTCATCAAGGCTGTATGTTGTCACCCTGTTTATTTATTTAACTTATATGCAGAGTACATCACGAGAAATGCTGGACTGGAAGAAACACAAGCTGGAATCAAGATTGCCGGGAGAAATATCAATAACCTCAGATATGCAGATGACACCACCCTTATGGCAGAAAGTGAAGAGGAACTATAAAGCCTCTTGATGAAAGTGAAAGTGGAGAGTGAAAAAGTTGGCTTAAAGCTCAACATTCAGAAAACAAAGATCATGGCATCCGGTCCCACCACTTCATGGGAAATAGATGGGGAAACAGTGGAAACAGTGTCAGACTTTATTTTTCTGGGCTCCAAAATCACTGCTGATGGTGACTGCAGCCATGAAATTAAAAGACGCTTACTCCTTGGAAGAAAACTTATGACCAACCTAGCTAGCATATTCAAAAGCAGAGACATTACTTTGCCAACAAAGGTTTGTCTAGTCAAGGCTATGGTTTTTCCTGTGGTCATGTATGGATGTGAGAGTTGGACTGTGAAGAAGGCTGAGCGCCAAAGAATTGATGTTTTTGAACTGTGGTGTTGGAGAAGACTCTTGAGAGTCCCTCGGACTGCAAGGAGATCCAACCAGTCCATTCTGAAGGAGATCAGCCCTGAGATTTCTTTGGAAGGAATGATGCTAAGGCTGAAATTCCAGTACTTTGGCCACCTCATGCGAAGAGTGGATTCATTGCAAAAGACCCTGATGCTGGGAGGGATTGGGGGCAAGAGGAGAAGGGGACGACAGAGGATGAGATGGCTGGATTGCATCACTGACTCAATGGACGTGAGTCTCAGTGAACTCCGGGAGTCAGTGATGGACAGGGAGGCCTGGCGTGCTCTGATTCATGGGGTCGCAAAGAGTCGGACATGACTGAGTGACTGATTTGATCTGATCTGATCTGAATGTTCAATGCAGCACTATTTATAATAGCCAAGAAATGGAAGCAACCTAAATATCCATAGACAGAAAAATGGTTAAAAATGTTGTAGTATATACAATGCAATATTGCTCAGCCATAAAAAATGATGAAATAATGTCATTTGCAGCATGATGGACAAACCTAGGGATTTTCATGCTGGGTGAAATAAGACAGACAAAGAAAGGCAAATATCGTATGATGCTGCTTCTATGTAAAATATAAAAGGTGATGCAAATGAGCTTAGACATAAAAAGAAATAGATCCACAGATATAGAAAACAAGCATATGGTTCTCAAAGGGGAAGGGGGAAGATAAATCTGAAGTTTGATATTAACAGAAACACTCTACTATACATAAAATAGATAACCAACAAGGACTTATTTAATAGCACAGAAACTATACTCAATATTGTGTAATAAATTATAATGGAAAATAGTCTGAAAAAATAAATGTGTATTTATAACTGAATCACTTTGCTGAACATCTAAAACTAACATGGTAAATCAGCTATACTTGAATAAAAAAAAGAAAAAATAGATAAATTGAGTGGAGTACTAATTGGTTGCACATCTAAGAAGCTTAGAGGAGGTTAAGAGGTTTCAGCATACATCCATATAACTATAAGGGAAACTGAATTCTTTGTCAAACCTCTACAGCCAATGTAAACTTCAATGATTGAGATGTTTAAATTTGTTTAAAGGAAAGCTGCTCATGATGGACATAATAGCAAATATGACAGAATGGACTCTGCATAAAAAAAGCATAGTTAACTCAAAGACTCAATGTTAGAAACTGCCAAAAGTTAAATACAAAAAAAGAAGAATCTAAAGAAAGCAGGAGGAGACAGAGTCATAATTGAGCTATGAGACAGATTCAAGTGAATTGATGTGTGTTATTTGAGATAATGAAGGAGAAGAGAGAAATGAAAGAACAGAAAAAATAGATTTGAAGGAAAAACATGGCTGAATATTGTCCACATATAATAAACACTATAAATTTATTACTTCAAGGATCTCATTGAATTTCAAGCACAAAAGATATAAAGAAACTGTTCTCACCTTTTTAAGAAACATGATGAAATCTTGCATGGTCCCACTCTGTTCTGACCAGAACAGGATTCATCCCCTTGTCTAGTGTATCCTGCTATTAGTCACTTAGTAGCCAACTTTATGGGCTATAAGATCAGCTGTCTTGGTACTGCAGCACTGTGTTCACATAACCTTTATTTTACTTGTTTTCAGATGTTCAGTCATGTCCAACTCTTTGCAACCACATGGATTGCAACACACCAGGCTCCCCTCTCCTTCACTATCTCCTGGAATTTGCACAAACTCATGTCCATTGAGTCAGTGATCTCATCAAACCTTCTCATCCTCTGTCACCCTCTTCTCTTCCTGCCCTCAATCTTTCCCAGCATCAGGGTCTTTTCTAATTAGTTGTCTCTTTGCATCAGGTGGCCAAATATTGGAGTTTCAACTTCAGAATCAGTCTTGCCAAATAATATTCAGGACTGATTTCCTTTAGGATTGACTGGTTAGATCTTGCTGTCCAAGGGACTCTCAACAGTCTTTTCCAACATCAACAGTTAAAAAACATCAGTTCTTTAGCACTCAGCCTTCTTTATGATCCAACTCTCACATCCATATACGACTACTAGAAAAACCACAGCTTTGACTATGGGGACCTTTGTTGGCAAAGTGATATCTCTGCTTTTTAATACACCGTATAGATTTGTCATAGCCTTTCTTCTAAAGCAGCAAGTGTCTTTTAATTTTATGGCTGAAGTCACTGTCCACAGTGATTTTGGAGCTAAAGAAAATACTCTGTCACTGTTTCTATTGTTTCCCCGTCTATTTGCCATGAAGTGATGGGACCAGATGTGATGATCTTCATTTTTTTATTGTTGAGTTCTAAGCCAGCTTTTCCACTCTCCTCTTTCACCTTCATCATGGGGCTGTTCAGTTCCTCTTTGCTTTCTGCCATTTAGGTGTGGTTGTCTGCATATCTGAGCTTACTGATATTTCTCCCAGCAACTTGATTCCAGCTTGAGTTTCATCCAGCCTGGCTGTACATCACACGATATATTCTGCATATAAGTTAAAAAATCAGGGTGACAATATATAACCTTGATGTACTCCTTTCCCAGTTTTGAACCAGTCCATCATTACAACAGTCTAAATTGTTTAAACAGTGTAAATTATCTAAATTGTCTAAACAGTCTAAATTTTTCTTAACGTTTACAGGTTTCTCTGGAGGCAGGTAAGGTGTTCTGGTATTCCCATCTCTTCAAGAATTTTCCATGGTTTGTTGTGATCCATACAGTCAAAACTTTAGCATAGTCAATGAAGCAGAAGTAGATGTTTTTCTGGAATTCCCTTGCTTTTTCTATGATCCAACAGATGTTGGAGTTTGATCTCTAGTTCCTCTGCCTTTTCTGAATCCAGCTTGTACACCTGGAAGTTCTCAGTTCATGTACTGTTGAAACCTAGATTGAAGGATTTTGAGCCTTACCTTGCTAGCATGTGAAATGAGCACAGTTGTGCAGTAGTTTGCACATTTCTTTGGCAATGCCTTCCTTTGAAATTGGAATGACGACTGACCGGAGTAATGATGCTGGCTAGTGCTTAGTTAAGCAGTAAAACTATTAAATGTGTACAGTAAGATCATTTGAAAGAGAGAGGCTACATTCACGTGAATATTACATTATATTGCTATCATTGTTGTATATTATTATTAGTTATTATATTATGGCTAATCTCTCACTAGGTCTAATTTATAAGTTAAACTTTATCATAATGTGTATGCAAGGAAAAAGCATAGTGTAAGTAGGGTTCGGTACTATCCCTGGTTTTAGGCATGCAATTGGAACATATTTCCTGTGAGTAAGGGGAAAATATTGTATGTAAATAATTAACAATTATGAAAAGCAAAAAGTTAAGTGAATTATGTGAGTGGCTCTATGTGTGCTGTGAGGCTCAAATGAGGGAGTAATGATCATTTAGCACAGTCTTTTCTGTTACCTTTTGCATTTTTCTTAAATATTCTTCTTATTTTTACTTTAAATTAATATTAAAGGTATTTTACTACAGTTGTTGAACTTGAAGAAAAAAATATATATACAAGTTACCCCCCCACTGCTTAAATGGTTTTAAGCAATTTTCCTTTTTCTTAAACAGAGATACCAAAAGCATTTTAGACATTACATAAAATTGACATGTTTTAAAAAAAAAATAGTGCTTTTATTTCGACTAGCAGCTGTCAAATAAATACTTCAAATTCAGCCATAAATGGATTCACAGTGTAGTAATATGTGTTGAAATGACATTATGAGTTTGCAATATATTTGAATTCAAAAGTTTCTGTTTTAAGTGTTGATTTTTATAAAGAGAAACAAGACAAACTGAATCAAATTTTTGTATTTTTTATATAAGATAAATAACTTTCTAAATGATAAAAACATTTTAAAAGGTGAATCAAACATGCTATTAAGTATAAAATATTTTGGAGGCTTGAGGAACATTTATGCTATGAAACATTCATTTTCCTTTATCCATCCTTCAAAAGTCCAGGCCTCATTTTCCTTTAATTCAACAGTTAACTGTTGTTGTTGTTGAATTAGTAAGTCATGTCCGACTCTGTGACCCGATGGACTGTAGCTTGCCAGGCTCCTTTGTGTTCTCCAGGCAAGAATACTAGAGTAGGTAGGCTGACTCAGGGATTGAACCCAGGTCTCCTGCATTGCATATTGATTATACTAAAGCCTCTGAGGAATGAATAACAGGAAATAAAACTCTCTCTTTACCTGGAAATCAATGGGGGGTGTGTGTGTGTGTGTGTGTCTGTGTGTGTTTCCCTCATAGCTCAGTTGGTAAAGAATCTGCCTGCAATGAGGGAGACCTGGATTTAATCCCTGGGTTGGGAGGATCCCCTGGAGAAGGGAAAGGCTACCCACTTCAGTATTCTGGCCTGGAGAATTCCAAGGACTATACAGTCCATGGAGTCACAAATAAGTGACTTTCACTTTCATTATATATATATATATAGAGAGAGAGAGAAAGAGAGTTGTCATTTTTAAATTATTTATTTTATTGAAGTATACTTTATTTACAATGTTGTATTAGTTTCATATGTACAGCAAAGTGACTCAGTTATACATACATACATATCTGCATTTTCAGAGTCTTTTCCCTTAAAGGTTTTCCTTTAAAGATTTTATTGAATATAGTTCTCTGAGCTATACAGTAGGCCCTTGTTTGTTATCTATTTATCTGTACCTGCATGTAATCATTTAAATGAGAGAGTTTTATACCAGCTGAGCATTCATTCATCAAATATTTCATTACTGACATACACAAGTTATTAAATAAAAAGATAGAACTGACTGCATGCCCAGTAAATTTGCTTACTAAAGAAATGAGTCACACACACACACACACACACACACACACACACACACACACATATATATATATATATATATTATATATATATATATTAGGGATTTCATGGTGGCTCAGTGGTAAAGAATCCACCCACAAATGCAGGATATGCAAGTTCGATCCCTGAGATGGGAAGATTCCCTGGAGAAGGAAATGTCAACCCGCTCAAATATTCTTGCCTGAGAAATCCCATGGACAGAGGAGCCTGGCAGGCTATAGTCCATGGTGGTGTAAAAGAGTCAGACACAACTAAGTGACTAAACAAGAGTGAACAACATGTATATAATAATAATATGTCAGAATGTCAAGTTTCATAGAAATAATTCCAAGTGAAATCAAAGCTGAAACAAAGAAAAGTCAGCAATGTTTAATGTAACCTTCCTCCCCCAACTGAGCTTTGGTACAACTTATAGTACCACTTGATACCTAGGTAGTATCTTACCTTGGAGATTCTGAACCTCAAACACCCAGGGTAGCTGTTCCTGGATTCCTGACCCACAGATACTGTGAGATAATATACAGTTGTTTTAAGCCACAACTTCTAAGTTTGGTGATTTTAAGTTTGAATGATTTGTTATATTTCAATAGATAACCAATACAATAATTATATTTGTTGTTGTTCAGTTGCTAAGTCATGTCCAGCTCTTCATAACCCCGTGGACTGTAGCACGCCAGGCTCCTCTGTCCATGGGATTATACAAATAAGTTTAAAATTATGAGGTTAATAGGTTTATGGGTGATATTTTCTTCACTGAGATATTTTTATTTTTCCCTAAAATTAAGCTAATTATCTGAATAATAGAAATTACTTAAAAATGCAATTCTTTGCTATTATAATCAAATATATTTTTCAATATCATTGTAATTCCAATGAGATTTTTTTATGACATCTCTTTTGAAAGTCTGGTTGCAATAAACATGACATGGAAACAGTAGTTTACATGGTAAAATAGTGGTAAAATGTAATGGTAAATGGAAAATAATGGTAAAAAATAAATATGAAGCCTATTAAAATAACTGCTTTAGCTTTCTAAATAAAGACATATTAAGACCCTTCAGAGGAAATATAAATGACATGAATTCCAGTTATATATCTTATATATTTATATCATTAACTATATATTTGAAAGTCATTAAATGCTACTATATTACTGAAAAAATATTACTTATGAACTTAACTGAGAAAAAATAATCTTCCTTATCAGTAAACAAGAATGACTTTCCATTCTTTTTTTTTTATTTTATTTTTTAACTTTACAATATTGTATTGGTTTTGCCATGTATCGAAATGAATCCGCCACAGGTATACATGTGTTCCCCATCCTGAACCCTCCTCCCTCCTCCCTCCGCATACCATCCCTCTGGGTCGTCCCAGTGCACCAGCCCCAAGCATCCAGTATCATGCATCAGACCTGAACTGGCAACTCGTTTCATATATGATATTATACATATTTCAATGCCATTCTCCCAAATCATCCCACCCTCTCCCTCTCCCTCTCCCACAGAGTCCAAAAGACTGTTCCAGTATGATAACCTTACACTAGTAGAAAAGAATGACAATGTTAGATACATACATTAAAAAATAATGCTAAAACTACTTTCGTTAGCACCCTGTTGGCTAATACTTTATGTCTATTGTGTCTAATTTACAGATTTATCTTTCCTTCTGTAGTTTTATTTTTGTTTAATCATATGAGTAAAGTACACAGAAGAATTCACATTAAATGTTCTTTTATTGATATTATAAATGTAATCATAAAAGGCTCTTTTTAGGCCATTGGGATACCATATCCTTCAACATGACACCATTTTTATTAGATAGAAGCCACATCCTGAATAACTTTTTTTTTGTTCATGAAGAAATTTATGTTATCTATCTTGATTTCCATGTTTCAGTCACTTTTTCCATATATTAGAGTTTGCCTTTTTGGTTGTTCTTTGCTCAGCACCTGTAACCTATTTTATCTTTCTCAAAGGTTTTTGCCCTTTCACAGAACCTCTCTTCTATTGTCAATGACTAGTTATTCTCTTGCTGTCTCTGTTAAAGGACACATTTTATTTCAGTACAACCTTACACTTATTGCAGGCATTAGTAGTGATAATTACTTTGAGAGTATATCCATTATAGAATTAGAGCTTCAGATGCAAAATATCAATCCCATCCCATTGTTTTTCTCACCTCACAACAATATAAAACCTCTTCTAAATTTCAGGAGAAAATATTTGTTCTTTTAAATTGCATCTGTGATTTGAACTGATGCAAGTTTAATGAATTTCCATATTATAATGAATAGTGTAAATAAAATAAATAAATAAATAAATAATATAAATTTATATTCAGTATAAATTTGAAATATAGTATGCCTAATCACAGTCACCCTGAAATAAAATGACTGAACAGCATTCTCCATTACATGCGAGCTTTTAAAAATCAATTTGAAACAAGAGGAGAGGGAAAATATAAATGATTAATGAGGATCCTCCACATTACCATGTGGATAGATGAAGAGATTTCATAGATGGTTGTTATTACTATAAATATAAAAATGCAATTTTGGAGGTGTATATTCTACCACTTTAAGAGAAAGTGATACACTGTGAGATAGGCTGAGTTAACACGAAGATTAGATAATCATGAAAGACTTTGCTCCTGGAGATCACTGATAATATGGAGGTACTCTAGGATTTAAAAGAATAAAAATGGCAAGTCTATTTATATGCAGTGAGAGTAACTATGTGTGCGTGCACGGTAAGTCTTCAGTTGTGTCTGACTCTGTGACCCTATAAATGGTAGCCCACCAGGCTCCTCTGTCCATTGGATTTTCCAGGCAAGAATACTGGAATGGGTTGCCATGTCATTCTCTGAATAACTATAGGATCATTCTCAAACACATTTCAATGGAAAATGATTTGCGTTGTTTATTTGTCACAGACTGCTACTTAAGAAAAGGAAGAAAATAAATTTTCATGTCTAGGTATAAGCTGACAAGTCCCTTATAACCTTCACATTGAATAAAGCAGAAGCACAGCAGCACACCACTTAGATGATTCACCAAGGAGAGGCATTCTGTTTATTATTGTTATTTTTCTAAAACTGACCTAACTTATTCACTGCAGAGAAAGTCCCTAATCAATTCAAAATTCCCTTGTTGTAGAAGAGTACTTAGCAGCAGATATAGAAACAAAAGGAAAAAGTACTATAATTCTTACTTACAATACAGGAAATGAAATGCAACATTTTTTGTGTTGCATTTATTGTTGTGAAAAGTTACTCTTTCAATTTGATTGTGATAATCAGAGTATATGTCTACATATGGTAGAACTAATATATTCAGAAATCTTGACTTGGTGACATGATTATCTAATTAGTTCTCTCCTCCACACCCTCTGATATGGTTTTTATTTTTTTTTTTTTTTTTTTTTTTACAAAGTGGATGTACTGTTTTACATTCTCACTAGCAGTGTATGAGTGTTCCAATTTCTTCACATCCTTTCCAACACTTGTTATTATCTCTTTGTGATATGGTTTTTAAAAGATTAAATTTTGAATGAGTTTTAAGAATGTAAAGTGATATTTTATATTAAATATATTAGTTTGTGATATATATTATATAATAATTTAGTTGAGGCCATATTAGAAGAAATCAGCAACCTCCACTTTGGAACCACTTTTCTAAATGTAGCTGAACAGAGGAAAATTATGGGTTAAATTTTTGGTGACCCTTGGAAGAATTTGAGAGACTATTAATTAGATTTTCTTTTGACCTTTAAATAGATGAAATACATGAAATTTAGAACTCTGGGCTTCTGCACCTATAATGGATGAAAGCTTTTAGAGTAGCTGAAAAATCTGTGTAGCCAATATTATTAGTTAAGAAAAATGAACACAGATTTAACCAGTTGCTTTCAATATAATATATATTTATTAGAATTAAACATTAATTTAAACTTATTCATAAGTAGTAAGTGTTCATAACTGGATTTATTTTCCAAAATTAAAAACTAATTTCTGCTTTGGTTATTATTTGAAACTTTGAAATTTTACAACATAATGTACACCATAACCTGTAAAATTTTAAATTAAGAGCAGGGTTACTCAAAGAGGGCAAACAACATGTTTAAAAATGAGATGGGTTTAAAAGTAATTCATGTGAGCCAATAAATTCTCTATTTTTCATGAATTGTGTTTCAGCATTTTCTTTTTTTTTTTTTTTTACATTGGTAATTTTCTTTTTCTTTATTATTTTTTTTAAATTTTATTTTATTTTTAAACTTTACATAATTGTATTAGTTTTGCCAAATATCAAATTGAATCCATCACAGGTATATATGTGCTCCCCATCCTGAACCCTCCTCCCTCCTCCCTCCCCATACCATCCCTCTGGGTCGTCCCAGTGCACTAGCCCCAAGCATCCTTTAAAAGTGTACTAAACTATATTATGTGGCAAAGTTATGACCCATAGGATGCTTATGCTCAGACTTTAATTATTTAAAACACATACAAAGAGACCAAGTATCTAAATAATTTTCATATGTGTACCTATAAACTGTGAGTAATTCCTAAAGTGTTGTAATCATTACATTAATGAAGGGCACAGTAACCGTGATACATAAATACATAACTTATAATTGTCCATGATGCTAGAAGTAAATTTTATATATATATCAAAGTTAGCCACTCTAATAACCTGCATTTTGTAAAGTTGCATTTTGTAAAGACTATGTAACAACATCTCTGCAATGTATCACAGTGCTGTCCTGTGCTTGGTCATTCAGTAGTGTCTGACTATTTGCAACCCCACAGACAAAGAGCCCCACCAGGCTCCTCTGTCCATGGGGATTCTCCAGGCAAGAGTCCTGGAGTGGGTTGCCATGCCCTCCTCCATGGGATTTTCCCAACCCAGGGACAGTACCCAGGTCTCCAACATTGCAGGCAGATTCTTTACCATCTGAGCCACCAAGGAAGCCCAAGAATACTGAGGTGGGTAGCCTATCCCTTCCCCAGGGGAACTTCCCGTCTAAGGAATCAAACCAGTGTCTCCTGCATTGCAGGGGGCATACTCGGGAAGCCCAACACAATGTTACCTGTTTAGTATTCTAAAGGTGAAAGTTATGTTTGCAAAATAAGTAATAATAATACAAACCTATATTTATGATACCTGAAATATAGCTTGAATTTTAAAAATGAATTATGATAAAAATAGAAACATGTTCTGAGCGTACATATCCCCTTCATTAATTAAATATCAGTATGGAATATTTTTCTGTTTTATAAACTATAATAAATGCTTTCCTTTATTTACTTGCCACATCTTGTTCAGAGATACCCAAAACATAGCATTTAATCTTAGCAACATTCAGCTTCCCTCATGGCTCAGCTGGTAAAGAATCTGCCTGCAATATGGGAGATTTAGGTTCAATCCCCTGGGTTGGGAAGATTCCCCTGGAGAAGGGAAAGTCTACCCACTCCAATATTCTGGCTGGAGAAATTCATGGACTATATAGTCCATGGGGTCACAAAGAGTCAGACATAACTGAGTGACTTTCACTTTCAACATTCAGCTTAAGGTACTTGGAAACAATCTTTTTTTGATACAATAGTCATATTTTTATCTATTCTTTAGTCTTTATAGTTTACAGTAGTTTCCATTTCTAAAAGAGCAGTTTATTGTCTCATTAGTGTAAAAATAATAGCTATCTAATTGTTCCTCCTGTTTTTCACTTTTATCATCCTATAGTCATTTCTGAAATGTGACTACTTCAATGAGGTCCACACTCCCTGGGGAGGTATACAGAGGTTTGATGATCAGATTCTTCTTTTTCCTGCACACACCTGCTCACTATACTCTAGTTACAGTCACTCAACTTGTGTTCCTGGATCAGGGTTTGTTTGTATTAACCTGTATCTGCATGAAACATTCCAGAATCTTCACAAGTGTGGCTGTTTTTCTGCACTTGATCTCAACTCATATGTTCATAAGAGAGCCTTCTCCTGACGCCCATTGTAAAAAAGGTACCTCCACTCAGGCTCCCCATTATCTTCATTCACATTAGTGTAACTAACTTTTCCTCAAATTTTGACACTTTGTGAAATAATTGACTTATTGATTATTTCTTTACCTCCCACAGAATATAATAATAATGAACAAGTGACTTGTTCTCTGTGTGTCCCCAACAACAGTGACTGTCCCTGGCATATAGAATCCACTCAGTAAATATTTTTGACCCAATGAAGAAAAATGGATGTGCAAAAGATTAGACTTGGAATTCATTCTATGTACATGTTAGCTCTGTGAATAAGAAGCCTAGGAAAATAATTTAGTTTGCTTGAGTTCTGTTCACTCATTTCAGACAGAGAGTGGTTTTGAATTAAGTAAACTTGAAAATCCCTTTTATGAAATAATCAATTAATAAGCCATGTATATATATTCCTCTAAAATTTTAATACTAGACAGACAATGTTGAAAGGCTAATAATGCTTTTAGTCAAAGTAGAGACATATGCCATTCTTTTGTAGTAGGTAGTTGGGTGATATAAAATGAACATAAAATATTTTTATCAAAAGGGTAAATAATTATGTCATATCTAGGCAGATATGTAGGACTTCCCAGATGGTGCAGTGGTAAAAAATCCACCTGCCAATTTCATGGACAGAAGAGACTGGTAGGCTCCATGGGGTCACAGAGAGACAGGACTGAGTGTCTGAGCACACACACACACAAGGCAGATATGCACAGCTCACTCTGAAAAAAACTTTAATAAAAACATACTATTGAGTAATATTTCATACATAATTGTTTTAAGCAATAGCCATTAAATAATCTGTTGTGTCTCTCCACAGATGTGAGGTTTTAGCTTGAATGAACTTGCTAAACAGATCAATTAAAATCATCATTTAGTTACATTAACTCTACCCCCCTTTCACCCATCAATCAGTCAAATTTCCATTCATTTTTGGTTGAATTAGAAAATTTGATTCATGGTACATTTAAATGAATATTTCTACTCAAAAATGCAGTTTTATAGTGTAGTTGCAGCATGTTTTTTCCAAGGAGATATTTTTTATTCAATTCAGGTTTCACAAGTTAAATCGAGTGCTTCTTTCTTATGTTACCTTGTAGCTTTTAATTTATGATTTATGGGTGATCCATGAAAAGTAAAAAGCCACTCATTAAAATTAAGGATCATTACTTTCCAATGAATTTCATCAGGTGCATGATGTGTCAATGAGAAAGATTTCTGATTCTTGTCAATGCAAACTTGGAAAGCTGACCTATAAACAGGGTAAAAAGAAGGAACATCTCAAATAAAAGTACAAAATAACAATTCTTGTTTTATTTCTTTTCTTGTTTGTTTGTTTTATTTAGATTAATGAAAAATGACAAAAATAGCACACATAGGTAATCATTAAACCCAGCCTCCCAACACAGTTCATCATATTGAATAAATAGTTTGAAGTTGGCTTCTTTAATTTTTAACTAATTCTGTAATAAGAGATAGAAAAATGATTGACAAGCATTTATAGAAAAGTTGCCAGGAACAAGAAGAAATCATAAATTAATTAAAGATCTGTTTCCAAAAACCTTTATTTTCCTTATTTCTTTATCATTGTCCCCCAACCTTCTAGAGCAATAATTGCCTCATAAGGGCTTCCCCTTATTGCAATAAGGGCTTCCCAGGTGACTCAGTGGTAAAGAATATATCAGCAATGCAGGAGACATGGGTTTGATCTCTAAGTTGGGAAGATCCTCTAGAGTAGGAAATGGCAGCACACAGCACATATCACAATAAATATTTATCATTATGTTTCATAAGTATTTATTATGAGTGTCTTTCTGAAATATATATATATATATATATATATATAATGTTTTCCTGAATACAAACTCAATTTATATTCCAATTTCTCTCCTTTTCTTCCCACTCACTCTGATGTATTTTATATTTATCACCTCTATTTTCCTTAAATATTATAAGCATCTACCTTTTAAATAAATTAGCTCACTCTGAATATTATTCAAAACTTAATCATTCTATTTGTTAATGCATTTTTTGAGCTTTTCTTGTCAATAAAAGATATTCAGGATAATCTCCACATGTCAAGATCCTTATATAGTCATGTCTGTAAGGATCTTTTTCTTTATAAGATAACATTTACAGGTTCCAGTGTTTAGAACCTGATATCTTCAAGTGGCCATTAGTATACTTGCGGCATGTGTGTATGCTAAGTCGGTTCATTTGTGTCCCTTTTTGACCCAACAGACTGTAGCCCACCAGTCTCCTCTGTCCATGGGATTCTCCAGGCAAGAATACTGGAGTGGGTTGCCATCACTTTCTTCAAGGAATCTTCCCCACCCAGGGATCAAACCAGTGTCTCCTGCAGCTATGGGCTTTTCTTGGTTTTGATCATCTGTATGACTAGTAGATTATTTCAGAGAAGGTAATAGCACTCCACTCCAGTACTCTTGCCTGGAAAATCCCATAGACGGAGGAGCCTGGTGGGTTGCAGCCCATGGGGTCGCGAAGAGTCATACACGACTGCGCGACTTCACTTTCACTTTTCACTTTCCTGCATTGGAGAAGGAAATGGCAATCCAGTGTTCTCCAGTGTTCTTGCCTGGAGAATCCCAGGGTTGGGGGAGCCTGGCGGGCTGCCCTCTATGGGGTTGCACAGAGTCGGACACGACTGAAGCAACTTAGTAGTAGCAGCAGCATGACTAGTAGATTACTGATAAAATATCCTCAAATTGGGACTTTTCTATGTTTTACTCAAGATTAACTTTACATAGACAAGTCCCAGTTTGGAATATTTTATCAGTAATCTACTAATCAAAGTCTTTGTCTGGATCAAAATAAACTGTGGAAATTTATGAAAGAGATGGGCATACCAGACCATCTGACCTGCCTCTTGAAAAACCTATATGCAGGTCAGGAAGCAACAGTTAGAACTGGAACTGGAACAGACTGGTTCCAAATAGGAAAAGGATTATATTGTCACTCTGCTTATTTAACTTATATGCAGAGTACATCATGGGAAATGGTGGGCTGGATGAAGCACAAGCTGGAATCAAGATTGCCAGGAGAAATATCAATAACCTCAAATATGCAGATAACACCACCCTTATGGCAGAAAGTGAAGAACTAAAGAGCCTCTTGATGAAAGTGAAAGAGGAGAGTGAAAAAGTTGGCTCAAAGCTCAACATTCAGAAAATGAATATCATGGCATCTGGTCCCATTACTTCATGGGAAATAGATGGGGAAACAGTGGAAAAAGTGGCTGAATTTATTTTTCTGGGCTCCAAAATCACTGCAGATGGTGATTGCAGCAATGAAATTAAAATGCTTACTCCTTGGAAGGAAAGTTATGATCAACCCTGACAGCATATTAAAAAAAGCAGAGACATTACTTTTCCCACAAAGGTCCATCTAGTCAAGGCTCTGGTTTTTCAAGTGATCATGTATGGATGTGAGTGTTGGACTGTGAAGAAGGCTGAGCACCAAAGAATTGATGCTTTTGAACTGTGGTGATGGAGAAGACTCTTGAGAGTCCCTTGGACTGCAAGGAGATCCAACCAGTCCATTCTCAAGGAGATCAGCCCTGGGATTTCTTTGGAAGGAATGATGCTAAAGCTGAAACTTCAGTACTTTGGCCACCTCGTGCAAAGAGTTGACTCACTGGAAAAGTCTCTGATGCTGGGAGGGATTGGGGGCAAGAGGAGAAGGGGACGACAGAGGATGAGATGGCTGGATGGCATCACTGACTCTATGGACGTGAGTCTGAGTGAACTCCGGGAGATGGTGATGGACAGGGAGGCATGGCATGCTGCAATTCATGGGGTCGCAAAGAGTTGGACACGAGTGGGTCACTGAACTGAACTGAACCGAATCTACTAGTCATCCAGGTTATCAAAACCAAGATAGTCTGAGAAATTTTCAAACAGGAAGAGACTAAGAACACATGGCTATTAAATATAATGTGATGTGGTATCCTGGATAGAATTCTAGAGCAGCAACAAGAAAAAGAAGAAAAAGTTGAGGAAATGTGAACAGACTATATATTTTAGTTGTAATATTATTTCATTAATTATGGAAATTTACCATAATTATTTAAATGATTATAAGAGTTAATACTGTGTGTTGATTATACAGGAACTATCTATACTATATTTATAATAATTCAGTAAATCAAAAACTTCCAACAAGTTATATTAAAATAAAGTTTAAAAAAGGATCCTCATTAGCAAGTATCTTGGCCATTTCTTGTAAGATTGCTACTAAATAGATTGCTACTAAATAGAGTGAAAACACTATCATATTTTCGATTCCCTGATTCCCTCTTGCCTTTTGTCCACCGCAGCTGTGTCAGGTATGAAAGCAGGAACTATTATGACTATTATAGTCTTATTTCCCTTGTACTCAGATAGCCTTGTACATAGAGGTGAAACATAATTAATTGATAGAAAATAGCCAAGAGGACAAATTTTCTCAAATTGATTTACTGGCCAATGAAAAATGGAGTTATAAGTGCATTTCTCTTTTTCTGTCAATATAAGTTTACAATACACTACAATACAATACAATATGATCATTGTAATATAAGTTATAAATATGATATACACAGAATAAAATAAACACATTTAAATGTAAAACTCTTGGTTGCAAAATAGCAATGATGCCTTGCACATATATGTATATATATGTACATAAACTTGGAAATGGGTACTGTATTTATTTTTCTTAATATTATTATGAAGTCAACATTCTAACTAGAATTTTGTCAAGAGTTGTGAAAGACATTTTTCATACCTGCAAACTAGCAAGTTAACTTTCTACAATACCATGAAGGCTGCCAGAGGACATGGTTCTCCTAAGTCAGACACAAATAACTTTATTATGTGCTGTGGGAGCAGTAGATACAGTATCAGCATTCCTACTAGTTCTTTAAGTTCTGTTTCTCTGAGGGAGACATGAAAAGTATCAAAGGATACCTGTACAATATACTGAAGAGAATTTCAGGAGAGAAATCCCAAGTTTAGGGAAAATGACTATAATGAACTATGTATTTTTCAGGACACTCTGGAGAAACAGAACCAATAAGAAATATATATATATGTTTATCAGATCAAATCAGATCAGTCGCTCAGTCGTGTCCGACTCTTTGTGACCCCATGAATCGCAGCACGCCAGGCCTCCCTGTCCATCACCAACTCGCGGAGTTCAGTGAGACTCATGTCCATTGAGTCAGTGATGCCATCCACCCATCTCATCCTCTGTCATCCCCTTCTCCTCTTGCCCCCAATCCCTCCCAGCATCAGAGTCTTTTCCAGTGAGTCAACTCTTCACATGAGGTGGCCAAAATACTGGAGTTTCAGCTTCAGCATCATCCCTTCCAAAGAAATCCCAGGGCTGATCTCCTTCAGAATGGACTGGTTGGATCTCCTTGCAGACAAAGGGACTCATAAGAGTCTTCTCCAACAACACAGTTCAAAAGCATCAATTCTTCGGCGCTCAGCCTTCTTCACAGTCCACCTCTCACATCCATACATGACCACAGGAAAAACCATAGCCTTGACTAGCTGGACCTTTGTGGGCAAAGTAATGTCTCTGCTTTTGAATATGCTATCTAGGTTGGTCATAACTTTCCTTCCAAGGAGTAAGCGTCTTTTAATTTCATGGCTGCAGTCACCATCTGTAGTGATTTTGGAGCCCAGAAACATAAAGTCTGACACTGTTTCCACTGTTTCCCCATCTATTTCCCATGAAGTGATGGGACTGGATGCCATGATCTTGGTTTTCTGAATGTTGAGCTTTAAGCCAACTTTTTCACTCTTCACTTTCACTTTCATCAAGAGGCTTTATAGTTCCTCTTCACTTTCTGCCATAAGGGTGATGTCGTCTGCATATCTGAGGTTATTGATATTTCTCCTGTCAATGTTGATTCCAGCTTTATTTCTTCCAGTCCAGTGTTTCTCATGATGTACTCTACATATATGTTTATATATATATATATATATATATGTTTATATATATTAATATAATAAATATTTTATTTATAATAAAATAAATATGTGTATATTTATTTGTACACACACACACACACATATATATATATTTTTTCATTGGTTCTGAGAGAGAGATTTGTGGTTTATCATAAATAACTGTCTCACATGACTATGGAGGCAAGCTGTGGAACCAGGAGAGCCAGTGTTACAGTTCCACTCTGAAAGCTGGCTCAACACCCAAGAAAAGCCAAGGTTTCAGTTTAAGTCTAAAGCCAGGCAAATAAAAACAAGGCCTCAGTTTGAAGGCTTTCAAGCAGAAGGAATTTGTTCTTCCTTACAGAAAAAGCTGTATTTTTGTCCTAATCAGGCCTTCAACTTATTGAATGAAGAAGATAATAGACATTAAGGAGGGCAATGTGCTCAATGAAATGTTAATCTCACCCACAAACACCCTCACAGACATGTCAGAAGAGTTGTGACCAAATATCTAAGCACCCTGTGGCCCAGGCAAGTTGACACATAAACTAATCATCCTAGGCTGTTAGCCTGTCTGAATCTTCCTCCTAAAGAGGAATTATCTTTATTTGTTTGATAACAAACAAACAAACAAACAAAAAAAAACCTGCTACTTGCTCTGTTGGGAGAGAGTATATCTGTTTTTCAAGGTTGCTCACTATGATCACACCTTTGAAATGATCAGTCAGTACAGTTCAGTCGCTCAGTTTCCCACTCTTTGCGACCCCATGAATTGCAGCACGCCAGGACTCCCTGTCTATCATGAACTCCCGGAGTTCACTCAAACTCACGTCCATTGAGTTGGTGATGCCATCCAGTCATCTCATTCTCTGTCGTCCCCTTCTCCTCCTGCCCCCAATCCCTCCCAGCATCAGAGTCTTTTCCAATGAGTCAATTCTTCGCATGAGGTGGCCAAAGTACTGGAGTTTCAGCTTCAGCATAGGCCCTTCCAATGAACACCCAGGACTGGTCTCCTTTACAATGGACTGGTTGGATCTCCTTGCAGTCCAAGGGACTCTCAAGAGTCTTCTCCAACACTGCAGTTCAAAAGCATCAATTCTTTGGCATTCAGCTTTCTTCACAGTCCAACTCTCACATCCATACATGACCACTGGAAAAACCATAGCCTTGATGGAACTTTGTAAGAAAAACAATGTCTCTACTTTTTAATATGTTATCTAGGTTGGTCATAACTTTGCTTCCAAGGAGTAAGCATAATTTAATTTCATGGCTGCAATCACCATCTGCAGTGATTTTGGAGCCCAGAAAAATAAAGTATGACACTGTTTCCACTGTTTCCCCATCTATTCCCCATGAAGTAAAGGGACCAGATGCCCTGATCTTAGTTTTCTGAATGTTGAGCTTTGAGCAAACCTTTTCATTCTCCTATTTCACTTTCATCAAGAGGCTTTTTAGTTCTTCACTTTCTGCCATAAGAGTGGTGTCATCTGCATATCTGAGTTTATTGATATTTCTCCCAGCAATCTTGATTCCAGCTTGTGCTTCTTCCAGCCGAGCGTTTCTCATGATGTATTCTGCAAATATGTTAAATAAGCAGGGTGACAATATACAGCCTTGAAGTACTCCTTTTCCTGTTTGGAACCAGTCTGTTGTTCCATGTCCAGTTCTAACTGTTGCTTCCTGACCTGCATATAGGTTTCTCAAGAGGCACATCAGGTGGTCTGCTATTCCCATCTCTTTCAGAATTTTCCACAGTTTATTGTGATCCACACAGTCAAAGGCTTTGGCATAGTCAATAAAGCAGAAATAGATGTTTTTCTGGAACTGTCTTGTTTTTTCGATGATCCAGTGGATGTTGGCAATTTTGTCTCTGGTTCCTCTGCCTTTTCTAAAACCAGCTTGAATATCTGGAAGTTCACGGTTCATGTATTGCTGAAGACTGGCTTGGAGAATTTTGAGCATTACTTTACTAGCGTGTGAGATGAGTGCAATTCAGAGGTAGTATGAGCATTCTTTGGCATTTCCTTTCTTTGGGATTGGAATGAAAACTGACCTTTTCCAGTCCTGTTGCGGCTGCTGAGTTTTCCAAATTTGCTGGCATATTGAATCCAGCACTTTCACAGCATCATCTTTCAGGATTTGAAATAGCTCAGCTGGAATTCCATCACCTCCACTAGCTTTGTTCATAGTGATGCTTCCTAGGGCCCACTTGGCTTCACATTCCAGGATGTATGGCTCTAGGTGAGTGATCACACCATCATGATTATCTGGGTCATGAAGATCTTTTTTGCACAGTTTTTCTTTGTATTTTTGCCACCTTTTCTTAATATCTTCTGCTTCTGTTAGGTCCATACAATTTCTGTCCTTTATTGAGCCCATCTTTGCATGAAATGTTCCCTTGGTATCTCTAATTTTCTTGAAGAGATCTCTAGTCTTTCCCATTCTGTTGTTTTCCTCTATTTCTTTGCATTGATTGCTGAGGAAGGCTTTCTTATCTCTCCTCGCTATTCTTTGGAACTCTGCATTCAGATGCTTATATCTTTCCTTTTCTCCTTTTCTTTTTGCTTCTCTTCTTTTCATAGCTATTTGTAAGGCCTCCTCAGACAGCCATTTTTCTTTTTTCATTTCTTTTCCATGTGGATGGCCTTGATCCCTGTCTCCTGTACAGTGCCATGAACTACCGTCCATAGTTCATCAGCCACTCTATCTGTCAGATCTAGGCCCTTAAATCTATTTCTCACTTCCACTGTATAATCATAAGGGATTTGATTTAGGTCATACCTGAATGGTCCAGTGGTTTTCCCTACTTTCTTCAATTTAAGTCTGAATTTGGCAAAAAGGAGTTCTTGGTCTGAGCCACAATCAGCTCCCTGTCTTGTTTTTTGCTGACTGTATATAGCTTCTCCATCTTTGGCTGCAAAGAATATAATCAGTCTGATTTTGGTGTTGAGTATCTGGTGATGTCCATGTGTAGAGTCTTCTCTTGTGTTGATGGAAGAGGGTGTTTGCTATGACCAGTGCATTCTCTTGGCAAAACTCTATTAGCGTTTGCCATGCTTTATTCTGTACTCCAAGGCCAAATTTGCCTGTTACTCCAGGTGTATCTTGACTTCCTACTTTTGCATTCCAGTCCAGATGAAAAGGACATCTTTTTTGGATGTGAGTTCTAAAAGGTCTTGTAAGTCTTCATAGAACCATTCAACATCAGCTTCTTCAGCATTACTGGTTTGGGTATAGACTTGGATTACTGTGATATTGAATGGTTTGCCTTGGAAACGAACAGAGATCATTCTGTCATTTTTGAGATTGCATCCAAGTATTGCATTTCAGACTCTTTTTTGACCATGATGGCTACTCCATTTCTTCTAAGGGATTCCTGCCCACAATAGTAGATATAACGGTCATCTGAGTTAATTTCACCCATTCCAGTCCACTTTAGTTTGCTGATTCCTGGAATGTTAATGTTCACTCTTGGCATCTCCTGTTTGACCACTTCCAATTTGCCTTGATTCAGGGACCTAACATTCCAGGTATGCAATATAGCTTTTTATAGCATCAGACCTTACTTCTATTACCAGTCACATCCACAGCTGGGTATTGTTTTTGCTTTGGCTCCATCCCTTCATTCTTTCTGGAGTTATTTCTCCACTGATCTCCAGTAGCATATTGGGCACCTACCGACCTGGGGAGTTCCTCTTTCAGTATCCTATCATTTTGCCTTTTCATACTGTTCATGGGTTTCTCAAGGCAAGAATACTGAAATGATTTGCCATTCCCTTCTTCAGTGGGCCACATTCTGTCAGACCTCTCCATCATGACCCGCCCAACTTGGGTGGCCCCACACAGCATGGCTTAGTTTCATTTAATTAGACAAGGCTGTGGTCCATGTAATCAGATTGACTATCTGTGATTAAGGTTTCAGTGTGTCTGCCCTCTGATGCCCTCTTGAAACACCTACCATCTTCCCTTGGGTTTCTCTTACCTTATATGTGGGGTGTCTCTTCATGGCAGCTCCAGCAGAACGCGGCCACTGCTTCTTACCTTGGACGAGGGTTATCTCCTCACGGCCGCCCCTCCTGACCTTGAATGTGGAGTAGCTCTTCTTGGCCCTCCTGCGCCCGGGCCGCCACCACTCCTTTGAAATGATAGTTAACACCAAAACCAAAGCCAGGCACTGACTCTACTCACAAAGACATACAGAAATGCAAAAGACCATAGAGGATTATTTACCAACAAATTTGAGGGCCATTTGTCTCCATACCTAACTTGGATTATTTGTTTTAAAGCAGTCAATGGGCTGCTTTTAGAGTTTGACCTGATGAGCCTTGAAATAAACTTACAAACTTATATGGCTAGGAAAGATAGTATATGTAAAATAGTATCCAAATTACATGCCAAGTAATAACAAAAGTAGCAAAAGTTTAAAAACTTACCAGTAATTCTGTGTATAAATGACTATGGTGCCATGGCTATAGAGAAGTGATTTGCTAGGTCATTGCAGAACTTAATTTTAGAACCCAATTTTAAGTAAAATCTTTCCATAGTGTACTATAAAAATACTTCATCTTCTTTATTTGTATATGGCTTCAATAGCATATCCATTTAATGTTACATAAATGTTTCACGTTTCACTTGCATCATATAAAAAAGAAATTATGTTATGAAATTCCATGTGGATGATTACGGTCATTTCTCCAAGTTATCTGAAAAATAAAAACAGAATAAAGAGATATTCCTCCTGATGATGATGCCCAAAGTAAAACTATTGAAGACTGCATCTTTTAAGGGATATAGATTTTGTTACCCTCTCTCAATAATTAGTGGAAGGTCTGATAGCATCAGAGGAAACTATTTGTTTGGGTTTATTGAACACTTAATTTAGGGAAAACTGAATATCAGTTCTGATTTTCAACTTCATACTAAATTTCATGAAAGTTAGATGGCTATGCGTAGGCAATAATCAAGTACATACGTGTATAATATTTCATTGTGGGAATAGATGATAAGTATTATGATGAATAAGCAGAAAGTATAGGGATTAAAAAAATACTGGTGATGTTGGTGTGGATGGTGGTGAGGTTTTGTAATTCTAGCCCTTTAACTAGACTGATCTATTTAATGCTAAAGATTTGACTTACTAGTCTCCCAATCCTGAGATCTAGAACATCTGCTAATGGAAATCTTAATAATTGTGTATTGCATAACAAATTTAGGATATAATGAAACCCATTTGGGACTATGGAAATAAGTCATCAGTGCTTTTTGAAGGAGGTGTATTTAACTTCTGAAAATGCATAGAGACATTTTCATTTTTAGTATAGAAATTTTAGGTATATAGTTTTTGCAAGAAGAAGAAACAGAAAATGCACTATGGTATTTACACTTGATCATATGTTAGCATAGCTGAAAAACATGTAAACAGAAAGAGTTGACTTCATATATTAGTATTCAATAGCTTCTTATGATTCCACTTTCATTTCATCATAAAACAGAGGAGCTTTTGAGAATTGAAAAAGCTCAGCTTGCTCTTGGTTAGATACTTGCATCATTAATGAGGCATTTAATATTACAAAGCACCTGCATATTTTTGAAATGTTTTGCTTTACAGTTTAAGATAGACTGTAAGAATATGTGCATGTGTTTATGGCCACAGATAACAAGCTGAAATAATGAGAAAAAGAGCAATATGATAAATTATTATTAGTGATCCCTCAGCAGGATTTCATATAGATGATATCATGCAACCTGCCAATACAGACGAGAGCATCCAGAAATCAGCTATAGAACAATGGTTAACAGTTTATTTAATACTTGAAGTGTTTTCAGTAGCATTTTGGAGGGGGGGGGTACTGTTGCCAGGGAACAAAAATCAGCTATCATTGAGGTAACCTTGGAGAAATAATGACTTCCACTGTGTATGTAAATCTCCCTCACATCACTGAGTTTTAACACGGCTAAGATATTGTCACTTTTTAAAGAAATGAAGGATTTACTCTTATCAATTTTATAAAGGAAATCACTCCCCTGAAATAAATTATAATTTACCTTTTGTGAATGCTACAGAAGGGAAATTTGAGTTTTGTCATCTGTGTCAAAGTCAAATAAAAGAACAAAAAAGCAAAGCCCAGGTATAGCACCAGGTTAAGCAGTAGACAAAGCATGGCATGTAAGCACTAGATTATTCAGGACATGTCTGTTTACACACCAGCTTCAGCTCATCAATTAGCAGACACTGTCATTGATCATTCTGACTAAAGGAAGTAGGTTAAACTATAGTTGGCCAGTCCCCATGGAGAAATTCATAGTATATGAGGAATGAGGCAAAGCTTAGGTAAAAAATTTAGTCCTTGTGGCTTGGCCTCAAAATTCACTTATCTGGCTGTATCTTATATAACCATTTTGCACCCCAACCCCCTGGCATTTACAAATGTTTCTCTGCATTTTAACTTTGACACCATTTTGGATGCTGATATTAATTTTGAATAGCAGTGTTTGATAGTAAATTATGTTTTTGTTTTTTAAAGGGTTTCCACCTTTCATCTTCTCTGGTTGATTATTCAAAGTGATTAGACTCCCAGACTCTGAAAATAGATATACAAGAATCCCTCATCCACTGTGGGTGGAGGTTGCTTTATGCCACTTTGCTTTTACAAAAAAAAGACTTGCATTGATAACTCTTCATTAACAAAAGAAATCCAAAGAGGATTATTTGCTTTTATGAAAAAAGACAGAAAGTGAAAATTATGTTCAGGGTTTGCTTTGCAGAGAGCAGTTAGCCAGTGCCAATGCTGAGCTGTGAGTGTGGCACCTTCAAGGTACTTCTGGGGAATTGTACTCAGCATCTCAGTATCAAGATGTCATAACTTTGAACTGTGTCCATGAGCATCTGTGCTTTCTCTCCATTTCTTTTGTGCACTCATTAGCAAGATGTGTAATTATTTGCTTTTAGTCATTTCAGCTTTCAAAAGTATCCTAGAAATTCTTTCAATTAACAGGTGAAACCTGTATATACTTTGCTTATATAAAACTACATAAGCATGTACATTTTTTATTCTATATACTTATATCTTAAACTTCTATGAATTAGTCGTTTCTCCTTTTTCTCTCTCAGTGCTAGCTTTTGAAGGAACGGGTTCCATATATGAAGTATGACTAACCTGAGACCACCAAGCAGTGAGAAGCCCAGAGTCCAGGAGAGGTCACGGAATACCAGACACCATGTGGATAGAGAGGTGAGTCTGGGGACACCAAGGTTCCAGCAGGTGAGTGAAGAAGCCACTATGGACATGGAAACGCTGGTCCCAACCACCCGGAAGATCAATCATAAATGAAGAACCCCAGATCCCTTCCTAAGTTACTGATATGTTTTGAAGAAAGTTGCATTTTTTTTTTATTTTTAAATATACTTATTTGGCTATTCTGGGTCTTAGTTCTGGCATGTGAGCTCTTAGTTACAGCAAGTGGGATCTAGATCCCTGAGCAGGATGGAACCTGGACCCCCTGCATTGGGAACTCGGAGTCATAGACACTGGACCACCAGGAAAGTCCCTCCATGTTTGTTTAATCTACTGTTTCTGGAAGATTTACTCTTCAGCAACAGATAAAGAAAATGTTTTTCATCTGATATAATGATCACATACTTAAATCTGTCAATCATTTCCCATGTTTTCACTTTCTGTTTTACTCAAGAGGTCAAATTCTTTCCCAGTGTTTCATCAAAACTTAAGACTTAGGTCGGTGCAAAACTACTGACAAGTCTTGTGCCTATAATAAAAATTTAAAAATGAATAACATATTTTGATCCCACTTAATGAACTCTTAGTAAAGGCTGAATTAAATGCTTTAACCTCCAGGCGTTTAAATGAGAAGCCAGTGTAGGGGTGGAGTGGCCATTTGTTGTTGTTCAGTTGCTAAGTTGTGTCCAACTCTTTGTGGCCCCGTGGACTGCAGCACACCAGGCTCCCATGTCCTTCACTATCTCCCAGAGTTTGCTGAGATTCATGTCCATTAAATTGGTGATGCCATCCAACCATCTCATCCTCTGCTGCCCGCTTGTCCTCCTGCCCTCAATCTTTCCCAGCACCAGGGTCTTTTTCAATGAGTTGGCTTTTCACATCAGTTGGCCAAAGTATTGGAGCTTCAGCTTCAGTAACAGTCTTTTCCAGTGTACATTCAACGCTGATATCCTTTAGGACTGGCAGTGGCCATAAACGTATAAATTCTTCCTTTACCCTCCGGCTCATCTTCACTCAAGCCGTTAAGTCCCAACTTTGGCTGTGCTAGAGACCCTATCATTGTAAGAAGCCTTAACTCTTTCAATCTTATATCCTTTCCTGGGGAAATACTAAGTAAATTGCTGACAGACCATGTATCCTATATAAAAGTTTTGAAAAGCTCTGATTTTACGTGTTCCCAAGGCACCTCTTATTCAGCATGTTCTAATCAGTGGAAACAATCTTTTAATTCTAAACCTGTTTTTCTAATTTTTGACATATCGGTAAGTTTAAATAAGCTAGGAATTACTCCATTCTCTCCTGTTGTCTTGATTATTCTGTAACTATCACTTTTGTCATCAATTCCTATCTATTTTTCTCCTGATTACTCTATTAATTCATGTTTTCTTCCCATTTCCCACTGACACCCCCCTTCTCACTGACTTCATTCTAAGACACATCTCTCTATATATATTATTAGATTCATATCTATTTTTAAATATCTTTGTATTGTTGCCTATTTATTTGAACCACAACTTATTATGTTGTATTAATATATAGGTTAAAAAACCACTAATATTTCTCCCTAACATAGAGAGTTTGCAGAAGGTAATGGCAACCCACTCCAGTACTCTTGCCTGGCATATCCCATGGACGGAGGGGCCTGGTAGGCTTCAGTCCATGGGGTCGCTAAGAGTTGGACACAACAGAGTGACTTTATTTTCACTTTTCACTTTCATGCATTGGAGAAGGAAATGGCAACCCACTCCAGTGTTCTTGCCTGGAGAATCCCAGGGATGGGGGAGCCCGGTGGGCTGCCGTCTATGGGGTCGCACAGAGTCAGACAGGACTGAAGTGACTTAGCAGCAGCAATATAAAGAATTTAGACCTCACTAAAGAAAAAGCATGCTATAATAACACATAAAATATTACAATTGTTTATGGTAACACCTACATTCCTTAAAATAATTTACCAGGCCTCCTATAATATTGTCTTAGTTTTTCTTTTTTTTTTTTTTGTATTTAAGCTGTGTCTCATATACGCACTCTTCCATTTGAGCTGTTTGCTCAAATCAAATGGAATAGTGATTTCTTACTCTTACCAAATTCATTCACAAGTTTAGACCTTGCATATTGCCTTCTCTTGGCCTGAAGAACCCCTCATTCTTTCCAAGGCCAGTTTTGATTTTGTAAGATATCTTCAGTCAGTCTCAGTTTAGCTCTCCTTTTATCAGGAAAATCTGTTCCAATCTCTGCATGTTTGGCACTCATACAATGTATTCTCCATGCTAAGTAATCACAATAAAAATGGAGTGACTGCTTATTTTTAACTCTATTTATGCCATCTATCTGTGTGGCAAGTATTGAAGAAATATTGAAGAAATATTTTCTAAAGCACATAATAATTAAATTAGTTTACTACCATCTTGGTTAATAAAATAATTAATGTTCCAATATGATAATTAATTAACCTGCTAATCGATACTTGGAAAGTGACTGCCTTCCTTAAACATGGCAAAATAATTGTCTCTCTCTTTTTTTTTTCTTGGTAACTCATAGAATACAGGATAAATCTTTAAAATTTAAGGGATTTGGATACTTTTATTGTAAAAACACTCCTTTAGGGTTGGAAAAATTAGATCATTTGCCTAAGGCCACATAACCAGTTAAAAGCAAACTGTTATCACATGCCAGCAAGATTTCTCCACTCAATAACATTGGTATTTCTGCTTATAAATAATATATTACTTTTGTCTAGCTGCATAACACAGTACTACAAACTTAGTATCTTAAAGCAACATATACTTATTATTTTATAATTTCTGTGATCATCTGCTCGAGACGTCACAGGTCTGTATTCAAGATGGCATCTGTGCTTCGGTCTCATCTTAGGTTTGAGATCCTCTTTCGTGCTCACAGGGTTGGCAGAATTCAGTACCTTGCAACAGCTGTGGAACTCCTGGTGACTAGCCTTCAAGGACAGCTGGAGATCATCTTTGTATCTTCTAGTCCCTCCCTTTTAATGTGCTCAACTGATTAGGTCATGGTTACTGTGTCTGATCCCTGGAGGAGGAAATGGCAACCCATTCCAGTATCACTGCCAGGAAAATTCCATGGACAGAGGACCCTGATGGGGTGCAGTTGATGCATAGGGTTGGAAAGGGTCATACATGAATGAGCAACTAAACTAACTAAAGCTGATACCCTTCTTGATTAACTTATACTTAACTGATTAGTGACATTAATTTTATCTTCAGAATTCCTTTTTCATACAACATGATCATGGAAGTGGTTTCCTATCATGTTCTCAAAGTCTGTCTACCCTCAGAGAGAGAGGATTATACTAGGGCATGGAACCTTTGTGTCATTTTGCAATCTTGCCTATCTTGAAGGGATATGGTTTCCATATATGCGGAAATTAGAAAACTGTTACGGAAGAACCTATTTGCAGGGCAGGAATAAAGACACAGACAGAGAGAGCAGACATGTGGACATGGCAGGGTGGGGAGGGCAGTAGGGTGAATTTGGAGATTGGGATATATATATATATATATATATATATATATATATATATATATACACGCCATCATATGTAAAATAGATAGAGAGTGGGAACATGCTATAAAGCCCAGAAGCTCCGCTGGAGGCTCTGTGATGACCTAGAGGAGTGGGAGGGAGGTCCAAGAGGGAAGGGATATATGTATATATACAGTTAATCCACTTCATTATACAGCAGAGATTAACACAGCATTGTAAGAAAAGTATACCTCAAATTTAAAGAAAGGGGGTGGAATATGGTTTCCTTTTGCATATGTTTTTAGAAATTATCAATTTTATTTTAATGAAAAAAAATAGAATCTTGGTGACAAAATTGACTTGTGAATTACCTACTCCCAATGGAGTTTCCCTCCTCTTACAACTGAGACAACCACAATCATAAATTTATAAGAAGTTTACTTATGAAAAAATAAAAAGGGACTTCCTGAGTGGTGCTAGTGGTAAAGAACCCACCTCTCAGTGCAGGAGATGTAAGAGATGCTGGTTCAATCCTTGGGTCGGAGATGATTCCCTGGAGAAGGGCATGGCAACTCACTCCAGTATTCTTGCATGGAGAATCCCATGGACAAGGTAGCCTGATGAGCTACAGTTTATAGTGTCGCAAAGAGTTGGACATGACTGAAGTGACTTAGCAAAAAAAGTATAAAAAAATTATCATTTACTCTGTTGCTTTTCAAGTAGACTTTTATGAAATATTTTAGAGCAGCCCTTGTTTAATCTTAAGTTTAGAAAACACATGTATACCTGTGGCGGATTCATTTTGATATTTGGCAAAACTAATACAATTACGTAAAGTTTAAAAATAAAATAAAATTAGAAAAAAATTAAAAAATTAAAAAAGAAAAAAAATAGAAATTATATATGAATGCTATTTCAATTTCATTATTTGCTATACGAAAAATTGTCCATATTATTAGTTATTTTTAACTGCTTAATTTCTAATATCTGAGGAAAATGATAAAATTTCTCTGGCATAACTGAAAATTTGTATCTTCATGATATTTTACTGAATTTTCCTTTCTTGATGTTGAGGCTTTGGCATCTGATATGAGGTGTACATATATTCATGATTTTTACATTGCCAAAAATATTTCTTTAACAAATTATAAAATATATATTTTATAAATAATGCAGTTGATCCTAATTATTCATGGCTTCTATAATTGTGAGTTTTTCTACTAGTGAAAATTTATTTGTAAACTCAAAGTCAATACTCATGGCACTTTCACGATTATTCACAAGCACACATAATAATGAAAATTTGTGTTACCTGACATTCACATTCCCAGGTGAGGCGGAATAAGAGTATGCTCTGCTTTCCTGTTTCAGCCTCATGCAGAGACGACCAGGGGATAGTGTGGGAGACAGGCCACGGAATGCAAGAAGCTAGGTCTCTGGGGACACTTGGACTAGGTTTAAATCTTAAGTCTGGCACCTGAGTGGGAGGGCCTGAGAAAAGTGATTCAGGGGATATGAACTTAGGAAAACTCCAGGAAATGGTGAGGGACAGGGAGGCCTGGTGGGCTGTAGTCCACGGGGTCACAAAGAGCCTGAAACGACCTGGTGACTGAACAACAACAGGTAAATGACTTAAAAATTGTGAACCTCATTTTCTCTTTTGTAAAATAAAGAAATTAGCATTTACAAAGGTGAATTATTTTTAATTTGTAAGATTACAACCTATATGAGATTTTTACATATGTATATATAAATGCATGCACACACACAATATTCACCTATCCTAAGACAAATGATACAATGTAACTTAATTCACTGTTTTTAATTGGCAAATTTATATAGCTACTTAGAATAAAAATCAATTGTGTAGTCTTATCCATCATCTTGGAGAAGGCAATGGCACCCCACTCCAGTACTCTTGCCTGGAAAATTCCATGGATGGAGGAGCCTGGTGGGCTGCAGTCCATGGGGTTGTGAAGAGTCAGACAGGACTGAAAGTCTTTACTTTCACTTTTCACTTTCATGCATTGGAGAAGGAAATGGCAACCCACACCAGTGTTCTTGCCTGGAGAATCCCAGGGACGGGGGAGCCTGGTGGGCTGCCGTCAGTGGGGTCGCACAGAGTCGGACACAACTGAAGCGACTTAGCAGCAGCATCCATCTTTTTAATACTTATATCATATTTTTCTGTGATATTAATTTTACTTCAGTGATATTTTTTGCTTAATACTTTCCTCAGTCCAGTTCAGTTCAGTCGCCCAATCCTCCCCGGCTCTTTTGACCCCAGGGACTGCAGCACGGCAGGCCATCACCAACTTTGAGAGCTTACTCAAACTCGTGTCCATTGAGTTGGTGATGCCATCCAACCATCTCATCCTCTGTTGTCCCCTGTTCCTCCTGCCCTCAATCTTTCCCAGCATCAGGGTCTTTTCCAATGAGTCAGCTCTTTGCTTCAGGTGGCCAAAGTATTGGAGTTTCAGCTTCAGCATCAGTCCTTCCAATGAATATTCAGGACTGATTTCATTTATGATTGACTGGTTGGATCTCCTTGCAGTCCAAGGGACTGTCAAGAGTCTTCTCCAGTACCACAGTTCCAAAGCATTAATTCCTTGGTGCTCAGCTTTCTTTATAGTCCAACTCTCACATCCATACATGACTACTGGAAAAATCGTTGCTTTGACTAGATAGACTTTGGTGGCAAAGTAATGTCTCTCCTTTTTAATATGCTGTCTTGATTGGTCATAGCTTTCCTTCCAAGCAGCAAACATCTTTTAATTTCAAGGCTGCAGTCACTAGCTTCAGTGATTTGGAGCACAAGAAAATAAAGTCTCTCACTAATTCCAATATTTCCCCATCTGTTTGCCTTGAAGTGATGAGACTGGATAACATGATTTTAGTTTTCTGAAAGTTGAGTTTTAAGCCAACTTTTTTACTCTCCTTTTTCACTTTCATCAATAGGCTCTTTAGTCTGCCATAAGGGTGGTGTCTTCTGCATATCTGTGGTTATTGATATTTCTCCTGGCAATCTTGATTCCAGCTTGTGCTTCATCAAGTCCAGCATTTCGCATGATGTACTCTGCATATAAGTTAAATAAGCAGGGTGACAATATACAGCCTTGACGAACTTCTTTCCCGATTTGGAACCAGTCTGTTGTTCCATGTCTAGTTCTAGCTGTTGCTTCTTGACGTGCAGACTGATTTCTCAGGAGGTAGGTAAGGTGGTCTGGTATTCCTGTCTCTTTAAGAATTTTCCAGTTTGCTGTGATCCACACAGAGGCTTTGGCATAGTCAATAAATAGAAGTAGATATTACTCTGGAACTCTCTTGCTTTTTTGACGATCCAGCAGATGTTGGCAATTTGATCTCTGGTTCCTCTGCCTTTTCTAGATCCAGCTTGAACATCTGGAATTTCATGGTTCAGGTACTATTGAAGCCCATCTTGCAGAATTTTGAGCATTATTTGCTAGTGTGAAAATGAGTGTAATTGTGTGGTAGTTTATACATTCTTTGGCATTGCCTCTCTTTGGGATTGGAATGAAAACTGATCTTTTCCAGTCCTCAGGCCACTGCTGAGTTTTCCAAGTTTGCTGGCATATTGAGGGCAGCAATTTCACAGCATCATCTTTTAAGATTTGAAATAGCTCAACCTGAATTCCATCACCTTCACTATGTTCATATTGATGCTTCGTAAGGCCCACTTGACTTCGCATCCCAGGATGGCTGGCTCTAGGTGAGTGATCACACCATCGTGGTTATCTGGGTCATGAAGATATTTTTGTAAAGTTCTTCTGTGTATTCTTGCCACCTCTTCTTAATATCTTCTGCTTCTGTTAGGTCCATACCATTTCTGTCCTTTATTGTGCCCATCTTTCCATGAAATGTTCCCTTGATATCTCTAATTTTCTTGAAAAGATCTCTAACCTTTTCCATTCTATTGTTCTTCTCTATTTCTTTGAATTGATCATTGAGAAAGGCTTTCTTTTTTTTTTTAAACTTTACAATATTATATTAATTCTGCCAAATATCGAAATGAATCCACCATAGGTATACCTGTGTTCCCCATCCTGAACCCTCCTCCCTCCTCCCTCCCCATACCCTCCCTCTGGGTTATCCCAGTGCACCGGCCCCAAGCATCCAGTTCTCCGTGATACTCTTTGGATTTCTGCATTCAAATGGGAATATCTTTCCTTTCTTCCTTTTTGTTTAGCTTCTCTTCTTTTCTCAACTATTTGAAAGGCCTCCTCAGACAATCATTCTGCCTTTTTGCATTTCTTTTTCTTGAGGATGGTCTCGATCACTGCCTCCTGTACAATGTCACGAACCTCTGTCCATAGTTCTTCAGGCATTCTTTCTATCACATCTAATCCCTTGAGTCTATCACTTCCACTGTATAGTCGTAAGGGATTTGATTTAGTTCATACCTGAATGGTCTAGTGGTTTTCCCTGCTTTCTTCAATTTAAGTCTGAATTTGGCAATGAGGAGTTCATGATCTGAGCCAATATATGGTGGAGGTAATGAAGATAATGACCTCCTTCAAAAGGTCCCATGCAGGCACTGCCTCACTCAGTGCCTCTGACCTGAAGCAGGCCACTGCCAACACTCACCTCCTCCTCAGTTGTGTGCTACTCTTTGCAACCCCATGGGCTGCCATACAGCAGGCTTCCCTGTCTTACACCAATGCCCAGAGCTTGTTCAAACTCATGTTCATCATAGCAATGGTGATGCCATCAAAGCATCTCATCCTCTATCTCCCCTTCTCCTCCTGCCCTCAATCTTTCCCAGTTTCAGGGTCTTTTCCAATGAGTTAGCTCTTCTCATCAGGTGGCCAAAGTATTAGAGTTTCAGCTTCAGCATCTGTCCTTCCAATGAATATTCAGGACTGATTTCCTTTAGGATTGATTAGTTGGACCTCCTTGCAGTCCAAGGGACTCTCAAGAGTCTTCTCCAACACCACAGTTCAAAAGCATCAATTCTTTGGCACTCAGCTTTCATTATAGTCCATCTCTCCCATCCAGACATGACTAATGGAAAAACCATGTAAGATCTTGCTTTTTAATATGCTGTCTAGTTTGATTATAGCTTTTCTTCCAAGGAGCAAGCGTCTTTTAATTTCATGGCTGCAGTCACCATTATTTTGTTCTAATTTTTGTATTTTTTCCTATTTTTTCTTTATAACAGGTACAAAATTTTATTACACTTTAAAAAAATACTACTACATATTTTAATGCTTATTAATTTAATAATTTAGCTTGCATTTTCTCCCATGGGGAGTGGGGATAGAAGGATGCAAGATGAATTTAAAAGTATCTTCTGTATTCTTCCACAAACAATTTAATAATGTTTTTACTTCATGAAAAATATTAAACACATGAAATATTAAAGCTTGTAATGACAATGACACCAAGAAAATAAATAGAAAGACTAGATTTGCCTTTTCCCCTGAATGACATATTATAAACTGAAGCAGCTCTAAATTTTACAGGTGACAGAGATGAAGAGTATGATTTAGTTTATTATCACTTCAATGCCTTTAATGATAGTCTGCAAGTATTGATGCCTTTCCAATGAGTTTTACAGATGTTAACAATTACTTTTAGAGTTAGAAAGGGATTGAAAATTAGCATGGGTTCTTTTTTCTTCTTATAGTGCTATTTTCAGTTTTAGTAGGTTATGGAGTTATTTGTGTCAACTCTAACAGTTTTTTTCTGATATTGATGGCAACAGAAATATGTTTACCTCTCTACAATAAATCACTAAAGTTACTGAATCTTAGATTTTGTGGAATGATTCACAGGAAAGTGACACAATGTAGAAACTTCATTATTTATTTCACTAACTAATTGTAAATATATTTCAGTAGGTGCTCAGTTGTGTCTGACTCTTTGCAATGCTGTGGACTGTAGCCTATCAGACTTCTCTGTCTCTAGGATTTCTCAGGCAAGAATACTGGAGTACAGGTATTACTGGCAATAGAGGGTTGCCATTTTCTTCTCCAGTGGATCTTTCTGACCTAGGGATTGAAATCACATCTCCTGCTTGGCAGGCAGATTCTTTAACATTGAGCCACCTTGGAAGTCCCACAGTTCAATACAATTCTTATAAAAAGAGAAAAGCCAATTGCTTTGGAAAAGTAGATTATTAGTAGTACAAGATTGGAAAATAAGGAAAATATTTTTAACTTTATACAGTTGATCTAAGCCCTATTCTCTGAGTAATTCTCCAGTAACTTCTACTTTGGCATTTCATTGGGTGAAACTATTGAAAATCAAATGTTCTACAATTATCCATATGAAAAATTCCCTTATAGGTATGTAAATTCTGTAATATAAAGTTTGGAGGGTAATTTTAATATTTTTTAAATTTAGAATTCTATGTTTCACTCTTCTTGACTTATTTCTGTACAAAAAACTTAGTAGTCTCCCATTGTTATCCATTCATTATTTGAATGTGAACTCACTTTCACATTTTTCATTGGTTACTGCAGTCTCATAATTTAAATAATTTGTTGTTGCAGGAAACTTCAACAACTATAGTAGGAATTACTTATTTTCTTGCCTCTTCACAATTTTAATTTGCATAATATTCCTGATAGTAGTGAAAGTGCAACATGCAGTGACTACTCCTGACTGATCACTTTAATGAAATTCTGAACTTTCATCTGTAATATTTTTGTCCTAATAAAATATTCTCTGTGTCTCCATAAGATATATTGATGAAAAATGTCATTATGCAATATGTCTTCATTATCCAGAAGCACTGCCTATTACTTCTTCCATCTCCTACTATCAGGTATAAAATGATTTCAGACAAGTCATATCACTTGCCAATCTTCAATGTAAATACTTACATTTCATAAAAGTTGCTTTTAATTAAGATATGTTTTATACTTTGAGCAGAGTTCAGATTAAATAATAATTTGTGATGTATCATATTTGAAAATACATAATTGCCATGCCACTTTTGGCAAAGTTTTAAGTGCCTGATTTTGTGCTGTGCTTTATCCCAATGCTTAATATGAAGAATATTAAGTAAAAATGATATTTCCATAAGTTATTATATTACTCTGTTTTCTATTCTTTTTCCCAGTATGCAGATGCAGTTTCTTATGTGGTTATTTCTACAACTGAATAAGTAGCAGATAATTATGTACTGTATAGTCTTTGAGGAAGATAGTAGACCTTGCCATTATCATTTGGAATTAATTTCATTAAACAACAATTAGTACTGAGCTGCAAAGAGCAACAGCTTTATTTGGGGTCTTAGCAATTACGATTAGGGAAACCCAGATTCCAATAAAACTGAAAGAGTGTTCAGGTAAGCAAGTGGGTCAGGAGCTTATAAAGGCAAAAGATGGGTTCGTTAAAGCTTTCTTGCAAGAATTATGATTAACTCTGATGCAAAAAGAGAAATATTTGTCCTTGAGGGGTATACTGTCATGAGTTACTTAGAGTAGGGTCTGATAAGTATCTTGAGTTTCTCAAATATTGAGTTTCTAGAACATGCTGGATGCCTATTTTAAGACAATAAGTGATCAAATGTTCAGATTCCATCCAACTGAGGTGTGTATGAGTCCCACTTCCTCAATGGTCTCCTGGCTCCATTTTGGAGAGTGCTCTTAACAACACCAGCTCCATTTTGACTCTCCCAGTTTAACAAGTATGAACACAATAAAACATTATAAACTGTTCTAATATGGTTAACTTGATAAATCAGGATGTTTTAGAAGATGTTCTTCAAAATATATACTATCAAAAACTCAAAACCAGTGAGACCACTGTTATTCCAAATAGTGTTTCAAGGTGGTAATTTAATTTAAATTATGAAAATAAAGTATTTTTAATATAAGGTGTATGCAGTCTTGTGATTCCTTTTTTTTGTTGTTGTTTATATTTCTTTCAGCTCAATGTGTCTCCAACTAAGTGAATAGTTATTGCAAATGCACAATATAGTGATTAGATTTTCATGAAGATGATGATATATTACTCCAAAGATGAAAGGAAATTAGAACCTCTCACTTAAAACAGGAAATGTTGACCCAAACTTCACAATATTACTTGAGTCTCTCCTTCTACATTACTTCACAGTCATGATGTTCTTCAATTCAACACAGTTGGACTAGAGATCAGTGTGCTTGAAATTAGATGTTCACAGGTCATAGAATTAATCTTAATCTCAGATATACTTAAAATCACAGTTTGATTTTTAAAATTTCTATAGGAGACGTTTTTAACTTTTAAAAATTTATAATAAAAACATAACATATAATGTTATAAAATAACATAAAATAAAAACATAACATAAAAATATAATAAGTCAAAGATGAGATTTATCATCTTACACATTTAAGTGTATAGTTTATTAATCTTTACAATATTTACATTGTTATGCAACAGAAGTCTAGAACTTCTTCAGCTTGCGAAGACAAAATTGCATGCCTGTTGAAAAACAATTCCTCTTCTCCCTGCCCCAGCCCATGGGAACCACAATTCTACTTTTTATTTTTAGAGGTTTGATTACTTTAGATATATTACAGCATTATGCATAGTATTCAGGAATTGGAAGCAACCCAAATGTTCACAGAAGATGTATGGTGTTGGAGAGGAAGGAATTTTTCTCTACTCTTCTAGATTCTTCTGAATGGACTACAAATTCTGTTGACATGAGATAGGAAAACAGAAGAAAATCAAACCAAATTCTAATAAGATGTATACAAGGGAGAGACACAAGAAAACTTGAATAATTCACCAACATGGCTGAAGCCGTTACTAAACAGCATCTTCAGCTAAAGACAAAACAAGATGTTGGGAGCAATGATTTGGGACTTACTAGGGGAAGAAGGCAATTCACGTGAAAGTAGAAAAACAAATGTTTATAGATGCAGAGAAAACTTTCAGCAAAATTCAACATCGATTTATGATGAAAACTCTGAAGAAAGTAGGCTTAGAAGAAACTTACCTTAACATAATAAAGGCCATATGTGACAAACCCACAGCAAACATTACTGTCAATGGTGACAAACTGAAAGCATTTCCTCTAAGATCAGGACCAAGACAAGGGTACCCAGTCACATCCAACATTCAACATAGTTTTGGAAGTCCTACCCATGGCAATCAGAGAGAAGAAGAAATAAAAGGAATCCAGATCAGATAAGAAGAAGCAAAACTATCACTGTTTGCAGATGACTTGACACTATCCATAGAAAACCCTAAAGATTCCAGAAAAGTGCTATAACTAATTAGTGAATATAGTAAAGTCTCAGGATATAAAAGGAATATACAAAAATCCCTTGCATTTCTATACACTAACAATGAAAAATTAGAAAGAGAAGTTAAGAAAACAATCCCGTTCACCATTACAATGGAACAGAGCAAAATACCTAGGAATAAACGTACCTAGAGAGTCAAAAGGTCTGTATGCAGAAAACTATAAGACACTGATGAAAGAAATGAAAGATGACACGAAGAGATGGATAGATATACCATGTTCTTGGATTGGAAGAATCAATATTGTGAAAATGACTATAATATCCAGAGTTATCTACAGATTCCATGTACAGATACCAAACTATCAATGGTATTTCTCACATAACTAGAACAAAAAATTTCACTATTTGTATGGAAACACAAAAGACCCTAAATAGCAAAGCAACCTTGAGAAAGAAAAACAGAGCTGGAGGAATCAACCTTCTTCACATCAGACTATACTACAAAGCTACAGTCATCAAGATAGTGTGGTACTGGAATAAAACCAGAAATATAGACCAATGGAACAAGATAGAAACCCCAGAGAAAAACCCACACATCTGTGGGTACCTTGTCTTTGACAAAGACAGCAAGAATATACAATGGAGAAAAGATAGCCTCTTAAATAAGCGATGCTGGGAAACCTGGACAGCCATGTGTAAAAGAATGAAACTAGAACACTTCCTAACACCATGCACAAAAATAAAGAAAAGTGGATTAAATAATTAAATATAAGACCATAAACTATAAAGATTTTAGAGGAAAAACATAGGCAGTACATTATTTGACATAAATGACAGCAAGCTCTTCTTTGACCCACCTCCTTCAGTTCAGTTCAGTCACTCAGTCGTGTCCGACTCTTTGTGACCCCATGAATTGCAGCACGCCAGGCCTCCCTGTCCATCACCAACTCCCGGAGTTCATTCAGACTCACGTCCATCCAGTCAGTGACGCCATCCACCCATCTCATCCTCTGTCGTCCCCTTCTCCTCCTGCCCCCAATTCCTCCCAGTATCAGAGTCTTTTCCAATGAGTCAACTCTTTGCACGAGGTGGCCAAAGACTGGAGTTTCAGCTTTAGCATCAGTCCTTCCAAAGAACACCCAGGGCTAATATCCTTTAGAATGGACTGGTTGTATCTCCCTGCAGTCCAGGGGACCCTCAAGAATCTTCTCCAATACCACAGTTTAAAAGCATCAATTCTTCGGCACTCAGCCTTCTTCACAGTCCAACTCTCACATCCATACATGACCACAGGAAAAACCATAGCCTTGACTAGGCAGACTTTTGTGGGCAAAGTAATGTCTCTGCTTTTGAATATGCTAGCTAGGTTGGTCATAACTTTCCTTCCAAGGAGTAAGCGTCTTTTAATTTCATGGCTGCAGTCACCATCTGCAGTGATTTTGGAGCCCAAAAAAATAAAGTCTGACACTGTTTCCACTGTTTCCCCATCTATTTCCTATGAAGTGATGGGACCGGATGCCGTGATCTTTGTTTTCTGAATGTTGAGCTTTAAGCCAACTTTTTCACTCTCCTCTTTCACTTTCATCAAGAGGCTTTTTAGTTCTTCTTCACTTTCTGCCATAAGGGTGGTGTCATCTGCATATCTGAGGTTATTAATATTTCTCCCGGCAATCTTGATTCCAGCTTGTGTTTCTTCCAGTCCAGCATTTCTCATGGTGCACTCTGCATGTAAGTTAAATAAGCAGGGTCACAATATACAACCTTGACGTACTCCTTTTCCTATTTGGAACCAGTCTGTTGTTCCATGTCCAGTTCTAACTGTTGCTTCCTGACCTGCATATAAATAAAAACAAAAATAAATAAATAGTACCTTATTAAAAATTTTTGTACAGCAAAAGAAAGAACAAACAAGATTAAAGGGCAACCCTCAGAATGGGAGAAAATAATTGCAAATGAAACAAATGACAAAGGATTAATCTCCAGAATATATTAATACTACAGTTGGCAAATAAACATACGAAAAAATACTCAGCATCCCTCATTATTACAGAAGTGCCAATCAAAACTACAATGAGGTATCATCTCACACCAATCAGAATGGCCATCATAAAAAATATACTAACAGTAAATGCTGGAAAGGGTGAGGAGAAAAGGAAACCCTCTTGCACTGTTGGTAGGAATGTAAACTGATACAGCCCCTATAGAGTACAGTATGGAGATTCCTTGAAAACTAGGAATAAAACTACCATATGACCCAACAATCCCACTCCTGAGCATATGCCCTAAGAAAACTGTAACTGAAAAAGATATATGTACCCCAGTATTCATTGTAGTACTCTTTACTGTAGCTAGGACATGGAAGCAACCTAGATATCCATCAACAGATGAATGGATAAAGAAGCTATGATACATATATACAATAGAATATTACTCAGTCATAAGAAAGAACACATTTGAGTTAGTTCTAATGAGGTAAATGAACCTAGAGCCTATTATATAGAGTGAAGTAAGTCAGAAAGAGAAAAACAAATATCATATATTGACATTTTTATATATATATATATATATGGAATCTAGAAAGATGATACTGATGAACCTATTTTCAGGGCAGCAGTGGAGACACAGATATAGTGAACGGACTTGTGGACACAGTAGGGGGAAGGTGAGGGAGGGACGAATTGAGAGACATATATATTTCCATATGTAAATAGATAGCCATTGGGAATTTGCTATGATGTATGATGCAGGGCGGAGAAGGCAATGGCATCCCACTTCAGTACTCTTGCCTGGAAAATCCCACGGATGGAGGAGCCTGGTAGGCTGAAGTCCATGGGGTCGCTAAGAGTCGGATATGACTGAGCAACTTCACTTTCACTTCATTTTCATGCATTAGAGAAGGAAATGGCAACCCACTCCAGTGTTCTTGCCTGGAGAATCCCAGGGACGGGGAGCCTGGTGGGCTGCCGTCTATGGGGTCTCACAGAGTCAGACACGACTGAAGTGACTTAGCAGCAGCAGCAGCAGCATGATGCAGGGAGCTCAAACCCAGCGCTCTGTGATAACCTAGAGGGATGGGATGGAGTGGAAGATGGGAGGAAGGTTCAAGAAGGAGGGGACATAAGTATAGCTGTGGCTGGTTCAAATTGACATATGGCAGAAACCAACACAATATTGTAACACAATTATTCTCCAATTTAAAATAAATTTAAAAAAAAGGAAAAACAAAAACAATCAAATGCTTGGTAAACAGATTTTTGCTGCACTGTGCATAGAGATTGGGACACAGGAATTTTAACAGACTTTTCCAGGTTCCTTTCTATCATACCTAGTTCATACTATACTATAATATATCTATGATGACAGCTCCATTCCTGTAAAAAGGCCTTTATCTAAATTCTTTCAGACAGTTAGGGGAAAAGTGAAAGGTTCTTCCTGAGGTCTTTTAGATCTTGACTGTTTTCAGCTCTGCATGCTAAAGAGACACATTTTGGGGTGACAAATATTGCTCCCTTACAATGGGCAAAAGAAACATGGCCTATACACACAAGGAAATATAATTTTCCTTTAAACAAAAAAGGATATTCTGTCACATGTTTGTAGCGTAAGCCCTGACAATTGGTTTTTCTTCTTTGTAATGCAAGTTCCTGACTTTAGCTTAGATTGCTGAGCTATCCATTTCCAAGAAGGCTATCTGAATAAACACCTTACCAGACATAGGACTGGAAGATGATTTAGGCCACACTCCCCTCCCTTTCCTTTCTCCCCACCTGCTCACCCCAGCTCAGAAGTTCCACCATTACAAGATATTTGGAAGATTTAGATTACTAGCAGTCTGGATACTTTTTCTTTTCTTGTTTTCTTTCTGTGCTTTGATTCCCACTCTTATGTCTTAAATTTACAAGTACAGAGTGAACCCGTGGAAACTTAAGCCTTCACCCTTCACCCCAATAAAAACAGGTTCCCAGCCTTGCAGACTCCCTCTTGCTCTGTGGCCCCAGGCATGCTGTGTAACCTCCAGGAACTGTGAGTAATAAACCTTTTTATTTTTTCAGTTTTCTTGCTGAGGGTGTCTTGCAATCATATAAGAACCACAAAGGCTGATCCAGCAGCAAACATTAGTCCTTGAGGACATTATGCTAAGTAAAAAATCCAGTCACAAAAAGACAAATACTCTATGAGTCCACTTATGTGAAACATTAAATTTTAATTATTTTATTACTTTTTAAGTTTGTCAGTAAACTACAAACTTTAAGAGCATTTTAGATATGTGAAAAGAAAATCAAATGTAAATGGAATTGCTAAGAGAGTTCTTTAAAATGGAACCAGAAGCTATTGGGAAAGTGGGACTTAAGCACATCTCGGCCCAGATATGTGTGTGTTAGTCCCTCAGTCATATTCTACTCTTTTGCAACCCCATGGACTGTAGCCTGCCAGGCTCTTCTGTCCATGGAGTTCTCCAGGCAAGAATACTGGAGTGCATAGCCATATCCTTCTCCAGGGGATCTTCCCCATCCAGGGATCAAACCCAGGTCTCTGCACTGCAGGCAGATTCTTTACCATCTGAGCCACCAGGGAAACCCTGAGTCCAGATGGAATCTGTGAATTTTTGACCTGCTTCCCTCCTCAAAACACTAAGTTTTATGGAAATCTGTTCCTTCTAAATTGCAGTTCCTATAATTTCTTACTATAATTCTTAAGACTCCAAATAAAGCTCTTTGTTTTTTGTAGCCTCAATAGTAATTATTGTTTCCCAGATACAGCTCAGACACTTAGAATTTATTGACTATGTACTGTATAAAAGGAATGTTACTTCACACATGTGAGGTAATTAGTAGACCCATGTGACATTTAATCTCAAATAATTATAACTCGGATAATCTGTCAGTTGTCAAAGGATTAAATTTATAAACAAAAATTCCAGAGGAGCTGTATGTGTATTGTGTCATTTATTTAAAATATTTTAAAAGCATGGTGTTCCATGCCAAATAATAATTAGTAAGAAAATCACTGCATGTATTACATGTCCATATAGTTTTACACTTATTCCAAAAACATCCAGTTTTACTAAATAAAGAAGTTTATATTGAGACAAATAGCTTATGCAAAATGGGCTTGATAAAGGACAGAAATGGTATGGACCTAACAGAAGCAGAAGATATTAATAAGAGGTGGCAAGAATACACAGAAGAACTGTACAAAAAAGATCTTCACAACCCAGATAATCACGATGGTGTGATCACTCACCTAGAGCCAGACATCCTGGAATGTGAAGTCAAGTGGACCTTAGAAAGCATCACTACAAACAAAGCTAGTGGAGGTGATGGGATTCCAATTGAGCTATTCCAAATTCTGAAAGATGATGCTGTGAAAGTGCTGCACTCAATATGCCAGCAAATTTGGAAAAGTCAGCAGTGGCCACAGGACTGGAAAAGGTCAGTTTTCATTCCAATCCCAAAGAAAGGCAAAGCCAAAGAATGCTCAAACTACTGCACAATTGCACTCATCTCATACACTAGTAAAGTAATGCTCAAAATTCTCCAAGCCAGGCTTCAGCAATACGTGAACCATGAACTTCCAGATGTTCAAGCTGGGTTTAGAAAAGGCAGTAGAATCAGAGGTCAAATTGCCAACATCCACTGGATCATGGAAAAAGGAAGTGAGTTCCAGAAAAACATCTACTTCTGCTTTATTGACTATGCCAAAGTCTTTGTGTGGATCACAATAAACTGTGGAAAATTCAGAAAGAGATGGGAATACCAGACCACCAAATCAGGCAGCAACAGTTAGAACTAGACATGGAACAACAGACTGGTTCCAAATAGGAAAAGGAGTACGTCAAGGCTGTATATTGGCACCTTGCTTATTTAACTTATATGCAGAGTACATCATGAGAAACGCTAGGCTGGAAGAAGCACAAGCTGGAGTCAAGATTGTCAGGAGAAATATCAATAATCTCAGATATGCAGATGACACCACCCTTATGGCAGAAAGTGAAGAACTAAAAAGCCTCTTGATGAAAGTGAAAGAGGAGAGTGAAAAACTTGGCTTAAAGCTCAACATTCAGAAAACGAAGATCATGGCATCTGGTCCCATCACTCCACGGGAAATAGATGAGAAAACAGTGGAAACAGTGTCAGACTTTATTTTGTTGGGCTCCAAAATCACTGCAGATGGTGACTGCAGCCATGAAATTGAAAGAAGCTTACTCCTTGGAAGGAAAGTATGACCAACCTAGATAGCATATTCAAAAGCAGAGACATTACTTTGCCCACAAACGCCTGTCTAGTCAAGGCTATGGTTTTTCCAGTGGTCATGTATGGATGTGAGAGTTGGACTGTGAAGAAAGCTGAGCGCCAAAGCATTGATGCTTTTGAACTGTGGTGTTGGAGAAGATTTTTGAGAGTCCCCTGGACTGCAAGGAGATCCAACCAGTCCATTCTAAAGGATAGCAGTCCTGGGTGTTCTTTGGAAGGAATGATGCTAAAGCTGAAACTCCAGTCTTTGGCCACTTCATGCAACGAGTTGACTCATTGGAAAAGACTCTGATACTGGGAGGGATTGGGGGCAGGAGGAGAAGGGGATGACAGAGGATGAGATGGCTGGCATCACCGACTCGATGGACATGAGTTTGAGTGAACTCCGGGAGTTGGTGATGGACAGGGAGGGCTGGTGTGCTGCAATTCATGGGGTCGCAAAGAGTCAGACACAACTGAGCGACTGAACTGAACTGAACTGAAGATACATTTCAAAGTAACCAGAGAGATAATGTCTTTTGCCCTGAGAATATTCTAAAACTAGGAAAATAAGGTTGTTTTATAGTAATCTTATTGCTTATATTTAATTTATAATATATATATATATACATTAAATATATAATATTATAGTTGATTTAAGTGGTGACATGTTACTTCTTGTTGGAAAGAGCCAATAATTTGATACCCTTCATTTTTTACAAAAACAGAAAATTGTCAGTCCTCTCTGATGGAAAGGTTATTTTAGGTTGATTATTTTTAACAAACAGCACACTTAGAGAAAACTCTGAAAATCAAGTAGAGGTTGCCTTTTTGAAAAATACATTTGCATTTGTAAGAAAAATCTCCATTTGTATGAGTGTTTCCCTCTCTATTTCAGAAAGAAGAAGGTGATTAGATCTATAGAAACCCTGGGATAAGGGAAACACCTAAATCTGCTTAACAACCTGACCATTATTAATTGGATTTTTCCCAATAGCCTCCCACAACTGGCCTCCTCACTCCCCAGCATCTTACTGAAACATTTCAGTTATTCATAGTTATTCAGTTTTCCTGAGTGTCTCCTATTTTAACAGGAGGTGTTCATGTTATCAACTTCTGTTTCTTGGTCTCCTGTCAATCTGTCTTTTATTACAAGGCAAGTCTCAGCCAAGACCTTGAAGGTTAGAAGGAAAATCATTTTTCCTCTTCTACAATGTGAAAGATATCAACAAAAATTCAGATACAGAAAGATAAATCACCTTCTAATAAAGTAAGAATAATTATATTTAGTGTATGTTTACATTCAGTTTAACTGTGATAAATACTTTGCGTATGGAGCTTTTAGCCAGATAATAGTTTTTCACAATTTTCAGGTAAGGAAATAACATTAAAAAGATGTCCAAACATAATTTTTTAAACTGTGCCTTTGATTTCTATTTAGCCTTGAGAAAAAATAAACCTATCATATTTTTCATTGAAAAAATCCTTTATGAAATGATAAAATTAAACAGTTCAACAAATGCTTAGGAATCCAGCTCCTAGATTTTAACTCCACGCTGCAGCTGTTGTAAAGAGATATTATATATATATATATATATATATATATATATATATATATATATAGCAAACAGAAACCTCAATTAAATCAGGACTTCCCTGGTGCCGCAGAGGTTAAGAATCCACCTGCCAATGCAGGAGTCATAGGTTGATCTCTGGTCTGGGAACTAAGGGTCCACATGCCTTGGGTCACCTAAGCCTGTGCACCCCAACTTCTGAAGCCCATGCACATAGAGTCCACACTCTGCAACAAGAGAAGCCACCGTAAGGAGAAGCCCACACATCACTATTAGAGAGTAGCTCCCACTGACTGCAACTGCAGAAAGTTGATGGTACAGAGCGAGGACCCAGCACAGTCAAAGTTAAATAAATAAGTAACCTCAGTTAAATAGAGTTGGGAGACCAGAATAGGGAATGCTCATGCCCCAGAAAAAATAAATACTCTTCTTTGCTGGCAAGTGCTCAGTGAAAAGCCTTCTACTGCATTTATTATGGTCCTCCCAACTTCCTTCTCTTCTCTATAAAAAAAAAATTTTCTTTCCCTTGCCATGTGGGAACTGGCACATGGCTCACCACAGTTGCAGACCCTGAATTTCAATTCTCTGCTGATCCCAAATAAACTCATCTTGGCTGAAAAAAATACGTAGCAGTGTATTTCTTTCGTGTCAACAGAAGCACTGTAAGCAAAGCAGACACTTGGGATTTTTTTTTCTTTCTTTTTTTTTTTTTTAATTCTTAAAACATTCCACTTGAAACCTGCAGACACGTTTTTCTATTTAGATACAAATTCCAAGCAAGTACGCATGCAAACACCACTACCTCTGAAATTAAAACACAAAGCAGCACACACACCCCAGGCAAAGGGTCCCTGAACATCAGTGTGTCTTCAGCGCTCTCCTTTGCCATTTGCTTTATTTTTCAACCATCCTATTTCACAGCTTCCCAGGTGGCGCTAGTGGTAAAGAACCCACCTGCCAAAGCAGGAGATGTAAAAGACATGGGTTTGATCTCTCGGTTGGGAAGATCCCAGAAGAGCATGGCAGCCAACTCCAGTATTCTTGCCTGGAGAATTCCATGGACAGAGGAGCCTGGCGGGCTACAGTCCAAGGCATTACCAAGAGTCGGACACGACTGCAACGACTTAGCATACACATCCTGTTTCAAACTCTGAGCCCTAATTTCTCCAACATTATTGACCATAAGGACGACCTATATGAATCTATATATGTATATGACATGTCTACCAACTCATGTCTGCAGCATGCCTAGAAAAGCATTATGCCTACTCCAGGCTATTACTTTTCACAATTAAAACATAAACATGAAAAAACAGAGGCATTCATGAATTTGAACACTTTTACTGAGAGCAATAGTATCCATGTCAGCCTGCTGAATGCATCCTCAAGATGATTTATAGCAGCATCATTTATAATTTTAGACAAGCATTCCCAACTGACTCTGCCTCTTCCACCTAGGCATGATCCCCCATTTACATCAAAGATATTCTATCCCTCAGCACAGATATGTGGATAAGAATTCTTTATTCCTGTTAGCAAAACTGCACCTATGATGACAATGAATGTAATTATAAATAGGTCACTGAATAAACAAAGAAAAAATTATTTTTAATTAATATTAATTTTGGTGTTAAGCTAAAAGAAATAAAACAAGTGATATTAAGAGATAATTGTTTAATTCAGTAGAAATAGTCATATTTTTGTGAGGGCACACAAATACATTTGTGTGGTGAGAGCACAAAAATGCAACCTTACCAGCAGTCTCAGAAAATTCAATGAAATGACGAGATCAGATGCCATGATCTTAGCTTTTTGAATGTTGAGTTTCTCATGTGTGTGCCACATTGAGACAGCTTTTTCACTCTCCTCTTTCACTTTCATCAATAGGCTCTTTAGTTCCTCTTCACTTTCTGCCATTAAAGTGGTATAATCTGCATATCTGAAGTTGTTGATATTTCCCCTGGCAGTCTTGATTCCAGCTTGTAAGTCATCCAGCCCAACATTTCACATGATGTAATCTGCATATAATTTAAATAAGCAGGGTGACAATATACAGCCTTGATGTACTCTTTTCCCAATTTGGAACCACTCCATTGTTCCCTGTCCAGTCCTAACTGTTGCTTCTTGTCCTTCCTATAGGTTTCACAGGAGGCAGATAAGGTGGTCTGGTATTCCCATCTTTTCACAAATTTTCCAGTTTGTTTTTGATCCACGCAGTCAAAGGTTTAGCAAAGTCAATGAAGCAGAAGTAGATGCTTCTTCTATGATCCAATGGATGTTGACAATATGATCTCTGGTTTGTCTGTCTTTTCTAAATGCAGTTTATACATCTGGAAGTTCTCAGTTCACATACTGCTGAAGCCTAGCTTGAAGGATTTTGAGCATAATTTTACTAGCATGTGAAATTCGTGTAATTGTGTGGTAATTTGAACTTTCTTTGGCATTGCCCTTCTTTAGGGTTGGAATGAAAACTGACCTTTTCCAGTCCTGTGGCCATCACTGAGAGTTTATCTGCTCACAAATGTGGCACACACATGAGAAACTTTGTGCCAATTTCTGATGGCAGTGTTTCTCCTCGTTTCTTGTCTCATGACACATGCCTTCAATCCCCTCATCTAGCTCTGAAAATTATTGGTGTTAGTTTGTATGAACTGAAATCTTTCAGACAGGCTAAGAAACTTTTGCTATGAGGAATTTCTCTCAGCCAGCTAGCTTTTGATTGGATTCTTTCAGCTACCTCACTGGGCATCTAATTTTTGGTAAAACTTTGCCTATGGATCTTTAGCCATCTGCTAAAGATGCTTCAACTTCTTCATCAGTTACTCAGTTTCTTATAAATCATCTCAATCAATTGTGAGCCTGTGAAGAGAATCCAATAATTCTATGTCTGATTCAGCAATGTGTTTCCAAGGTTAGTAGCAAACTAGAAACCTTATTTTAGGTCTCTTGAGAGTCTTATCATCACACCAATGCTTGTCTTCCATTGCAAATGTTTCTACCAGGTCTACCAATACCTTGGCTGTTGTGTCTTTTCAGCAGCCTCACAAGGGTCTGCCAGAGTGACTGCCCCAGGTTCCCTGCCAAACATTTAGTGCCCAGCCAAAAATCAGTTTAGGGGGACCTTCGATCCCCATGTTTTGCCTGTGAATACAAACACTTCTTCCTCAGCCTCGAACTTACCAATTGTAACTAATTTTCTAAATCATCTAACATAATCCAATTAGAAAAAAAAAATTACAAATTCATTGCAAAAGAAAAATTGCAAAATAACCAGAATGATCAAAAGTTTAGGAGAGTGGACTGGGCTAACTTGACAGTTGAGTGACATTGCCCAGTCGTATAATCTTACATCTTTCACTCTTGTCACTGCCTCCAGGTTCAGGGCAGAGGTGTGGGCAACCTAAGTGATGGCCCTTTCGAGTGAATTGGCGTTTGCTCTTTCTCCATAATCTTTGCTGACATATTCTCTTTCATAAACATTCTGTTTATTCTCTAACTTCAGATTAATAACTGACATTTTAAAGAAAATTTACAACTGAGGTTTGGAAGATTTCCATAACAAATAATACATTTGCACTTTTATATACTGGATTGTTCCTTCTGTTATAGAATCATCTCTAGGAATTCATGAAGTAGGGAAGGAGAGTGATTTGTGAGAACCCATGGTTTCTTGAATTGATTCACATCAAATAGCACTGAAAGTTCACCATGATTTGTAATCTGTTGTATAGGCTTGTGAGTAGAATCAGAGGGACTGTGATGATGGTTGGGATTTTTATTAATATTATTATTTTTGATGCACCATGCAGCTTGCAAAATCTTTGGTCCCCACCTATGGATTGAACCCTGGTCCTCTGCAGTGAGAGTGCAGAGTTCTTACCACTGGCCCATGAGGAAATTCCCTGGAATTTTAAAAATGAATTCAATACAAAGAAGAGAGAAAGAACCTATGTTTGACTGAGATGGAGATTTATCCCCTGTTTTGTTTTAACCTTCTCAGGTAACTTGAATTTTTAGTGCAACATACTTCCTGTGAACTTTAGAGAGGACAATTTTGCTAGAAACAGAAGAATCTCACCTCAGATCCTTTTTTTTTAATTTCTTGTGTGCTCAGTCACTCACTCATGTCCAACTATTTGCAACTGTTTTGACTGTAGTTTGCCAGGCTACTCTGTCTGTGGGGTTCTTCAGGCAAGGGTACTGGAGTGAGTTGGCACGCTCTTCTCCAGGGGATCTTCCTGACCCAGAGATCAAACCTGAGTCTGCTGCATTGCGGGTGAATTCTTTTCCACTAACTGAACCACCAGCTTTAAAATACTATACAATAGTAAAATTGAAAAGAATTTGAGGAAAAAAATAACCTTTAGGTAGTTAGTAGCTACAAAAAAAAGCCTCCATGCCTATTTCGTTAGTTGTGAATGAAATTTGGCTTGTTTTGTTCCTTAATCTGACTTTCATTTGGGCTCAAGGAAAGGATAAGCTTCTGCAAATAAAGTCAGGTCAGAGAAAGGAGAAAAGTAAATGTGGTGTTAATGCATGTTTGTGATTAACTTGCAGTAGTGAAGGTTAATTAATATTCAGGGAATCAAAAGCTAAAGGGAAGCAAGATTTTGTCAAGAAGCATATGGCAAAAATGTGTGACATCCACAGAGCCTCAAAAGATAGCATCCCGGGAATTACCCTCAGCAACAGAGTAGAGCTAAAGAAAGCTTCATTGTTTCACTAAACAGGCATTCAGTAAAGAGCATATTATTTAAGTCAGGGTTTCTCAACCTTGGTGTCATTGACATTTTGGGTCAAATTATTATTATTATTATTATTTTTGTAGGGGTTGCTGTGTGCATTGTAGGATTTTAAATCACATCAGTGACCTCTACCAATATTCCTCTCTCCCACCTCTCTATGGGCTTCCCTAGTGGCTCAGATAGTAAAGAATCCACCTGCAATGCAAGAGACCCAGGTTTAATCCCTGGATTGCGGAGATCCCCTGGAGGAGGAAATGGCAACTGACTTTACTATTCTTGCCTGGAGAATTCCATGGACAGAGGAGCCTGGCGGGCTATGGTCCCTGCAGTGGCAAAGAGTTGGACAAACTGAACAACTAAGCACACACACACCAGCCCCCTACGGTAGAAAAAGGAAAAAAAAAAACAAACAAACAGTAGACATTGCCAAATGCCTCTTTGGAGGTTAAATCTCCCTTGGATAGGAACCAGTGGTAAAAATAATATTTATTATTTTCTAATTGGGCTTAACAATTGGCTAGCCTTGAGTTTCTGTAAGTGAAGCACAATTAACCAAACTTTCAAACTTTTATGGAAATATACATACAGAAGAGAATATATAGCCGTAATATACAGTTCTGATGAATTGTAACACACTGAACACATACAGAAAGCTGGCAACAAGATCAAGGAATAGACATGACCCACAGCAAGGAGTCCACCTTGGGCCACTTTCCATACAATCCATTAGAGAGGCCATCCCTTTCCTGCCTTCTAACAGCCCAGGTTGATTTCCCCTGCCCTGGTACTTTGTATGAATGAAGTCACACGGTCTGTAGTCTTTTACATCTGGGGTTTTTCTCTTAATATTATTATGTGATTCATCCATATTATTTCCTGTGGTTGGAGATTATTTTCATTAAGATTTGTGTCACATCATGAAAATAAAATTTGAATTATCTATGCACAATAACAAGGCATTTGAGTAGTTTTATTTCCTTTAACTATTAAAAATAAAGATGTTGTGGATAGTATTTTACAGTGTGTGTGCATGTCTGCGTGTATGTGTATGTGTGTGTATGTGTGCCTGTGTGAAAAATATGTATATATATATATATATAAACATATTTTGGTGCAGTGTATGCCCAGGAATAGGACTGCTGGGGTTGGGGGTGAATGTTGGGACCAGCAATTTGTTTTTCTATATCTTTATCTATATCTAATGCACCCAATATTTTATATTAAAAGACCACCTTTCTCCACTGTAATTGAAATTTGTTTTTGTTATAAATCAGATAACTATGCATATATTGGTCTACTTGTGAACTTTAATTCTGTTCCATTACCCAGTTTGATGGTTGATATTTTAGTGCTTGTGCTTTGTTTTTCTTTAAGACTGCTTTGTCTATTTTTTTCCCTTTGAAATTACCAAAGGAGTTTTAGAGTCAGCTTGTTATGTTGTGAAAGCTAAGGCATTGAATGTTGGCCTTTGTTTTTTTCCAATGTAAGCATTTATGGATATAAATTTCTCTATAAGCACTCCTTTAGTTTTAGTTCATAAATTTTTATATAAATATCTTCACTATCATTGACTTCAAAAATATTTTCTAATTACCATTTTAATCTTTCAGCCAGTGGTTTATTTTAAAATGTGTATTTTTGAAAACAGGCATTGTGCTAGCAACCCTGTAAAACTAGCTTATAGATTCTAATGTTTGTGTTTAGATTCTTTTGGATTACACAATCATATAGTCTGTGAATAGTGACAGTTATTCTTTTCCAGTTCTTACATCTTTCTTTCTTTCTTTTTTTTGCTTATCACAATGACAAAGGCCTTGACTCATTAAGCAGCACTAGCAACTGATCATCTCAATCCTATCAGGTGTGAAGTTGGGTTAGAATGGATTTCATCCTTAGTAAAAATCTGGTACTGAATGGAAACTTGGGTCTGTTTGCCCACATAGAGAAATCAAGTCTACTGACATCAGGCTGTGGTGAAGGAAGGTGCAGTGTTTACCATAAGGCACCATACAAGCCATCCAGGACAGCTAATGCTTAAAAAGTTCAAACTGCCTGGTAGGTTTCAGTAGAGCGTTTTTAAAGGAAAGGCAAGGGAGGGTAGTCCTGGAGTATGTTATCCACTTGTGCATAATTCTCTAATTGGTTGATGGTACTGCTACTGCTAAGTCACTTCAGTCATGTCCAACTCTGTGCGACCCCATAGACGGCAGCCCACCAGGCTCCCCCGTCCCTGGGATTCTCCAGGCAAGAACACTGGAGTGGGTTGCCATTTCCTTCTCCAATGCATGAAAGTGAAAAGTGAAAGTGAAGTTGCTCAGTCATATCCGACTCTGAGCGACCCCATGGACTGCAGCCCACCAGGCTTCTCCGTCCATGGGATTTTCCAGGCAAGAGTACTGGAGTCGGGTGCCATTGCCTTCTCTGGGTTGATGGTAAGGTGAAGTGAAAAAGACAGTGAAGTGAAAGTGAAGTCGCTCAGTCGTGTCCAACTCGTTGCGATCCCGTGGACTGTAGCCCACCAGGCTCCTCCGTCCATGAGATTCTCCAGGCAAGAATACTGGAGTGGGTTGCCATTTCCTTCTCCAGGGAAATCTTCCCGTCCCAGGGATCGAACCCAGGTCTCCCGCATTGCAGGCAGATGCTTTAACCTCTGACAATAAGTTGTAGCAAATATTTCCTGGATCCCTCCAGAGTCTGGAGGGATGTGTTAATTTCTTCCCTTTGGTGGGGGTTTTACCAGGTGAATTATTTACCACCTGAGCCACAAGGGAAGCCCAACATTTGTAAAACAATTTAGTAAATGTGCCTCACATACTGTTATCTAAATACTTCAGAGAGGAAGGAAAACAGAGGATATGGGGAGAGGGTCTGTTCCCAGCAGGATCCTGCTCAATTACAAATCCAGCTGTTCTGGTTTGCTCTGTTCTCTCCAGGATGTCACTCTCCTGGTCTTTTGACTGAGTAAAGGGCACCCTTCAGCTGGACTGGAGGGAGATTCAACTCTGCCCTTTGGTCTTCCCAAGCTGTTACTCCACTTCCTATCACATGCCAATTTAAATCCAAATATCTGACAAGTTAAAGCCAGAGGCAGATGGGCTCGCCCCCCAGGGTAAAGCAATTGGAAATCATTCTCTATTGACAGAAACTCCAAGACAAGAATAGAAGGTCAATTAAGGCAATTAAACCAAGAAAGTTGGGCCCTGCCCAAACCACGTATTTCTTATTTTCAAAGTCAGATCTCCTTGACAACATGTGCACAGAAAGGCTCTTTGGAGGCCAAAGCGGCATTTGGTCAAAGCATGTTCTACCCAGACGCCTTTTTGGTAAAATCTCTTGGCTGAGAGATGTGTGCACACCCATGGGAGGATCCTGAGATATACCAAATATGGACTATGAACCAGGCAAGTCAAGATGATTGCCCAAAGGAAACGGGGAAAAAATGTCCCATAAAAGTAACTCAAACCACTAAAAGGGAATGATTCAGGGACTCTTTCTCTGAGTCTGCCTTTGTGTCTATCCATACTTACTGTACTCTTTTTCCTCTTAATAAATACTTGCTTCACTACAATCTGTCTTTGTGGGAATTATTTTCTGCAAAGCCGAAAGCCAGGGCCCTTGTCACTGACCACTGGTCTAGTGTCTAGAATCTGGTGCTTTCACCACTAGGACCCCACCCAGTCTTTGGCTGGGAATCCAAGCCCCGCTCCAAGCCATTGCAGGTCAAGGCCACTGGAGATCAAGGGACACAGCAATGAGCTTGCAGTAGGCACCATTCCTTAGAAAGTCTTTTGTTTTCTAGGTACCTAATGATTATGGGAAATTTTATTCCTCCCCTTTGAAGCATTGGCTATTCTTCACCATCCTCTGAGCTCTAGAACTTGGGATATTACCATTGGTAATCCTCACTGTGGAGAAGGAAATGGCAACCCACTCTAGTATTCTTGCTTGGAAAATCCCATGGATAGAGGTGCCTGGAGGGCTACAGTCCGTGGGGTCACAAAGAGTCGGACACGACTGAGCGACTAAACCACCACCACCAATCCTGGCTGTAGATATGAAAGCCCTCCAGTTTTCAGTTTTATTCCAGCCCTGCTGAAAACTTACAGATTTATTGGTTTCTTTATCCCCTGGCAGTTGACCTCTTCCTTGGTTCAGCCTTCTTTTGAAGGAAAGCTATGTAGCTAAAAATAGCCTGGAGTTAAAACTCCCCTCCAGGTCCTCCCCACCATTCTATACAGAATAAAGAACTTTCTCCCCTGAAGAAAGGAATGGACATTATGATTGATTATGTTCAGCTCCCAGCTGCTCCCAGTCTCTGGCCAGTCTCAGAAATTCCTTACTCCAGTTGTTGAAAGCTAACTAATCAAAAATAATCATGAGAAGAAACAGACCTCCTCAAAACGATGCATCTTCTCATATATGTGTTTTCTATGTATACCTACTCTCTTCTTGACTTAGTTCTGCTGCTGCTGCTGCTAAGTCGCTTCAGTCGTGTCCAACTCTGTGCGACCCCATAGACGGCAGCCCACCAGGCTGCCCCATCCTTGGGATTCTCCAGACAAGAACACTGGGGTGCAACAGCCCACTAATCTGACTGCTGCCCCTTCTCGCCTCATTAAAGGTGATCTGTTCCTGTAAAGTGCCGGTCTGTTCTTTTTCTGAACCTCACCTTCTCTAACTCCCTCACCTTACATCTTTAGCTTCTATCCCAATTTGATCAGTGTTCCCAGTTTGAGAAAAATCAACTAGTGACAGTCGGGTATATCTGGAAAAAATTTTGCAGTTTTAATTCAGCTAGTCCTCATTACTTCCAAAGTGTATGTCTCTTAAGTCTCCAAACATATTGCTTGCAGAGTATATCTCATTTTTCCCTAGTTCTTATAGTAAAGCATCAGCTTTCAACTATCTACACTATTCTACTTAATAGCACAAATCTCCCAATATTTTTAAACACTATTTTATTAAAGTAAAAGTCATATAAAATAAAATTAACTATTTTAAAGGATCTGGTTCTTTGGTAGCATTTGGTATTTTCAGATTGTTGGGCAACAACCACCTCTATCAAGTTCCAAAATAGATTTATTACCCCAAAAGAAAATCTCCTACTCCTTAAATCAATTCTACTTTTGTCCTCCACATTGCCCCCGGTAACTACCAATCTACTGTCTGTCTTTATGGATTTACTCATTCTTTGCATTTGATTTAAATAGGATCAAATCATGAGCGTCCCTCTGTGCCTAACTGATCTCACTATGCACAAAGTTTATTCAGTTCAGTTCAGTTCAGTTCAGTTGCTCCCTTGTGTTCGACTCTTTGGGACCCCATGAACCATAGCACGCCAGGCCTCTCTGTCCATCAACAACTCCCAGAGTTTACCCAAACTCATGTCCATTGAGTCGGTGATGCCATCTCACCATCTCATCCTCTGCCGTCCCCTTCTCCTCCTGCCTTCAGTCTTTCCCAACATCAGGGTCTTTTCAAATGAGTCAGCTCTTCTCAGGTGGCCAAAATATTGGAGCTTCGGCTTCAACATCAGTTCTTTCAATGAACACCCAGGACTGATCTCCTTTAGGATGGACTGGTTGTATTTCCTTGCAGTCCAAGGGACTCTCAAGAGTCTTCTCCAACACCACAGTTCAGAATCATCAATTCTTCTGCCCTCAGCTTTCTTCATAGTCCAATTCTCACATCCATACATGACTACTGGAAAAACCATAGCCTTGACTAGATGGACCTTTGTTGACAAAGTAATGTCTCTGCTTTTTAATATGCTGTCTAGGTTGGTCATTGGAGAAGGCAATGGCACCCCACTGCCTGGAAAATCCCATGGACCGAGGAGCCTGGTGGGCTGTAGTCCATGGGGTCGCTAAGAGTTGGACATGACTAAGCAACTTCACTTTCACTTTCCACTTTCATGCATTGGAGAAGGAAATGGCAACCCACTCCAGTGTTCTTGCCTGGAGAATCCCAGGGATGGGGGAGCCTGGTGGGCTGCCATCTATGGGGTCGCACAGAGTCGGACATGACTGAAGCAACTTAGCAGCAGCAGCAGGTTGGTCATAACTTTCCAAAGAGTAAGTTTATTCATACTGTAACAAGTATTAGAACTTCATTCCTTTCGGATGCTGAATCCCATTGTACATGTATGTCACATTTTGTTAAGCCATTCTTCTGATGATGGACCTTTTTTGTTTTACCACATTTTGGCTAATATAAATTGTGCCGCTATAAACATTTGTGTATAAGTATTTGTTTGCAGACTTCTTTTCAGTTCTTTTTTGTTCATAGCTAGGAGTGGAGGGATTGAGTCGTATTAAAATATTTGTTCGACTTTATGTGGAGGTGATGGTTTCTGTTTGACATTTTGGAGGATATAGTTGATTTAAAGACTTTTTCCAGAGAATTTATTGTTTATGCTTAGTTAGGGAAAATTTCTGTTCATTTCTAATGTTAATGGGCCATACATTTTTTGTTTCTTCATATATTTTATTTATAATTTGTTGTTGAAAAGTATACATTTAGAGATTAGAGTGTGCTAACTCTAGAAATCAGATTCTTCCCCTCTTCAGTGTTTTGTTTCAATTTGATTTTCCTCTTTTTTGCTTGCTCTGGGATGTAGCTGTTTGATTATTTAGTAATTTTCTTTAACTAGTTTTAAAGGCTGTATTGTCACATATGCTCTCTGAAGTCTGTTCCTTTAGATGATGATCAACTAATGTTTGGATAGAGATTTTCTTGGCTATCTGGAACAACAACAAAAAAGTTGAATAAATATAAACTCTTAGTCTTTGTGGTTTGGCTCTGTTTTGGGCATTTTTTCAATGCTTAAGAGGGGTATTTACAAATCTGCCTCTTTCTGCTGGTATCAGGTTTAAAAAAAAAAAAGGGAGGGTCTTCTTTCTCTGTTTTCAGTATTTTGTTGTTTTTGATTGCTGTTTTGTTTTATTGTTTGAACAGTCATCCTTTTCTGGGCTGTGTAAGGCCTTCGAGGTTCTGAGTAGATGGGGTACTCTCTAATGCCCTTAATTCTCCAAACATTCTCTCTTCTCAGCTTTTCTTCACAAGCTTTCAGCACATTTATTGTTTGCTTCAGTTGTAATCTTTGCCCCAGGCAGCAGCAAGTTATTCTTTGGCCTTTCACTGGTTTTGAAGTATGCCCTATGCACAGCTACTTTTCTACCTTGAGGGACTTCACAGTAGGGAAAACAAATGCAAACTCCTTGACTCAGTCCTTCGGGTAGTGCTCAGACTGGTCAGAACAGACAGATTCAGTTCTGAGACGCAAGGTCTGCTCTGCTCCCTCCAGAACCAGAGGCCAGGGTCCTGCATAGGGAAACACAGGCTGCTGACCTGAACATTTTCTAATCTGCTAGTTGCTTTTGCAGTAAAGAGGGTGGGTTGAATTAGGAAAGGAGAAAAAAAAAAAAAATTGTTGCCAAGCTGGGGAGTAAGATGGAAACAAAAGTAAATAAACTGCTGCAAAGCTTTTCTAAGATTTTTTAAATCAACTGATTCCTCATTTCAGATCAGATCAGATCAGTCGCTCAGTCGTGTCTGACTCTTTGAGATCCCATGAATCGCAGCACGCCAGGCCTCCCTGTCCATCACCAACTCACAGAGTTCACTGAGACTCACGTCCATCGAGTCAGTGATGCCATCCAGCCATCTCATCCTCTCTCGTCCCCTTCTCCTCCTGCCACCAATCCCTCCCAGCATCAGAGTCTTTTCCAATGAGTCAACTCTTCGCATGAGGTGGCCAAAGTACTGGAGTTTCAGCTTTGGCATCATTCCTTCCAAAGAACACCCAGGGCTGATCTCCTTCAGAATGGACTGGTTGGATCTCCTTGCAGTCCAAGGGACTCTCAAGAGTCTTCTCCAACACCACAGTTCAAAAGCATCAATTCTTCTGTGCTCAGCCTTCTTCACAGTCCAACTCTCACATCCATACGTGACCACAGGAAAAACCATAGCCTTGACTAGACGGACCTTTGTTGACAAAGTAATGTCTCTGCTTTTGAATATGCTGCTAGGTTATTTACTATAAATCTTTGCCTATTTTCCAAAATTCTGATAGCTTTTGCTTTTTTTATTGTTTTTGGTAGGAGGGTTATACCTGTGATGGGACAAAATCTTGGAGCTACCACTCAACTATTTCCACTAGATCACTGAAATATTCCCTAATCTTTTCATTTTTCCCCCAAGTTAAAGCCTTTACCTTGAAGCGTTCCTGTTAATTTCTCTTGAAACACTGCCCATCACTGACGTGTAGTACCAGAAATACTTTCTCTCTTATTCTTTTCTCTTCCAAATTTGAAATGATCAATATATTTCCCAGTCACATTTAACACACTAGTTGTATATACTGGACCAAATGACTTAGACTTGGGAATTATATAAAATTATATAATTCGAAATGGATATTCAAACATATATATTCACACACATATATATATGCTGCTGCTAAGTCACTTCAGTCATGTCCGACTCTGTCCGACCCCACAGATGGCAGCCCACAAGGCTCCCCCGTCCCTGGGATTCTCCAGGCAAGAACACTGGAGTGGGTTGCCATTTCCTTCTCCAATGTATGAAAGTGAAAAGTGAAAGTCAAGTTGCTCTGTCGTATCTGACTCTTAGCGACCCCATGGACTGCAGCCTACCAGGCTTCTCCATCCATAGGATTTTCCAGGCAAAAGTACTGGAGTGGGGTGCCACTGCCTTCTCCTACATATATAAACATACATGGAAATAATATGTATGACTGTCAAACAGAAAAGAAAGATAGAACAAGCTTTAGTACCAATGATGTTTTGAAATTTTTTTCAAATGCTATTTTTAGCTGTCCTATTTACTATTTTGAATTTTAGAAGTGGGACATGAGAAGGCTCAATTTATAGCATCTTCAGCAGTTCCATCCACCTTTATGTAGTCTATCAGCTTCTGAAGGAACTTTGAATGTCAAAGCTGTAGAGGCCAAAGAAGGAGCTCAGAGCCATTCCTTCTTTATTCCCTCAGGGAAAATGACTGCTATCACGCTGGTGAGACTCAGAATATAAACTTGAAGGTTAAAATTTCGTGTTTAAGTTTATTTGGGATTTGACCAAAGATGAAAGAAAATTTTGCAGTGATTTATATAGCTATCAGCAGTAAACAATCAGCCTGGAATGCAAGAGATACAGGAGATGCGGGTTTAATCCCTGGGTCAGGAAGATCCCGTGGAAGGGATCATGGCAGCCCACTCCAGTATTCTTGCCTGGAAAATTCCGTAGACAGAGGAGCCTGACAGGCTACATTCCATGGTGTCACAAACAGTAGGACTAACACTTCTTATGATATGTAGACCACAAATTAATTGTGTGCATTTCTAATAACACTATATCTGCCCAGATACTTACATAAATTGACTTTTTAGAAAAATATAATGCAAAAATATCTGTAATTAAGTTAGCAGGTTTTTTTTTTTTTTTTTTGGCATGGCATCCAGTACTCTTGCCTGGAAAATCCCATGGATGGAGGAGCCTGGAAGGCTGCAGTCCTTGGGGTCGCTGAGGGTCGGACAGGACTGAGCGACTTCACTTTCACTTTTCACTTTCATGCATTGGAGAAGGAAATGGTAACCCACTCCAGTGAGAATCCCAGGGACGGGGGAGCCAGGTGGGCTGCCGTCTATGGGGTCGCAGAGTCAGACACGACTGAAGTGACTTAGCAGCATACAAATGCAGACCTAAAATTTTAGCAAAAATAATGAATTATAACTACAAGTGCAGTATTAAAAAGGTAGCAGTTATATTTTAGAGTTTAATATTAGGGTGTGAAAAAAATAAATTACTTCAAGTCTATAGTTCTGTGGTCACTATAATGCAAATACATAATCATAAATGGAAATTCACTTTCACCTGACTTCAGTGAAGTGAAATTGTAAAATATTATCTTAAAGTTTTTGACACTCTTCACAAAGTGAAGAATCTATTAATATGTCCTTTTTCAGGAATCTAAGCCTCTATGACTCTTTGGCTAAAATTTGATAAAATTCACCTGTGAAACCATCTGGGCTGACCTTATGTTTTTGTTGTTCTTTTCTTGGGAGTGGGCACTTATATTTGTGGATGATTTAAATTTCAAATTAACTTTCTTTTCTTGATGTTAGACTATTCAGACTTTCTATTTTTTCTTGAATTAGGACATTAATTTCTGTCTTTCTCAGATTTTGAGTTGATCAGACTATTTGGTTGTAAGCCAACAAAAGACTGCTTCTGCTTCGTTATAGCTTCACTCATGGATGGATCTGAACTGTTGAAGTAGAAAAGAAATTCTCTCAATAAACAAAAACATCAGTCATTCATTTTATGTGGGAAGAAGCAAACCAATGAAAGAATATGTACAGAATCATGTATAGTTGTAACTGGCTTAGCAGATTTGTCAAGGATCTCTGAGAAGCACATAGGAATGGTGTATTATATGATCTTTGTAGTATTTTAGTATATCATGATTCCCAGAAAAAGGCATTAACGATGCACTGAACAATGGAATGGACGAAGACATCAGTTATTTGACATCAGATAGCCTCTGTCACTGGCCACTCTAGTGCTGGAAAATGGACACACAACTGGAGTACCCAATATGGCAGAGATAGAGACTATGAATAGGCCCAAAGACATTATCTCCAACTGACCAAGGCAGGCCCAGCTGCTACTGGTAAGCACAAAAATTCAATACAAAACCCCTGATGTGGCACCATGCATGAAGATTCTACCCGGCCTCTTGGGGGTAAGTCAATCATCATGGGGTCCTGGTACATTAGAAGAGGATGCCATTCTTATTTCAGATATAATTCCTGTCTGCCAGGCCTTAATCAGCACAGTTATATGAGTATTGATGGACTGATACATGACTAGCATTGCCTCAGAACCTACTTTGGAGCAAGTACTATATGACTTTGCAGTTTACTATGGAATCTATTGGCCTTGTTACACACACACACACACACACGCACACACACGCACACACACGCACACACAGAAACTGCTGGCAAAAGAGAGCAATGTAAATGTAACAAATAATGGAAGGTACAATAAATGTGCCAATTTGGAGATGGTACCCTGCCAGTGTAGAATACTCTTCTCCAGTAGGCAATTATTCCCTGAATCTGCAACCCTTATTTGATACTGTGATAGCCAAAAATAGGATATATACATTTGAGAATTAAAGAGTTGAAAATAGCATTAAGCCTGCTTGCTCTTACTTCTAGTGACCTATGTAGGGGAGTTTTTCTTATGTCTGCTTTTTAATTTAAAAATCTGAGCTTCCCTTAGGAGAAGCCCTTCATCATTGTATGCAGCAAGGGTCCCTTTAAAATTTCAGCTAAACTCTAATAAAAGTGTTTCTATCTCATCAGGAATAGTTGATCTTGGTCATGAGAAGGAGGTTGGAAGGTTGTTATGAAATGAGGACAGAAAACAGCTTGCTTGTGATACTACCTGGGTACATCCCTCTGGGTATCATTTACCTAATTGTGATTATCAAAGGCACAGGTACAGGAGGCTGAGAGGGGTGTGATGACGAGGATCTTAGGTTCCACTGGGAAATGCTTTTGGGTCAACACACCACTTAAGTCCCAAGAGGGAAGATGCTTGTCGAAAGTAAGGGGAATCTAGAATTGATGAAAAAGAGGAGACAACTGAATTGAAGTGCAGCTTCAAGACCAGCTACACATGTGGGCTTGAGACTTATCCCACAAAATTTGCTCTTGCAGTTTACCCCAGGAAGCATGACCAACAACCCTTAGGATAAGACTTTCCAATTTATTATGTGAACTATGTGGAGCTGAAAACAGCAAAAGGTGGATTGTGAGGACTGTCCTGTGTGCTACCAAAATTTACCCTCCAATCCTGAAGTCTCATTCACTTAGCCACTGAGTGTTTTTCTGACAGACAACTTTCTACTGAGTTTAGTTCTGTTAAATTGTCCTCAGCCGAAGAAAGCTGCCTTACTCTTCCTGCCCAACCCCAACCCCCAAGATAAAACACTTCTTCCCTGGGATACTCAGCATCAAATGACTTAGTGTGAAGGTTTTACACTCCTGATTCTTTACTTTGAAGAAGGAATATTCTGAAGGGTAGTTCAAACAGTGCTGCCTACTAGATTGGTCAAGGACTGGTCCATTGAGACCACATCACAGGTCAAATCCTCCTTTTGCCCAATTCATTTCCTCATGACTCTATAGGCGTCAATTCTCAACTAAATACTCACATACACATTTCCAACTCTGACCCTGTTTCCTAGGAAATTCTATCGAATATACGGACAAGGTGAGGTTACGTCTAAAAAACAAAACTTACACCAAATATAACCCTGTTCTAAGTAATTCAACAGGCAATAACAATTGACCATTTTCTCTAATTTTACACCAGACAGGGCATAGGGTATATTCAGATTAAAATAATACATTTGGACATCAGAATATGATAGATTATAAGGTTAATTATTTCTGAGTAAAAGGTTCATACCTGTGAGTCTATTACCTTTATTTTAGTCCAAAATATAACTCAGTGATGATGCTGGTCACGTGAGGACACTGAAAAAGAGTAAGCAGGAAGTGTTCATTTTCACTGCCACTACTGGAAAAGAAATAGGAAAAGTCATCTGTTAGTGGCTTCTGCCTTGTGAAAAAGTGACACACATTTCTGAGGGGAACCTAAAGTTGAAAACTAAAAGTATTTTAGCAAACCGAAACTCCCTTGGAAGTATGAAAAACATTGAAAGTGTTAGTCACTTCAGCTGTGCCTGACTCTTTGCAACCCCATGGACCATAGCCCACCAGCTTCCTCTGTCCATGGAATTCTCCAGGCAAGAATACTGGAGTAGGTAGCCATTCCCTTCCCCAGGGGATCTTCCTGACCCATGGATTGAACCTGGGTCTCTGCATGGTAGGCAGATTCTTTACTGTCTGAGCCACTAGAGAAGCTGCTTGGAAGTATGAGTCACCAAAAACATTTAAAAGCATAGTACAAAAATAGAAAATTCTTTCCTCAACTTACTAATAGCACCACACTATCTTCTGAAGTGCACTAGGCTTCTCCAGCTATCTAACCCTTTTAAGTTGCCTGTTTCCTGCAGAAATAAAAAATTATTAAAGCATCTAGTTCAAGTTTTCTTACTGAAATCTCCCAGTCAATTTTAAAGGATTATTATGGTCAGAAAATAGTAACAAAAATTATTGCTAACTTGATAAAATTGGAGATAACTCTTCTTATTGGATAACTAAGTATGAAAGTTCCAAAAACAATTTATTAGCAGTGACTTAACACTATTGTTTTTCTTTGTGACATTCACCTTTTTTGTTTTATTTTAAAAAATACATAATATTGACAATTTACTTACTGAATTCATGAATATTGCAACCCAAAGCATTCATTTAGCTATTAGTGAAAAAATAAATTCCACAGATGTGATAGAGGGACTGCAATTCAAGTTATCCGGGTGGAAAAAACCTTGAGATAATTAGGATTGGATAATGGAGGCTTAAGATAATGAGGGTGGAACTGGCATTGCAGGAGATGCTGCCTGAACCTCAAGTCCCTTGGCTGCAGAGCACAGATTGGATGGCTGCTGGCCAGAGTCCAGGTGGTCAGAAGCAGCCAGCTGTGTCTTTAGCCAGCAGTGTTGAGTGCTCCATTTCCCCAAGCACAAAGGACAATGAGAGGTTAGGAAGTCTTATCTTTTCAACTGAAATACATGTGGACATGTCCCCAGTAGACTCAGCCTTCCTCTAGATGTTAAACTTTAGGACAAGCAGATGGTGATTCTGTTAAATACCTTGCATTAGGGAATCCATCCTTTTGGAAAAAAAAAAAAAATGCAATGAAATCTTAGAAATAAACAACGTGGTCTAGGTTACCATTATTTTAAATGATGCATACATTTGACATGTTTTGTGTCAAAATATTTTTAAAGCCATAAATTATGCAGTCTTCTGGAAAAGAATTTAGAAGCACAGTCTCTGATGATTATGGTAACTGAATAAGAACAACTAAATTGGCAGCTTGCATTGAAATACATTTTCTTTTACACAGGTATTGCAAGGTGGTCATAGAGAAACCCTAGCATATTGTTTCATGGTTATTGAAATGTTGAATACATCACTAAAACTGTAGCCAAAGGTTCTTCACAGAAAAAAAGTTGTTGGATTGCAAAGCAGCAATGTATTTTCAGCCAAGGCAACAGCTGATCACAGTGGCTCTAAAGTATGGATGGTCCTTCAGAGTCACCCTGCTTGGAGGCCAATGGGCTGAGCCTCTGTAGAATCTCATCTTTCAGTCACTGTATAGGGACAGTTGCCTAGAAATGAGCAAGATGTTGGACAAGACAGCTGTCTGCGGCTGAGGCAATTTCCTGGAGAGAATTTCATTTGCAAGCTGTCAGTTAACAATATCTCCAATGTGAAAAAATTCAGTCCAGTTCAGTTCAGTTGTTCAGTTGTGTTCGACTCTTGGTGACCCATGGACTGCAGTGTGCCAGGCTTTCCTGTCCTTCACCAACTCCCGGAGCTTGCTCAAACTCATGTCCATCGAGTTGGTGACACCATTCAAACAACCATTTCATCCTCTGTCGTCCCCTTCTCCTCCCGCCTTCAAACTTTCCAAGCATCAGGGTCTTTCCCAATGAGTCAGTTATTCACATCAGGTGGCCAAGTATTTGAGCTTCAGCTTCAGCATCAGTCCTTCCAATGAATATTCAGGACTGATTTGATCTTCTTGTGGTTCAAGGGAATCTCAAGAGTCTATTCAAACAATACAGTTCCAAAGCATCAATTCTTTGGCATTAATTTTTCTTTATGGTCCAACACTCATATTCATACATGACCACTGGAAAAACTGTAGATTTGACTACTTGGACCTTTATTGGTAAAGTAATATCTCTGCTTTTGAATATGCTGTCTAGGTTTCTCATAGCTTTTTTTCCAAGGAGCAAGCATCTTTTTATTTTGTGACTGCAGTCTGTGATTTTGAAATCCATGAAAGTCTGTCACTCCTTCCATTGCTTCGACTATTTGCATGACACAATGGGACCAGATGCCATGATCTTCGTTTTTTGAATGTTGAGTTTTAAACCAGCTTTTTCACTCTCCTCTTTCACTTTCATCAAGAGGCTTTTTAGTTCTTCTTTGCTTTCTGCCATAAGGGTGGTGTTATCTGCATATCTGATAACATATTTATAAAATATGTTTTATAAATATAAAAATAATATTTATATTTATATTCTGGATTTATATTTTATAAATCCAGAATCTGTCTTACCAGCTTCAGCACGATCTAAAATGTAAAGTGAAAGATTAAGCACCATTCTTTTTTCTTAGACATGCATCATAAAATGTTTGGGACAACTATTAGATATTTTGTCAATTTTAAAAATATTGGCTGTTTGATTTTTTTTGTTTGTTTTTAGTTTGATATGAGATTTAATTCAATGTAATAAGTTACAGGGAAAAGGGCATGGCAACCCATTCCAGTGTTCTTGCCTGGAGAATCCCACGGACAGAGGACCCTGGCGGGCTACAGTCCACGGGGTCACAGAGTTGGACACGACTGAGTCACTAACACACACACACAATGAGTAACATCAAAATAATTGCCCATTTTGGGATCCATTTTATTCAATACTAAAAGTCAACTTTCTCTTACATTATGAACTATAATCATTTAGATACTCATCTGCTTGTAATTTCTAGATATATTGACTTTCCAATAGTCTAAAATGTCTAAGATGAATAGAGTATAACCCCAACTTAGAGTCTAGGGAATTAGATAAGACCATTTCTTGAACAATTTAAATGTATAGATAATAAGATAATGCTGTAATTTCTAATATTAGTAACAAAAGAGCTGTTTTTATTCAGGAGATGTTTTCTTGGATAGAATTGCCAAGAAGGTATAAGAAAGGAAAAATTAAAAAAAAATACATTTGAAATTTTTGACTTGGGTTCCTGGGTATGTTGTCATTTTTCTAACTAAAACATGTTGGGGGAAAAGGAAAGGGGTTGGGGATTTGAGATGGAAGAGTATAGCAGGCTCTTTCAAATATAACTAGAAGAGTAAATAGCAAGATGGATATTAGCATTAGAAATATATCCTGATGTATAATAACAGAATCTATGAGGACAAATAATCAAAAGAAAGAAAATGTACTATGAGAAAATATTATATAACAGAGGCTTGGTGGACATTTCATGGCTGTTGAAAGAAAAAATAAACAAAATGCATATAAAAAGCAACAACAAAGAATATTGGACCAATATGTAGTCAGAGAGGTATAATTAGATTGGAAATACTTTTGTGAAAACCAAGAAAATAGGAATTAATATTCTGTTGTTCAGTCACTGAGTCATGTCCGATCCTTTGCAAACATATGGACTGCAGCATGCCAGGTTCCCTGTCCTTCACCATCTCCTGGAATTCGCTCAGACTCAAGTCTATTGAGTCGGTGATGCCATCCCACCATTTCATCCTTTGTTGTTCCCTTCTCTTTGTGCCTTAAATCTTTCCCAGCATCAGAGTCTTTCCTAGTGAGTCAGCTTTTCATATCAGGTGGCCCAAGTACTGGACTTCCAGCTTCAGCATCAGTCCTTCCAATGAATATTCAAGACTAATTTCCTTTAAGATTGACTGGTTTTATATACTTGCAGTGGCGACTCTCAAGAATCTTCTCCAGCACCACAGTTTGAAGGCATCAATTCTTCAGCACTCAGCCTTTTTTATTGTCCAGCTCTCACATTTGCACATAGCTTCAGGAAAAACCATACTTTTGACTATAGAAAACTTTGTAGGAATTAATATAAGGTAGAGTTTATGAATGTTATCAAATAATGTGGCAAGGGAAGAAGAATCTTCACTTGAAAAATACCTTAAATGTTCAGATAATAAATATAGTCATCCCAAATATGCAGGTTCATTTTGAAAGTGGTAATGTTGATCTGATGAAAGAGGCTAAGGTGAAATATGTCTAAGACATATTTTAATATCTCCTACAAGCTTATTTAAATTCTATGCAGAGTACATCATGAGAAACTCTGGGCTGGAAGAAGCACAAGCTGGAATCAAGATTGCTGCGGAAAATATCACTAACCTCAGATATGCAGATAACACCATCCTTATGGCAGAAAGTGAAGAAGAACTAAAAAGCCTCTTGATGAAAGTGAAAGAGGAGGGTGAAAAAGTTGGCTTAAAGCTCAACATTCAGAAAACTAAGATCATGGCATCTGGTCTCATCATGGGCAATAGATGGGGAAACAGTGGAAACAATGGATGACTTTAATTTTGGGCTCCAAAATCACTGCAGATGGTAATTGGTGATTGCAGCCATGAGATTAAAAGATGCTTACTCCTTGGAAGGAAAGTTATGACCAACCCAGACAGCATATTAAAAAGTAGAGACATTACTTTGTCAACAAAGGTCTGTCTAGTCAAGGCTATGGTTTTTCCTGTGGTCATGCATGGATGTGAGAGTTGGACTGCAAAGAAAGCTGAGTGCCGAAGAATTGATGCTTTTAAACTGTGGTGTTGGAGAAGACTCTTGAGAGTCCCTTGGACTGCAAGGAGATACAACCAGTCCATCCTAAAGGAGATCAGTCCTGGGTGTTCATTGGAAGGACTGATGCTGAAGCTGAAACTCCAGTATTTTGGCCACCTCATGCGAAGAGTTCACTCATTGGAAAAGACCCTAATGCTGGGAGGGATTGGGGGCAGGAGGAGAAGGGGACGACAGAGGATGAGATGGCTGGATGGCATCACCAACTCGATGGACATGAGTTTGAGTGAACTCTGGGAGTTGGTGATGGACAGGGAGGCCTGGCGTGCTGCGATTCATGGGATCTCAAAGAATCAGACATGACTGAGTGACTGAACTGAACTGAACTTAACAAGGTAAGTAAAATTCAATAAGTACTCCCTCAAAACTTTTTTCCATAATTCATGAGAATGTTAATTTAATAAATATCATGATTATGAGTATGTTACTTTGCATGACCACAGGGACTTGGCAAAAGTAATAAAGTTTATAATGAGTTGACCTTGCAATTGAAACAATTACTGGGGCCTAGTGTAATCACATTAGCTTTTTAAAAGCTGATTATTTTCTCCAGTAGGTAGCAGAAGGGGAATTAAGAAAGATTTAAAGTGTGAGAAAGACTAAACACACAGACGGTTTTTTTGGAGATAGATTGGAAAATGTGAGAAAGGCTATAGGAGGCCTCTGTTGACTGATGTCCAACATGTGAAACAGAACCTCAGATTGACACCTAAGAACTGGATAAATCATTGATATTTGAATATAGAACAAAACTGGATAACAGTACTTTATATTTCCTGATTTTAATAGCAATAGCATAAATATGTCAGAGAATGGAATTTTCTTAAATTGAGCACCGCAAAGTATTTAGGGATAAAAAGGCATGATATCTCCAAATTAGTCTAAAATGGTTCAAGAAAAAAATGTTACACACTAACACACATAATTATAATTGGATAAACAGAGAAAAAAAAAGATGGAAACAGATTGAGAAACAGAGAGAAAAAGATAATCAGGTGGGACAAAATATAAACAACTGGTGCATCTTGGTAAAGAGTCTCTATAAGACTTGTGTTAATCTTGCAAATTTTCTGTTAGAATCATATTAAAAAGTTACTTAAAAAGAATGAAATAATGCCATTTGTAGCAATATGGATGGACCTGGACATTATCATACTCAGTAACCCAAGAAAAGACACATATTTCATGATATTGCTTATATGTGGATCAAAAGATAATAATAATACAAATAAATGTATATACAAATAAGAAACAGACACACGGACATAAAAAAAAACCACCAAAAACTTATGGTTACCAAAGAGGAAAGGGATAAGGGATAAATTAGGAGTTTTGAATTAACATATACACACTACTGTAGATAAAATAGATAACCGACAAGGATCTAATGGTATAACACAGGGAATTCTACTCAGTATTTTGAAATAAACTATACAGGAAAAGAATCTGAAAAACTATATATATATATATATATATATATATATATGTATAAATTAGAGATACCAAGGGAACTTTTCATGCAAAGATGGGCACAATAAAATACAGAAATGGTATGGACCTAAGAGAAGCAGGAGTTATTAAGAAAAGGTGGCAAGAATACACAGAAGAGCTATACAAAAAAAGATCTTCATGACCCAGATAATCACAATGGTGTGATCACTTTAACCTAGAGCCAGACATCCTGGAATGTGAAGTCAAGTAAGCCTTAGGAAGCATCACTACGGACAAAGCTAGTGGAGGTGATGGAATTCCAGTTGAGCTATCGAAAATCCTAAAAGATGATGCTGTGAAAGTGCTGCAGTCAATAAGCCAGCAAATTTGGAAAAGTCAGCAGTGGCCACAGGACTGTAAAAGGTCCGTTTTCATTCCAGTCCCTAATAAAGGCAATGCCAGAGAGTGTTCATACTACAGAACAATTGCACTCATCTCACACACTAGCAAAGTGATGCTCAAAATTCTCCAAGCCAGGTTTCTACAAGTGATCTTCCAAATGTTCAAGCTGGATTTTAAAAAGTCAGAGGAATCAGAGCTCAAATTGCCAACATCTGTTGGATCATAGAAAAAGCAAGAGAATTTCAGGAAGATATCTACTTTTGCTTTATTGAATATGCCAAAGCCTTTGACTCTGTGGATCCCAGCAAACTGTGGAAAATTCTTAACGTAGTGGGAATACAAACCACCTGACCTGCCTCCTGAGAAATCTGTATGCGGGTCAAGAAGCAACATCTAGAACTGGACAAGGAACAACAGACTGGTTCTAAATCGGGAAAGGAGTACGTCAAGGCTGTATATTGTCACCCTGCTTATTTAACTTATATGCAGAGTACCTCAAGAGAAATGCTGGACTGGATGAAGCAAAAGCTGGAATCAAGATTGCCGTGGAAAATATCAATAACCTCAGATATGCAGATGACACCACCTTTATGGCAGAAAGTGAAGAAGAACTAAAGAGCCCCTTGATGAAAGTGAAAGAGGAGAGTGAAAAAGTTGGCTTAAAAGTCAACATTCAAAAAAAAAAAAAAGTCAACATTCAGAAAACTAAGATCATGGCATCTGGTTCCATCACTTCATGGCAAATAGATGGGAAAACAGTGGGAACAGTGACAGACTTTATTTTTGGGTGGCTCCAAGATCACTACAGATGGTGACTGCAGCCATGAAATTAAAAGACACTTGCTTCTTGGTAGAAAAGCTATGACCCAATTAGACAGCATATTAAAAAGCAGACATTACTTTGCCAACAAAGGTCCATCTAGTCAAAGCTTTGGTTTTTCCAGTAGTCATGTATGTATGTGAGAGTTGGACTATAAAGAAAGCTGAGCACCGAAGAATTGATGCTTTTGAACTGTGGTGTTGGAGAAGACTCTTGAAAGTCCCTTGGACAACAAGGTGATCCAACCAGTCACTCCTAAAGGAAATCAGTCCTGAATATTCATTGGAAGGACTGAAACTAAAGCTGAAACTCCAATATTTGGCCACCTGATAAGAAGAACTGACTCATTTGAAAAGACCCTGATGCTGGGAAAGATTGAAGGCAGGAGGAGAAGGGGATGACAGAGGATGAGATGGTTGAATGGTATCACTGACTCAATGGATATGAGTTTGAGTAAACTCCAGGAGTTGGTGATAGATAGGGAGGCCTGGTATGCTGCAGTTCCTGGGGTCGCAAAAAGTCAGACACGACTCAGTGACTGAACTGAACTGATGTATATATAAATAATTTTGCTGTATACCTGAAGCTAATGCAGCATTATAAATCAACTATACTTCAATAAAAATAATTTTCATTAAAAAAATAAAATATAAAGAAAGAGACATTTCATCAAGAAATATGGTAATATGCAACAGACACATAGCTTAGTAATATATGATTGATATGAAATTCTATGTCATTATCATAAACATGTAACCTGTAAAATATTATCAATATGATGATTAATATAAAAATATAAAAGTTTTAAATACCAAGTACATCTATTACAATATACAATTATATAATAATAAAATATACTTTCTTATGAAAATATAATAAAATTCCAAATCTCATAGTGTTATATTCATGCCTTATAATTCTCCATCACTGATGGGATAATCAGTAAACTAGAAGCCAGAGGATCCTCTGCTCTACTTTACTTTGGAGAAATCATTTTAGTGGTTCTGGGACTTCCGAATCAGCCAGCCTATAAAGTCTTCATATCAGTAATACAACAGAAAACTAGTCATGTAAGTTACTTTACTTGAACTTCATGTTCCAATTAATAATGTTTGTCATATAATATTATTATAGATCTATATTGTTAATTCTCAAAACAAATTTTTCAATAAGTATTTATTTCCAAATAATATAACTTTGAACTGCCTACTATCAACAAATATAAAGTTTCTAAGAAGTGACAGCTGAGAGGGAGAAAGATGAGAGTTACTTACAAAATGTGAGTTGCATTCCATTTAAAGATATTTTATGATTGGATTGAATCAAAATAGAAGTCTGTTATTACACGTCTCTTTGGACACCAGCTCATCAGTATTGTGTTTTCAGTTCCCTTTGTTATTTCATTCCTTAGCTATTTGAAAATGATTTTGGATATTAGGGCCTTTTAGTGTTTTTAAGCAGTATTTTGTATAGAAAATATACTGATCAAAGTTTGTAAATAACATGTTTATTTTTATTATTTCTTTATTTTATAAAGAGAGTGCAACAGAAATAAAGCCTCCTACTACTTGTCTCAGTATGCACCAAGAAGCTTCATGCCATATTTCACCCCCAGCACATATTTTCAGAACAAATCTATAACCTTAAAGACCATGCAGCCACCTCCCTTATGGAAGCATCGAGTTTTCTATTTATTTATTTTTATTGGAATATAATTGCTTTACAATGTTGTGTTAGTTTATGCTATAAAATGAAGTGAATCAGTATCTGTATGTGTGTGTGTGTGTGTATGTATACGTACATATATATATATATATATATATGTATCCCCTCCCTCCTGAACCTCCCTTTCCTTCCCCCCCACCACCCCCTCCACATCATCTCACTCCTCTAGGACACCACAGAACACCAGGCTGAGCTCCCTGTGCTATACAGCAGCTCCCCACTAGCTATCTACTTTACACATGGCAGTGTATATATATCAACACAACTCTCCCAGTTTGTCCCACCCCTCTTCCCCCACTCAATGTCTGTGACAACATGTCCATTGTCTACATTGCTTCTCTACTCCTGCCCTGCAAATGGAATTGTTGGAAATCCTATTTATTACACATAATACCTGTTATTATTTAGCATATATTCCCTAAAAATGTACATCCACTGCATACACGGCTATTTTGTCATGTTAATGGTAAACAGAATCTATTCTGGACAGCAGAAGTTAAGGTATGAGTATTAAACATAATCTAAAACATTTATAGACAAATAGCACTTCACTGCATAATCATTTTTTTAATATTACAATCTTTGTCTCTTTTGAATCTACACTCAAATATATTTCATGTTACTCATATACTTACAGCTGAGAACTGCATCCTTGTCTCAAGAGCCAAATGTGTGCTGACTTTAAATTTCATCATCCTCCCAACAGAAAGGAAAACCTAGGTACATAAAAGCACTGTTACAAGCTCTTAGTGGAATGGCAAGAAGCTGAACAAAAATGGGTTCAGGCTCTGAAAAAAATAGAGGACTCATTTGGCCCCATGAGAGTTGTTGTAATCTTAAGTAGGTATGACTTAATCATCTTTGTGTTTAGAGCACTCATATGAAGCAAAAGATTATCCCCATTTTCTATTCTAAGGTTCTTGATACACTGGTGATAAAACATTTCTATTTCATGATAAATATGTGTTATATGTTTAAAGATGGAAATGGTTGGCTAAAGTGGATTCTCTTAGGTGTAGGATAGAATACTAGATTCCAGTCTATTTTCTGAACTCCATGGGACTTCACAATTTTATAAAAGTATCAGGATACTTCAATATCATAAATTAAATTACTGTATACAATTTGTCTCAACATTAAATAAATTTTGTATATCTACCATTCCATTACTGTCCTTTAATGAACAATTGATATTCTGTAATACAATAATAAAACAAAAATGTATTCTCTTTAAGATTTTTAGGACCATTAGAATCTTCATTCTTTAGAACAAGGTGAATGTTTAGCAGCACACTTGTTTCCTCCTTGAGAGAGGGGAGTTGTGTTACTTTCCTTCATTTTAAATGGCAAGCACTCCATAGGATATAGAGCACTCCATAGAGATGCAACTCCACACCATTTTGAGAAAGCTGCTGTCATTTTGCTTCTCACATTTGACTTGTCTGACTGCTGACTTTAATGATGCAGTATTTCCTTTGTAAAATTATCTTTTATACTGAATGGACTGATCATTAACTTCACTATAAAGACATAATTTGCCCATTTTAATGTATCTTCAACTAATGTATTTGTGTGAGTATAACAGCTGGTAGTTCCTGAAAGATGGCAAGACTGTAAAAACTCTACCTGAGTTCCATAATTTCTTTGATTTCTATCCCTTATCACATAAAATCCAGCTTTAAAGTTTTATTTTGCTGTTATGCCAGTATCATAGTTATTTTGTACACAAATACATCCATGGTGTACGAAGGTTACATTGGTGAAGCAATTACACCAGATTGCACAATAGTTTGTTAATGCTCTATTACTTTTGCATGCAAATAGCTAAAATGAAGAGTCTGAAATTCAGTCATTTTAGCTGTACATCTCCAATTTAATTTGCTCTTTTTAAAAGTTTGCTCATCTACATGTTTTTACTACAAATATTTCTCATTTTCTTTTCTTTCTCTATCTCAGTTTCAATTGAAAATGCCTGAACATACTGGTTCATGAGTGTATGAAAAAAGATACTGTTTTTTGTTTGTTTGTTTGTTTCCCAGCAAGCCAAAAGGTTGAAAATATTCTCATGTTTTCTGCAAATCCTACACATATATTTAAATAACATTTCAATATATATATTAGAGGAAGAATTTTAAAATAACAAACACATGATAAATATCTAACACGAATAAGTTAACTAAATGTAATGTCTACCAAAGAAACCATATTCTGGAGAAAATAATTTGGAATTGTAAGATTCAAGGTATTTACTGTAAGAATGTGATCCATTTTCCTCTTGTGTACATCCTGTACAAGCAGAGTGAATGGAGAAACAGGTTATTTACTTAACACTGTCTGAAAACAATTGCTTCTCATTATAAGTTCAATATTTATTTAGATGCTTTATAACATGGTGGAAAAATATGTAACAAAAATAGTCCCCATCAAGTCGAGGGGAAAAGAACATACCTATCTTGTCATCAGAGAAATGCTTACTGGCAAATTCAAGGATGCACATTTATCAGCAGTTTAATCATGCTTGAGTGCTTAGGTTTCTCAACTCACTGAATCATATCAAATTGCATTGCCAAGGAACACTTTTGAGCACAAAGTTTTAGTAATAAAGAAACAGCGATTCTTCTTTAAGGATCAGGAAAAACATATTTTAGTTATTAGGAAAGAACTTATTTGTATTTCTTTTCAGTAAAGCCCTTCATGAGAAGTAGAAAGGAGGGGTTTGAAACAGTGAAGAAGTGTAATCATTATAACCTTTGTTGCCCTTGGCTCTTGGCTTTTTGTACCCACCAGATAAAATAATTAGTAGGATATTTATTTTTACTACATATGCTGCTTTTTATTTTATTGTGGCTTCCCTGAGCTATGGATGACTGGAAGCCAACTGATGTTGCTAAGAAGTATCTTGATATTGCATAAAACAGAATTCCAGTTAAATCATGGAACTGAAGCAGAACTTGACTGTCCCACCAGCACAGAGCTGGAAATACACATTCATGACCATAACAAAGTATATATTTATCCGAAAATAATATTAGTCATGGGAGATGGTGCAGAGACACAGAGCATTCAGATAAAGAAGGGAAACTTCTCATCGTAGAGTGAAAACACACAGAAGTAGAGGCCCAGAATATGGAACAATAGAAATGTGGCTTAGATAAAGACTTCTTTTATTTATGCTGTCTCTATATTATCACCAATTTTTACTAAGAACTTTTTACCAGTTTATTGCAATAGCCCATTCATTATTCACAATTTTTAGCTGACTAGAGAAAATATATTTTTTAAGTTTTTTTTTTCTTTCCTTTTTTCAAATTTCCAAGATATTATCATTCAGGCAGCAAGGTAGGAAGACTGATTTTGCACATCCCTTCCTCCACACTCTTGGCCTCACATGCATAACAACCACCAAAATGAATCAATATAAAGGTACAAGGTTTGATCATTAGATTAAGAAGAGCCCCTGGAGGAGGAAATGGCAATCCACTCCAGTATTCTTTCCTGGGAAATCCCATAAACAGAGGAGCCTGGTGAGCTACAATCCATAGGGTCACAAAGAATCAGACACGATTCTTACACACAGAGCACACACACATTTACACCTTTTGATGAAACCCACAGACCTGATTCTGGCTACAGTAAGGGCTTTCTCTTTGATCTCTTCAGATGTATAGATTCCCAAGAGAATGTTTAATCTGTTTTTTTTTTTTTTTTTAATTTCTAATTTAAGCCATTGTTTTCCCTTAAATAGTATCCTTAAATGCCACCATAGTTACAAATCATTTTATTAAAAGCTAAGATGAACCTATTTGCCAAGCAGAAATAGAGACAAAGACATAGAGAACAGACTAATGGATACCAAGGGGGGAAAGAGGGTGTGGGATGAGTTGGGAGATTGGGACTGACTTATATATGCTACTATGGATAAAACAGATAACTGATGAGAACCAACCATATGCACAGGGAACTCTACTCAATGCTTTGTAGTGCCTTAAATGGGAAGGAAATCCAAAAAAGAGGGGATATTTATATATACATATGGCTGATTAATTTTCCTGTACAGCAGAAGCTACCACAGCATTGCAAAGCAACTATACTCCAATTTTTATTATTTTTTTTTTTTTAGAAAACAGCCTCTTAGCTTTCACCAACACTTATTCAAAGTTCTTCCAGCTTCCACTCACTCTCCAGTTCTGATGCTACGCTGACATGTGCAGTTTCTGTTACAGAAGCATGATATTCTCATTCCTAAAATCTGTCTGAGTTATTACTGCATGAAAAATTAAAAGTTTAGAAAATAAATACTGACTCGTCCCAGTTTCTCTGAGTCAGAAATTCAAGAGTGAGTTAGTAGTATAATTCAGATTTAGGATTTCATGAAGTTGCAGCCAAGGGGTCAACCAGGGCTGTGGGTGTCTGAAGTCCAGGCTGTGGCTGAGAAACTGCTTCTAGGGTGACTCACACTCATCAGTATTGGCTGGAGGCCACCGATCTTGGTTGCTTGTAGGAGGTCTCCCTTTTCTCACTTCACAGGCTTCCTCATGGGGCTGCTTGAGTGTTCTTAAGATGCAGCGGCTGACTTTCCCCAGAGAGAGTTGTGTGAGAGACAGAGAGGTTGAGAGAGAGAGGACTAGAAAATACTCTTTATGTCTTGACCTCAGCAGGGACATGCTGTCACTTCTTCTGTGCTGTGTTGATCACACAGACTGACCCGAGCACAGTATGAGGGGAGGCTACACATGGCACAAAGCCGAGAAGTGAGAATTATCGGGGCCATTTTGCAGATTTGCTGCCAAAATCTCCTTAATGCTTTTATCCTCTAGGATAAAGTGTGGCCCTTTATGGATTCTTCCTTTTTTATAATATGAGCACTTACTTTTTTATAGAAGTATAGTTGGTCTACAATGTGTTAGTTTCAGTTGTACAGCAAAGTGATTCAGTTATACGTACATATAAATCTCTTTTTTCAGATATTTTTCCCTTACAGGATATTAAAAAATATTGAGTATAGTTCCCTGTTCTATACAGCAGGTTTTTTAACTTATCTGTCTTACATATGGTGGTTTAGTCACTAAGTCAGGTCTGACTCTTGCGACCCCATGGACTGTAACCAGCCAGGCTCCTCTGTTGATGGGATTTTCCAGGCAAGAATACTGGAGTGGGTTACCATTTCCTCCTCCAGGGGATTTTCCCAACACTTTACCAACTGAGCTTCTAGGGAATTCCCATTTTATGTATAGTACTGTCCATTTGTTAATCAAATGTATGATACTGCATACTTTATATAGTTAATATACTACTATAAGATTTGTCTTCTTTGCCTTGTTAAATGGCATTGTCTTCAATTTCTAATTGTTTCCTGCAGATCAAAAAGTAATTTGTAGAGAGGAAGGGGTCCTCTTAAGATATACTCATATAAATAAAATCTGGACTCACTGAATTCAAGAACTGATTAATCACCTGTCTACTGACTAGATTTGCAATGTCCTCCTTACTGCGATGTAGTCCTTAGAAAATATGATTTTTTGTTGTTGTTTAGATTTTGGTCTTATTCCTTCCGTATTAGAGCTACTCATGTTTCTAGATCTTACTATTTCTAGAATCTGTTACTCTTTGCCTCTCCCTGTTGCTCTAGACAAACAATAGCATTTACCACCTAGACTATTCCAATAGCCCTCCTATCTAATCTCCCATTGTGCAGTCATGTCCAACTCTACAATGCTATGCACTGTAGCCCATCAGGCTCCTCTGTCCATGGGATCTCACAGGTAAGAATACTGGAATGAGTTGCCAATTCCTCCTCCCAGGGCTAATCTCCCATATCTATACATTATGATTCTCCTTCTTATGTTCCGGTTACTGTTTTTTTTTTTTTTTAATTTTTGGTGTTGTTGTTTTGTTTTTAACATGTTATATAAAATTGCTTCTCTCATCACCATCCCATAGGCTTCCCTTATGATGATTTTTGATGGCTTACCTCTCCATACCTGATTCCCCTGCACACACACACACACACGCACACACCCCTTGTATCCCCGGTCTTTTCTCACGAAGCATTTTCTGCTTCATCATTTTGCTACAGCTAATCCAGCCTTTGTATATTTCCCTACAGCCCCAAAGCACCTCTACTTTGGGATTCTCAAGCTGCTATCCCTGCCTGAACTCATTTCCACCAGAAGGTGTCACTCCATCCTATTACATTTATGTTTCTATTCACTATGACATTAACAGAGGGAACTCCTCTAACAACTCTGTCTTAAATAGCCCTGCATCTTCTCATTCTCCCCTTTCCACTTATCCAGCACTATTTTTCTTCTAATACATTTGACTACCAGACATTTTGTACGCTTATTTTATGAATAAATTACATTGTTTCCTTAATAAAACTATGCCCCATAAAAGTAAGAACTATTGTGAACTGCCCTGTTCTCAGCAGGAAGTTGTTTTTCATTGTTGTTCAGTCCCCCAGTCGTGTCCAACTCTTTGTGACCCCATGCACTGCAGCATGCCAGGCTTCCCTGTCCATCACCAATTCCTGGACCTTGCTCAAACTCATATCCATTAAGTGGGTGATGCCATCCAACAATCTCATCCTCTGTTGTTCCCTTCTACTCCTGCCTTCAATCTTCCCCAGCATCAAGGTCTTTTCCAATGGGTCGGCTCTTTGCATCAGGTGTCCAAGGTATTGGGCCCTCAACTTCAGCATCAGACCTTTAGATAAATATTCAGAGTTTGATCTCCTTGCTATCCAAGGGTCTCTCAAGAGTCTTCTCCAAGACATCAGTTCAAAGTCATCAATTCAGCGTTCAGACTTTTTTATTGTCCAACTCTTACATCTGTACATGACTACTAGAAAAACCATAGCTTTGACTGTATGGACCTTTGTTGGTAAAGTAATGCCTCTGCTTTTTAATATGCTTTCTAGGTTTGTCATAGCTTTTCTTCCAAGGAGCAAGCATCTTTTAATTTCATGGCTGCAATCACGGTCTGCAGTGATTTTGGAACTGAAGAAAATAAAGTCTGTTACCATTTCCATTGTTTCCCCATCTATTTGCCATGAAGTGATGGAACCAGATGCCCTGATCTTCATTTTTTGAATGTTGAGTTTTAAGCCAGCTTTTGAATAGTGTCTGTAATGTCCTACTCTCTGCTCAGCCTCCAGTGAAGCAGTTTCATCATTTTTTTCCAACATCAGTGACAGTTTTCATTCAAATTGAAAATAACTTGAAGGCAAAGTCTGAAGTCAGTTTTCATTCAAATTAAAAATAACTTGAAGGCAAAGTCTGAAGTCAGGGTATACTTTTCAGATCCGTAAATTCTCTTGCACACTCCCAGTTATTTAAAAATTAAATAAAACCAAATTTGCAAAAAGAACAGGGAACAATCTACTATTAAACATGGATTTCTATTTAAATATGGATTATACTGTGTAGTTTGGTATCACAATATATTCTTGTATTTCATAAAGCATTCTTCTGTTACAGTATTTTATTCTGACAAATACTATCTCTCCTTTTTTTTCTTAAGTTGAACTTTTTTGTGAGTGATTGCTTTTTAACTTAACTTTGCATTTATGTCACTTACCCATGTAATATTTGGTTCCTATAACTACAGAATCCAGTAACCATCTAACAATCTGCTCTAGTCTGAAACAGACAAGAGAGTTCTGAGAACTATCAGCTGTAACTTTACATCTGTCTAGTTTAGCTTTGGATTTTAGTTTAACTTTTGATTCATGTTTAATGTGCTTCTAAATATTTAAATGGGTTCTTCTCCCTGGAGTGCTGTTTGACCAGCTAAACGCTTAGATTCAGTTAAACCCTTATAACAAAGGCCTACCTAGACAGGCATTCCTGTTATCTCTAGCTAAATTTGTAACCACGAAGCAATCTTCACTTCTCAACATTGATTATTTATGAGTCTTTGTTTTCATGGTTCTTCACCCTCATGCCTGCATTGAAGATGATTGGGTCAGAATCATCTCAATCAAAAATGTATATGGCACTTGAAAATCTCAGCAAATGTTTGATGTCATTGTATTTAATTGCTTAATGAGGAATAGCTCTTGACTTTAATAGATTCACAGTCCAGTAGGGTATATAAGCATATGCAATAATTTCATGTAAATATCTGTAATCTATATGGGAAAAATTAAAAAAAATCTTCTAATAACAATGTCTGCTAGATACCTAACATACATCAGAGATGATATCTCATTTTCAAGAACTGATTGCAACTAGAAGCTAAGAAAATACATAATAAAATATGAAATACATCATATATTTTCAGGTAAATATGAATAGATAACCTCCCTAGACTTGTTAACTCAATAAATAATTTATTTATTAAATAACATTTTCCACCATTTAACAAGTACTTATGTGCTACATATATGGGAAAATCAGTGATCCTTTAGGTTTGATTGTATTTCCATTGCTCCTAATCAGTTGGGATTTTTGTTGGAAGAAAGTGTCATAGCATACTGAAAATGCTAGTAATTATGACAATAATAAGAAGAATAGAATGAGGCTGAGATTTTCAAGTTTCTGCAAAGATGTTAAATTAGCCAGCCCTACAGTCGCCTGCAAGTAAGATCAAATCTTAAACACAGAGCATCCAAGATTTGGGGAAACAACTACAAAAGCTGTGAGAAAACAATGTAGTGAATGTGTGTGCTTTGCTGGCCAGGTTCAGTTCAGTTGAGTCGCTCAGTCGTGTCTGACTCTTTGTGACCCCATGAACTGCAGCATGCCAGGCCTCCCTGTCCATCACCAACTCCCAGAGTCCACCCAAACCATCTCATCCTCTGTCATCCCCTTCTCCTGCCCTTAATCTTTCCCAAAATCAGGGTCTTTTCCAATGAGTCAGCTCTTCGCATCAGGTGGCCAAAGTATTAGAGTTTCAGCTTCAACATCAGTCCTTCCAATGAACACCTAGGACTGATCTCCTTTGGGATGGACTGGTTGGATCTTCTTGCAGTCCTTGGGGCTGATTATTAGCTGCAGCAGAAGAGAGCAAGAAGATTTCTTGCAGGAAAAATTAGAATAAAAGAAACAATTACCTTGAGAAAATTAATGTCTACCCCTTGATTACATAAATTAGGAGCATTAGCAAAATCTCTAATTCCAGACAAATAATTCAGAAATCTTGGTCTGTTCAAGAGTTACAGAAAACAGTTGAGTGATTTATCGACTGTCCTTTGGTATTAACCACCGCAACCCCTCCCCCCACCTACCACCACCACACACACACAATTTCCCTTTCCAATCTAAAAGAGTAGTTTGGGAGCTCACTGCCCAAAGCTACTTTTCCTAAGGAGATGAAAGGAATGGTCTGACCTTGAGGAGGAGCTGCTGGGAACTTAGTAAACAAAACTAAGTTCATCCTTCACTCAACCATGTACTTAAATAAGATATCCGAGGAGGGAAACTAATTTTAAATGAACTTACAAAAAATACAAAAAGAATAGCAAAAAGTAAAAGAGAAAACGTTGATTACAAATGTCATAAGAGGTAGAAGTGTTAGAACAGAGGGGTTGATAATAAAATTTTTAAAATATATTATGAATATGATACAAGAAAAAGGAAATACTTCTACAAATGGACTGATTTATATATGAAGGTACAATAGCTGAATTTTTATAGAGATAACATAAACAGTATAACATGCATTTGAATAATAAATTATGAGCTGTATTATGGGCTGAATTTTGCCCCCTCCCCCAAATTCATACACTGAAGGCCTAACCCAGAGTATGACGGCACTGGAGACTGAGTCTGTAAAGAGGCAATTGAGTTAAAATGAAGCCTTTCAGATCAATTCAGTCGCTCAGTAATGTCCGACTCTTTGCGACCCCATGAATCGCAGCATGCCAGAGCTCCCTGTCCATCACCAACTCCCAGACTTCACTCAGACTCACGTCCATTGAATCCGTGACACCATCCAACCATCTCATCCTCTTTCGTCCCCTTCTCCTCCTGCCCCCAATCCCTCCCAGCATCAGAGTCTTTTCCAATGAGTCAACTCTTCACATGAGGTGGCCAAAGTACAGGAGTTTTAGCTTTAGCATCATTCCTTCCAAAGAAATCCCAGGGCTGATCTCCTTCAAAACAGACTGGTTGGATCTCCTTGCAGTCCAAGGACTCTCAAGAGTCTTCTCCAACACCACAGTTCAAAAGCAACAATTCTGAAACTATGTTGAATAGTAATGGTGAAAGTGGGCACCCTTGTCTTGTTCCTGACATTACTATTCAACATAGTTTTGGAAGTTTTGGCCACAGCAATCAGAGCAGAAAAAGAAATAAAAGGAATCCAAATTGGAAAAGAAGAAGTAAAACTCTCACTGTTTGCAGATGACATGATCCTCTACATAGAAAACCCTAAAGATTCCACCACAAAATTACTAGAACTAATAAATGAATATAGTAAAGTTGCAGGATATAAAATCAACACACAGAAATCCCTTGCATTCCTATACACTAAGAATGAGAAAACAGAAATAGAAATAAAGGAAACAATTCCATTCACCATTGCAACGAAAAGAATAAAATACTTAGGAATGTATCTACCTAAAGAAACTAAAGACCTATATATAGAAAACTATAAAACACTGGTGAAAGAAATCAAAGACGACACTAATAGATGGAGAAATATACCATATTCATGGATTGGAAGAATCAATACAGTGAAAATGAGTATACTACCCAAAGCAATTTATAGATTCAATGCAATCCCTATAAAGCTACCAACAGTATTCTTCACAGAGCTAGAACAAATAATTTCACAATTTGTATGGAAATACAAAAAAAAACTCGAATAGCCAAAGCTATCTTGAGAAAGAAGAATGGAACTGGAGGAATCAACCTGCCTGACTTCAGGCTCTACTACAAAGCCACAGTCATCAAGACAGTATGGTACTGGCACAAAGACAGAAATATAGATCAATGGAACAAAATAGAATGCCCAGAAATAAATCCATGCACATATGGACACCTTATCTTTGACAAAGGAGGCAAGAATATACAATGGATTAAAGACAATCTCTTTAACAAGTGGTGCTGGGAAAACTGGTCAACCACTTGTAAAAGAATGAAACCAGAGCACTTTCTAACACCATACACAAAAATAAACTCAAAATGGATTAAAGATCTAAATGTAAGACCAGAAACTATAAAACTCCTAGAGGAGAACATAGGCAAATCACTCTCTGACATACATCACAGCAGGATTCTCTATGACCCACCTCCCAGAATATTGGAAATAAAAGCAAAAATAAACAAATGGAACCTAATTAAACTTAAAAGCTTCTGCACAACAAAGGAAACTCTAAGCAAGGTGAAAAGACAGCCTTCAGAAGGGGAGAAAATAATGGCAAATGAAGCAACTGACAAACAACTAATATCAAAAATATATAAGCAACTCCTACAGCTCAATTCCAGAAAATTAAATGACCCAATCAAACAATGGGCCAAAGAACTAGATAGACATTTCTCCAAAGAAGACATACAGAGGGCTAACAAACACATGAAAAGATTCTCAACATCACTCATTAGCAGATAAATGCAACACAACCACTGTGAGGTACCATTTCACGCCAGTCAGAATGGCTGTGATCCAAAAGTCTACAAGCAATAAATGCTGGAGAGGGTGGGGAGAAAAGGGAAGCCTCTTACACTGTTGGTGGGAATGCAAACTAGTACAGCCACTATGGAGAACAGTGTGGAGATTCCTTAGAAAACTGGAAATAGAACTGCCTTATGACACAGCAATCCCACTGCTGGGCATACACACTGAGGAAACCAGAATTGAGAGAGACAAGTGTATCCCAATGTTCATTGCAGCACTGTTTATAGTAGCCAGGACATGGAAGAAGCCTAGATGTCCATCAGCAGATGAATGGATAAAAGAGCTGTGGTACATATACACAATGGAGTATTACTCAGCCATTAAAATGAATACATTTGAATCAGTTCTAATGAGGTGGATGAAACTGGAGCCTATTATATAGAGTGAAGTAAGCCAGAAAGAAAAACACCAATACAGTATACTAACACATATATATGGAATTTAGAAAGATGCTAACAATAACCCTGTGTACGAGACAGCAAAAGAGACACTGATGTATAGAACAGTCTTTTGGACTCTGTGGGAGAGGGAGAGGGTGGGATAATTTGGGAGAATGGCATTGAAATATGTATATCATATATGAAGTGACTCGCCAGTCCAGGTTTGATGCAAGATACTGGATGCTTGGGCCTGGTGCACTGGGATGACCCAGAGGGATGGTATGGGGAGGGAGGAGGGAAGAGGGTTCAGGATGGGGAACACATGTATACCTGTGGCAGATTCATTTTGATATATGGCAAAACCAATAAATACTGTAAAGTAAAATAAAATAAAATTTAAAAAAATAAAATAAAATCTTCAAGAACCAATAAATAAATAAATAAACAAAAGCAACAGTTCTTTGGCGCTCAGCTTTCTTCATAGTCCAACTCTAACATCCATACATGACCACTGGAAAACCATTGCCTTGACTAGATGGACCTTTGTTGGCAAAGTAGTTTCTGCTTTTGACTATGCTATCTAGGTTGGTCATAACTTTCCTTCCAAGGAGTAAGCATCTTTTAATTTCATGGCTGAAGTCATCCTCTGGTGAGCCCTCATCCACTATGGAGCCTTGCCTGGTGGCTCAGACGATAAGGCGTCTTCCTACAATGCAGGAGACCTGGGTTCAATCCCTGAGTTGGGAAGTGTTCCTGGAGAAGGAAATGACAATCCACTCCAGTATTCTTGCCTGGAAAATTCTTGGACAGAGGAACCTGGTGTGCTACAGTCCATGGGGTTGTAAAGAGTAGGAATTGACTGAGCGACTTCACTTTCTTTCTTTCTTTCTTAATCAAATATGAATAACATCACTTTGAGAGGAGGAAATATAGACACACAGAGATACCAGGTTGTAAAAACAGAAAAGACAACGTGAGGATAGTGAGACAAAGTAACCATCCGCAAGCAAAGGGTAGACAAACAAACCTCAGATCAGTTCAGTTCAGTTCAGTTGCTCAGTCCTGTCTGCCTCTTTGCAACCCCATGAATCTCAGCATGCCAGGCCTCTCTGTCCATCACTAACTCCTGTAGTTCACTCAGACTCACGTCCATCATCAGTGACGCCATCCAGCCATCTCATCCTCTGTCGTCCCCTTCTTCTCCTGCCCGCAATCCCTCCCAGCATCGAGTCTTTTCCAGTGAGTCAACTCTTTGTATGAGGTGGCCAAAGTACTGCAGTTTCAGCTTTAGCATCATTCCTTCCAAAGAAATCTCAGGGCTGTTCTCCTTCAGAATGGACTGGTTGGATCTCCTTGCAGTCCAAGGGACTCTCAAGAATCTTCTCCAACACCACAGTTCAAAAGCATCAATTCTTTGGTGTTCAGCCTTCTTCACAGTCCAACTCTCACATTCATACATGACCAAGGAAAAATCATAGCCTTGACTAGCCGGACCTTTGTTGGCAAAGTAATGTCTCTGCTTTTAAATATGCTATCTAGGTTGGTCATAACTTTCCTTCCAAGGAGTAAGTGTCTTTTAATTTCATGGCTGCAATCACCATCTGCAGTGATTTTGGAGACCAGAAAAATTAAGTCTGACACTGTTTCCACTGTTTCCCCATCTATTTCCCATGAAGTGATGGGACCAGATGTCATGATCTTCGTTATCTGAATGTTGAGCTTTAAGCCAACTTTTTCACTCTCCACTTTCACCGTCATCAGTAGGCTCTTTAGTTCCTCTTCAGTTTCTGCCATAAGGGTGGTGTCATCTGGATATGTGACGTTATTTATATTTCTCCCGGCAATCTTGATTCCAGCTTGTGTTTCTTCCAGCCCAGCATTTCTCATGACGTACTCTGCATATAAGTTAAATAAGCAGTGTGACAATATACAGTCTTGATGTACTCCTTTTCCTATTTGGAACCAGTCTGTTGTTCCACGTCCAGTTCTAACTGCTGCTGCCTGACCTGAATACAGATTTCTCAAGAGGCAGGTCAGGTGGTCTAGTATTCCCATCTCTTTCAGAATTTTCCACAGTTTCTTGTGATCCACACAGTCAAATGCTTCGGCATAGTCAATAAAGCAGAAATAGATGCTTTTCTGGAACTCTCTTGCTTTTTCCATGATCCTGCAGATGTTGGCAATTTGGTCTCTGGTTCCTCTGCCTTTTCTAAAACCAGCTTGAACAACTGCAAGTTCACAGTTCACATATTGCTGAAGCCTGGCTTGAAGAATTTTGAGCAGTACTTTACTAGCATGTGCGATTAGTGCAATTGTGCAGTAGTTTGAGAATTCTTTGACATTGCCTTTCTTTGGGATTGGAATGAAAACTGACCTTTTCCAGTCCTGTGGCCACTACTGAGTTTTCCAAATTTGCTGGCATGGCAAGAGTGAATGTCGACATCTAGGCATCAGCAAAATAAAATGGACTGGAATGGGTGAATTTAACTCAGATGACCATTATATCTACTACTGTGGACAGGAATCCCTCAGAAGAAATGGAGTGGCCATCCTGGTCAACAAAAGAGTCCAAAATGCAGTACTTGGATGCAAACTCAAAAATGAAAGAATGAACTCTGTTCGTTTCCAAGGCAAATCATTCAATATCACAGTAATCCAAGTCTATGCCCCAACCAGTAACGCTGAAGAAGCTAAAGTTGAACGGTTCTATGAAGACCTACAAGACCTTTTAGAACTAACACCCCAAAAATATGTCTTTTTCATTGTAGGGGACTGGAATGCAAAAGTAGGAAGTCAATAAACACCTGGAGTAACAGGCAAATTTGGCCTTGGGATACGGAATGAAGCAGGGCAAAGACTAATAGAGTTTTGCCAAGAAAATGCACTGGTCATAACAAACACTCTCTTCCAACAACACAAGAGAAGACTCTATACATGGACATCACCAGATGGTCAACACCGAAATCAGATTGATTATATTCTTTGCAGCCAAAGATGGAGAAGCTCTATACAGTCAGCAAAAACAAGACCAGGAGCTGACTGTGGCTTTGACCATGAACTTCTTATTGCCAAATTCAGATTTAAATTGAAGAAAATAGGAAAACCACTAGACCATTCAGGTATGACCTCAATCAAATCCATTATGATTATACAGTGGAAGTGAGAAATAGATTTAAGGGCCTAGATCTGATAGATAGAGTGCCTGAGGAACTATGGAATGAGGTTCATGACATTGTACAGGAGACAGGGATCAAGACCATCCCCATGGAAAAGAAATGCAAAAAAGCAAAATGGCTGTCTGAGGAGGCCTTACAAATAGCTGTGAAAAGAAGACAAGTGAAAAGTAAAGGAGAAAAGGAAAAATATAAACATCTGAATGCAGAGTTCCAAGAATAGCAAGAAGAGATAAGAAAGCCTTCTTCAGCGATCAATGCAAAGAAACAGAGGAAAACAACAGAATGGGAAAGACTAGAGATCTCTTCAAGAAAATCAGAGACACCAAAGGAACATTTCACGCAAAGATGGGCTCGATAAAGGACAGAAATGGTATGGACCTAACAGAAGCAGAGGATATTAAGAAGAGATGGCAAGAATACACAGAAGAACTGTACAAAAAAGATCTTCAGGATGCAGATAATCACGATGGTGTGATCACTGACCTAAAGCCAGACATCCTGGAATGTGAAGTCAAGTGGGCCTTAGAAAGCATCGCTACGAACAAAGCTAGTGGAGGTGATAGAATTCCAGTTGAGCTATTCCAAATTCTGAAAGATGATGCTGTGAAAGTGCTGCCCTCAATATGCCAGCAAATTTGGAAAACTCAGCAGTGGCCACAGGACTGGAAAAGGTCAGTTTTCATTCCAATCCCAAAGAAAGGCAATGTCAAAGAATGCTCAAACTACTGCACAATTGCACTCATCTCACATGCTAGTAAAGTAATGCTCAAAATTCTCCAAGCCAGGCTTCAGCAATATGTGAACCGTGCAGTTCCTGATGTTCAAGCTGGTTTTAGAAGAGGCAGAGGAACCAGAGATCAAATTGCCAACATCCGCTGGATCATGGAAGTAGCAAGAGAGTTCCAGAAAGGCATCTATTTCTGCTTTATTGACTATGCCAAAGCCTTTGACTGTGTGGATCACAATAAACTCTGGGAAATTCTGAAAGAGATGGGAATACCAGACGACTGACCTGCCTCTTGAGAAATCTGTATGCAGGTCAGGAAGCAACAGTTAGACCTGGACATGGAACAACAGACTGGTTCCAAATAGGAAAAGGAGTACATCAAGACTGTATATTGTCACCCTGCTTATTTAACTTATATGCAGAGTACGTCATGAGAAATGCTGGGCTGGAAGAAACACAAGCTGGAATCAAGATTGCCGGGAGAAATATAAATAACGTCACATATCCAGATGACACCACCCTTATGGCAGAAACTGAAGAGGAACTAAAGAGCCTACTGATGACGGTGAAAGTGGAGAGTGAAAAAGTTGGCTTAAAGCTCAACATTCAGATAACGAAGATCATGACATCTGGTCCCATCACTTCATGGGAAATAGATGGGGAAACAGTGGAAACAGCATCAGTCTTTATTTTTCTGGGCTCCAAAATCACTACAGATGGTGACTGCAGCCATGAAATTAGAAGACGCTTACTCCTTGGAAGGAAAGTTATGACCAACCTAGATAGCATATTCAAAAGCAGAGACATTGCCAACAAAGGTCCGGCTCGTCAATGCCATGATTTTTCCTTGGTCATGTATGAATGTGAGAGTTGGACTGTGAAGAAGGCTGAGCGCCAAAGAATTGATGCTTTTGAACTGTGGTGTTGGAGAAGACTCTTGAGAGTCTCTTGGACTGCAATGAGATCCAACCAGTCCATTCTGAAGGAGAACAGCCCTGAGATTTCTTTGGAAGGAATGATGCTAAAGCTGAATCTCCAGTATTTTGGCCACCTCATGCGAAGGGTTGACTCATTGGAAAAGACTCTGATGCTGTGAGGGATTGGGGGCAGGAGGAGAAGGGGGCGACAGAGGATGAGATGGCTGGATGGCATCACTGACTTGATGGACGTGAGTCTAAGTGAACTCCGGGAGTTAGTGATGGACAGGGAGGCCTGGCATGCTGAGATTCATGGGGTTGCAAAGAGTTGGACACTACTCAGCGACTAATCTGATCTGATCTGATCTGAGTGCAGCACTTTCATAGCATCATCTTTCAGGATTTGAAATAGCTCAACTGGAATTCCATCCCCTCCACTAGCTTTTTGCATAGTGGTGCTTTCTAAGGCCTACTTGACTTCACATTCTAGGATGTCTTTCTGTAGGTCAGTGATCACACCATCGTGATTATCTGGGTCATGAAAATCTTTTTTGTACAGTTCTTCTATGTATTCTTGCCACCTCATCTTAATATCTTCTGCTTCTGTTAGGTCCATTCCATTTCTGTCCTTTATCAAGCCCATCTTTAATGAAATGTTCCCTTGGTATCTCTGATTTTCTTGAAGAGATCTCTAGTCTTTCCCATTCTGTTGTTTTCCTCTATTTCTTTGCATTGATCACTGAGGAGAGCTTTCTTATCTCTTCTTGCTATTCTTTGGAACTCTGCATTCATATGCTTATATCTTTCCTTTTCTCCTTTACTTTTCACTTGTCTTCTTTTCACAGCTATTTGTAAGGCCTCCTCACACAGCCATTTTGCTTTCTTGCATTTCTTTTCCATGGGGATGGTCTTGATCCCTGTCTCCTGTACAGTGTCATGAACCTCATTCCGTAGTTCATCAGGCACTCTATCTATCAGATCTAGGCCCTTAAATCTATTTCTAGGGGCACTTTAACCTTGACTTCTAGCCTCTGAACTATGAGAAATAAATTTCTATTGATTGACGTCCCCAATCTGTGGAATTTTCTGTGGCAGCCCCAACAAGCTGATACAAGTTGGAATAACAAATGTGAGTAATTTAAAAAGGATTCAAAAAGAATCAATAAATTTAAACAGGTAACAAAGAAATATCATTTTAAATAGAATAGGCACAGAAAGATCAATAACTGGGTGAAAAATAATCAAACAAAAAATAATATTGAAATATTTGAGGTAGAAATTTTCTATATTCAATTATTTGAAGTGGAAATTTTTGAAGAAATAATAGAGATTATTTTTTCAGAAATAAATAAGGACCCATATAATCCCAAAATAGGAAAAGAAGAGAAAGCTCTGACCAAGAAATATTTTAGAGAAATATAAGACTATCAAAGACAATGAGAATATTCTAAAAGCTACCAACTTCTCATGGCTTAGAAGTTAAAATATCAACATTATACCCATCATTAAAAACTGAAGACAAAGCTATGCATGTATGCTTTATTAAGAATTTTGTATGCTGAGGAGAAAAATAAGTGTTTAAATACTATATCTAGCACATATTTTTACTTCTTAAAAGTTTTAATAATTCAAGTTTTTTTTCATTGTTGCAATAAAGACTTCAGAATTTGAAGTCGACCTACATTAAATCTTTGTGAATATACAAGAAGTCAGTGAAACATAAATAGACCTTTTTACTAATAACACTGGAATAACTTTAAACAAATGAAAATATATTTTTAAAAAATTTTCTTCCTCATATACACAAATTAAAGATTAAAATGCATTTGTCAACATTACAACTCTTCAATTGTAAAATAAAATTTCATAACCCAGTTTTAAATGTGTTTCTTAAAAATGTTATATTAATACATTTTTTTTCTAATTTTATTTTATTTTTAAACTTTACATAATTGTATTAGTTTTGCCAAATATCAAAATGAATCCGCCACAGGTATACATGTGTTCCCCATCCCGAACCCTCCTCCCTCCTCCCTCCCCATACCATCCCTCTGGGCTGCCCCAGTGCACCAGCCCCAAGCATCCAGCATCGTGCATGGAACCTGGACTGGCAACTCGTTTCCTACATGATATTTTACATGTTTCATTGCCATTCTCCCAAATCTTCCCACCCTCTCCCTTTCCCACAGAGTCCATAAGACTGTTCTATACATCAGTGTCTCTTTTGCTGTCTCGTAATATTAATACATTTGATCACATTAACATTTAATAGAAACATGGCTTGAAAGGACAAGTCCCAGAATGAGTGGTAATAATGAATGTAAGATGGTATATATTTATATTGGAATTAATTTTTTTCTTGTTTATTCAATTTGAATATATGCTAGTTTAAATCATATAAAGTTTCAAATGTTGTAGATTAATAAATGGTCAAACACTGTCTGTTCCCTAACTTTTAAACATATGTGTCTATGAAACGAGATTTTCTTCCCCAAGTACTTGCCATTGAAGAATCTTTGCATGTGTATACCCACTAGAATCCATGTACAAAATTTTTTAATTTAGCACTCTTTATAAATAAAAAGCTAGTCATAACTCAGATATGTATCAAAATATAATAAGAATATGCACTGTGATGTATTCATTGAATGAAGGAAAAAAATCAAGAAAATATCTCAACTATAGTTTTCTACAACAAATGAATTTCAAAAACATATTTGTTTTTTTTTAAAAAAGACGATATCCATTGGAGAATATAAACATATGATGTCACTAGAAAAGACAAAACTAGGCAAAACAGACAACAAAAAACACATTTTTACAGGCTTGTAAATTTATGATAAGAATATAAAGATAAGCAAGAGAATTGTTAACATGAAAGTAATTTTCTGTAAGAAACAGGGCATAGCCAGGGATATAAACTGGGAAGAATTTTCAAAGGACTTTATTGGTCCTAGTTTAAGCTGAGTCTTAGAAAAATAATCATTTTTAAAAGACTTTTAAGTGAGCATGATTAGCAAGCATAGTTTGATATTTCAGGAAGAAAAAACAGTCCTATTGGAAGCCATGGATTTTACAATGAAATAAAACAAGTCCGTTCAGAAGGGACTGAATTATATAAGACCTTCTGGACAAAAATACAGAATTTACAGAAGTTAGATATTATCCTAAATATAGAGGAGAACAAGAAGCCAATTTAGACTTTTGTGTGTGTGTGTGTGTGTGTTTTTAATGTCGCTCTGGCTGCTGTGTTGGAAAAAAAGACATTTTTAAAAATTTTTTCCAGCTAAATCGTGGAGAAGGAAAGACCAACTTGGAAATCCTTATGGTAATGCACATGACAGATGTTGGCTTAGACTCATGTGGTTGTCACAGAGCTCGAGAAAAATAAACAGCTTTGAGATATATGTGGGAGTTACAATTTACAGTATTTTATGACGGATTGGCTCTAATGGTTTAATAGAGGTTAGTATTGAATGATGTTTCTGTGTCTTCAGACTGAGTGACTGGAAGAAGGATAATTAATGTAGAGAACATAATAGACAGAATTGAATTGTGAATGGGCCTAGATCAGAGTTTCATTCCAGGCATGTTATTTTGGCCATATTATGTCATGTTTAGTTATTTGTTGTTGTTCAGTCACTAAGTTGTGTCCAATTCTTTGAGATCCCTTAGGCTGAGGCATGCCAGGCTTCCCTGTCCTTCACTATCTCCCTGAGTTTGCTCAAACTGATGTCCCTTGAGTCAGTGATGCCATCCAACCATCTCATCCTCTGTCATCCCCTTCTCCTCCTGCCCCTTAATCTTTCCCAACATCAGAGTCTTTTCTAATGAGTCTACTCTTTGCACCAGGTGGCCAAAGTAATGGAGCTTCAGGTTCAACTTCAGTTACTAGCATGTTGCATTCTGTGAATCAGCTGAATGGAAAAATTAAGTAACCAATTTGAAATACGTATCTGGATAGCAGAAGTATAGCCTATAATGGGCTTCCTTGGTGATTCAAATGGTAAAGAATCCATCTAGAATGAGGGATACCTGTGTTCAATCCCTGAGTCAGAAAGATCCCCTGGAAAAGGAAATGGCAACCCACCTCAGTATTTTTACCTGAAGAATACCATGGACAGAGGAACCTGGTGGATTACAGTCCCTGGAGTCACAAAGAGTCAGACGTAACTGAATGACTAAGCATGCCTATAATAGTGAGCCATAACAAGAAGGGATATGTCAAATACTGAGAATGAATGAGACCACCTGGAGAGATGACAGAGAAGCAAGAAAGAGGCCTAATACTTAGGTAAGAGGTAGCAGAGGAGTTCTAACCACAGAGAATGAGCAGGAATGACCTAAGCAGTAAATAAAAAATAGGAAATCGTAGTATCAGAGAAACCAGAAGAAAAATATTTTCTTAAAAGCATAATCTTTTCTGACAAATGCTAAAGTTGAGGAAGATGGTGACTAATAAGTATCTATTGAATTTAGCAAATTAAGGTTACAGGATATGAGGAACTGTTCAACTTAGTGATGCTTTCACTGTGGAGAGTACTAAAGAATGAATGACAATAAGGAAGAAATTAGGATGTGTGAAATTAACCCTAGAAGACATTTGGGAATTTTGAAATTCAGATGGAAAATCTGGCAGATTTTTTTTTTAATGTAAAACAGAAACTTAGGTTTTCTTTTCATCTTTGACTAGCTTTTTCATGAATCCTAACTTTGCTGGATAGCTTAGAGCCAAAAAGGGTTAAAATTGATAGAAGTTTCCTACGATTTTGTTAGGTTACTTACCTTCTTTAAATAAAACAATCCCTGAAATATCCTCTTTTCCTCTTGTTCCTCTCCAAGATGGCAAGTGAAAATAGGGCTTGGGTGAGGGTAAGGTAGCGGTGATGACTGTGTGTTCTTCTGGTTGTAGAGAAAGGAACCCTGGATCACATGTGAGCATTAGACTTCTGTCCTCTGGGTCCATCTTGATGATGTCATGTGATAGCCTAGATTCTGGACACATTGTTGGCATTTCAAGTCTGCAGCTAGGAACTCACAGGTACTTTCTGATCAATGAAGTATGAAACAAGGCTGTCAGCTGTGGATGACAGAATTGGGCCAAAAGAAGAAAAATTTGTGGATGATGGAAAATTACTAAAATAATTATGGAAATTAGGAATAAGAAATTAAATAATTTCCTGCCAACTTGATTCATGCTTTGAAAAGCCAAACAAATCTCGAAGTTTATCCATACAAGCCCATCCTTTGGTTAGTTTCTGTGTCACTAGGGACAAATGCCACTACATTTTCTCATGTGATAATAATGATTACTGAGTTTCCAGGCACACAAATGTAATAGGCTTATCTTTTCTGTATTCATTCCATTCATCCATCCACACATTTATTAAAAGCTTTTGGATGGCTAATATTGTTGAACTCGATACTAACAGCTCCAAAATCACTGCAGATGGTGATTGCAGTCATGAAATTAAAAGATAGCATATTGAAAAGCAGAGATATTATTTTGTCAACAAAGGTCCGTCTAGCCAAGGCTATGGTTTTTCCAGTGGTCATGTATGGATGTGAGAGTTGTCTGGACTGTGAAGAAAGCTGAGTGCCGAAGAACTGATGCTTTTGAAATGTGGTGTTGGAGAAGATTCTTGAGAGTCCCTTGGACTGCAAGGAGATCCAACCAGTCCATTCTGAAGGAGATCAGCCCTGGGATTTCTTTGGAAGGAATGATGCTAAAGCTGAAACTCCAATACTTTGGCCACCTCATGTGAAGAGTTGACTCATTGGGAAAGACTCTGATGCTGGGACGGATTGGGGGCAGGAGGAGAAGGGGACGACAGAGGATGAGATGGCTGGATGGCATCACCGACTCGGTGGACATGAGTCTGAGTGAACTCCGGGAGTTGGTGATGGACAGGGAGGCCTGGTATGCTGCGATTCATGGGGTTGCAAAGAGTTGGACACAACTGAGCAACTGAACTTAACTGAACATACACTAACAGCTTATGAATGAGAAATGTATGACAGTATCCCTCTTATTAAAAAATGTAACTACAGAAACAAAACCTAAAAACCCTACATACGAAAAATTGAGTTAAGGAGTGGTAATTAAAGGTAAAGATTTATTTTTAGAATCTTGCACTATACTGTAATGTATCAAGCAAACAGAATAAACCAAAAGCACTCTCAAAATAGATAACACACTATATGCATCACTACCTGACACTATATGATAACACTTGATAATTTAATGAGTTAAGAATTTGAAACATTTTTGGATTGGTGTGTGCAGTTAATTAATCTATACATTTATTCTCCATCTGGGAAAGTAAATAATACTTAGTAACAGGAAGTCACCGTTAAACCAACTAATAGACAAAGATCCACATAGACACACATACAAACTGCTTCCCAAAGCTTTGGTATCTGTTAAAAACTCATTTGAAAAAAAATAATTTCACCTTGCAGGGGCTCACAGTCTCCAATTCTAAGAAACAGTTTCTGACTATTTAGCCAAATATATGGAGGAAAAAAGTACTAAAGGAAGATTAAGCACCATTTCTAATGTTTTAGAATATCTAATCCCACCTTATTAAACAAGATCCATCAATGCTTTATTAGCTCCCTACTGCTGCCATAGTTAAGTACCATGAGCTGAATAGCTTAAAGCAGCAGAAAGTTATTATTTCACAGTACTGGAAGCAAGAAGCACAAATTCAAGGTACCAGCAGGCATACTTCCCCTTCTGTGTAAGGGAGAATACTTCTTTGCCACTTCCTACCTGACGGCTCCCAGGCAATTTTTGGCACTCCTCAGCTTGTTAGCTATAGCGCTTCAACCTGAGCATGTGCTGTCACGTGGCATATTTCCTCTCTTCCCATATGTTTTCTTCCTTCTATAAAGACATCAGTCATATTGGGTAAGGGTCCACCCTAATGACCATACTTTAACTTGATTACCTCTATGCAGACCCTGTTTTCAAATAAGGTAACATTTTGAGATGTTAGGGGTGATCATTTCAATGTGTCTTTTTGAGGAATATAATTTTGCCCATAATAATGCTTTGCTCCATTGACGTGAAAAGATCGAAGGGGAGAGATGGAGAGGCTAAAAATGGGAATAGATCTGTTATCTATCTCTTCCTGATGGACAGACCTGTAACTGAAGAAAAAAGTCCTTTTCTCACTGATCATTTCTCTTCCTCTCACTAATCATGGAAGACTGAAAGGAATAAAACATACATATGTATATTCACACAGATATATTAATAAGGGTACACACATACACACACACACACATATATATGTATTTATACATATATATATGAAGGGGTTTCCCCTGTGGCTCAGCGAGTAAAGTGTCTGCCTGCAATGCAGAAGACCTGGGTTTGATCTTTGGGTTGGGAAGATCCCCTGCAGAAGGAAACGGCAACCCACTCCAGTACTCTGGCCTGGAACATTCCATTGATGGAGGAACCTGGTAGGCTACAGTCAATGGGATAGAAAAGAGCCATACACGACTGAGCAACTTTCCTTCTCATATATATAAAATCAATATATAATATATTTTATAGATACAGACATACCTTAAAAATAATGTGGGTTCAGTTCCAGATCACTGTAATGAAATATCTTAGTAAAAAAGTCCCATCAACTTTTTAATTCCCAGTGCACTGTTTGTTTTGTTCAGTCACTAGGTCATATCTGACTCTTTTCAACCACATGGATTGCAGAATCAGTGCATTTAACGGTTATTTTTACTCTACACTGTAGTCTTTTAAGTGTACAGTAGCATTATCTATGAAAAACACAATGTAAATAGTTTAATTAAACTGTATTTTATTGCTAAAAATGCTAAGCATCTCTGAGCTTTCAGAGTCATCATAATATCAAAAATCAGTGATCACAGATCACCACAGCAAAAATAATAAAAGTGAAAAAGTTTGAAATATTGTGAGGATTACCAAAATGTGACACAAAAACATGAAATGAATAAATGTAAGAGAAAAATGGCACCAATATATTTGCTCAATGTCAAGTTGTCACAAACCTTTAATTTGTAAAAAGACAGTATCTATGAAATGCAATAAAGTATAACATAATAAAAGGTGCACTGATTAGTGAACAATATAATATATCTAAAATATATTTTTATGTATTGATAGACATATGTAATAGTTATATACTATACGTATATATATATATATATATATATATGTACATGTAATATATAAAAGTTATACAATCTGGCTCAGATAGTAAAGAATCTGCCTGCAGTACAGGCAACCCAGATTTGATTCCTAGGTTGGGAATATTCCCTGGAGAAGGGAGTGACTACCCACTCCAGTATTATTGCTGGATAATTCTATGAACACAGGAGCCTGGCAGGCTACAGTCCATGGGATTGCAAAGAGTGGGATATGACTGAGTGACTAACACTTTCACTTTCATACAATAGGTATATATAAAAGGTGTATATAATATTATATGTGTGTATATATATTTATATATATGTATGTATGTGGGTGTATATACATGTATGTATATGTATGTATATATGTACTATATGAAAGGAGCCTTAGTGTTGGATTCAAACCATGTTTCTGGATATAGAGACTATTCAAATAGGAAGTCACTTTCCTATTTTTCCACTTGGAAATTATTTTCATCTTACCACTTCATTAACCATGGAATCAACATTTCAATTGAAAGAGAATTATTTTTGAAATAAAATATATGATATTTTTAACCCCCTATGTCTGGGGGAAATGGCCACTGTCAATACCTTGGGGACATAGCTACAAATCTATATTACTTTTTCTTTCTGATCAAAGGAGGCAGCCATCATTTTTCTATAATTGTTTCTGTCAGTAACTGGGTTTAAGGATGTTTATTACTTAGTTAAGTGGTTCTTGGCTATCATATAGGATTATTTGCAGAGACATAGAAGCTAGGAACTCATAAGAATATATATAAGTTAATTGTTCTCATAAATTACTTTTCTAAATACTTGAATTCTTTAATTTACAGAAGAAATTGACCTTTTGCTGCAGGACTTCATGGTAGCTTCCATGACAGTTTTCGACCTGTGTTTGAAAATAACCAGCAAATTGTGAAACTTTATTTTAGATTTCAGCAAATAAGGTTAAAACGTCTTGTGGCAAAAGTTTATGCAAGTCATGCAATATATTTAACTTATTGTAATAAAATATGAAATATATTCCATAGATGGTAATATTAAAATATTTTATCAGATCAGATCAGATCAGTCTCTCAGTCATGTCCGACTCTTTGCAACCCCATGAATCTCAGCACGCCAGGCCTCCCTGTCCATCACCAACTCCCGGAGTTCAATCAGATTCACGTCCATCAAGTCAGTGATGCCATCCAGACATCTCATCCTCTGTCGTCCCCTTCTCCTCCTGCCCCCAATCCCTCCCAGCATCAGAGTCTTTTCCAATGAGTCAACTTTTCGCATGAGGTGGCCAAAGTACTGCAGTTTCAGCTTTAGCATCATTCCTTCCAAAGAAATCCCAGGGCTGATCTCCTTCAGAATGGACTGGTTGGATCTCCTTGCAGTCCAAGAGACTCTCAAGAGTCTTCTCCAACACCACATTTCAAAAGCATCAATTCTTTGGCACTCAGCCTTCTTCACAGTGCAACTCTCACATTCATACATGACCACAGGAAAAATCATAGCCTTGACTAGACGAACCTTTGTTGGCAAAGTAATGTCTCTGCTTTTGAATTTGCTATCTAGGTTGGTCATAACTTTCCTTCCAAGGAGTAAGCGTCTTTTAATTGCATGGCTGCAGTCACCATCTGTAGTAATTTTGGAGCCCTGTAAATGTAATGCAAATGAGAGGAAGTAGTCCCCCTTTTTTTTTAAGTTGAAAATATCTGCAAGGCTTCTAAAATTCTTAACTTGATTTTCTTGAGCCAGAGAGTCTCTTTATACTGTAACACAGGGAGGGCATATTAAAAAAGATTCTTTATTGGAATACTTCCTATAAAGGATTATTCTTGCTGTAGATATGCTACAAGATACTAAGTTTGCCGGCTTCTGGAAAAGTGAAAACATGAAGCACTGTATAATACCATTCTATTTGCTTCTTGAATCATAAAACATCCAGTATTTAGAGCTAGAAGTTTGACTGTGCTCATCAAGCCAACGCTTCAGTTTTATAGATGAGTCAACTGAAAAATATATATTTATATTTTTTCTTTCTAAGTGGATTGTAAAATGAATAAGCCAAAGACTGCCTTTTAGATATGTGATAGAACAATCGTTGAACTAGAAATTAAGCATAATAAAAATACAGTATACAGTAAACTATGAGAGTTTTTATTTTTCCATTACACTGTGAGATTCCCCAAAGGACTTTCTTATTCACTTCTAATTTCTAGACTCACTGCAGTATCATTTCTGAGATTTCTCCAACAATTGTTTATGAAGTGATTAATTGAACTATCAGAACAACTTACAGACCTTCTGTGTGCACATATTCATACATAAATTAGGTAAAAACATTTTCAATAGTTTTAGATTTGAAGAGTGACAATAGTAAGAGGGTCCCCATGTACCCCATGTGGGATTTTCCCTTTCATTAACATCTTACACTGGCACGGTACATTTGTCACAATTAATGAACAACTATAGAATAACTATAGCATTATTAGGTGACATCTGTGTTTTCTCCAGGTTTCCCACATAATGAGTCTTTCTTCTTGTATCTTATCCAGGATACCTCATTACATTTAGTTTTAATTAAACTTCCCTTACATGTTACAGTTTTTCAGGCTTTCCTTGTATTTTATAACCTTGATATGTTTGATGAGTATTGTATTAGTTCACCAAGGATGCTTTAATGAAATACCATATATTGGATGGCTTAAATAACGGAAATTTATTCATTTAATTTAAATTTCTCAGTTTTTAAAGCTGAAAGGCTAAGGTTCGGGTGCCCGCATGTTAGATCCTGGTGAGGGCTTATAGACATTTGTCTTCTCACTGGGTCCTCATATGTTGTGGGAAGAGATATATATCTTATTCTTTTTATAAGACCACAGTCCTATGAGACCAGGGCCCCACACTTATGACTACATTTAACTTTAGCTATCTCTCAAAAACCCTGTCTCCTCCAGAAGTCACATTTGAAGTTAAGACTTCAAAATATGAATTTTAACAGGAAACAGTTCAGTCTATAGCAAGTACTGATAAGGTATTTTGTATAATGTCTCTCAATTGGTATTTATTTCCCTCATTATTAGATTGGGGTTATGTGTTTTGAGAAGAAGAGCTTAAGGTGAAGGGCCACTCTCGTTACATCTCATCAGTGGTAACTGTGGGCGTGACTTACCAGTGTTGATGGTAAGCTTGTCACCTGGCTGTAGCAGTGTTTTCAAGTCTCTTCATTGTCAGCTTACTTCTTTTTTTCCCATTTCTATACTCCGTCTTTGAAAGGAAATCATTAATCACCCACTTAAGGTGTTGAGAGTTATGTTCCATTTTCTTGAGGGTAAATATCTACAAGAGTTATTTGAAATTCTTCTGTGTAGAAAGCTAATCAGTTTTCCTCTATTTATTCATTCAGTCATTTATTTACCTCAGTATGGATTCATGGATATTCATAAGTTGTTTATAATTCAATATCCCTTTATCATATAATGTTGCTCAAATTATTACAGTTTTGGTGCCTGTGTCTCTGGACATATCTCTATCGTGTGTGTGTGTGTGTTTGTGTGTGTGTGTGTGCATGCACTTGAGCACTTTCTTGTTTTTCTTGTAGAATGCTTTAGGCTCACTTTTTTATTTTTGTTGCCCTAATTCTAGAAACCACTGTTTCCCCAAGGAAACCTAATGCCTAATGATATTAAAAGGAAAGATCTGTATATGAGTTGTCTCTTAAATTTTAATGTGAATTTTACAAATTACAAATGTTAGCTCAGTTGATCATCTTGTGTGTTGGGAAAAAAATTTAACCCATTTGGTTTTAATAACACTTTGTCAAATTTTAACATTTATCTAAAAACTGATATTTTCTCTGTATATGAAAAAAGCTATCAGAATAAAATGTGCTCATCTTGGAAAACACTTAGTTTGAAAGCATATCATTTCATTTAGTCATTTCATCTAAAGCATTAGGAGAAAATTATCAGAAACTTTCCATTTCAAAATATAAAGGCTTTGAAGTTGTCACTTCTCTTACAGTAATAAAAAAAAAAAACCAGAGCAAACAAATTTAACAATTTTATTTGGACCCATCAGAGAACTGAGGTTATAGGTCAAACTACCACCAAAATCTGCAGACAGGTACATCCAGGGCGTCACACCAACATCTGCTTACCTGGAGCATCAACCACCAGAGATATAAACTGGTAGGGCTACTTAAACTGGTGAATTGAAGAACAAACATAATTTTGATGAATTACTGGAGGCTGAGTGTAGACTGTTTGGAAAATGAGAAACTCATCAATGTCTCAGTCTTTTCCTCCAGGAATCCTACCAAGTTCTCCCAGTGAGGAAACAAAGATCCCAAAACTACCTACTCCCTCACCTCTTACAGGGACAGGAGAATAATGATCATTTTGAAACATATTTAAGGCATTTTCTATAACAAAAACCTACATTTTAAGAGAAAAAAAACAAAAAACAAAAAACTAACTACCAGAATATTATCCCATCCTGAGAAGACTGTTCTTCCCTCACCAGCATCCTCCAAGCTTCCTTTCTCACCCAAGAGGAAAAAAAAAAAAAAAAAAAACAACAACTTAACAGGAGTCTGAACATCAAGGAAATGTTTTAGGATCACTGGAGAAACACTTTTGAGGTCATGGACCCAAGATACAAGCCTGTTAACCTAAATTTAATCAGGAGATGATAGAATGTTTCCTTCCCCAAACCTTTCACTATATCAGCAGGGCTCCACTATAGTAACAGGGGTAGGGGCCAAAAAGCTGCAAGACACAGAAACTCTCTGAGGAAAAACACCAAGGGAAAACCCTAAAACAAGTGAGGAGACAGAAACCAGGACACTAGAGGAACTTTTAACCTCTGAAACCTATAACTTCACCAAATATTAAATGCAGCCAGACTCCAAGCCATATTATCATCAACCCTTATGCTATTTCTTTCAGTTTTTATTACCAGATACAGCCTGTTCTTGAGTGCCCGATAAGTTGCTTCAGTCATGTCTGACTCTTTGCAACCCCATAGATTGTAGCCTGCCCAAATCATCTGCCCATGGGATGCTCCAGGCAAGAACTCTGGAATGGGTTGTCATGCCCTGCTCCAGGGGATCTTCCTGACCCAGGGTTCAAACCCCTGTCTCATTATGTCTCTTGCATTGCAGACAGGTTCTTTACCATTAGTGCCACGTGGGAAGCCCCACAGCCTGCTCAGCTTTCAACTAAACATTACAAAGTACAACAAAAAACAAGGGAAATCAGTCGAAAGAGACAAAGAAATAATCAGAACGAGTTTCAGTTATGACAAAGATGTTGGAAAATCAGGGAAATTAAAGTAACTATTATTAACAGACTAAAGGCCCTCCCTGTCTTAACAATATGCAGTATGCAAGGAGAGATGGATAACATAATTAGAGAGATGGAATATCTATAAAATACCACTATGTTGACATATGGCAGAAACCATCACAATATTGTAAAGTAATTATCCTCCAATTAAAAGTAAAATTAAATGCCACTCTAACAGAAAATGAATAATGCCTTAATGAACTCATTAATAGACTTGACATAGCTGAGAGAATTTGAAGACAGGTCAATAGAAGCTTTTCAAATTTAAATGCAAAGAGGAATGAATGTCTATATTGATTAGTGCTTTATTATGAATATTATATGGACTTCCCTGGCGGCTCAGATGGTAAAGCGTCTGTCTACAATGTGGGAGACCCAGGTTCGATCCTTGGGTCAGGAAGATCCCTTGGAGAAGGAAATGGCAATCTACTCCAGTACAATTGCCTGGAAAATCCCATGGACGGAGGAGCCAGGTAGGCTACAGTCCATGGGTCGCAAAGACACAGCTGAGTGACTTCACTTTCACTTTCACTTTATGATAATCCACTTAAGTGATTGTTTCTTTCAAAGTCTAAGTAGAGAAACATTGGTTTAAAATAAAATTTATATGATTTGATTTAGCTACTCAATTTTAACATATTTATTAACTTATGAAATGAATGCATAATTACCAACCAATTTTATTTAATTTGCCAGAAAATTACTTAATCCATGAACAGTCAGTCTGCTATTTAGTATTAATCACTTTATTGGTTTCATTAAAGATGACCAAATTAAATGTCTCTTTTCCTTTCCATTCAGGGTAAAATCCTCAAAAGCTGTATTATAAACATTGAACTACATTTTAAAACAGATTAAAACTATGAAAATCTGTGCATGATTTTAGTTTTAATGGATGATATAAAACATGAATAAAAATTCATGTAAATTAAAGGATCAAGTAGTTATAACAATGATATCAATAACATAACCAGAAAATACATTAAAATATTTCTTTTTCATAGTTTCCATATCCCATTACATAAGGCTTTAATTTCCAAGATATTTTACTCGGACATTTTAAGCTGTTTAGTCTATGATGTATCATATGTAGACTAACACTAGTTTCATGTCTGCTCAGAACACTCAAGGCAAATACCATGCTTGTTTTCCTGGCCAAGTTGCCCAAGTTTAGATGTTAATTTATGTGGTGCCTTTGGCCTCCTTGTGCTAATTCAATCACTAACACCCAATATACCATAGTTTAAGTCACAGCAGCTCTATCCTCCTTTCTCACTAATGCTATCATATAATACCATGTACGGGTATATATACCTGGTAGTTCAGATGGTAAAGAATCCACCTGCCAGTGGAGGAGATGCAAGAGATGTGGGTTCAGTCCCTTCATTTGGAGGATCCCCTAGAGAAGGAATGGGCAACCCACACCAGTGTTCTTGTCTGGAAAATTCCACCGACAGAGGGAGCCTGGTGGTCTACAATCCATGGGGTCACAAAGAATCAGACACAACTGAGTGAATATGCATGCACATGTGTATATATTAATATATATTTACAGGTATGTATACTAGACCATTCAGGTATGACCTAAATCAAATCCCTTATGATTATACAGTGGAAGTGAGAAATAGATTTAAGGGCCTAGATCTGATAGATAGAGTGCCTGTTGAACTATGGATGGAGGTTCATGACATTGTACAGGCGACAGGGATCAAGACCATCCCCATGGAAAAGAAATGCAAAAAAGCAAAATGGCTGTCTGGGGAGGCCTTACAAATAGCTTGAAAAGAAGAGAAGCGAAAAGCAAAGGGGAAAAGGAAAGATATAAACATATGAATGCAGAGTTCCAAAGAATAGCAAGAAGAGATAACAAAGCCTTCTTCAGCGATCAATGTAAAGAAATAGAGGAAAACAACAGAATGGGAAAGACTAGAGATCTCTTCAAGAAAATCAGAGATACCAAAGGAATATTTCATGCAAAGATGGGCTTGATAAAGGACAGAAATGGTACGGACCTAACAGAACCAGAAGATATTAAGAACAGATGGCAAAAATACACAGAAGAACTGTACAAAAAAGGTCTCCACGACCCAGATAATCACGATGGTGTGATCACTCACCTAAAGCCAGACATCCTGGAATGTGAAGTCAAGTGGGCCTTAGAAAGCATCACTACGAACAAACCTAGTGGAGGTGATGGAATTCCAGTTGAGCTATTAAATCCTGAAAGATGATGTTGTGAAAGTGCTGCACTCAATATGCCAGCAAATTTGGAAAAGTCAGCAGTGGCCACAGGACTGGAAAAGGTCAGTTTTCATTCCAATCCCAAAGAAAGGCAATGCCAAAGAATGCTCAAACTATCACACAATTGCACTCATCTCACACTCTAGTAGAGTAATGCTTAAAATTCTTCAAGCCAGGCTTCAGCAATATTCGAACTGTGAACTTACAGATGTTCAAGCTGGTTTTAGAAAAGGCAGAGGAACCACAGATCAAATTGCCAACATCTGCTGGATCATCAAAAAAGCAAGAGAGTTCCAGAAAAATATCTGCTTCATTGACTATGATAAAGCCTTTGACTGTGTGGATCACAATAAACTCTGTGAAATTCTGAAAGAGATGGGAATACCAGACCACCTGACCTGCCTCTTGAGAAACCTGTATGCAGATCAGGAAGCAACAGTTAGAACTGGACATGGAACAACAGACTGGTTCCAAATAGGAAAAGGAGTACGTCAAGGCTGTATATTGTCACCTTGCTTATGTAACTTCTATGCAGAATACATCATGAGAAATGCTGGGCTGGAAGAAGCACAAGCTGGAATCAAGATTGCTGGGAGAAATATCAATAACATCAAATATGCAGATGACACCACCCTTATGGCAGAAAGAGAAGAGAAACTCAAAAGCCTCTTGATGAAAGTGAAAGTGGAGAGTGAAAAAGTTGGCTTAAAGCTCAACATTCAGAAAACTAAGATCATGGCATCTGTTACCATCCCTTCATGGCAAATAGTTGGGAAAACAGTGGAAACAGTGTCAGACTTTATTTTTCTGGGCTCCAAAATCACTGTAGATGGTAACTGCAGCAATGAAATTAAAAGACGCTTACTCCTTGGAAGGAAAGTTATGACCAACCTAGACTGCATATTCAAAAGCAGAAACATTCCTTTGCCAACAAAGGTCCGTCTAGTCAAGGCTATGCTTTTTCCAGTGGTCATGTATGGATGTGAGAGTTGGACTATAAAGAAAGCTGAGCACCGAAGAATTGATGCTTTGGAACTGTGGTGTTGGAGAAGACTCTTGTGAGTCCCTTGGACTGCAAGGAGATCCAACCAGTCCATCCTAAAGGAGATCAGTCCTGGGTGTTCATTGGAAGGACTGATGTTGAAGCTGAAACTCCAATACTTTGGGCATCTGATGCAAAGAGCTGACTCATTTGAGAAAACTCTGATGCTGGGAGGGATTGGGCACAGGAGGAGAAGGGGACGGCAGAGGATGAAATGGTCAGATGGCATCACCGACTCGATGGACATAGGTTTGGGTGGACTCCAGGAGTTTGTGCTGGACAGAGAGGCCTGCCATGCTGTGGACACAACTGAGCAACTGAAATGAATGGACTGGTTCGTGTTTTCCTGCCTTCACCTTTGAACTGAAGCATCTGCACTTGTTGTGTCAAGCATGAGCCTGCTGGCTTTAGGACGAGAACTTAAACCATCAGCTCCCCTGGGTCTCCAGCTTGCCAACTGCAGATCTTGAGACTACTCATCTCTCATATTCAGAAATAAGCACTAATTCCTTATAATAACACTATAGTTAATAGGGCATTTGCTGTATAACCATCTTATTGTTGTTGTTAGTCGCTAAGCCGTGTTCGACTCTGCGACCTCACAGACTGTAGTCCACCAGGCTTCTCTGTCCATAGGTTTCCAGGAAAAAATACTGGAGTGGATTGCCATTTCCTTCTCCAGGGAATCTTCCTGACCCAGAGATCAAACCTGTGTCTACTGCATTGCAGGTGGATTTTTTACCACTGAGTTATCAAGGGAGCCCTAATTATATTATATGAGATGCCAAAGCAAAAATGCACAACCATGTAAGCATAGATTTATAACAGGTCTGTTTTATATCCACTAAAATCACATTGGCAAAATAACCACATGGCTACATTCAAGATCTGGTTCATGCCAAGGGGGTTTGGATGTCAAGTACTACTACAGTGAAGTGAAAAATTTGAAAAACCATTCAATCAACCACAACAGATGTTTGGGTACATAAATAGAAAAATTGAATACTATAAAGTTAGCTGGTTATTTCAGAAGTGTGCAAATGGAGGAGAATATGAGGATACCTTTTTGTCTTTAACTAATTTTGTCTTAATATCCACCCATTCCAACTAAAAATACTATTTTCAAAGATAATTACCTCAGTGTTTAAATATTCAAAGGATTCATTTCAATTAGCATCTTCTTTGATCTATCTGCAGAATTTCACATAATTTCAAACATTCTTCCTTGAAACTCTCAAAAACTTTATTTTTCCTTCTGATGTTTTCACTTATCTGTCTAATCTCTTCTTGGCAGGATTTTCTCTTTTTTTCTGATTTATTTGTAGAGTGTCTTAGATTGCAACCTTAGTGCAACAATTTTCATCTATACACTTTCCTTGAATTATTTCATCTAATCTCATGCCACTGAATGTAATTATTACAGACAGATGGCTAACTATTACAGTACAGTTCAGACCTCACTTATCAAAAAGTTCCATAAAGAAATTGTCCTCATGGAATACATAACTGATTGCTGTACCAATCCACTTATGATAATTAGTGAATTACCTAAAACCATAACATCCTCAATATATGCTGAATGCATTCATCAGTATTATTATATGACCATCAACAATTTAAAATGCTGAAGTCAAATATCAGAAGGTAAAAAACTAGCAATCTTAAAAAATTGAAATCATATTGATAGTGTATTTCCATACATTAAAGTAAGCACTTCTCAGTGCAGTTCGTTTTGTGACTAAAAATAATCACAGTTATTGAACTCATCCAAGTAAATATAGTCTCCTAAATCAGCAATAAACAGATTTTAGTTTATGTAGTATTTGTACAGTATAAACATCTTTCATCTAATGCATTAATTTAAAAAAAAGAAATTTATAACATCTAGATTACTCAGAACATTTCTTATTTAAGTTGTCATCTCTGTATCATGGGCAAGAGTTATGCAGTATCAAAAACATTCAAATCTCAAAACATTCTGATCTGTGTTTAACACCAGAACTACTGGTTCCTTCCTGTATAAACTTGAACAAGTTACCCAGAGATTTCGATCCTAGTTCATCCAAGTACTCGAAATAAAAAGTTAATAAAGTTAATAAGATATTTAACATTGAAGAGATATATTGATAATTAAACTACATTTCCTTGATAAATATAGAACTCAATATATAATAGGGTTAATTTGTTTTGCTTTGTTTTATTTTTTAACATTTCATTTTTCTATTACTAGAAATATTACTGGCCTTCCATGGTATCTCAGCAGTAAAGAATCCACCTGCCAATGCAGGAGATGAGGAGACATGGGTTCAACCTGATCAGGAAGATGCCCTGCACAAGGGAACGGCAACCCACTTCAATATCCTTGCTTGGAAAATTCCATGGACAGAGGAGCCTGGTGAGCTATAGTTCACAGAGTTGAAAAGACTTAGACATGGTTGAAGTGACCAAACACATGCAAACAGGAACATTATTGTTCTCATTTTCAATTCTAAACAACAATTTTTTGTGTGTGTTAATTTTATCATTAAGCAAGTGAAAAAAAATAAGTGTAATAAGTTTTACATATAACTAGCTAAAGTCTTATTAATTAAATTTTTATTTTTGTATGCATGGTGATAGTACTTATTAGATATTACCATTTTACATTTCTAAATGTGTTTAATGTTTATTGTTAAAGCACTTAAGATTAGTTGAGGGTTTCAATTCATGTCACCATTTTGTTTTGCACAGTCTGCGATAAATATTCAGCAAAACTGAATATACCACTCACTTTTATAAATTTGTAACTGAGTACAACAATGCATTTAATAATCTAGACATATTTTTAAATATCAGTGATTCATGTACCTATACTTCAATATAGAAGTTGTATTATCATCAACCCATTTTAATAGGCAATTCACTCATGTGAGCATTGTGAATATTTTTGGAGCTGCACTTTATGTAATTTGAAATCTCAAATATTTGATGAGTATGCATCCAACAGTATTATATGTATCAGACTGATAGAGAACCAAAAGTAAAAGAAATTGTGGATGAAGTTGATTTATTTGTTCTTCCTCATTTTGAACTCCTTAAATATATGAACTTAGGCATTTTGTTACAGGCAGCTTTAGAAATCCATAGGCTCAGGTGGAGAGGAGCAAGCCTGAATATATACTACTTATAAGAAGATGGCTCCTGAATAATGGGAAGAAAGAAAATGCTAAGCCACTCTAATAAAGCTCACCAAGTGGGAATTTATTCCTCCTTGGAAGAAGTGAGAGAAGGGAAAGTGGCCAGAGATTTTTAAGAACAGAGCCTCTTCACAGAAATAAGAAGACCGTATTTTTAAAAATGTCCCTCTCTCATCTCCAAAGCAATTATTTATTGTAATCTCCAATATGTCAGGTAGGTTCTCTGTGTTTATTTCATATATTATGAAAAAGAAATTAGAAAAGTAAAAGAACTTGCTCCAAGTCTTATGACAAAGAAAGACTCAAGGCACAAATAATTCAATCAGGAAATGACTGGTTTGAGTGGAAGATTCACATGCACATATGTCCCAAGTGTACAAGGCTCTCCTGACTAATCCAACAAAAATACTTCAGCCTTGTTTAATTAGAAGAGGGCCCAGTTTATGTAAATCTTTAGAAGGGTATCAATGATTCTTCTCATCAAGAACCAAGCATAAATATTTATTTTTTAGAATTGCTATATATATATAATTGTGTGTGTGCTTGCATATGTAATATATCCAATTTATTAGGTATATCTGCTATGTCCAATTTGGTACATTAGGAATACATGGCCAAATAAATGCATAAATTTATCTCTGACTGGTACAAAAACTGAAACTCATACATTGTTTGTTCTGTTATATTTCAGTTTGTAGCAATTCTACATCTTCTACTGCATAACTACATAGTGGGATGTTAAATGAGGGTTGCTCTCTTCATCAAATGTTGAAGCTAACCAAATAAGCTTCTTCGGGATTTCACAGTCCTACAGCTTGTTAAATTAGTAAAATTAAATCAGTAAAAAAGCAGATTTGTTGCACAGAGCTGCTCTCTTGGGAAAAGAATACATACCGATTTTTACAAATTGGAATCTGATTTCAAAAAAAGAATATGCTCCTAAGGAACTCATCTTGACTTATTCATTAAACATTTGTTGGAAAACATATTTAAATCTTCAGATGTTGTAAGTCAACAGATATTCACCATATTTTCTCTTACTTACTAACACTGGTAAGCATGATCTAAGATGTCCCACACAAAATCTGAGGAGTCATAATTCTGATTTTATTTAAGAACCTTGCTTTCCCAGGGAATAGTTTTCATGCTAAGCCTAATTTGCATGCCTTTATAAATAAAAAATCTTGTTTTATTTAAAATGGTCTTATTAAAGAGGGATGAAACATTTCCACATGTAAACCAAAAGCAGAAGTGTTTTTCCCAGTAAGAAATTGAATTCATATTCAGTTATTAACTATTTTGTTGGTATATTCCAAAAGGATCCTGTATGGAACAAGTTGTTTCACATCTAGTACAAAATGCCTCTTCCTTGTTAACTATTATTTTTAATATTCATGATCAAACTAGCCTCCATAATCTAAAGATTTGTAGAAAAGCATATGGTCCTCACTTTTTCATGTTTGTCTCCATTCATCAACCTCAAAATAATATACATAATTGGAGCAAAGTTCGGGAGACAGTGAGGGGCAGGGGAGCAAACTCCAAGACATAATGAAGGGTAGGGGAGCCTGGTGTGCTGTAGTCCATGTTTCAGACTCGCAAAGAATCTGAAACAACTTAGTGATTGAATCAGTTCAGTTCAGTTCAGTTAAGTCACTCAGTCATGTCCGACTCTTTGTGACCCCATGAATCGCAGCACGCCAGGCCTCCCTGTCCATCACCAACTCCCAGAGTTCACTCAGACTCACGTCCATTGAGTCAGTGATGCCATCCAGCCATCTCATCCTCTGTCGTCCCCTTCTCCTCCTGCCCCTAATCCCTCCCAGCATCAGAGTCTTTTCCAATGAGTCAACTCTTTGCATGAAGTAGCCAAAGTACTGGAGTTTCAGCTTTAGCATCATTCCTTCCAAAGAAATCCCAGGGCTGATCTCCTTCAGAATGGACTGGTTGGATTCTCTCAAGAGACTCTCAAGAGTCTTCTCCAACACCACAGTTCAAAAGCATCAATTCTTCAGCGCTCAGCTTTCTTCACAGTCCACCTCTCACATCCATACATGACCACAGGAAAAACCATAGCCTTGACTAGACGGACCTTTGTTGGCAAAGTAACGTCTCTGCTTTTCAATATGCTATGTAGGTTGGTCATAACTTTCCTTCCAAGGAGTAATTGTCTTTTAATTCCATGGCTGCAGTCACCATCTGCAGTGATTTTGGAGCCCCCCAAAAATAAAGCCAGCCACTGTTTCCACTGTTTCCCCATCTATTTCCCACGTAGTGACTGAATAATAAAAATAAAAACAACAAATTGTGTCTTCTGTAATACTTCTGAAAATTTATTTCAAATAAGTTATTTTTTAATTATTTCTGCAGAATGAATTTATTATGACATTGTTTGTTTTCTTTCTTAAATGCTCATAACTTAGACATTTCTTTGACCCAAAATATATTATTTTGAGAAAAGAAACAATACTTGAAAAGCAAAATCCTTTCCATGGGTTTAATGTAAGATTAACTGGTCTTTAACATTAAATAGCTTAGTGCCATAAAGAAAGCTGAGCACCAAAGAATTGATGCTTTTGAACTCTGGTGTTGGACAAAACTCTTGAGAGTCCCTTGGACTGCAAGGAGATCCAACCAGTCCATCCTAAAGGAGATCAGTCCTGGGTGTTCATTGGAAGGACTGATGCTGAAGCTGAAACTCCAATACTTTGGCCACCTGATATGAAGAAATGCATTTGAAAAGACCTTGATGCTAGGAAAGATTGAGGGCAAGAGGAGAAGGGGACGACAGAGGATGAGATGGTTGGATGGCATCACCTACTTGATGGATATGAGTTTGAGCAGGCTCTGGGAGTTGGTGATGGACAGGGAAGCCTGGTGTACTGCAGTCCATGGGGTAGCAAAGAGTCAGACGTGGCTGAGTGACTGAACTGAACTGAACATGAAAAATGTAAATTTATAAAAATTAAAATTTATTAAAATTAAAATTTATTAAAAATGTAAATCAATATTAAATATGAATAATTCAGTACATAATCAGATGAGGCATAATTGAAGAATATATAATCTTAAAAGAATAACTAAAACCTTTGAAATATGTCAATGAAATGTTAAGGAAAAATGTAATTGAGACATGTTGGTCATAACAAAATTAATATATTTAATTCTTAATATGAAAAACAGTTTTCCTTCTTGAAAGTGAGAAAAGTGAAAGTGAAGTCGTTCAGTTGTGTCTGACTCTTTGCGACCCCATGAACTGTAAGCCTTCCAGGCTCCTTCATCCACGGGATTTTCCAGGCAAGAACACTGGAGTGGGTTGCCATTGTCTTCTCCGGGGTGATCTTCCCAACCTAGGGATTGAACCTGGGTCTCCCGCATTGTAGGCAGATGCTTTGCCATCCAGGGAAGTTTGGTTAGAATATTATTCGATATTTGAGGAACTAGAAATAAAAATATTTATAATTTAACAGAATAGAAACTTTTTTTCAAAAATTATTGAAATGCCAACATTAAAGTAGTGATTAATTAATAACTCCTTGAAGTATCTCTTTACTCTTAATATATATTGGCTAATAGCAGTGAGCCTTTAGATGACGACCATGTGAAGGTCTTAAAAACTTCTGAAATAAAAAATCATTAAAATTTCCCAAAGTCTTTCAATGGAAGCAAAATATATCATTTTTCACAAGCCCTAATGATGAGTATATAGGTCCACTTTGGTTTCTTTTTATATTGGTGGTGACAATACTGAGTCAGAAATAATACCATGGGATTTATTACAATATAAACTTCATAAATATTTTCGTTAATAGCTAGTTCCTCTAACTGCTAGACTGTCCCTCAATTTATAACTCACATAGGTTTGATTAAAATACTACTCTCAATTTTGTCCATCTTATAAAATTAATTCCATTGAGATTTCTAAAGACATTTTTTAGTTTTCTACTACTTAGATTTGTAAGTATAAAATCTCAATTTTGAGGCTTGTTTCCTTACCTTTATATATGAGTGAGATCCATTATATGGACTTCCCAGCTTGTGCTAGTGGTAAAGAACCTGTTGCTAACTCAGGAAACATAAGAGATGCAGTGGGCTTTGATCCCTGGGTCAGGAAGATCCCCTGGAGGAGAGCACGGCAACCCACTCCAGTATTCTTGCCTACAGAATCCCATGGACAGAGGAGGCTGATGGGCTCTAGTCCATAGGGTCGAAAAGAGTCAGACATGACTGAAGCAACAGCATGCACACACATATGGTCCATCATATATTGATAAAAACTAATAATTCTTGCTCACAAAATAGTCATGATATAGGGAAATAGATTGCTAAAACTGCAATTCGAAAAAACCTTAAGCTGTAAAGACCTTGAATACAGATGTTACAGCTACCCTGAGGGCCTTCATGTTCTGTATTTTATATAATTATAGACATCTCAAATCAGGCTTAGAAATTTCATAATACAAAGTTCCTTTTCATTTCTTATCTCTGCCATTTCAAAAACAGGAGCAGCTACATTGCTACACTCTGTTTTGCCGGCACTCTTACATTGCTATTGTTAGTCACTTGAATAAGACACATTCAGCACTGAGTAATAATATTTAAATTTTTTTTATTAATTAAATGCAAATGACTCAATGGCACTAAAGATTTTAAGGGTTTTATATTCAACCTGAAAGAATTTTAAAAATACTTTTATTTTAAAACCAATCCATTTAACTGCTTACAAACTGTAAAATTTTAAAGCATACAAAGTTGTTTGGTGATTCATTTTTAAGTAGATAAGCACTATCAGTTTTAATGTGATTTAAATAAGAATATCACTTATCTTTTTCCAATAAGAATGATTTTGAATTATCAGGATTTTCAAATTTTTATACATATTTTACTCAAATCTAGTAATACACACACACCAACATGACAGGAAAGCTCAGGATTTTGAAGCATGCTCCATCTCACTGAAAACATTACATACCATTTCCAACTTTACCTAAGAATTCTACTTTTTATTTCAGGAACAAGATCAAGTTTATGGCCCCCTCAGTCTTCCATCTGCAAAGTGTACAGTCTAAACATTTTAATTTTTCATTATTTTATTTATTTTTAATTCAGAGCTTTTCAGCTAACAGTTGAGCTCAGATTTATATCTTAGTTCCAAGCCCTAGGCTTCCAGCTAAGCCAAATCTATTTATGCTAACGATCTCCAACAGCTGCACTAGGCATTATCTGAGGCTTCTGGGAGGTCTTCCAAGGGAACTCCGAACAGAGCATATTGCAGCGATCTAGTCTGGAGTGCTGAAAATAATGTCCCACCTGCAATGATTTCTGTGCCACAGAAAACTCGCCATAGCTGCACAGTACTCTAAATTGAGAGAGAGGAAGAGAGAGAATTCTGTTTCCAAAAGTTTATTCATCCTAGTCTTCCTCCCTTTGTGTATTCCTGGGGATATTAAGGATAATGCGAAGTTGTTGGCTGTCACCGCAATCACCTCCATTCACCAGGGGTCCCATTCCCTTTCCATATTCTGCCTCCTGCCTTTTATGACTTCCTGTGATGTGAGCAGTAACCCATGGAAAGAACTGGAGTGAACCATACAACATCTTTTCCATTAATGAGCTTAAAACGCACAGCCCATGGAAATACACTAGTTCTGCAGGAGAAAAATAAGTGGAGACTTTACCACCCATCACTCAAATGATGGATGGACATGCTGAGCTATTTCTGTGAAACACATGAACAGTCAGAGCTCAAGAGGGTTGTTCAGAGGGACTGCTTCAAATGAAACCACCACTCATGAATAATGGCTGCAGTGCCATCCTTTATCGGCATTAATGGTGCTTAAAATGCATTCTCCAGCATACACATATGCTTACAATCGTAAGGAGAGATGAAGTCATTCCCTCTCCCTAGATATTGTTAACCAATAGATTAGTCAAGTGACTTTGGTGGTTCAGCTTCATAACTTTTCTAATAAACACTGATAAAAAAAAGTTTTGTTACTGTTTGACAAATTATTCTATCTGCAGAGAACTCTTGAAACCGCAACAATTTTTTCCTTTTTTTTTTATGTAGAGATGTGCCAAAATACTTGAAAATCATTAGGCAACCTACAGACTATTTTATTTGCTAGTTTAAGAGGTGGCCTTTAGCCATTTGCTTCCTTTTTGTCCGTTTGAATGCCGTAGCCAAAAAATGACTACTACAATGATACAGAATTCCATCTGAAGAGTATTTAAGAAAACAAAACAAAGAACAAAAAGGTCATTGTGACTTACTTAGTATATAACATAAGGATGCCAAACATATCTTTTAGACAACCTAACATTTCCAAAATACGTGTGCTTAATGAGAGTTTTTCACATTTGAATTGATTTTCAGTATACTTTTAAGATCAGTTTCAGAAATCTGAGGGGTTTTTTATAGGATAAAAGCCAACAGATCAATATCTCTGTGGTTTATATGAGTAAATGACAGTTTATGAAGGAAATAAAAATGATAAAATGTTTATATATATTTATACGTGAAGGAAAAATTGGCTACCTGCTCCAGTATTCTTGCCTGGACAATTCCATGGACAGAGGAGCCTGGTGGGCTACAGGCCATGGGGTTGCAAAGCGTTGGGCACAACTGATTGAATTAAGGCTTCCCTAGTGGCTCAGTTGGTAAAGAATCTGCCTGCAATGCTTCAGCAGATCTAAGTTGGATCCCTAGATTGGGAAGATCCCCTAGAGAAGGGAATGGCTCCCACTCCAGTATTCTGGCCTGGAGAATTCCATGGATAGAGGAACATGGTGGGCTCTACCATAGTTTAGCTCTACCAGTTTTTTCAAAATTGACCTAAAAGATGATCTTTAATTCACATGCAGGTAGGCTTTTAACCAGTTTTATAATTCTGAATATCCATTTCTATTTATTCTATGCATTGCATTTTGAAGAAATCAGTTATTATTTACTTGGTGATACATTCTCTGAACTATGTAAATGCTCTCACTTGTTACATTAGGGACTTAGAAAAGAGTAGCAGAGGGTTTTTATACAACTATAAGCATGATGTCAAGGTTTTGAACAGATGAGTCAAAAAGGTAAGTCCTCAGCTTCATTAAGTTGATTACATTTGGGAAGGGCAGGGGAGAGCCTGGGATAATAAACTGTTGAGGTCTTTTAATGGACCAGAACCTGATGGTCCAGAGTCAACGATAAGAAAGTAAAGGATTGAGAAAGAGGCTGATATTCCTTGGTTTCCACAGAAAACCAATAAAGTCCCTGACATGGGGCTTGCTCTGTTCACAAAGGCCTCAGGCGCCCTCTCAATGGGGTGAAGGCGCAGAGCGCCTTCTTGAGAGGGTCTTAGAAGCCTGGGCAGGAAAGTGAACCCAGAGGGCCTCTGAGCTCCAAAGAAATAGCCTGAGAGAGAGAGAAAGAAAGAGAAAGAAAGACACGGGGACCAAAGCTCTGATGGAGCAAATGTGTTTTAATCAACATGGCGTGGGCATATATACTGTAGTTATTCTCAGCAAAGATTAAAGATTAAAATTCAAGATTTACAAAACATAGGCGATCCATATTAAAGAGAGAGACAGTTGTAAACAATCACTTTTACCGTATGGTTCATAAGAAGGAAGAGGGTACTTATCACCGCATTGAAAGACCAATGAAGGAAATGTCTGGATTCCTCAGCCCCGGGAGAGGCTTGCCTCTCCTCTTAATTCCTGAATACTCAGGAATTAATAAGGAACAGAGAATTCCTGACAGATCCAAAACAGCACACAATAAGCCTCCTTTTATATGCTTCCTGACAATAAACAACTATAAATGTAAACAAATTAGCTCTTAAACTGAGACTTAAACTTTTGATAATCCCATTTTGAACAACCACGTAGATGTGTTAAAAAAATAATAATAAACAGTGCACAAGATGTTTCTAGACATGAGTGCAAATGTAAAGAGGTGGAAATAATTTCAAACTCAAAACCATGTCTTTATGGGATTAGTAACAATTAGTAACTGTATTTGATATCTGACTTTTATACTCTCAGTTTCTGTCTACCAGTCTTGTTTGTGCAAAACATTTAATTCCCAAATTGTCAGTTCCCTGGTCTTTTTTAGCCTCATCTCAATCACTACCCTGTGTTACTGGCCCACATCCTTCCTGGATTTCTTTCTGAGTCTTCTTTTGTGTTTATGGTTACTCTTGTTTGGCTTATCTTACTTACACTCACTGATCAGGGCTGGCTCTCATTCTCTCCTACCTTCTGAGTGTACAAATGCACTCCCATAGCTGCCACTAACAGAAGTCCATAGGAGGGACTCCAGTGAAGTTCTTTCTCCTGGACTCCAGATATAATTATTTCCAGTTGCAGACAACTCATCCAATTGGGTACATCCAAAAAAGTTCTCACCAAGTCATAAATACAGGGTACAGTATTTATAAAGGAGTTCTTTACAGACATTTTCATGCATCATATCGGTCTTTTTGAGTAGATGATAAATTCTTTGAAAGGACAAAGACTCTGTCTCTTTTGCTCACCATTTTGTTGTTGTTGTTGATCCTCCTGGCACCTCCCTCTACTGGGCCACGACTTTGCTGGACCCCTTCTTTCATTTCAGAAAGTGACAAAGCCACTCCTTCACAGAGTTCTGGGTCTAAAGGTCCTTTTAGGTTTCTAGGGTCTCTAAGCCCTTTCCTCATCCATTACGGCCCAAGCTACAGGGAAGGTGGTCAATGCTTCCTTGAGTATCAACTGCCATACCTTCATATCTTCTCATCCTATTTGCTTAGGCCTCCACAACTTTTTTTTTTTTTTTTAAACCAAATTCTCTACATTAAATTGCCTCTTCAAAAATATAGTTTCAGCTTTCAGACTTGGCCCTGGGTTGATGCAAATGTGTTACTAATATATTTCCTCACTCTGTGCTTTCCTATTATATTTTCTTAGTAGAGAGTTGATGCAGCAAAGTTTTTATGTATAATGCAGTCAGTTTATCTCATTTCAATAATAGTAAGATTTTAGTGCATATGTAAGAAAGCTTTACTTACCCCAAAGGCGTAAATATATTCTCCTATGGGCTTCCTTGGTGGTTCAGATGGTAAAGAATCTGCCTGCAATGTGGTTGAACTAGGTTCAATCCCTGGGTCAGGAAGATCCCCTGGAGAAGGGACTGCCTATCCACTCCAGTATTCTTGCCTGAAGAATCCCATAGACAGAGGAGACTGGTGGAGTTCAGTCCATGGGGTCACAAAGAGTCAGATATGACTGAGCAACTAACACACACACATATATTAACTTTAGATAATGTGTTTCCTTAACATCTAATTTTTAAGTGCAAATCAATTGATTTCATTTGAAGGAAAGGGCTTTTTTCACAATATGAATACAATGACTCAGACAACTTTTTGAAAATGCTGTTCTTTCCCCATTGTCCTTTAAGGCAACTCTGTCCTAAGGAAGGGCTTCCCAGGTGGCTCAGTGGTAAAGAATCTGCCTGCCACTGCAAGGGATCTTCCTGACCCAGGATCAAAAAGACCTTCCTGGGTCAGGAAGATCCCCTTGAGTAGGAAATGACAACCAACTCCAGTATTCTTGCCTGGAAAATTCCATGGACTGAAGAGCCAAGCAAAGGAACAAGATGAATGTTCCTGACATTTAAAATCTCTCATGGATTCACAATCAGGAGGCAAAAATCAGAGAGAAATCACTATGCACACATGTTTACATCCTAAGGAAATATTTCTAGATGCATAGTTTGTTTCTGAAATTTTCATTACATTCCTGTAGTCACTGTTTCCATCCTTGCTCTAAAACCTTATTGTTCCAGTGTCACTGTGACCAGCAACATGTTCTCTCCTGGTTTTTCAGAGAGGTAGTGATGATCCATGACCTTTTTGTATAAATAGGAACACTTTTCAGTTTTTTTTTGTTTTTTTTTTAAATGATGCTAGGATTACTTTGACTTTATAGATTAATTTTGAGAACCAACATCTTTATGGCAAATAAAAGTGAATTTTGATCTTTTGAAGCTTTGAAAAACAGTCTTTGGTTTCAATGGTTTTCTCTTTGTTGCCTTGTCTTCAATTCCTTTGATTTTTGTTTTAGCTTTTTTTCTTCTTTTTTCTCCCTGCTTTTAGTTTAAATTATGCTTCGTCAACAGTTGCTGAGTTGGGAAGCTTAGTTTACTGATTATGGACCTTATTCTTCTTAACTGTAAGCATTTAGTGGCATAAATTTTCCTCTAGGCAGTCTTTGCTGCATCCCCCAAATTTTAAGAAGCTTTAATTTTTTTCAAAATACATTTTAATGTTCCTGAAATATATCATTAAAAATAAGCCTACAGAGCAAAAGACCCATGTTCAATCCCTAGGGCAGGAAGATCCCCTCCAGAAAAGGGAATGGCTTACCCACTCTAGTGTTCTTGCCTTGAGAATTGCATGGACGGAGGAGTCTGGTGGGCTATAGTCCATGGGGTTGCAAAGAGCTGGACAAGAATGAGCGACTTAATCAAAAGTAAATTGCTTTAGTAGCCAAATTAATGTAAATATTCATGTTTCCCTATGGAAATATTTATGTTTCAGCATGTAATATACATGCTGAATATACCTTATTAAGGTCTTCCCTGGTGACTTAAATGGTAAAGGACCTGCCTGCAATGTGGGAGACCGAGTTCAATCCCTGGGTTGGGAAGATCCCCTGGAGAAGGGAATGGCTACTCACTCAAGTATTCTTGCCTGGAAAATTCCACAGACAGAGGAGACTGGCGGGCTATAGTCCAGGGATTGCAAAGAGTCTGACACGACTGAGTGAAGTTCACATCACATGTTTGCAATCACAACATCAAAACCTGTAATTCTGCAAGGGATGTATCTAATCAAAATGAATAGTTGGAAGAATGTATTGTGGCTGATGCATACCACAAACACTGCTGGGAAAGTTTATCATTTCAAATGTAGAGCCTATAATTTGAAAATATGAGTTGTCCTTAGGCAGCACAGTATTAATTCAGCCTTAAACATCTACAAAGACTATGGTACTCAGAATGGACACCAAGTTTACATTATATTTAATCGATATCGAGAGACTTTTTCTTTAGAACCAGGATGGGCTATAAGATTCTGCTCCCAGCTATTAGAAGGGTGATTTGCTTATGTTAATTTCTCATGCCTTAGTTTATTCATACACATAATATAGGGGAAAATACTACTAAACTGTAAGTCTGTCCTGAAGATGAATTTATTTAATATCTATGATAACATCTCATACAATGCAAGTGTTCAATAAATGCCACCAATCACTATATTATGAGAAGTGTATCAAGCCAATATTCACTGCATTAGTGCTGATCTGTCCCAATTAGGCAAGGTCACTGAGAAAAAGTTGTTTACCTATGGAGTAGAAAATAATCCCCCCAGCCTTTCATGGGCTCTAGAAGGGGTCATATGAGTATAAATGAAGTGTTTCCCTTGGTACCAAAACAGGTAAAAAGGTGAGTGATCCTCCTACACCACTGTATTTTGTTTTGGCTGACTCTGAGCCTCCATGTTGTGATAGAGCTATGAGATATAAGGAATGAATCTTGTTCCTTATATGACTATTCAGAAAGTCATCTGTGAATTAGAAACCAGGTCAGGAAGATCTGCTAGAGAAGGAATAGTCTACCCACTCCACTATTCCTGGACTTCCCTGGTGGTTCAGATGGTAGAGAATCCACCAGCAATGCGGAAGACCTGGGTTCAATCCCTGGGTTGGGAAGATCTCATGGAGAAGGGAAAGGCTACCCACTCCAGTATTCTGGCCTAGAGAAATCCATGGACCAAGGAGTTTGGAGGGTTACAGTTCATGGGGTCCCAGTTCGACAGGGCTCTGTAATTTTTCACATTCAGCAATTTGATGAGATATAACACCCTATTGAATTAATCCACTGAAATACTGGGTCATTTACAGCAACCACTTGCCTTAATTAGCTGAAAAAGTGCTCTCATTTACATTATAAAGGACTTTTGCCTGAAGAATTTTAAAAGCACAAGTCAGTTTAAAAAAATAAATAAATAAATTGGCCTAACTCCTCATAAAGTTGAAAAAGTCCTCATCCTTGTGCTCCTTTTGCTGTATTTGTTTTGTTTGCCTGTTTCCTTTCCTTGAACCATATTGTTTATACACCTGAGTGAGTGAAAGTCGTGCAAAAGCAATGTGGATCTAGGTTATAACGCTTATAACATTCTAGGGGGTATGGCTCTACCTTGTGAAATGATATTGATTAAGGGCATTGTTTTGATGTTAAAATGCCATGGTAGTGGTTCTGGGATTTGTTTGTTCTCTCTAAATGATATGCCTATCAGGCTTGTCTGTGATATTCTTCTTTATGCTATCAACAGTCCACAAATATGGAAACAATAGGGCATATGAGAGATTTGAGTTGGTTTATATGAGCTTGTGTGGGTATGAAGGTAATTTATCAGTTCCCAGGCAGAATTAGAAGTGGAGGAGAGGAGTTTTTTAATTTATTTGTTGTAACTTCAATATATCTGAAACCACGAAAACGGAGTTTCATTCTTTGTTTGATTTTGCTTTACTTTAGGAAAAAGTTTTTATTAGAGGGATTTTTAATTTCTTTCTGAGATTTTATTTTCCTTCAAGAAATTAAATTTTTCTCTTTCAAGAGGTTCTGTATTGCTGTATTTCATATTTTGTGGAATTTTATATTGCTAGAGTTTCATTGTTCTCATTAAACTCTTTTCTATAATTGTGACTACAGAAAGAGGTAGGCATCAGAGTTAAGCCAAAGTTTGTTTGGGAACCAGAGTGGAATTGGGACGGAGAGTTGTCTGTCTTACTGTTTTATAAATTTCTCTGAAATAGAGAAGCTTAAGAAAGAGCTACTTATTATTTCACATAAACTTTAAACATCAGGAATCATGAGTGCCTCCATGGGGCTTCTGGCTTAAGGCTCTCTGAGACTTATTTACAAAATGACAGACCATCAGACAGAGTGTGAAAAAAGGAAGCCAGGGATAAACTGAAGGCATTCTTTTTTTTTTTTTTAATTGAAGTATAGTTGATTTACAATGCTGTGTTGCATTCTGGGATACAGCAAAGCAATTCAGTTATATATATACACACACACATATATATATATATATATACATATATATATATATATATATACACCTAAGTATAGGTATCTAAGTATATGTACCTAAGTATATGGCTCACTTCAGTCGTGTCCGATTCTGTGCGACCCCATAGACGGCAGCCCATCAGGCTCCCCCGTCCCTGGGATTCTCCAGGCAAGAACACTGGAGTGGGTTGCCATTTCCTTCTCCAATGCATGAAAGTGAAAAGTGAAAGTGAAGTCGCTCAGTCGTGTCCGACTCTGAGCGACCCCATGGACTGCAGCCCCACCGCCCATGGGATTTTCCAGGCAAGAATACTGGAGTGGGGTGCCATTGCCTTCTCCAGGTAAATTCTTTTTCATATTCTTTTCCATATGTTTTATTACAGGATATTGAGTTTAATTGCCTGGACTATACAGTAAGACCTGGTTGTTTATCTATTTTATGTGTAAAAGTTCATATCTGTTAATTCTCAATTGCTAATTTATTCCTCCCCACCCCCTTTTCCTTTTGGGAACCATAAGTTTGTTTTCTTTGTTGGTGAGTCTGTTTCTGTTCATGAATAACATTATTAGCTACATATTTTAGATTCCATATATAAGCGATATCATATGGTATTTGTCTTTCTCTGTCTGACTTACTTCACTTGGTATGCTAATGTCTCGGTCCGTTCATGTTGCTGCAAAGGGCATCATTTAATTCCTTTTTATGACTAAGTAGAATTACATTGTTTATATAGGAAAAGATTAGAAAGGGAAGGACTAGAGATCCCTTCAAGAAAACTGGAATACCAAGGGAACATTTCATGCAGAAATGGTCATAATAAAGGACAGAAACAGCAGAGACCTAGCAGATGCAGAAGAAATTAAGAGGAGGTGGCAAAAACTATACAAAAAGTCTTAATGACTGACATAATTGCAATGGTGTAGTCACTCAACTAGAGCCAGATATCCTGGAATGCGAAGTTAAGTGGGCCTTAGGAGGCATTACTATAGACAAAAATAGTGGAGGTGATGGAATTCCAGCTCAGCTATTTCAAATCCTAAAAGATGACGCTGTTAAAGTGCTGCACTCAGTATGCCTGCAAATTTGGAAAACTCAGCAGTGGCCACAGGACTGGAAAAGGTCCATTTTCATTCCAGTCCCAAAGAAGGACAATGCCAAATAATATTCAAACTACCATATAGTTGTGCTTCTTTCACATGCTACCTTGTGAATGCTCACAATCCTTCAAGATAGGCTTCAATAGTACGTGAACTGAGAAGTTCCAGATGTACAAGCTGGATTTAGAAAAGGCAGAGGAACCAGAGATCAAATTACCAACATCTGTTGGATGATAGAAAAAACAAGGGAGTTCCAAAAAAAAAAAAAAATCTATTTCTGCTTCATTAACTACACTAAAGCCCTTTCTGTGTGGATCACAACAAACTGTGGAAAAGAGGTGGGAATACCAGACCACCATGCCTGCCTCCTGAGAAATCTGTATTCAGGTCAAGAAGCAAGAGTTAGAAGCGGACTTGTAACCACAGACTGGTTCAAAATAGGAAAGATATCAAGGCTGTATATTGTCACCCTGCTTATTTAACTTTATACAAAGTACATCATGTAAAATCCTGGGCTGGATGACTCACAAGCTGGGATCAAGATTGCTGGGAGAAATATCAACAATCCTAGATATGGAGACAATGCAAATCACTCTAACCTAAGGGCAGGAAGCTCAGAGAAACTAAAGAGCCTCTTGATGAGGATGAAAGAGGAAAGTGAAAACACTGGCTTAAAACTCAACATTCAAAGAACTAAGATTATGGAATCATTCATGGCAAATAGATGGGGAAAAAGTGGAAATAGTTACAGATTTTATTTTTTTGGGGTCCAACATCCATTGCAGATAGCGACTACAGAAACAAAATTAAAAGATTCTAGCTCCTTGGAAGAAAAGCTATGGACCAACCTAGACAGCATATTAAAAAGCAGATACATCACTTTCCCACAAAGATCTGTGTAGCCAAAGCCATGGCTTTTCCAGTAGTCAGGTATGGATGAGAGAGTGACATCTTATGGTGAACAGTGTCAGATTCGTGATCTCCAAAGAAGAAGATTTAGCTTCAGGACCATGGACCAGTCTTGATCACTCAAGAGCTTTTGTTTGGCAGAGTTTTATTAAAGTATGAAAAGGAACAGAGGAAGCTTCTGACATAGACATCACAAGGGGGATGGAGAGTGCCCCACTCTCTAGTCTTAGCAAGGGAGCTATATACTTTTTTAATTGGTTATTACAATAAATCCAAAGAATGTCTAAAGGTTGTAAAGATCCTACTAGACCTATTCCCACAATTTACATTTTAACAGAACAGAATTAGAACTAACAATAGAAAAATCTTACCATACCCACTCCCATAATATACATTTTAAAATAACAGGATTAATCAGAAGGTTTTCAAGAAGGAGAAACTGTCCTCAAGCAGGATACATTGTTGTTATATAATCCTAAATACAGAATTTAAGCTGAGTTGTTTTCTTGTGTAATCATCAGCTCTTGGTTAAAAGAAAGAAAAAAAATATATGTGACTAAGACTAAGGAATACAGGGGAAAAAAAAAAAAAATGTCCTCCCCTCCTCTTTGAGAATTCCAGACCCCTTTCTTCTCCTCCTCGGAAACCCTGGACTTCTTATCAACCTGCCTAGGAGTTGACTCTTTCAAGAGCAGGACCATGAAGAAGGCTGAGTACCAAAGAATTGATGCCTTCAAACTGAGAAAACGCTTGAGAGTCTCTCGGACTGCAAGGAAATCAAACCGGTCAGTTCTAAAGGAAATCAACCCTAAATATTCACTTGAAAGACTGATGCTAAAGCTGAAGCTCCAGTACTTTGTCCACCTGATGTGAAGATCCAACTCATTGGAAAAGACCCTGATGCTGGGAAAGATTGAGGGCAGGAGGAGAAGGGGACGATAGAGGATGAGATGGTTGGATGGCATCACTGACTCAATGGCTATGGGTTTGAGCAAATTCTGGAGATAGTGGAGGATGGGAAAGCCTGGCATGCTGCTGTTCATTGGGTCACAAAGAGTCAGACATGACTTAGCGACTGACACCAACAAAAACCTGATGTTCTTTATTCATTCTTCTGTCTATGGGTATTTAAATGGCTTTCATGTCTTGGCTATTGCAAATAGTGCTGTAAGGAACATGGAGGTATACATATCTTTTTGAATTTGAATTTTCTCTGGATATATACCCAGAAGTAGGTTTGCTGGATCACATGGCAACTCTACTTTTTAGTTTTTTTAAGGATCATTCATATTGTTCCCCATAGTGGCTGCACCAATTTATATTCCCACCAGTAGTATAGGAAGTTTCCCTTTTTTCCAAACCCTCTTTAACATTTGTTATTTGTGGACTACTTGATGGCTATTCTGGCTGATGTGAGTTGGCACCTCATTATAAGTTCGATTTGCATTTCTCTAGTAAATAGCAGTGTTGAGCATCTTATCATGTCCCTATTGGTCATCTGTATGTCTTCTTTGGAGAAATGTCTATTTAAATCTTCTGTTCATTTTCTGATTGGTTGTTTGGTTTTTGTTTGTTTGTTTCTTATTGGAGGCACTTTTGATGGCTGGCTACTATTATCCTCCATCTGGCCCCAATGCTTCATTCTTCCCATATACAAAATATAGTCACCCGTTCTCAAGGTGCCCAGAATTTTCTCATCCCACTGCAACATGGACACAATATCTAGAGTCTCATTGTCTAAATCCAGTTCAGATCTGATCAGGCTCCTTAAGTTATTATAACTCTCAAGTACAATCCTCTAGATCTTCAAGGCAATAAAGTAAAGAAAGTTAGCCCCTCTCCTGTCCCCACAAATGACACATAAACTTGGAAAATACAGAAGATATCTGTTATAAACACTCTTCTTCAAAAAGAAATAAAACAGGAGGCAGACAGGGATCTGTAGTTTCTAACAGTTCTGAAACAAAGCTAGGCAAATGGTGGAAGTTCTTTGATTAGGTGTCTAGGCCAGCTAGTTATATTTCCTGACTTTTGACTCCACACTCTAGCCTCCAGATGATTCCTCTGAGTCATTTTCCCTTCTTCATAAAAATTAGAACATGTATACACCTTCCCGGAGAAGGCAATGGCATCCCTCTCCAGTACTCTTGACTGGAAAATCCCATGGGTGGAGGAGCCTGGTAGGCTGCGGCCGGCCCATGGGGTCACTAAGAGTCGGACATGACTGAGCGACTTCACTTTCACTTTTCACTTTTCACTTTTATGCATTGGAGAAGGAAATGGCAACCCACTCCAGTATTCTTGCCTGGAGAATCCCAGGGACGGGGGAGCTTGGTGGGCTTCTGTCTATGGGGTTGCACAGAATAGGACATGACTGAAGTGACTTAGCAGCAGCAGCAGCACACCTTCTCAGCCTGATTCCTAAGTGTAGGATTTTGAGATTTTAAAAGTTACATTATATTGTTACATTGTCCATTCTTCTGTCTCCTTAGGTTCCATGTGTCAGTGTTTTGTTGATATAATTTCCTTAGAATTTTATTCAATGTATCTGTTTGGCATTCACTCCATTACACTAAAGCTACACCCACTTAACTCTTAGGTATAATCCCCTCTTGACCCAGGGATTTTGTTGAGACTGATGAGTGAGAATGCTCCTAAATTTAGAAATCCTGATATTTTATCAAAGGATCTCTGACAAATACTCATAGAATCTTCAGTTTTTGTGCCTAACTGAACAGTATCTCACTAGTGTTTATTTTTCTAGGATGATAATAAAAAAATTTTATATAACTCTACCACTTCACCTTTAATTGAAATTCTTGGAAGTTAGCATCCTAAAGTCTTGTCTTGTTACTGTACTAAGATATAAATTAGGACTTGTCAAAGTATCATTATGACATTTGCTGCCTAGGATGCCAGCCACTAAATATTGCTAGTGAAATGTAAAGGGATAGTTTTCATTCTGAAACACCATTTCCACCTGTTTTTTTTTTTTTTTTTTTGACAAGACACTCTTCCAATCCTCTTTGCACCCTGAGGCTGTCTCTTTGAACGTTAAACTGACTTCTATTGTCCAACAAAGGCTGAGATTCAAAAGATTTCTTCTTATATTTTCTATCACTGTGTATGTGTTTTATTCCTTAAGTTATGTTATTTTTGCCTACTCCCAAATATCTACAAAAATAAACTTCTCAAACTTATAAATTTCACTTTGATGACCTACGCTCCTCTCTAGGCTCCAGATGTATGGCTTCAACTCTCTTTATCTGTGGTATTTCAAAAGACAGTAAGCAGATGAGGTATTTCAAAGGACAGTAAGCAGCAGAACAAATGTTGTGCCTGGTACAATAGGCACTTAATGGCTGTAAGGTAATCGTGAATAAAATATGTAAGGAAGCACATGTCTGTGTTCCTATATCTGGGAAACATCTCTCTTTATGGAGGATATCAACTTTGAGAAGTAGCCATAGTCTTCCACTTGAATCCTACATTATGTTATATACTTTGTACCATTTTTAAGTTCTTTGAAGGTAAACATGAGTAAAACCATCTTAGAAAGTGATTAAATCCTCTCACCTATCTTAGCTTAGCATTAATGAGGAGCATGGGGAGCCAAGGGCATGATGAACAAGAGGAAAGAATATAAATAACAGCTAGGGCAAGAACTATCTAAAATATCAACTGCAGCTTAAGCCAGGCGAAGCTATATGGCAGTTAAGAATGTATAAAAATGGCTTCCCTGGTGGGTCATTGTGAAGAATCTGCCTGCCAACACAGGAGACACAGGTTTGATCTAGGAAGATCCCGCATGCCACGGAGCAACTAAACCCGGGCACCACAACGTTAGAGTAGCCTCCACTCACCACATCTAGAGAAAAGCCTGTGCAGCAACAAAGATCAGCACAGCCAAAAACAAATAAAATTATTTTTTAAATGAGTATATATAAATTTATTTTATCCTCAGTTAAGACCTTTTATAACTTTATTTAGTGGTCACAACTAAGGATATTAATTAAAGGTAAGTGGTGCATGAAAAAAAATTAACCTAAGAGTCAAAAGGATAATGTTTAAGTAATTGTTCAATTAATTGTACAAGACAGGAATATACACAGGCAGATAGGTAACAATCTCTCTGAAGCTCGTTTTTACTATCATGAAATTTAAAATGAAATGCAGTAAATTAAGATGATTATATAAGCTATCAAGTATGTAAATTAACAGACATGTTTTAATTATATGAATATAAATTAATCACTACTTCAGAACATTTGGCATATTACTTAAGAAAAAAATATCAAACATTCATCTGTGACTTTACATAATTTTCTTTTCATCTGTATAAAGACACCCCTATTTTTTAATCAAAAAGCTTTTGGGAAAAAATTGGTATTAAATATAAATTTTGTTTTCTCAGAGCATTTCTTCTAATTTTGAAAAAATAATTAGAGGAATAATCTTATTTTTCTGAATGGATTTTATCACTAATTATGAATTATGTTTTATAGTTTTAAAAAATAAAATGTTATAGAAAATTTTGTAAAATAGTTAATATATTTTATGTTAAAAATTGTCAGCTCTAATAACAGTGTTTGTTAAATCATAAATTGTTTAATCCATATATTTCTTCTACAAGTTAGGTAATGGGAATAATCAATAGAAAAATCACATCATATTCTTCTGCCACTTCTGTTTTTTAAGCTTACATGCAGTAAATAATCTTAACTGCTATTTTATATTAATACTAGCTTTTTGCTAAGATTTTATGTCCTAAACAATAATCAAAGAGACTTATTGACTCTTTAAAGGTGAAATAGCTTTTGAAAGAAAATCTATGTTGGTCTAATATTTAGATCGATTTTACTATTTCTGACTTAGACTTCTTTGACCCACTGCATTAAATGACTAATTACATATATTAAAAAACTCGAGGTTGAGTATAATCTTGTGTACTTTTTTGCAAAAAATTCCTTTGATTTTTATGCCTCTGAAAAGTCTGAAAAGATAAAGCATTTCTCTCTTTTGTAATCTGAAGGATATTTATTTTATATGTAACTTCCATTTAAAAGATTGTTTATTAACATTTTCTTCATAAGTTACATTCTTATTTGACATGTAACTTCTTTGAAAAGTTATCTATAGCCAACATGGTCAAGTCAGATGATTTTATTCCTTTGAATGTGTGCAATGAATTATGAACACAGTGGTGTTTGTACTGGTGAGAAGAAATAAATTATATACTTAACTGCATACCAGAGAGGTACATATTTCCTTTGAGTTTAGCTGGACTTGGGCAGGTGGGTAAAGAGACTATAATGTTTTTTCTTAGTGTGCCATTTATCAACCACCACAGTGGCTCAAAGCAATTTTGTTCTTTCTTCATGTCCCACGGGTCCCAATATAGATTTTCATTTTTCCAACTAGAAAGCGTCTGAAAACTCTCCCTGATGCTTGGTCTTAATCAGCTACTCTTCATTGACTGAGCAAGTAATCATTTCACTTCCACGAAGATGGAGAGCTGATCTATCCTAAGTGTGACCCTGGAATTCATTTACTCTTTTTGTTATCCTAAGCTGTCCTGTTGAAGGCCAACAGAAGCTGCCTGGGTTAAATGGTGAGATATCCGGGTCACTGGCCACAATTTCAAATGCAATCCACAGTGTCTGGGTGAAGATAAAATATATTTCTGGCTTCTCTTAAGCAAAGTCTGCAGAAGACTGCAGAAGAAGTCTGCACACACACACACACACACACAAACAGGTCTTCATCAGAATTCTTAGGATTCCAGTGTATATTTTATACTCACCCCCAAACTGTGGATTCTTTTGTAAGTGTAACTAGTGACCCACACATCTTATTATTTAACCCAGGCCATTTCTGATTTCTGTCAACCAGACAGCTTAATGTAAAACAAGGAGCAAATTATCACAGAATTGCTCTTGGAATAGTCTGTCTCTTCGCTTAATGGAGAATGAACTAGCATATGCATGTACGTGTTTCTAGTCGTTTTCAGAATTCTACTTAGGAGAAGTCCCATATATATTTAGAGGTTAGCACTGGGATATAGAATTCTGTGTGTGTTTGTTTTAATTATTTGTTTTTTTAAAACATGTATTTCACCAGGGAAGCTCTAAAACATGTATTACTATTTATTTAATGTAAGACTATGTCCAGTTAAGGGCTTCCCCAGTGGCAAAGAATCCAGCTGCAGGAGATGATGGTTCGATCCCCAGGTTGGGTAGATCCCCTGGAGGAGGGCATGGCAACCCATTCAAGTATTCTTGCCTGGAGAATCCCATGGACACAGGAGTCTTGTGGTCTACTGTCCATAGGTTTGCAAAGAGTCAGACAGGACTGAACCGACTTAGCACTCATGAATGCATGTCCAGTTAATTACTTGACTGGCATAAATCCCTATTGGTAAAGTATCATCACCAGTTTATATGTAAGTATCTTCAACTAAAGCTACCAAATAGCTATTTTTTTAGGAACCATTATGTGCATATTAATATGTGAGATAATAGGAATACAGAAATGCATAAAAACACCGTGCTTATTTAAAACATTTAAATTGCCCACTGAAAGCACAAATGTACTGAGCAATAAAGGAGAGATTAAGACAATTATACTTATTTTGTTCATCACTTTACATTTTTAAATTAAAAAAAAATTATCCCAAAATTTCAAAGGCCATTATTTAAAACCTCACTCCTGTAAAGATGTCTCATAAAGAGAAAACCAAATATCATATATTAATGCATATATATTCCCTGGTGACTCAGAGGTTAAAGCGTCTGCCTGCAATGTGGGAGACCTGGATTCGATCCCTGGGTTGGGAAGATCCCCTGGAGAAGGAAACGGCAACCCACTCCAATATTCTCGCCTGGAGAATCCCATGGATGGAAGAGCCTGGTGGGATACAGTCCACAGGGTCGCAAAGAGTCAGATATGACTGAGCAACTTCACTTCATATGAAATCTAGAAAGATGGTACTGATGAGCCTACTTGCAGGACAGCAATGGAGATGCAGACATAAACAAAAGACTTGTGGACACAATGGGGAAAGGAGAGGGTGGGAAGCATGGAAGAGAGTAGCAATGAAACATATACATTACCGTACATAAAATAGGTAGCCAGTGCTCTGTGACGCCCTAGAAAGGTGCACTGAGGTGGGCGGTAGGAGGAAGGTTCAAGAGGGAGGGGACATATGTATGCCTATAGCTGATTTATGTTGATGCACGGCAGAAACCAGTGCAGTTTTGTAAAGCAATTATCCAATTAATAAATACATTTTAAAGAGTCTCTAATATTTTCTCAAAATATGTATCTTTTTAGTTATTTATCACTACATGCTAAACATCCCCAAAACTTGTTGGCGTACAACAGGAATCATTTTAATGTGCTCACAAACTCAGACAGGGATTCAAAATGGACAGAAAGGGGGTGGGCCAACCTGGATTTCATGATATCTGGGACTTCAAATGAGAAGAGAGAAACATGTAGGGCAGGACGTGTTGGAGCTAGTGAATCCATGTTCATCTTGGCTTCTCTCGCTCATCTGTCAGTTTCCTGGGTTTAGCTTATCTGTGTTTATATTCCACTGACACATATCCTGTGGCCTAGTCAAGAGGTTTGGTCTGTAACAGGATTACTGTATTCCAAGAGATAATGAACTGAAAACATCCGTGAGGGGGAGCAGTCTAGGACACTGAGTCAGAAGCTACTTGGGCTTCCATGGCATAGTCTCAGAAGATACAGAGTATCACTTATGCCATATTTTATTAATGGGGCACCAAAATCACTGCAGATTGTGATTGCAGCCATGAAATTAAAAGACACTTACTCCTTGGAAGGAAAGTTATGGCCAACCTAGATAGCATATTAAATAGCAGAGACATTATTTTGTCAACAAAGGTCCGTCTAGTCAAGGCTATGGTTTTTTCAGTGATCATGTATGGATGTGAGAGTTGGACTGTGAAGAAAGCTGAGTGCTGAAGAATTGATGCTTTTGAACTGTGGTGTTGGGGAAGACTCTTGGGAGTCCCTTGGACTGCAAGGAGATCCAACCAGTCCATCCTAAAGGAGATCAGTCCTAGGTATTCATTGGAAGGACTGATGCTGAGGCTGAAACTCCAATATTTTGGCCACTTAATGTGAAGAGCTGACTCATTTGAAAAGACCCTGATGCTGGGAAAGATTGAGGGCAGGAGAGAAGGGGATGATGGAGGATGAGATGGTTGGATGGCATCACCGACTCAATGGACATGGGTTTGGGTGGACTCTGGCTGTTGGTGATGGATAGGGAGGCCTGGAGTGCTGTGGTTCACGGGGTCACAAAGAGTCAGACACGACTGAGCGACTGAACTGGACTGAATTGAACATCAGTCATTTACTCTTAGTGGGGTGCATATTAAGTAATTTAGTATTGGATCTAAAATCACTCAGTAACTAAATTTGTCACTGCCTTTGCTTATAGAAGTGTATTTAACTTCATTTTATGCATTAAGATGTGTTGTCATTTGAATGATATACATTCATCATAGATTTTCAGGTAGGTAATATATTGCTGTTGAATAAAACAAAAGAGGAAATAGATTAATCAAACCATCAAAATAAAACAAATCTTAAGTGTGTAGAAAAAAATATTGTAGTGATTTAAAGTGTGTTTAACTTTGACTGACACCTATGAATTCTGTTACAATTCTATGGCAATAGATTAACTCATTGAATTCTTAAAATACAATTTAGAAAAATGAAGGCTAAAATTTTTAGTATGTCATAAATGGTATAACTCGACAGATTCTCAACCTCCTTGTCAGAATCTGATATGGCATTTTCCAACAAAATATGTGTGTCTCTCTTTTTGTGGGGATGAGTTACAATAAATGTATTCCATTATCAGCTACTTTTTTGTTTGTTTTTAAATTTTATTTTATTTTTAAACTTTACATAATTGTATTAGTTTTGCCAAATATCAAAATGAATCCGCCACAGGTATACATGTGTTCCCCATCCTGAACCCTCCTCCCTCCTTCCTCCCCATACCATCCCTCTGGGTCGTCCCAGTGCACTAGCCCCAAGCATCCAGTATCGTGCATCGAACCTGGACTGGCATCTTGTTTCATACATGATATTTTACATGTAAAATATCAGCTACTTTTGAAATCAAATATTCTTACCTTATTAATCTTCTATCCTTCCCACCATGGAAAATCACTATGCATATTAGAAGAGTAAAAATTAATTTAGAAAATATTTAGACTGAAAATGACAGAATATGACCACCCCAGAGGAAAGCAATAAGCTTCCTTCTGTTTAACATGATAGTAGGTACAGAGGTGTGTGTTTGTTGACATCAGTTTAGAATCAACAAAGTCAGGACACTGTGGCCCTGTCTCTGATTTTCTGTTTCTCTCTGAGTTCAAAACCTGCTTACACCCCTACAAGTGTCCTGTTTCCAGGGACAGGTAAAGGCAGGTTGCAGGAGCCGATGTAGGTGGATCTTGGTCTTACATTCTTTTCTTATTATAAGAGCCTAATCTTTCTTAAAGCCAGTTTTTCTGTGTTCTGTATTGACTAGAACTGGGTCACACTCTGGTTCCTACATGCAGACGTCAGGCAAATGTGTATTTGGCTTTTCTGGCTTCTGTAAAGAGAGATATATAAGCTCCTGGAATAATCCAATGATATGTTGTAATTGCAGTGGGCAGAGCACTGTGTTTCCCCACAAAGTTTTCCATGTCCTAATCCTCAGAACCTAGGATTTTGGTGTTTTATTGATACATGGCTAAAAGACAACACAGATGTGATAAAGATTTTCTGATGGAAAATCATCCTACTTTAGTTGAGTAATCATATTGCTCCTTATAAGTAAAAGAAAGTTAATGTCAGAAAAATATGATGTGAGATGGACTTAACTGATCCTGGTTGACTTTGAAGATGAAGGGAGAAGACAGTCACCAACGTTTGCAGGTGGCCTCTGTCAATGGAAGAGGCAAAGGAATGGGTTATCCCCTAGAACCACCAGAAAGAAAACAGTGCTGCCTACAGTTTGACTTGAGCCTAGTGAAACCCATTTTGGACTTCTGACCTCTAGCACTGTAAAACAATCAATTTGTGTGGTTTTAAGCCACTGCATTTATGGTAATTTTTTACAACAGCAATAAGAAATTAATGCAGTAATTCTGTACTAAAGAGAATAGATTGATCTTCAGTTTCACAATCCTATTTTACTGTGTAACGTGTTTTATAGTCAAATTTATTACACTATTTTTAAAGTCTTTTCTTGTAGAATGTATATTTTTGTAAAGTTGGTGATGGTAAGTAGTAACAATTTGGAAATAAAATACCACTAATGCATAAATATCACTTCGCATCATTGTTTCAGGTTATCTAACAAAATAATAATACACCAAGACAGTTTTGTGTGTTTTGTGCTTATTTGTATATATGTCTATATATATAAACATATGTTTTTAATAAGGTGTTTACATTTTTAAATTTATTTTTTATTTGAAAATAAAATTCTGCTTTTCAGAATTTTGTTGTTTTCTGTCAAACCTCAATATGTATGTTTTTAAATTTATTTATATATGGTGGCTCAGACAGTATAGAATCTGCCTGTAGTGCAGGAGACATGGGTTTGATATCTGTGCTGGGAATATCCCTTGCAGAAGGGAATGACTATCCACTCCAGTATTCTTGCCTGGAGAATTCCATGGATAGAGGACCCTTGGAGGGCTGCAGTCCATGGGCTCCCAAAGAGTCAGACACAACTGAGCAACTAACACTTTCTTTTCACTTTCATATATATATATATATACACACACACACACACACACACACACACACACACACATACACATACATATGTGTGTGTGTGCATGATGTGGGCCATTTTAAAAGTCTTTATTGAATTGGTTAGTATACTGCTTCTGTTGTTTAATATATATATATATATATATATGTTGTTTAATATATATATATATATATATATATGTTGTTTATATATATATATATATATATATATATTTTGACCATGAGGCATGTTATATCTTAGCTCCCTGACTGGGGATTGAACCCACACCCCCTGCTTTGGAAAGTGAAGTCTTAACCAATGTATCACCAGGGAAGTCTCTTTTTTTTTATTATTTTTTTAATTGTAATTATTTGTAAATAGTGTATTTTTTTACTATGTGCATATATTAGTTTGTTTAATTTTATTGAAGTATAGTTCATTTACAATATTATACAAATTTCAGGTGTACAACATAGTAATTCACAATTTTTAGAAGATATACTCCATTATATTTATTATGCAACAGTTTTACTTCGAGTTTTTTTAGAATGAGACAAATCCAAATTAATGAATAAGGTAGAAAAATAGAAATAATTAACCTTAAAATTTCTAGCATTATCAGCATAGCAGTGGACTATCATTAGGTATAAATGTGATGTCACTACACTACCACCATTTATTATATATTTTGAATTATTTTTAGTAATGGCATGTAATAGGGATTGAATGGAATGCTACATTATGACTAATTTTTAGAACCAAAAGAGAAATAGACAATGAAATCTGTTCAAAATGTTATATTTATTATGTAAAATCAGATTGCAGGAAGTGGCCTACATATGAAACCATGATGATCTTCTTTGTACTCCCTCAATATGACTGCTTGCTTAGTCACACAGAGAGAGATTATCATAGACCTCCTCAGTCTAGCAGAACTACCAAGTAGTGGTAAGCAAACCAGATGCCTCCCCCTTGTTCACAAACACTAGAGATGGAACACAAGAATCTTAGCCAGAGTTGCTTGGTTCCTTGTTCCCAATGCAGAAATGGTTAAGGTTCATAAAGGGGTTGGGATATAGCAGAAGCAGAATTAATTATCATATTCTAAGATTGAGACAATGATTGCACTATCAGCCTAAGATTTGGAAATATCATAATTTCTAGAGTTGGAGTAAAAATATCATAAATTGAGTAGCTACCACTTATAGGCTGGGAAAGACTAGAGATCTCTTGAAGAAAATTGGACACAACAAAAGAATATTGCATGTAAAGATGAGCACACTAAAAGACAGAAATGGCAAGAACCTAACAGAAGCAGAATAGATTAAGAGGTGCCAAGAATATACAGAAGAACTATACACAAAAAGGTCTTAGTGATCTGGATAACCACAATGGATGGTGTGGTCACTCACCTAGAGCCAGACATCCTGGAGTGTGAAATGTGCCTTACTAAGTATTACTATGAATAAAGCCAGTGAAGGTGATGGAATTCCAGCTGAGTTACTGCAAATCCTAAAAGATGATGTTGTTAAAGCATTGCACTCAATATATGGGCAAATTTGGAAAACTCAGCAGTGGCCACAGGACTGGAAAAAGCCAGTTTTCATTCCAATCTCAAAGAAAGGCAATGCCACAGAATGTTCAAACTACCATACAGTTGTGTTCATTTCACATGCTAGCAAAGTCATGCTCAAAATCCTTCAAGATAGGCTTCAACAGTTCATAAACTGAGAACTTCCAGATGTTCAAGGTGGATTTGGAAAAGGCAGAGGAACCAGAATTCAAATTGCCAGCATCCATTGGATCATCACAAAAGCAAGGGAATTCCAGAAAAACATCTCCTTTTTCTTCATTGACTACACTAAAGCCTTTGGCTCTGTGGATCACAATAAACTGTGGAAAAAACTTAAAGAGATGGGAGTACCAGACCACCATACCTGTCTTCTGAGAAACCTGTATGCACATGAAGAAGCAATAGTTAGAACTGGACATAGAACAACAGACTGGTTCCAAATTGAGAAAGGAGTACGTCAAAACTGTGTATTTTCACGCTGCTTATTTAACTTGTATACAGAGTATATCCTGAGAAATACTGGGCGGGATGAAGCACAAGCTGGAATCAAGATTGCTGGAAGAAATATCAACAACCTCAAATATGCAGATGATACCACTCTGGCAGAAAAAAAGAGGAACTAAAGAGACTCTTGATGAGTGTGAAAGAGGAGAGTGGAAAGCTGGTCGGATTCATTTCGATATTTGGCAAAACTAATACAATATGGTAAAGTTTAAAAATAAAATTAAATAAAAATAATAAAACTCAACATTCAATAAGGTAAGGTCATGACATCTGGTCCCATCACTTCATGGAAAATAGATGAGGAAAAATTGGAAACAGTGACAGATTTTATTTCCTTGGGCTCCAAAATCACTGTGGATGGGGACTGCAGCCACAAAATGCAAAGATTCTTGCTCCTTGGAATAATAGCTATGACAATCCTAGACAGTGTATTTAAAAGTAGATACATCACTTTGCCAAGAAATGTCCATGTAGTCAAAGCTATGGTTTTTCCAACAGTCATGTACAGATGTGAGAGTTGGACCATAAAGAAGGCTGAACACTGAAGAATTGATGCTTTCTAAGTGTGATGCTGGAAAAGACTCAAGAATCTCATGGACTGCAAGGAGATCAAACCAGTCAATTCTAAGGGAAATCAACCATGAATACTCATTGAAAGAACTGATGCTGAAGCTGAAGCTCCAATATTTTGGCCACCTGATCGGAAGAGCTGATGCATTGGAAAAGACCCTGATGCTGGGAAAGACTGAGGGCAAGAGAAGAAAGGAATAATAGAGGATGAGACGGTTGGATGGCATCACAGACTCAATTGACATGTGCTTGAATAAACTCAGAGAGAGTGAAGGACAGGGAAGCCTGGCGTGCTCCAGTTCATGGGGCTGCAAAAATTCAGACAAGATTTACCGACTGAGCAGCAACAGCAACACTTTTTGAGGATTAAATTATATTATAAAAGCTTACTGTAAGAGGTGTATTAATAAAGACAGGGGAAAAGGATAAATTTATGAGGAGCTAAGGAAGATCTTTATTGAAATATTAGAATAAAGATGAAAAGTAAATATGAAAATAAATTAAACATTTTGTGCCATTAAATGGTGATCTTTGCCCAGATCAATCCAAGAGAGAAACTCTATTTCAAAGAACCTTGTGAGAAAATAATTAAAAGAAACCTCCTTTTAATGCTTCACATTTCAAAAGTTTTATTTTGCTGTTTTGTTTATTAGAGACTTCCAGCTCTTCATTTGTATCTTTGTATATGTCTCAGATGTCTGAGAGAAGGAAAGCAGCAGTATATCTGAATTTTATCTTGTAAAGACACTTTTAAGAAATTCCTAGAGTTGCATTATATGCATTAGACATCTTTGTCAATGCTAGGGAAAAAGTGCGAATGGTAATATTACCCTTATCATATTCTGCTCATATGTACTGTGGTTAAATGGTCATGATTTTTAAAAGTACATGTGAAAAAATACTATGGAAAAGGAATCATTGCTAGAGTAGGAAATGTTTATTATGTTTTTTTTTTTTTTCCAGCTATATTCTCTACAGTTTTGTCTCAATCATTTAAAAGTAAACAAACAAATAACTTCAAACTTGTATAACAGACAATGTTGGAGTTGACTGAGACAATAAAATTGACAAAGCTTAGTCTGAGATAAATTGAAAAGAAATGCACTCAAAGCTACAGTATGTAAAAAAAGCATACTTAAGTAAAGTTGTTCAAAATATTCTGAATCACTACATACTAACTCAAGGTCTAAATAGTCACCGAGAATCATTCTGGATTTTCTTCATTCAGTTCAGTTCAGTCACTCAGTCATGTCTGACTCTTTGTGACCCCATGGACTGCAGCACTCCAGGCCTCTCTGTCCATCACCAACTCCAGGAGTTTACTCAAACTCATGTCCATTGAGTCGGTGATGCCATCCAACCATCTCAACCTCTGTTGTCTCCTTCTCTTCCCACCATCAATCATTCCCAGCATCAGAGTCTTTTCGAACGAGACAGCTCTTCAAATCAGATTGCCAAAGTACCGAAGTTTCAGCTTCAGCAACAGTCCGTCCAATGAATGTTCAGGACTGATTTCCTTTAGGATGGACTGGTTGGATCTCCTTGCAGTCCAAGGGACTCTCAAGAGTTTTCTCCAACCCCACAGTTCAAAAGCACCAATTTCTTGGATTTCAGCTTTCTTTATAGTCCAACTCTCACATCTATACATGACTACTGGAAAAACCATAGCTTTGACTAGATGGAACTTTGTTGGCAAAGTAATGTCTCTTCTTTTTAATATGCTGTCTAGGTTGGTCATAGATTTTCTTCCAAGGAGAAAATGTCTTTTAATTTCATGGCTGAAGTCAACATCTGCAGTGATTTTGGAGCCCCCCAAAATAAAGTCTGTCACTGTTTCCATTCTTTCCCCATCTATTTGCCATGAAATGATTGGACCAGATGCCATGATCTTAGTTTTTTGAAAGTTGAGTTTTGAGCCAACTTTTTCACTCTCCTCTCATTTTGATCAAGAGGCTTTTTAGTTCTTCACTTTCTGCCATAACGGTGGTGTCATCTACATATCTGAGGTTATTGATATTTCTCCTGGCAATCTTGATTCCGGCTTGTGCTTCATCCAGCCCAGCATTTCTCATGATGTGCTCTGCATATAAGATAAATAAGCAGGGTGACAATATACAGCCTTCACATGTTCCTTTCCCGATTTGGAACCAGTCTGTTGTTCCATGTCCAGTTCTAACTGTTGCTTCTTGACATGCATACTATGTCTCAGGAGGCAGGTGAGGTGGTCTTGTATTCCCATCTCTTTAAGAATTTTTCAGTTTGTTATCCACACAGTCAAAGGCTTTGGTATAGTCAATAAAGCAGAAGTAGATGTTTTCTGGAATTCCCTTCCTTTCACTATGATCCAAGAGATGTTGGTAATTTGATCTCTGGTTCCTTGTTCCTTTTCTAAATCCAGCTTGAATGTCTGAAAGTTCGCAGTTCACAAACTGTTGAAGGCTAACTTGAAGGATTTTGAGCATTACTTTGCTAGCATGCAAAATGAGTGCAATTTTGGTACATTTTGAACATTCTTTGGCAATGCCTTTCTTTGGGATTGGAATGAAAGCTGATCTTTTCCAGTCCTGTGCCCACTGCTGAGTTTTCCAAGTTTTCTGGCATGCAACACTTTCACAACATCATCTTTTAGGATTTGAAATAGCTCAACTGGAATTCCATCATGCCCTCTAGCTTTGTTCTTAGAGATGCTTTCTACAGCCCACTTGACTTCGAACTCAGGATGTCTGGCTCTAGGTAAGTGATCACACCATTGTGATTATCTGGGTTGTGAAGATCTTTTTTGTATAGTTCTGTATATTCTTTACACCTCTTCTTAATGCTTCTGCTTCTTTTAGGTCTATAGCACTTCTGTCCTCTATGGTTCCCATTTTGGCATGAAATGTTCCCTTGGTATCTCTAATTTTCTTGAAGTGATCTCTAGTCTTTCCTATTCTATTGTTTTCCTCTATTTCTTTTTATTGATTGCAGAGTAAGGTTTTATTATCTCTCCTTGCTATTCTTTGGAACTCTGACTTCAGATGGATATATATTTCTTTTTATCCTTTGCCTTTTGCTTCTCTTCTTTTCACAGGTATTTGTAAAGCCTCTTCAGACAGCCATTTTGTTTTTTTGAATTTGTTTTTCTTGGGGATTGTCTTGATCACTGCCTCCTGTACAATGTCATAAACCTTCTTCCATAGTTCTTCACGCACTCTGTCTATCAGGTCTAATCTCTTAAATCTATTTGTCACTTTCACTGTATATCATAAGGGATTTGATTTAGGTCGTACCTAAATGGTCTAGTGGTTTTTCCTGCTTTCTTCAATTTAAGTCTAATTTGGCAATGAAGTGTTCAAGATCTGAGCCATAGTCTGCTCCCGGTCTTGTTTTTGCTGACTGTATGGAGCTTGTCCATCTTTGGCTGCAAAGGATATAATCAATCTGATTGCGTGTTGACCATCTGGTGATGTCCATATGTAGTCTTTTCTTGTGTTGTTGGAAGAGGGTGTTTGCTATTACCAGTGTATTCTCTTGGCAAAACTCTATTAATCTTTGCCCTGGTTCATTCTGTACTCCAAGGCCAAGTTTGCCTGTTACTCCAGGTATTTCTTGACTTCTTACTTTTGCATTCCAGTCCCCTATAATGAAAAGAACATCTTTTTAGGGGTGTTACTTTTACAAGGTCTTGTAGATCTTCATAGAACTGTTCAACTTCAGCTTCTTCAGCATTACTTGTTGAGGCATAGACTTGAATTACTGTGATATTGAATGGTTTGCCTTGTAAACGAACAAAGATCATTCTATTGTTTTTGAGATTGTACCCAAGTACTACCTTTCAGACTCCCTTGTTGACTATGATGGCTACTTCATTCCTTCTAAGGGATTCTTGCCCACAATAGTAGATATAATAGTCATCTGTGTTAAATTCACCCATTCCTGTCCATTTTAGTTCTCTGATTCCTAAAATGTTGACATTCACTCTTGCCATCTCCTGTTTGACCACTTCCAAATTTGCCCAGATTCATGGATCTAACAATCCAGGTTCCTATGCAATATTGCTCTTTATGGCATCAAACTTTGCTTCCTTCAAGAGTCACATCCAAAATTGGGTGTTGTTTTTTCTTTGGCTACGTCTCTTCTTTCTTTCTGGAGTTATTTCTCCACTCTTCTCCAGTGGGCACCTACTGACATGGGGAGTTCATCTTTTGGTGTCCTATCTTTTTGCCTTTTCACACTGTTTATGGGGTTCTCAAGGCAAGAATACTGAAGTGGTTTGCCATTCCCTTCTCCAAGGACTTTCCTCATACAAACCTGCAATTTTATGCTAACTCTCATCTATGAAATTTCATTTTTGTTTCTACTCAGAATTCTACAGTTAGTAAAATGATAAGTGAAACATGTAGACAGTGTTCAATCCAAACTTTAATCATATTGTTTCAGATAATTCAATTTTTCCTTGAAAATAGAAATTAAAAATCATCAATAACTTGAAGCTGTTTAAGCACCTTGGATATTAAAACAAATATATACGAACTTCTTTAATGTTTTAGGCAAGATGATAAAAGAAAAACAAATGGGCGAGCATGTATTATCACATTACTGCCTGCAAATACAACGTGGAAAATTGCACATAAAGTATGTACACCACTTGTTTCTATACTGAAATTGCACCTTGTTTTTGTAGGAAGCAGAGTTATTTTACTTGAAAAAAGAACCACAGAAACATATACACATATGTATTTATATAATGTGAATTATTAGAGGATATTATGGAATAATGACATCTGGTTTCATCAGTCATTTTGTAAACATGATGCAAAATATGTTGAGATAGAATGAAGCTGTATTATTTATCTGTTTTTTTCCTTGCAGATACAAATACACAATAAAAACAGTACTGCTTGATTGCTGATGTCTTTCCTCAATTAGCATAAAAGCAAATTGAATTTTTTTGTTGTTTGTTTTGCTTGAGGGGGCAAAACAACAGAGTTGTTTTCCTCTTCCTGCTGTATTTCTATCAAACACATTTTTACTGCAAACTATGTTTGAGTTTTAGGCAAGTTATTTTCATTCTTGTAAGTCAGAAATAATTTTCAATTGCAGCTCTCTGTGCTCCCTTAAGGAAATATATTAGCCACCACATGGTGGTTTAAGTGCACAATTAGTCTTCTTCTTACTCTTTGCATGTTATACTTCCAGGTGGGTGGTCTTTAAACACTCAAGTAGTCATTTCAAGGGCATTGAATGTACCCAAGTTTAACTCTTGTACTGGAGTCAAAGACATGTTATTTTCAGTCATGTTTGGCTTTAGAGGAAATAGTTTGAAAGCAGTCTGAAAATCTTGATTCTTCAGTGAGTCACTCTCCACTGAATGACAAAGTCTGGTGAATGATAACCTACTTGGGAGAAAGGATGCAGCTAAATTAAACATTCCAATCACCCAAGAGAAGCAGCAAGACAATAACAAAGATTTTGTTTTTCTTAATTCTATCAGATTAGGTAATGGAAAAAAATTAAAAAACATAAATTTTCATTGATATAATAATAAAGCCTGGTTGCTTTGTAATAGCAAGTGATACACTTCATCTGATTAGTCTTGTGATATAATAAGGTTGGAGAAGGCAATGGCATCCCACTCCAGTACTCTTGCCGGCAAAGTCCCATGGACAAAGAAGCCTGGTAGGCTGCAGTCCATGGGGTCACTAAGAGTTGGGCACGACTGAGCGACTTCACTTTCACTTTTCACTTTCATGCATTGGAGAAGGAAATGGCAACCCACTCCAGTGTTCTTGTCTGGAGAATCCCAGGGACGAGGGAGCCTGCTGGGCTGCCGTCTATGAGGTCGCACAGAGTTGGACACGACTGAAGCGAGATAGTGTATAATAAGGTTACTGGGGAAATTACTACATTATTGTAATAAACCACAATAGTGATAATTATAGTCTGTGGACCTAAAACAAGTAGATTGCCCATTATTTCTCCAGCAAAGATAGCTTTATTTAGGATCTGCAGGGAATTGCAATTTGGGGTCTGCCACCATGGCAAGCTACTTGGAAGTCTTTGAAGGCAAGGGAAAGAGAATGCTTTGATAGAGGGTACAGAAAGTTGAGAAGACTATAGTAAACAAACATGACTTTTGTTGGCTGAATTGTTGCCAGGAAAGAAGAGCCATCTTTGTTTTCCCTGTCCAGTTCTATTATTGTTTCAGGGCATGAGAGCTCCCCCATCTGGCCTCCCAACTTTATTTTACTGAGTTTTCTGCTTATTGATTTTTCATAAGTGGAAAAGAAAAAGAAATGGACTGTGCTATTACATGCAGGGCTTTTTAATACATAAATAACTTACCCACAATTATTATATGACAATGGTTCCAAGACTGGAATTGAAGCCCTCTCTGTTAAAGCCTCTGTCAATTCTTAGGTTATTCTGTCCTGAATCCTGTGTGTGGGTGTGTGTGTGCATGCATATGTGTGCGCGTGCACACTTAGTCACTCAGTAGTGTCTGACTCTGTGACCCCATGGACTGTAGCCCTCCTGGCTCCTCTGTCCATGGGGATTATACAGGCAGGCAAGAATACTGGAGTGGGTTGCCATGCCCTCTTCCAGAGGATCTTCCCAATCTAGGGGTCAAAACCGGGTTTCCCACATTGCAGGTGGATTCTTTACCATCTGAGCCACCAAGGAAGTCCTATCCTGAATCCTGCTGCTGCTGCTAATTTGCCTCAGTCGTGTCCGACTGTGCGACCCTATGGACGGCAGCCTACCAGGCTCCTCCATCCATGGGATTCTCCAGGCAAGGACACTGGAGTGGGGTGCCACTGCCTTCTTCAGTCCTGAATCCTAGGTGCACCCAAATCCAAGTAGCCCATGGAGATGCTGACCCAAAGTGTGTAATCAGCATCTATTACAAAAGCAAACTGTACTTAGAAAAATTTTGCTATTAAGAAGAACTGAAATTGGCCCTTATCATGTGTGCAGTTCTTCTCAGAGGTGATTTACTCCTCTCTTTACATATTTAAAGGTATTTAGTTTTTATGCTACATATAAAAAAAGAAAGATATGAAAGCAGTGAGTCCAATCTCATTCTCCCTTCCCCTCAAAACTGTTTATTAAATCATACCCAACCTACAGGAAAAATGATTTATTATCATTGAGGATGAGCTACAGAATTAATTACAGGAATCAACACTAGCACAAGAGAAAGAATAAAGCAATCTGTCTCCCTCCAATAATTATATCAATAAGACGATGATTCAGAAAATACTTTAAAAGGGCAAACAGTATCAGCTTTTTTTTTTTTTTTTTTTGCTAAGTTGCTATTTGTTGGCTATAACTGTGGCATTACTTTTGCCTTCAAAAATGTGCCAGTAATAACTCTATTTTTTGATGATTTACAAATAAATTTTATTACTATATGAATATTAGTTTAATAGAGTTTTAATATAACATTTGTTACTTTGGTGTTAATATGATGTTCAAATTGAGAACATTATAATTTCCACCTAAAATTATGTCCTTCAAACTAAATGCTATGAAATTAGTGAGAATAAAAAAAGCCTGCTTTGTTGATTAAATTAGATTTTTATTTATTTATTTATTTATTTTGGTCATTTGACATGCTGTGTTTCATTAAGCCATAATGTAATACAATTTTTCAAAATAAGTATTGCCAAAAAAATCTAGCTGTACTAGATATGATTTCTCTTTCTTTCTTCCCCATAATTAACCAATATGTGGCATTTTGCTCTCATTGTGCCTCAACTTATTTATCTATAAAATAGAGACATTACTAATAGCTGCTTCACAAGATAGGCACTTTGAATTTGTAATTTATTCTGTCTTAATTTTTTTACATAATAAAAACTCAATTAATGTTAATATTAGTGTTAGTATCAATGAAAATCTGGTTCACCTATTTAGTACTGGATTTGATTTTGCAAAATCATGAAAGAAGCTTCCAAGGATCAGCAGAGTCTTCTCAGTTTCTGATTGGCCATGCAGGATTTTATATCCCTCACAATGGATCTTCTTCTCCAATAATAGGTTTGTCAAAGACAGGTTCTTTCCAAGCCATGACATCAAGTGTATCCCATGTACATTGACATACAGTATAGTTCTTCATACATTTTAACTTTCCCACATTGTTCTAAAAATGTCCAATTTCTAGGAAAACTCAAATCTGGGTATGTGCATTAAGACTTCTGTTGTCAGCCCTTAATAGAGTTCATTTTTGGCCACTTCCTGAAAATTTTATAATTTTGCTTTTAATATTTTTAAAAATTTTATGTCTGTATAACTTACAAGAAATAAAAGCAGAAATCATAACTAGTAACTCAGTACTCACAGAGTGAACACCCCATTATAACTATAAACCATGTCAAATATTAGACTAGTAATGGGATCTCAGAAACCAACATTTGTTCTCCCAAATTACTTCTCCCTCCACCCCAAAGATAATCAATGTGCTGACGTTCAAAATCGTGCATGAGTTTTCCACTTTTTGAACCATGAACAAGTGACATCACAACGTAGGCATCGCCTAGCGTCCACTTTCTTTCACTTCTTTTTATGTGTGTGAGTCATTCATATGAGGCTTATAGTTGTGAGTAGTAATAATGAGTTCATTTTCATTGTTGCATAGAATTTTATTTCATGCATGTACCATGTTTGTTCTACATTTGATGAAAATGTTATTGCAGTTTTGACAGCTGTGAATAATTATGCTATGGATATTCATATGTATGCATATGTGTGTATGTATATTTGGGGGAATACATATAAGGTGAAATTACTAGATCATTGGATATGCATATGTTGAAATTTAGTAGGTAATTTTGAATATTCTTCTAAAGTGGATATTTGAATTTTCACTTCTATTAATAATTCACCCTTGCCAAGCTGATATTCATCTTCAGGAGATGGTGAAAGACAGGGAAGCTCGGCGTGCTGCAGTCCACGGGGTCACAAAGAGTCAACACAACTGAGTAACTGAATAACAAGAAGCTGATATTAACTCTTTCTTCTTCTCCATTTTTAAAAGAAATACTATTAGATTTGTTGTAATGCCTTTTCATAGATTTATTAGCCGTCTGGACACCTTTTGAAAGATTCTCATTGGAGCTTTTGCTATTTCTTCCATTATTTATCAAAATTTTTCTTATCGATTTTTAGATCTTTATATAGGTTAGATAAGACTTCTCTGTTTTATCTGATAATGTTCTTCTCCATGACAACAGAAATTAACTTTGCTTGCCAATGTTTAGTTGAGGACTACTGTAATAATCAAGGCTACTGTAATCCTAACTGATTATCCAGATGATTTAAACCTTGGGCCTTGACAGTTGGATTTTCTAGTTCTGCTTCACTTTTTCCCAAATATGTAATCTCTTTGATTCCCCACAGAAAATCTAGAATGCTTACCAAAGTCTCTCGAGGAGTACCAAAGTTGGGGGAGAGTGAGATAGAATGAGGAAAAGTCAATAATACATTTACCATTTAACTGAGAGGAGACCATCCTTATTTGGGGTTATGCATGCATTCACTCAGACTTTTTGAGATGTGGGGAAAAGGAAGTGAGGAAGACAATAGAGTCAGAAATCATTTTTAGTTAATTGTTTAGGTTTTTATAATGTCCAACAATAGATTTTTGTATTCCTCATTACTCTTTACTAATAACCCTTTGTTCAGGGGCTTTTATGAGAAAAGACAAAACATAGGCTGCAAATGATCTGAAGAGTCAAAATCATAACACAGGTAAGTTTCCAAGGACAGGAGGTCACTGCTGGAGTCAGATGATTGGATTAAAAAAAGAAAAAGAAACAACTAGCACTGCAACCTGAAAAAGAATTAACATTGAAAAGTCACTATTGGAAGTCCAGAGAGGAGGGCAAAGACTGCCACAGTGGGTTAGGATTACTCTTTATGTGATGAGTCAGCCTCCATGGCCAGGCACTTTTTAGGAGTCACACATCTCGTGTGCAGTGGGGGCCTCTGCATCGTATCATAGCCCTTGCTATGATGGATCTGTTACTCAGTCCTCCAGGAAGATGGATCTAGTTAGTTATCAGGAGTGGCAATCTGAGTAGGTAGAGCAGGCTCCAAGAACATTCCAATCAGTTGTATTTCTAAAAAGACATCTACGTGAATGACACAGACTGTTCAATCAATAGCAACAGTTTGTTTCCATTTTGCAGCTCTTAAGAGGGGAATGTTTAACTGGCCAATCTGTAGTTTTGTAAATGATAGACTCAGAGAGAGCAACAGCGAAACCCAAGGATAAGTGAAACTGTGACAAATTTTTGCCAAACTTCACATCTACCAGCACTTGGAGAATGATCCTAAGTTCTGTTGACTGAACACTGAACTCAAATCAATTTTTGGCTCTTCCTACCTGGTGCTTACATTGAATTGTGCAGCAGTCTCATAGATAACCTTGGGTTTCAGCTAAGCTAAACCACCAGTGAACCAGTCCCAGGCATTTAAGGGAACCTCTGTAAATCAAGAGCTTTTCTGATCCAGTGGTTCTCATTCAAGTACTGCAGTGGAGGTAAAGTGTTAGTCCACTCAATCGTGTCCAACTCTTTGTGACCCCAAGGGCTGTAGCCTGCCAGGCTTCTCTGTCCATGGCATCCTCCAGGAAAGAATACTAGAGTGGGTTGTCATTCCCTTCTCCAGGGGATCTTCCAGACCCAGGGATCAAACCCAGACCCAGGGATTGAACCTGGATTGCAGTCAGATTCTTTACTATCTGAGCCACCAGGGAAGCAAATCTTCTCCCAAAGAGATAGCTGCCGCTTTTTTCATATAAATACCCACTGAGGCAATTTTTCCCCTCCAAAAGACAGTTCCCCTGATAGCTCAGTCAGTCGGTAAAGAATCTGCCTGCAATACAAGAGACCATCTGCAGCACAAAAGACTGGGGTTCAATCCCTGGGTTGGGAAGCTCCCCCTGGAGAAGGAAATGACAATCCACTCCAGTATTCTTGCTTGGAAAATCCCATAGACAGAGGAGCTTGGGGGGCTACCGTCCATGGGGTCTCAAGAGTCAGATACAACTAAGCAACTAAAAGCACCACACCACTAGTGCTGGAGTTGGTGGCTGTGTCCAATAGGGGGCACTGTTGCACAGGGGACGGGCTCTCAGTACTCCAGCAGCCATTAGGAAGTTAAATAAAACTGATTCATTTCTCTTTTTTCCTGGGTTTACTACATTGTTCCCCTTTGATCCTTGGGGAGGGAACAGGTTGAAGGTGGTGGTGGGGAGCAAGTGTGATCCTTCCCTAACACTTCTCAGAGTGGCAAACCCTGAGTGGGAGAATCTTCTCTAATCCATATGTCCCAAGGATGTGCAAACACAAAACACATCACTGCTACTTGTATATTCAGCAGAGAATATTAGAATAGCAGTCTACTGAATTTGCTCTAGATGCCCACCCACAAAGTCACCTTAGCTTCCCTTCTCCACCATCCCCTTAACCTAATTTCCCTCCGTTGAGTTTTCATGTCTTCTTCCCTCCTAAACCTGCTTGTGTGGTGACTTTGGTACCTGTACCCAGCAAAGCTATAACAGTTTCCATCCCTCCTTTTCACCAGCATACCTGGATGACCTTCTGTCTCTTCCAGGAACAAGGAGAGCTCATTTACACTTCAATCATCTTTCTCTTTAAAGCAACTGAGCTCTAGTTAGGAAGGATGGAAAGATCAGGGAATGAAGAAGTAGAGAGGGGCTTCATACTAATAGGCTTGGCACACTTCCTGTCAGTTTTCTTGGCCTATTTACCACTTAAACCTTAACCAAATGAACTTCTAAAGTCTTTGATTGACTCAAAGCTCTTTACTGCATACTAATTGATGCTGAAGCTGAAGCTCCAATACTTTGGCCACCTGATGGGAAGAGCCGACTCTTTGGAAAAGACCCTGATGCTGGGAAAGATTAAGGACAAAAGGAAAAGAGGGCAGCAGAGGATGAGATGGTTGGATAGCATCACTGAGTCAATGGACATGAATTTGAGCAAACTCTGGGAGATGGTGGAGGACAGTGGAGCCTGGCATGCTGCAGTCATGGGGTCACAAAGAGTCGGACACGACTTAGTGACTGGACACCAGCAATAACTTTTGGTGTTTATTTTCATTTTGGAGACTCCTGGGGTCAGCAGCCACAGTCACTTTGCTTTTTGGTTTGGACCGCTAGGCTTGCTGACCCAAAGTCATAATTTCGACCTTTCTCCTGTCTACCCAGAACCTAAAACCAAAGACACCATCTGAGCAGCACATTTAAATCACACCTCTCACTTAAATCACACCTCTCACTGCTCAGCCCCTCCACATCAATTTAACTCTTATTCATTAGCAGGTATAACAGTGGATAACCCAACCTTCTCTCCATCCCCAGCTATGCACTCTTCACCGAGCTGAGAGCATCCACTAACAGATCTCTGAAAGTGTCTTATATTCCTGAACCCACTCCTCAGGGCTGTCCAACAGCTCTTCCTGGAAGCTCTGCCTCTGCCAACATCCCATCCTCACAGACAAAGTTAACATTATGGATCTGGGATCTTTCCGATCTTCAAGCTAACAGTTTAGCCTGACACAGCTTCATGGATGCTGACATGCATCACAAGAAATTAAGGACAGAGGCAAAGACCTTTATCACTAATGGCACAGCAAGCATCATGAACTTTGGCACCTTGCCCTCAGTTTCCCTTGCCCTCTGTCCCCACCCCTGAGTCCCACGGTAGAGATGCAGGTAGGCCCATGTAAGTGCCTGCATACACACTGGTTTGTATTCAGTGTTTTGGGCAGTCTGACATTTTTAAAATTTTAAAAATATTTTTTGGAATTATAATTGACAACATTATATTAGTTTCAGGTGTATAACACAATGATTTGACATTTATATAGATTTCAAAATGGTCATCACAATAATTCTTGCTACCGTATGTCACCATGCTTGTGTGTTAGTCGCTTCAGTCATGTCCAACTCTTTGCAACCCTATGAAGTGTAGCCTGCCAGCCTCCTCTGTCCATGGGATTCTATAGCCAAGAAAAAATACTGGAGTGGGTAACTGTGCCCTCCTCCAGGGGACCTTCTGGACCCAGGGATTTACTTGCATCTCTTTCGTCACCTGCATTGGCAGATTACTGACTACAAGTGCCACCTGGGGAGCCCATATGCATTCATACAGAGCTACAAAACTTTTTTTGTGTATGTATGTGTGGTGTTTAAGATTTACTTTCTTAGCAACTTTCACACTTGCAGTACGATGTTATTTGACAGTAGTCCCCATGTTGTATGTTAAATCCCCATGGCTTATTTTAAAACTGGAAGTTTATACCTCTTGGCCTATCCCCTACACTGATTTTGGCCACCCACAACCCCTCTTCCATCTTGGAATGGTCAGCCTATTCTCTGAATCTACTAGCTCTATTTCACTCTGTTTGCTTCTTTGAATCCTTTGTAATGGGTGGTAAGCATGTCTATTCTTTGTTCCAGGAAGTGACCTACCTTTACTATACTGGACAGTAAAAACACACTTGCTGTTTGCTCCAAAGACAGTCATTATCTTTGTCTTCCAAAACTAATTTCTCTAAAAACACCCTTGAAAATGTATTTTATGGCAAAGACAGTGTTTCTTTGCTCATCAGTTCAGTTCAGTTCAGTCGCTCCGTCATGTCCAACTCTTTTCGACCCCATGAATTGCAGCATGCCAGGCCTCCCTGTCCATCACCAACTCCTGGAGTTCACTCAAACTCATGTCCATCGAGTCAGTGATGCCATCCAGCCGTCTCATCCTCTGTCATCCCCTTCTCCTCCTGTCCCCAACCCCTCCCAGCATCAGTCTTTTCCAATGAGTCAACTCTTCGCATGAGGTGGCCAAAGTATTGGAGTTTCAGCTTCAACATCAGTCCTTCCAATGAACACCCAGGGCTGATCTCCTTTAGAATGGACTGGCTGGATCTCCTTGCAGTCCAAGGGACTCTCAAGAATCTTCTCCAACACCACAGTTCAAAAGCATCAATTCTTCGGTGCTCAGCTTTCTTCACAGCCCAACTCTCACATCCATACATGACCACTGGAAAAACCATAGCCTAGACTAGACGGACCTATGTTGGCAAAGTAATGTCTCTGCTTTTCAATATGCTGTCCAGGTTGGTCATAACTTTCCTTCCAAGGAGTAAGCGTTTTTAATTTCATTGCTGCAGTCAACATCTGCCGTGATTTTGGAGCCCCAAAAATAAAGTCTGACACTGTTTCCACTGTTTCCCCATCTATTTCCCATGGAGTGATGGGCCCAGATGCCATGATCTTAGTTTTCTGAATGTTGAGCTTTAAGCCAACTTTTTCACTCTCCACTTTCACTTTCATCAAGAGGCTTTTTAGTTCCTCTTCACCTTCTGCCATAAGGGTGGTGTCATCTGCATATCTGAGGTTATTGATATTTCTCCCAGAAATCTTGATTCCAGCTTGTGCTTCTTCCAGCCCAGTGTTTCTCATGATGTACACTGCATAGAAGTTAAATAAGCAGGGTGACAATATACAGCCTTGACATACTCCTTTTCCTATTTGGAACCAATCTGTTGTTCCAATTCCAGTTCTAACTGTTGCTTCCTGATCTGTATACAGGTTTCTCAAGAGGCAGGTCAGGTGGTTTGGTATTCCCATCTCTTTCAGAATTTTCCACAGTTTATTGTGATCCACACAGTCAAAGGCTTTGGTATAGTCAATAAAGCAGAAATAGATGGTTTTCTGGAACTATATTGCTTTTTACATGATCCAGCAGATGTTGGCAATTTGATCTCTGGTTTCTCTGCCTTTTCTAAAACCACCTTGAACATCTGGAAGTTCATGGTTCACGTATTGCTGAAGCCTGGCTTGGAGAATTTTGAGCATTACTTTATAGCATGTGAGACAGGACATACAAAAATACAAGACAGTTGATAGACAGTCACCTCCCAAAGACTGATATAGAGAAGTATAGTGTCAGGAATAAAAGAAAAATAGTTATCCCATATACTCATTTTTATGATATTAAAAATTGTTCATTAAGACGAGTATGCAGTTTGATATCCTTTTAACTTTCAAATTATCTATATTGATGTTTTTATTTTATGTTAGATTTGATCTAAATTTTATAGATGGTAACTTTTTAAAAATTCTATGTAATCTTCATCTGTCTTTACTTGTATTAAAATACATATGTATGGGCAAAAATAAATATGTATGTGTATATATATATATACATATATATATGTCATAGATATATAAATTTTTAAAGAGTATTTCTATTTTAAAGTATGGGTACATTTATTGGAAAAATATAAATACATTTTGAAAGTGTATAATTCAGAATATATTTGAGTTTATATCCATTGTTCCATAAACTTGCATCTGAATTTTCATTTTAAAGACTCAGGAAATCATTTGTCAGTGACATAAATACATAAAGTTCATTTGTATTTTAAAAACAGCAAATATTGGTAAAGAAAATATGATGTATAACTGTGATTTCTCCATGATAGAGTTGACATCTGTAAAATTTAAACCACAATTTTATATTAGCTAGGTGACAAAAATTTCAGTTATAAATACATTTTAGCATCTTGGTACTATAAAAGATGTACTGAAACACATGGAAATAGTCTCAATTTAAATAAAATATCTTACCAATCATAAAGTTTGTGTATTAAAATATAGTATTGGACAGCTAGTTAACTACACAGCTCCCTATCAGGAATTACATCCTTAATCTAACTCAGAGAAAGCTTTACTTTCGGCTGACCATCTTTGACCATCTGGTACAGAATATTCTTATTTGCCATTTCAACAGTTTAATGTATGAGAAAGCCTTATTCATCAAATACTTTTTCTCTTAATTGCAAATATAATGTACAGTTTATAGGGAAATGAAAAGGCAAGCCTTATAAATGAATGAGTCAGTTGATGTAATAAAATAACAAATTCATAATAAAGTAAATATTATAGAGATTGCTGACTGAATGAAATTGAGGAGTAACTATACTCACTTCCTATTAGTGTCACACCTGCTTAGAGATTAAATTGCATTATTTTATGCTACATTAAAATGGCATTTTCTAGAGTGATATTTTACATTTCTGATAGTGGTGAATGCCTTGGTGCACTCAGCAGCATTCTATTTTTTGCAGTGAACATTTCTATTAGCGACAATTCATCCATAATTTCATTTCGGCAAAAAAGCAATGTCAGACAGGACACAGGTGTATACACCCTCTTTTTCTAAACCAGAGTACTAAGGCATTTTAATATTGTTAATAACTTCTAAATTCAGGCAGATGGAACTTCAATTTAATCCTTCATCTGAATGCCACCTCCTACAAACATTAATACTGAATAAAACCTGTGTTTTGAAGAAAGAGCACAATTTTCTATCCTATAATTTTGAATTAGATTATTTTTAAAAAGCTGTGGTTATTGACATCTTGTGTTATGTTTATATTTTATTTCTGTTAGAAAGATTTTGATCCCATATGTTTCTTATGTGGTAATTTTTCCTTTCTTATTTTACTAATGACTGAACATTAACATTTTACTCACATTCTTGGAATTACAACTACCTAATGCTTTAATGAGACATAATTTACATCAGATTTTTTAAATAAGTAATTTATATAAACATCATATATTCTTATTTAAAAATTATGCTTATTATTTCTGGGGAAAAAAGTCTGTAGCACTCATTAAAAATGTTTATGCCCAGATCTGGAAATGGGCAACACGACTGTTCCTTGTTCACACAGCCCTTGGCTTATATTATTAAATCTTCCATAGATGTTTTATTAATAAAATATGAGGATATATATTTTTGTTAGAGACTCTAAATTTTGATAGAAATTGCTATTTTCAAAAATACATTAATTTCAAGAAATGTCTATAATTTAGAAAAGTAAATCAAATTATGGGTTATTATTTTTAAAATAACTTATCTACATAGAAAAAGAAGAAGTGTAAAATGAAAAGAACATTGGGCTTCCCTGGTGGTCCAGTGGCTAAGACCACACTCCCAATGCAGGAGACCTGGGTTGAGCCCTGGGCTGGTGATGGCTCAGTAGTAATGAATCTTGTTCCCAGTGCAGGAGACCCTGGAGATGAGGATTCAATCCTTGGGTTGGGAAGATGCATCAATGCAAAGAAACCCCTTATGATATTTAGGATAACCCTTACTCTTTTCCTCATTCAGCATATTTTTAGTGAACCAATTAAAATATTTAGGAAAGCGATTCATTCATTCTGCAAAACCATCTTATTGGTTAGCAGGGATTTAATTATTGCCCTCGTTGGGAAATGTGTTTGTAGCATAATTATTGGTAAATCAAATTATTTTCAAGCCTTCCCATTCTTTCTTAAAGAAATGACAGTGTGATAATTATTGAAGCAATATGTCCAGCCAATTAAATATTTCAATGAGAAAATAATGCTACAATAGCAAAGTGATTTATTTAAGAAAACATGCTATTAACAGGCGCAAATAAATTGTATGAATATGCACCAAGGCATGTAGAACACTGCTGGTAGCAAATTAAATGAAGAAATCAAGTGCCTTGGTAAGACCAAATTTTACATGAAAACGTGAATACACACCATCAGCTTTTACTTTGCTGTTATTAGAGACATCTTTTGGAAGTTTATCTATTGAACAGAGTATTTAATTTTGAGAGATAGATAAACGATTTCATTGGATGCAAAACTCCGTATTTAAAAGACTCAGTCTGATAACTATCTTAATCTTCAGTAGAGATTGAAACATACAATGTCAATGAATTCTAAGTTCTAGTTCACATTCAGTCTCACATACAAAATGGCTTGTAAGGGTCAGCATTCAAGCTTCTGAAAATAGAATCCAGTCTCCAATTTCACCCCACCCACTCACAACAGTGCTTACGTTTTGCAGATTAAAAATAAATTAAGGAAAACAAAACTAAACACAATCTTGGCTAGAAAAATCTGCATGAAATTTGGATATGTTTAAAATTTGAAAACAGGTCTCAGACACTCAAGTGCACTAAGATATCCATTGCTGTGTAAGTCATGCTTGGCAGTATTTACACTAATAAGAGACAGCATAGTAAGCAACTAAAGTAAATATTGTAGTATTCTCCAGGACTGTATACACGTTATTAATGATAAAAAGCAGACCCTGGGATGCCTGGATGTCTACCCTTCTCTTCACAGTATCAATTTGTGTGCATGTGTGCTCAATCATATCCAAATCTTTGTGTCCCCATGGGCTGTGGCCCACCAGGATCCTCTGTCTATGGGATTTCCCAGCCAAGAATACTGGAGTGGGTTGCCATTTCCTTCTCCAGGGGACCTTCTCAACCCAGGGATTGAACCCATGTCTTTTATGTATTCTGCCTAGGTAGGCAGATTCTTTACCACTGGCGCCACCTGGGGAAACCAGTAGTATAATGCAGGAATAGAAAACTGAGCAAAAATATATTCACTAGAGTCCGACATGACTGAAGCGACTCAGCAGCAGCAGCAGCAGCAGCAGTGCATTGAGCCTATAGATATGTGGACTTCAGGAAATATTGACAGAGGAAAATTTGCAAGATACAAAGGTAGTCCTTGTTCACTCCTTTTGTACAATGTGTTTCTAATTTATCCTTATTTCTAATTTATCCTTATTTCTAATATTAACAAGAACCAAGCACTGATCATCACTCATTTGGATTGACTTCTTAACAGATGTCACTACTTAAGACTCTTGTCCTTGTCCCATCCCTTCATCAGAGCAGTCAGAAGGATTGATGTCAAATATAAAAATGATCCTGTCATCATCCCCTATCAAAATCAGCCATTGAGGTCTAATACTGAAATTTTTTACCATTATATTTACATGCTGCAAACATGAATCTTAACCTGCAGAAATGATAATATAAATTTAATTTAAAACATAATATCATTTTTATATTACTTATTTCAGGTTAAGTCATGCTGAAATAATGATGGATGCAAAATGCTAAGCGACTTATGAACACACATTTTACTTTCTCACTGACCTCACACATTTATTATAAAACTGAATTCACAACACGTGTACATTGCTATATTTAAAGTGGAAAAACAGTAAAGACCTACTCTATAGCACAAGGGTCTCTGTTCAAAATTATGCAACTTACACGGGAAAATAATTTGAAAAAGAACAGATACATGTATATGTAGAACTGAGTCACTTTGCTGTACACTTGAAATTAACAGCATTATTTATCACTTATACTCCAATATAAAATAAATGTTAAAAGTTGAAATTAAAATTCAGGTATTTTTCAGTTCTGGGATCTAGCTAAACATTGGCTTTTTAAAAATGTACTTGTATAATGTCACTGGGTACAAATGGTATTGAAATCTACTCTTAGAAATCTACTGAATATTCAGTAAATATATATATATATATATATTTTTTTTTCATATTTTGGCCATGTTGCACAGCTTCTGGATCTTAGTTCCCTGACCAGGGGTAGAACTTCGGCCTTGGCCTAACTATTATATTTTATACTAGTATTTCTTAGTTAGATTCTTTTGAATTGTGATGCTGGAGAAGACTCTTGAGGTCCCTTGGGCTGCAAGGAGACGAAACCAGTCAATCCTAAAGCAAATCAACCTTGAATATTCATTGGAAGGACTGATGCTGAAACTCCAATACTTTGGCCACCTGATACAAAGAGCTGACTCATTGGAAAAGACCCTGATGCTGGGAAAGATTGAAGGCAGGAAGAGAAAGGGATGACAGAGGATGAGATGGATGGATGGCATCATTGACTCAGTGGACACGAGTTTGAGCAAACTCTAGGAGATACTGAATGACAGGAAAGCCTGGTATGCTGCAGTCCATGGAATTGCAGAGAATCGGACACAACTTAGTGACTAAACAACAACAATACTTATCTTTAGATTACAAAGTATGAAGTGCCCTCACCTAAACCTCTGTTTTATTCAGAAATCTACAAGTCTAAGCATTCACCAAGTATAATTATTAAGCCCCAGGTAGGTAAGGACAGTCTTATTTACTGTTGTATGTTCAGTGCATTACATTATTCTTTATCCAAAGTGGGTTATTTATAAAGAATTGTTGAATGAATAATCATATTCAAGTCAATATAAACTTTATCTTAAGATTTTGATATCAAGCTAGGGCAGACCAGGTAAAGAGTACATCTTACTATAGGCAATTATGACTCAGTGCTCTTTGAGTTTCTTGCTTAGACTTGGAAGAATTAGCTAAGTAGATTTTTACCAGGTGGGAGAGTTTGCAAATTATAAAGTATAGTTGTATATTCATAATGGTATCTTCTTCAGCAGAGATATTCTAATATTTTGCAGACATATATACATTTATAGCAATAGTCATATTTACTTTGTATATTTTTGTTTATAAATCATATGCATGTAATAATGAACCAACAATGGTGTAAATTTTACATCACACAAACTATAATGTAAAATAGTGAAATGGTAAAAATAGAAATGTGTCCTAATAGTTTAGCCCAACTGGAAACCTCTGTCCCACCATAGCAGAAGATTCTGGGAGATGCTGAAAAGCCTAACATATGAGACCTTGAGAGATGCAAAAGCCATGTTCTTTGGGGTCAACATTGAGAAGCTCATTTTAGAACAATATGTATTATTTTCTTTAGGATAAAATGCATGGTATACTGGGGCTTCCCAGGTGGCAGGGTGGTAAAGAATCTGCCTGCCAATGCAGGAGATGTGGGTTTTATCATTGCATTGAGAAGATCCCCTGGAGGAGGAAATGGCAACCCTCTCCAGTATTCTTGCCTGGAAAATCCCATGGACAGAGGAGCCTGGCAGGCTACAGTCCATAGGGTCACAAAGAGTCAGAAATGACTGAGCAACTGAGCTGAGCACAGCACACAGCAGCATGGTACATTAAGCCAATGAGAACAAGTAAGATTGATTTGTCCTTAGATTTTTAGATTATTTTAAACATCTTTGCTTTGGTTTCCATCACTCTCCTTCCTTAGTGTATGATTCATGTTGTACAGATAATTCATTCAAAAAGGTGAAAATGTTAATCTCTCCTTAAGTTGTTCAGTGAGCTACAAGGATGTCCTCTGATGATTGAGTGAAATGACACAGAAAGAAATCCAAGCCAGTGTTAATAATGTGCTCATTAGAATGCATGAATCTCTTTCCCACTATAAGTTTTGCTTCTGGCTGTATACTGGGACATGCTATTTTGCAATACACTCTGTAGGGTATTTTCTTAGTGGAAAAATTTTTGACAGGTTACATTCTGGTGAATCACTGTGTGAAAAAGTGTTATTTGTTTTGCTCAGTCTGGATGTTGTCCAGGAAATAATACTTCCCTATTTTCATACTCAAGACACATAAAATTGTTACGTTGGATTTTTACCTATAAAGTGTTGTGATGGCTATATTATCATTTATATAGAAAAGATGACTTTTACAGATGAATACACATTATTTTTATTTTTTATTCTATCTAGCACCCAGGATAAGTGTATTATCCAAACTCAGAGTATAGTTGAATGTCACTTTGTATTTTCTATAGAATGGCAAATGCCTGTTGAAATTTGAATGTGTGGTGTCAATATAAATCCTCAGTCGTTAGAGGAATGCATTTTTAGAAATAATTCTTAGAATTTGGTATAAACAACATATATTACAGTTGTGCTTTGAAGCACAAACAGAGAAAACTGAGTTGGGAGAGAGTTATGGGTGTGAACTGAATAGGATTTTGCATCGTAAGCACACTACTTACTTCATGTGGGAGGAGTGGGAAGACAGAGGGGTCTTGAAGTAAAAAGAACGAGCTAACTGGATGGGAGGGGAGTTCAGGGAAGAATGGATACATGCATATGTATGGCTAGGTTCCTTTGCTGTCGATCTGAAACTATTACAACATTGTTAATTGGCTATACTCTAATATAAAATAAAAAGTTTAAAAAAAGAACGAGCTAAGCAAATGAAGATAAAAATATTGACAACAGTAGGGTCACGGCTTAATAGTAACTGTTAATCCAAAAGTACTTTTTGTATTGAATGAAGAATGATTTATCAACAATGTATTATATTTCAGGCTATTTGGATACAGTAATAAGTAAAATATGATCCTTTCATCAAGGGATTTACACTGCAATGCCAGGTATAGAAGAATGTCCTGGAGGCTCAGAAGGTAAAGAATCTGCCTGCAATGCTGGAGACCTGGGTTCAATCTCCGGGTCAGGTACAGAAATGTTAACTGGTGACTTTCCTCCATAGTAGATGCACATTCAGAATATTATGTGTCAAGAGGGCCTCTGACTATCCTGGAGAAGACAGCATATAATTTGAGTCCTGGATGCCAAGGAAAAGCTCGCTTAAATAAAAGCCAGCGGTGAGAGGACAGTGCATAAAGGCTGAGAGAAACTGGACATAAGTATAAATGAGAGAATGGAAAGCAAAGTGAGGCTGATGGTGGGCAGCAATGCATGCATCCTCATTTGATTGGGGGTGATTGGCAACCTTTGTGAATGTGGATGCTCAATGGAGATTAATTTTGTAGCTTACAAAACATAGTCTGGAGGGCATGGGAGAGGGTTGCTGCAGAGACATGCCTTAGTTTATCACATATATTTCATTGGAATTTTTTCTTCTTCTTGGAAATACTTGCAGAATTGTATTTAAGTAGATTGGGTGAATAAAGCAAATGAAAAAGAAAACTATATACAGAAAATAATTGCTGGTTTTCAGCATTAGTTGTTTTTTAGCCTCACTACTGATATTTTAATATATTTCATAGTGATTGCTTATTTGGGGAGGGGTTTAAGTTAATGTTACCACTTTCTTCTACATTTTGTAATCCATTTAATGAATTATGATAACAGGAGTCTCATCAAAAATGTTAATTTAAAATGTGAAATTATTAGTCACTCAGTCCTGTCCAACTCTTTGCACCATGAACTGTAGCCTGCCGGGCTCTTCTACCCATGGAATTCACCAGCAAGAATACTGGAGTGGGTTGCCATTCCCTTCTCCAGGGGATCTTCTAGACTCAGGAAATGAACCCAGATCTTCTGCATCGCAGGTAGACTCTTTACTGTCTGAGCCACCAGGGAAGCCCATAAATTAAGGAAACACAAAGCAAAAAACCAGAATCATGATTACTATTGGAGAGAGAAAAGATCTGTGATTGGGAAGGGGCATCTGAAGGCATCTGGCTTGTTTGCAAAGGTCCTATCTTCTGACTCTGATGGATTTTTAAATTTTATGATGCGTTATTAATAAACCTGGAGAAGGCTATGGCCACCCACTCCAGTATTCTTGCCTGGAAAATCCCACAGGTGGAGGAGCCTGGTTGGCTGCAGTCCATGGGGTCGCAGAGTCGGACACGACTGAACGACTTCACTTTCCCTTTTCCCTTTCATGCATTGGAGAAGGAAATGGCCACCCACTCCACTGTTCTTGCCTGGAGAATCCCAGGGATGGGTGAGCCTGGTGGGCTGCCATCTATGGGCTCGCACAGAGTCGGACACGACTGAAGCGACGCAGCAGCAGCAGCAGCAGCAGCAACATTAATAAACTACTGCTGCTGCTGCTAAGTCACTTCAGTCCTGTCTGACTCTGTGTGAGCCCATAGACGGCAGCCCGCAGGCTCCCCCGTCCCTTGGATTCTCCAAACAAAACACTGGAGTGGGTTGCCATTTCCTTCTCCAATGCATGAAAGTGAAAAAATAAAGTGAAGTCACTCAGTCGTGTCCAACTCCTAGCAACCCCATGGACTGCAGGCCACCAGGCCCCTCCGTCCATGGGATTTTCCAGGCAAGAGTACTGGAGTGGGGTGCCATTTCCTTCTACATTAATAAACTAGTTTATGTGGTTGTCTCATTGGTATTAAAATTATAAAAAGATAATAAAGAAAATAGATAATTCAGGAATTCTACTTCTGGATTTTAAAATAATATGTACTGGTTTCATGCCCCTTTGTAAATTACTACATGACTGAAAGAAATACATAAAATTACTGTTTACAGGTATTGGGATATGGATACCACAAGACTGTAATTTCTGACAAACAAGCAAGCTTACCTCTAGATTGCTTCAGGTTTCTGCATGAAAACAGTTCCCAGACTATGAACAATGCAGAAAAAAACACAAATAGAACAGCAGTCTTGCTGTTTTTTAGAGGATAATATATTAGTTTGTTAAGGTTCAGGTGGCTAGAATGTGAGAACTAGAGTATTAGAGAAGAGTAAGGTAAATAAGAATGACATCCAGCAATTTGCTGAATACTAAACAGGGCTGAGAAATAATCTCTCTGGTTTTGTTGAAACCAGAGAGATTAAGATAAGATTCCAGAAGAGTCTTATCTTATCTCTAGTACTAAATTTACCTATAGAGAAACTTATTTTAGATCTCTCCTAATAATGCTTAAAAGTAATCCTTGAAAACATTAGACTCATCTACAGTTATCACATATACATGCAAAATATTTTCAACATTTCTCTAAGGGAAAGCAACAAAATTTACTCTCAATGATATAGCAGCTTTGCTTTCAACATATAATAAAACATAAGACATGCAAAGACCAAAACCATAAATAAATAAAAATAAATGCATAAAACCCCAAAATAATTATGAGACTGTTTTAAATAAGAAGGAACAATAGCACAGAGTAATAAGGACATTAAAGTATCTGTTTTTTTAAAATTTTTTACATTATATGTGAAGTGTTAAAGTATGAATTGTAGGCAGACTGTGTTAAATTAAAAACACCTGTCCTAAACCCTACGTTACTGTTAAAAAAATGTATATACCCAAAGAGTAAATATCATGAGACAACATAAGAGATACAATGGCCCAATTAATTTTAAAGAAGTTATAAACACATAAAATTGATAAAGTAGTAGACCAAACAAGGAAGAAACAACATAAGCATAAGTCCTAAAACCATTGGAAAAAAACAGAAGATATGGCAAATTTATGTCAACATAGTGTACACACTTGTTAGTAATACAGGCCATCCAAACTAACACAAAAAGAAATAAAAATCATCTGAGTATACCAGTATATATTGAATAATTTAGTCTGCATTTAAAACTTTCTCATAAAGAACACTCTGTGCTCAAACGTCTTTCTGGTGAATTCTATTCCTTGATGACTCAGTTGGTAAAGAATCCACCTGCAATGTAGGAGACACAGGAGATGTGAGTTTGATCCCTGGATTGAGTAGATACCGTAGAAAAGAATCTGGCAGCCCACTCCAATATTCTTGCCTGGGAAATCTTATGGACAGAGGAACCTGGCTAAGAGAGAGACAAAACTGAGCACAGCATAACAGCATAAACAACAACATTTAAAGAACCAATAAACACTTATTCTGCACAAATTCTTTCAGAAAAAAAAATATATTTAAAGCATATATAGCATAACACTTCAGTAAAAATTTGACAGATTTTTTTTTAAAAAGCAAAATCTTCAGATAAACATCCTAAATTAATATAGATATAAAAGTCTTAAATACTTAAAATACTAGTTAAATTAAATACAGCATATATGTATATATTTCTGGATTTTATATAATGATACAATATTAAATGTTTGTGCTCAGTTGCTAAGTCATGTACTGCTCTTTGTGATGCTTTGGATTGTAACTCTTTTGTCCATGGGGTTTCCTAGGCAAGAATACTGGAGTGCTTTGCCATTTCTTACTTTATGGGTTCTTCTCCACCCAGGGATCAAACCTGCATCTCCTGCATCTCTTGCACTGCAGAGTCTTTACTGCTGAACCATCCAGGAAGTCCCACAGTATGTGTATATATATATATATATATATATATATATATATATATATATATATATATATTATTAATATATATAATATTAAATATGTATGATATTGTTATGAACAATATTTATTCAGGAAAATAGCCACCAGGATTTCAAAGAAGGAAAAAGGAGTAGACAGGCAAATTCTTAAGGCAGTGGTCAGTCTATCAAAGATGAGAAAGAAGGAAGAATTGGATAATAAGAACCCTGACCACAGCATCACTCTTACAAGTTTTCTTCAGAGTAAGAGTTGTCCATGAAATGAATTCTGCATCTTGTAGTAAGATGTAGGTAATTAAGTAAGCTTACGAAGTAACACAGTAGTAAAGAATCTACCTGCCCATGCAGGAGATGAGAATTTGACCCCTAGGGTCAGGAACATCAACCAGAGAAGGAAATGGCAACCCACTGCTGTATTCTTGCCTGGAAAATCCTATGGACAGAGGAGCCTGGTGGGCTGCATTCCATGGGGTTGCAAAGAGACACAACTGAGCAACTGAGCACGTGGCACACAGGTGCTTACTCATGAGCTTAGAAGAGTCAAGGGTAAGCTTGACAATATCATTCAGAGAAGTGCCATCCAAGACTGTTAATTGACCCAGCTCTCTGAGGCATGTCTTCCTGAAGGAGATTTGAGCTCTTTATTTCCAATATTGCCAAAATAAACAACTGTGGTTTATTCTGAAACAAATGAAGTTGGCTTAACTTTTTTATGCTTTCATGCATTTCATTGTGTTAGTCAAAGAAAGAAGAGAATCCAAATTATTCCCTCAAAGTGTTGTTAATTTTTAAATAAATTTCAGTTCAGTTCACTTCAATCACTCAATCGGGTCTGACTCTTTGTGACTTCATGGACTGTAGCATCCCAGGCCTCTCTGTCCATTATCAATGCCTAGAGCTTGCTCAAAGTCACGTCCTTTGAGTGAGTGATGCCATCCAACCATCTGTCATCCCTTTCTCCTCCTGCCTTCATTTTTCCCAGCATCAGGGTCTTTTCCAGTGAGTCGATTCTTCACATTAGGTGACCAAAATATTGTAGTTTCAGCTTCAGCATCAGTCCTTCCAATGAATAGTCATGACTGATTTCCTTTAGGACTGATATCTTTGGTGTCCAAGGGACTCTCAAGAGTCTTCTCCAACACCACAGTTCAAAGCATCAATTCTTTGGTGCTCAGCCTTCTTTATAGTCCAACTATATCTCTTTATAGTCCAAACATGATTTTATAGTCCAACTCTCCTTCTTTATAGTCCATACATGACTACTGGAAAAACCATAGCTTTGATTACCATTAAATTTAAAAAAATTAAAAAAAAAAAACAACAGCTCTCAGAAATCTAGGAATATAAGCTAAATTCCTTAAAATGGATAAATCTTAGCTTTAAGGTCATATTTAGTAGTAAAATATAATTAATATAGATTCAATGAAATTTTAAGCAAAGCCACAGCAGTTTTTTACTAGAGAAATTGACACTCCAGCAATAAGTTTATAGTTATATGTAAAGCATATTACATACCAAAAAATTTGAAAATTTTTTTTTCAAATTATACACAAATTATACAAAAAATACACCAGTTGAAACTTTATTATGATACAATCATCTAAACAAAGTAGTATTTGTATAAGAATACACATGAAGATATGTGGTATGGAATATAGAGACCATAAATACAGAAATATTGAAATAATCACAGGAAAACATAAGAAAGGTCTCCATGAAAAAGGAAAGAATTAGGTTGGTGAAAAAGTGATTGTGGTTTTAGACCATGAATTTTAAATCATTATAACTAGGCTCAGTTCAGTTCAGTTCCATTGCTCAGTCGTGTCTGACTCTTTGTGACCCCATGAATCGCAGCACGCCAGGCCTCCCTGTGCATCCAACTCCTGGAGTTTACCCAAACTCATGTCCATTGAGTCAGTGATGCCATCCAGCCATCTCATCCTCTGGCATCCCTTTTTCCTCCTGCCCCCAATTCCTCCCAGCATCAGGATCTTTTCCAATGAGTCAACTCTTCCCATGAGGTGGCCAAAGTACTGGAGTTTCAGCTTCAGCATCCATCCTTCCTATGAACACCCAGGATGGACCTCCTTTAAGATGGACTGATTAGATCTCCTTGCAGTCCAAGGGACTCACAAGAGTCTTCTCCAATACCACAGTTTAAAAGCATCAATTCTTTGGCACTCAGCTTTCTTCACATCCATACATGACTACTGGAAAAACCATAGCCTTGACTAGATGGACCTTTGTTGGCAAAGTAATGCCTCTGCTTTTGAATATGCTAGCTAGGTTGGTCATAACTTTCCTTCCAAGGAGTAAGCTTCTTTTAAGTACATGGCTGCAATCACCATCTGCAGTGATTTTAGAGCCCAGAAAAATAAAGTCTGACACTGTTTCCACTGTTTCCCCATCTATTTCCCATGAAATGATGGGACCGGATGCCATGATCTTCATTTTCTGAATGTTGTGCTTTAAGCCTACTTTTTCATTCTTCACTTTCACTTTCATCAAGAGGCTTTTGAGTTTCTCTTACTTTCTGCCATAAGGGTGGTGTCATCTGCATATTTGAGGTTATTGATATTTCTCCCGGCAATCTTGATTCCAGCTTGTGTTTCTTCCAGTCCAGCGTTTCTCATGATGTACTCTGCATAGAAGTTAACTAGGCTCACATCTTTATTAATCAAAATAGGAACAGTGACAATCAACACAGTTTTGCCAATGAAAAATGTTTGTTATTCCTATAGCATAAAAATCCGTGCTTTGGGATTCAGTGAACTCTTGGAAAGCATTTCTGCCTCCTGTTTATTGCGGAACCATTTTCTCTGACAAAAGTTGTCAAAACGCTTGAAGAAGTGGTAGTTTTTTGGTGAGAGGTCAAGTGAATGTGGCAAAACAGAGGAGGTAAAACTTCATAGCCCAATTTGTTCAACTTGAAGCAGTGGTTGTGCAACATGCAGTTGAGCATTGTCATGGAGAAGAATTGGACCATTTCTGTTGACCAATGTCAGCTGCAAGGCATTGCAGTTTTCAGTGCATCTCATCGATTTGCTGAGCATACTTCTCAGATATTATGGTTTCGCCAGGATTCAGAAAACTGTAGTAGATCAAACCAGCATAAAACCACCAAACACTGACCATGACTTTTTTTTGGTGCAAGTTTGGCTTTGGCAAGTGCTTTTGAGTTTCTTCTTGGTCCAACCACTGAGTTCTTCATCGCTGGTTGTTGTATAAAATCAACTTTTCTTCACACATCACAACCTGATAGAGAAATGGTTCATTGCTGTTGCGTAGAATAAGACAATATGACAGTTTAAAATGACAGTTGTTTTTTTTTTTTTTTTTTTTGGTCAGCTCATGAGGCACCCACTTATCAAGCTTTTTCAGCTTTGCTATCTGCTTCAAAGGTTGAAAGACCATAGAATGCTCAGTGCTGAGCTCTTTGACAACTTCTCACATAGTTGTAAGAGGATCAGCTTCTATGATCCTCTTTTGGTCATTGTCAACTTCTGATGGCCAGCCACTGCACTCGTCATCTTCAGGGCTCTTGTCTCCTTTGCAAAACTTCTCGAACCACCAGTGCACTCTATGTTCATTAACGGTCCCTAGGCCAAGTTCATTGTTGATGATGCGAGTTATCTCCACTGCATTGTGACTCATTTTGAACTTGAATAGGAAAACTGCTCAAATTTACTTTTTGTCTAACATAATTTCTCTAGTCTAAAATAAATATAAAATACATAGCAAGTAATAAGCCATTAACCAAAACCATAAAGCAAGAAATGTGCATTAAACTGATGTATAACATAACCACATGTAAGAATGTATTCCAATATCGAACAGTGATGTTCAAAGATGCAAAATTGTGATTGCTTTTAGCACCAACCAATAGAAAAATACTTTGTGACTTTTGGTTAGGAGAAGATTTTCTAGCTAGAATATAAAAGCATTAGGCATTCAAAACTGTGACACAGTTTATCTACACTTATTCCTCCCTTATTGGAAGACACCTTTTAAAAATGAAAAGTAAGCCTCAAATGTAGACAAAATAGTTGACATATGTTTTTAGATGAAGGACTTGGGCACATACTTTAGAAGTCTTCCTTAGCTTTGAATGAATGTCAACACTCCAGTAATTAAAAAGGACAAATACTTTCCCCAAAAGATATTTGGGTATTCCATAATCCCACGAAAAGATACAACATTAATAATCATCAAGGAAATGCAAATTAAAAGTACAATGAAATACTACATAACCCAATCACTAGAATGCTAATATCAAGATTTGCTGAGTATTGATGAGAATGGGCCGCAACTTCATCTCTCAGACATTGCTGGTTAGAACGTAAAATAGTTTGTGATTTTCATATAAACTTAAATATACACTGCCCATATGATGACATAATTTAACTTCTAGATACATAGCCAAAAGAAAATTAAACTGATACACAGAAAATAATTTGTACATATATTCAAAGTACATATGTAATAATTTATACAATGTTCATAGTAATTTTATTTGTAAAAAGTTCAAAACCAGAAACAATACAATATTCTGTAAGTGAATGACTAAACATTGTGGTATATACATAGGAATACAACTTGATAATATGAAAGAATGACCTTCTAATAAACATGACAGCAAGGATGAATCTCAAAAATAGCCTGTTGAGTAAAAGAAGCCACTGTAATCCTAAGATTTTATGTATACAAAGTTTTAGAACAAATGAAACTAATCTTTATTCAGAAAAAGCAGAGCAATGTTTGCATAAACCTGAAGAATGGAATATGAGGGATGAGGATAATTAGGTGAAAAAAAAAACTTTATGGGACTATATAAATGTTTATAATCATTATTAAGATGCATTTCCAAGGTTATATGTTTTTATACTCTACCAAAGTATTCACCTAAAATGTGTGTATTTCATCATTAGGAAATTATACCTAATAATATTTTAATTAAAAATACGAAGTACTGAAATTATGTTTTGAGGCCCAGTCTTACAAATGCAAAATCAAATGCTTGTTGTGTTGTATTTTGTAATATGTGTAGCCATCTATGTGTTATTTCCATATTATTAAAACTGAAAAATAATTTTAAAAAATCCATTTCTGAAATTAATTATGAAGCCCTAACTTCAATATTTTTATTTCATTTTAGTGGATAATACTGTTACATAGAAAAAATTAGGATTTCCTCTAAAGTAACTTGAGTTTATTATGTAAAGATTAAATACGTCATAACATTTATAACAATCTTAATGATGTATTAGCTGGTTAACAGGTTTTTTTTAGTTTTCTGCTGTATATCTTAGTTTGATAAAATATTAATTATTTAAATAACATTTTATATGTATATATACTAAATTAGTAGTATTAAAATAATACTCTCAAATTGAAACAATAGAAATGCCAAAACACAAATTAAAAAAAAAAAAACTTTTGCAGGTGACATGTTAATTAATCTATTTGGAATGCAAAACCTATTTATTTTGACAAATTATTTGTATGTTTCTGTAAAAAACTAACAATTTAACTAGGTCATCCACCAGAAAAGAGATAAAACATTTACATTTGCAAAGCAAAAGGAACACTAGATTTCATCTCAAGTTCAGTGAAGCTATATGAAAAACATCAGTTGAATGGTAAAGAAAAAATAATGAAAAAATGCTTTTAGGTTCAAGCAACAGTTATCAGAAAAATCAACCAAAACCAAACCCTACAATCCCCACAATTTTAATGTAGCAGTTATCAGGAAAGCCTGCTAACAACTGAGGGAAAAAAAAAATTGTAGTAAGAATAAGGATGTGAAGGTTATTTTGAAGAATCCAATTGGAATAAATGCACATGAACCATAATTAACTAAATTAGGGATGAGGACAAGATATTTCTTTTGATAATAATATTGGACTAACAATCCAGAGAGAGAGATTTTCTTTATAGAGGGTGTTTTAATACAACTTCTTAAATGACTTTCCTTCTCCTCTCCCTCTTTTTTCCTTTTTATTGTGGTAAAAAACATATACATGAAGTCTACCTTGTTAACAAATCCTAAGAGTATTCACTACATTACAGTATTGCTACCTATGAGTACAGTGCTGTACAGCTTATCTCTAGAATTTATTCATCTTGCATGAATCAAACATATACCCATTTTGTAACAACTCCACATTTCCCCCTCCCCACACTCTTGTTAGGGCTTTCCTTGTGGCTCAGCTGGTAAAGAATCCACATGCAATGTGGGAGATCTGGGTTTGACCCCTGGATTGAGAAGATCCCCTGGAGAAGGGAAAGGGTAGCCACTCCAGTATTCTGGTCTGGAGAGTTCCAGGAACTGTATAGTCCATGGGGTTGCGAAGAGTTGGACATGACTGAAATACTTTCACTTTAATTTTTCACAATCTTGGTAATCACATTCTTCTTTGGGAATTGACTACTTTGGCTATCTCATGTAAGTGGAATCAGTATGCATCTTAAGCAGTATCTATCTTTCTGTGGCTGTTTTATTTCACTTAACATAATAGAGTACCTCTATTTTTAATACCCAAGGAGCCTTCATAATCTTTTCCAATGTTCTTATCCCAGTTGACATTTCCACCAGCAGGGCACAATAGTTTCAATTAATCCATATCTTTGCCAACACTTCTTGTCTTTTTGTTTTCTTGATGAAAGCCCTTTTATCGGATGTGAGGAGATACCTTGTGTTTTTTATTTGCACTTCCCTGATGATTTTTCTGGGCTCCAAAATCACTACAGATGGTGATTGCAGCCATGAAATTAAAAGACACTTACTCCTTTGAAGGAAAGTTATGATCAACATAGACAGCATATTAAAAAGCAGAGACATTACTTTATCAACAAAGATCCATCTAGTCAAGGCTATGGTTTTTCCAGTGGTCATGTATGGATGTGAGAGTTGGACTATAAAGAAAGATGAGCAGAGAAGAATTAATGCTTTTGAACTGTGGTGTTGGAGAAGACTCTTGAGAGTCCCTTGGACTGCAAGGAGATCCAATCAGTCCATTCTAAAGGAGATCAGTCCTCGGTGTTCATTGAATGGACTGATGCTGAAGCTGAAACTCCAATACTTTGGTCACCTGATGTGAAGAGCTGACTCACTGGAAAAGACCCTGATGCTGGGAAAGATTGAGGGCAGGAGGAGAAGGAGATGACAGAGGATGAGATGGTTGGATGGTATCACTGACTCAATGGACATGGGTTTCGGTGGACTCCAGGAGTTGGTGATGGACATGGAGGCCTGGGGTGCTGCGGTTCATGGAGTCGCAAAGAGTCAGACATGAATGGGCGACTGAACTGAACTGAACTGATGACTAGTGATGTGGAGAATCTTTTCATCTATCTGTTGGTCATTTTTATATATTCTTTGGAGAAATGTCTATACAAGTGCTTTCTTATTTTTGAAATTTATTTTGTTAAAGTTGTACAGTAATTTTACTCAACTTCTAAGAGTTTTAACAAATTTATAGATGACAAAGCTTTGTTTAGCATGTGGGGAGCATAGTGAAACATATTGGAACATTATAAATTTAATAGCAGTCTATAACTATAAACCAGCATGTTAATTAATGATGAACAATTAATGCTTGAACACATTAAAATTATTAACTTACTGACAGATCAAGAATTGTTCAATCTGTTGCAACTGTTGAGCCTGTATGCTACAACACCTGAAGGCCATGCACCTAGAGCCTGTGCTCCACAAGAGAAACCAACACAATTAGAAGCCTGCACATTGCAACTAGAGTGTAGCCACTCACAGCAACTGGAGAAAGCCCACGTACAGCAGGGAAGATCCAGAAGAGCTAAAAATGAATAAATAAGATTATCCAATATATGTATCCCTTAACCTTCAAATATGTCATTTAAATTGATTTGCTTTCAAAGCTCTCTACTTTTGAGTAAGTTAATAATGGCATTGAAAAATAAATTTAATCTGTCATCTTTTATCTTCATCAGTGTCAAAAACAGAATTTATTAACCTGTAGAGAAAAATAAATTTAATAATTTCTAGGTATGAAGTTAAGGTCAATTGAGTCTAGTTAATTTGAACAAATATATTATATTTTAAAGGACCCTAAATTTCACTAATAAAATGAAACTGTTGTATTTTAATCTATTTCTTTCCAATTATTTTATATACTCTATGTATCGACAATGGGCAAATTTAATTCAGATGACCATCATATCCACTACAATTGACAAGAATCACTTTGAAGAAATGGAGTAGCCGAACCTCATGGTCAATAAAAGAGTCTGAAGTGCAGTACGTGGGTGCAATCTCAAAAATGACAGAATGATGTCAGTTGGTTTCCAAGGCAAACCATTCAGCATCACAGTAATCCAAGTCTATGCCCCGACCAGTAATGCTGAAAAAGATAAAGTTGAACTGTTCTATGAAGACCTACAAGACCTTCTAGAACTAACATCCCAAAAGGGTGTCCTTTTAATCACTGGAGTCTAAATGCAAAAGTAGGAAGTCAAGAGACAGCTGGAGTAAGAGGCAAATTTGGCCTTGGAGTGAAAAATGAAGCAGGCCAAAAGTAACAAAGATTGCCAAGAACACACACTGGTCATAGCATAAGCCCTCTTCCAACAAGGCGAGAGAAGACTCTACACATGGTCATCACCAGATGATCAATATAGAAATCAGATTGATGATATTCTTTGCAGCCAAAATGGAGAAGCTCTATACAGTCAGCAAAAACAGACTGTGGCTCAGATCATGAGCTCTTTATCGCAAAATACAGACTTAAATTGAACAAAGTAGGGAAAACCCCTGGACCATTCAGATATGACATAAATCAAATCCCTTATGACTGTACAATGGAAGGCACAAATGGATTCTAGGGCTTAGATCTGATAGACGGAGTTCCTGAACTGTGGATGGAGATTTATCACATTGTACAGGAAGCAGTGGACAAAACCATCCCTGAGAAAAAGAAATGCAAGAAGGCAGAATGGTTGTGTGAGGAGGCCTTACAAAGAGCTGAGAAAAGAAGAAAAGAGGAAGGCAAAGAAGAAAAGGAAAGATATACCCAACTGAATGTGGAGTTCTAAAGAGTAACAGAAACTAATCTATTGCGCCTGTCATTTCCAAGGCGGTTCCCTCTGTTTTAGCTTTTTCTGTTTGCTGGTCTCTTCAGTGTCTGATTTCCACCCTGACACAAAGCGGGCGGAGGTGGACACTTTTTTTTTTTTTAGGCTCACTTGTTCAGTTGCGCTGTGGAGAGGGAGGGACACTGCAAACAAATCACACTGGCGTGTGCTCGCACTGCCTCAGCCACACTGGGCCTGCCCCCGCTCACGGTGTGTGTACCCTCCCTGCCCACACTGCTCAGGCTCTAGGTTGCTCCACCAGGAACCGTCTGAGAAAGTCTTCTTAAGTGAATAATGCAAATAAGTAGAGGAAAACATAGACTGGGAGAGACTAGAGACCTCTTCAAGAAAATTAGAGACACAAAGGCAACATTTCTTCTCTTCTCAGTTCCTTGGGAGACAAAAAAAAAAAAAAAAACCAGAAAGTAGTTCACACAACCAAAAACAAATTAGTCTTCAGAGTAGATCCAATATAAACACAGCCAGCACATCTCTATCAGTAGGGCAAGTGAAAGTGAAAGTCACTCAGTCCTGTCCAACTCTTGTGACCCCATGGACTATATAAATAGTTCTTAGAATTCTCCAGGCCGGAATACTGGAGTGGGTAGCCTTTCCCTCCTCCAGGGAATCTTCCCAACCCAGGTTTCCCACATTGCAGGCAGATTCTTTACCAGCTGAGCCACAAGGGAAGCCCAAGAATACTGGAGTGGGTAGCCTATCCCTTCAGCAGATATTCCCAACCCAGGAATCCAGCCTGAGCTATCAGGGAAGCCCATGCAGAAAGGCAAGGACACATCAAGACAGAGGCAAACACACATTTCCTTCATGTGAATGATAGAATGTTCTGTCTAGGACAGGCCCACTATCTCGTGTGCAGTTATGGGAATCTTATCCCAAATATGGGCTCATGAGTGAGATGGGTATAGATCAGGCATGCACTGAGGTAGAGGAAGATTAGATACTGAGCTCTCCAGCTTTTCACTGGATTTGGAAAGGAAGAGTAGAATCCCAGCTTTGCTTTGGGTCTGAAGAATATGTCCAGGCCTACTCATTAACTGGGAACACTCAGCTACCAATTTCAAGGATGCTTTCTAAATTCCTCTGGTTTAAACCTGAATTAATTCCGTACAACCCATGTGGAATATTGCTTTCATTTCCCCTACCTTACTATCACGATGGTTTGAATTTTTCAAGAGGAAGATATTATCCATGAATTCTCAGTCAGAAAAAAAAAAAAAACCGAAAGACTTGCAAGCAAGTTTCGGAATCAAGGGTTCGACAGTGTTAGCAGGGCTTGAGCAATTATAAACCATGGATCTAATTCAGCGTGGCTCATTCATTCTTGGCATGTTCCAGGATGCTGAAGGGAACCTCAGAGGCATCTGGAGTCATGTCCCTTTTGGAAGAAGTGCAGTGAGGCAGGAGCATAAGATCTGTCTTTTTTGAAGATCCTGTAAGAAAAAGAAGCTTTGAGGTCAAACTAATCTGCCATCCCCTTATGCATGTTTGCACTCTTGACATGGCATCCTTGGAAATATATAGCTCAAGTGGAATGGATTTTTCCTGTTTATCCATAATTAAGAAAATGCCCAATAATGTGATGATGCACCCCAGGCAAGCATGTAGAGGTCTTCCCCATAAAGCTTATTTTTGTCTTCCCCATGAAGTCCAAGCCAACTGCTATCCAACTGTTAGAATAGTTGCCCATAGGATGCAGCCTACCCTGGAAATCAGAGAAGTACAGCTGTGAGCCTTGATTGAAAAAGTGATTTGCTTAGCAATCATCCTTGCTCCTAGCACTTGTGGTTGCAGCCCTGGTTCTCTGACCAACTTCATGGTTTATTACAAAGTCTTCAACTCAGGAACAGCCTAATGGAAGGGATGTGTAAGGGGAGGTACTGGGGAAGGGGCAAAAGTTCAGTGTCCTCTGCAAACACACTGCCTGCCTATCCAGCATCTTGAGGTGTCCAGCAACCCAGGAGCTCTCCTTATTTCATCTTGTAAATTTGACTTTATGCTCTCTGGTGTTTTGTATGAAATATTTATTTAGTTTTCTGTAATGGATTCAGTTTCTTTCTCTTTGATCTTGTGTCTTTCTCTCCTTATATAATGTGATTAAATCATATTTAGTTATTTTATAGGCAAAATCTGAAAGATGTTTCCCTTTTCTACAATTTTCAACTATTAAGTCTAGCCTCATTTTCTGCTTTATATCCAAAATCAGTTCTTCCCATACATACATGTAATTTTTTCTATAAAACTGTAACTTTTCTGTTTTCATTATATTTTAATTTTTAAAAAGCCATAGAGCATTCAATATTATCCTTTGAATGATCATGTCATAACAAGGCACTGTGTAATCGATTGGTAAGTTATTCTAGGCACTAAAATAAGCACATTCTAAGAATCTCAGTGTGTTCGCCAAGAAAGATTTTATTTCTTGCTTGTGTTGCAGTCCTGTGCAGGTCAGTACTGGGAGGAGCCAGAAGACTACTGCTCAGAGTAATAATTCAGGAGGCTAAAAGTTTTCTTATTTGAAGATTTTGCTATGTTCTTAGGCATCATCTTCCACTACAGGAAACTGGCTGATGAAAAACAACAGGAAAGAAAAGAAACACTTGCTTTTAACTCACTTGACCTTGAATAATCCATGTTACTTCTGCAGACATTCCAATGCTGTGAGCATTTCATGTATCACCACCTTGGTAGAAGGGAGCTGGAACATAATTTTTAGTCAAGTCCTAGCAAATAAAGAAAATGAACAAACAAAAAACTCCAAGAATTCTCTCCATTGCATACTGTCACTGTTAATATTTCTGTTATTTGTATCTCTGCTAATAATGCTGTTTTACCTAAGTATGTGAGAATAAAAAAGAATAGTATTCCCTTTTTAGGAAAGCGAAGTACTTATGCTGATATGTTCCATATACAAAATCCTTATTAGTTTCAAAGGTGAGATTAACAGATGAATCACTACATACACACGGCAGTAAAGGTATAATGGATACAAAGTAACTTGGATAGCAAATAGAAATATTCTAATATTGGTATTTTTTTAATTATAGTAAAAATTATCACTCACATTATAACATCTGTATTTAATTATCAGCACTAGTTTTGTTTAATTTTAGTTTTTTAAAAATGTCACTTCTATAGTAGCATATGTGCACTTGCAACTTCCAGACAACTTGTGAGTTAAGCACATCTGAGGACACTCCCTTCCTGTTCAGTCAATCACTGCGTTACAGCTGTTGGAAAGAACTGTACTTGGTAGTGTCAGCCAGTTCCACAAACAGCAAAATGTTTAGTGGTTAAAACCAAGGAATTTATTTTTCTGGCACACAGTGTTTAAAACAGTTTTACTGTCCTAGTGGTGATGCAGAAATTAAGGATCTTTTTATTCCGGGGCTTGGCCATTCTTCAATACATGGCTTGGAAATTCGCTGTCCACATCTACTAAGCTGACAGAAGGCAAAATAGTAAAGTAATTAATGTGGGAAGGTTTGATGGCTGAGGCCTGCAAGTTGTGGGTGTATTTTCTGTACATTGCTGATTGACTGTATCAGACACATGGCTACATTTGATGTCAAGTATGGGAAATGCACTGTACAATGTATCATTGAGAAAAATAAAACAGGTTTTGGTGAGCAACTAGCTGTCTCTCTTTCCAGATCTGAGATCCATCTATCCTTAATGAAAAATTTTAAACGAAAGTTGATTTTAATTGAATATAAATTCTAAACTAAAATAATACCAAAAAATAGAAGAAAGTGCTACACTGCAATACATATATACAGATTATGTATGTTGCAGTAACAGATTTGTAATCCAGAACAGTAAATGGTAGGGATTAATAAAAAAAATGAGTTTTAAGACTTGTCCAATGGGAAATCCAAAAGCAACTAAACTCAAATTCTCAAGTAATGATGAAATAAAGATATATGAGACATATTAAAAGAAAAGCAAAGATATTTATGGCCTCCATTTCCTCCCAGACCGAATGATTAAACACGTATTTTACCAAAAGGAAGAATAAGAGAAAGAAATATGAGCAAACGATTTAGTAAGTTCAAATGATAATTAACTGAAAAAGTATTTAAATGTGATTCATGTATTTTGACACTTTATAACTCTTATGATGGTTCAATTTAAGGAGGAAACAAAATAAATATATTAATTCAAACCAATATGTAAAAGTAATTTTTCTGTATTGTTTGATTGTTGCCAAATACTGCTTATATTTTTTTATTTGGTTTTGCACATGGATATTTTCTTCCTCGTTAACATATAATAACTAAGCAAGTTGAGAAATGGCAGATGTACATGTCTTAATTCAAATAATATGCTGTGTATTCTAGATGGTTTGGAAAATAGTAGTTGTGAATTCCATGTTCTGACATATTTGTTTTATTTAAGGGCATGGGCATATCTTTATTCCAGCATTATGGTACCAAAACAGGTGAGAATATTGCAAATGAACTCCAACTCACATTCTACATATGGATAACTATCTCTCAAATAATTTCTTCAACCTCCTAAATATGTAGCGCATTTTAGTATATGTGGTGCTGAAGCAAGTGCTATATGTAGTGTATTGAAGAAAAAAGAAGGGGAGGGTAGGATAATTTGGGAGAATGGCATTGAAACATGTATAATATCATACATGAAACGAGTCACCAGTCCAGGTTCAATGCACGATACTGGATGCTTGGGGCTGGTGCACTGGGACGACCCAGAGGGATGGCATGGGCAGGGAGAAGGGAGGAGGGTTCAGGAGGGGGAACACATGTATACCTGTGGCAGATTCATTTTGATATATGGCAAAACCAATACAATATTGTAAAGTTAAAAAATAAAATAAAATTAAGAATCTTTACAATTCATGCTGAAGGTTTGTAAATCTTCACACTAACAAAATCCTTTCTTCATGACAAAGTAAAAAATAATTCTCAGAAAATTTTTATCTGATAATTAATTTAGCATTCATTTAAGGGTAAAGAAAACCTAATCTAAATTCTAATAACTTGGCTGTCTATATTTTAATTAGATATATTATTGTCTTTATTAGTCATCATAGACTTGGCCTTTATACATCTTTTTATCAATTTACATTAAAATTATTAAAACCTCCACCTAGGGTCCCAAGACCACATACATATGACAGCAAAAGGAAATCAAGCCATATCTCTAACATTTTGCTTGGAAATCTCCTTAACTATATATCTAGGTTCATTGCTTACAAGTTCTGTGTTCCATCCAATAGTAAAACCCACTTCAGCTGAGTTGTCTGCCATTTTGTAATAATAAGTATCTCCTTTCCTCAAGTTTCAAATAACATGATTCTCACTTTCTTTTGAGATCTCAGCAGAAGCTCATGTATTTTCCATGAGCATTCTGTTTTCTGTTCACAGGGTGAGAGAGATATAGCATGTTCAAAAGCAGAGACATTACTTTGCCAACAAAGATTCGTCTAGTCAAGGCTATGGTTTTTCCAGTGGTCATGTATGGATGTGAGAGTTGGACTATGAAGAAGGCTGAGGGCCGAAGAATTGATGCTTTTGATCTGTGGTGTTGGAGAAGACTCTTGAGAGTCCCTTGGACTGCAAGGAGATCCAACCAGTCCATTCTGAAGGAGATCAGCCCTGGGATTTCTTTGGAAGAAATGATGCTAAAGCTGAAACTCCAGTACTTTGGCCACCTCATGTGAAGAGTTGACTCATTGGAAAAGACTCTGATGCTGGGAGGGACTGGGGGCAGGAGGAGAAGGGGACGACAGAGGATGAGATGGCTAGATGGCATCACTGACTCTATGGACGTGAGTCTGAGTGAACTCCAGGTGTTGGTGATGGACAGGGAGGCCTGACGTGGTGCGATTCAGAGGGTCGCAAAGAGTCGGACATGACTGATCGGCTTATCTAATCTGATCTGATGAGAATAGAGGCATTTTCTACCATGTTTTCCACAACAAACAAACTCTTGTCAATATCACCTTTAACATCCATATTTATACTAATTGACTTTGGTAAGCAATCTAAGTTATTTCTATCAAATGCCTCCAAGTTTGTCCGACTTCTACTTTTTGCTCAAATACAAAGTTATTTCCACATTTTCAGGCATTAGTTACAGCAGTGCCCAACATTCGGTACCAAATTCAGCATCAGTTTCTCAGTAAAAAAGCACCAAGATCTGAGTGGCCTAAAATAAAATGAATTTCTTCTCTCACATCACTGGAGGCTGTAGGTCCAAAATTAAGATATCAGCAATCCCATGCTACTTCTCAAGCCTCTAGGCAAAGAATCTTTGCCTCTTCTAGCTTGTGGTGATCCCAGGTTTTCCTTGGCTTGTGACAACATAGCTCCAATATCCAATCTCTGTCTCCTTTTTCAAATTGTCTTCTGTTTGTCATGTTTTGTACTTTTTCTTCTTGTAGGGACACCCATCATTGGATTTAGTTGCTGTTGTTGTTGTTGTTCATTCACTGAGTCATGTCCAACTCTTTGGACTTAGGGCACATATTAAATCCAGGAAGATTTCATCTCAAAATCCTTAACTAAATACCTATGCAAAGAATCCATTTCCAAATAAAGTGACATTCTGGTGTTCTGGGTGGTCATGAGTTTGGGGGGGGGGACACTATTCAACCTACTACAAAATTATAGAAATATATTTCATGGAAACAACCTGTGAAATTACTTGTTTCAAAATGTCAAATTTTGAAATGTCAAAAGTTTAAAATGACATAATTAACTATCTATTCTCTCTCATATGAATTTTATCCATTATGCATCTTATTCTAATCCATCTTAATTCTGTTCCATATGCAACCTGTATTTAGTCTGTTTTCTATGGCATTAGCTTTCTTACAGAATAGATGAACTTACTTTACAACACTAAGCACTAACCCTTCACAGAGAAAACACAGTCAGGGTGTGGCCAAGAACCACCTGTCTATGCTGGCAAAGCAAGCATTAACTGTGTGATGAAACACAACTTATTGAAAAATATGTCCCTCATGTGTGGCTATGCTGTTGCTTCAAGCCACTGACATGAAATGAAATGCCAAGAGTTCTTTGGGCTTGGAAACAGAGTTTTGAATAATTTGTAAAAGCTAGTCATTCCTTGTACATTGCTTCTGATGTCTCCTCTTTTACTTTTCTCTACTTGAATAGTTTAGGAAATGACCCCCAATAATTTCCTTAAATTTTGAGGAAAAGGGCAAAATATGGATCATATTCCCAATGAGTATAAGGGAGCCAAGTGCATCTTAACTTCCTTAGTTGCTTTCAATAAGATGGAATATTAATGAAAAAATTAATGGTAATTAAAATGATTAAATTGTATGTTGATATTCATTTCATAAGTATGAGAAATGTTAACATCTGCAATTTGAACTGCTGTCTAGAAGAATATCATTATTACTGAGAACATATGTGTATTGGGTAATTTTCAGCTGCTCTACTAAGTTTCAGTTATATTGTCATACTTCTTTAATGTTCGATTATAGCCATAAACATAATTCCAGATCTTAAAATTTCAGATCAGTTTAAAAACTTTTTCTTTTATAATATTGTTGAACTAAGGAAATGGCAACCCACTCCAGTGTTCTTGCCTGGGGAATCCCAGGGACGGGGGAGCCTGGTGGGCTGCCATGTATGGGGTCACACAGAGTCGGACACGACTGAAGTGACTTAGCAGTAGCATACATAGAATTTGGCACCTTGTCTTTTTAAATATAAAAATATAAAATTTTTATATTCATTATTAGAAACAAATTCCTGCAATAAAAACTATGGAACATCTTATTTTCCATAGACATTTCTAAATCATTATTTTCTTTATAACGTAATTTGGTTTTGTTAATGTTCCATAGGGCAGTAGAAATAATGTGCATGCATGCTCAATTTTTCAGTCATGGCCAACTCTGTGACCCCATGAACTGTAATCCACCAGGCTCCTGTGTCCATGGGATTATCCCTGCAAAAATACAGGAGTGGTATTGCCATATTCTCTTCTTGGGAATCTTACCAGCCAAGGGATCGAACCCATGTCTCCAGTGTTGCCTACAGTGGCAGGCAGATTTTTTACCACTGAGCCATTTGGAAAGCCCCAGAAATAATATAGTATATATTATTTTTTTTATAACATATGGATACTAACCTTCAATTTTCTTTCTCATTAAGACTCTTTATTGTCTATTTTAAGCAATTTCTCAAAATGTCCCTATAAGACATTCCTCTTTGCAGTTGTCTAAACCATAAGCTATACCCTCTGTCTCATTGATCTTGGACATATTGGTCCAGTGTATTGATTTTTTATCAGATGATACAAATGTACAAACATAAACACGCCAAAGTGATAGTCTTATTATCAAGTGATCCAGTGAAGAAACATAAAATACTATTTTGTTTAATAAAATAGAAAAAGAAACCAGCATGAGATCAATGGTTTCCAAAATTAGTTATCACAAGTATAACAAAAAACAGCATGATTGTATACTCTTAAAAGTTGTTTGCCATATGATATTTATTAATTATAAAGGTAAAATATAACTTCACAGTTGAAAAACCTGTCCTATATCAACTTAACCGTGCATACAAGGTAAACATAACTAGTAATGATTCATATTGACATTATCTCTCTGTTGATATAGTTTATGAAAGAAAGGTACACCATTACTTTTATCTTCTGTTATTCTTACTAAAAATACATAACATAAAGTTTAGAAAGCATTTTGCAAAATACCTGACCAATACTATTCAAAAGATGTAAGGTCATGAAAAGCAAAGAAATGATAAGGGATTTCAGTGGAATTCTCCTAAGGAGACATAATAAGTAAATGCTTTATTTGATCCTGAAGCAGATACAGAAGCAGAAAAGGGAAATTCAGTTCAGTTCAGTTTGGTCACTCAGTCATGTCAGACTCTTTGAGACCCCACGGACTTAAGTACGCCAGGCTTCCTTGTCCATCACCAACTCCCGGAGCTCACTCAAAGGGAAAGCACTGGACAATTAAATTAATCTTGGAAGATTAGATACTGTTCAGTCACACGGTCATGTCTGATTCTTTGCCACCCCATGGACTGCAGCACTGCCCATTTTCCCTGTCCTTCACCATCTCCCCTAGCTTGAGCAAACTCATATCCACTGAGTCAGTGATGCCATTCAACCATCTCATCCTCTGTTGTCCCCTTCTCCTCCTGCCTTCAGTCTTTACCAACATCAGTGTCTTATCTAATCCCAAAGTTTTCAGGATTTATTTCCTTTAGGATTGACTGGTTTGATCTCCTTGCAGTGCAAGGGACTCTAAGAGTCTTCTCCAACACCAAAGTTCAAAAGCATCAATTCTTAAGTAATACTGTATTAGTTTATTTTCCAAGAGTTCATAATTGGTTGTATAGCATGTTAAACTTTGAAGAAAATGGATAAATAATAAGGGAAACTCTGTAATATTTTTTCTTCTTTTGTAAAGCTGAATTAATTTCAAAATTAAAACTTAAATAAATGAGTATCAATAACACAAAACTAGTGACAGACATTAGACTGTTTAAATTCAACTGGCAATACTAGCAAAAACAAAATTCATTGTTAAAATCATTATTTAAAAATATGAAATTAGTTACTTCTTCTTCTTGGGGGATTATGGCACCCACAGTAAAGTCATAATAAAAGAATCTGAATTGCAACTAAATAAATCTGAATTTCAGTTTTAAAAGGCATTTATATATCCTTCTGTTTCTACTGAATGAGATGCTACAGCAAGTAAAAACAATACATGTCTGATGAGTGCTTTAAAGAAAATCAAGATTCAGTTAGAAAAAATAAAGAAATAAATCTTATAGTGACTAAGCTAAAGCAACAAGATATGCTATAACTAATATGACTATTATTCAAAATAAAAATGAAAAGAATAAATAGGAATATGTGTTTCCTGTCAGAGATATAATAACAAGCTCAGTATCAAAATCCGTTCACCAGAACACTTACAGACATCAGAGGAGAGTGGCAGGACAGTTTGGTTTGTGAGAACAGACGACATCAAACTCTGAGGTGAACTCTCAGTGATCTGAAAGTTCCAGAAGCAGACTCAGAAATGAAGGTGAGATTACAATGATCGACTAAAGGAACAGCACTAAAAAGAATAAACTAAATTTTTCACTGTTTCTAAATGAATGTGTAAGTTATGAGGATAGATAGTCGTAATGGTCTTCCTGTTAAAACATTTTTTAACAAGCTATGTCCAGGGGTGAGTTATTTGATTTGACAAAATCCTTCTCTTTCATATAAGTACATATTTATATATAATGCATATAGGAGAGATTATTCACATAATATTAATATATATTATATATGATATGTAAAGATATATATATATTTCAGTCAAGTGTATTAATCTAATAATTTTTATGTTAAATCAAGAAAAAAATCTATAGTACATCTCAAAAAAATAATTTCATTTCTGAAAGGTATTCCAGTAAGAAGCAGGAATTAAGTTTTCTCCTCTAAAACAGGAAAACAATTCTCTGTAGAGTGGTGGTGAAATCTTTCATCAGAGGACTGCAAATTACATACATTTGTATGCTGGCTAAGTATTTTGCTTGGCATCAAATGAAGGAATCCCATAACAATTTGGCTCTTTATACATAAATATCTTGCAATAAATTATAGTTTTAGTGATTTAGGAAGTTTAAACAAACACAAAGTCAACCTTAGCATATTGGAAGGTCAGTCTTTGAAACAAGCTAATTTAATTAAATTATTTTACTTAAAATACAAAGTGAATAGATTCTTTGAACTAGTGAAAGCTAATTTGGCCAACATTTAGGTTTTTTACTCTTTTCAATTTCTATTTTATTTTCAAATGTTATTATGTTAAGTAATTGAAAAATATGTTTCAAAATATGTATATATTTTGCATATGGCCTGCTCTATTCAATAACTGTATGTGCAACTTAAACATAATCTTTAACTCATTTTAGAGTTTCTTCTGATCCCAAGAGATTCACGGGCTACTGTCTGATCTAAATAAGGTATATATGTATTTTCCTCCAAGTTGGTGGATACTTAGTGCTTGTACTTTAAGTTCTATATTTGATGTGAAGCTTTAAACTCCTAAATTTAATTTTCTTTTAAAGAAAATATTATCCTTTGTTAGCCAAATCTACTCCTTTTCTCTTTTTTCTTTGTCCTCATTATAACTTCTTCTCTAAACTTCTACATAGTTTAAACAGTCACAATAGGCAATCGCCATACAAAACTTTATTTTCTCTTCTAAGTGGAGAAGCAGATGAAACAAGCAGATATATAATTCTTTTTATTATAAGCCATATAATCTGATATGTATTTTTATTTTTATTTATTTATTTATTTTAAATTTTATTTTAGTTTTAAACTTTGCATAATTGTATTAGTTTTGCCAAATATCAAAATGAATCCGCCACAGGTATACATGTGTTCCCCATCCTGAACCCTCCTCCCTCCTCCCTCCCCATACCATCCCTCTGGGTCATCACAGTGCACTAGCCCCAAACATCCAGTATCGTGCATCGAACTTGGACTGGCATCTCGTTTCATACATGATATTTTACATGTTTCAGTGCCATTCTCCCAAATCATCCCACCCTCTCCCTCTCCCACAGAGTCCAAAAGACTGTTCTATACATCAGTGTCTCTTTTGCTGTCTCGTACACAGGGTTATTGTTACCATCTTTCTAAATTCTATATATATGCGTTAGTATACTGTATTGGTGTTTTTCCTTCTGGCTTACTTCACTCTGTGTAATAGGCTCCAGTTTCATCCACCTCATTAGAACTGATTCAAATATATTCTTTTTAATGCCTGAGTAATACTCCATTGTGTATATGTACCACTGCTTTCTTATCCATTCATCTGCTGATGGACATCTAGGTTGCTTCCATGTCCTGGCTATTATAAACAGTGCTGCGATGAACATTGGGGTACACGTGTCTCTTTCCCTTCTGGTTTCCTCAGTGTGTATGCCCAGCAGTGGGATTGCTGGATCATAAGGCAGTTCTATTTCCAGTTTTCTAAGGAATCTCCACACTGTTCTCCATAGTGGCTGTACTAGTTTGCATTCCCACCAACAGTGTAAGAGGGTTCCCTTTTCTCCACACCCTCTCCAGCATTTACTATTTGTAGACTTTTGGATCACAGCCATTCTGACTGGTGTGAAATGGTACCTCATAGTGGTTTTGATTTGCATTTCTCTGATAATGAGTGATGTTGATCATCTTTTCATGTGTTTGTTAGCCCTCTGTATGTCTTCCTTGGAGAAATGTCTATTTAGTTCTTTGGCCCATTTTTTGATTGGGAATCAACCTACCTGACTTCAGGCTCTACTACAAAGCCACAGTTATCAAGACAGTATGGTACTGGCACAAAGACAGAAATATAGATCAATGGAACAAAATAGAAAGCCCAGAGATAAATCCATGCACATATGGACACCTTATCTTTGACAAAGGAGGCAAGAATATACAATGGATTAAAGACAATCTCTTTAACAAGTGCTGCTGGGAAATCTGGTCAACCACTTGTAAAAGAATGAAACTAGAACACTTTCTAACACCATACACAAAAATAAACTCAAAATGGATTAAAGCTCTAAACGTAAGACCAGAAACTATAAAACCCCTAGAGGAGAACATAGGCAAAACACTTTCCGACATACATCACGGCAGGATCCTCTATGACCCACCTCCCAGAATATTGGAAATAAAAGCAAAAATAAACAAATGGGACCTAATTAATCTTAAAATCTTCTGCACATCAAAGGAAACTATTAGCAAGGTGATATGTATTTTTAAAGAATTGCTTTCCACATTTTTAAAAATATTAACTGTAGTAGAATAATAAAATTAAAATATATTGCATAAAAATTGAACTATAACTTTTTATAATGCATAAAATTAAAAATTTAAAAATATGTACCTAAGCACACTTTAATCTTTAATTTTATGGATGACATCCATAGATCATAAATTGCTACATACATGTCTAGATTTTTTTCCTATATCAATGAATTTATCTGTAAGCACCTATATCTACACATACAGACACACATATAATACAGAATTTTAACAATAATATAGTCATGTTATTTATATGTTTATGAAGTTTTTTAATTCACTGAACAATACATGCTGTGTTGTGCTTAGTCACTCAGTCATGTCCAACACTTCGCAACTCCACTAGGCTCCTCTGTTCATAGGGATTCTCCAGGCAAGAATCATGGAGTGGGTTGGCATGCCCTCCTCCAGGGGATCTTCCCAACCAGTGATCAAACCTGGAGCTCCCTCAATGGAGGTAGATTCTTTACCATCTGAGCTACCAGGGAAGCCTACAAATACTGGAGTGGGTAACCTATCCCTTCTCCAGGGAATCATGCACCCACTTCAATATTCTTGCCTTTAGAATCCCATGAACAGTATGAAAAGGCAAAAAGATATGACACTGAAACATGAACACCCCAGATTAGTAGGTGCCCAATATGCTACCTACCAGAGAAGAGTGGAGAAATAACACCAGAAAGAATGAAAACACGGAGCCAAAGCAAAAATAACACTCAGTTGTGGATATGACTGATGATGGAAGTAAAATCTGTTGCTGTAAACAGTAATATTGCATAGGAACCTGGAAAGTTAGGTCCCTGAATCAAGGTAAATTAGCAATGGTCAAATAGGAGATGTCAAGAGTGACATTGTAGGAATCAGTGAACTAAAATGGACCGGAATGGGTGAATTTAACTCAGATGACCATTATATCTACTACAGTGGGCAAGAATCCCTTAGAAGAAAAGGAGTAGCCATTATAGTCAACAAGAGTCCAAAATGCAGTACTTGTATGCAATATAAAAAAGTTCAGAATGTCCTTTGTTCGTTTCCAAGGCAAACTATTCAATATCACAGTAATTCAAGTTTATGCCCCAACCAGTAATGCTGAAGAAGCTGAAATTGAACTGTTCAATGAAGACCTATAGGACCTTTTAGAACTAACACCCCCAAAAGATGTCATTTTAAACATAGGGACTGGAATGCAAAAGTAGAAAGTCAAGAGATAGCTGGAGTAAGAGGCAATTTTGGCCTTGGAGTACAAAACAAAGCAGGGCAGAGGCTAACAGAGTTCTGCAAAGAGAATGGACAGGTCGTAGCAAACACCCTCTTCAAACAGCACAAGAGAAGACTCTACACATGGACATCACCAGATAGTCAATACCAAAATCAGATTGATTATATTCTTTGCAGACAAAGATGGACAAGCTCTATACAGTCAGCAAAAACAAGACGAGGAGCTGACTGTGGCTCAGATCATGAACTCCTTATTGCCAAATTAGTACTTAAATTGATGAAAGTAGGGAAAACCACTAGACCATTCAGATATGACCTAAATCAAATCCCTTACAATTATACAGTTGAAGTGACAAATGGATTCAAGGGACTAGATCAGATAAACAGAGTGCCCAAAGAACTATGGACAGAGGTTCGTGGCATTTTACAGGAGGCAGTGATCAAGAACATCCCAAGAAAAAGAAATCCAAAAAGGCAAAATGGTTGTCTGAGGAAGCCTTACAAATAGCTGAGAAAAGAAGAGAAGCTAAAGGCAAAGGAGAAAAGGAAAGATATATCCACTTGAATTCAGCATTCCAAAGAATAGCAAAGAGAGATAAGAAAGTCATCCTCAGTAATCAATGAAAGAAATAAAAAATAGAGGAAAACAATAGAATGGGAAAGGCTAGAGATCTCTTCAAGAAAATTGGACATACCAAGGGAATATTTAATGTTGTGTATCACAACAAACTGTGGAAAATTCTTTGAGATGGGAATACCAGACCATCTGACCTGCCTCATGAGAAATCTGTGTGGAAGTCAAGAAGCAACAGTTAGAATTGGACATGGAAGAACAGACTGGTTCCAAATTGGGAAAGGAATACCTCAAGGCTGTATATTGTCAACCTGCTTATTCAAATTATATGCAGAGTACATCATGTGAAATGCCAGGCTGGATGAAGCACAAGCTTGAATCAAGATTGCCAGGAGATATATCAATAACCTCAGATACCCAGATGATACAACAATTATGGCAGAAAGTGAAAAGGAACTAAAGAGCCTCTTGATGAAAGTGAAAGAGGAGAGTGAAAAAGCTGGCTTAAAACTCAACATTCCAAATCTAAGATTATGGCATCCGTCCCATCACTCCATGGAAAATAGATAGAGAAACAATGGAAACAGTGACAGAATTTATTTTCTTGGGTTCCAAAATCACTGCAGATGGTGACTACAGTCATGAAATTAAAAGATTCTTACTCCTTGAAAAAACAGCTGACCAACTTAGACCACATATTAAAAAACAGAGATATTACTTTGCCAATAAAGGTCCATCTACTCAAAGCTATGGTCTTTCCAGTAGTCATGTATTGATGTGAGATTTGGACTATAAATAAAGCCAAGTGCCAAAGATTTTATGCTTTTGAACTGTGGTGTTGGAGAAGACTCTTGAGAATCCCTTGGACTGCAAGGAAATCAAACCAGTCAATTCTAAGGAAATCAGTCCTGAATATTCATTGGAAGGACTGATGTTGAAGCTGAAGCTCTAATACTTTGGCCCAGTGATGCGAAGAACTGACTTATTGGAAAAGATCCCGATGCTGGGAAAGATTGAAAGCAGGAGGAGAAGGGAACGACAGAGGATGAGATGATTGGATGGCGTCATGGACACAATGAACATGAGTTTGAGCAAGCTCTGGGATTTGGTGATGGAGGAAAATTCTGGTATGCTGCAGTCCATGGGATCACAAAGAGTTGGACATGACTGAGTGACTGATCTGAATTTAATTGGTCTGTTCAAAACCATTCCCTATATTTCATGAATTCCCCTGATTTATCTTTCACATGTTTTATCTTATTTTCCTGGAGTATGTCCTGTAATAATTTTTTCAGAGATCTGTATTTGGTAAATTTGAATTCTTACTTCTATTATATTTTTATTCACAGGTTATAGTTATATTTGTTACAAGAGATATTCAGCTATTACCAAAAAAAAAAAAAAAAAAGGCTTTAGCAGGATACTATTGCCTACAATGGGCCTTTTAGTATTCAGTTAACTTAGTTCATGCAAGAAAAGGGATTGATAGATACATGACAAACTTAATAGTTGAGTTGACTGGAAATGCATTAAATTTTATTACATCGCAGCTAAAACTAAAACAGCTACCTCAAAGTTTTTACTAGGGTATATCTGAAAATATATAGAAAAATTTATGCTTTCAAACTGTTTTGTTGGAGAAGACTTTTGAGAGTCCCTTAGACAGCAAAAGGAAAAGGCAATGGCAACCCACTCCAGTACTCTTGCCTGGAAAATCCCATGGATGGAGGAGCCTGGTAGGCTACAGTCTATGGCGTCGCTAGGAGTCGGACACGACTGAGTGCCTTCACTTTCACTTTTCACTTTCATACATTGGAGAAGGAAATGGCAACCCAGTTCAGTGTTCTTGCCTGGAGAATCCCAGGGACAGGGGAGCTTGATGGGCTGCTGTCTATGGGGTCGCACAGAGTCGGACACGACTGAAGTGACTTAGCAGTAGACAGCAAAAATATCAAACCATTCAATTCTAAAGGAGATCAGTCCTGAATATTCATTGGAAGGACCGATGCTGAAGCTGAAGCTCCAATACTTCGGTCACCTAATGCAAAGAGCTGACTCATTGGAAAGACCCTGATGCTCGGAGAGATTGAAGGCAAGAGGAGAAGGGGATGACACAGGATGAAATGGTTGGATGGCATCACTGACAATGGACATGAGTTCGAGCAAGCTTGGGGAGCTGGTGATGGACAGGGAAGCCTGGCGTTCTGTAGTCCTTGGGTTTGCGAAGAGTCAGACATGACTGAGCGACTGACCTGACACCTGAAAATACATTTCAGAAAACAAAATTTTATATCAAACATACCCAATATCCATCACAGTACATATGCTTAGTCATGTCTGACTCTTTGCAGCCCCAAGGACTCTAGCATGACAGACTCCTCTGTCCATGGAATTTTCCAGGTAAGAATCCTGGAGTGGGTTGCCATTTCTTACTCTAGGGGATCTTCCCAACACAGGGATTGAACCCATGTCTCCTGCATCTCCTGCTTTGGTGGGTGGATTTTTACTACTGAGCCATCTGGGAAGCCCATTCATCATGGAAAAGATATCAATTCGTGTGGGAGGCCATTGGTAAGAATGCCCACCCAGGAAGACTCCTCTCAAAAATAAGGGAAAGGCATTGATGTCTTCTAGCACCTTCTGCAGTGACCAAATACCCATCATGTGAAGGATAATTGTGAAAAGAATTACATAGTGGCCAAGGAATTTTTCTAGGCTAATTGGGAAGTGATAATGATTTAGCCGCTCCTCATCCTCACTGTAGAATTTCAAAGAAACTTCACCTTGCAACTTTTCCAGCTGTAGGGAAATAAGGTATTTCAGGAGAATGATACTGGCTCTTAGTGACTTGTATCCATGCCAAGTGAAGCATTTTCCAGATACATGCATGGAGAAGCTTCTGACGGCGGGTACTACCATGCAATTGTCAAAGTTTGATCACACAGTCTCCAAGACTGCACCCACAGTCTCTCACAAGGGAATACACCCCACTTCACCCCTCTCCTTCCTAGCTCTCCTGTGAATTCTCTCCATCTGCTGCTTTTATGTGCTATCTTGTGGTTTTAGCATAATTTGGCTTAGCATCACATTATCATTGCTTCATCTTGTCTCTGAGAACAGTCTGCCTGTCAGTCTATATGCTGTCTTTTTTTTCCCTCTTTGATCCTGGCAATCATTTCTGATGTGTTATTTCTAATTAGTTATCTTTCTTACAACCTGTTACACTTTCCTGGATGCAATACTCTTTAGTATGCTTCTAAAGATATAATTCATTAAAGACAAGCACACAATTGATGTTTCCTTTAATCTTAGTTCTCTGAGCATGCAAAGGGGGAATCACTGCTTCTCTTTTAAGGTGATTGCTTCCTTACTGATTCATGGTTTTATATGTGTCACTGACTTACATTGTTCAACTTACTGTCTGTTTTCCATTTACAAAAGCAGAGGTATGCCATGTTCATGAGAGGAATATCCGTGTGACTAACTGTTCTTTTGATACAGGTACATTATTTTTCTTGCTAGCTTTCAGCCATTTAAAGTCCCAGATTCCCTTTTTATCTCACAATTTTATATCAGTTTCTCAAGAACAGGCCATGTGTTATCTGGAATCTCCTGCTTTAGCAATGGTAATAGGGGCTAAAATAAAGTCAGACAGTGCTTAACATATACACATTACAATATATAAAATAAATAGTCAGGGCTACTGTATAGCACAAGCAACTCATAAGAACTATAATGACTTGCATGGTAAAAGGATCTAAAAAGAGTGAATATATGTATATGTATACCTGATTAACTTTCCTGTACAACAGAAACTAACTCAACATTGTAAACCAGCTATACCCAAACAAAAATGTTTAAAAGAAAATAAGGCCAAACATCTTTGATGCTCCATATTCAATGCCCCAGATAAATACTGATAGTTTCCCCAGGCACCCTCGTGATCCTCTATGAACAACTGCCAACCAAGCTGATTCTCCTGGAGAGTGGTTTCTTCCTTAGATTTGACTGTATTATTTTCTAGTGGTCTATTCCAAGGAGCAGTTCTAGTCACTTAGAAAACATCTATCTTTCTTCTGACATTTCTCTAATTCAAAAGTCTGAGTAGATTTGACTGGGTCCTCAGTCTAGGGTCTCACAAGGCTAAAGTAGTGGGTTGGCTACATCATGTTCTTTCTGAGAGCTCTGAGTGAGAATCAGCTTCCACACTCACACAGGTGGTTGGCAGAACGATGCTCTGTGAGATTTAGGACCGAGGCCCCCATTGCCTCTTAGGATATCAGCAGTGGTTGTTCTCAACTTTGAGAGATCACCCATATTCACTGAATTGCCCCCCTCCATCTTCGTACCCAGTAATGGTACCTGGAAATTCTCTTGTGTTTCCAGTTTCTCTAATACTGTCTTCTGCCCCTACCAGAAGAAAGTTACTATTCTTAAGGGCTCAGATTATGACAATGGGCCAACCCTGCATATCTTCCTCTTTTATGATGGGCTATGTAATATAACATTAAAAACATGATCATAGGAGTAATACCACATTCGCACATTATGGGGATTAGGATAGGGGATCTTTGAAAGAACCATTTAGAAATTTGTCCTACCACACTAACCTCCTGTGTGTTCTGACTTCTAAAGATTCTTTATAATACTGATCTACCCACAAAAGCAATTCATGCTTTTTGGCATTGAAATGGATCAATTTCTAAACAAACCTGTGTATCTATTGATAGTTCAATTAATATATACATGTCTGTGCTTATAAATATTTATATTATGACTATGAAAATTTGAGGTGAGAATAGAAATCTAAATAATCATTTATTTATTCAGAATCTTTATTAATCCTACATTATTGAAGGGTCCAGGAATATGAAGGTCAAGGAGACAGGTGGAATGTTTTTGTTTTGTTTTTTTCCTTTTTAAATAGATCTTACTTTCTGTAGTGATAGGCTTATAGATTCACATGCTAACAAGGTAATGCTGAACATTCTCCAAGCTACATTTCAAAGCTATGTGAATTGAGAACTTCTAGATGTTCAAGCTGGATTTAGAAAAGGCAAAGGAATCAGAGACCAAATTGCCAACATCTGTTGGATCATAGAAAAAGTAAGAGAATTTCAGAAAAACACCTACTTCTGTTTCATTGACTATGCTAAAGCCTTTGACTGTGTAGATCACAACAAACCGTGGAAAATTCTCAGACAAATGGGAATACCAGACAATTTTACCTGCCTACTGAGAAACTTGTATGTAGGTGAAGGAGAAACAGTTAGAACTGGACATGGAACAAGGGACTGATTCCAAATTGGAAAAGGAGTACATAAAAACTGTATAATGTTACCCTGCTATTTAACTTATATGTAGAGTACATTATGTGAATTGTCAGGCTGGATAAATCACAAGCTGGAATTAAGATTGTGGGGAGAAATATCAATAACCTCAGATATGCAGATGATATCACTCTAATGTCATAAGTGAAGAGGAACTAAAAAGCCTCTTGATAAGGGTGAAAGAGGAGAGTGAAAATGGTGGCTTGAAACTCAACATTTAAAAAAAAAAACTAAGATCGTGGCATCCGGTTCCATCACTTCATGGCAGATAGAAGTGGAAAAAAGTGGAAGCAGTGACATATTTTATTTTCCTGGGTTCGTGGATGGTGACTGCAGCCACAAAATTAAAAGACCCTTGCTCCTTGCAGAAGATTCATGACAAAACTAGACTTGTATTAAAAACAGGAACATCACTTTGTCAACAAAGGTCTGTATAGTCAAATCTATATTTTTTTTCCAGTAGTCATGTGCAGATGTGAAAGTTGGACCAAAAAGAAGGTTGAAGCCAAAGAAATGATGCTTTTAAACCATGGTACTGGTGAAGACACTTGAGGGTTCCTTGAATTGCTGGGAAAGATTGCAGGAAAAGGGAAGAAGGGGCAGCATAGGATGAGATGATTCAATAGCATTTCCAAGTCAAGGGATATGAATTTGACCAGACTCCTGGAGATGGTAGAGGACAGGGAAGCCTGGCAAGCTGGAGTCCATGGGGTCTCAAAGAGTTGAACATAAATTAGTCACTGAGCAATGACAGCAGTAAAAATCATTAGATGGGATGCTAATAATGAAGTAGGAAGTAACAAGTGAAAGATGGTGAAGGAAGTCAGTGATTTTTAGATTCATGTGGGAATTTTTAAACTGAGACAAGGAGTCCATTTTATGTTATTCTGGGCATGTGTGAAAATTATTGGAATGACTTTAAACAAAAGAGTGTTATCTGGATCATGTTTTAATTGTAAGTGGATGAGAAGCATGGTAAAGTGTGTAATTAGAGAAGAGAAGGGATTTAATACCAAGATGGGCACTCTAGCCAAGGATGGACCAGTGAAGCAAAATGTACCTCACCTGACTACCACAAGGACACAAACTTTAAATGACTTCTTTAGGAATTCAAATTTGAAATATCATTTGGTATATTGATATTATATGCTCAGAAACAAAATTATTGTATTACCTGAAGAGAATAACTGTGAAATTCATATAAACTTAATATATATATATATATATATATATATATATATATATATATATATATATATATATATATATTTCAATACTGAAAAAATAGATACTTTTTAATACTTAAATATTTTTCATTTGGTAGAAGCTTTGTATATTTTTGTTAGTTATTGTCATAGCACTTTGTTATTACCTTCTGAATATTTAAAAGATTTGTACAAATAATTAAAACACATACACACACAGTACAATAGAGTTAATGTTTGTGTATTATTTTACAATTTCCCTTGCTCTTTTTGCAAGCTATTTAGAGAAATTATTTCCTAAATACTGCATCTTCTCTGCTATGATTCTAATAGGCTGTTTAGGAATTGTATGTATAAAGTAGTATTGACATAATACTAGTTAAAGGCCATTGTCCTCTTTATTTTCTTTAAAAAAACAATAAATATAATCAAACTCATTTGATGACAGATTTTTAAAAAGTGCAACAGTAAATCTACTTTGTTGAAAAGTTACTGAAAGCCACATAGGTGACAAGTAATTGAAGTCACATTTGAAAAGCTATTTGAAATTCTTGCCACCTTAGTATAATAAGAATATTATGAAAATTGAGGAAGCCCAGGAAAGAGCAATCTGCTTGAAAATATTATCTCTTCAAAATGTTGAGAAAATTACATTTATAGTCCTAGTAATAGCAAATTATGTGACTATCTCAGTGAATGTGGCAGACTGGCAAGGTGAATAATCAATACAAGTTTGTGAATATAATTTTGAAGGTATAAATAGGATATAATAAAAATTTAAATTCAAGACTTAAAACAATTGTCTCACACCTCAGTGTGCACGGGGATCTTTGAGGATGCTGCTTTAAAATGCAGCAAAAGAAAATGTATTCTTCAAAGATTCTGATTTATACACTCTAGCATGAGGTCCAAGAAACCTCATTATGAAATTACAAGTCTAAAGTAAACAGCAGACGTTTCTGATCAACCACTTATACAGCTAGTGGGAAGGTTAAAAGTCAAAACACTCTCGAAGAAACACCATGGGGCACTTTTGTTAAGCACTGAGCTAAGAAATTAAAAGAAAACATGTTTATATTTAATATTGCTCAAACACAAAAAACTAATATAACATTTCCAAATTCTCAGTAGCAAAAGTGAAAATCTGCTAATTATTGAATTATAGATATGAATAAATACAATTTATAATGCTATACAACATGAAAATATAAGGATTGATAGATTATGAATGTTTTTACTCTGCCACATAAAGGTAATGAAATAGTTGCTTTAAATTCTTGAAAATTGTAGTTGGAGAGAGGATAATAAGTCTTGTACATGTATTATAAGTTCCTATTAAAGTTCAGTTGATAGAGGATAGACAATATTGAAGTCTTGGGAAAGAAAGAGAGACAAAGGGAGACAGAGATTAGAACTAGAAAGCACAGGCAGAAAAGAACTTTTTTCAAGGGAACTGGGAACTATTCAGCTGGTGGCAAGAAGGATGAAATGAAGATACAATCTTCAGTTAGCTATCGGGGCTCACTGGGAATTTCTGTGCTTGTAGCCCGCACTATGGAGCACCTGCGTCAGAGTTTTACCATCTTCTCCATCCTCCCCTGTCACTGCTTTTCATTTCATACTGTTGAGGCCAAGAGGTTTCTGTGTTGTTGACCTCGCTCCACCCCTCGAACCCGACTTATGGGTCCTGGGGCTGCATTTTAAAATTTCTTGTAGCTTTTATCTTGAAATTATTGAAACCTTTGTTGCTGTTGTTTGTTGCTGTGATGGTGGTGATTGTGGGTGTGATGGTATTATATGGTTATATTCAGAGATATCACTTTGCTGGCAAAGGTCCATATAGTCAAAGCTATGTTTTTTCCAGTAGTCGTGTATGGATGTTTTCTCACAGTTTGCTGTGATCCATACAGTCAAAGGTGGTTGCATAGTCAATAAAGCAGAAGTAGATGTTTTTCTGGAACTCTCTTGCTTTTTCAATGATCTAACAGATGGCAATTTGATCTCTGGTTCCTCTGCCTTTTCTAAAACAAGCTTGAACATCTGGAAGTTCATAGTTCATGTACTGTTGAAGCCTGGCTTGGAGAATTTTGAGCATTACTTTGCTAGCGTGTGTGAGATGAGTGCAATAGTGTGGTAGTCTGAACATTCTTTGGCATTGCCTTTCTTTGGGATTGGAATGAAAGCTGACTTTTTCCAATCTTGTGACCACTGCTGAGTTTTACAAACTTGCTGGCATATTGAGTGCAGCACTTTCACAGCATCATCTTTTAGGATTTGAAATAGCCCAACTGGAATTCCATCACCTCCACTAGCTTTGTTCATAGTGATGCTTCTTAACGCCCACTTGACTTCTTAGTCCAGGATGTCTGGCTCTAGATGAGTGATCACACCATCATGGTTATCTAGGTCATGAGATCTTTTTTGTATAGTTCTGTGTATTTTTGCCACTTCTTCTTAATATCTTCTGCTTCTGTTAGATCCATACCATGTTGTTCCTTTATTGTGCCCACCTTTGTATGAAATGTTCCCTTGGTATCTCTAATTTTCTTGAAGAGATCTCTAGTCTTTGCCATTCTATTGTTATCCTCTATTTCTTTCCTCTATTCCCTCTATTTCTCCTGAGAAATCTGTATGCCTGTCAAGAAGCAACAGTTAGAACTGGACCTGGAACAACAGACTGGTTCCAAATCGGGAAAGGATTATTATTCAAATTATCTGACAAAAGTATGTAATACTGACTACCCAACATAACTATTGAATTGAAGCTCTCAACATATGTACTACTGATTATTCAACTGATTGTTGAACAATTGTAGAGATAGTAGACTTCTCCTATTCTTTCCAATGCCTTTCACCTCTCATAGAACACAGAACTCAAGAACGATTCTCAGTGTCTGATGTATGGTTTTCATGAGTGTTTTAATATAGATCATTTATGTGACCTTATCCACAATAAAGTTTCAACTTGATATAAAAAGTGTGTTCATTGATAAATTTCCTTTCTCTCTTTATCATGTTTTATGTATCCATGTTCATATAAAGAGCTTTTGTTTATTCCTTTGAATGGCTTTATGTCACCTTTGTATAAAAAGTTCAACACACTCTTCAATTCTGTAGGTGATGAATTTTAAGTTTTTTCCACATTTTAATTATTGCAGAATTTGATACATGGATGATTTGAATATCAGAAATCCATGTTTATATATATATATGGATTTTCTATATAAAAATTCTGCAGAAATTCATCTTTACTACATATTGCTGATGGTCACCAAAATTATATACATTTATGCTTCAATCAGTATTTGAGAGTTGACATTGCTACAGCTCACAAAGATATTCTTTTGACTGACTTGAAGTTTTTGTGTATCTGATACGGGATGATATCTCATTTAGTTGACATTTTGATGATTATGGATGAAAAATTTTTATGTGTTTATTAGAATTTCAGGTTTCCATGTATATAAACTTATTTTTCACACTCCTTTCTCATTTTGTGTTAGACAGTTTTTACTGTTCTAATCAATTTGAAGAGCTATTTATGAATCATGAAAGCTCAGCTTTTGCTAGTTATATGTGTTAAAAATATCTGTTTGCTCTTATTCAGATCTGATTTCTGTAATTATGGTGTCAAGTTCAGGACTATTCTGATTGGTCATTCAATGACCTCACTACCACCAAACTCAAAAATGATCTGTCACACCACTGGCAGCTGCAACAAAATATGCATGTGGTAAAAATTCAAAAATATATTCAAATTTTTAATAAAATGAAAATAGGTAAGGAAGGTATGTGTAATAGTTTTATGTTGTTAATTCTATGAATTATAAAATTCATTTGACACCTAAGAATTCCCAATATGTAATTTCAGGGATTTTTAAAATTCATGTTGGAAAAGCAGCCAAATGTAATCCTCTTTGAAATATTTATTGGGTCCCTGCTATGCCCCTTTCTCAGTGCTAGTCTTTAAGGATGCACCAAACATAAGTATTCCCTGCTCTAATGAGAGTAGGAATCTAAAGGAGAGCCTAATAGCATAAGAGTTAGATGTTAATTATCAATCTCAGAAGTATATAAATATAAACCGAAGGGTCTATACATTCCTAAAGGAAATATGATGCAAGGAGATCCAACCAGTCCATTCTGAAGATCAGCCCTGGGATTTCTTTGGAAGGAATGATGCTAAAGCTGAAACTCCAATACTTTGGCCACCTCATGCGAAGAGTTGACTCATTGGAAAAGACTCTGATGCTGGGAGGGATTGGGGGCAGGAGGAGAAGGGGTTGACAGAGGATGAGATGGCTGGATGGCATCACTGACTTGACGGATGTGAGTCTGAGTGAACTCTGGGAGTTGGTGATGGACAGGGAGGCCTGGCGTGCTGAGATTCATGGGGTCGCAAAGAGTCAGACACGACTGAGCGACTGATCTGATCTGATTTGATTTTGTTTATATTCACCATGTTTTCAAGACAATTATTAAATTTGAAAGTTACTCAAATATAAAGAAATAAATTATTGAAAGTTGACACAGACTTCACTTCTTAAAGCATATAGATCTTTGAGAGAAACAATCAATTGTATGTACACATGTATCTAGGTACTCTCTGGGTCAAATGGTAATGACAACAGAAGAAAATAAGCTAAAAGATAAAGAAAATATTTTACGTAAAAAATGCAATGTACAGGATTAGATTATTGTGGTAAATAAAGTTTCATTTGCAAAGAATTTCACTCCTTAATCAATTAAAAAATTCTGGGTTCATAGATATGCTAAAGCAATTTTCAAAATTTTTACTTTTCTAACCGCAGACATGTTAATTTTATTACTTTATATTGTTAGACTTCTACTGAGAGCTTTTAGGCTTTTATTTGTAATGCAGGGAAACTATACGTACATGACGCGCGCGCGTGTGTGTGTGTGTGTGTGTGCGCTTAGTTGTTCAGTTGTTTCTGACTCTGCAACCCCATGGACTGTAGCTCACAATTCTCTGTTCATGGGATTTGCCAAGCGAAAATACTGGAGTGGGTTGCCATTTCCTTCTCCAGTCTTCTTTTGTGAACTTCATTCAGTAATTATGAAAAAGTATTTAAAGACACACGTTAAAACGTTAACTATTTGTTTCTTAACTATTTACTTTCTGTGTGTGTGTGTGCTCAGTCACTCAGTCATGTCTGATTCTTTATGGCCCCAAGGACAGTAGTCTACCAGTCTCCTCTCCCCATGGAATTTTCCAGGCAAGAATATTGGAGTGGGGTATTTCCTGCTCCAGGGAATCTTTCCAAGGCAGGGATTGAACCCACATGTCTTGTGTCTCCTGCATTGGCAGGCGATTCTTTACCACTGCACGACCTGGGAAGCCTGTATGTCCATAATAGTATACTACAATTTTCTTCAAATATCCTTATAAGCTATGATAAGTATAATAAGATAATTCATTATAAGAAAATCTATATCTTCCTAATTTTTGATATTATGTTTTTTATTTTATATGTTTGGATTGCCTGCTCAGACTTTCAGTGTTTTCCCCTAAATTTAAGATAGCAAATGTGTCTCATAGTATAGATATTTCTGTAAGTTAAGAAAAGGAAAATGTTACATTAGAGTGCAGGTTTCTACAGATGTCCATATTGAGGTAGAAACCCAGGATTTTTACATTCATTCCTTCAGCAAATATTAAATTAATACTTATTGTGAGTCACATATTCAACTCAGTTTTTGAATGTATGCACCTTATACAAATTTATATATAAATTATACACATATACATATGTTGAGAGCTTGTCCTGAACAAGCATATATTAACGGGCAAGGAAAACAAGAAAACAGCTGTGGTAAAATGGTATGTGGCTTTAATGGAGGATAAAATGCTAACTACTTGAATATATTGAATTATAGTACCTAGACTGTGAAATCCTGGGTATGATTTCTCAATAAAGTAACAAGGAATCAAGTGTACATGCGAGTTTGAACTGTATGATAGATTGTATTATTGTCTCTTCGCTCCTTTCTTTTTTCATTAATTTTTATTGGAGTAGAGTTGCTTTACAATGTTGTGTTAGTTTCTGCTGTATAGCAAACTGAATCAACTATTCCCTTTTTAAAATAACATTATATATTTGCATCCTTTCCCTGGGACTTTAAAGTGCCTCCTGAAGATAATGCAGATCTTAAAGCAGAACCACATTGAAGAAGGCATGGCCACATGCTTAGTGTGGCAAATAATAAGATGTTAGGAGATGTGACAGGCGCCTCTACTTACAATGTGCTTTTGTAGCTCTAATTTTACGCTTTCAGCTTTTACCTTTCTGCCATGTACCTTGAAAAGACTGTAACCCACGTTGCTGTAAATTGCAGAATGACTGACTTGTGAGGTACACCTTAAGCCACTATTTACCTGTAAGTACGAAAAATAAATACTTATTTTTGTAAGCCATTGAAATGTGGGGTTTCTTATGAAACATATCATTGTAGAAGTCTAAAAAGAAATGTCAACTTTTACATCAGTGTCAGATAATTCTAGAATCAGAATATTCTGGAATAAGCAATGTGGGAAAATGATGAACATTGTAAAAGGTAGAGAATGAAAAAGAAATCCAGATAATAAAATCGCAAGTGCTACCATGGCATATAATAAAAATAAATGTTAATAATTTGAGTTATTATTTGTTTTATTTTAATTGATTGTTCATCTAAAATTTTAGTTACCCTTGACTCATTAAACATAAAATGAAATTAGAATGTTTCCACACCATAAAAATGTAAGATTCTTAGAATTGGTAGATTAATTTGTATCCAATTATTTCCCCATGCCTTTTGTTTTATTGTGTACATACACTTTAATCTTTTTTCTCTCTCTTGATACACATATGTATATGTATTTAATGTATTATATGCATAAATAGTATATATAAAGTTACACAAAACATAAATACTTCTTTAGCTAATATTCATTTGATCTACCTTCATATTTACTTATGACATTTCTCCTTTATCTCCATGGTCTTTCTTTGAGTGTTTTCAGTACAAGAAAATATTCCAGTAGCATTTCTTTTAATCACAGTCATACACAGCTGCATTCTCCCAATTGTGTCTTTCTGAAAATGTACTTTGTCTTCGTTTATGAATGATATTTTCACAGAGTATTGAATTCTAGGTTGGCATTTCAAAGATGTCAGTCCATTGTCTGCTGGCTACCATTGTTTCTTTGGCAAGTCTATCTTTGAAGCCAATACACCTTTTTTTCTGGCTTCTTTTAAATTATTTTCTGGCTGCCTTTATAATTTTCTGCTTTGTCTTGGTTTTTGGCAGTTTTACTATGATATTTCTGTTTCTGTTTTTTTTCCCTCCCTTTTGGTTTCCTTTTAGTTATTTTCTTTTTGCATGCCTGATTATTTTTGCATAAGATCCAGAAATTATGTGTGAAACATTGCATGACAGTTTAAAACTCTGATTTACTTTTCTCCAAAAATGTCTGCTCTGAGAGAATTAAGCAGTAGTGGATAACCTGAAGTGAGACTACCTTAGTCTAAAGTCGGTTTTAATAACCATGAGTGCGGGCCTATTTCCGGTTCAGTGTCCCAGCCTCTACTTTGATGTGTAATCCTGCACCCTCCTCCCGGGTTGGCCTTGAGTTCTACTTTTACCCTCTCATCACCCCTGGGCGACTTCTAACACTCTACTAAGTGTGTCAGTCTCTCAACTTAAGGTTATTGCTCAGCTTCTCAGCTTCCCATCTTCCTCAGAGAAAATCCTTGAATGGAAAAGTGGTGCCTGGTGGCTGCCTTGCATTCCCTTCCCCCTAGAAGTGTGCATTTCAGGACTTCAGGGACAGGGAAGTACCATGATAACCTCAAAATGAGGTTTGTTTAACTGTGCATGCTGCTTTTTATTTGCTCCCACTTTAAGATTTGTCTCAATGCTGCAAGCAGACCTCACTTCCCTTTAACTCTGATCATGTAAAACAACAAAGTCAAAGTGTATATAATTATAGAGATAAAAAGTAATAGATATACGGTTTCTATACTTTGCTGTGGTATACATTATATAGAATTATGGAAGAAATGTTCTTTTCCACAAAACACTAAATGCATACTTTAATAAATGAGTTGCAGTCTGCTTTTCTCATAAGCTACATTTAAAATTCTGGGCTATACAATAGATAATTAATGAATACCTGTTGAAATAATGTATTTTTTAACTGAAAGCTTACTAAATTTATACCTGCATAAACTAACTTCATAATCATTGATCTCCAGAACATCCCTTAATGCAAAGTATCTGTTCTATAAATAAATTGTTTTATCACAAAAGTATAGCTTAAATATACAACTGGCACAAAATAGGGGCTTAGTAATTGTCTGTTAACCTAATTAACATATTTGTTGGTATAAGCTTCTTTCATTTTAGTCTCAGGTCTTACTCTCAATGAATGGATTTAAGCTCAATTAATGGATTTAATTAATGGATTTCTGTTTGGTAGTTTTGCCTATATGAGTGTTTAATAAATGTTAATTAAAGGACTTTGAGGAATATTTAAGTGAAAACAGTAAAATTGTGTTCTATGGTATGTTGTGTCAGTGGAATATTTGGGGTTTAAATAGCAGAAAATATGGCTTCCAGAAAAGAAAAGAAAGTAGTGGAATGATAGAGAATAGGAAAGCCTTCAAATAATATAGATGCATTTTATTAAATACACTTTTCAGAAAGGACATTAAAAACTCTGTGAGAAAGAAATTCATGTCTGTATTCTTCTAGGTACTGGCTCATCTTCAAATGCTTCCCATTCATGTCAAGATCAACTCAAAATTCCCAGAAGGAAAAGGCAGAATATGGTTGAACCAAGTTGAATCATGTGATTTAACTGTAAATAATGTGTCACTAGCAGATGTCTTGTGCTTCCTTTGTAGCTCAGCTGGTAAAGAATGTGCCTGCAATGCGGGAGACCTAGGTTTTATCCCTGGGTTGGGAAGATCACCTGGAGAAGGGAAACGTTACCCACTCCAGTATTCTGGCCTGGAAAATCCCAAGGAATGTATATTCCATGGGGTTGCATGTCTTGAACTGAAACTCAGTAAATAGGTTACTGTGGAAGTAGTATATCTGTATATACATAGACATCAACTTTGGCCATTCTGGGTGCAAAGTACCATTGTCTGGATAACTTGTAAAGAGCAGAAATTTGTTTCTCATAATTCTGGAGGCTTAAAGTGCAAACTCCAGCTACCAGTGTGGTCAGTTTCTGGTGAATGCCCTCTTTCTGGTTACATGCTGCCCTTTTCTTATCGTATCCTCACATAGGGAAGGGGTGAGGGAGCTCTCTGGGGTGTCTTTTACAATTCCATTCATGAAGCCTCCATCCTCATGACCTCATTAACCCCCATCGGCTCCACTGTCTAACACTATCACCTTGGGCAGTAACAGTTCAGTATATGATTTTTGAAAGACTCATTCAGTTCAGATAATTTGCATGATCTATAAATATAAATTTAGATCTAAAGATAATTGCTACACATGTGGTTTCTGTAGAGTGTATATGAAACCTATCCTCTCTAGGATGCTGTAACATTCTTAAGTGGTCTAAATTTTTGACATATAAAAAATATGACATATAAAAAATTATATGATATTTATGCCTCAAATGTATCAAAAAAATCACAGAATATGATTATAACATATTAGAGGTACAGTAAGTGTGGAGGAAATTATAAATGTCCATCCGAGTGCATATATGTTTCAAATTCAGGGTAGACTAAAAAAAAATAGGGTAGTTGATGTATGTACACATTCTACCTAAACATTCTACTATACATATTCAGGCATTCTGTTCATTCAACTTTGTAATGTTTAAATCCAAGCTTTTTTCTATATAATATTTTATTACTGAGTTTTACTCCAATATAAAAATAGCCTTAAATCTTTTATGACTAAGTCACTTGCTGTGTTTGAAGATACATGCTATAGAAGTCTGTCTGGTAATTAATAAAATAGATAAATAGATTAGATCTTAATATGGTGTTCTGAGAAGTACAGCAAGCACAGTCAATTTATTTTAGAGGAAACAAAGTGTAACTGTAATACGAAACCACAATTTATCAGATGTGTGATCACTGGAATGCTACTTAATTTTTAAGCCTTATTTTCCTTATCTATAAAGTGATAACGTAATAAAACCTATCTATAGAACTGCATGAAGAATTGAATGAGATAATGTTTTTAGGCTGCATAATGCCTGGCATGTTAGTAAGGAAATATCGAATTATTATAGCTATGTTGTGCTCAGTCACTTACTCATGTCAGACTCTTTTTGACCCCATAGAGTGTAACCCACAGGCTCCTCTGTCCACAGAATTTTCCTGGCAGGAATACTGGAGTGGGGTGCCATTTCCTACTCTGAGGGATCTTCCTGGCCTAGAGATTGAACCCATGTCTCATGCATTGGTAGTCAAATTCTTTACCACTGAAACATCAGGGAAGCCCATGTTTATCACGAGTATTGGTCGAGTCACCAGTACTGACAATTGCTCTGATCAATAAGTGAGGTCTTTGAACTCTTTCTCATGGAAGCTGGAGCCTCCCAAATACTTTTTCATTAAAAATCTTAAGTTCACACATTAGCGCTCTGTAGTTTTGGACAGAGAAAATTCTGCACTGCAGATGCATCAAGCAGAGATATCTGAATCTCTAAGCAGCTCACACAGAACTCATGTATGAAATCCTGTTTTGTAATTTCTCTGACCAGCAGTGCAATAATGCGCTTGTCATCATCAGCCACTATTAGACATTTGCACTTTATAAAATTTTTAATGGATGTACAGCCTTCACAAGACAAATTTAACTTGCATTCCTGGTGTAATAGATAGAAATAAATTAACTATTAAATAGCGAGATTAGTTGCTTCTTGTGGTGTTCAATTCAGAGTAAAATTTTAAAAAGACATCAATGTTAAGTACAAGACTAGTTTTGAACTCACAGTGAAGGTTTTAAATGCCAGTAACTCACTGAATCAGGTGAACCATTTGATATCTGACAACTTTAAGGTGGTTTTAAACCACAGGAAATTGGAACATTAACTTTCTGGTAGTTACAAGCCATGATGGCCCTAAGAAATCACACAGTGTGTTTCAAATGACATGCTGCAGCTCATAATCCATATACCTGAGAGTAGAAGTAGCCAAAGCTTTTGTTGCTACTGCTTGTGTTTCAAAAGTTTGAATGTTTTCTCCTCCTTTTGCACTTGTACATAGAAATATATGCAGCCATAACGTGCTCACTGTATGAGGAGGGTCATTTCTTGAAATTAGTAAACAAGAAGCCACATTTGTTTTGTGATGCTGGTGTTCTTAGATTAAAAAGTTAGGTTTAAGATTAATATAAGCTTGGTGTCTTCTAAAATCTACCCAATAACAAGCAAATAGCATTTCTTAAAAGTAGGTGCACAGGTCTATTAAAAAATGTCTCAGAAAATAATTTTCTTATATTGAAGAATCATTTGAAGAAAAGAGAATAATGTTTTATGTATCATCTTCCTCTCCCACAGATTTTCCTCCATCTGAATACTTTATTGTTATTTTTAAAGTTAACATTAGTATTGCCTTATACAAGCAAAGCTTTATAACCAATGAAATCTGATATTTCTCATTTATATTGTACAATTTCATTTTATATTTTATAAGAAAGAAGTGTGATATACTAAATCTCATAGTCTATTATTATGAAATTTCAGTAACAGTGAGTAGATTCCCATGCAGATCATGCCTGAAACTTAAGGACACTTTTCATCTCAAAATATATTAAATCCATTTTAAGGGGATATTTTAAGGGGCTTTTCCTCCTATAAAGATGAGGATGATGTTTCTTTAATACAATATTTTGGGAATAATGACTAAAACATTATGTGTACGTATATATGTATGTGTGTGTGTGTATAAATGTATGTATGTATTTATAATTAGACTAGGATCAGCATAGCCAGAGAAAAAACACTTTATTTAGTAGGCTTAGGGTTCTAGACCACTGATAATGTTGGGTAATTGGCATTTATTTTGTTTTTCTGGTAGTTATTTTGCAGTTTAGCAAAAAGAGAGGAAGAAAGGGACTACTTTCCGAAAATGCTTTGAAACACGGAAGGAAATAGCAATAAATTATTATCAGAGAATATTGTTTTCTTTTTACGTTTGAAAGTTGGAAAAAGACTTTCCATCACAAACAACAATGTTTACATGATGGTTAGAAAATATCTATTTAACTTCAAGACTATTACTTGCTACATATTCACTTCTTAGAGAAGATTTTAGACTATTTTTATTTTCACACCTTTAAAGCCCAAAATGCAGCATATATTTTTGCAAGACAGAACAGAAACTATTGCCTCACAGTCTGCAATATGTCTTTGAATATTAATTTTAAGACTGAATTTTTTAAATACACAACAGAAAGCAAAAAATATTTAGGAGCAGTGAATAGTAATTTTTGTAGAAGAAAGTGTCACAATATTTTTAACCCAACAGAGCAAAGTACCATTACTAAAAATAAAAAAAAAAAAATTAAAAGCAGATTTCTCTTATTAATATTTTTGGCACACAATGAAATGTTTATTCAATAAAATGTTTTATGCCAATGAATATGAAAATTTTCAATTTTGCCAATTATTATACTTCAAATTATTTGAAAGCCAGTCAAAGGCATCCTGTAAAACTGTATTGTTGTATATTTTCAGTTTGCAATCACTAAATATTAGCTTAGTGCTTCTTGGATATAAACATTCACATTAATTCTAAATAGAATGGCTCAGTTTAAAGAAGGGGTCACATTAGATTAGTTCCATAGCCAGTTCATAGCTATGCTCTCCCAAGAAGTCCACCTGAATCACACAGCCCTGGAGCAAGCCACCTTTAGTGGCCTTGCTGAAAAAGCAGAGTTTAATCAACTCTGATAGATGAGTCCACCTGGGCATTTTGGAAGACTCTGCATAACTGTCAATGAAGATGAAAAATTATTGGCAGAAAGGACACCAGGCAGAGATTTACCTACAGAGAAAGATCAGAATAGTAATAAGACTTGTTCAGTCACTCAGTCATGTCAACTCTTTATGCCCCCATGGATTGCAGTATGCTAGGCTTCCCTTTCCATCATCATCTCCCAGAGCTTGCTCAGACTCATGTCCATTGAGTTGGTGATGGCATCCAATAATCTCATCCTCTGTCGTTCCCTTTTTCTCCTGTTTCCAGCCTTTCCCAGAAGCAGAGTCTTTTTCAGTGAGTCAGCTCTTCATATCATGTGGCCAAAGTATTAGAGTTTCAGCTTCAGTATCAGTCTTTCCAGTGAAAATTCTGGGTTGATTTTCTTTAGGATTGACTGACTTGATCTCCTTGCAGTCAAAAGGGCTCTCAAGAGTCTTCTCCAACACCACAATTCAAAAGCATCAGTTCTTCAGTGCACAGCTTTCTCTACAGTCTGACTTTCACAACCATACAAGACTACCAGAAAAAAACATAGCTTTACCTAGATGGACCTTTGTTGGCAAAGTCATATCTCTGCTTTATAGTGTGCTAAGTTTTTTATAGCTTTTCTCCCAAGGAGCAAGTGTCTTTTAATTTCATGGCTGCAGTCACCATCTGCAGTAATTTTGGAAACCAAGAATATAAGTCTGTCACTGTTTCCATTGTTTCCCCTTCTACTTGCTATGAAGTGAGTTGACCGGATCGCATATTAGTTTTCTTGAATATTGAGCTTTAAGCCAACTTTTTCACTCTCTCACTTTCATTAAGAGGCTCTTCAGTTCTTCTTCACTTTTTGCCATAAGGGTGGTGTCATCTGCATATCTGAGGTTATTGATATTTCTCCTGGCAGTCTTGATTCCAGCTTGTGTTTCATCCAGCCTGGCATTTAATATGATGTACTCTGCATATAAGTTAAATAAGCAGGGTGACAATATACAGTCTTGACATACTCCTTTCCCAGTTTGGAACCAGTCCATTCTTTCCTGTCCAGTTCTAACTGTTGCTTCTTGACCTGTATACTGGTTTCTCAGGAGGCAGGTAAGATGATCTGGTATTCCAATCTCTTCAAGAATTTTCTACAGTTTCTTGTGATCCACACAGTCAAAGGCTTTAGCATAGTAACAACCTGGTACCAAATACAGTCTTTATTTAAAGTAGCAGTGGTAAGGTTACTTAAATTACCAGATTTATAAGAATTCTGTTCATGATTAAAAAAAAAAAAAGAAAAGATTCACATTATTATTATATCTGCATGCTTGTGTGTGCTTAGTCACTTCAGTTGTGTCCAATTCTTTGTGACCCTATGGATTGTAGCCTGACAGGTTCCTCTGTTCATGCTATTCTCCCTGCAAGAATATTGCAGTGGGTTGACATGCACTCCTCCAGGTCATCTTCCCAATCCGGGGATCAAACCTGCATCTCCTGCATTGCAAACAAATTCTTTATTCACTGAGCCACCTGGGAAGCCCTTTCAAGTGTGCATAAGTGGTCACATATCTTTGGAGATCAGCATTACAAAAGTCAGAGTAAAGTTGGTTTGTGAAGTATGACAGAAGACTCTGAGTTGCATTGATTGAACGACTACACATAACTAGACAAGGGGACCATGTGTTTTGTTTGTTTTAGGTATGGATTTGGGGTTGCTGTTACGTGCACACTTAACCATCCATGAAAACAGCAGAGGAAGTTTCTGTTTTGCTTTTCATAGTCCTTTTCCTTGACTTCTTTAGAGTTTTCACAGCAGAGGGCCATTAGCTCTATCTTGAACCACAGTGTTTTTTTTTTTTTTTTTAGTTTCTATGACAACAGTACTCTTCAATGTGAGTTTTACCTGTCTAGTCACTTCTCTTTTTCTTGTTTTTCTGTCTCTCCTTGACCAATGAATGTTTTTAGTTTCTGGTTTGTTTGTATTTTTGTTTTGCTGTTTATACACTTTGGCTTGTGAGCCCTCTACTTTTATCTCTCTGCTCTCTTTCTTAGATTATATCATCCAGACCATGTTCTTTAAAATTGTGTATAATTCCATAGATAGATAGATGTAGATATAAACTCAATATTTTTTTGCATATCCTATGTATACAGCCAACTTCATATTTGACATCTCTGTTTAGATGCATGACAAGCATTCACAAGTATTTAGAGAGGTGCTGATTTAACTACGAATTTTTTAAAATTATTATTAAACTTTTGACCGTCACATCTGTTCCTTCTTTGGTCTTCCATTATCAGCTATCTTCCCATGCCATCAACTTATGATTTATCAAACCTCTATTTTGTTACTAATTTCTATTCATTTAACCTCACCCCAAATACCTTAAACACATATATACTTGAGAATACATTAAGAGCATACATATTTCTCTGATCCACACTACCAAAGTCAATGACATCAATCTCTGTTAGCTACATAGGCACAATGTTTTCTTTTTTTTCGTCTTTTTAAAAACTGCATAGGCACAATGTTTTCTGATTAATTCTCCATGATCTGCACTTGTCCATTTACATCTGTTCTCCATACATTATTCTGAGACATCTTCTAAAAATGTTAGTGTGTGTATTACTATTATTATTAATATGTGAATGCTGCATGACAAGTCACTTCAGTCAAGTCCAACCCTTTGTCGGACCCAATGGACTGTAGCCTACCAGGCTCTTCTGTCCATGGGATTCTCCAGGCAGGATACTGGAGTGGGTTGCCATGCCCTCCTCTATTAATAATATGTCTTCATTATTATTATTATTATTAATATTTCTTAAAATCTTAAAGATCTTCCAGACAAATCACACTCTTCAATGAGATCTAAACTGGTTTCCTACCTTACGCTTGGCCCACCTCTCATGTAACTGTCCTCTAGCTGATTTTTTTTTCTTGTCACACTTGACCATGTGAAGTATCTTTATCCAGATGTTCCCACCCCACTCTCATCATACTCTTTGCATGACAACTAATTATTAACTTTCAATCTGTAGCTTAGTACTTTTTAGAAAAGCTTTCCTACTAATGTACCAATACACTTTGCCTCTGTCATCTCTCTTAACATACAAAGCTTTGCTTTTTTATAACTAACCTGAATTTTTGTCTCTTTCTGCTATTGGAGGTTAAGCTCTAACTTTTATTTTATTTTATTTTATTTTTTATGTGAGAGTCCAGTAATGGGAGCAAATCATCAGCCTTTATATCTTGAAACTGATGCAGTATCTGCCCATCATATGTCAGAACTTTTTAAATTATATAGACAAGCAGAGAGAAGGGAGTAAAATGAGACACACAGTACTTAAGAGAACTTTCTGTTTAAAAGATGAAAAATGATTTTTCTCATTCAATCAGTATTTATTGAATGACCACAAAAGTCAGGTTATTGACAATCCTTAACATTCTGCAAAATATACATAAATATTACCATTTAAAAATTTTAATTGAAGGATAATTGCTTTACAGTGTTGTGTTAGTCTGCCATATATCAACATGGATCAGCCACAGGCATATGCATGACCCCTCCCTCTTGAACCTCACTCGACTTCCCTCCCCAATCCACTCCCCTAGGTTGTCACAGAGCACTGGTTTTGAGCTCTCTGCACCATATAGAAAATTTCCACTGGTTTTCTATTTTGCACATGGTAATATATATGTTTCAATATTATTCTTTTAAGTTGTCTCTTCCTCTCATTCCCCCATGTGTTCACAATTCTGTTCTCTGGGTCTGCGTCTCCCTTGCTGCCATGAAAATAAGTTCAGAAAGATGAGCAAAGATGTTTTTAGAGAGTATTTCCTTTGAAAAATGAAAAGGCTGCTTATTTCAAAAGGAAACAATATATCTAAAATGTAATTAGAACAATTTCATTATTTATGAATGTCTCTTATTAAATTAACAGAGAATACCCTACTTATTTTAAAAATATTCTTTAAGTGCAATATGCATACATAAAAATACATAAGTGTATGGTTCAAATAAATATCCCTGCATGACCAATACCCATCAAAAAGCAAAATCAATATATCACTTCTTATGCTTTCTTTCGCTCATTATCTAGTTCCATGGATAAACTAGGCACACATTTATGGGCATAGAATTTGTTTGTTTGCTTGTTTGACTCTAAAACTTTTGTTAATTTTTGCATAGAAAAGTAATACACCTTTGCGTTGTAGAAAATGGAGAAAATACAATAAATGATCAAAGGAAATAAAATTCACTCCCTGAGAAATATTCTGGTATAAATCTTTCTGTTTTAATGATGTGCATCTAATTTGTAAAACAAAACAGTGGTACTACTTTTAACAACATTTCATAATGAACATTTGGTAGTTAAATCTTAGCATCAGTTCAGCTACTCAGTCGTGTCCGACTATTTCGGACCCCATGGACTGCGGCAGGCCAAGCTTCCCTGTCCATCACCAACTCCCAGAGCTTGCTCAAACTCATATCTATCGAGTCTGTGCTGCCATCCAACATCTCATCCTCTGTCATCCCCTTCTCCTCCTGCCTTCAGTCTTTCCCAGCATCAGGTTTTTTTCCCATGATTCAGTTCTTCATATCAGGTGGCTAAAGTATTGGAGCTTCAGCTTCAGCATCAGTCCTTCCGATGAATATTCAGGACTTATTTCCTTTACGATTGACTGGTTTGATCTCCTTGCAGTCCAAGGGACTCTCAAGAGTCTTCTCCAATGCCACAGTTCAAAAGCATCAATATATTTTAAATTATTCTTTTCTTTTTAAATTATTTTATTTTAAACTATATGTGTGTATATATATAAATACTGCATGATATATATGGCATGAGATTTGCTATTTTAACTATGTTACAAAATACAATTGAATGGTGCTAAATGTATTTGCAATGTTGTGCAACCATCACTCATGTTCATTTCCCAAAAGTTTTCATCACACCAGATAGAACTCTGTGCCATTTAGCAAATACTTTTCATTCTGCATTTCCCCTCAGCCTGTGGTAGCTTCTAATCTATTCTCTATCTCTATGTATTTTATTAGTTTAGATATTTCAGATAGGTACAGTCATACAGTATCTGTCCTTTTCTGTCTGGTTTATTGCACTTAATCTAATATTTTCAGGGCTTATCCATATTTCAGGGCATGTCTCGGAATTTCACACCCTTTCATGGCTGATTAATGTTCCACTGTATGCATATATTGATTTTGTTATTTACCTAAATGAAATCATATTAATTTTCTCTTATGTGTCTGGTTCTTTTGTTCAATATTATATTTGAGATATCTGGCTGTATTTCTACATCATTAGTAGAATTTATTTTGATTGTTATAAAGTATTCCCTCATGGAAATAGCATATTTTCTTATTTCACTGTTGAGCATTTGGGCAAATTACAAATTTGGACCACTATGACTATTATATGGAGAAGGCAATGACACCCCAGTCCAGTACTCTTGCCTGGAAAATCCCATGGATGGCGGAGCCTGGTAGGTTGCAGTCCATGGGGTCGCTAAGAGTTGGACACGACTGAAGCAACTTAGCAGCAGCATAACTATTACGCTATGTCTTATGGTAAACATATATTTTTTTTTTCTGGAAGATGTAAACTTCAGTGTGAAATTTCTGATCATATATTCTGTTTCATTAGGTACATGCAATGACCTTCCCAATGTACTTGTATCAGTGTACTCTCCCACCATCACAGGGGATTCCAGCTCTCCTACCACCTCACCAAACTTGTCATTTCTTGTTCATTTTGCTATTCAGTTGAGTGGGTAGTAGTATATCGTTGTGGTTTCAGTTTGTCTTTTCTTCATAAAGTTGTCAATACCTTGTCTTTTGTCCAAGTACATGTTATCCTTTCTTTTTTCATACCCATGTCTTGAAATTCTTTGTACAGAATGAACATACTTTATTGAAGTTATGCACAGTATCATTATCTCTAATATCATGACTTGGTTTGTACTCTTTTAATTATGTCTTTTCAGAAATAGAAGCTTTAATCTTAATGCAATCCACATTTATCATATTTTTTTCTCTTTAGGTTAGTACTTTTTGTTTTCTAAGAAAGCTTGGCCCACTCCAAGGCCCCCAAAATCTATTTTTATCTAAGTTATTGTTGTTTACTTTTCACATCTAGATCTAAATCCATCTCGAATTAATTTTTTATATGGTATAAAGTAGTGGCCAAGATAGATGCCCCTTCATGATGCATATCCAATTGACTTCATACTGAAGACACCATCTTTTCCTTCTAGTACTGTGTTAATTATCTTAATTATTAAATAGGATTTACATATACACTTCTATTTTTAGATTTGGAAAATGTTGATCTAAGAGCTCACATTTGATTATGTTACAGACTACAGTATGAAAGGCAGACCTGATTGAGAAAACATGCCAGTAGGGAATATGCATGTAGAGTACATAGAAAATTGTAATTGAAATAGAAGGGAGAGGAAAGATGGATAATAAGTATTTGAACCATAATTTCAATCTGATTTAAGAACAGCCTGGGTATAGAATATGACCAAGAAAGTAGAATAAAAAATTAACAATGAATAACTTTGACTGGTATAGCAAAAGAACAAAACTGATTTTAAAATGAATTTAATAAACATGATACAAGTTTTATCCATATTGTGTAAAGTTCCTGGTGAGCAACATAGATAGATGGTCCAGCCACAATTTGAAAAAAATACACTGAACTCAGATGAGTGGTCATTTGCATAGTGATGATTAATAAGTTTTGAAATTCTGGCAATAGAGAATTTAAACAGCCAAACAAGAATATTAATATAGCTATCTTCCTGGGATCCAGCCATTTTTCACAGAAAGTAATCAATATATGTAAATCTTGTGACCATGAGACTGGTTACACATTATCTATTAAACAAAAATGAATTAAGTATGTTTTTATTTTTCATTTAATATTTCCCACATAAAACATTATGCATAGATTGTTGTGCATAACTATAAAAGTAGGGATCTTATTTATAAATTTGCCTAATCATTTAAATTTCAAGCCTAATTCTATTTATTAAAACCTTAGTAGTGGAAAAAGTGCTATCACCCAAATGACAAGAGGCATTTTGTTTGCTATCACTCTTAGAAGAAATTGAACTGAAAATATTCCCATTCCTTGAGCAACTTTTAGCATGTGGGATTGATTTATGCATTATTAGGGTAGGCAGCTGCTCTATTAATGAGATTTAAGGACTCTAAGAAAGTCTCCCCTGAATAAATTAACTCCCAGTTGGATCTTTCTAAATTTCCAGCATTAGTGCTTCTCCCTGTGGGCTTTTTACAAGAGATGTATATAGAGAGCTAGGCATTACATTTCCTTGGAGATGTAACACATTATCTAGCTAATGAATTAATAGAGAACAATCGGTTGCATTTACTACCTTGAAGCATATTTGTACCATAGATAGCCAGATTCTAAAGGGAACAGGAACGAAAGAAAAAAAAATGTGCATCATCAGCAGAGGAAGGAAAGTCAGAAAACTAAGAGACAGGACTTTTCATCTGGGTTTTGACGTTGTGGCAAGACAGACCACACAAAGAGAAGTGAAACTCCGGGTGTATGCATGTGCATGTATGCACAAATGGATGTGTACACATATGCTTATATACGTATGTGTACATACATGTGATGTGCTTTGTTTTGGTTAGTCACTCAGTTGGGTCTGACTCTTTTTGTAACCCCATGAATGGCAGCTCACCAGGCTCCTCTGTCCATGGGATTTCGCAGGCAAGAATACTGGAGAGGGTTGCCATTTCTTTCCCCAGGGGATCTTCCCAACATAGGGATTCAACCCTCATCTTCTGCATTGATAGGCAGATTTTTTACCACTGAGCCACCAGGGGAACATTCACACATATATATTTGTTATTAATACTTGCATATTGTGTGTACTGTAATACCATTGGATTTATTCTCCCAACATATTATAAACCCTTATGATATCGGTATTTACCTAAAGCCTTGTAGTTTCTGAGTACGTATGCACATTGCAATTTTTGAGTATTTAGAAGCTCTACGCTATATCATCATGGTTCAAACAGTAAAGAAGTCTCCTGCAATCTGAGAGATCCTGGCTCAATCCCTAGGTTGGGACTATCCTCTGGATAAGAGAATGACACCCACTCCAGTATTCTAGCCTGGAGAATTTCATGGACAAAGGAGCCATGGATCAAAGAGTTGGACACAACTGAGTGGCTAACCCTTCACTTCAGATGTCACAATATATCATAATTGAAAAATTTATCATGGAATTATACATAGCTATAAAAACAAATTTTACCTTATAAAATTTTCCTTGATTGCCTCTATTGTTTTATCTTTCCAGAATTTAAATTTAGTGAAGCTTTTCATTCTGGTCAAATGTACTCCTACATATCCCTCAATTCAGTTTTTAAAAATGTTTATTTATTTATTTGTTAGATGCGCTTGGTCTTTGTTGCTGTCTGCAGTCTTCCTCTAGGTGAGAGAAGCTAAGGCTACTCTCTAGTTGTGGAGCACAGGTTCTTGGGCACTCGGGCTTCAGTTGTTGTGGCTCACAGGCTCTAGAGCAAGGGCTCAGTAGTCGTGCTACATGAGCTCAGTTGTGCAGTGGCATGTGTGGTCTTCCCGGATCATGGATGGAGACCATGGATGGAGCCCAGGTTCCCTGCAAGGTGTACTTCGCACCACTAGCCCACCAAGGAAGTCCCACAATTCATTTTTTTTTTTCCACAATTCATTTTCAAATGATTTTCTGTTTAGTAGAAATGGATAGCAATTAGTCTTTTACAGGAATAGCAAATTCTTTGTTACAGGAGGATTATGACAAATTTAAAATCTCACAACTACTGGAAAATACCTTATTGTGCTGAATAAAAAAGGGATTTTTCTCTTCATTGTACATTCTGGTACAGCTATGCTGAGAAAATAAAACAAAGATAATAACATTTCTCAACATTATTTTCCTACTATTCCAATGACAATTTACTATAGCTTCTTTTTTCATATATCATTTTTCTCTGAAAGAACTAATAATTTTGAAGGACTAGGTTTGAGAATTGGTTTACTACCCTCCTCCACCTATACTTTTTTTCCTTCAAGGTCTCATAAAGGCACATGGCCTTAAAGAGATCCCTATTAGTCATAACTTTCAAATTTATGTGCCTACATTTCAATTCTCTCTTGAGATCTCAACTTCCATCTTTACTTAATTGAACTATCTGTTCAGTTGCCAAAATTGAGAACTCCAGAAAGCTCTCTGTATTTTTCCACACCTTCAGCTCTCACTGTTCTTCCAATCTTCCCAATTACTGTAATTGACAGTCCTTTGAAGTGCCAAAGAAAAACCCAAAAGTCACTTAACATCTCTCTTTCCTTTTCCTACAATTTAATTAATTAACAAATCCTGTTGGAACCTTTTCATATGGGAGTGTCTTATCACCTCCTCTGTTCTTTGTTTAACTCAAGCTTCCCTTGTATCCAGCTTATACTATCCCCATATCTTACTACCTGGTTATGTCTATTTCACCTTCTTGTGTGCAGTGGCATGACGTCAGAAGAAAGTGTTTAATTCACTGCACAGATGAATGTTTGGCAGCAAGGATAATAATAGTGAGTCTAGAAGAATGGTTATCCTAAAAAATAAAAAAAATGGTAAACCTGCCATGGTGAAATGTTTGGTTATATTTTTGCCTGATTTAAATTGAAAGGCAAATACTGAATCTTAAATTAAGAAGAAATTGTAACTTTGGGGGTTCAGTTCAGTTCAGTTCAGTCGCTCAGTCATGTCCGACTCTTAGTGACCCCATGAACCGCAGCACAACACGCCTCCCTGTCCATCACCAACTCTCGGAGTTCACCCAAACCCATGTCCTTCTAGTCGGTGACACTATCCAACAATCTCATCTTCTGTCGTCCCCTTCTCCTTCCCCCAATCCTTCCCTGCATCAGGGTCTTTTTCAGTGAGTCAGCTCTTCTCATCAGGTGGCCAAAAGATTGGAGTTTCAGCTTCAACATCAGTCCTTCCAATGAATACCCACGACTGATCTACTTTAGGATGGAATGATTGGATTTCCTTGCAGTCCAAGGGACTCTCAAGAGTATTCTCCAACACCACACTCCAAAAGCATCAATTCTTCGCCACTCAGCTTTCTTTATAGTCCAACTCTCACATCCATACACAACCACTAGGAAAACCAGCCTTGACTAGATGGACCTTTGTTGGCAAAGTACTGTCTCTGCTTTTGAATATGCTGCCTAGGTTGGTCATAACTTTCCTTCCAAGGAGTAAGTGTCTTTTAATTTCATGGCTGCGATCACCATCTGCAGTGATTTTGGAGCCCCACCCCCCCCCAAAAAAATTCTGCCACTGTTTCCACTGTTTTCTCATCTATTTGCCATGAAGTGATGGGACCAGATGCCATGATCTTAGTTTTCTGAATGTTGAGTTTTAAGCCAACTTTTTCACTCTCCTCTTTCACTTTCATCAAGAGGCTCTTTAGTTCTTCTTCACTTTCTGCCATAAGGGTGGTGTCATCTGCATATCTGAGGTTATTGATATTTCTCCTAGCAATCTTGATTCCACCTTGTGCTTCCTCCAGACCAGCATTTCTCATGATGTAGTATGCATAGAACTTAAATAAGTAGGTTGACAATTTACAGACTCGAAGTACTCCTTTTCCTATTTGGAACCAGTCTGTTGTTCCATGTCCAGTTCTAGCTGTTGGTTCCTGACATGCATTTAGGTTTCTCAAGAGGCAGGTCAGATAGTCTGGTATTCCTATTGCCAGGAGCCAGCGTGAGGAACTCTTCCTGTGGCAAAGGTCATGAGGAAGGAGGCTTGGCATACACAAAGGGGGATCAAGCCTCAGGAGTCCCCCTGGAAATTCTCGAGCATCTACCCCCAAACATCTACCCCCAAAACCAGAGTCTGCCTACTTTACTGCTTTGTGTTCTCACCTACACTTCTGACTTTATGGGGGGCTGTCCCCCACCACCTCTTTCAGAGAAGGAGTTAACTTAGAGCTCCAGTTAATAATAAATTCCTGGGCGTGACAGGAGTATTTCAACCTACAAACTCCTCTGAAGGTTCTCTAGCCTGCCTGACAGGTTTGTCCGGCCACATGTGATTGTTCACAGCCTCCCAACCATGAGAGGCACGAGATGCTTTAAACCTTCTAAAAACAGATTCTTTTGAGAAGTTAGGAAATTATTAGTGTAGTATAGTGGGCTGATTAGAAATTGTATTGGTGAAGGGTTTTTCATTTGTTGAGCCAATGTTTGCTGCTAAGTCTCCACATCCACTGCCCTTATACACATTAATGAATATATAGAAGAAATAAGTATTAACTTTTGATATTAATCACGTTAGACCTTAGGCTAAGCAAATTCTTTTCTTAATTAGAACCCACTGCACCCTCATCCTATAGGAATGCAACTTTATCTGGTGCCTTCAAAAGGTGGCACCTGGTTTAGGAATAAATCACCCCTGGAGAAATAAGTGTTCTGGTTGACTGACCACTATCACAAAGAAAGGGTCGTAAATTGTCAGCAGGCCCCCCTGGCCAGAAGATGATGTAACACCCCTAAGACCTTTGTGTACATTTGTATGAAGCACCTGATTTTGATAAAAGTTGGGACTGCTGACCCCAGGTGACTTTTGTATTACATCTCTGTGTATAAAAGCGGACCCTGGAAAATAATCAGATCAGTTCCTAGAAAAACTGGTCTCCCCATATCGTTCTTTCTCTCACCTTCTGGCTGAATTCCCATCTGGAGCGTGGAGGCTCGTCAAGCCTACTAATTATGCCTGGGCTTCTAAGATCTGACTGCAGAGGCCTTAGTTTCTCATATCCTTGGGGAGAATGGGAGGACGCCTGTGGCCTATGTAGGTGACACAAGTTCCTTATCTTGGAATTTTATTAGCTTTCCATGTAAACCAAGTTATTCAGCCTCTTTTCTCCACTGAATTTTCTCACTGAGCTATCCTTATTTAACCACTCTTTATACCTTTAATTAACATTTAAATAAGCTATTGTTTCCTGATTGCCAACACCGTCACCGCTTTGAATTCCCTGGATCCACCAGGGCTGGACCCCAGCATCCTATCTCTTTCAGAATTTTCTACAGAACTTTGGGGGTAAAGGGTAGAAAATCAGAATTTAGTATCATTTGAAACTTTAGTCAGTTTATACAATATGATGCAATAAAAAAGGGAACTCTTAGAATAAAAGAATAGTTTGGAATCAGACATGGTAGGAAAGAAGTAGAGAAATCTAGATATGCAGGTTTGAAAAAGGAGACCAAGTCTTACCCCAATCAATAAAAGGTGAAGCTGAGAATCTCTTTGAGCTCTGTGATGAAGACTTGTGATGAATCCAAAAATCATGTGGCCACCATGTGTGTGCTTGCTAATTCACTTTGGTTGTGTCCTACTCTTTGCAAGCCTATGGACTGTAGACCACCAGGCTCTTCTGTCCATGGGATTCTCCAGGCAAGAACACTGGAGTGGGTTGCCATGCCTCCTCCAAGGAATCTTTCCAATTCAGGGATTGAACCCTTGTCTTTTATGTCTCCTGCATTGGCAGGCATGTTCTTTGCCACTAGCTCCACCTGAAAAACCTCATGTCCATAACACCCATTGAAAACATTAATGAATAGATTGTTTCTTTCCAGTAAGTTTTATCAATTAAGTACAATGCTCATGGAAAAGAAGCTAATGTTGTGGTTCTCCCAAATAAACACAACAAATTCTGGGGAAAATCATTAAAGAGAGAGAGGACGGTTACACATATACTCATTGTCTCTCTTTTTAATAGAGTTGACTAAACATAGTTCAGTCCTTGAGTCAGATGTAATGTGGAAGAATCTGGAACAAAGGAGATTTGGGACTATGGAGCACACTCTACCATCCTATCACAAATAATTCCCATTGCTGTTGTAATACATGCTGTCCATCTTTCAATGGCCAGCACCTCCTTTGAGGTCTTCATCAGCTGTGGAAGGACACTCAGTCTCCATTTGAGGCAAGCCAGACATGGGGGAATTAACATTCTCTGGGAGCAACCCACAGGCAACAATATATAATAGCTCGTGTATAGATATTCCATCAGTATTGCTTCTCAGGGTATTCCCTCAATGGAATTAAGCTCCAGTTTAACTTTCTCCACTAGATAAAGTTGCACTTGCTCCTGGATTTACATATCTCATTTCTCATTCCCTGTTGGTATTTTCTGAAAACAGTTCTTTATGAACTATTTCAATCCTTTTGTCAAGGACTGATTCTGGAAAAATCTAGACCTTGACAATCAATAAAGGAAGTGGTCCTAGAGAGAAAAATGTCAGGATGGAATTTTGGAATTGCACACATCTTGTTGGTCAGTTAGGAGCAAGAACCGTATTTCTGCTAGCGAATGTTAGTGTAGTGAATCTAAAAGTAACATGGAGCAAATTGGGTTGTGATATACTCAGATAGGAATGTTTTGACTCATATAACATGCAGCATTTGAGAAGTTGTGAGCGTTGTTAACAATATGAACTTACTGATTGTTTTAAATCAAAATCTGGAAATAAGTGTGGAGAAATATCAATAGTGAGACTCTGAGAATGGTATCTTGCTCCACAAAGTTTTTGAATCTGTCTTTGCTTCTGTAAGAAGTTTAAAAATCAGGAAGTTAGGCTAAAAGTAGACCAAATCCATCTAATCAGCAATTGGCATTATTCAGATTTGGGTTTCAGTCTTCATGTGAGTTGTCTAGTTCTAATTTGCTTAGCTTGCTTTACCTTCAAGCAAAAGTACTTTCATTTGCTCTTGTGTACCAGGAACACTGTGATGGAATTCCAGTTGAGCTATCTAAAACCCTAAAGAAGATGCTGTGAAAGTGTGCACTCAATATGTCAGCAAATTTGGAAGACTCAACAGTGGCCACAGCACTGCAAAAGGTCATTTTCATTACAATATCAAAGAAGGACAATGCCAAAGAGTGTTCAAATTACCATACAATTGCACTCATTTCACATGCTAGCAAGGTAATGCTCAAAATCCTTCAAGTTAGCCTTCAACAGTACGTGAACCGAGAACTTCCAGATGTACAAGCTGGATTTAGAAACAGCAGAGGAAACAGAGATCAAATTGCCAACATTCTTAGGATCATAGAGAAAGCAAAGGGATTTCAGAAAAACATCTATTTATGCTTCATTGATTATGCTAAATAAATACCACCTTACCTGTCTCCTGAGAAATCTGTATGCAAGTAAAGAAGCAACAGTTAGAACCGGGCATGGAAAAATGGACTGGTTCAAAATTGGGAAAGGAGTATGTCAAGGTGTCAACCTATTTATTTAACTTCTATGCACAGTACATCATGTGAAATGCTTGATGAATCACTAGCTGGAATCTAGATTCCCAGGAGAAATATCAATAATCTCAGATATGCAGATGATATCACTAATGGTAGAAAGCAAAGAAGAACTAAAGAGCCTTGGTGATGAGAATAAAACAGAGAGTGAAAAAGCTGGCTTTAAAGTCAATATTCATAAAACTAAGATCATGGCATCTGGTCCCATCACTTCATGGCAAATGGAAGAGGAGAAGCTGGAACCAGTGACACATTTTATTTTCTTGAGCTCCAAAGTCACTGCAGACAGTGACGACAGCCATGAAATTAACAGATTCTTGCAGCTGAGAAGGAAAGCTATGTCAAACCTAGACAGATTCTTAAAATGTAGAGACGTCACCTTGCCAGCAAAGGTCCGTACAGTCAAAGCTATGGTTTTTCCAGTAGTCATGTACAGATGTAAGAATTAGACCATAAAGAAGGCTAAGTGACTAAGAATTGATACTTCTGAACTGTGGTGCCACAGAAGACTCTTGAGAGTCCTTTCGACTGCAGATCAAACCAGTCAATCCTAAAAGAAATCAATTCTGAATATTCATTGGAAGGACTGATGCCGAAGCTGAAGCTACAATATTTTGGCAACCTGATGGGGAGAGCTGACTTTTTTGGAAAAGACCCTGATGCTGGGAAAGATTGAAGGCAGGAGAAGGGGATGACTGAGATGGTTGGATGGCATCACGGACGCAATGGACATGAGTTTGAGCAAACTGCAGGAGATAATGAAGGACAGGGAAGCCTGGTGTGCTGCAATCCATGAAGTCTCAAAGAGTCAAACATGAATTAACTATTAAACAACAAAGCAACATCCAGGCATGTTATTCTTAGAAAATCTTGAAATTTAACTTTAGATTTCATGGGCCTCCGAAAGCCTTGTTAGTCTTCTCAGGCTTTCAGGGCATTTTGTAGATCAGTGAACTCCTCCGGGGGAAATAGAGATTGAACTTATTTGCCACTTTCTTTCTTTTGATGCTCTTGCTACCTAAAATCTATGAGACAAATATTTTAGAAGCTCCCTGATGAGTTAAAAGAAATATTTTGTATATTTTAAACAAGGTTTCCAGCTGTTCATGCTTGGATGGGCGATTTGCTAAAAGTTTCACTCTAGAAGAGAGAAGTACATATAAATATATCCAAATATACAAGTTTAAATAAAGATCATCATTAATATATACAACATATTACTAAAGAAGGATATAAATCTTACCTTTCCTCAGAAACTGGACAGTTAACTGCATTAAATCTGTTTTCACGATGACTTATAGTACTTTATAAATATCTGCGCAACTTAGTAATTCTTTCTAGAAGTAGGTACCAGGATAATGTAATAAGAATGTAAGCGCTTTAGTTATACTTCTTGAGTTCAAATCCTAGTTCTAAATTTTTCTAGTTTTATTACCTAAAGCAAATGAATAACTTTCCATTCATTCTATCATGTTCTTTATTTTTCAAATGAGGATAATAAAAGTTCTATTAACCTGATTGCTTTTGAACAATACTTAAATAACAACACAGAAACATCACTTCAAATAGTGCCTGACACATGGTAAGAACACTAACTACAGGCAAGCTATTAGTAATTGTATATGAATATTGTCTGCTACAAAAACAATTTTTAAGTTGTAACATTTAAAAATATTACATTTATTGGATGAGTATAAATACTTTTATCAATTCTAACTTTTGTTAGATGAATTAATTGATCACATATATTAACCAATTTTCTTTTTTAAACGAGGGCATTTCTGGTATTTTTAAAAGCAGAACTATTAGTTATACATAACTAAAACACACAAAATTTAAAATCTCATTAAATTATAGAAGTGATGAATATATATATATATAACATTTACCAAATAAAATACATTTTTCCTAAAATAATGTCCGTTCTGGTGTTAAAACCCATCAACCTATTGTAACAAATGTAAATCTAAACAACCAGGATATCCGGTATTATACATCCTCCAGCCATGCTTCTGTGGTTTCATGTCACTTTGGTTTTGGGTGACTCCCTTCCGTTATGGCTAAAATATTGGCCAATGGCTAAATATATTCTACAAAAAGAAAACTATTTCAATAGAGATCAAACTTCTTAGAGTGCTGCTGCTGCTGCCGCTAAGTCGCTTGAGTCATGTCCGACTCTGTGCGACCCGTAGACAGCAGCCCACCAGGCTCCCCTGTCCCTGGGATTCTCCAGGCAAGAACACTGGAGTGGGTTGCCATTTCCTTCTGCAATGCATGAACGTGAAAAGTGAAAGTGAAGTCGCTCAGTCGTGTCTGACTCTTAGAGACCCCATGGACTGCAGCCCACCAGGCTCCTCCGCCCATGGGATTTTCCTGGCAAGAGTTCTGGAGTGGGGTGCCATTGCCTTCTCCTTCTTAGAGTGCTACAAACTATAATAATAATGTATTAATTTGCGAATGTTTAATGACTTTGCCTTTATATTTGACATATCTTAAAATACTATTAAAATAAATAATTTGGGGCTTCATAAATGACAGTCCATCTTAAATGACATAATTCTGTATTTGCTTATGATAAACTTTCCCTTTTCTCTCTATGGAAGTGACAAAACTAAAAAGATTTTGAGATTGTTAGTATATTATGTCTTGTCACCATATACAAAATTTCAATCTCTTCTGAATTTACAAGCATAGCAATTGTCCTTAAGAACTTTTTCTCTTAAGAAGCAAATTCTTAGATATACCTTCTACTCTTAAAAGTGTTTAAGAGACAGGATTTTTTATGTGAACTCACTAGTTGCTATGAATAACAAATAAAAAAGCAAAAACTAACCAAAACATTTATATGTTATTCCTTTTGGAACTATAGTAATAATATCTTAAAACAGAAAATTAAAATTTTCTTTTTAGCTGCCTTTATTATTTTATTTTGCCTATATAAATTAATACAAAGAATTCAACAAAGATAGTATATATTTAAAAATAAGATTTTTATAAGTTTCTTTTTAATACTACTACTGATTAATATGTGGAATAATTATCTGAATTTTAAAGTTTTATTTTGATAATCTTGTTGAAAGTTATTCAAATGGATTTGAATTTATAATTACTGTGTATCTATTAATATAAATTTTTCCTATTGGAATCTCATTGGTCAATTTTAGAGAAAAGTTATGAAAAACACACTTAAATTCTCTATTATATCCATTATCTCTACATGCTTATGAGATTAATCAAAGATACATACATTTTACTGGTAATTTCTGATCATCTATGCTAATGAAGAGAAACATTAGTGGGAATCATATCTTCTGAAGGGTAAGCTCTCACTGAAGTTCTTCCTTAATAATCAGCTTTCAGCTGATATTCTAAGTTATAGGAATAGGAAAAAAATTTAAAAAGCATGATATTGATGGAATTATGAATATTAAATTGCATAATGTCAACTTTCATTTCCAAAAGCAACCCTTTCTTATTTCTAATCTGTACAAACTATTTAAAAAAAAACTGCTTGGTCTTTTTGAAGACCAAGCTTAACTATTTTGAAGACCATACTTAACTATTAGTGGGAGTGTAAAATTATTTTGAGGGATAATTTAAAATCTCAATTTTTTAAAATATTCAAATTCAGTGCTTAGGTATCTAATTTATAGGCATCATCAGGAATGCTCATAAAGTTTTCTATAGATAATTTGGTATGGTTATTGCATAACCTCTTGAAAATAATTGTTACAACAAATATTACTCAATCCATAAGATGCATATTAATTTTCTGAGTTTGCTATTACAAATCATCTTAAACTGTGTAGCTTAAAACAACAGAAATTTATTTTCTCACATGTCTGGAACCCTGGAAACCATGGCGTTGGCAGGAATGCTTCCTTGCAAGGACTCAGATAAAACCTGTTCCATGCCTCCCCTAGCTTCTGGGGCAGCTGCAATTCTTGGTTTTTAGATGCGTGGTTCCAGTCTCAGCCTTGATCTTCACAATGCTTCCTCTCCTGTGTGTCTCTGTCTTTTCTTCTTTCTTCTAGGATATGTGTCTTTGAAATTGAGACTGATCCAGTTAATTGATGATGATCTCATATCAAGATTCTTAACTAAATTACATCTGTAGAGACTTTTTTTTCCAAATAATGTCACATTCATGGGACATATATTTGGGAGTCTATTATTCAGTCAACCACAGAAAGTAATATAATACAGACTTTAAAGTTTTGAGTAATATTTAACAATAAGCAAAAATGGTTACTGTAAAGTATTCCATTAAAACAGATATAGACTATAAATACACTATCTTTTACATACGGATGTGTGTAATATGTTACTGAGTACCTTATGTTAATTATTGGAGGGCAATACAAAGAAATTATACCAACACAATATGTTATATTATAATGGGTGACCTTAAAGCAGTGAGGATTATAGGTGTATTTTTCCCTTTGTGCCTTCCAAATGTTCTCAAAAGATGGTGACTAACTTTTATAGTTGTTTTCACTGTGTCACTCAGTCATGTCCTACTCTTTGTGACCCCATGGACTGTAGCCTGCCAGACTCCACTGCTCATGGGATTTCCCAGAATACTGGAGTGGGTTGCCATTTCCTACTCCAGGAGATCTTCCTGACCCAGGTATTGAACCAACATCTTCAAGTCTCCCTCACTGCAAGTGGATTCTTTACCCCTGAGCTATCAATACATTACAAATTAATAAACTGGCATATATTTTCAGGAGCATTCACTTTACTCATTTGATTAATTTCAAAACAAAGCAAACACAGCACAATATGTTTAATTTTGGTCACAAACATAGTAAACAGTCAAATCACAAGGAAAGACTAGAAGCTATTTCATATTGCTTGTGACCACTATGTGAAATATATTTGTCCCTACAACTTAATTCTCTTTAAAATTACTGTAATTTTGAGGTCCCATTTGAAAGTTAGAAACCTCATGACTGTAATCTATTTTTCAGTTCAATAAAAATACTTTATAATGAGAGTTCAATGTTACGCACAATAAAACTACTTTTGGATTTTTGATGATACTTGTAAACCTGACTATTTTTCTGAATGAAAAATTTGCATATGAAGTTCATCTTTATTTGAATAATTTATGTGGTTTTATCGCTCTACACACTTTTCATCATTCTGCAAACCAACCAGGAGCAGAAGACATAGGCTCAAGTCCAGTCCTTTTGGAATATAGGAGAGGTGATCTCAGACAGTTTGTTTCTGCATTAATAAAACAAGAATAACATTTGTTGAACTTTGTAGGAGTCAATATGTACCATTACTTAATTCTTTTCTAGTTTAAACTCAGTAAAGAAGTATGAGAAGAGGCAAATGTCGATGAAGTGTAATTCATAATAGTAATAAATTTAATTGAATGAAATAGTTTAGAAAATCTTTCAAATGGATGTGCTAACAATTTCTTCTAAAGTCAACTCCATCACATCACAGTTATGTCTAATGCAAAGTCTGATCCAACAAGTTTACATTAGCACCCATAAAAGAAAAGAAGCTACAAAGTATGTGCCTGGAGAATGGATTCTTTTTCTGAGTTGGTCGCCTGTATTCAGTGTCAGTGGTTTGGATGTTGAGTCCTGTTCAACACCTTTACAACTCCTTAGGCTGGGGTCTGCCAGGTTCCTCTGTTCTTGGAATTTACCAGGCAAGAACACTGGAGTGGATGCCGTTTCCTCCACCAGGGGATTGTCCTTATCTTCCTGACCCATGTCTCTTGCATCTCCTCCACTGACAGGCAGATTCTTTACCACTGTACCACCTGTTTGAATTCAGTTCACTCTCTCAGTCCTGCCCAACAATTTGCAATCCCACAGACTGCAGCCTGCCAGGATTCCCTGACCATCACCAACACCCAGAGCTTGCTGAAACTTATGCCCATCGAGTTGGTAATGCCATCCAACCATCTGATCCTCTGTTATCCCCTTCTCCTCCTTCCCTCAATATTTCCCAGCATCAGGGACTTTTCTGACAACCAGCCCTTCTCATCAGGTGGCCAGAGTATTGGAGTTTCAGCTTCAACATCAGTCCTTCCAGTGAAATTCAGGACTGATTTCCTTTAGGATGGTCTGGTTTTATCCTGTTGCAGTCCAAGGGTCTCTGAAGAGTCTTTTCCAAAACCACACTTCAGAAGCATCAATTATTCACTGTTCATCTTTATATATAGTCCGAATCTCACATACATGATTACTGGAAAAGCCAGCTTTGACTAGACAGACCATTAATGACAAAGTGATGTCTCTGCTTTTTAATATGCTCTCTAGGTTGGTCATAGCTTTTCTTCCAAGGAGCAAGTGTCTTTTAATTTTGAGGCTGCAGTCATCATCTGCAGTGATTTTGGAGCCCAAGAAAATGAAGTCTGTCACTGTTTCCATAGTTTCTCCATCAATTTTCCAGGAAATGATGGGGCCAGATGCCATGATCTTCTTTTTTGAATGTTGCGTTTTAAGCCATTTTCACTCTTCTCTTTCAGCTTCCTCAAGCTCTTTAGTTCTGCTTGTCTTCCTGCAATAAGGGTGGTATCAGCTGCATAGATGAGGTTATTGATATTTCTCCCAGCAATCTTGATTCTAGCTTGTACTTCATCCAGTCTGGCATTTCACATGATGTACTATGCATATAAGTTAAATAAACAGGGTGACAATATACAGCCTTGACATACTCCTTTCCCAATTTGGAACCAGTCTTTTGTTCCCTGTCAGGTTCTAGCTGTTGCTTCATGACCTACATACAGATTTCTCAGGAGGCAGGTATGCTGGTATGGTGTTCCCATCTCTTTAAGAATTTTCCATAGCTTGTTGTGATCCACATAGTCTAAGGTGTTAGCATAGTGAATGAAGCAAAAGTATATATATATTTTTTAGTTCTCTTGCTTTTTCTATGATCCAGCAGATGTTGTCAGTTTGATCTCTGGTTCCTCTGCCTTTTCCAAATCCAGCTTAAACATCTGGAAGTTCTTAGTTCAAGTATTGTTGAAACCTATCTTGGAGAATTTTGAGCATTACTTTGCTAGTGGGAGAGATGAGTGCAGCTGTGTGGTAGTTTTAACATTCTTTGGCTTTGCATTTCTTTGGGATTGAAATGAAAACTGACCTTTTGCAGTCCTGTGACCACTGCTGAGTTTTCCAAATATGCTGGCATATTCAGTGCATCATCTTTCAGGATTTGCAATAGCTCAACTGGAATTCCATCACCTTCACTAGCTTTGTTTGTAGTGATGCTTCCTAAGGCCTACTTGATTTCACATTCCAGGATGTCTGGCTCTAGGTGAGTGATCACACCATCATGGTTATCTGGGTCATGAAGATCCTTTTTGTATAGTTCTTCTGTGTATTCTTGCCACCTCTTCTTAATATCTTCTGCTTCTGTTAGGTCCATACCTTTTTGTCCTTTATTGTGCTCATCTTTGCATGAAGTGTTTTCTTGGTATCTCTAATTTTATTGAAGAGATCTCTAGTCTTTATCTCTAGTCTTTATTGAAGAGATCTCTAGTCTTTATTGAAGATATCTCTAGTCTTTGGAGAAGGAAATGGCAACCCACTCCAGTATTCTTGCCTGGAGAATCCTATGGATGGAGGAGCTTGGTGGGATATAGTCCACAGGTCGCAAAGAGTTCGACACAACTCAGCGACTTCCTCTGTCTTCCTCTGCTTCTTTGCATCATTCACTGAGGAAGTCTTTCTTATCTCTCCTTGCTATTCTTTGGACTCTGCATTCAGATGGATATATCTTTCCTTTTCTCTTTTGCTTTTCACTTCTCTTCTTTTTTCAATTCTTTGTAAGGTCTCCTTAGACCACCATTTTGCCTTTCTGCATTTCTTTTCTTGGGGATGGTTTTGATCACCACTTCCTGTACAATGTTAGGAACCCCCCACCATAGTTCTTCAGGAACTCTATCAGATCTAATTCCTTGAAACTATTTCTCACTTCCACTGTGTAATCATAAGGTATTTGAATTAGTTCATACCTGAATGGTCTAGTGGTTTTCCCTACTTTTTCAATTTAAGTCTGAATTTTACAATAAGTAGTTCATGATCTGAGCCACAGTCAACTCCTGGTCTTGTTTTTGCTGACTTTATAGCGCTTCTCCATCTTTGGCTGCAAAGATAATCAATCTGATTTTGCTATTGACCATCTGGTGATGTCCATGTGTAGAATCTTCTCTTGTGTTGTTGGAAGAGGGTGTTTGCCATGACCAGTGCATTCTCTTGGCAATACTCTGCTAGCCTTTGCCCCTGCCTTTTTGTACTCCCAAGTTGAAACTTGCCTGTTACTCCAGGTATCCCTTGACTTCCTACTTTCAAATTCCAGTACCCTATGATGAAAGTGAAGTTGCTTAGTTGTGTCTCACTCTTTGCAACCCCATGGACTGTAGTCTACCAGGCTCCTCCATCCATGGAATTTTCTAGGCAAGAGTACTGGAGTGCATTGCCATTTCCTTCTCCAGGGGATCTTCCTGACTCAGGGATGGAACCTGGGTCTCCTGCATTGGAGGCAGAAGTTTTAATCATCTGAGTTACCAGGGAAGCTCAGATGGTGAAAAGAGCATCTGATTTTGGTGTTGGTTCTAGAAGGTCTTTAAGTCATCATAGAACCATTCAAATTCTGCTTCTTTATCATTACTGGTTGGGGGTTAGACTTGGATTACTCTGATGTTGAGTGGTTTCCATTTGAAAGGAACAGAGACCATTCTGTTGTTTATGAGACTGCATACAAGTACTGCATTTTGGACTCTTTTTTTTTTTTTTTTTTTAACTATGACAGCTACTATATTTCTTCTAAGGGATTCTAGCCCACAGTAATATATATAATGTTGCCACCTGGGAAGCTCTTAAAATCATCCTTTATCCTCCTGGGAGATCAGTTATGGCATATGGAGAAGTTGGAAGTATAAGTCCCACACTTTCCTTTATGTCTCTTTTACTTCCTTTATATTGAAATGCAAAGCATGACCCATTAGCATTCTCCCTCCATAGTATTTTTCCATTCCTTCCTCTGAGCTTAATGTGAGGACTCAATGAGATGTTAGTTTTGATTTATCAGCATCTATGACCACTTGCACAAAACATATTAATATGAGAATATCCACCAAAAATATGTTCCTGAAATAGGCATTACTCTTCAGTAAATTTAAGTGTTTGCAAATAGTACTCTCCTATTACTTCACTATGGTATTGTGCTTCTCTTCTCCTTAAAGCATCCTCAAATTTCTCCAGAAAATTATCTTTACAACTTTACAGTAACATGTAGTCAATTAATATTTGAATTCAAAGTGATGATGAACATTTATTCTGTTTGGGCGGCGCCCACTGGTTGTTAAATACTTTCCCTATTTATTTCATTACAGTAGGATAGTTTAACAGTCTTATTCAATGGTTAATTAGACAAATTAGGAGTCCCTTAGAAAACCTTGGTTTTTACTTACTCATATCTCTGTTGTACATGTGTGTATGTGTTTTATGTTTATTGATATACATGCCATGCATGTGTTATATAACAAAATACAAAGTGATATATAATTTTAAGACATTTAAGTTCACTTGAAATTAAATATTATTGATTATTTCAAAGACAGTGAGTTCTGAATGATGCATAGCAGATTTAAAGTATTGTCAGACCTGGGCTGTGGAGTATATATATTGCATTTTTTTATACCCTTGCCACAACTTGTTTTTTAATTGATGAACAAATATGAATAAACTTAGGCCAATGAAGTTCAGTGGAAGAAGCAGGACACATATCACTGATCCCTCTGCTCTCTAACTGCTTCTCCCAACAAATACTGGCAGACCCATTGCAATAGGTAAGTGGATAGAGTTTGCCTCTTTTTGTTTTTTCCCTGTCTCTATCTACATATGGGGGACTTCCCTGGTGGCTCAGATGGTTAAGCATTTGCCTACAATGTGGGAGACCCGGATTTGATACCTGGGTCGGGAAGATCCCCTGGAGAAGGAAATGGCAATCCGCTCCAGTACTATTGCCTGGAAAATCTCATGGACAGAGGAGTCTGGTAGGCTACAGTACATGGGGTCGCAAAGAGTCAGACATGACTGAACGACTTCATGGAGGTCTTTGCTTAGTGCCTTTTAACACCTTCTGAATTTATTTCTCTTTAAGTGAAGTGAAAGTCACTCAGTCATGTCTGACTCTTTGCGACCACATGGACTATACAGTCCATGGAATTCTCCAGGCCAGAACACTGGAGTGGGAGCTTTTCCCTTCTCCAGGGGATTGTCCCAACCCAGGGACCAAACCCAGGTCTCCAGCATTGCAGGTGGATTCTTTACCAGCTGGGCCTCGAGGGAAGCCCTATTTCTCTTTATATCTCTTTATATTATGGTTCAAGATCTATTTTGCCCTTTGTCTCTTTTCCCAGGCCCCTCTCTATGTTCTCTGTGAGATGAACTCTCCCTTCCAAGTGTCATAAGTTTTATCAATTTTACTTCCACTGTTAATGTTCAGGAAACTTTATACAGAAAAACCATCTTGATTTCAGAAATCTTGAGCAAAAAAGGTAGCAATGAGTTTCAGAAAAGTGATCAATGAAGGAATAGAGGTACTAATGAGGGATTTTTGTACAGACAGAATTTTACATAAAGTAGTTGTTTTAACTTCAATACATATATCATCTATCATTCCTCAAGATGTTACCAATGGGCACCCGCATCAGGATTATGTAGAATGATTGTTAAGCATGCAAATTCCTGAGCCCCACTGCAAAACAGTAACCTTGTGGCTAGATCCTGGGAATCATTTTTTTTTTTTAATGTCCTATTTTATATTTTTGCTTTAAAGCCACCAATAGACAGATACTTACCCATCTGTTTCTCTTGATTTCTTAAGTTTTAGTCCATCAGGCCATATTGAAATCAACTTTTTGTCATTTATGAATTGAATGAATTCTGTATTCTGTTGAGGGCCCTGGCTTTCCATTTAATTTAATCTAAGTATGACTTGATTTTGACAGTGATGAAATTGTTAAAGTCTAAAAATGATTGATAAGACATTTTCAAAATTAGAGGCTTAAGATGCTGGACACAAGACTCATTCTATAATCCATTAGCTCTCTCTGGAACTTGACACACTGAGTCTTCCAAAGGGACTTCCATTCCCAAGTCTATCAACACTTTGTTATAAATGTATTGTGCTTAGGTAGATTTCTGAGAAGGCTTTCAACATTATTATGCTAATATAAATCTTGGCTTTCACAGAGAGATTCTATCATTCTGTTCCCAGTGTCTCCTTTAGATATTTCAAGTAATGACATTTACTGCTGATAGAACAAATGGCACTCACTGTGTTCAGGAGTTCTATGACCATTTTTCAGCTCAATTACAAATAGCATGCTATTTGGAAACATATTAATAATGTGTCTTTAATCCAATTTTGATGTCATTTATTATTTATAACTTGATGTAATTTTAACTGTAATTCTAGTATAAAAACTTACCTTTAATATATAGAAGAGTTCTATTGGATATAAATTGGGAAGACATTAAAAATAAGGCAACCCAAGAACTTGCCTATACACTATAACAAAGTTTTAAATGTGTCTTCAAAATATTCACATTTGTTTCTGAAAACAATATGATGGGAGGGGGGTTCAGGATGGGGAACACGTGTACACCGGTGGTGGATTCATATTGATGTATAGCAAAACCAATACTGTATTGTAAAGTAATTAGCCTCCAATTAAAATAAATAAATCTATATTAAAGAAATAAAATCTGAGAAGTGAGAAATAGATTTAAGGGACTAGACTTGATAGACAGAGCGCCTGATGAACTATGGACGGAGGTTTATGACATTGTATAGAAGTCAGAGATCAAAACCATCCCCAAGGAAAAGAAATGCAAAAAAGGCAAAATGATTGTCTGAGTAGGCCTTACAAATAGCTGTGAAAAGAAGAGAAGTGAAAATCAAAGGAGAAAAGGGAAGATATTCCCATCTGAGTGCAGAGTTCCAAAGAATAGCAAGGAGAGATAAGAAAGTCTTCCTCAGTGATATACGTATATGTATATATATATATATATATATATATATATATACACACACACACACGTTTTAACCTCTCCACAATAATTTCCAGGCAACAGTCCATCAGTTTTTCTTCTATAACAGATGACCTTAAATAGCTCATTGAATATCTATCTTGCCGTCCCTAAAATAGTACTTGAAGCATGCTTATTTTTCACAATGACCATCATTAATGAGAGTTTTGCCTTTTCTTGATTTCAAGTTTTTTTTTTTTTTAATGACTCCTGGTACCCTGCATTACCACACATTTAATTAATAGAAAATAAATGATTTACTGAATATGAAACTAATTATTTTTACTTCACTTAAAATAATGCAGATTTAGAATAATAAGATAAAACATTTGCTATAGCTATGAAATCACATAGGAGATGAGAAATGGAAATTTCACACCATATCAGTAAGCAAGGATGTCACAGTCACCAGTGATTCCAGCCCTCCAATTTGAAGTAGTGAGCCCTAATGGCACTTAGGAGATGAATGTTCTTGTTCAGTTGCCCAGTTATGTCCAACTCTCTATGACCCCATGGACTCGGCATGCCAGGCTTCCCTATCCCTCACCATCTCCCAGAACTTGCCCAAGTTCATGTCCATTGCATCGGTAGTGCCAATCAGCCATCTCATCCCCTGATGCCCTCTTCCCTTTCATGGATCACTGCCTTGTCATGGTGAAGGGGCTTGTATAACTCAATGAAGCTGCTAGCCATGCCATGCAGGGTCACCCAAGACAGACAGGTCATAGAAGAGAGTTCTGACAAAACATGATCCACTGGAGGAGGGAATGGCAAATCAACCCAGTATACTTGCCATGAGGATTTCATGAACTGTATAAAAGGAAAAGACTACCTGGGGTCTAATAACCATTAAACTACAGCCACTACCTATGGTAAACCCAAGAGAGCCCAGAATGTGAAAAAAAAAAAAAAAAACAAAAACATAGGATACTGGCCCCAGATAGCTGAAATACATATCAAAGGAGTGATTTTAGTGAATGCAGATTCTTGCATCTTCCAACATAGAAAAGCAGTAATTTCTTAACTTGGGATATCTTATTTTCTTTAGCAATAATCTCTCGATGTTCAGTCTACCTACACTTTGTTGCAAAACTTCTATATAACCTGTCTCCTCACCTCACCTCCTTGGATCAATCCTCTCAGAATTACCTGAAATACTGTCTCCTGGGCTTGAAGTCCTAAAAGTTTTCACCAAATAAAATATAATTCTCAACGTTAAGGTTGTGTGTAGTTGTTCAGTCTACTGAGACTAATATGAGATTAATATGATATGTGCTCCTTGGTCTCTGCAGAAGCTACTCAGGGAAATAGTAGTGATGCTACACTCCAGGATTCTGGGTGACAGCTGCAGACAATAGCCTCTCGGTACTTTTCAGGAGAACTGATGCATCATAAAACCTTTTGTTACCAAATCAAGTAAATGTGCCTGTTGCACAGTGAAGCTTAACAAACCAAAACCTCGGGGTTTAGAACAGAGAAAGACTTATGGACTTCCCTGGTGGCTTAGACAGTAAAGCATCTGCCTACAACGTGGGAGACTGGGTTCAGTCCCTAGGTTGGGAAGATCTCCTGGAGAATGAAATGGTAACCCACTCTAGTACTCTTACCTGAAAAATCCCATGGATGAAGGAGCCTGGTAGTCTACAGTCCATGGGGTCGCAAAGAGTTGGACACGACTGAGCGGCTTCACTTTCACTTTCATATTCAAGGCTTATTGCATGGTCAAGCAAGGGTAACTGATGATATTACTGAGTCCAAGCTTGTTCTGTTCACCATACAATAGGTCAATAATTTGAATACAAGGTGTTTAGGCAAATAATATGACTCTATTCAGAAGGCTTGCTGACCAGGAAGATGGCAGACTAGTGTCTCAAAACAACCATGTTATTGAGGTCTGGAGGCCAGGTGCTTTTATAGAACAGAGAGAGAAAGGGAGATGAGGGAGTAAAATAAAAAGGCCATTGATCTTACAAATATCTCCTGAAATGACTCACCTTAGGGAGGGAATGTGTCTACTTCTTCCTTCCTGTAGCCTTACACAGGTGGACAGGGTCCTGAACAAAGGCATTTTGGTTTAGCATTTAGTCAAAGGGGATGGGTCAGGTTCCCTGAAGCAGGCCATTATGTATGGACAATATCCTTTTAGTGAACAAAAACAATGGGAAGAAAAGGCTAAACTAAAAGAAACAGATCAAACATGGAGTCAGGTTTTATTTTTCCCTGTAAAATGGCTTGTACTCCAAAACCCCAAACTCCTTGAAGGGTTTCAGCAAAGCATTTATAAAGGCAAAGTGAAAGAGGGGTAGCCTAGGGTCTGTGATTAGCACATCTCTGATTTGTTAATGGTGATTCATCCTTGGTACTAGAAGATTCGGGGGGCTACATGTTCACAATCATAGAGCATTTAATTTCTTCCATTTGGTGGTGGCTTTAGCATCTTAAAAACTCAGGAAATATGCATAAGATACTATGTTCTAGGTACTTCAGAGAGGAGCTAAAGCAGAGGATATGGGGGAGGAGCATCCCTGAAAGGCTCCACAGAGTCCTGCTCAGTTAAACTTTCACAACTAGAAATCCCTTCAGATCCCAAGTTGATCACTAAACTTGATGCTCAGAATACATTTTAGAGAAAATGAGAACAAATGCTTAGAGGAAATGAACCCAGTACGTCAAACTGTAATCTCAGAAATGAGTCTCAAAGGTCTCCTCTACCCATAGAGGTTGCAGTTGAGAAGAAGCAGCTGATGACCCAAACTTTTCAAACAGATGAGAGAATGAGTGATTAGCAGAAGAGTAAAAGTGCTTGCATTCCATACCTGCAGGTCTGCCTGTAAAATTACATCCTGCCAAGCCTTTCCCAACTCTAAATTTGTTGATGCACATTTATGTATTCATCCACATCATAAATACTATGTGAAATACATTAAATCACATGGTCCCTACACTCATCAAAAAGAATTCCAGGATTGTCTTTTAAAGAAGCCACTAATCAAAGCGAAATATTTAAGGGTAACAAATCAAAACAAATCTAGTTAAAGCTTTGTTTTTCTCCAGTAGTCATGTATGGATGTGAGAGTTGGACTGTAAAGAAAGCTGAGCACTCAAGATGCTTTTGAACTGTGGTGTCGGAGAAGACTCTTGAGAGTCCCTTGGACTGCAAGGAGATCCAACCAGGTGATCCTAAAGGAAATCAGTCCTGAATATTCATTGGAAGGGCTGATGCTGAAGCTGAAACTCAAATTCTTTGGCCACTTGATGCAAAGAACTGACTCATTTGAAAAGACCCTGATGTTGGGAATGATTGAAGGCGGGAGGAGAAGGGGACGACAGAGGATGAGATGGTTGGATGGCATCACTGACTCAATGGACATGAGTCTGAGTAAACTCTAGGAGTTGCGAATGGACAGGGAAGCTTGGTGTGCTGCAGTCCATGGGGTCACAAAGAATCAGACATGACTGAGCGACTGAACTGAACTGAACATATCAACAGTTGGTATACCTTGAATTGACACAATTACACAATGTTGCATGTCAATTATATCTCAATAAAAGCAGGGAAAAACCACCTTTGACACTCTACTAAGTCAACTCTGCCATTTCTTGTCTGATCATAAAAAAGTGAATTATTCTTTTAATCATCTACACACTGTAGATTTAATAGTTTACAAAACTGGACTTGTCATATTACCACATGGAAATTACTATACTGCCACAACATGCTTCAAAATGGATTCAGCTTCAAACCAGTACAAAGCTCATGCCTACCAAAAAGTCTTGAATATTTGAAGAATGTTTGTCTTCAGATAAAGGCTATTCTATACATCTTGTCCAATCATCAAATCTTGAGATACATTGCAAAAATGTTTTCTCTCTAATATGTCTAATTTTCAAATAGCTAGGTTTATTAAGTGGTTTTAACATAAGTTGTTATTTTGTTACTACGAAAGAAAATCAGTATAAGAAACAGCCAAATATTTTCATATTTTGAGGAAGATAAAGAAATAAGAACCATACAATTTTATTCCTTGGTTTTTAACAATATTTGCACCCTCATAATTATATCATTATTTATTTTTTTTAACCTTTGCCATAACTCTATGTGCAAATCTGAGAAGGCTTATTTAGGATGGTAAAACAAACCTCCAGTTCCCTATGGATTCATCAAAGATGAATGTCAGCATGTAACAACATATCTTTTGCTCAGAGCACCAGAAAATACTTCTTAATTACACTGCAGCCTCTCCCTCTTCTGAGCCCTGCTATCACTATGATGATGATGGCTCTTCTCATGATTCATGCTTTTCTTTAGTTATATTAGTTGTTTCCTGGGAGGATATTTTGAGAGCTTAGAATCCTCTCACCTTCCCATGAATAAGAATGTCTACACTACAATAATTAAATACTTTAGGAAAGAATGCAGACAAATCCACCTGATAGCTCAGTTGGTAAAGAATCTGACTGCAATGCAGGAGACCCAGGTTCAATTCCCGGATTGGGAAGATCTACTGGAGAAAAGGATAGGCTACCAACTCCAGTATTCTTAGGGTTCCCTTGTGGCTCAGCTGGTAAAGAATCTGCCCACAATATGGGAGACCTGGGTTCAATCCCTGGGGTTGGGAGATCCCCGGGAGAAGGGAAAGGCTACCCACTTCAATATTCTCGCCTAGAGAATTCCATGGACTGTATAGTCCATGGGGTCGCAAGCGTGGGACATGACTAAGTGACTGTCACTTACTTTTGCAAACAATGGTCTTTATTGATAACCAAGAGCATAAGGAATACAAAAATACAATCAGAGATGCAGGCTCCACATAAAAGTAGGTCAACTTCTAACTGGGCTAAAAGGCCAATGAACCTGTAAAGATATTTTAAAATAGGAAGCAATAATTGGTGAAAGTAAAAACGTGGGTTAAACATAATCCTCCTAAGGTTTCAGAAAATGTTTGTAAGCTGGGTTAGATTTGGAAGAATCTGAGTATTAATGAAATTATTAGTTCTCTTGTATATTTTGAAAAAGAAAATGAAAATAAGTATGATTTATTCTATGACATCTATAGACATATAAAGGACCTAAACTGTATAATGATTCAATAAAACTATTATATTAAGATTTTTTTAATTTAAGTAATTTGAAGGCTCAGAAAAGGTTCAGCAACTCGAAAATAACAAAGACTAACAGTGGGATCGCACCGTTGGCTGCCAATTACTGCAGAGTAGTAGTGGCTTGTCTTGACGTGACACAGCATGAATTTTTCTCCCAGTGGATAATAAAGGTAAATTTTTTTCCTGCCTTTGTTTGGTGTTTATACACAGTATAGCTGAGGATCCTAGTTGTAGAACTGAAACATACTTTCATTGTTTATAACCTTGATTTCTCTATGAGGTACTTCTGTTTTATTTTACATTAAATGTATTTAAACTGCTAAACTAAAAATCTAAATTGCTTTTCTTTTAATTGATATTACTCTTCTTTTTAAGTCAAGGTAGTATTGATAGTAATAGAAAGTGTTTCTTTACCTGAATATAATTACATTTATTTTTATGAACCATTAAAAAAAAAAAACAACTTAAGTTGCTAGAATCAGCCAATTATAAAATGATAGAAAAACAATTATTGCACAGATCTTTGAGGAAACTCATTCCCCATTATATTAACATTCTCAATTCATTTTGATATTTGGCAAAACTAATACAATTTTGTAAAGTTTAAAAATAAAAAAAATGTAATGATCTCTATACTATATTTGTCCAGAAAAATAAAATTTATTGTTGAACATAAATTAGTAGCAGACCCTTAGAATAATAATCTAAATTGAGAATTTAATCATTCATACCAATGTTATTTATATTTAGATAAAAATAGGTGAGTCATAAAATAATAATAAGCAGTAAGAAAAGTTGTATTATCTATGTAAGTGGTCTCAAATTTTGGTATTGCCTCAGAATCACCGGAAGGTCTCATTTGAAAGACTGTTAGACCCCATTCTCAGAGTTTCAAATATAGTATGTCTGGGGTCGTGCCTATGAATTTGCAAATTCCCACATGATGCTAGTACCATTCACTCTTTGAAAACAACTGGGGGTAGACTATTAAAAATTATTTGGAAATATTAAAGCAAACAGAACAATAACAATGATAACAACATAAAAAGCTATTTCTTGCTGCTTTATTTTTCTACTTTTGCTACCCCAAGTCTAAGCTACATCTGTTTTAAATTAACTCTTCCAATGGGAGTCACGTAGCTCCCTTTGTACAACCTCTCCCTCCCACCCTCTTTGAGAAAGAGAAAGAAGAGAGGAGAGGAGAGAAAGGAGCAGGAGAGGATAAGGCAGGAGAGTAGACAAAAGGTAGGTAGACAATTCATCTTTGCAGATGAATAAATGGCAGGCACTTAGGCTTGATACCAACTATTATAGCATTTCCATACTATCATTTCTGAGATATATATATGTGTGTGTGTGTGTATATATATATATATATATATATATCTACATGTATTCTATATATCTATGTCTATCTATGTCTATGTCCATGTCCTATATTTGTATCTCTATATTTGTATCTACCTATATAGCAAACCTGGAGAGGGGCATGGCAGCCCATTCCAGGGTTCTTGACTGGAGAATCTCCATGGATAGAGGAGCCTGGAGGGCTCCATGGTGTTGAAAAGAGTCAGACACAACTGAGCAACTAAGCACAGCACTGCTGCTGCTGCTGCTGCTAAGTCGCTTCAGTCATGTTCGACTCTGTGCGACCCCATAGATGACAGCCCGCCAGGCTCCCCCGTCCCTGGGATTCTCCAGGCAAGAACACTGGAGTGGGTTGCCATTTCCTTCTCCAATGCAGGAAAGTGAAAACTGAAAGTGAAGTCGCTCAGTCGTGTCCGACTCTTAGCGACCCCATGGACTGCAGCCTACGAGGCTCCTCCGTCCATGGGATTTTCCAGGCAAGAGTACTGGAGTGGGATGCCATTGCCTTCTCTGAAGCACAGCACAGCACGTAGCAAACCTAGCTGCTTTCATTACACCCCACATATGAGTTAGCACAATATTCCCGACTGTCGAATAGACTGTCCTTAAAACCTAATGTGTTTCACAAAGCATTATGCTTTCTTTTATATGATGAAAGTGTGAGAAACAATGATTCACTCTTCATGTTGGTCTGCATAGTCCAGAGCAGTGGATTTCTATTCAGGTGACAGTACTGAAACTTAAAAAAGGCTGTTACAGCACATTTGTCCTACAAAGGCCTCCAATGCACTTGCATTTTTTCCTCATTCTACTTTACTTGCATGATGTCATCCATATAGTGGATCATTTTGAATTCCTGGGTGATATACAAACAGAACAGTTACCTCTAAACAGAGAGGAGAGGAGAGTCTTGTATAGCCCCAGTGCAAGACTGTATATACACTTTATAACCTGTATGAATTTGAACTGTTTCTGTTCCTCTTTTTCATAGGGTTGAAAAAAATTGCATACAACAGGTAAATGGTCACATACCATATATCTGAGTTTGGATAACATTCTGTATGGAATGATTAGCAATTAAGGGTACTATTTATTTGTGATTTTATACTGTGACACTTTTTTTTTTCAATTTTTTATTGGCATATAGTTGGGTTGCAATGTTTTATTACTTTCAGGTACAGAGCAAAGTGAAACTCATACATACATTTGCATATACTCGTATATACACCACACAAGCAAGGAAACTAGTGCATTTGATCACTGAACTTCTCGGTGACACTGGAGACACTCTCACTGGTGTATTTCTTATATTCTTGGGCACTATAATATCTCCTGGTTCCCCATTCAGGACACAATCATCACACTCACTCTAGTCTTCCCTAGTATTAATATAATCATTCTGCTATGTCCTATTCTCTGAACATTTTGATCAACACTTTAAGTTTCTGCAGTGGAGTACCTCATACTTCTATTACATTTCCTGTAGTCTATTGCCTTTCCCAAGTTTTAAGGACATTTCAGCAGCACATTTTCCCTGTGTCCTAAGGTCCTCACTTGGGTGTTATACTTTGTAAATTGTTTATTTTTGTGTATCTAAGTTTCCTTAAGGGTCTCTTGAAACCGTAATATACTCAACACTCCACCAGACAAGTTATGTTTTGGCTTAACCAGTCACAAAGCATATGGCTAAGAGGGCAAATGGAGGCATATTTCAAGGAAATTATTTTGACTCTCAGGACAGAGACATCTGTGTTTTTTTAAGCAAGGAGACTCCAATGACTATAAAAGAAGGGGGAGCCATTTTTCTAGACTCAGAGGACCCAAGATATTCTGAGGATTCAGTATTAAGTTGTTTCATCCAATATCTGTTTCTCAACACAGACTGGGCTCATTCTTTCCTATTTCAAGGACTGGACCTAAGCATAACATGTGTGAGTACTTAGATTGGGCTTCTCACAGTCCATGGGGTTGCAGAGTTTGACATGACTGAGTGACCAAATGCTTTTACTTTATACTTAGGTTGAGAAAACTTGGAACTCAGTGCCTTCTGTGATTGAGTTGTGTGTCTGCTCCTAAACTTTGTCTGTTCTCTAACTGATGGAGATGGATGTTATTTAATAAATTGCCAACTGTATCATTGGTTACTACATAAAGCTTTCAATTAATGATTAGATATCTTCAGCCTTCTTTTGTTTTCTCAACAGATATACATTTCCACTTTCTTTATAATTCTCCCCAAAGTTTCTCAAATGAATGATATGGACCAACTGGTAGTACATGTCTTTACAGTGGCATACCACTACATGCACCGCTGATTAAAATGTTAACAAAAACATTGCTAACACACACCAGGGATAAGCACTGTCCCTGTTTGATTTGCTAGTGATAGAGTCTTTTACCAGACTTCAAGTAGTGATCCAACTCCTGAATCCTGTCTTCATGTCTGTTTTCTCACCTTACTTCTGGACCCATCACTGACTCTCAGTGAAAGAAATGAATTCTGAGATGAAAATAAACATGCAGTGTATTTATTATCCAGTACTCTGGAGATCAACATCTATGGGGAAGAAAAACAAAGCATAATTGAGCAGAGGGAGAAATTGGACTGTAAAGTAATATAAATAAAATTTTGACTCACCCTGCAGGGACACTGGGGCTTCCCAGGTGGCGCTAGTGGCAAAGATTTGGCTTGCCAGTATAGGAGACACAGAGAGATGTCGGTTCCACCCCTAGGTGGGGACGATCCCCTGGAGGAGGATGGCAACCTCCTCCAGGGGCAACTGGCATGGCAACCTCCTCCATGGCAACCCACTTCAGTACTGCTGCCTGGAGAAGCTCTTGGACAAAAAAAGCCTGGCGGACTGCAGTCCATAGGATACCAAAGTCAGACATGACTTAGCATGCATGCACGCAAGGATACAGAGACATTGAAAACTGGATGGCCCTTCAGGGATTGGCTGTGTGGGACAAGAGGCTCAATCTTGTACTTCACAGTGGCCAATCACTCGATGCAAAAATAAGTGGGCCATTATGTAAAATAAGACTTCTAAGGTGGCACTAGTGGTTAAAAAAAGCAGCAACAACAACAACAACTGCCTATGCAGGAGACTAAAGAAACATAACTTCAATCCCTGTGCTTGAAAGATCCCTTAAAGAAGGGCATGGCAATAATTGTCTTTAACAAAGGGCATTTCATAAAGAGGACTGAGAGTCTAAAGATGCCATCTAGACTCATTTTCAGCAGCTGGAAAGATAATGCTTTCATGCTGAAGTTGAATCTGGTTGGCATGGCACGGTGTCTACTATGCTGGTACACAGGGCTATTTCTCTGCTCAGGCTATGGAAAAAACCATCAGCTCCAACATTTCTGCTTTTCAACTGTATAAGATGTTTTCTATGACTTTTGCTACTGCATTTATGTTTCCGTGAGATAGTCTTACGTCAGTTTAGTCTTTCCAGGTTGCTACAAATAAGACTTGAAGCTACCTAAGGAAACTTTCTCTAACTTTATACTGCCTTTGTCCATTATAGATTCCAAGCAAACAAAGTCATGGTACACACATTATGTTCCTTTACTTGTTTAATTATTGAATTGTATTTCTTTTTCAAAGTAAATGTTTCCACTTGAGCAATGGATCGATACTCCTCTCTTCTCAAGAAACAGCACCTAATGAGTAATGCATTGTTTGTTGATAGTTGATAATTTTCCACTTCTGCATGATGAATTATTGCAGATTTTGTACCTTATAAAAACAGAGGGGTTTAGAATTCCCAAGTATAGTTTTCCAGGGTTGAGATTTCACCTGGGGTTTGGGGTCCTCTTCCAAGCCCTTATGATTGTTGGCAGAATTTATGATTTTGATTCTATGATTATGGTTAAAGTGCCCATTTTCTTCTAGCTGTTCTCAGCTGTTAAGACTGCAGTGAGTTTTCTGCCATATACCCTCCTCCAGAGAACCACTTACAATCTGACACACTGCTTATCTCACCAAGACGGGCAGTCTTATAATTCTCTCTAGTCTGCTACTAATTCTTATGTAACATAATGTAATCATCTTTGCTGTATAACATAACCTAACTCTGAAAGTGACTATATTGTTCATGGGGTTCTCAAGACAAGAACATTGAAGAGGTTTGCCATCCCCTCTTCCAGTGGACAACATTTTATCAGAAATCTCCACCATGACCCGTCCATCTTGGATGGCCCTACATGGCATGGCTCATAGTTTCATTGAGTTAGACAAGGCTGTGGTCCATGAAAATTAGAAAATTTTCTTCAAGAAAATTAGAGATACCAAGGGAATATTTCATGCAAAGATGGGCACAATAAAGGAAAGACATGGTGTGGACCTAACGGAAGCAGAAAATATTCAGAAGAGGTGGCAAGAATACAAGAATAATTATACAAAAAAGATCTTCATGACACAGAAAACCATGATGGTGTGATCACTCACCTAGAGCCAGACATCCTGGAATGTAAAGTGAAGTGGGCCTTAGAAAGCATCACTATAACCAAAGGTAGTGGAGGTGATGGAATTCCAGTTGAGTTATTTAAAATCCTAAAAGATGATGCTGTGAAAGTACTGCACTCAATACACCAGCAAATTTGGAAAACTCAGCAGTGGCCACAGGACTGGAAAAGGTCAGTTTTCTTTCTAATACCAAAGAAAGACAATGCCAAAGACTGTTCAAACTACTGCACAATTGCACTCATCTCACACACTAGCAAAGAAATGCTCAACATTCTGCAAGCCAGGCTTCAACATTATGTGAACCGTGAACTTCCAAATATTCAAGATGGATTTAGAAAAGGCAGAGGAAGCAGAGATCAAATTGCCAACATCCATTGGATCATCGAAAAGGCATGAGAGTTCCAGAAAAACATCTACTTCTGCTCTATGAAAGAGGTGAGTGAAAAAGTTAGTTTAAAACTCAACATTCAGAAAATGAAGATAATGGAATCTGGTTCCATCGCTTCGTGGCAAATAGATGGGGAAACAGTGAGATACTTTATTTTCTTGGGCTCCAAAATCACTGCAAATGGTGATTGCAGTCATAAAATTAAAAGACACTTGCTCCTTGGAAGAAAAGTTATGACCAAACTGGACAGCATATTAAAAAGCAGAGACATTACTTTGCCAGCAAAGGTCCATTTAGTCAAAGTTACTGTTTTTCCAGTAGTCATGTATGGATATGAGAGTTGGACTATAAAGAAAGCTGAGCACTGAAGAATTGATGCTTTTGAACTGTGGTGTTGGAGAAGACTGTTAAAAGTCTCTTGGACTGCAAGGAGATCCAACCAGTCAATCCTAAAGAAAATCAGTCCTGAATATTCATTAGAAAGACTGATGCTGAGGAATTCCAATACTTTGGCCACCTGATAGAAGGAACTAACTCAATGGAAAAGATCCTGATGCTGGGAAAGATGGAGGGCAGGAGGGGAAGAGGAGGACAGAGCATGAGATGGTCCCCAGACACCACTGACTCAAAGGACATGAGTTTGAGCAGGCTCTGGGAGTTGGTGATGGACAGGGAAGCCTGGCGTGCTGTAGTCCATGGAGTTGCAGTCGAACATTACTGAGCAACTGAACTGAACTGAACTGAAAGTAACTATTGCATCTTGTTTACAGGCTTCTCTTACATTCAAAGAGTAGGGATTATTCAGAATATGTTTAACAGTACACAGAAATCTAAGGGCTTATCTCAGAATTCTACCTGCAATATTACATATTAAGTATGCCATTATCATGCTTAATTATTAACTTTTTTCTTATATATATATATATCTTTCTTTTAAAAATTTTAGCGGAAACTATCAATAGTCTCCATATTATTAAATCCAATGGCAGTTACAAATAATTATAATTAAGCAGTTACAAACAATGCAAGCCATCATCTTCCTTGACCTTTTGGCAGAATGCAACTTTTTGACCATTTCTGAAACATAGCACTCCCATAACTCATTACAAAGATGTATCATTATATCATTATACATACATACATACAAAGATGTATCATTATATATAACGATGACCCTGTATGCAAAACAGCAAAAAAGACACATATGTAAAGAACAGACTTTTGGACTCTGTGGGAGAAGGCAAGGGTGGGATGATTTGAGAGAATAGTATTGAAACCTGTGTATTACCATATGTGAAACAGATCACCAGTCCAGGTTCGATGCATGAAACAGAGTGCTCAGGGCTGGTGCATTGGGATGACCCTGAGGGATGGGATGGGGAGGGATGTGGGAGGGGGTTCAGGATGGGGAACATATGTACACCCATGGCTGATTCATGTCAATGTATGGCAAAAACCACTACAGTATTGTAAAGTAATTAGCCTCCAATTAAATAATTTATTTTTTTTTTTAAAAGCTCAGCTTTAGAAACACAAAATCAGGTGTGAGTGATAATAATATTTAATTTCAAGTGAATATAAATGCCTTAAATTTATATATCACTTTGTAGTTTATATTACATAACACATGCAGAATATGCATAGTAATAAACATAAAAACACACAAATACAACATAGATATGAGTAAGTAAAAACACAGGTTTTTTAAGGCACTCTTAGTTTGGCTAATTAACCATTGAATAAGCCTGTTATCATAATGTAATGAAATAAAGAGTGGGAACATTTAAAAGTCAATGGGCACTGCCCAAGCAGAATAAAAGTTCACCATCATTTCAAATTCAAATATTAATTGATTGTATGTTACTAAAAAGCTGTAAAGACAGTTTTCTGGAAACATTTGAAGAAGCTTTAAGGAGAAGAGAAGCACAATACCAAAGTGGAGTAATAGGAGAGAACTGTGAGCAAACACATACATTTACTGAAGAGTAATGTCTGTTTCAGGAACACATTTTTGGTGGAACTTGTCATAATATATTTTGTTATATATTTATAGAGATCGATTAAAGAAAAAATAGATATCAAAGATGAGTATATCTTTTGCATTAACTATCTGCAATGCCAGTGCTGACCAAACAGATCCATACCTCTTGAAATTTTGCCTGCCAAACATAAGAACACAATTGCAAGATGTTTGTGTACCAAAATATTTTAAGGCATAACAGAAGCAAATTTATATTGCCTCTGTATTTCAGATTACCATTTTTCAATAATGTGTTAAGTCACTTCAGTTGTGTTCAACTCTTTACAACCCTATGGATTTAGTCTGCCAGGCTCCCATGTCCTTGAGATTCTCCAGGCAAGAATACTGAAGTGGGTTGCCCTCCTGCAGGGGATCCAGAGATCCAGAGATCGAACTTGTATCTCTTATGTCTCCTGCACTGGCTAACAAGTTCTTTACCACTGGTGCCACCTGGGAAGTCCATTACAAGTAAATGTTTACTCTGACTTTTGAATCTCTGTAGCAAAAAATATTATTGGTCTAGAAATACATGTATTTCTTTGTTGGGTTCTGATTTCTATTACTATTTTTTTTTCTATTAGTCATTGTGTAACTCTGCATTCTTTCCATTAAAATATGTGCATTTACACATTGAATAATTTACTGGAAAATTATCATTTTAGCATATATCATTTTGAAGCCAGGTTAATCAGTAGTAATCCTTTGAGACAATACATCATTTATAATACTAATGTACATTTTATAATTTAATTGCTAATATGCAAATGATAAACACTATTTACTTTGATAAGTACCTACATGCAGGCAAATTTTAACATGGCATAGACATTGAATGTGTTATATCCAGAATATCCCACTGCAACCAGGCATGGTTTCATTTATACAAAACCTGAGTGTATCCATTGTTAACAACTTGAATTAAAAGTTAATGATCAAATTGAACCAAGTTTACCAAGCGTAATTCTATAGTAGAAAAGAGTTTGGTTAAGAAATATATTTTATTATACTTTATTTTCTATAGCAATTTAACTTACTTTGAATACAATAGAAACTTAATTCTATTTCATTCTTGGTTAGATTTATTTTCCTCAGTATTGTCTCTAAGCTTTGGAGTTTTGCAGAACATCGGAGACTGAGAGGAGAGGTGAAGGCTGTATCTGAGACTGCAGGCAGAGGTCCACTGTCGTTATTGGAATGTCCATTGATCCTTTCAAGGCCCTGCTTTTTCCTGAGTTTTCAGGTTTCTAGGACAGCACAAATTCTCTGTAATTTGAAGGTTTACTTTTAAGTTTATGGTTTTCTTTTTGATTCTTAAAACATTTTAAATAATTTTTGGAGATGTAAAACTACCTCATTAGAAATATACATGATGATAGAAACTATATAAAATATTAATAAAAGTATAAAACTTCAGTACTCGAACACCTGTAAGTATCATTAATAGTTGGAACTTACAACTCCAAATCTTTTGTCTGTGAATCAGTAAATCTAATATGGGTTTTCTGTATAGATTGTTTTATCACTTTTAGGCAATAATTTTACATCTGTTTTTATCCAACTGATTTTTCAGATTTAATCCACTGCTAGAATAATTGCATAATGACATCCAAAAATTGTAAAAAGTAAAATATCTTGTTAATTTCCCTAGTACATTTATTTTTATTTATTTATATTTTCTTGAAATCTCTTCTCAAGAGGAATAATAAAATAGATTATGAAAAATCAAAATTTACTTTTTGGCTTACAATTAATTATAAGCATCAATTTTTTTTAAGCATCAACTTCTTTTTCATCTTACCTCATTTTAAATTCGTCCTCCTCCCTGACAATCACTCTTAAAATTTCTTTTATGTTATTTGCTTCCATACTTCTAATTAACCACTATTTCTTGACTTTATTACATATTTATATATTATACATTGATGTTAATATACTCTTGCCCATTTCTTAAGTTGGATCACCTGTTTCCAATGACAATACTCCTTAGCCTCCCCTTTCTTAGTTTAGTCCATCAACTGGATCAAATACTTTCTCTAGTGTCTTCCTGAGAAAACTCACATTGGCATTAGTAAAATATCTACTTTGAGAAACCCACTGGATAAAACAATTTTACAACTTTAAAATGACTAATGGTTTCATCGCATGTATTCTTCTGTTTGGTATAGAATATCCTCTCAAGATTGTAGAGGTTTTTACTTCTTGACATTCATTACTATTGTCTTCTGAATAAATCTGAAGCCCTTCCATTCCTAATCCTTTCCTAGTAATCAGTTTTCCTTATTTGGAAATTTCAAATTTCACAATGGTTTGCCTTGATATAATTCATTTTTTTTTGTTTGTTTGTTTAGCTAACTTTACTTTTAAATTGTCATTTTACTTCAGTATGGTATAATTTACATTCTTTTATTTAGGAAAGATTTCTTATTTAATTTGCCTTGTTTTTTTCTCCCTTTTCTTTAATCTATATTCTGAAACATATTTATGAAGATATTGGAGATTGTTATATTTGTAAATTTACTCATGTTTAAAAATGTTTTTCTAATCCATTGTGAACTTCCTCAATTTACAACTTATTTACCTTATTATATATCTTAGTAAATATCTTTATATATTTTATATGAGTATATAATTCTTATACTCATATTATATAATACAATCTTATATTTTGCATTTTCTTTGATACTTTCAACTTTGAAAGATATACGTTTTGTTATCTGACAATTCTTTATTACCTATCATTTTTTGTCATAGATGTGGTATTTTCTCTATGACTCCTAAAACATTGCTATATTTGTAAAAAGTGTTTCTCAAAGCGTAAGTGCTTTTTTCTCTAAATTATTAATTTCCCTTTTATTTGCTTTGATATATGTCTTTCATTGGAGACTTTCCTCAAATATCTTGGGAATTGTCATGGTTATATCACTGAAGATAATTCCATTACACTGAAATGAGAAAAAAAAAGTCTCTACAATTTAATGAGGAAGTAAAATCTAATTTCTGTCTCTTTCTATCTATTTATCACAGTTTGCTTTGGGGATCTGCTCGGTGTCCTCTTCGTACGCACTCTAAGGCCCAGGCAAACCGAGTGGCCCTATGGATGATGTCCAACAGAAGCCGTTAATGTTTCCATCCAGAAAAGAAAAAAATCCACTTCTACTCACAGTCTATTGACCACAGCAGTCCACAGGTTGTGCCTAAATTCAATAAAGCAGGAAAATATAACCTTCTCACGTGCTGATCAGATCAGATCAGTTGCTCAGTCATGTCCGACTCTTTGCGACCCCATGAATCGCAGCACACCAGGCCTCCCTGTCCATCACCAACTCCCGGAGTTCACTCAGACTCAACGTCCATCGAGTCAGTGATGCCATCCAGCCATCTCATCCTCTGTCGTCCCCTTCTCCTCCTGCCCCCAATCCCTCCTAGCATCAGAGTCTTTTCCAATGAGTCAACTCTTCGCATGAGGTGGCCAAAGTATTGGAGTTTCAGCTTTAGCATCATTCCTTCCAAAGAAATCCCAGGGCTGTTCTCCTTCAGAATGAACAGGTTGGATCTCCTTGCAGTCCAAGGGACTCTCAAGAGTCTTCAACAACACCACAGTTCAAAAGCATCAATTCTTTGCTGTTCAGCCTTCTTCATAGTCCAACTCTCACATCCACACATGACCACAGGAAAAACCATAGCCTTGACTAGACGGACCTTTGTTGGCAAAGTAATGTCTATGCTTTTGAATATGCTATCTAGGCTGGTCATAACTTTCCTTGCAAGGAGTAAGCATCTTTTAATTTCATGGCTGTGATCACCATCTGTAGTGATTTTGGAGCCCAGAAAAATAAAGTCTGACACTGTTTCCACTGTTTCACCATCTATTTCCCATGAAGTGGTGGGACCTGATGCCATGATCTTCATTTTCTGAATGTTGAGCTTTAAGCCAACTTTTTCACTCTCCACTTTCACTTTCATCAAGAGGCTTTTTAGTTCCTCTTCACTTTCTGCCATAAGGGTGGTGTCATCTGCATATCTGTGGTTATTGATATTTCTCCCGGCAATCTTGATTCCAGTTTGTGTTTCTTCCAGTCCAGCGTTTCTCATGATGTACTCTGCATATAAGTTAAATAAACAGGGTACAATATACAGCCTTGACATACTCCTTTTCCTATTTGGAACCAGTCTGTTGTTCCATGTCCAGGTCTAACTGTTGCTTCCTGACCTGCATACAAATTTCTCAAGAGGCAGATCAGGTGGTCTGGTATTCCTATCTCTTGAATAATTTTCCACGGTTTATTGTGATCCACACAGTCAAAGGCTTTGGCATAGTCAATAAAGCAGAAATAGATGCTTTTCTGGAACTCTCTTGCTTTTTCTATGATCCAGCGGATGTTGGCAATTTGATCTCTGGTTCCTCTGCCTTTTCTAAAGGAGAAGGAAAAAAAAAAGTTTATGAATAAATGTTTAACATTGCACAACAGTACTGTCATAATTACTCCAATACTTTGGCCACCTGAGGCAGAGAGTGAATCGCTGGAAAAGACCCTGGTGCTGGGAAAGATTGAAGGTGAAAGGAGAAGAGGGTGAGATAGCTGGATGGCATCTCCCAATCAATGGACATAAATTTGAGTAAACTTAGGAGATAGTGAAAGGCAGGAAAATCTAGTGTGCCACAGTTCATGGGGTCCCAAAGAGTCAGACATGATTTACTGACCAAACAACAATGAAAAAGGAGATGCTAGAATGCTTGTTGCACACTTGGAGAGACTAATGGAATTTACCCTTTTATTAGAGGAGCCCCTATATTGTTTTCTGGTGTTATTTTCCCTTGGTAAATGAGCTTTCACAGAAAGAAATTCTCCAATCTCATGCCATGCAAAAATGCAGTTGAGGCATAAATCTGTCTGCAGACAGACATCCTGGGAACCAAGCTGGGGAAAATTGTATAGCTCTCTTTTTATGTATAGGCCCTGTTTTAATGATGGTACCACAAATCTGCTTTTACTATGTCAGTTGTGAGTGAGTCCAGAATGTGTCTGAATCAAAGACTCCATAGGGCTTGAGTCTTGATCATGTTGTGTTTATAAACAAAAGAATCTATAAATTTTAATCTTCTTTTTGAGACTTAGAACCTTTAGATATTTCAATATTTTCAGCCTTTAGATGACCTCCATAGTAGCCTTTCTACTGAGCCCACTGATATTGATGTTTTTAACATTTATGTTCCTCTTATTTATATATAATTACATATTTTGATGGTTAATTTACAGATGAGTTTGCTCACATTTCCCTAGTGGCTCAGACAATTAACAAATATGCCTGAAATGCAGGAGACATGGTTCAATCCCCAGGTTGGGAAGATCCCCTGGAAGAGGTCATGGCAACCCACTCCAGTATTCTTGCTTGGAGAATCCTCATGGACTGAGGAGCCTGGCAGGCTACAGTCCATAGCCCCCAATGAGTTGGACACTGCTGAGTGACTAAGCACATCATAGCCATAACAAAGTACCATAGATAGGTAGCTTAAACAACATAAATTTATTGCTCACAGTCTAGAGACTTGGAAGTTCATTATCAAAGTGTCAGCTAGTTCAGTTCTTAGTGAGAGAGCTCTTCCTGACTTGCAGATGGATTCCTGCTTGCCGTCTCCTTGCAAGGTAGACAGGAAGAGTGAACTCTGGTTTCTCTTATTTTAAAGATACTAACCCCATCCTGAGGTACCTACCCTGGCCCTATTTAACCCCCAAAAGTCCCAGCTCCTAATACCATCACCTTGGGAGTTAGGACTTTAACATTCTAGGTTTTATTGTTGTTCAGTTGCTAAATTGTGTCTGACTCTTTGTGACCCCATGGACTGCAGCATGCCAGGATTTCCTGTTCTTCACTGTCTTCCAGAGTTTGCTCAAACTAATGTTCATTGAGTCAGTGATGCCATCCAAACAGCTCATCCTCTGTTGCCCTCTTCTCCTTCTGCCCTTAATCTTTCCTAGCATCAGGGTCTTTACCAATGAGTCAGCTCTTTGCTTCAGGTGGCCAGCATTTTGGATCTTCAGCATCAATCCTTCCAATGAATATTTAAAGTTGGTTTCCTTTAGGATTGACTGGTTTGATCTCCTTGCAGTCCAATGGACTCTCAAGAGTCTTCTCCAGCACCACAGTTCAAAAGCATCAGTTCTTCCATGCTCAGCCTTCTTTATGGTCCAACTCTCACATTTGTACATGACTACTGGAAAAGCCATAACTTTGACAAGATGGACCATTGTCAGCAAGGTGATGTCTCTGCTTTTTGATATGCTATCTGTGTTTGTGTTAGTGTTCCTTCCAAGGAGCAAGCATCTTTTAATTTCATGGCTGCAGTCACCATCCATAATGATCTTGGAGCCCAGGAAAATAAATTCTGTCATTGTTTCTACTTTTTCTCTGTCTATTTACCATGAAGTGATGGGACTGGATGTTGTGATCTTCATTTTTGGAATGTGGAATTTTAAGCCAAGTTTTTCACTCTCCTATTTCACCTTCATCAAGAGGCTCTTCAGTTCCTCTTTGCTTTCTGCCACTAAACTGGTATCATGTGCTCCATAACAAATGCCAACTTGAATAGGACACAGGGTGCTCAGATATTTGGTTAAACATTATTTATGAGTGTGTCTGTAAGGGTATTTCTAGATGAAACTAATGCTTGAATTAGCAGACTGAGTAAAGAAAATTGCCTGCCCTAATGTGGCCAATCCTCATCCAATATGTTGAAGGCTGAGTAGAATAAAAATCCTGACTTGCTAATAAGAGTAGATTCTTCCAGTCTGCATAGCCTGCATAGTGATCTTTTTTGGACTTTGGACCAGAACCGAAACATCAGCTCTTATTGAGTCTGGAGTCTGAAACTTAAACCATCACTTCTCCTGGGTCTCCACGTTGTGGACTGCAGGTCTTGGACCTTCTCAACCTCTTTAATGGCATAAAACTCTTTCTCACAATAAAGATCTTTGCATATTCTATTGGTTTTGTTGCTCAAGAGAAATTTCTTAATGCGTAAATAAAAGTATATAATTCTTATCTTCATTTATCAACTTAGATTTGAGGAGAAAGTTTTATCTGGAAGTGTTTATTTTGTACTATATATAGGAGATAGAATAAAATGACATTAGGTCTGTTTATTGGAGGGTGATTAAATGGCCTTGTGACAGCAGGAATGCCAAATGAAACCATTTAGTACTCTCATTAAAACATTACCATAATTTTATTGCCTGAAATGATCTAATATCGCATCTTAAAATATATATTCCCTATGGGCAAATACCACTGATAGGTTTAAAAATGCTGACTATATCATAATGCAAACTATTAAAATTTTTTGAGGAGTTCAGATGGTAATTCCAGAATTCTCCAATAAGGCTGGTGTGTTATTGATGAGGTACATACTGTTGGAACAACTTCTAAGGTCAGAGTTTAATTATATATGTGATACAACTCCAAGGTTTCAAGATAATCAAGCAATACATAAATCATGATCATATAGAGTTTAGGGAGTGATTAAGCTTGAAGAAAATCCACAAAATAGCATGAAAGATATACTATGAATTTAATCAATTTGTCAATTAAACTGATTAATATGAAATATGGTGTTGCTTTTATAAGCTTTGTTTTAATTTTATAAATGTTTATAAATACATAGGTTTAACTATAATATTATATAAGACATTATCTGCTGAGTCTCTAAATAACACTAAAATTTCAAATACATAGTTTAGGATAAATTTTCCTACTGTCTGAAGCTTGGTGAGTGTGCAGGTTATATAACTACTTAACTGAAAAATCACCCTTCTATCTATATTATTTTGTGATGCTAAATCTGGGACTTTACATATCATATTTCTCCTATTTCAGCAGACTCAACCAAAGGTTTTTCCAGTAAGAAGTCACCCTGGGGACTAGAAGGCTCCTTGCTCCCTGTTTCTTTTCAGTATTACCCAAACTGCTGCTTTTAACCCTCACAGTGGCAGCTCTTTCCACTAGTGCATGCTCATAGACATGAGATGTTTGGTTGAAGAGTAGTTCTAGGAAGACAGGAGACGGACGGGATAAGGAGGTTAAGATTTGAATTTTGATTGTGTTGATTGTGTTGAGGAAGCTGGGATTCCCAGGTGGTGCTGTGCTAAAGAATCCGTCTATCAATGCAGAAGATGCCAGAGACCTGGGTTTGATCCAGAGCTGATCTCTGGAGTAGGAAATTGCAACTCACTGTGGTATTCCTGCCTGGAAAATTCTATGGACAGAGGAGCCTGGCAGGCTACAGCCATGGAGTTTCAAAGAGTTGAACATGACTTAGTGATTGAGCACACACAGAGCAGTAGGTAGGTTCTTCAAAGCAAGATGTCATATAGGTGGATAGAAATATATTCCTTTTTCATTGTATGAGAGAGAGAGAAACCAATGTGTAAGGACACTTATGTAGCATGTTTGTATAATGCTACTGCAGTAATATGGACATCACTTTGAAACAAGCCACTTCCTCGGGAAATCTAAAAATATAAATAATTTCTCTAGGAAATATAGAGTAACCAAACATCTATTAACATGACAAAAATATAAAACAATACAGCAAAGCAATGCTTTCATGTGGTAGTACTTTTATATACAAATAAATACCTTTCTGCTTTACTGAGGTGTCTCAACTTATATGATTATACATTGCCTTATTTATCTGCAGTTACTAATTTTAACTGCATTTTGCAAAATTTCTCTTTCTCTTTAAAAAAAAGATCACTCATTTTCTTGCCAAGTTCTATGGCATCTCGGCTGTTTTCATTTTTAAGACGTAATCTCTGCACAGACTTGATTTGTGGACAAGGTACCTAAAGGACAGAGTATAGCACAGTCTGTGTTTTCACTCCTCACATTTCAGGACCTTGAAAGGCAAAGGAAAGTGCATTCTTCCTAAAGGGAATTTTTCTGACTATTCATTTAGTCAAGCAGTATCTAGTTTTAGGAGGAAGGAGGTGGAGTTTTAGAGAGAGATTCTCTTATATAAGTAGTCACACCTGGCTTCAGTAGGAGTTATTCTGTCTCCTGCTAGAAGCTAAGACTGTTATGTCTTCTCTGAACAGACAGGGTGGTGTGTGGTTTTCTCTGAATCATTTCAGCTTGCCCTGGCCACTTGTCTCACTGACAACACACCTCACAGTGCAACCATGGCTCTCCTAAACTCATCAGTATTGTGTGAATCCACTTTTCTTAAAAAACAAACAAACAAACCTTTAATTTTGTATTAGAGTATAGCTGGTTAATAATATAGTGATTGTTTCAGGTAAGCAGTGATGGTACTCAGCCATACATATATATGTATACATGCTCCCCTAAACTCCCTTCCCATCCAGGCTACTGTATAGCATTGTGCTGGACAGTAGGTCCTTGTTGACATAAACCAACTCTTGGGTGGGTTTTGTGTGTCTTTGTCAGGGTCACTGGGGCAGCTTTATGCTCCTACCTCCTCCTCTAGCTTCTTGACTCCTTTACAGGTGGACACTGTAAAAACCAAGGCTTTTTTTGTGTACACCCTCAAAGAAGGGCTGGGAGGTTTGGGGGCATGGATTTCATTATATTTTCTTATTAGGTCTTTATATATTATAGTAATATAGCCACCTTCTTCCTAAACCTGTGGACATGTCATGAGGCTCTAATCTGTCTTAGCAGCCATGGCACCAGGGCCTGCATATCAAGCTCCCTCAAGGAGTGTCTCTCCATTGCTCTTCCTCCCTCAATATCCTCCTTGGGGAGAACTTGTTGTTTTTGAAACATCAGAACTTTTGGACTCTATTTCACACAAGGATGGCTCCTCATATCTGTGATGGTTCTTTCTGAAAGGTCTGCCCTTACAGTATTGTTTAATGTGCAATAGTCACATTGAATCCCTTCAATCATGTGTCAAATAGTTAAGAGTTTCATTTTAAGAAAGATGGCTGTGAATAAAGATTATATTCTCTTCTTCTAGTGTAATAAATATGTCTGCATAAAGACAAAATAAATCAGGATAAGGAAAGCAACAAACCACACCACTGGCTGTCTCAGTCTCCCTTTCTCACTTAGGAAATCCTTAGGATAAACCTTTGTCAATGCTCACCATGTGGAGGGGCTCTTTCCAATTCCTTCCTGAGGCCTCAATGATTTCCCATTTACTACTCCTCTTCCACCATTCAGGGACGTCAAAAGGAGTCCAAAGGCAGAAATCAAGAAGTTTCTTCTTACTTCCGGTCAGGGCCAGGAAATATCTGACTCTCTGGTGTCCTACACAAACTCTCCCTTCCCACCTTTGGGCTTTTACAGGAATCTGGGACTGCAAGACTGACTGAGAACTTAGACTTCTTGTGCGCCCAAGAGCTGGCACAAGGTGGGGAGGAGAGAGCCCCTCTGTGCCAGGTAACGGCTTTTCTTCCTTTCCTAACACTGAGGTGACTTCCACCACGTGGAGGGGCCTCATGAATATAAGAAAACACATGCATGTGAACAAGTTCTCCCAAATAGACAGTCTTTGGGCACCCAGTGTGCTTAGGCTTGTGCTCCTGGCTCTGTGACGTGCCCCAGGGACATCAGATTGTGGGAAGCAACATGTTCGTGGTGGTGGTTTAGTTGCTAAGTCACATCTACCTCTTCTGACCCCATGGACTGGGGCCCACAAGGCTCCTCTGTCCATGGAATTCTCCAGGCAAGAATACTAGAGTGGGTTGCCATTTTCTTCTCCAGGGGATCTTTCTGACTCAGGGATTAAACCCACATCTCCTGCATTGCAGGCAGATTCTCTACTGCTGAGCCACCAGGCAAGCTCCTGGGAAGCAACATGGACTCATTCAAACTTAATACAGGTATGAGGACTTTTTCCTAAAAATTACATGTGGTTTCAACTTATTGAAAAGTACCCAGGAAATGGTCAGTTGGGCAGTTGAGAACTTTAATTAAAAACAAGATCTCCTCCGAACCCAGAAAACTTCTCCACTAAAGTGGAAGAGAGAGAAAACAGTTTAAACATTGAATATATATTAAACTGGAGTGTGGCTTGCATTGCAGGCAGTTCTATAAAAGATTTTCAAAATGAAAGGAATTTTTATGTAGCCAAGATGACATCACCCATGCATACATGTCCTCAAAGCAAACCATATAGACCTCAAGTAAGAGGACCTGACAATACTATTTGTCATATGCAGTTCATCCTAAAATCACTTGCTTGTTGAGGTGACCATCTGTGTTATTTTATTGGCTTTTGCCAAAAGAGAAGCAAACTTCTCATATCCTTATGACAGGATATGAGTAGTGTTGCAACTGGGAATGAGAGACCAGAAGATAGTGTATTCCTTAATATTTATATTGCAGAGATGGTTCCAGGTACTTGAGAAGGACTTCCCTGGATAATAAAGCTAGCAAGAGGTTTATTTAGCCTTTAAAAATATTATGCATATCTCAAAGTGACTAAGAACATAAGCATTTTCTAAAGTGAATGCTCTAAGAAATGGGAGGGAGGGTGTCTCTTCCTTATTGTCAATAAAACTTTATTTTTTCTTTTTTAGTTTGTTTGTGACTTAACATGGGCCTTAAGTTTTATATGGAAATATTCTTAAAACACATACTGGAGGACCAATGCATGTGTGTGTGTGTATTTGTGTATCTGTGTGTTTCTGTGTGTGTGTGGGTGTGTGTGTGTATGTGTGATTAAGGGGGCAAGTTATCTCTGACCAGGGTCAGAGCAGACCCTCTAAACTCTGTGGCTGTCTGGGCAGGGGAGACTCTTGTCCTGGTTTAGGGACTCCTCTGCTTTGGGGACCTCTTCCTTCACCTGTTCAACTGCCCTCCCCCATGGGGAATGGAAGAATCCTCAGTAGCTCTCTTAAGAACACTTGTACCTGAGACCTTTGTTCTCATTTTGATTTAGGTTTGACTGTTAGCTATGGAGTGAGCGAGAAGGTCCCAATCCAAGTTCTGTCACATTCCACAGAAGAACAGCTGAAGGAATCTCTTCATCCACACTTTAACCATGTCCATTTCTAAGCAGCTGGTTTTTAGGTGATTGACTTCCCTCATAGCTCTTTTTATATCTATTTTAAATTATCATTTCATATCATGTAATCTCTTGAGGAAATAATGAGTTGGAAAGACCTTCTGGAATGGCAAAATGTCTGACTGAATTAAGGATGAGTGAGCCATGTGACTGCTAAATTGGCTAGTACTTATTTATTTAACCTCATGACAACCAATGGTTCTAATAACCAATTTATATGAACAGGGCTGCTGCTGCTGCTGCAGCAGCTAAATGGCTTCAGTCATGTCTGACTCTGTGCGACCCCATAGATTGCAGCCCACAGGCTCCCCTGTCCCTGGGAGTCTCCAGGCAAGAACACTGGAGTGGATTGCCATTTCCTTCTCCAATGCATGCGTTCATGTTAAGTTGCTTCAGTCGTGTCTGACTCTGTGTGACCCCCATGGACAGCAGCCCACCAGTCTCCTCTGTCCATGGGATTCTCTAGGCAAGAATACTGGAGTGAGTTGCCATTTCCTTCTCTGATGAACAGGGCTAAGAAAGACTAAATTAAGTAGAGAGAAGAAAACAAGAAAAATTCAATATAGAATGCTAGGTCTGTCAAGTCAGTAGACGGGAAGGATGAGAGGAGGGAGTTTAAATAATGATAGGGCCTGGGGAGAAACTTCTGGGGATAGACGTAGTTTCCTAGGACAATTTTAACTTGTATTTTTTATTAAACAGTTATCCTTCATTGCTCAAGAAATACCCTTGCAACAAGCAAATATTCTCAGAGAATGAGGACTCTTGCTTTTGTGCAGCCCCAGGTGTTTTAAAGATAATCCAGCCCTCCTAGGTGCCCTTGATCTCAGAAATTTGTCTTTTGGATTTTGTTTTTATATTAATCTTCTTAGATTTCCTTCTTACACAGTCAGGCTTATTCTTCTTGCTGCTCTTTCTTTTACTGTGTTCTTTTCTTTAGACAAAAAGCTTCAAATTCATAGCATTGATTAGGCTTATGGAAAATATATTTAAAAATGGAAACTTATAGGTATAACATAAGTATTTCAAGCAAGTTACTACTATTTTTAAGTAGACATGTATTTAATGTTTTGCATGTACTAAAAATTAATAGAAATATATATTTTAAGATGTTTTCACATATATGTGTGTATATTTCAAAGACTTCTTTCATTTTTAGTTTATTGCAGTCTATTTTATAATCAACTTTTCTTATTCTATATGCTGAAATCAGCATCTTTAATTAAGTTACATACATCAAAACATCTCCAGGATTCATGATAAAAAATTTGAAGAATTTCTCTTTACATGCATGGATGGATGCTAAGTAGCTTAAGTCATGTCTGACTCTCTGTGACCCTATGGACTTTAGCCCACCAGGCTCCTCTGTCTGTAGGATTTTCCAGGCAAGAATACTGGAGTGAGTTGCCATGCCCTCCTCCAGGGGATCTTCCTAACCCAGGGATCTAACCCATGTCTAATATTGCCAGGAGTAGGAATTCTGAGAGTCATCACAGTGGATATCCATTAGTCCATAATGGAGTGATATTTATCAAAAGTGACTTTAAGTGAAATATCACGGTGATGCCATAAATGGTGGCATAAATTCACAAGTGGTGAGGTTAGCAGAAACACCACATGGAGGAGAAGAAATTTTTTATCAGATTCAGTGGTTTGCTTTTCTAAGGAGAAAGCACTGTCTCTTCATGATAGGAAGTTGCTGTGTTCATTTTGGCACAAGGTGGCTGAGTGACTCCCACAGGGTTGGCTTTGGTAAACTTGAGTCAAGTCCTATCTGCTTCTGCTTTCTTGATTATGCCAAAGCCCTTGACTTTGTAGATCACAATAAAGTGTGGAAAATTCTTCATGAGATGGGAATGCCAGACCATCTTGCCTGACTCCTGAGAAATCTGTAGGCAGGTCAAGAAGCAACAGTTAGGACTGGTCATGGAACAACAAACTGGTTCCAAATTGGGAAAGGAGTACGTCAAGGTTGTATATTGTTACCCTGTTTATTCAATTTATATGCGGAGTACATCATGCAAAATGCTAGGCTGGATGAAGCACAAGCAGGAATCAAGACTGCTGGGAGAAATATCAATAACCTCAGATATGCAAATGGCACCACCTTTATGGCAGAAAATGAAGAAAAACTAAAGAGCCTCTTGATGAAAGTGAAAGAAGAGAGTGGAAGAGCTGGCTTAAAACTCGCATTCAAAAAACAAAGATCATGGCATCCAGTCCCATCACTTCAGGGCAGATAGATGGAGAAACAGTGGAAAGAGTAACAGACTTTATTTTCATGGGCTCCAAAATCACTGCATATGGTGACCACAGCCATGAAATTAAAAGACACTTGCTCCTTGGTAGAAAAGCTATGATCAAGCTGGACAACATATTAAAAAGCAGAGATATTACTTTGCCAACAAAGATCCATCTTGTCAAAGCTATGATTTTTCCAATAGTCATGTATGGATGTGAGAATTGGACCATAAAGAAAGCTGAGCTCCAAGGGATTGATGCTTTTGAATTGTGGTTTTGGAGAAGACTCTTGAGCGTCCCTTGGACTGCAAGGCAATCAAACCAGTCATTCCTAAAGCAAATCAGTCCTGAATATTCATTGAAAAGACTGATGCTGAAGCTGAAACTCCAATACTCTGGTCACCACATGTGAAGAATGGACTCATTGGAAAAGACCCTGATGCTGGGAAAGATTGAGGCAGGAGGAGAAGGGGAGGACAGAGGGTGAGATGATTGGATGGCATCACCGCGTCGATGGAAATGAGTTTGAACAAGCTCCGGGAGGTGGTGATGGACAGGTAAGCCTGGCATGCTACAGTTCATGGGGTTGTAAAGAGTTGGATCTGACTGAATGACTGAACTGAACTTAACAGTTGGTAAGCTGACCAATTAGTACTTAGTTACCGGCAGATTAATTTCTGTGAGAGGACAATTTGGGCTGATATATTTCCTCTGTTGCTGCTATAAGCCACTTTGGGTACAATAGCCCTTTGAGGTTGGAAGAGGAAAGATGCTCACTAATACTTACAGGGTAAATCCAAACTCTCCTCCTGACAGTAAGTTTTCTAAAGACGTTCTGTTAAATTCCTGACCAATTTGGCCATCTTTTGACTATTGGATCAGTATAGGATGGATGGATCAGTATAGGGCTTCACATCAGGCTATCTCTCCTAAAAACTGGACAATTAGTTGTGTCACTTAACATCATGATCACCAGAAGTATTTTCCTTTGATCTTCTGTTTATGGGTCATCCCTATAATCAGAGTCATTGGCTGCCCAGGTCAAAAGATTCAGAGTTGCAATGTGACCGTGGGACCATACACTTGATCATTTCAACAGCATCTAATCTAAAGAAGATGTACAGAGCACCCCAGGCTTCAGGACTGAATATGCCCTGGTTCTCCTCTGAAGACACTCACTTGCTTAACAGTGACACATCTTCAGCATGAAGTATGTGTAGTGCACAGAGCTCCAAATGGTCATCTCCAACCTCCTTACCTCCTTCTTCCCATGATGCATCCTGCCCACCTTCCCACTAAGAGACCACTGGGAAGGATGGGCCTAGTTTTGGGAGGAGGAAAGTGGACATCAAAAATGCAATGTAAGTGGGAGATATGAAGGTGGCAAAAAGGTATTTGGATGAGATATTATTCAGTGAGAAAGGCAAAATATATGAGATACATATACATATATGCATCTATGTATATGAGAGTACATATTCATTATACTTATATATTCATAAAATTATATTGTAATAATATGTATCATATCGATAGTTTGAGGGTTTCCCAGGTGGTGCTAGTGATCAAGAACCCATCTGCCAATGCAGAAAAGACATGTGAGTTCCATCCCTGGGTTGAGAAGATCCCCTGGAGGAGGGCATAGAAACCTACTCCAGCATTCTTGCCGAGAGAATCCCATGGACAGAGGAGCCTGGTGGGCTATGGTCCAGAAGGTCACAAAGAGTGGGACACAATTGAAATGACTTAGCATGCCTGCACAGTTTGAATACATTTCTCAAACCATGAAGGGACAACCCGTATGTGTGTGTTTGTGTGCATGTGTGTCTGTGTGAGAGAGAGAGAGAGATGATACATATTAGCCTTTCCATGGTGAGTATGCAGGTGAGCATGTGATGTTGAGAAGGTTAGGTCACTTAGACAAGGTGGTGAGGTAGGAAGAAAAAGATCAAACCCAAGACTAAGGAAGTTAATTTAGACTGAAATGAAAGCATCTATATTTTTGTCACATTTATGCATGAATTTAAAATTATGCAATAGTGTGGGTATTATATATATATATATACACACACACATATATATTTATATATATATGCATATACGGATATACATATACGTATATATGAATACAAAAAAAGCTTTAAAGGGTGGTGAGGGGAATGCAGAGGTCTGAAAACTAAAGGAGCAGCTTTGCCTACTTCACAGTTTGCATTGGGCCATGTTAAGCATGTGCCTGCTTTGCAGAGTTCCAGGAAGCTTGTAAGAAACAAAAATAGTTTTTCCACTTAACATTTTACTTGTAGCCAAATTTCTTCACAGTGTATTATAAATGATTTAAGAAAGTTACAAGAATTTTCTTATATAAGTGAAAAACTGCTCTATCCGGGTGCCCCTAATTAGAATTATTAGGATATAAAAGCAAATGTTAGCAAGCTTATAACAATCATGTATAATAATAAGATCCAGCCTTCATTTAGTTCTTACTATGTGCAGGCACTTTTGAAATCATTTTAACATATATTTACTACATTAATCCTCTCAGGGAACCTCTAAGGCAAATAACTGTTTTTAACCACATTTTAGGGATACAAGAAAACAGCATTTGCTTTCTGGGCTATGTAACACACTATCACAAAGTTGGCAGCTTAAAAAACACGACTTTATTATCTCCCTGTAACTGAGGACCAGAAGTCTGAGGGTCATAACTTGGCTGGATCCACTGCTCAGAGACACACTTGGCAATAATAAAGGTGCTGCAACGCTGTGGTTCTCATCAGAGGCTCAGATTCTATTCTAAGCTCATTCAGGTGTTGATAGAATTCTGTCTTGTTACAGGGTTGAAGCTCTCAGGTGTTAGAGGCTGGTCCTTCTCATAGAAAGTCTGTAATATGACTGCTTCTCTTTGTTGCTGTTCAGTCGCTAAGTCGTGTCCTGCTTTTTGTGACCCCATGGATTGCAGCACACCAGGCCTGTCTATCCTTCACCATCACCTTCCCTGGCAAGCTGACTAGCTGTCCTGCTGCTCCTCTACCAGAACAAAAAGAAAATTCCTACTGCTGCTCCAGATCAATCTGATTTCCTTTCTCTAACCTCTTCACTTCAGTTGCTCAGTCTTGTCTGAGTCTCCGTGACCCCATGGATGGCAGCATGCCAGGCTTCCCTGTCCATCACCAACTCCCAGAGCTTGCTCAGACTCAAGTCCATTGAGTCCATGATGCCATGCAACCATCTCATCCTCTGTCCTCCCATTCTCCTCCTGCCTTCAAATCTTTCCCAGCATCAGGGTCTTTTCCAATGAATCAGTTCTTCGCATCAAGTTGCCAAAGTATTGGAGTTTCAGCTTCAGCATCAGTCCTTCAAATGAATATTCAGGACTCCTTTCCTTTAGGATTGACTGGTTTTACCTCCTTGCAGTCCAAGAGACTCTCAAGAGTCTTCTCCAACACCACAATTAGGAACCATCAAAAGCATCTGATCTCTTGGCCACATTTAAAATGGCTCATCGTATTAGGTAGAGTCCTCTAGGATGATCCCCCTTTTTGATAGCTGAAAGACAACTGAATAGTTACTTAATTAAGGGAACAAAATTCCATTATATTCATAAGTCTCTCATGAACTCAAGGGAAGAGGACTGAATAGGATGCACATGCTTAGGGCAGAAATCTTGAGATTATCTTAGGTCTCTGCCTACTATAAAACTGAAGGTAAAGAAAAAAGGTGTAACTTGCCCCATATCACAAAGTTAAAATCAATGGAACTCAGCAGTCTATATTTAAATTCCATGTTGATAATCACTCTCCTAGACTATGTAATGAAGGAATAGAGTTTCACCTCACACATTTTAGATGTTATATTTGATGTCAATAACTGTGAAAGGTATGAGATTTCATCCTACTGGCCAGCTGACTAGTATACCCTTCCACAGTTTCATGAGAAGTAGAAGAAAACACAAGATTCCAGTTGTTGTTCAGTTGCTAAGTCCTGTCTGACTCTTTGTGAACCCATGGACTGCAGTATGCCAGGCTTCCCTGTCCTTCACCATTTACCAGAGTTTGCTCAAACTCCTTTCCATTGAGTCAGTGATGCCATCCAACTGCCTCATCCTCTGTCATCCCTTTCTTCTCCTTCCATCAATCTTTTCCAACATCAGGGCCTTTTCCAATGAGTTGGCTCTTTGCATCAGGTGGCCAAAGTTTTGAAGCTTTAGCATCAGTCCTTCCAGTGAATATACAGGGTTTATTTCCTTAAGATTGACTGGTTTGATCTTCTTGCTGTACAAGGAGCTTTCAGGAGTCTTCACCAGCACCACAATTCAAAATCATCAATCATCATTGCTCAGTCTTCTTTATGGTCAAACTTTCACACCCATACATGTCTACTGGAAAACCATAGCTTTGACTATACAGACCTTTGTCAGCAAAGTGATGTCTTTGCTTTGTAAGACATTGTCTAGATTTGTCATAGCTTTTCTTCCAAGGAGCAAGTATCTTTTAATTTCACGGCTGCAGTCAACATCCACAGTGAATTTTAGCCTAGAAAATAAAATCTTTGTTTCCATTGTCCCCATGTATATGTCATGAAGATATGGGACTGGATGGCATGATCTTTGGTTTTTCAGTGTTGAGTTTTAAGCCAGCTTTTTCACTGTCCTCCTTCAGAAGACTCTTGAGCCAGAGACAAAGGACCATCTGATATTCATAGAAACAACAGTAGCCAGAACACCAGTATTTGCTCTGAGTTTCTGTCACCCTGTAGGTTTTCCTCAACTATAGGGTGACACTAACAGGGCCACATAATATCAACACTTGAACTTCATTGTGTTACAGGAGAAGAAAGTCTAGTTTGGGAATCAGATCTCTTACACTAGACATAAGCCTGCCTGATATTTCTTTATTATCTTGCTATACTAGACTGCAAGCAAATCTACCTTCTAACTATAGGAAGACACACTATTTCCATTTTCCAAAGTTACTCTACAGCCATCCTTGAAAAGATAGTCCTGAAGACAGTCAGACAAGTTTTGTAACAAGGCATGTGGATGCCTGAGAAATCCATTGAAAATTGTTGCCCAGTGATATCTGCCCCTTGTTTCTAAGCCATCTTGATTTCCAGTGAATTTTTCCATAATAACTTTGGATCCTGTGATTAATCCTACTGACAGAGGCTGAGACAAAAATTCTTTCAATATGTCCCATCATTTTTTTAAATGAATTTTGCTGCTAACAATACTGCAAAGAGCAGCCTGATGTCTGTCTGAAGTATTGACCAAAAATATGCTCTCTGGAGTCCTAAAACTACTCAAATGAAAATTTTCAAAAATTCAGGATCTACCTTAACAAACCACATGGCTTCATCAAGTCTTTCTATTGACTTTTCCACTTGGTGCAAGGTGTTAATTCAAGTTAGTGATTGCATATTGTCCAGCAAAGGGAAAATCCAAGACAATATTTTGATCTATCATAACACTGATGGTGAGATGAAGATGACCTGAACACCCTTCCATGGTCAAGGTGGTGTCTTTGATCACTTGAGCTAATGTCAAGAATAAATTTCACATAGTCTTTTCTAAGTGGATGTCTCCCTCTCTGGGAAAACTGCCTACAGTGTGCACATAAATAAGTCAATTATTCCCCTGGACGCATCCCTTAGACAGGAAAGGTAGTCTGATTTTGGATGAATTTATGCATATTTTTGAGTCACATGATCTACTGGCAGTGTTTGCTTAAATATTCAATACTTGTATGTCTTTCGTAACCACCCTGATGGTGCCAATAGCTGTGTAATCAGAAAGGAGACAGATTGGTACCTAACTACCACAGAAAGAATATAGTTCCAGGAATGTACACAGTGATCCTGTGAAAACCAGGCGAAAAACATTTAATAGTGTTAAAGCAGCTTGTTGTTGTTCAGTTACTTAGTCACATCTGACTCTTTGCAGCCCCATGAATTGCAGCACTCCAGTCTTCCCTGTCCTTCACTGTTTCCCAGAGTTTACTTAAACGCATGTCCATTGAGTTGGTGATGCCATCCAACTCATCCAGTGGTAATTTTTTTTTAGGTCTACCTTAATTCAGGACATACGCTGCCCCATTTTCATAACTCTCTTAAACTGTTAACTAGAATTCCTTGGGTAAGTTTGTCATTCTCCAATGCCTCACTGGGGCTGTAAGAGCCTGAACATAAATTAATTCTCTGTCCATGATTTCTCACTGGAGTTTTTCTGCCTCAAGGAAATCTTCCCTAGTGGGCTAAATCTCTCTTATAGCAGCCAGAAACCACAGCACAAAAACTCAAGACTTTTTATAGTTCTGTTTGAATTGGTCTAAAGCTGGCATGATGGATTGCAGGGGGTGCTGACCTTTGAGACTACTGGGATGTTCCAACTCCTTCTTAACAGGTATCACATGCTCTGTCCCCTCATCTTCCAATTAAACCTGTCAAAGTTTTAATGAACTGGTTTCTGCCCACAAAAGTCATGAATTTCCCTTTGTTAATACTCAGGATAGGTGCACATCCTTTTGACTATTGAGTGAAAGAGGAACCATACTAATAATTTTTATAGAGGAATGGACTTGAGTCAGACTACTGGATTGGACAGATTTCATCCAAAGGAGCATGATTAATAACCAGACCCCATTCTAATAGCCGTCTTTGAATCCACATCTTATTGTGGCTGCAAGCACCTATTCAGTTATTCCTCATGAACAGCCAAGAGCGAAGGACCATTTTCTGTGCAGTGGTTGACTATACAATTTGGTTGACATACTTACTACATGTTTTCATATATTTTCTCCAAATCCTGATAATTGGCCCCAAGTTCCTCATCCTTCTTTGTCCAGGAGCCCATTTTTCTATTAACTATTTTTTTGAAACTGTCAACAACTGTGAAGGATATGAGACTTTATCTATGTGAAAGCTAACAATTTGGCCTGTTGCAGTTTCATGGATGCTGGCAGAGAGCAGGGAATTCTGAGGCAGAGAAAAGGGACAGGGTGTTGCATATATAGACAGCAATGGTAGAGAATTAGCATGTGTGCTAATCCTCCAAGATTACAGGAAAGAAACTTCAAACATTAAAAAAAAATGTTTTCTTTGTTATAATGGTCTATGATGCTACCCTTTTTAAATATCTGACAGTAAATAAACCAATTTTTTGCTCTGGAAAGAGATAATATCTCTATCTTATAAGGCTATCCATTAAACAAATCCTGAAAGAAACAACCCAGAATACAGGCAGCCTATGCCTTTGCTTGTAAGACATGTTGATAGGTTAAAATTACAGAGAATTGTTTTCTCAAATAAAATGTACTAACTTTCCTTAGGAGAATATAATTTTGCATATATATATATATATATATATATATGTTGTAATCATAAAAGTTTCTAACATTTACTCTTTATTAAAAGGCACTGGCTTGCCTATTTTTACATATATTACTCTAATCCTCACCACACCTTTAGGAGGTGTTATTCTATTCCCCATTTTGAAGATGAACACACCAAAATGTAGGGAGTCATTTAAAATGTCTGAGTTCACAGTCAAGAAGTGTTAAGACCAGAACCTGGGGGACTTTAATCCCCAGTACTTCTCACTTGCTAGATAGTTATGTGAACTTGGCCTCCAAGCTAGAACAAGATCACATGGACTTATGGTGAACTCTGCAACTCAAATCTCTCAATACTAGGTTGGATACAGGGTAATTCCTCCCTGAATGATAATTAATATTCAGTACACATACTATCTTTTATATTCATTATATGAATGTGGAAACTAGGCTCAGAATCTGTGGAGACTGAAACCGAAAATGGAGTCCAGCTGCTCACTGCTCAAAAGCCTTTAAAGAGGCCAGGCTAGTGAAAAGGAAACTTGCTTTATTTTGAATGCTGGCAACCAGGATTGGGGAGTGCAGTTTGTTTCCCTTTCTTGAGGGCAATTTTCAGAATTGTGGCAGGTTATGTCATGGCTACAGTCTGGCCATCATGTAATTAACTTCTTCCACATGGTGGGGCGCTCAGTATCTGTAAGACAGCTCATATATTATTGCTCAAGATATTATCTATAGCCCTTGAGAAGGAATTACAGGTCCTTGACTGTACATAATGATTAGTTAGTTTTTTTTTTTAATCTCCTTTGACTGTTTTCCTTTGTTCCTACGTTTTCTCACTTCTCTGATTAAAACTTTTCTTTGGCTAAAGTTTTTCCACAGACAACAGGCAGGCAGAGGACATGGGGGACAGACCATAGAATCTTACTCCAGTCCAAGACAGCCAAGCGGTCTCAGATAATAAATACTAGGAACTTGATTTTAAATTCAAATTTTAATGATTCTAAAATACTATGTTTATATGAAACACCTTACTGCATTTCTGAAGAAAAATATTCAGGAGACACTAATACATTTCAAAAATTATTACAATTAGTTGAAAAGCATGATAATTGTCAAAATAAAATCAATAAAACATAAGACAACAGAGGATGAGATGGTTGGATGGCATCACCGAATTGATGAACATGAGTTTAAGTAAGCTCTGGGAGTTGGTGATGCACAGGGAAGCCTGGCATGCTGCAGTCCATGGGGTCGCAGAGTCAGACACAACTGAGCAATTGAACTGAATGTTAAAAATCAGCTAATATGTATGCAAATAGAATGAGATTTAATGCGGTTTCTTAAACATATCTAAAGTTGGAAAGCATTTTTGCATATAACATTTAGCATCATAGTAAACATTGCTAACTACTTTATGACTATACTTGACAATATCTATTTTGTTTTGAGTATGAATTCTGACTATGAAAAATTAGTTTGCGTCATTCAAAGGAACTTTGGTTTCATTCAACAAGTCAGTGTGTCTCAAAGATTGCTTAGAAAACGACCTAGATGAATCAGAACCTTTGGGACTTTGAGCTAAGAATCTGCTCCTGTAATAATATCCCCAGTGATTTTTTAAAAGACAGAAAGGCAGCTTCTGCTGTAGGTGAGATGGAGTCATTGGGTAAACAATTAGTATTTTTGGTAGATGATTTTAGTGATAACTAGAGAAAGAATTCATAGGGGACAAGTTGGAAAGCAGGTAGACAAATTAGGAGGCCATTTATTTATTCACATGAAAAAAATCTGCTAGGTGATGGGCAAGCAGAGTAGGGAAAAAAATAAGTTCTTTGACCTCTTGGTGCCTCTACGCTTTCTTTGAGTATTTTTAAGACAGTTTTAGGTATTGCAGGGCAAATATACACTGACCTAACTGAGACTGAGGGACATTCAAGGGAAGGCTAAAGGAAATATTTGTGTTTAGACTAAATAAGTAGAAGTTATGTGGGTGAAGGCTGGGAGCAGAATTGAGCAAAGTTTTCAAGGCAGAGAAAACAGTCACTGCAAGCCCTAAGGCAAGAAGAAACATGGTCTTTTGAAGTAATTTTTAATTTTTGGTTGGAGGATTTCTTTACTAGTACAATGTAATCATATAAATCCTCTTACAAATTTAAGAATTCTTGTCATTTTTATGTGGTACATTATAAATTATGGGGAAATTTTTTAATTAAAGTTTGTATTGTGAATGGGTTTTAATAAAATCTTTAACAGCATTATGAAAACAATGTATTTATACATATTTTAGGTAGACAATGCTGAGCCTCTGAGCCATTTTATAGCAAGAAAAGTATATTGTTTACATTGAATAATTATCTATGAAAAATAAGAATAATATAGCAATACATAATGCATATGTATGGATTATTTGGAGGTAGAGGAACTGGGTATATAATAAAGTGTAAATTGAAATATAATTATATGGTATGATATCTAGCACAGATAAAATGCCTTCGTAGACTGTTGTTTGGATTCCTTACTGTTTTTGGCTAAAATAAATGTTTCATCTTAATAAAGTTTATATTTCATTTATAAATAATGAGATAGTACAGAGAGTGTTAGAAGCACAAATGGCATAGTAACACCTCATGGGTGCATAATTTTACTCCCAGGTAATAGTTTTAAAAAAACATAAAAATATGAATGCAACATACAGATATAATAAAAGTTATCTTGTCTATTTGAAGAATTATTGTAAACTTATTATAATCCAACATCATTATGGTTTATGTTTTCTATCTTCAGCCAAGAGTTAAATATGGAAATATATGAAACACATTTAAAAAGAAAGGAAATAAGAAACAACTTAATATGAATAAAGTGACACAGATAATGTGCTGTGTGTGTGTGCTCAGTGACCCCATGGACACTCTGGTGGTCTCCTCTGTCCATGGGATTTTCCAGGCAAGAATATTAGAGTGGGCTGCCATTTCCTACTCCTGAGGGTATTCCTGACCCAGGGATGAAACATGCATCTCTCCTGACTTAGAGGTGGATTCTTCCCTGTCACCTGGGGAGTCTGATGCAGATAATAAGAGAGTTCAAATGACTTCTTGGCTGAGTAACTGGCAAGCTCATCAGAATTCAACAAAGCTTTACATACACTTACTTAATATTCACTCAGATTCCATAGTACTGTATCTTAATGTGAAAATATTTCCAGTATAATTTGATTAATTATCTAATTATTGAAAAAATAAAATAGATGTAATTATAAACATGGACCCAATGAAGCATATTTGCAAATATACAGGTGTGGGGGAAGAAATCAAAGATTCAGAAACACTGGATATGGAGAAATGGAATTCAATGCAGTGAAGTACAGGAGAGAAGGAGAGAAGGGGTTAGTTTTAAGAGATATACTGAAAATGTAGATATTTTAGTGCTTCTAAAAATTTGAAATAGCCTCTAAATAGCTATTATTAAAATTTAGCAGAAATTATTAAGGATTTCTAAATCCTAAATTTCTAGTATTTTCCCCTGTAAACATCATGAAACAATATAAGGCTATTAAACTGAAACTATGATATAATTACTATTTCATTAAGATAATTTAAATAATTCAAAAATGAATCTGTTAATTAAAGTGAATAGAAGAAACTATTGCAAAGTTCAGGTGTAATTTGATGGGAGATGGACTTTAATATTGGTGTGGGGATGAAGAGAATTAAATAGATCCAACCATCTCTACCATCATTCAGATGTGAGAGAAAAGGCATTCCAGATTTTTAAGGGTGATCGAAAAATTTGATGGCAGTGATATTTTAGGAGGAAAAGAATGTTGAATAAAATGAAAAAGATGAAGAGGATAACTATTGTGTCAGTGTTCATGGTTGGAATTTTTTTTTTATGAAAGTATAGACTTGAAAACATATAAATGCTGATGGGAAGGGATGGGTTCAGAGGAAATCATTTAAGTGGTAAGAAAAGGAAATAAATGTTGCTATAAAACAGAAATTGGTTTTCTAAAAGAAGCTAACATTGAGATACTTCATCTACAATATCAATAAAATGAAAAAAATGGGATGGGGACACATCAGGAAAAAACCTATATGGAGCTGATAATTTCATGGAGACAGTGATGCTTTGATACTCCCTCTGAATAGCTTTTATTTTATGTGTGATAGGCAATAAGAGCAGAGAAGAATGTGTTGGAGATTTGAAAGTTGTAGAGAGAAGTTTCTAAAATTCTTGATGGTGAATGTGAAACTGGAATTGCATTGTGGAGAGCTCAGTTTAGCTGCATGATCAATAGTTTATTTTGGTATCAAACTGCCTAACTGTATAATTTTTCTCAGGCAGCATTCAGAAGTTGAGCTATAGTTATGGAGAAAGTAGAAAACTTGAATGCCAACAGGATGGATTTAGTTAAAATGGTTTGATGGTAGAACAAAGAGGCAAGTTATTGGGATAAGTGAGTCAAATGAGAAAAAAAATAAGTGAATAAAAGGCTATAATCTTTGAAAGAAATGATGACCTATAGTTTCTGTCACATATATTAAATTTGAGAATGGTCCTGAAATTGACAAAACCTGAAGATTGAGTGGGCGTGTATGTGTGTGTGTGAATACAACTCAACATATTATACGGGAATATGGCTTAATTGAGAGGGTTTAATTTAACTGAAACTAAATTTTATGTAAAGCTTCTTTTTTGGATGAATAGCAATATAGGAAGCAGAAGAGAAACTTCAACATTCTTGGGATTGATTTATGAGTTTAATTTTGAGTTTGTGAAGGTTAGAACCTGCATGCCATTGCAGGAGACATAAGAAATGTGGGTTCGATCCCTGGGTCAGGAATACCCCTTGGAAGGGAATGGCAAACCACTCCAGTATTCTTGCCTGGAGAACCCATGGACAGAGAAGCCTGGTGGGCTACAGTCCATCGGATCACAAAAAATTTGGACATGACTGAAGTGACTTAGTACAGCACAGCACATTCATCTGTGGATACATTATTCTGGGTCCTACTAGAAGAGAGAAACAACACCTAGTTTTGACAGGGGGAAGTTAAGTGTAAATAGCTATTATCTATACCCATCCTCTGAAGGTCGAAGTTAACAGAGGATTTGCTCACAGACAAGCCCCAGATCTGAGATTCAATAGAAAAGGTGTGACCTTGGCTCTTTGAATGTCAGAGGAAACAGAGCCTCTGTTAGAGGTTGTCCCAACAGAGGTTGTTAGAGCTGCTTCACTGTGGTTCTGCAAAAGAGATCCAAAAGGAGATGCCATACCTTGAAATTCATAGAGAAGCAGCTTGAGATTGTGCTGGGCTAAGCCATGGGCTACCCAGCAGTGCAGGAAGCAGGTGTTGAAAACGTCATTTACTGAAGGAACTTAATGTCCTAGAAACTGCACTGCAGTAACATGCTGAGAGAAGGATCCTGGAAGTTGAATACCTATTTTCCCTTCACTATTCCTCTAAGGTTCCTTTACTGACAATTTTAAAATCATGTCGGTCAACAAAATACAAATGTTTAAAGGACCCAACTATATTTTCAGATAAGGAAGCAAAGGGTGAATCTGGAACTCCGAAGCAATTATTTCATAAATGCCCCAGGGAGATAGGGTTTCCTAGGTGGTGCTGGTGGTAAAGAAACCACCCGCCAATATAGGATACAAGAGATGCAGATTCAATTCCTGAGTTCGGAAGATCTGCTGGAGGAGGTCATGGCAACCCACTCCAGTATTCTTGCCCGGAGAATCACATAGACAGATGAGCCTAACAAGATATGGTCCTTAAGGTCGCAAATAATTGGACACGACGGAAGTAACGGATCATGGAAAAAGGAAGAGAGTTCCAGATAAACATCTATTTCTGCTTTATTGACTATGCCAAAGCCTTTGACTGTGTGGATCACAAAAATCTGTGGAAAATTCTAAAAGAGATGGGAATACCAGATCACCTGACCTGCCTCTTGAGAAACCTATATGCAGGTCAGGAAGCAACAGTTAGAACTGGACATGGAAAAACAGACTGGTTCCAAATAGGAAAAGGAATACGTCAAGGCTGTATATTGTCACCCTGTTTATTTAACTTATATGCAGAGTATATCATGAGAAATGCTGGGCTGGAAGAAGCACAAGCTGAAATCAAGATTGCCAGGAGAAATATCAATAACCTCATCTATGCAGATGACACCACCCTTATGGCAGAAAGTGAAGAGGAACTCAAAAGCCTCTTGATGAAAGTGAAAGAGGAGAGTGAAAAAGTTGGCTTAAAGCTCAACGTTCAGAAAACGAAGATCATGGCATCTGGTCCCATCACTTCATGGGAAATAGATGGGGAAACAGTGGAAACAGTGTCAGACTTTATTTTTTGGGGCTCCAAAATCACTGCAGATGGTGACTGCAGCCATGAAATTAAAAGACATTTACTTCTTGGAAGGAAAGTTATGACCAACCTAGTTAGCATATTCAAAAGCAGAGACAGTACTTTGCCTTCAAAGGTCCAATTAGTCAAGGCTATGGGTTTGTTTTTATATATTTTTTTTATTTTTAAACTTTACAAAATTGTGTTAGTTTTGCCAAATATCAAAATGAATCCGCCACAGGTATACATGTGTTCCCCATCGGGAACCCTCCACCCTCCTCCTTCCCCATACCATCCCTCTGGGTCGTCCCAGTGCACTAGCCCCAAGCATCCAGTATCATGTATTGAACCTGGACTGGCAACTCGTTTCATACATGATACTTTACATGTCTCAATGCCATTCTCCCAAATCTTCCCACCATCTCCCTCTCCCTCTCCCTCTCCCACAGAGTCCATAAGACTGTTCTATACATCAGTGTCTCTTTTGCTGTCTCGTACGCAGGGTTATTGTTACCATCTTTCTAAACTCCATATATATGCGTTAGTATACTGTATTGGTGTTTTTCTTTCTGGCTTACTTCACTCTGTATAATAGGCTCCAGTTTCACCCACCTCATTAGAACTGCTTCAAATGTATTCTTTTTTATGGCTGAGTAATACTCCATTGTGTATATGTACCATAGCTTTCTTATCCATTCATCTGCTGATGGACATCTAGGTTGCTTTCATGTCCTGGCTATTATAAACAGTGCTGTGATGAACACTGGGGTACATGTGTCTCTTTCCCTTCTGGTTTCCTCAGTGTGTATGCCCAGCAGTGGGATTGCTAGATCATAAGACAGTTCTATGGTTTTTCCAGTGGTCATGTATGGATGTGAGAGTTGGACTGTGAAGAAAGCTGAGCACTGAAGAATTGATACTTTTGAACTGTGGTGTTGGAAAAGACTCTTGAGAGTCCCTTGGACTGCAAGGATATCCAACCAGTCCATTCTAAAGTAGATCAATCCTGGGTGATCTTTGAAAGGACTGATGCTGAAGCTGAAACTCTAGTACTTTGGCCACCTCATGCGAAGAGTTGACTCATTGGAAAAGACTCTGATGCTGGGAGGGACTGGGGGCAGGAGGAGAAGGGGACGGCAGAGGATGAGATGGCTGGATGGCATCACTGACTTGATGGACATGAGTCTGAGTGAACTCCAGGAGTTAGTGATGGTCAGGGAGGCCTGGCGTGCTACAATTCATGGGGTCGCAAAGAGTTGGACACGACTGAGCAACTAAACTGAACTGAACTGAAGTAATTTAACATGCACTCACACCAGGGGTATTAATTTAAACTAAATTATGGAAGGAGACTCATAGTTGGGAAAAAAAAAAAAAAAGACATCAAAAAAGCAGAGTGTGGGAGTAATCAAAGTATGAGTATTCTCCAATTATTTCCTTAAGTGACCATACACTTGGGCACTTATATACACATACTTTGGCCACCTGATGCAAAGAACTGACTCACTGGAAATGACCCTGATGCTGGGAAAGATTGAAGGCGGGAGGAGAAGGGCATAACAGAAGATGAGATGGTTGGATGACATCACTGATGGGATGACATGAGTTTGAGTAGGATCCGGGAGTTGGTGATGGACAGGGAAGCCTGGCATGCTGAAGTCCATGGGGTCATAAAGAATCAGACTCGGATGAGTGCCTGAACTGAACTGAATACACATAAAGAGGTAAGTCATGGTTTTGATAGCTAGTCAACTTATATGCTTTCTACACTTCTAGCTGAAGTACCAACAAACTTTTTTTTAAGACAAGGCTTGATAGTAAATATTTTATCTTTTATTAGTCATATAGTCTTTATAACAACTCAACAATGTCATCATAGTGAAAAAAGAGCCATAGGCAACATGTATGCAAATGAGCAACTCTGTGCCTCAAAGAAAACTGTTTATTAAAATAAAAAAAAAGTTATCCCAGATTTGGTCCACAGCCTGCAATCCCTGAATTCTCTGATTGCAAAGAGGATGTGTGATATTCTAACCATTGTTAGAATGATCAATTATCTTTTACTTTAAGCTCTTTTTCTTTCTTTTACATATAAACTCATAGTAAATATTTAATTACAATAAGAATTCATCTATACTATTAAAGTTTTTCTCTAATTCTAAAAATTCTGCATAAGCTTTTGGTAAGATTGTAATGATATTATGAAACAAGATTATGACACTTTGAAGATTTTCATTTAAGGAAATATAATGTTTGAGAACGCTGCTTTAACAACCTGTAATAGTTGAAATGGGGAAAAAACTTGACAAAACAAATGGAACTGAGACACAGAAGAAATTGAAGAGAAACAGGGATATTTGGTGATTTGAAAGTAAAGGAAACTTCAAGATGAGAGCATGGTCAGCAGTATTTGATGCTGAGAAATCCAGTAGAGTGAGGATAATGAAAAACATTTATAATTCAAGGAGAAGAAATTGTCCTAGCAGACATAATGAGAAGCTCATTTTACTTTAGATGCATGAGATTTGCCCTAAGTGAATTTGTGTTCAAATTCCCACTGTGCCATTTATCAATGGTGTGTCTTTGAAAGGATTTAAACAAGGTTTTTTAACATCAGTTTTACCTGGAGAAGATAAGTGTTAATAATAATAATCTCAAAGGTTGCTATTAAAGATCAAGTAATCTACCAGTATTGAAGCAAGCACCCATTTTGTGACAATCAGTTTGTTAGTAATGGTTCTGAAGACTAAGAACAAGACTTAGAATGCTAAATGAGAAGTGAGCAAATGGAGCCTGTAAGTGTAGAAGCATATTTCAGGAAGTTTGACATTTATAGGAAGGAAAGAATCTATTTCAGTTAAGTGGGGCATGTTGGAGGTTGGGGTTCTAGTCTTTCCAAGTTACTATGCAAGGCAAGTATTTAAAGCAATAGGAAAATTCTTTGCATAAATCTCCAAGACCAAGAAGTACTGCATGCCATTTACATTTGTTAATCAGCACATACTAAGAGTTTAAACTGTTATCCTTAATTCAGCATGCAAAAGAGTTACCATACCCCTACCTAACTCCACTACTCTGAGCTTAATCATGCTATTTAATTGCTGAGCTTAATTTGAAAATAATTGTTCACAGCAATTAAGTAAATGCCCCAATTTCATTAACAGACTTTCTAATTAGAACCTACAACATAAAAGTGCTAATGTTGCTTCATTAGCTTTGATTTACTGTTTCTAATGCTACCTTTTTAAAAAATTATTCTTTTCTTTGAATCTGAAACTGTGTAGTAGGGTTAATTATGTGGGTTCTTGCAAATAAAAATGGCTAATTATTCCTGGATTGAAGTATAGAGATATCTTATATTAAAATTTCATTTTAGCTTTTCACATTAAACACATATTGGGACAAATTTTAAAGTCTCCTTGTTGTAGAATAGTTTAAAGCAATTAGTGAGAATTGCATTTGGCTTGAATTGTAAGCAAACAGGTTTTTCAAAATTGAATATGCTCCTTCACATATGGTATCTGATTGTAAAAGAGAAGAGTTTTAAAAAAAAAGAAAGAAAAGGAAAAAAAGTAATTGTTATAAAAACTCACTACTGCAAATTTAATTTGCAATTGAAGGGACAGAAAGGTTACTTAGGTTAGCAATAATAATATATTCTAAGATAGTGCCATTAAAAGTCCTCAAATGCAGTAACTATTGCTTGCTAATAAAATGATGAGGGGATTGGCTTTTGTTTTTCCTGTTTATGTTGTTGCCAAATTTAAAAGAACTTGTCTGTGTTTTCAAGCAATTATTGCCATATAACTACATATTAATTACATGATTACAGCAAAGTATGAAAAATATACTGATTTGATCATTTGGCACAAGATGAGGTTCTGATAATAGAGGTATCCATGGACATTACTGACAAGACTGAAGCTGAAGAGTGAGGAAAGCAGGTCCAGAGATTGTCTAGTCCAACTCCATTATTTACGCATATATGTATACATGTATGTGTGTGTGTGTGTGTGTGTGTGGTATATCAGACACTATGCTAAATCATGGAGATGCTGCAAAAAGTCAACTACTAATTTTGTAGAGAGACATGAAATGAGTGATGACAATAACTAATATTCTAATGAACTAAATGACAACAAATGTAAAAGATATGGGATTATGCCCTTGTCTTTTGCTTAATATTATTTTCACCCCACCTGCTGTCTAAACAAAATATCAAAAGTAAGACAAAACCAAACAAAAATAATATCAAAACAAAATACTGTGCTGCTTTTCTTTATTTGCTTGGGATAACAGATAACTTGAGTAAAAATAAATTTTACCAAATTACTTTTGATAAACATACCATAATACAACAAAACAATATTACTATAGAGTAAAAATCATAAGAAAGAGAACAGGGTCCACAGCTAAATAAACTTTATGTAAATTGACATACGTATATACACGTCGAAAAACTTTTTTTTCCATGGAAACATATGAAATGAAAATATCTCCTGCCATATTATTTAATAAGAAATGTCACAGCCATCAGCAACTTCTGGCCTCCAAAAGTGAGTGAGGGTTACCAAAACTGCAATCCAGAGGGTGCTGCCACCCTCCAAAGTGATTGCAGAAGAGCTGGGGGAATGAGAGAAGCAGGGCAAACAAGGAAACAGGATTGGCCCCAGATAGCTGAGATGTGTATGAAAGGATTGAATTCTGTGAGCCCAGAGGCTGGTATCTTCCCATGCCTAATATGCTAAATTTTTTAATTTGATACCTGATCTTTGATGTTCAGACTGTCTGCTCTTTTTGTTGCAAACTTGTGTAAAGCTTGACTTCCCTTCCTGCTCCTTGGAACAGTTTTCTCAGGAGCTACGAGATACTATCTCCCGGACTCAGAATCCTAAACATTCTCACCAAAAAAATAATTCTCTACTTTCATGTTGTGGTTATATTTTTCCATCAACACATGTATATTTGTAAACATGTATGTATGTATTATAATGGCTGCCTAAGGAAGTCACAGAGTGGAGATGGGACAAAGAAGGATAATATAACACAGGAGGGCTTGTTTGTGACAACATATAATATTGATTATTTTTACTGAGGAAGCTGATTAATTCTATTTTCATACAAGAGGTTGAGATGGAAAAAAGATTAAGTTAAATATTACTACTAATATTTTAATTATTAAAATATATATTTTAGAACAGTTTTACATTTACAGCAAAATTGAGCAGAAGGTGAAGAGAGTCCCCATATAATATATGTCCCTTCACACCCACAACCTCACCCACTGGTAAAGTCCCAAACAAGAGTGGGCTTTTTTGTTACAATCAGTGAACCAAATTGAAATATCAAATCATGCAAAGATTATAGTTTACATTAAGGGCACTCTGGCTTTTGTACATTCTTTGGGTTTTGAGAAAGTATGATGATAAGTATCATAATTACAGTATTGTATAGAATCATTTCACTGCCATAAAATTCATCGGTGTTCTGTCTATGCCTCTTTTTCTCTTCCTCAATCCAGGGAAGCTAGTAGACTAATATTTTACTGTATCCATCCCTAGCAGATCAGATGGTAAATTATCCAAATGCAATTCAAGAGACCTGGGTTCAAACCCTGGGTTGGGAAGATCCCCTGAAGAAGAGAATGGCTTCCTACTTCAATATTCTTGCCTGGAGAATATCCCATGGACAGAGGAGTCTTGTGGGTCCAGTCCATGGGGTTGCCAAGAGTTGGACACGACTGAGTCACCAAGCACACTCAGCACCCTCCATAATTTTGCATCTTCCAGAATGTCAGATTGTTAGAATCACATAGCTTGTAGCTCTTTCATATTAACATTTTATCACATAGTAATATGCTTTTAATTTTTCTTCCATGTCTTTTCAGGGTATGATAGTTTATTTATTTTTAGCACTAAACAATATTTCAAATCCTGAAAGATGATGCTGTGAAAGTGCTGCACTCAATATGCCAGCAAATTTGGAAAACTCAGCAGTGGCCACAGGACTGGAAAAGGTCAGTTTGCATTCCAATTCCAAAGAAAGGCAATGCCAAAGAAAGCTCAAACAACCGCACAATTGCACTCATCTCACACGCTACTAAAGTAAGGCTCAAAATTCTCCAAGCCAGGCTTCAGCAATACATGAACCGTTAACTTCCAGATGTTCAAGCTGGTTTTAGAAAAGGCAGAGGAACCAGAGATCAAATTGCCAACATCCGCTCGATCATGGAAAAAGCAAGAAAGTTCCAGAAAATCATCTATTTCTGCTTTATTGACTATGCCAAAGCCTTTGACTGTGTGGATCACAATAAACTGTGGAAAATTCTGAAAGAGATGGGAGTACTGGACCGACTAACCTGCTTCTTGAGAAACCTGTATGCAGGTCAGGAAGCAACAGTTAGAACTGGAATTGGAACAACAGACTGGTTCCAAATAGGAAAAGGAGTACATCAAGGCTGTATATTGTCACCCTGCTTATTTAACTTATAAGCAGAGTACATCATGAGAAACGCTGGGCTGGAAGAAGCACAAGCTGGAATCAAGATTGCCGGGAGAAATATCAATAACCTCAGATATGCAGATGACACCACCCTTCTGGCAGAAAGTGAAGAGGAACTCAAAAGCCTCTTGATGAAAGTGAAAGAGGAGAGTGAAAAAGTTGGCTTAAAGCTCAACATTCAGAAAACGAAGATCATGGCATCTGGTCCCATCACTTCATGGGAAATAGATGGGGAAACAGTGGAAACAGTGTCAGACTTTATCTTTTGGGGCTCCAAAATCACTGCAGATGGTGATTGCAGCCAAGAAATTAAAAGACGCTTACTCCTTGGAAGAAAAGTTATGACCAACCTAGACAGCATATTGAAAAGCAGAGATGTTTTGCCAACAAAGGTCTGTCTAGTGAAGGCTATGGTTTTTCCAGTGGTCATGTATGGATGTGAGAGTTGGACTGTGAAGAAAGCTGAGCACTGAAGAATTGATGCTTTTGAATTGTGGTGTTGGAGAAGACTCTTGAGAGTCCCTTGGATTGCAAGGAGATCCAACCAGTCCATTCTAAAGGAGATCAACCCTGGGTGTTCATTGGAAGGACTGATGCTGAGGCTGAATCTCCAGTACTTTGGCCACCTCATTCAAAGAGTTGACTCATTGGAAAAGACTCTGATGCTGGGAGGGATTGGGGGCAGGAGGAGAAGGGGACGACAGAGGATGAGATGGCTGGATGGCATCACCAACTCCATGGACGTGAGGTTGAGTGAACTCCGGGAGTTGGTGATGAACAGGGAGGCCTGGCTTGCTGCGATTCATTGGGTCACAAAGAGTCGGACACGACTGAGTGACTGGACTGAACTGAACTGAATATTCCATTGCCTGAATTAATCACATTTTACCTATCTACTCATATATTGTGTGGCATTGTCTCACCTTTGGCGATCATGAATAAAACTGCCATAGACATAAGTGTTCAGGTATTGTATGGACATAAGCTTCCAACACACAGTGAATACCAAGAATTATGATTGCTGGATTGTGTAGTAAGGGTATACTTGGCTTTGAGAGAACTCCCAAACTGCATCCCAAAGTAGTTGCAGCATTTTCCATAGCACCAGACATGAATAAGAGCTCTTGTTGCTCCACATTTTTATCAGTATTTTGTGTCCCCACTGTTTTGGGGACATTCTAGTCTCATAAATGTGTAGTGATATTCCATTGTTTTAATGTTTAATTTTCAAGTGACATATAATGTTGAGCATCTTTTTATGTACTTCCTTGCCATTTGTATATCTTTGGTGAGATGTCTGTTCAAATCTTTAGCCCACTTTTAAACTAGGTTGTTTATTTCCTTATTGAATTCTATGAGTTCTTTGTATATTTTTGTATCTTTTTCAGATGTACAATTTGCAGGAAAAAAAATCTGTCTTTTATATTACTTGTTTTATTCATTTTTTCAATTTGTGCAGAGCAGAAGTTTTTAGCCTTAATGAACTTACTGTTTCTTTTAGGAATCATGCCTTTGGTGTTAGATCTAAAAAGTCATTGCCATGTCTGAGATCATTCAGATTTTCTCCTGTGTTATCCTTTAGGAGTTGTATAGCTTTGTGTATTACATTTGGGTCTATGATCTATTTTGAGTTAATTTTTGTGAAGTGTGTAAGATATGTGGCTAGGTTCAATTTTTCCTCAGAATAGTTTGCTAAGTAAGATTTATTTAGGATTGCATTAATTCTATCTGTTAAATTTGGAAGAACTTGAGAACATGGAGTCTTCCTATCCATAAAGATGGAATATTTTTTCATTTATTTGGTCTTCCTTGATATCTTTCTTAAGAGTTTTGCAGTTTTATTCATATGTTTTGCACATGTTCTACCAGATTTGTACTTAAGTATTTTTCATGACCTTGGTTTCAGTGTCATGGTAATAGTGGCTTTATAAAATGAATTAAGAAGCATTGCCTTTGTATCTTATCTTCTGAAAAAAACTTGAGAATTGTTAATGTTTTTTTTTTAATACATCTCTGAATTCACTAATTAATTTTAATTTCTTTAATAAATAAGACTACTCAAACTATCTACTTCCTCTTCTGGGAGTATGGCAACTTGTGTCTTTCAAGACATTGGCTCATTTTGTGTAGCTTGTCAAATTTGTGGGTACAGAGTTCATAATATTCTTTTATTATCCTTTTAATGTCCACTGGATTTCCCTAGTGATGGAAACAGCCTTTCCTAGCAGGTGTATACATTGTTTATGAGGATTCTGAGATCCTCAATTTATTATTTTTAGCATTATTACTTCTTATTTATACATTATTTACAGAGACATTGATCAACCTGTGCCATCTAACACACTTAACTGTGACAGAGCTCACTTTTGATGGTGTTAATAGCCTCAGTAGGGAGGCCAGAAGGAGGGAGGCCAAGCAGGAGGAGGAAATAGACTGTAAGTGGTGGGCTTTTTTTCTCTTCCAGTCCTGTGTTGTCATGGTGACACCTGGTTCAGCCTGCACTTAATTTTATCTCAAACTTTGAGCTAACCACTGCATTTTTCTTATGGGAATGTTTTCTTAAGCTATGATAATGAACTGTGTATTTGCTTGGAAATCTGTCTTTCTTCAAGATTCATGTTAATTGCTTTATGGCAGGAGATGGCTCACCTTGTGCCAATGGTATCTCAAAATGCATGTTGTGGGTGAGGGGCCTGGTGCAACTCTAGGTTTTGAGATGTTTCCTTTCTCTAATTAGTAGCTTGGTAATAGGTATGCAATTCCTTGCTAAAAACTAGCAAGGGGTCACTCCATCCCCTTCTGATTTCTATGTCAGAAGCTTTCACTATCTCTTTTATACTTTAATAAAACTTTGCTACACAAAAAGTTTCGAGTGATCAAGCCTTGTCTCTGGCCCTGGATTGAATTCCTCTCCTCCGGAGGCCATGAATCCCAGTGTTATTCATGGCTCACAGCAGCAACCTTTCACTTTATTTCATAATACCAAATTGGATAAATGCAATACTAGAAGTGGATTGTATGATTTTTTCATACATATAAATTATGACATAGTTGATTATATTACTTTTTTTTTTAACATAGGTATCTATCTATGGCAAATTGTGATCTTGAGGTTAGAATATATTACAACAAAACTACATCATAGCTACTGAAGCAGTTATTTCATGTTATAATGAATTTATTTTCTTATTAAACTAGATGTAGTAAAAGTATAGTGATGACTTTATAAACCAAAAGTAAATTTCTTGATTTTATAGCAACATTTACAATACATAATTATATTTATATAATTAATTATAGTGTAAACCTACTTCTTATCGACCTCTCAATTTTCCATAATCTCATCTCACATGTATACTAAGTCGCTTCAGTCATGTCTGACTCTTTGCAACCCTATGGATGATAGGCCACCAATCTCCTATGTCCATGGAATTCTCAAGGCAAGAATACAGGAGTGGATTGCCCTGCCTTCCTCCAGGGGGTCTTCCCCACCCAGGGATTGAACCTTTGTCTTTTATATTTCCTGCATTGACAAACAAGTTCTTTACTGTTAGCGCCACCTGGAAAACACCATCTCATCTCATACAATTTGACAAAAGTTCCATTTAGGACCAAACTTGGGAGATAATTCAAATATCACACATAATTATCCTCCTTAAAGACACTTGAACAAAACTGTTGAAGAAGTTAACACAGCTCACTTTGAAGGGAAACCTTTCACTTGGACATAATAAGCATCTTTTGTCTTCTCCTTTCATAGTATGTCACATGTTGCTGCTCATGACATACCCTAGATTATCTTACAGGGCCATCTGGTTGCACATGATGGAGTTCTGAACCCTGGATGGGTCTCTATCTCTAGTCCCAGAGTTGGAGCATACAACTCCGCCAGTGATTCAGATCACTTCATTTTGTCCACACACACACACACACACACACACACACAGAGTTGTGATTGATTTAGGGGAACAACGTTGTCCTAAATAGGTCTAATCAGAGAAATTCCTGGGACTGTTATTTATAATACAAAGAAGCTCTTTTGCATGATGGCTTTGAACCCTGGAGACTGAGCATTAAATTGTTATGCCATCATGCAAATTGGGAGAAATAATATAGTATATTAGTTGGAACTTCAAGAATCATAGAAACTGTGATCTGGAGATAAAGTTTGAGTCCTAAATATAATGGTGCCTGAAACAAGGATTCACAGAGAAGGAGTAAGGCATAGAAGCAGTGTTCTCCTGCTCTCAGTACCTTTCTCTGAAGTATATTAATTTTTTAGGCTATTTTGGGGTAGGACCTACATTCTCCCATGAGGTAGATGTTCTCTTTAGCAAACCGTGGCCCACAGCTTCCCTATTTGTTACTTTATGGCAAAGACTGCCGCCACCTAATTGAACAAGGATAATATCAGATGGCCTTTGTACTGATTTCAGTGTTTGTTGCTGTCTTGAACCACCAATGGTCAGTCAGAGTACCCCAGAGCACTCATTTTAAAAGTTTAGGAAAATAAGGAACTTTCCTTGTTAAAATATGTTTTACATATATATTTAACCTACCTAATTTAAAGCAACATTATAAAAGCTAAGAACAAGAATGAAATCACACAAAAATATTTTGAGATTTTCACAAATTACATGCTCTCCTTGCACTCATAAGAAAAGCCTTACATGGTTTAAATAAAAAACAAACAAAAATAATGCCAATTTTCACATTTCAGGAATGATAGTGTATCCTATCAGAGAAAAAAAAAGATCTATATGTCTAACAACTTTGAGTAGAACACAATAAACACACAAACATAAACATGATTTTATTTAGTCCTAGTGGAATACAAAATTCAACATTTAGATTTTATTTTTTCCAGTTACAAATTATCACCAGGATAATCTGTTTTACAGGAAGGAGAGCAAGGTTTATTGAGTGCAGAACTTTGTGCCACATGACATACGTATTGATACCATTTTGTCCAATTCTCACAATAACGCATTGCTGATCTATATTATTTCATATATATTGAGTGTTCTGGGCTGTATTAACAACCAGCTTATGAAGATATTTTTATGCAAAATGTTTACCAAAGAAAAATTTCTAATATATATTCTAATTTCAGTTCTGCTATTCATAATTAGCTCTAGTATTCATATTTCAAATTGGATAGTCTGAAATGAATAGCCCTGGCCAATGCACTCAACAACCCCACCCTATGCAAAATTCCTATTCTTATGCAATTAACAATGCAGATGCAATGAGTCTATATACAAATTCATTCAATAAACAGACACTGGAGACCTAAGGGAAAGATGAAGTATAAAAACCAGTCACATGTATATAGTATGTTTTATATATTATGTATTTTTGAACTGTATCATGTATTTAGTGACAAAATCTGCATATAAGTGGACCTGAGTAGTTCAAGAGTCAACTCTATTAAAAAAAAAATGTTTTTTCAAATCACTGTGTCTGTGCAGAGTGTACGGTGTCATTAAAAAACAATGTAGATTTTATCATTGATAGATGGTATAAATTTATTAGGAAAGCATTTAAAACAAATTATAAATCAAGAAGACAGCTATGACATTATATGTACTATTTCTGTGATTTGAATTAAACTAACCATCAGTGGAATCACCTTTATAATGATATAGCATAATAAAGTTAATATTCTGAAATCATAAACTGATTTTATAGGGGAAAGGAAAGTTGTAATTAAAACCAGTGAGAAGAAGCACTATCTTTCTTCTTTAATTATGGGCAATTTTGTTTAAGTGTGAAATTTATTTCCTTAATGTGAGAGGATATATAAGGTCAATATTAAGTATAGTATGTATTTGGAAATGATTTTTTAGAGGGAAATACATACTGGACTATTTTGTTTTATATGTGTATTTAACAGGTAATATACATTTTATCAGTGTAGTATAAAATGTGTTGAGTGGTAAAGTATCTGCCTGTTAATGCAAGGGATGCAGGTTTGATCCCTGGGTCAGGAAGATCCCCTGGAGGAGGAAATGGCAACTGACTCCAATATTCTTGCCTGGAAAATTCCATGAATAGAGGAGAATGGTGGAGTTGCAAAAAGTTGCACACAACTGAGCAGCTGAGTACACACACACAAATACACATATGAGAAAGAAAGTGTAATAATATGACAGGCCATTCAATCTGTAACATATATCAAATAGATAATTTGTAATGTACATTAAATAAATATTTAAGTACTTCTCTTTGGTAGTTTTCAATAAAACCTGTGACTGACAGAATGAGACTAGAAGAGGCTGAGGTGACCTTATATTCTTGCTATCTCACAATTGAGCTAAGCCCAGACAGAGCTACATTCCCACAACTAGAACATCCCCTTTGGAGACTGATCCTTTCAGTAGTGGATGTAGGGTGACCTGTAAATCTAGTTAGAGCTAAGTCAAGGCCAAGTTTGAGGGAGAGATTTGCAAGGAATATTTAGACTGACTCCACACAGAACAATTGAAAGGACTTGGGCTCTGAATAAAATGTAAATGATCCTGAGTAGGTCAAAAGGGAACTATCCTGGTTGTTGCAAAGTTGATACTTAGCTTACTGGCACATTTCTAATCAGGAAGAGTGAAGTGCTGATGAATATCTTTTCCCTTTCTTGTCACTGTGAGCATTACCACTTGGAAGTCTTCACTGTGGAAAGAAGTACTTCTCTTGGGGTAATTACAAGATGCCTCTGGGATGTGAGTCTCCACAGACTGGAACTTTCTCCTTGCTACAGTTTCAGCACAGCAGCTTCCCACTGGCTATCCATTTTACACATGGTAGTGAGTATGTCAATCCTAATCTACCAATGTGTCCGACCTTCTCCTTCCCCCATCGTGTCCACGTCTGTTCACTACACCCGTGCCTCTCTATTACAGTACAGTAAATAGTGTTAGTTGCTCAGTCATGTCTGACTCTTTGCGACCCCATGGACTGTAGCCCACCAAGCTCCTCTGTCCATGAAATTCTCCAGGTAAGAATGCTGGAGCTGGTAGCCATTCCCTTCTGCAGGGGATCTTCCCAAACCTGGAATCAAACCTGGGTCTCCCACACTGCAGGCAGATTCTATACCATCTGAGCCACCAGGGAAGCTTGTTTCTCTCTATTTCTGCCCTGCAGACAGGATCACTTGTACAATTTTTCTAGATTCCACATACATGTATTAATATGTATTTTTTCATCTTAATAATTAATTTTTCATTAGCAGCAAATGAAATAAAAACCTGAGGATGAAAGTTCAGGTAGAAGTGAGAGAAGGTGCAGATTTCAGCCTCAGATAGATGGTGGGAAAAGGAAAGATAACACACTTGGCTGTTTTTTATTATCAGTGTGTGCAAATATACATATAAGAAAACAGAAGTGTACTTTTTCACTGGAAGTAACAAATGTGATTTAATTTTAGAGTTTAAAAACTCAAGGTAAGAGAGAGAATGATAGTTTTCACATTTGTGAAATAGAACTTAATAGCACAATATAATTAAAATAAAATTAAAACTTATTAAACTTGAAAAAATGTTTAGTCTTTATTCCTTTTTGGAAGTTTTGAAAAAATGGATAGTCTTTATTCTTTTTTGGAAGTTTTGATCTAAAACTGGAAGGCTGTGCATTCGATTAATGATGAAACATGATTTAAATTAATATATAAATCGTGTTGCTTTGTGCCTGAGCAGCAGGATGTAACCAGAGATTTATAATTTTTAGTTTGCTTGCTGAGATATTCCTTTGTTCTAATAACATGTTAGTCTATTGTCTGCCTTTCATATACTCAATTTATGCACAGATTTTCAGAAAAAGTATGTAAAAATTAATGGACTGCTTATAATCATCAATATGCTCTCCATGGTAATGTTCACAAAATCAGCAAATCATCGAGTATGTTCATATCTATCCTTTTGTATTTTTGCCTTGGAAGAAGTTTCACAAAAATGATTCATTTGTATCCTCTGCACCAAATACAAAGTCACTGTAGGTCATCCTATAAAATGTTCTCTTATCCAATTCTTTGCTCATCATCTCTAAACATTAGGGAGTTTTATTTCAGGTATGTAATTTTTAGCTGCAAAGACTTACTGCCTCACTATACAATGTTCTGTTAGATTAGAGCACCTCTTACATGATATATTATGCAAACTTTTTAAAAGAAGAAAGATCTTAAATAATTTATGATTATGTAAAAGAAAATCAAATTTTCCCTTGCATGGTGCTATTAAACTTCAAAATGGTTTACAATATCATAGCTGCATGCAAGGCGTTTTTCTCTTCTTCACTGTAGGATGATTCATGAAGTGTTTTGTTTCTGTTTCAATACAAACACAAATGACAAGGCCTGACAATTAGAATTCAACCTCTACTGTGAAAAGCTATCAACGTTCTCTCTCTCATACTATTTTTTTTTTAATCTAACCAAGGTGTATTTTCATCTCTATGTGTTCTCATCCCATTTCCCTGTTTTTGTTTTCCCTCCCCCACTTTGTTCAATGGCTGAATTCTATTCTTGAGGTGTTATTCCACACAGAGGAAACATGTTGGTTTTCTGTGTTATAGAAGTAGACGGGATTGCCGGTTATTTGAGAGAGCTACATTTCTGTGTCCTGATTTAAATTATAGTTATTATACTTTCTTACTTTATGCCAAACACGTCACATATTACAGGATTGAATTTTATCAACAATGTGATGAGGTAGTTCAATTATCATCTTCTTTTTACCAGTCAAGAAACTGAAGCCTGTAAAGTTAAATAAATGTGACAAAGCTTATGAGCCTTATGCTCAGTCATATATGAGTCTTTGTGACCCCCTGGACTATACCCTGCCAGGCTCCTCTCTCCATGGGATTTCCCAGGGAAGAATACTGAAGTGGGTAGCCGTATCCTTCTCCAGGAGTCTTCCTAACCTGGGATTGAACCCAATGAAGTTTGTAGTGGGTTATAACCTCACTGTGTGATACATCAAATAGCCATGGTCCAGAATAGTGAATAAAAGAATGGCTGGATACGCTGGAGTTCTGGTTGACCTGTCCTTTGAGGGAGCACCAGGTACAGTCGCTTTCTGCAAAGAGTGGGTGTAGGAGGTTCTATATCAGTCTCATATTAATCTTATGCTGGCTCAGGTCTGAATTTTCAATAAAATTTTATTCTATTCAACTATTAAAATATGGATGCCAAAGATTATATATTGCTAACTCACTGGTTTCTCTTTTAATTCTGCTTCATGTTTGAATAAGTGAGAAACTATAACCAAATCAGGTGTAAGGATATAGTTGAGATCATAAAATCAACCAGAGGAATACATTTATGAGCTATAAATACATTTAAAAATAATCCTATTGCAAGGATGCTTATCATAATATCCAATTTCCCCCAAACATTCTATAATTGTCATGAAAACATAAGAATAATAGTAAAAGTATTTTAACATGCAAATATATGTCCTTTTTAAAATAGAAAGTTGTCTTGATTAAAGTGAAAATGTTACTCGCTCAGTCCTGTCTAGTTCTGCCACCTCATGATTGTAGCCCATCAGATTCCTGTGTCCACGGAATTCTCCAGGCAAAAATACTGGAGTGGGTAGCCATTTCCCTTCTGCAAGGCATCTCCCCAATCCAGGGATGGAACTCAGGTCTCCTGCATTGCAGACAGATTCTTTACCATCTGAGTCACCAGGGAAACCTTTGACTTGATAGCAATTTTGATATATGTTCAACTTTTAGAGCATGTATTTTGATATTCTGTAATTAGCTTAAACACATTTTAGGTCATTTCTTAAATTCATTATACAGCTTTCTATAAAAATCTCTTGATTTTTAGAAAATACCTTCGAAAATTTACTCCACCTGCCCATATCTACCTAGAGAGATCTCAAAACAGAAGATATTAATTGGTCTAACTTATGATATTAAAACACTCTCATTTTAAATTGAATGGAGCTTTGACACCTCTTTTATTAGTTTTAATATTTAACTGCTTGGTTTAAGTATTATTGTACATTGTGTCATTTAAATTCTGTGAGGTAGGTATTATTATAAGATGGCAAAATTGAGGTCAAGAACATAAAATTTACTCGCAGCTATATTGCTGATGAGCAGGAGATCTGTTACTCAAATTCAAACAACCAAATTAGTGTGATAGAAACAACTTAGAAAAAAAAGCAAAAGCAGTGAATGCAATTGAATTATTTTATTGTGATGTTTCTGCATCTCTTTCAGTTTGAACTAAGCTGTAATGCACACGCATGAGTGTGTGTTAAGTTGCTTCAGTCATGTCTAGTTCTTTGCAACCCTACAGACTATAGCCCACAAAGCTCCTAAGTCCATGGGATTCTCCAGGGGAGAATATTGGAATGGGTTTCCATGTCCTTCTCCAGTGTATGACACATATCAGTTCAGTTCAGTTCAGTCGCTCAGTCATGTCCGACTCTTTGCGACCCCATGAATCGCAGCACACCAGGCCTCCCTGTCCATCACCAACTCCCAGAGTTCACTCAAACTCACGTCCATCGAGTTGGTGATGCCATCCAGCCATCTCATCCTCTGTTGTCCCCTTCTCCTCCTGCCCCCAATCCCTCCCAGCATATAGACACTTTATTTTGGGCAAGGATCAGGGTTGAGTGACCTAAAATTAGACTTCACTGGACAAGCTGTTTTGACCCACTCCCTTAAATGGAAATTCACAGATCCCTCCACTTCTTATCTTCATGTTATTAATAAACTTTACATTTTCAAAACTTCTGACAGTGAGAGCAGGCATGTGTGGAGAAATACACTCTTATCTTAGGCAACCTAGAAAGCAAATGCACCAGTACTTTTAATTTCTACTTTGTCTCTTTCAGCTCACTGCTGTGGGCATGGGCTGGTGAAAAGAATGAACCCGGGCAAAAGAAAGTCAAGAAGACTTATTGTTTCCCCCAATGAAAAAATATGGAAAGAATGTTGATGAGTTTCAGATTTAGCTTTACATATCCAAATGGAAGTCTTCCATTCCCATGGAAGGTGGTGCTAGTTGTAAAGAACCCGCATGCCAATACAGAAGACATAAGAGATGGGGTTTGATCCCCGGTAAAGAAGATCTTCGGAGAAGGCAATGGCACCCCACTCCAGTACTCTTGCCTGGAAAATCCCACGGACTGAGGAGCCTGGTGGGCTGCAGTCCATGGGGTCTCTAAGAGTCAGACACGACTGAGCGACTTCACTTTCACTTTTCACTTTCATGCATTGGAGAAGGAAATGGCAACCCACTCCAGTGTTCTTGCCTGGAGAATTCCAGGGACGGGGAGTCTGGTGGGCTGCCGTCTATGGGGTTGCACAGAGTAGGACACGAATGAAGTGACTTAGCCATAGCAGCAGCAGCAGCAGCAAAGATACCCTGGAAAAGGGAATGGCTACCCACCCCAGTATTCCTGCCTGGAGAATCCCACGGACAGAGGAGTCTGGTGGATTACAATTCATAGGGTCACAAAGAGTCAGACACGACTGAAGCAACTTAGTATGCACATGCCCACATCCTAATGGGAAAAGACAAAAACAGAGGGACAACTTGGTGATTCAGGCGGGAGTGATGTTTAATGGAAAGAATACGGAGAAAGATAGAGGAAATAGAACTGAGAAGAGAAGTAAAGATAAGAAATGGGGAAGCATTCATGCTGTCACAAGGGAGGGGGCCCAATGGCTAGGTATGAAGTCCCGAAGTTGGTAGTTGAATGGACGAATTTTTTGTTAATTTAATGTTTCAACTGTCATTGGAATGTAATTGCTTTACAATATTGTGTTAGTTTCTGTTGTACAACAGAGCGAATCAGTTATAAGTAAACATATATCCCCTCCTCTTGAACCTCCCTCCTACTCCCCATCCCACCCATATAAGTAATCGTAGAGCACCAAACTGAGCTCCCTGTGCTATACAGCAGCTTCCCACTAGCTATCTTTTTTACACATGGCAGTGTATGTATGTATGTTAATGATACTCTCCCAATTCACCCCAAGCTCCTTTTCCTCTCCTGTGTCCACATGCTTGTTCTCTATTCCTGCTCTGGGAATAGGCTCATCTGTACCACTTCTCTTGATTCCACGTACATGTTTTAATATACGATATTTGCATTTCTCTGCATACTGTATGAAAGACTCTGTAGAAAGGATGGTTTTTTTAATCTGCTTTCTTTTAACATCCAGCCTATCACTGGAGCAGCTTCCAGAACCACCACATGGGGGCAGCACACAACAGTCAGTGTGTAGAGGGGCTAGGGGGCATGCCTGATTGGGTTGAGATCCTGGCTCTGCAGTTGGCTAGCTCTGCATCCTTCATAATTTGACTTCATTCCTCACTAACTCAACTTCCTCGTATTAGAAATGATAACAGATAAAATATAAGGAGGAGGCTTGTGGATGTTAAATGAAGTAGAAGAGTTCTTGTCACATAAATGCCCTATAAATATTAGCTATTACTAATATATTACTAATCTTGCCTGTGCTAAATTCTTTCTCTTTATAAGAGTGATCTCTCTAAATCACACCCAAACCTCTCTCTCCTCTGCTCCATCTACATTCTTATATGACAAAAATGATTAAAAGCCCGGCTCCCTTGAAGTGATATATAACCTCTTCTCTGGCTGCTTCCTCATTCTGCACCTGAAACTTTCTTGAACTCCTGCTCCCGCAGCATAAACCTCTCCCAGTCCCCTCTGCAAGTACTGTCGCTTTTCATCTCTGTGCCTTATTAACTGTGCTCCAACTGGAGCTTTATTCTTCACTGCACTTTTACTGCCATCAATAAAGTCTACCCTTTATTCAATGTCTCAATCAATACTGGTATTTGGTAAAAATCTGTATTAGTTATCTATTGATGCATAACAAGTGTCCCAAATTTAGCAATTTAAAAACACACATGAATATTAAAACCTCACAGTGTCTGTGGACCCAGATTAGGTGAGTTCTCTTGTTCAAGGTCTCTTCCAAGACTGCAAACAGGATGCCAGCTGTGGCTGCTTTTACCTTAAGGGTCAACTAGGATAAAGGTCATTTTTCAGGTTCACACAGTTGTTGGCAGAGTTGAAGTTCCTTTTGGGTGTGAGACTGAGATCCATAGTTTCTATCTGACAGTTATCCAGAGATTACCCTTAGCTCCCTATTGCTGGACCTCCTCAGCTTTGCACCCTGCTTCATTAAAGCCAAGAGTGGTTTGCTGTTGTTGCTCAGTTTCTAAGCCATGGCTGACTCTTGGTGACTCCACAGACTGCAGCACACCAAGCTTTCCTGCCCTTCACTATCTCCTGGAGCTTGCTCAAACTCACGTCCATTGAGTTGGTGATGCTATCCAACCATGTTATCCTCTGTCATCCCCTTCTCTTCCTGCCATCAATCTTTCCCAATATTAAGGTCATTTCCAGTGAGTTGGCTCTTCATATCACATGACCAAAATATTGGAGCTTCAGCTTTAGCATCAGTCCTTCCACTGAATATCCAGGGTTGATTTCTTTAAGATTGACTGGTTTGATCTCCTTGCAGTCCAAGGGACTCTCAAGAGTCTTATCCAGCACCACAGTTCAAAAGCATCACTTCTTTGGTGCTCATCCTCTTTATGGTTCAACTCTCACATCTGTACATGACTACTGGACAAACCACAACTTTGACTACACAGAACTTTGTCGACAGAGTGATGTCTTTGTCTAACATACTGCCTAAGTTTGTCATAGCTTTTCTTCCAAGGAGCAAGCGTCCTTTAATTTCATTGCTGCACTCACCATCTACAGTGATTTTGTTGCTCAAGAAAATAAGATCTGCCACTGTTTCCACTTTTCCCATGTCTATTTCTCCATCTAAAGCCAAGAGTGGGTCTACCAGCAAGATGGGGGTTACAGTCTTCTTGAGTCTCCTCTTTAGGGAAGGCCTTCCCTCTGCTTGCCCCAAACAGACAAAACTATAAACAGACAAGTGATCATTGAAACTATCACATCATTTTACAGCTATTTGATTTGCTTGTTTTATTTGGTGCCCTGCATGACACCTCAATCTCTGTCATGAGCTTTTTATGTCTGCAGCATAGTAGTGACCGCAGTATAATGGCAAAAATATGTGTTTAGTCAATCCAGGAATGAAATCTACAGATACAGAGCCTCTCAGTTTTTGATGGGTAAGATTTTTTTTTCCTCTCATATAAAACAAATTCCCTTCAGCACACAGAAAAAGTAATCTCACTATTGTGCAGGCAGCCAATGTATATAGAAATAGAAACAATAGAACAGTCATGGCTTAGTGACAAAAATCAGCTTTCAGGTTACAGCAGAGAAACCTTGAAGTGTAATATCAAGGGCATCTAAATTTGGTGTCATAGAAAAGATAATATCAACAGATACCATCTATTCAGGAATTCACTACAGATCAGTGTCCACCCAGAAATTCTACACCGTTGGGATCTTGGTATCAAAGAGAACTGTCCTGGCAAACAAACCATACTTATTCTATTCTTTAAAAAAAATGTATTGTGAAATATCACTGTTCAATAGATATTGGGAACAGGGACTCAACATGGAAAAACCATCCTGTGAGTACATACAGTGAAAAAAATAATATGACTTTTTTCCCCATCTCTGAACCATATTTCTGAGCAAGTGTCAACTTTTATAAATTGTCTTGTAATAGAACTGTTAAGGCGAATCACATTATGATTCGCCACTGAATCCCTTCAGTGAAATTACCAGCTCCTGTAGGAAAATAAGAGTGGCAATCACAACGTATTGAATTTAACAATCAGAATGTATAACATAAAACTTTGGAATTCAAGCTCAATGTCATAAAGTTCAAAATCACTCATATCTGAATAGAGTTTTTTACTGTATAAAGAAAGGAAATGATCAAACTGGCTCAAAAACAGTTATTAATTCTTATATAATTAAATATGAGAGGCTCTATTTTCCTGAAATATCTTGACTGTTCTGTGTTCTTTTCCCTGGTACCCATGTGGAAAATTCCACTTTGCTCTGAGTTAAACCTGACTGACTGGGAAATAATATCCAGTACCTCCTCCAGGTAACAATATAGATGTCGTCGTATTTTCTGACTCACATTGTGTGTGTTCCCTTTGAAAATGCACACTCTTGAAACTTTGCTGGGGTCGCTGTTCTCAGATTTTTTGCTAGTGCTCCTCAGAGAGACTCCACACACTTGATGTCTTATAAATACCCCTCCCTGCTTATTCTCTTTGAAGCACTTTCTTCAGAAGCCACCTTCCTGTTGCATTTCAGACAAAAAGGGAAGAATTTTATTTCTCCAGCAGCCATTTTTTTATCTTAAGAAATAACTGAATTTACTTTTCTAGGATTAAAATGTAAAATTCAAGTTCCCCCACCCCTTGTTCATACAAGAAAAGGACTATGAGCTTTCTTTTTAGATGTTAATTTAAAATACAAATTAGTAAAAAGCAACAAACACACACACACACACACGTATATTTTGCTACTAGTCTGTTTACGAATGAGTTTTATAATATCATGCCATTATAAAATGTGAATTGTTTTCAAACCCTAAATTCTCCAGGGATATTTCCACAATAGCACATTTTCCAGTGGTCTGAGGAATTGTGTTTTTATTTATTTTTGATTGTGTGCTAAAAAAATGAAATCAATTCTTTCTCATTTTGCACCTGGTTTTCATATGGCAAATAATATTACAAGCATCATTGCTAGAGTGAAACAGTAGTGCAATTTACAGTTTTTCTAGAAATATCATGTTAGTCAATCAAACACATGGAATATGGAGTTCTTCTTACTAAATAAATCAGAGTTGCAGCTAAGAGTTCCAATAATCTCTTAGTGATAAAATAGGTTTCAGAGATAATGTCAGCACTTTAAATATTATCACGTATTGTTCAATTGTACAATCTAGGTAGAAATCAGTTTGACTAAAAATTATTTCATCTAGATTTTAGCATTTTAAGAGGAATATTTTTAAAAGAAGGAAGAATGTGTACATCATGTTTTTTTTTTTTAATGGGAAAAAAAGAGAAGCAATAGCATGTGTTTTCATTAATCAGATAAATAGCAATTTAAAAATTTGAATAATATATAAAATCTATGTTTAACTCTATTTTGATACAGATATGTGGAGTTCAACAGTAAAATGTATTCAAAGTATATTTATGAGGTCAATTTTATGCTTCATCTAAGTCTAAGAAAAATTGTGATAAATTTTCAGTAACCTAGTCATTAAATAGAAATTATTACTAAATGTAGTAAGACACCTTATGTATTTCTTGGTATACTGACGATAGTATTTAATCACATTTGGATCAGTTTTAACCTTCTGGGTTGCTTCTTTCCCGCCTCATTCACCATTTTCTCTCTCTTCCTCCCTCCTTCTCGATAACAAAACAGAGAGGGACCCTATGGTCCTTGCCCCCATGTCTTCTGCCTGTCTTTTGTCTATAGAAAAACTTGAACTTTCAGAGAAGTAAGAAAATGCATGAACAAAGGAAAATAGTCAAAAGAGACCAAGTAAATAACAATATAGTCTTTAAGCAAAGTCAAGTTTGTTAGTTAGTTCCTTTACAAAGACTATGGATAATATTCTAAGCCACATCTTCTGAGCTGTCTCAGAGATACTGAAACCCCCAAGTGCAGAAGTTAACTACATGCTGACCAGACTGTAGCCGTGACATAAGCTGCCACAATTACGCCTCAGAAAATGATATTTGGCAAAACTAATACAATTATGTAAAGTTTAAAAATAAAATAAAATTTAAAAAAAAAAGAAAATGGAAAAAAAAAACCTGACCCAGAACTAAGACAAACTGTATTTAAATCAAGATGATGTTGGTCAGACCACCAATGATCAATTCCCAGCAGACTGTCAGAGCTGACTGCTGTTTCTGCATGTCGTCCCTCCCTCAGCCTGTAAAATCTCTTGCCTATTGTGGGGGATGTAAGGGAGAGGTGGCCTTTGGTCAGCCTTCTCCCCGCCATTCCCTTGCCATGGGTTGCTGGCATCCAAAGTAAAACAAACTTTCCTTTCCACCAACCCGGTCTCTTTATTGCCAGACCCCACTTTGGTACAATCACTCACACCCAAACCCACACCCACATGCACACTATAATCAAAGGAGCTTTTTTTTTGCATGACAGGCTCTTGCACTGTTTTTGTAAGTGTCTGTTCTAGCTTAGGTGCTACTGACCTCACAGAAATTTTATAGAGTATTTATCCTAAATAGTTTGGATGTTTGTGACATGATTTTATTAATGGTACAGTCTTTCCTAAAAATCTTTATGTAGTATTCTAATGTATTCTGCTCTTTCCTAAAGAATTTACACTTATTAAAACATACTTCATGTTTGTCAACTGTGTTGCTAATTTACCAATGTGGAATATTATTGAAAAATAGAAAAGAGCATTCTGGAACACGCAAATATGTGACTTTTTATTCTCCATGAATATTTTTATCATACAACTTAAATTCAAGCAATAAAATTCTTGATATATATATATACATACACACACTATTTGATAGTATTTATAATATGAAGGTATAAAAAGGATCAGAATGTAATATATGTTTTAGTTCTTGTTTTAGTTACCTTATTTCTAAGTTCTAGTGTTTGGAAGATATTTTGTGATTAACATTTTCATGATGTGTGTTATTTTTCAGCTGCCTGGTTTCAATTTCCACCTGAAATATGATACTGCTCAACGATGTCACTTTAAAGAAGATTAAGTATCCTTGTGTGTGACAAAGTGAACTCAATTTTTAAATTATGCACAATGAAATAACGAAAACAAAATAAAATGGAAAATCTATTTGTCAGGGACTTGCTCTCTAGTATGTAAATCATTTATAGCACGTGTCTAAATTTTCTCACCATTCATTTTTTCCACACTCACTTGAATATTTTCCTATATTTAGTCATTTCTTAATTTCTCTGTTTAGAAGTTTAGTAAAGAGGCTGCTGAGCACAACTAAACACCAAAGAAAATTTTGGCTACATTTTATTTATATACGTATTTGGTTTACTTGTCCCAGCTATAAGGGGAAAAACAAACAAAACATACTCTGAGATGTCAGGAGGCAACATATTTCAAATTTATTTAGATGTTTTTGGTGCTTTATATGAATCCATTTTGTGGTCCTTAACTTAAATTAGAAGTCATTTCCTTGAGATTCTTCCAAAAGGAAGAATTTTCCCATTGGTGGTGGTGGTGGTGGTGAAGAGCTTTGTTTCATTACCTACATAATGAAAACAACACCTGAATTTATACTAATAATTGAGTAGTGATGCATATAATTCTGCCTGGTATATTTGCCTTTTATGCTGGGTATCCTAGGCAATATATAAGTAGTACCACTTTTACAAGGGTCCTGGGCTGGGTGATCAATTTTTGACACACTTTAGAGTGTTGCCAAGCAAAGTGTCATATTTGTATAATCATTAAATATTTACAAGGGTCATTTAATTTTATCATTTTATCTTCTTAAGAATTTGTGATACTGGGAGAAAAATGCTGTCTAAAGATGTTAAGGAGACTATCCAATAGGCTATTGTTTCCTAACTTTCAGTACAAGTTCAGGATCTAGTCTATTTCAGGAGAAAAATGCTGGAAATAATCTCTGAAAAATTTTATCAAAGATCTACATGTATTCTAAGTCACATTTGCCCACTATGCAGTATTGATACCTAAGTCATTTTGGGGTTTTCCAATTATTTTCTTTTCCTTCTAACTTTTCTGTTTGAACTTCCCACTAAGAAAGAGACAATTGAGATATAATCAGAAATAAATGGATACTATCTTCCAAGATATATGTTAATTCCTTCCGTTAATTATTTTGCCTATGTTATGTGGGCTTTGAAAAGTCTTGGCGATGGTTCTCAGCTTATAAGGAAACCAACTCTTAATATCAAACTTAAGTCACTTGCCCTATTCTGAAAGGGATTTAACAAGAGTCATATAAGCTTTGTAAGTGTTTGGATAGCCAAGAGGAACAAGCATACACTGGGGTAAGACAAACAGTAGTTTATTGGCCCTTACATTCAAGTTGTTTTTGGATCTAAGATAAAGAAGGAATCAAGTTTTATGGGTTTTTTTTTTTTTTTTTTTTTTTTACATTTTTTGTTTGTCTCAGTCAAGGAAAGAAGGAATCTGAATTTCCTTTTGAAGAAATTTCATATTTCTACTAGCATAACACAGACCATTAAATAGTTGGATTTTTTTCTTTTATTTCTAAGATGTCTCTCACATGAACAATTTTGTTCATAACAAAAGGTCTTCAAAGTAACTATTGTAATTCTAAATCATCCTCGGGGACACTATAACATTTAGAAAAATATCTTCACAAATTAGAATTACAGTGTAGGAACATGCAAGCTGTAGGTGTCTGGAACAGAGATTTATACAAGCACACTATTAGAACTGCACAATCAATGGTGCTTATCCAGTGCCAGGTCTCTGGAAACTAATCAATTAACTAGACATTGCCAATCAAAATCCCGACAATACTCAACTCCTAAGAGGCAGAACGGAGCAAAGCATTTCTCAGGGACAAAAAGGCAAGAGAGAAAGTGCATTCAGGTGATATGTGATTAGATCTCTTAACTAATTTCAAGGACAGGCTTCTTGGCCCTTTGCTTATCATTTTCATAGAGACTCTCATGAACTTAGAAGAAAGTAACAGCAAACATGGGAATAAAACATATTTTCACCAAAGATGAAAGTTTTCAAACTTGATCAAAGGACCACAAAATAAGTAGAAGCAGTATTATTTCTTAAGAGAAAAAAAAATCATTTAGCATTTGGAATCTTAAGGAAAAGAATGCAGAATTCAAATCTAATATGAAACTGATCCCACCATCATTACCAAAGAATTCTATCAACTGGAGGTCAAGAGGCATCTGTTGAGACTACAGTTTCAAAATTGATGATTTTGAGCCATAAATACAAGTAATTTTGAATTTTGGCAAAACTTAGATATTTTTGAACCACCCAAAATATCACCAGTTTTTGTTTAGGCGTTAAGTCATGTCCAACTCTTTTGGGACATCATAGACTGTAACCTGCCATAGGATTTCCAGGTAAGAATACCTGGGGTGGGTTGCCCTTTCCTTCTCCAGGGGATCTTCCTGACCCAGGGACCAAACTCATGCCTTCTGTGTCCTCTGCATTGCAGGTGAATTCTTTACCAGTGTACCACCTGGAAAGCCCAAATATCACTGGACAATCTGCTAATGAAGTAAAACTGAATTTAACCAAACACATTCCATCAAATGAAAGAGAACATTGCTATAGTATTAGTCATAGACTGTTGATTACATTTTAGTATAGTCTTAGCGGATATTTATGGCTTTTGAGAGTACTGGGTTGAAATAGTTTGAGGAAAGTGTTTCAAGCTAAAAGCTGATTGGAATTGAGCAAAATTCTAGGCATTACAGTTAAGGATGTCTGTATATAGTCAGGAGAGGGTCTTCAAGTGGAGCTCAGGAAGTAAACTACTGCTGATTACATCATTCTTTTAGGGCTGCCATAAAAAAAGACCACAGACCTAATGGCTTAAACAGAAATCTATTTTCTCAAGATTGTGAAAGCTAGAAGTCCAATATCAAGTCAAGATGTAGGCAAGATGTTTTCTAAGGTCTCTCTCCTTGGCTCGCAAGTGGTCATCTTCTCACTGGGATTTCTGTGACCTTTCCTCTGGGTGTGTCTATATTCCAAACTCTCCTTAAAAGGACACCAGTCATATCAGATTATGATCCATCCTCATAAGCTCATTTACCCTTAATTAGTTAACTAATTTATCCTTAATTGATTCCTCTCTAAGGACCTTATAGCTAGATATAGTTACATTCTAAGGTATTGGGCATTGAGACTTCAACATATGAATTATGGGTGACACAGTTCAGCCTATGGGGCTTCCCCAGTGGCTCAGTAGTAAAGAATCTGCCTGCCAGTGGAGGGGACATAGGAGACACAGGTTCTATCCCTGGGTAGGGAAGATCCCCTAGAGGAGGAAAGGCAACTCACTCCAGTATTCTTGCCTGGGAAATCTGATGGACAGAGGAGCTTGGTGGACTACAGTCCATGTGGCTGTAAAGAGTCAGACATGACTGAGCAACTGAGAATGAGACTGAATTCAGCCTATAACATTGATAAATAAGGTGTTAACTCAGGTGTGCAGACTGTTGTTTTAGATAAATTAACGTTCTGAAATTTTCTGGAGCACGTAGCTGTGTTTTATATTCCTATCTTTCTTGTGAAATGTGCTCATGTGACACAAATAGTCTCCTTTCAAATCATTAACTTCATGTGTTTAGGTTGCTGAGTTGACTCTGGGACTGTGTTAGTCCAAGCCTTTCACACAGTGTGGATTTGGAGAAGTGATTTAAACTTTCCAAAACTCCTCTTTGAAGATATTAGCAATATCTAATTTTGGAATTCTTGTGAAATATAAATAAGACAATTATTGTAAAGTTCTTAGCAGAGTGTCCCACATTGAATGTAGGGTACTGCTGCTAATATTGATGATAATAATGTTGCTACTCTTCAAGAGCTGCCCAGAATTGTCTAGCTTAGGGTTAAGTTCAAAAGAGAAAGTAACATTGGGCGTCTTTAAGCTTGGGCCATACTTTTTCTGGTAAGAGTAATGGATAACGAACTGAGGCTTTCTTTCTTGTAATTTGATTTTGTGAAATCTGATATGATTTAGAAACTACTATCCCCTAGAGAAGGGCATGGCTACCCACTCCAATATTCTCGCCTGGAAAATTCCATGGACAGAGGAGTCTGGAGGGCTACAGTAGACGGGATCTCAAAGAGTCAGACACAACAGAGTGACCTTCACTTTCACTTTCCCAAACAAGCACTTATTATATGGAAATTTTTGTTGTTTAATTCTTGGGGACTTACCTGGTGTTCCAGTGGTCAACAATTCTTGCAATTCAGGGGATGTGGGCTCAATCCTTGGTCAGGAAATCAAGATCCCACATGTCATGGGGGCAACTAAGCCCCTGTGTCATGACTAGTGAGCCTGTGTGTCATAACTAGTGAAGCTTACATGCTCTGGAGCCCTTGCAACATGCTAGAGAGCCTGGGTGCCACAACATAAGATCTTGCATAACAAAAGGAAGATTCCCCATACCATGACTAAGACCCTAGCAGCCAAATAATTAAACAAATATTTTAAAATTGTGTTATTTCATTTCTAGGTATTAAAAAATAAGTTATTTATTAAATAAGTATGTAAAATAGATCATTTCTAGTTTAACTATGAGTACAAGGAAGCTCAGGGATGCTATTTAAGCTGCTCAAGTTTATCAAGTAAAAGAACAGGAATTGAACCCAGACTTATCTGATACAAAAGCCCATGTTCACAGTATTTCATTTTAACAGCCATCTAAAAAATACTAGAAGAGAAGACACAGTAATAAATTATTATTATCCCTTGAATTTATATTAGCTTTTTCATTTAAAAAATTGAACTTATTCTAACTAGATAAGTAGCCACAAGAGAATCACCCAGATAAAAGTGAGACTGTCTGATTATGCAAGCCTGCAACATGCCATAACTCTGGGAATTTGGTCACCATTTGTAAAGATGTGATTTGACATGGCAGAGTAGCCAAGGGACTAAAATTCCTTAGCACTATGGAATAAACTCCCATTTTTTAGGTGCCTGGGAGAGATGCATCTATAATTGATTACTCAAGTTCCAGCTGTTCTCAGAACTGTGTCACTGAAGTCATGAATTATTTGTTGAATCTAATATGTGAATAACAGTTAAATCAGCACATTGAGTTTATTTATCTGTTGCATAATCTCTTTACAAACATGATTGTCCAAAACAATAGATACATATTCATCAGAGAAATTAGTCTAAAATTATTGAAAAATATACAGAGTACAAAAATAAATATTCACATATACAGATGATAGCATTAGGGGATGGATCTCAAGCCAGCTTCACAAAATTGTCAGAACCTTTGTTTGGAAGCTGCTTGTAAACACCTCTGAGATGACTTTCTTAAATTGATTCACTTCTTTCCTTAGCTGTTATTTTGAATCCATCTCCTTGAATTAACTCTGAAAAATAAATTAACTCTGAAAAGTGAGTGAGGTTTTTAGGTTCAACTGTCTGGAGCCGTTTTCATCAAATTTCCCTAATAAGAATTCTCTGAGGTCTTCCTTATATATCACCTCCCTTTCACAAGAGTATTTCTCACCTTTAATAGGCATATGAATCTCCTGGGGATCTTATTAATATTTACTAAGTTTGGGGTCAGAGCTGTGATTCTGTAGTCCTCTCAAATTCCCAGCTGATGCTCACACTGTTGGTCCAAGATCCACTTTTTAAGTAGCAAGGGTGGAGCCACACTGTCCAATAACTTAGCCACTATGCATACATGTGTTGCCTTGAAATGTGGTGAGTCAGGAGATGTGCTACAAGTCTAAAATAGGAAATTTGCAAATCTTAGTATGAGAGCAAGAATATAAATTTTATCAGTAAAATGTTTTTTGTTTTGTTATAATGATTACATGTTGAGTAGATAGTGCTTTGGTTGTATTGTGTTAAGTAAAATATACTATTAAAATTAATATCATTTTTACTTATTTGTGTGGTTAGTATTTTTTCATGAATATGTGCATTGAACTGTTTTGTTTTTCCTAACACAGGTCTAAGGATAGGGTCAAGACCAGAATCAGATTCAATGGGACGGCATTGAGACCTCAGTATTGTCACACTTGACTACTAATGCATGTTAAAGATGCTAATGTATCTCTCCTTCCCAAAGGATTGTGAATCTCCTGAATGCAGGCACTCTTCACTCTTTCATCACAAGCACTTAATAGGATGACAGGCAAAGAAGAGGTTGTCCTGTTGGTTAGATATTTACAGCACACCATTCTGAAACTCGGAGAAGGCGAAGGCACCCTACTCCAGTACTCTTGCCTGGAAAATCCCATGGATGGAGGAGCCTGGTAGACTGCAATCCACAGGGTTGCTAAAAGTCGGACACGACTGAGCGACTTCACTTTCACCTTTTACTTTCATGCATTGGAGAAGGAAATGGCAACCCACTCCAGTGTTCTTGCCTGGAGAATCCCGGGGATGGGGGAGCCTGGTGGGCTGCCCTCTATGGGGTCGCACAGAGTCGGACACGACTGAAGCGACTTAGCAGCAGCATTCTGAAACTGGGCTTCCCTTGTGGCTCAAACAGTAAAGAGCCTGCCTGCAATGTGGGAGACCAGGGTCCAATCCCTGGGTCAGGAAGATCCCCTGGAGAAGGAAAATGCAACCTACTCCAGTACTCTTGCCTGGAGAATCCAATGGACAGAGGATTCAGGTAGCTACAGTCCATGGGATCCCAAAGAGTTGGACAGGACTGAATGACTTCACTTTCACTTTCATTCTGAAACTACATTACTTTATGTTAGACGACTAGCATAAGTGATTCAGTGAAGGAAAAATATTATTTCTAGAATACTGGGTTTTCTAAATTTGGTATCAGATGAGCTTAAGAGAACTTTTAAAAAAAACTTATAATACTTCTTTTAGTCTGGTGTTATGATGGTGGATGTGTGAAGTCATGTCACAACCCCCTCTCAAATATATGATTATCTTACCAGAAACCTAAGGGATAATAAAATATAGTTCATAGGAGTTTTAGTACAGGGAATCTTAAGATGACAAAATATCTTATGATTCTCAGCTATGAGTGACTACACTGAAATGGAAAAGTTTACTCTCAGCAAAGTAATGCTCTTCAAACACACAGAAATTTTTGCTACTGTAATCTATCACAAATATAGGATTCTCAGGATCTATGTAGCAGCATACAAGGAAGCACATGTTTATGTGTGCACAGGTACATACTATGTTTTAGGCTGATCTTAATACTATGTACTGCTCCATTATCAGATGTCAAGGGTACTCAAAACTGAATGTACATCTGTTAGAAATATGATACTGTGACTTTTCCCTTAATGTGAAACAATAGAATTAGTGATTAAGATCAAAGTCTCTAAAGACAAAATAATCTATGCAATTTTTTTTTTCATTTCTTAAATAGTGATAATAGTAGTATATATAGGCCTGTTGTGGGAATAAAATGAATTAAAGCTTCTGGACCTCATGGAACAATTTGGCACCTAATTATGTTCTGAACTATTAACTAACAGAAAAGATTTAATCACCAAAAAGCAAAACCTGTATTATTATTTAAGAAATGTGAATTAATTAGTTTTAGTCCTATTTCCATTGTTGAGAAAACTTGAGAACAACTGATAAATTCTCTTGCCTTTCAGCAAATGTAATTTCTTCAAAATTCAGTTGGAGGCACTTCTTTTTTGAAAATAAGAAATTTTAGTGTTTCTCACAATTCGAAGTATAACACAGAATATTATTTTCTCTTATAAAATTGAAAAAAATATCATTTTGAGTGTAACAACCACTTTATCTAAAGTTAGAAATATGTTGCTTTTGGAATTTTGAAAGTATATTATATTCTTTTTCAATTTTAATCTCAATAGTGCTCCATACGTAGCATTTCCAATGTAATTTTGAAGATATAAGTCATGCATTATTTATGTGTCCTGATGCATTAGCACTTTAATAATCCATTTTCCACTTGTGTAACATAGTTGTTTTGTTTCAGTATTTTAGCAGGCCCAGTGTGCAATGCATTTTGTTATACTCTATATTTAAGAATTACAAAAATAAGTTTTGGAAAGTAACATGATGATGTTGTATTATTGTTGAATTCTGGGACAGGAAAAGGAAATGAAGTAAAAACAAAGGAAATCTTAATAATGTATGGACTTTAATCATCATGGATCAATATTATTCATTAGCTGTGACAATTATACCTTAATAATGTAATATGTTTGCCTCAAATTAGCATTCCAGTCCCAGTCACAGCAGTGTGATATATCAAGTCCATTAAGATTATCTATATTTAAAAGTACACATCTAATTTACTTCCTTGAAGCTCAGTTGGGCTTCCCTGATAGCTCAGTTGGTAAAGAATCTTCCTGCTATGCAGGAGACCCCAGTTCAATTCCTGGGTTGGGAAGATCCCCTGGAGAAGGGAAAGGCTAACCACTCCAGTGTTCGTGGGCTTCACTTGTGGTTCAGCTGGTAAAGAATCTGCCCACAATATGGGAGACTTGGGTTCGATCTCTGGGTTGGAAGATCCCCTGGAGAAGGGGAAGGCCAGAGAATTCCATGGGATCGCAAAGAGTCGGACACGAGTGAGCTACTTTAACTTCACTTCATTCACTTCACCTCACTTCAAAGCTCAGTTGGTAAAGAATCTGCCTGCATTGCAGAAGCTCCCCTGGAGAAGGAAATGGCAACCAACCCATTCCAGTATTCTTGCCTGGAGAATTCCAAGGACAGAGGAGCCTGGTGGATTACAGTACATGGGATCACAAAGAGTTAGACACGACTGCGCAACTAATTTTAATGTAATGCGTTAATAATAGGAAAAAAAAAATAGGACATGGTATACTCAATAATAGTCTGACAAACTTTTGTCAGTCATAAAAAAAAGTTTAACATAAAAAAAAGACATTTTATGTTTTTAAATTTTGAAATTTCCTTAAATATATAGTATTATCATGGGGTTTCCTTGGTAGCTCAGCTGGTAAAATGTCTGCCTACAGTGCCAGAGACCCTGATTTGATTCCTGGGTTGGGAAGATCTCCTGGAGAAGGGATAGGCTACCCACTCCAGTATTCATGGGCTTCCCTGGTGGCTCAGATGGTAAAGAATACACCTGCAATGTGGGAGACCTGGGTTCGATCCCTGGGTTGGGAAGATCCCCTAGAGGAGGGCATGGTAACCTACTTCTGTATTCTTGTCTGGAGAATCTCCATGGTCAAAGGAGCCTACCAGGCTACAGTCCTGGGGTCACAAAGAGCTGGACACTACTGAGCGACTAAGCACACACAGTACTAATGTGGGGCTTCCCTGGTGGCTCAGTGGTAAAGAACCTGCCTGCCAAAACAGGAGACATGGGTTTGATCCTGGGTTGGGAAGATCCCCTGGAGTGGGAAATGGAAACCCACCCCAGTATTCTTGCCTGGGAAATTCCACAGACAGTGGAGCCTGGTGGACTTCAGTCCGTGGGGTCACAAACCTGATCACGAACACATATAGTGCTACCATGCTTCTATTTTCACTCTTCTGTCCTTACCGCCTACCACGCCCTTTTCTGTCCTTCACTATCTCTCATTAATTAACATATTTTTTGTAAGAAATTAGTATTATAAAGTCTTAACAGAAGCCTATAGTTCATCTCTACATTTATGAGCTAAGTTTAAAAGATAAGGATTATATTTATCTGGAAATATAGAAGCAGGCATTGATTTAAAAATTAAATCTGCTTATGTACACTATCCTTAAGCATGGATGAAACTTGCAATGTTAAGGAAACAAAATTTTGTAGTCTAACTGTTCATGTCTACAAATATTTCTAAACCTGTGTGAATGACTGACGAGTAATGAAGTCTCTCCTGGAGTAGAAAACTAATGTCTAGTCACCATCTTCTTCCACTTTCCTGCCTTTCTAGGACAAACATTTGTTTAAATAGAAAATTTCAGTAAAAAATTTTATCCCGAATCTCATAAAATCTACTTCATAAAATTTAATGATTATTTTTACTTCATTACGTAAGCTTAGTTAACCAATTTTACTGCTTTTTTTTTTTTTCCCCATTTGAAATTTACTTTATTAAACCATAGTAATTTCAGGTTGTATGTTACTTTTAGACTTTTGATACAGGAGCAGATTTTGACTTAGAAAGAGACTGAAGAAAAGCATCTTTGCAAATTTTTTTTTTTTTTTAAAGAATCCTTTAAGTGTCTGTCCCCTTATTCCAGTGCTCTTAGCAGTCTAACCAATATTTTCAAAGTGAGTCCAAGAAGAAGGGCTGACAGAGTGTAAACTATGGTGCTTTAAGGACCTTTCTAGTATCACTGACTCAATAGACATGAGTTTGAGCAAACTGCAGGAGACAGTAAAGGACAGGGAAGCCTGGCGTGCTGCAGTCCATGGGGTCGCAAAGAGGTGGATGTGGCTCAACAACTGAACAACAACAAAAGGACATCTCTGCTCTAGAAAAGCCCAGGTTCCTCAGATCCTGACTTCCTTTCGTGTTTACATGGGAGTTTCCAGAGTCAGCATTACCTACATCATAGATCCTGAGGATTTTATTGTCCTTACACGGAATTCTCATCCCTGCTGGTGATTTCTGGGATTTTGGATTTATTTCCCTTCCTAGACACCATGATAACATAATTCCATCCATTAGTGGCCCTGATCACACCTGACAACTTGACTCTTCATGTTTCATTTTTCCGAACCTAAAGAAAATTAGATAATACCAACAACGAAGCATAGAAATTACAGCAGATCTGAATAAGTATAAGGTCTGTGTTCTACAGAGAACTTTATTGAATTACTTTTGCACTTAAAAACCAAAGACACAACCCATATTAAAGACTCTAGCATATGACTAACAATAGCAAAAATCTTTATGTTTAGTGTTCAAAAGCAATAATAATTGCATATTAGGCTTTATAATAATAATACATAAGGAATATATTATGGAGCCTATTATGCAGAGTGGAGTGAGTCAGAAAGAGAAAAACAAATATTGTATATTAATGCATGCATGTGGAATCTAGAAAAAAGTACTGATGAACTTATTTACAAAGACATGGAAATGCAGACGTAGAGAATGGGCTTGTAGACACAGCAGGGGAAGGAGAGGCTAGGACAAACTGAGAGAGAAGCATTGACATATATACACTATTAGGTGCAGAATAGGTAAATGATGGGAGGCTGCTCTATAGCACAGGGAGCCCAGCCTGGGGCTCTGTGGTCTCCTTGAAGGGTGGAAAGGGGTGGGGGGAGGGAGACTCAACAGGGAGGGGCTTGGTCCTTAGTAGTTTCAATCGTGTCTGACTCTGCCACCCCATGGACTATAGTCTGCCAGGCTCCTCTGTCCATGGGATTTTCAAGGCAAGAATACTGGAGTGGGTTGCCATTTCCTTCTCCAGGGAATCTTCACGACCAGGGATGGAACCTCTGTCTCTTATGTCTCCTCCATTGGCATTGGCAGGCAGGTTCTTTACCACTATAGTATATGCATAATTTAAATTTACCAAAAATTTTATGTCTGTTTATTTTCATGTTTCATTTTTGAGCTGTATGGTCAGAGATGATAATGTATTATTAAAAGCTGTGATCTGTATTTATTTATTTATTTATTTATTTTTTGCCATCCTACACTACAAAATGATATTTGGTGACTCAGATGCTAAAGAACCCACCTTCAATATAGGAGACCTGAGTTTGATCCCTGGGTTGGGAAGATCCCCTGGAGAAGGGAAAGGCTACTCATTCCAGTATTTCTGCCTGGAGAATTCCATGGATCTAGGAGCCTAGGGGGTTACAGTCCACAGGGCTGCAAACAGTCGGACATGACTGAGTGGCTAATACACACTACAAATATTCCTTAATGGAATCAGAAAATTTTAACCAAGTTTAGAACTCATATAGAACAGATGGGCTGCAGATCTAAATCAAGGATGTTAGCAGTTCCTTTTGGAAATCAAAATTAGACCCTATGTAGAAGAGATCAGATGATTGTCAAAAGGGTAGGATTTTGACAGGAAGGACCAAAGAGGTCAGGAAGAAATCAACCAGAAACAGCATGAAAGATGCAAGGGAAAAGGCCCTGTATTTAGAGCTGCCTCTGGCTTGACTCTTTTAGAGCAATTACATGTATTAGCCTTCAAGCTCCAATTAGGATGTTTCTCATGAAGTCAGTTTACTGAATCAGATCCTATTCATAGTTCCAATTCCTCCACATTGATTCTGACCCTTTCTTTTTTCCTTGCTTCAGATTTAAAGAAATCATACTCTTTTCCTCTCAGAAATTCTGTAAGAGAGTGACTTCTGCAGTCATTCCCATCCAAAAAAGTCAAGTAGGGTTTCTGTCATTTGAGAATTCATCCATATTTTGACACCAGAGATAGAGAGCACACCTCAGGCCAAAACTCTGAAATGAGACCATTAATATACATGGGATATTTGCAGATGAGGGGGAACAGGGCCCTACCATGTGGCCTCAGACAAAGAAGTTCTCAAAAACGTCATAAATCAGTGCATTCCTGTTGGACTCATATAATTTTACTATTCTATTTGCTCTTTTTTCCTTTGATGTTGTGACTATTACCTTCTACCCCCAAAACACCACAATTAACATGGAAACTTTTCAATTCTTTACAAAATAGGTGGGATCAGAAGTAATTTTTTTTCTTTTACTAACCTTTCTACAATTGAGTTAAATACTGTAAGCTGAGAGAGACAGAGACGGACACATACACACAGAGAGAATTATTTCCAAAGAACTTATCTGTACTTTTCCCCAATAAATTTTACTAGAGCTATTTACACCTGCCAGAAACACAGTATGTATGGTACATAATTATCTTTCACTAGAGCATAAAGAGAAGTTGTAAAGCCACTCATGTACAAATCCTAGATATTCTCTGGTATGAGACTTTAGGGAGACTCCTGGATGAAGTCAACCAAATCAAACCTGGTGTTTTTTAATGCTCTCACTCATAGACAAAAATACAAAACAAGACAAAAATACAAAACGGGACAAAAATACAAAACAAGACAAAAACAAAACAATTTTCTATCCAAAAAATTCAGGAACATATCTGTATTCAAGAACATACCAATGCACTGCTACAAATCTCTCACAAATGCACAGTATTTTAACTATTTTAAGATGTATTATTTAAATATTTAAATAATTTGTGCATTATCTACTTTGTGTTAGAAGCATTTAGACAATTTTGGTAATTGGTTTATTTGTCCATGATTTTTATATAATAATTAGTATATATGTCATAGTATATCACAAATGTAGAACTAAAAGAATGAAATACAACAAAGTGTAAGACAAGGAATTTTCTCATAGGAATTTAAACATTTTGAAACTGTAGATTTTGATTTCCCATAAGGACTCCCACAAAGACTAATGGAACAATTTTTTGATCTAAGCAAAACTGAGTTAATTATACCTATTGTCATAAGAGAAAATAGAATGTTGTCATTTTCTCAAAGGACAGAAACTGGAAAAGTGGATTATTGGATTTGGGGGTCTGAATTACAGTGGTTTGAGGTGGATCTTTCAAAGAGGGGAAGTAGGTGGGATTGGGCAAGGTTTACAAAATTTAGGGTACAAGAGTTTATGATCAGTATACTCAGGCCAAAGTCCTGAAACCAGGCTTAGACAGCAAATGGGTTTGTCAGATAAATAAACACTTTTCCCGGAGAAGTTTAGTCTGAGAATTTTCTGAAGGAAAAGGCAGTTACCATTGGCTTATTATCTTGTCTTTACTTAATTTTCTGAAGAAAACACGTAAGTCATTGTCATAGGATGCTTAGGTTCTCAGTGCTGTGTTATGCTAAGTCTCCTCAGTCGTGTCCACCTCTTTGTGACCATAGGGACTGTAGCCCGTCAGGCTCCTCTGTCCATGAAATTCTCTAGGCAACAATACTGAAGTGGGTTGCCATGCCCTCCTCCAGGGGATCTTCCTGACCCAGGGTTCTAATAGGTGTCTTCTGTCTTCTGCATTGGCAGTTTTTTTTTTTTTTTTTTTAATTAATTTAAAAAGGAAGCTAATTATTTTGCAATGTTGCAGTGGTTTTTGCCATACATTCACATGAATCAGTCATGTGTACATGTGTCCCCCATCCTGAAGCCCCCTCCCATGTCCCTCCCCATCCCATTCCTCAGTGCCACCTCGGAAGTTCAGTAGAGGGATATAATTCAAATAGCAAAAATTACCTCTTCCAGTAGAAAGTACTGAGAGACTTCAACTCAAATGCAGTCATCCAAAGATACTGACCATCAAGTTTACGGCACCTGCCCTGTTAGGTGCTGTCTCCTAGGTGTGAATGTTAAAGAGACAGTCCCTCACTTCACAGACCATATAGTCTGGCATAGAGTGAAGGCAAGTAAAAAGGCAATTCAATGTGGGGTGATGAGCGTTTCATGGCATTAAATACAGGGATACAATGGCAGCACGTGGAATCTCAGAAGGCTTCTTGAGGGAAATAATGGCATGAATGAAATTTTGTAACAAAAGCTCAGAGAGTTGATCCAAGCAACAAAAACTTAAAAATTATGAGGAAAAAATTTAGAAAAGAACATCTTTTTATTTTTTTTAAACCAATAGTTATTTCTTTTTTTTAATTTTATTTTATTTTTAAACTTTACATAATTGTATTAGTTTTTAAGTAACAGGATTTAATCATAGCTAGAAGATTGATTGCTCTGGAATCTAAGAATGCTAAAGCTTCCTATCCAGAAAATGTACATAAAAGTGTACATGTTAAAATAGAAATTTATTTATTTTACTTTCATGTCTATTATTTATTCATTTCTACTAAGGGCCAGTATATGAGTTATAAAAATAAATCTAAATAGGGAACATAAAAAGTAAATTTAATTCTACCTAGCTTTCATCTCAGAGACGGTAATGGCACCCCACTTCAATACTTTTGCCTAGAAAATCCCATGGACGGAGGAGCCTGGTAGGCTGCAGTCCATGGGGTCGCTAAGAGTCAGACACAACTGAGCGACTTCACTTTCACTTTTCACTTTCATGCATTGGAGAAGGAAATGGCAACCCACTCCAGTGTTCTTGCCTGGAGAATCCCAGGGATGGCGGAGCAGGGTGGGCTGCCGTCTATGGGGTCGCACAGAGTCAGACACGACTGAAGCAACTTAGCAGCAGCAGCAGCAGCAGCTTTCATCTCAAAATGAAGGCTACTGTTGTTTAGACTTAATATGATGTCAACATTCCTGAGAGGTCATTGATGTAGCAATGTGTATATTATCTTTCGAACCAATCAATTTATCTTACATATTCTGATAACACTAAGAATATACAACATTAAAGAGATTCCCTTGCAATCCAGTAGACCAGATTTACAATGAAAAACAAAATCATAATTCTCTGAGACTGTTTGAATTAAATTGAATTTGTATCTCTTTTTTTTTGTTTGTGATTCATTCAGGCTATATTTAGGATGGGCTGACATTTTTTATGCTTTTTGTGTCAGCATGGAAACTATTAACAATATGCTTCTTTATTGTTAAATTTCTCTAAGAACTCTCAAAAGAGTTTCTTGAATTTTTCTACTGATTGTGGATTTATTTTGTGGAAAAAAGACGAAGCTTGTTATACTCAACCCAAGTATGCAGGGATGAGTCCTGTAACACTGGACAATTCATATATTCATTCATATTTGCTCTTTACTTACAGTTTGCTTGGAGAAGGAAATGGCAACCCACTCCAGTGTTCTTGCCTGGAGAATTCCATGGACAGAGTAGCCTGGTGGGCTATAGTCCATGCAGTTGCAAAGAGTTGGACACAGCTGAGTGACTAACAGTTTGTTAGCTAGTAACAAACGCATTTTTAGACAATATTCTAGGTTAATGAGTTTGAGGCCCTTAAATAAACAAAAGAAATCACCATATTGAACTTTCCAAAAATACATATACTCCTCTCCAGCCAACCAATTTTCTAGTTACACTAAATTTGAGTTTCAATTTTCCCTTGCTCAAAGAAACTTAACTTGAAACATTAATAATTGATGATTCTACCTCAAGTTCAAGTTCAGAAGATTTATTATCAAGCACTGAAAGATTTATTATCTCTAAAATCACATTTCTCTTGTATAGAAGATGAAATCTAATCCATTATTAAAAAAATTAAATGTTATTTTCCTGTTATAGGTAATAGTTTTCATAACAGAAGATGAGAGTTCTTTGTGGATCATTGATGATGTCTTAGATGTGGGATGAATGAATTCTGTTTGGAGCATCTTTCTTCAGCAAAGGAGCAAAACTAAGATCAAGAGTGTTCCATCTGTGCAGAGAATACTGAGATTTCCTTTCTTATTTTTAACCCAGTTTTTCTCTCCTGGCAGAGAATGTGCCACCATATCAAGAGGCATCTATGGCCTTGCAAGGGTTTAAAAGGAGCTCAAAGATGGAAATATTTCTTTGATGCTGTCAGCGTGCTCACAGTAGATGACAGACAACTGACTTCACTGAGAAATAACTTAACTTCTACCCAAACACACGCTGACTAGAAATAGGAGAGATGATAATTATGCATTTGTTCAAAATATTAGTAGAAACATTCAAGTTTCTGGAGTGGGACCTGTCATCAATGGTGGAAATTGTTCTGTTTTTATTTTATTCTCTCTCTTTATTTCACAACAACCAAGACATGTAATTTAGTCACATTCTCTTACACCGTGGTTATTTTACTTTCAATAATATTAGGTAATTGTTAGTCTATTTTATGAAGAAGACCTTAACTGGGATTCAAACTTTTCCTAGTTAAATTTATGTATTGCGTAATATAAAGTAAAGCATAAATAGAACATGAAGCCAAAGATGCAGGAAAAAAATCCATCAGACCATGGTTTCAAGAAAAGCTAAAATAATTCTTGCCAGAAAAATACTGGAGTGTCTAGGTCCACTAGGTTTATCTGCAGGACAGGTATTTAAGATCTTAGAATCGATTTTGGTCATCTGAAGAGAGTAAAGTGAAAATGCCCTGGATTGAAGAGAGTATGTGTAAAGGAAAAAAAAAAAAAGAAAACAGCAGTCACAGAATGGAGAAAATCTCCAAGTCTCAGGGTGATAAAAGCACCTTTATTTGTTGGAGGGAACAGGATGATAGAAAGTTTTAAATTTTGAGACAAGAGAGAGTCGAGCATATTTATTACAAAGAAGCCAATTAAGAGGGAGATTACAAGAAAGATAAACTGTAGGAAACTTAAGATCTCTGATGAGGTTACATATTTGTTGAGTGGAGATGGTTTGAAATAGCTAATATATAATGCAAGAAAAAACTGACCACATACGTAAATATACAGTTTGCCATAAAGTGCTGAAGCTTTCATTGAGCCAGGAAAAAAAAAAAAAAAAAACTCTATCATGACACCAAATTATAAAGCCATGGGATTCTCTAATGATTTTTCTTTAATTGCATCCAACAATGTTTATGTTGGTAAAGAATATATAGATATTTACCAATAGGCATATTTGGAATCTGGAGAGTCCCTTGGACTGCAAGGAGATCAAACCAGTCAGTCCTAAAGGAAATCAATCCTGAATATTCATCAGAAGGACTGATGTTGAAGGTGAAGCTCCGATACTTTGGCCACCTGATGAGAAGATCTGATTTATCGGAAAAAACCCTGCTACAGGAAAAGATTGAAGGCAAAAGGAAAAGAGAATAGTAATGGATAATATGGTTAGAGAGCATCATTGACTCAACGGACATGAATTTCAGCAAACTCTGGGAGATGGTGAAGGACATGGAAGTCTAATATGCTGCAGTCCATGGGGTGGAAAGAGTAGGACACAACTTAGCAACTGAAAAACAATGGACAATATTTGGAATCTAAGAATATCCAAGGCACTGCATGGAATAGGGGAAAAAAAAAGTCCTTGTCTTCAGTAGAATTATAATTCAGTGGAGCATAGTTAGCTAAAATTAGTTTTAAAAATAAGCAGTCCAAAACAATAGTGAATAATTGATATCCACACTCCATATCTGTATAAAAGTGATTCTGTGGTTTAGTTTAGTTTTTGAATAACCTCCTCTTTGCCTACTGACTTTTCATAGATAATTCATAGATAATCTTCAGTGATATATTACACTACTGTATTTTCATGTAAGAAAGAAATCATATCTCTTTAACACATTTCAAAAAAATACATTCTTCATGTGTATACAATATTACTTACTGGAAAAACTCTTTTGCCAAGATGTTTGTCTATCCTGCTTTAATTAATAGTTTGTCAGTTCTCCTTTCTGGCTGCGATCTGGGTATATCCAGGAAGAATTTGATAGCAAAGGCTCTGAAGTGTAATTCTAGGTGATCGCCATAAGATGGTGGTGCTAGTAAGTGCAGGTTATTTAACCCCTCAAAGGAAATTCAACCTGACTCAACCAAACTAATTTTGAAAATAACTCACAAAATAAGACAGATTCTACAGGAAATTTATAGCAAGTTAGTTATTACCTAGAGGCTTCCTGGTGGCTCAGACAGTAAGAATCTCCCTGCAGTGCAGGAGATCTAGGTAGGGAAGATCCCCTGGAGAAGGGAATGGCAACCACTCTAGTATTCTTGCATGAAAAATTCCATGGATAGAGGCTATGGTCCACGGAGTTGAAAAGAGTTGGACATGCTCAGTGACTGGCACTTTCACTTTAAAGTATAAAAGGAGTAATTAAAGTCCAAATTATTTTATGTCTCTGCTTCTTTTCTGCTGTCCCTCTTGATGACAATTGTGGATTGTCTTAATCTGGCCCCATAAGCCTGAACTTTTCATCACCATTTGCTATATTGGTGTTTGTCTATGTCTCTATATTCTTGCCAATTTGAGATTTGACTGGTCAGTACAGTTTAAATGTCTCTCTGCTAACCCCATGCCCCACTCAAAATGTATACTCTAAATAATAATCAGACTCAATGACAGGAAGAACCCATCTTTTTCAGAGCTCCAGTGAGATAACAAATAATGGAACTGGTTAAACACTATTTGCTTTTGTGAACAGGCAGGTAATATTCCTGATAATTGAACTCAATGCTTTGCACAAAAGGAGCAGATTTTTAAGATATGTACCTTTATAATTTTTATAAAAACCTGCATAAGCTTGTTGTGTCTGACTCTTTGTGACCCCATGAATATCAGAGCATCAGGCTTACCCTGTCCTTCCCTATCTCCTGGAATTCTCTCAAATTCATGTTGATTGAGTCAGTGGTGCTATCCAACCATCTCATCTTACACACCCCAGCCTTTTCCTTCTGCCCTCAATCTTTCCCAGCATCAAAGTCTTTTCCAGTGAGTTAGCTCTTCACATTAGGTGGCTGGGTACTGAATCTTCAGCCTCAGCATCAGTCTTTCTAATGAAAATCCTGGGTTGATTTCCTTTAGGATTGACTGGTTTGTTTTCCTTGCAGCCCAAGTACTCTCAAGTGTCTTCTCCAGCACCAAAGTTCAAAAACATCAGTTCTTTTGCACTCAGCCAACTCTCACATCCATACATGACTACTGGAAAAACCATAGATTTACTATGCAGACCTTTGTCAGCACAGTGATGTCTCTGTTTTTTAATATGCTGTCTAAGTTTTTCATAGCTTTCCTTCCAAGAAGCAAGAGTCTTTTAATTTCATGGATGCAGCCACAGTATGCAGTGATTTTGGAGCCCCAGAAAATAAGGTCTGTCACTGTTTCCACTTTTCCCCTATATATTTGTCATGAAGTGATGGGACTGGATGCCAGGATCTTATTTTTTTCAATAATGAGTTTTAAGCCAGATTTTTCACTGTCCTCTTTCACCCTCATCAAGAGACTCTTCAGTTTCTCTTCTCTTTCTGCTATTAGAATTATATCATCAGCATAACTGAAGTTGTTGATGTTTCTGCCAGCAATCTTGATTCCATCTTGAGACTCATCCAGCCTGGCATTTCACATGATGTACTCTGTATCTGTACTTAAGTTAAATAAGCAGGGTGATAAAATACAACCTTGATGTACTTCTTTCCCAGTTTTGAAGCAGTCCATTGTTCCATATCTGGTTCTAACTGTTGCATCTTGACCTGCTATAGGTTTTTCAAGAGGCAGATAAGATGGTCTGGTATTCCCATCTCGTTAAGTATTTTCCACAGTTTGTTGTTGGCTTCCAGGTGGCACAGTGTTAAATAATCCACCTACCAATGTAGGAGATGCAAGAGATGGCAGTTTGATCCCTGGGGTGGGAAGACCCCCTGGAATAGAAAGAGGCAACACACTCCAGTATACTTGCCTGGAAAATTCCATGACAGAGGACTTTGGTGGGCTACGGTCCATGGGCTCCCAAAGAGTCGGACATGATTGAGCGACTGAGCATGCACAGCTTGTTTTGATCCACACAGTCAAAGACTTTAGCGTAGTCAGTGAAGCAGAAGTAGATGTTTTTTGGAATTCCCTTACAATGCTTCAATAAGCTAATGTTATTGATAAAATATATTTCACTAAATTAAATACTGATTTCTTATATACATATGGTGCATACATATACAAGACAAGTGAATATAAATGCATTTTAAAAGTTGCCATCTTATTATGTAAAAACAATAATGAACATTCATTATATGTTGGACAATAACACAGATTTATTTGTTTAATTTTACTTGATCATTTAGTTTTCACAGTAAATGGATGTGGTTGGTTTTTTAAGTTCTTTTTGATACAATGGTAAAGTCAATGGTGAACACAATTTTGAAGGTCTTACAGCCAAGAAAGGCTTTTGCTGCATTTCAAATGAAGGTTAGTTTGCAGGAACAGATCAAACACTATGATTTTATACATTTTGTTATACTAAGAACATATAATATCATTCTGCATGCTTTTTTTTCCCCTCAGTACAATGGCAAAATTTAATATCTTTTCAAACATCATTGACTACACCTTTGTCACACAACTGAAAATCTCCTTCTGTATAATAATTTCTCACTCGCGTACACTTTGTGTTCAATGTGAAAGAATTGCTCACTGGACCACTCACTCCAAAATCTTCACACTTTGAAAACTAATTTTAAATATAATTTAAGTTTCTATATTTCAATATATTGATGTAGCAAGAGAACATGCCTTGATATGTTTGAAAGTTATTTTGCTTGATTTTAGTTTCATTTTAGGTTTCAAGCCTCAAAAAGATAGACTATGATTTATCGGTATCATGTCTTAGATTGAAAAATACAATAATGTTGGTGGAATAATACCCATTAATCCTATAAATTAATGTTTTTAAGGAAGGTATGGTTTTATTAAAATTTTCTTTGGTTATCACTGTTAATATACAGGTCTTATTAGCTGAGAATATATTTCATAGAACATGTTGAACAAATAATACTATTTTACATATTTTATTGAGTGTAATTAGAATAAAATTATATTTTTAAGATGCATGTTTCAATATCTATATATATTATAACTTTTATAACTGAAAGTATGTAACTTTTGACCCCATTCACACATTTTACCCACCCAGCTCTCACCAAAAAAAATATTTTATTTTCATTAGTTCCTTGTAATTATCATTTATAAATATAAATTTAGACAAACCATTTATATACCTATTCAGCTTTAAATTTTGTTATTCTAAGAAGATATTAATTGTGGACGTAGAGTAATCTCCAAGTTGATGGATTGATAATAAATGTAATGTGATAAATAGAATGTGCTTTTAACTGGTTCTCAAGAAAACATTTCTTCTGGTGAAAGTCTAAGAAAGGATTCATTATTTAGGTACATTAAAATAACAAAATTAAACAATACAAATAGTGTCTAGGGAGGAAGCTTCCAGGAACATAGATTCTTGGATATTCTAGTACATCCAAAGAAATTAAGAAAATGCTTATTACTCAAATTTTCATATTATGTTGATCACTACAAAATTATATATATATCTCACTAAAGCAATATCCATGCTAAAAGTCTAGGAAAACTCTTGATAAACCTTTTGTTTCTGATACTAAGTACACAGTGGTGTTCAGATTAGGCATTTTACAGGTAAAAATGTACTTCCAAATTAAGCACAAGTTTTAAAAAATAATACTTCATAAGTAAACAGCATGGTTTCATTTTAGAAATAAAGTTATACAGAGAAAATTTATTTGAAACATTACCATGATGTTTTTAGTTGAAAATAGAACATGCTCTAATATTAATATATAGCCCATAGATAGATACATAGGTATATGCAGAGATGATAAATAGGCAGATGGATAGACAGATGAGATAGAGTTGATAGGGACACAGATAGCTGTCTCAAGCTCCAGGTCTACTATAATCACATTACCTGATTCCTCTGCTTTTTTCCTCTTTCTTTAAAGAACTACTATTTTGAGACCTTAGTAATTACTTCCACATAAATATTCAGGGGCATAGTACCTGGATTTCACTTCTAAAACCAGTGTCTAAGTTTAACATTCATTTAAACTTCTTTTTCTAATAGCTGTATTAAAAAGGTCTTAATGAACTGGTTAACCACAGTGGGTGTGATCACTCGTCTAGAGCCAGACATCCTGAAGGGTGAAGTCAAGTGGGTCTTAAGGAAACATTACCATGAATAAAGCTAGTGAAGGTTGTGGGATTCCAGCTGAGCTATTTCAAATCCTAAAAGATGATGCTGTGAAGTGTTGCACTCAGTATGCCGGAAAACTTAGCAGTGGCCACGGGACTGGAAAACATCAGTTTTCATTCCCATCCCTAAGAAAAGCAATGCCAAAGAATGCTCAAACTACTGAACAGTTTCACTCATCTCACACACTAGCAAAGTAATGCTTAAATTTCTCCAAGCGAGGCTCTAATAGTATGTGAATCAAGAACTTCCAGATGTACAAACTGGATTTAGAAAAGGCAGAGGAATCAGAGATCAAATTGTCAACATCCATGGGATCATAGAAAAAGCAAGAGAATTCTAGAAAAAAATTACTTCTGCTTCCCTGATACCCTAAAGCATTTGACTGTTTGGGAAACTACAAACTATGGAAAAGAGTTCCAGTTTATCATAGTAAACTATGGAAAATTCTTAAAAAGATGGGAATACCAGACCACTTTACCTGTCTCCTGAGAAACTTGTCTGTGGGTAAAGAAGCAACAGTTAGAAACATACAATGAACAGACTAGTTCAAAATTGGGAAAGGAGTATGATAAGGCTGTGTATTGTCACCCTGGTTATTTAACAATATACAGAGTACATCATTTGAAATACCAGGCTGGATGAATCACAAACTGGAATCAAGATTGCCGGGAGAAATATCAATAACCTCAGATATGCAGATGACACCACCCTTATGGCAGAAAGAAAAGAGAAACTAAAGAGCCTCTTGATGAAGGTGAAAGAAAATGAAAAAGCTAGTTTAAAACTTATTCAAAAAACTAAAATTACAGCATCTGATGTCATCACTTCATGGCAAATAGATGGGGGAAAAGTGGAAATAGTGATATATTTTATGATTTTATTTTCTTGGGCTACCATCTTGATGGACGTGAGTATGAGTGAACTCCAGGAGTTGGTGATGGACTGGGAGGCCTGGTGTGCTGCGAATCATGGGGTGGCAAAGAGTCGGATACGACTGAGCAACTGAAATGAACTGAACAAAATCACTGCAGATTGTGACTGTATCCATGAAATTAAAAGACTCTTGCTCCTTAGAATGAAAGCTATGACAAACCTAGATGGCATATTAGAAAGCAGAGACATTACTTTGCTGACAAAGGTCTGAATAATCAAAACTCTCTTTTTTCCAGTAGTCATGTATGAATGGGAAATTTGGGCAATAAAGAAGGCTGGGCACAGAAGAATTGATACTTTTGAACTGTGGTTTTGGAGAAGACTCTTGAGAATACCTTGCACAGCCAAAAGATCAAACCAATCAACCCTAAGGAAATCAACCCTGAATTGGAAGGACTGATGCTGAGGCTGAAGTTCCAATATTTTGGCTACCTGATGTGAACAGCTAACATTGGAAAAGACCCTGATGTTGGGAAAAAATGAAGGCAGGAAAAGAAAGGGGCGACAGAGGATGAGATGTTTGGATATTATCACACACTCAATGGTTGAGTTTGAGCAAGCTCTGAGAGCTGGTAATGGATAGGGAAGCCTGGCATGCTGCAGTCCATGGGGTTGCAAAGAGTTGGACATGACTGAGCCACTGAACAAAAACAATAACAAAACATCTTTTCCACTGGAAGTTTGTATTTGCCTTTTTTATTTCAAACTGAAAATATTAAAAGACATTTTACTTTCAAGACCCTGTTGTGTAAGTTTTCTGCTTTTATTCTTCTGCCAATTACTTCAGCAAGGGAATTATCAACTATTTGTAAGTCAAACTTTTTTTTTCTTTTTTTTTTAAAATTTCCATTGATGGTGTAATAAATTATAGCAACTTAGAGGCTATCACATCTCAGATTCATTTTCTTACAGTGTTGAGGTCAGAAGTCTAAAATGGGTCCCACTGGGCTAAAATTAATATGTGGGCAGGGCTGACTGAGTTCCTTCCCAGAGACTCCTGAGAAGAATGTTTACTTGCTTTTTCCTGATTCTGAAAATTGAGTTGGGTTCTTATCACACTAGCATCTTTCTAATTCTATTTCTTATGCTTCCTATTTTAAGGACCCTTATTATTGCATTGGACCCACTCAGATAATCCAAGGTTATCAACCTATTTTAAAGTTAACTTATTAACAATCTTAAATTTATCTGAAATCTTAATTCTTCTTTTGTCTTGTAATATGACATATTGACAGGTTCTTTCAAGGGTAGAATGTGGATGTTTTTTCCTTTTCTTTTGTGAGTTGAGGAGTGTGCTATTTGTCTATCACAGTCTGTTAGGTTACAGAGTGTTGGAGATATTTATGTGTTTCACGTGATTTTCAGATCCATCCTCATGTTTCCTACCCACTATGCTTTACACATCATATATTTAGCTTTCAAATCACCTAATCTCATTTTTGCAAGTAGCAATTAAGAGGTTTGTTTCTAGTCATCCTTTGCCACTAATTGGCTCTGTGTCATAAAAGTAACATTAATTTATTGACTTTCTTATAGGTAAATAAGTGTTATTGGATTAGCTGATTAATGGACACTTTCCTTTTTTTTTTCAAAAAGATAAGAAATTAAATAATAGTAAAATACAATATGAAGTCTTAGTTGTTCAGACATGTCTGACTCTTTGCAATCCCATGACTGTAGCCCACCAGACTCCTCTGTCCATGGAATTCTCCAGGCAAGAATACTGGAGTGGGTTGCCATTCCCTTCTCCAGGGAATTTTCCTGACCCAGGGATCAAATCAGGGTCTCCTGTACTGCAGGCAGATTCTTTATCCTCTGAGTCACCAGGAGATATAAACAATATAATTACAATTGATTTTTATTATCCATTCTTATATAGTCATATTAAAAACCAAGTTTGAAAGCATTATGCATATAATTAGAACAATTTGAATAAAATGTCTTCTCTCCAGCCACATTAAAAAAAAAAAAAAATGAAGTTCTTTCCATGAGTGTTTCTCTTAAGATAAAGTGATGAGGTAAAATGTTATTTTTACTGTGTTAAAAATAGTCTTTAAATCTTCTACTTGTAGGAGAAAAAGATTATTTAGATTCACTTTTCAAACTTTCTGTATGACATTCTTTATTAAACTACCACTGTTATATTTGGCAACATGAGCTAATGCAAAAGACTAGATTATCACATATAGCATTTCTCTGTAGGTTATGCTTTAAATGATAATCTGGTTACTACAATGAAAAATATTCCATTATGTCAAAATGTTGTGACTGCCTGGGAGGCAGTAATATGAAAGAAATTTGAAACTCCATTTAGTAAGTTTTTGACACACTTCATTTTTTCATACTCACAAACAGAATTTCTTTTGAAACAATCTCTAAACTAGACACTGCATTAAAACTTTTATGGCTTTATGAATATAAGATAATGTGTACCCACAATACATATCATTTGCCCACTAAATGTCTTTGAAGTTGAATAATTTTGATTCAAAGTACGTAATATTTTTAAAAAATTAACTCCTAAATTATATTCTTATTTAGCTGTTACTATTGTTGATGTTCATGGTGTTTTCTCAAAAGAAAAGACTTTAGGATTATCTTTGCTTTCATTGTGTCATAATATAAATATTGTAAAATTTATGGATAGATCCTATTTTCTTGTTATCACATGTTATAGGAAAATTGCAATTTGTGTTTGAGAGTCTTTTCTCCAAATTGGAAACTAACTTTTATATTCATTTTATTTTCCAATAATGAATAATAATTGGAAGAGCTTCAGTGATGAAAAACCAAATTTTTGTTTTTTTTTTTTACTTTTAGAATTATACAACAAGAACAATCTTGATCAAAAAGAATAAAAGCAATTTTTTTTCAAGGTTGATTAAATATGCCCTTTGGTACCAGTATTCTTTTTTTTATTCCTACCCACAAAAGTGCTATTTTTTTTTTCTTTTCCTTTGAACAGTTTCCATTATTATTGATATTTTACAGATTTTTGTTAAATGCTGCTAAATTAATAGTATATCTGCAGCCTAAATCCTGAGTTAATTAGATTAAATCAATTGAATGTTTTCAATGAAGATACAAATTTATGCCTTTGGTATAATTAGGACTTAAGGTAATTAGTTCTAATTACTATTGTAATTGCGATATTTGGTGAGTCAAATAGTGAAACAAATATGTAGTTTTCTGGAACACAGTGGAATCCCTCACTTTTGCTAATTCCACACAGGATGGCCATGTTCAGTGTTCATAGAAGTTCAGAAGAGTTTTTGAAAAATGTATTTGTATTCTCTACTCTTTATCTTCAGATTATGCCTTGTAGGACAATATTTGTTAATAACTACTCCTTGTTAAGCAATTAAAATTAATCACTTGCTGCTACTTCTCATCCATCAAGATGGAAAATACCAAATAATATTCAAAAAATCTTTTAAAACAATACTTAGGTAACACATTAATTTTGGTTAAATAAATTTATGATTTTCAGTTTTATTTGTAAGATATATAATGTTGGAACTTGCATATAGAAACAAAGTAGAAATGATACACATATATTTTGTTGCTGTCATTGTTTAGTCATTCAGTCTTGTCCAACTCTTTTACAACCCCATGGACTGTAGCGCGTCAGGCTCCTCTGTCCATGGGATTTCCCAGGCAAGAATCCTGGAATGGGTTGCCATTTCCTTCCTCAGGGTATCGTCCCGACCCAGGGATCAAACCTGCTTTTCCAAAGTTGGAAGGTGGGTTTTTTACTGCTAAGCCCCCAGGGAAGTCCATGTATGTGTTTAAGTAGTTACAGTTGTGATAATATCTACAACTAATTAGCATGCATATGAAAAACAATTGTTTCAATATTTAATGTGAATTTACTCATTTTTAAATAGTTATAATGCATGTTTGCCACGTGTAAATATTTTTAATGAAACCCTTCCAAGTTGCCACATAAATATTATATGCTAGTCAAATGTCTCAGAAAGGGGGATGCAAAAGGAATTTTGGAATATGTAATTGGAATCAATGCTTGGGGCTAGTGCACTGGGACGACCCAGAGGGATGGTATGGGGAGGGAGGAGGGAAGAGGGTTTAGGATGGGGAACACATGTATACCTGTGGCGGATTCATTTTGATATTTGGCAAAAATAATACAATTATGTAAAGTTTAAAAATAAAATAAAATTAAAAAAAAAAAACTGAGGTTGTAAGACATCTGTATGACTCTTCTGCATATTGTTGGTTATGTATCAACAAAAACAGAATTGTGATTTTCAAAAAAACTGAAAAATTGATGTCTTAGGACTCAGATATGGAGAGGAATGTAGTTTAATGGTCTCCCAGAGACTGTTCATACCCTTGAATTAAAAATAATATGCAAAGTTTTATGAAGACCCAAACACTAAGTGATCATAACTTTTAAGCCATAAAAATAAAAGTGTTGACATGAGTAGGAAATCAAGTAGTAACATTATATACCAAAGGACAGGGAACCCACACATATAAAGGAAACCTAGTAAAAAGTGAATGGACTTCCCAGTGGTAAAGAATCTGCCTGCCAATGCAGGAGACACAGGAGATACAGAAGACACAGGACACAGGAGATGCAGGAGACACAAGAGATCAATCCCTGCATTGGGAAGATCCCCTGGAGTAGGGAATGGCAAGCCACACCAGTATTCTTGCCTGAAAAATTCCATGAACACAACAGCCTGGCGGGCTTCAGTGCATGGGGTCACAAAGAGTAGGACACAAATGAGCAAGTGAGCACAGTGCAGCACACAAAAAGTGAACAGCAAAGTTACAGTTCTCAGAAAACAGAGACACTGCGTAAAATGCATATGAGCTGTAATTATGATCTGACCAAAGTAGAAGTATTCCCAAAATATAAAAATGAGAGGCATTTATGTCACAGCTTGTCACATCAAATCAGTATTTCAAAAAAAAAGCAAAAGGATATTTTAAAACTTTTTTTTGCAATTTCTCATTAATAAATATAATTTCGTACATTTTTTTAAAAAGTGTTTTAAAGCCAGCAGAGCAACACATTGAAAAAATGAGTCACATTAAAAATGATTTGTAATGAAATAATACCACACCCACTGTGGAAGAAATGTTTCTATTTTAGAGGCCTCAGGCAGGAGGGTTGCTATTTTAGACTCCCCAAAAGGCAAAAGCGAGGTCACAGCACAGAAAGAATTAAAGGACAAACTGTGTGATACCTGCATTTTCACGGCTAGCGGTGGCAAGGTAGATGGCATGCAGCTATGGCAGTGGAACTAATCAAACATGTACATCTGATTAATTTTGATGTGTTAGAGGGCATTTGACCCCCTGAAGAGAGAAGTCATGAATTTCATAATGAGACCCACAAAGGAACATATATACCCACAGTCCTGAGAATATTTGCTCTGAAAATGTCTTCCTTATAGAAAAGTATTGTTTCTGTTATCTTTAGGTTTTTGTTTAAAATCACAGATTTGGTACACTTCATTTCATAAAGAATCTCTCAAGTAAGCAAAACAAATAGAAGGAAATTCTATTGTCAAAATGTGACACTGATTGAAACACTAAAACATTACTTGCACGCTATACTTTACAAAAACAAGATTGTTAATGTATCATCACTTTGAGGTGGTCTTCCCAACCCAGGGATCAAACCTGTGTCTCCTGCATCTCTTTCACTGGCAGGTGGATTCTTTACCACTGAGTCACCTGAGAAGCCAGTAAAATCTGACCATTCAGATCAGTTCAGTTCAGTTCAGTCGCTCAGTCGTTTCCGACTCTTTGCTATCCCATGAATTGAAGCACGCCAGGCCTCCCTGTCCATCACCAACTCCCGGAGTTCACTCAGACTCACATCCATCGAGTCAGTGATGCCATCCAGCCATCTCATCCTCTGTCGTCCCCTTCTCCTCTTGCTCCCAATCCCTCCCAGCATCAGGGTCTTTTCCAATGAGTCAACTCTTCGCATGAGGTGGCCAAAGTATTGGAGTTTGAGCTTCAGAATCATTCCTTCCAAAGAACACCCAGGACTGATCTCCTTTTGAATGGATTGGTTGGATCTCCTTGCAGTCCAAGGGACTCTCAAGAGTCTTCTCCAACACCACAGATCAAAAGCATCAATTCTTCGGCCCTCAGCCTTCTTCACAGTCCAACTCTCACATCCATACATGACCACTGGAAAAACCATAGCCTTGACTAGACGTACCTTTGTTGGCAAAGTAATGTCTCTGCTTTTCAATATGCTATCTAGGTTGGTCATAACTTTTCTTCCAATAAGTAAGTGTCTTTTAATTTCATGGCTGCAGGCACTATCTGCAGTGATTTTGGAACCCCAAAAAATAAAGTCTGACACTGTTTCCACTGTTTCCCCATCTATTTCCCACAAAGTGATGGGACCAGATGCCATGATCTTCGTTTTCTGAATGTTGAGTTTTAAGCCAACTTTTTCACTCTCCTCTTTCACCTTCATCAAGAGGCTTTTTAGTTCCTCTTCACTTTCTGCCATAAGGGTGGCATCATCTGCATATCTGAGGTTATTGATCTTTCTCCCAGCAGTCTTGATTCCAGTTTGTGTTTCTTCCAGTCCAGCGTTTCTCATGATGTACTCTGCATATAAGTTAAATAAGCAGGGTGACAATATACAGCCTTGACATACTCCTTTTCCTATTTGGAACCAGTCTGTTGTTCCATGTCCAGGTCTAACTGTTGCTTCCTGACCTGCATATAAATTTCTCAAGAGGCAGGTCAAGTGGTCTGGTATTCCCATCTCTTTCAGAATTTTCCACAGTTTATTGTGATCCACAGAGTCAAAGACGTTGGCATAGTCAATAAAACAGAAATAGATGTTTTTCTGGAACTCTCTTGCTTTTTCCATGATCCAGCGGATGTTGGCAATTTGGTCTCTGGTTGCTTTGCCTTTTCTAAAACCAGCTTGTATATCTGGAAGGTCATGGTTCACGTATTAACTTAGTTCTTTTTTTTTTTATTTAAGAAACTATATAGGGCATTCTAGAAATTGTATCCATAATATTATTGATAGGTAATTAAGATAGTATTATTTAAAAATTTTACCTTGAGGTACATATTCATGATTGTTCAAATGTAATCACTTGCAGTTGTGAGGTCTTTCCCTTTGATATAAAGTTCAATTCAGTTGCTCAGTCGTGTCTGATTCTGTGACCCTATGCACTGCAGCACACCAAGCTTCCCTGTCCATCCCCAACTCATGGAGATATAAAGTTAACTTTGACTAAATGCCTTTACTCTTTTTCTCTGTTTTTAATCATTCTCCTGGGTTGTATCCAAAGTCATCCAAACATTTAAAATATTAAGATAATTCAACTCGCTGATAATAATATATTGAGAAAGCCTCATATAAAATGAAAGGCTTAATAAAACTAGAGTCTCTTAGGTCCTCAGTTCAGTGAAAAATGTGGGGGAGGGGCAACCCATCTCTTCTAAGGGTATATGTCTCAGGGAAGAGATAGTATCATCTATCTCTGAGATGGCAGAAGGACTTTCAGCTGGTCAGTTCATTTCTGTCAGACAAAAATAAAATACACTGAAGTCTATATTTCTGATTTTAAAACTTTCAAATTTTAACAATAAATATTTTATTTAATATATCTATGCAGTAAAATGAATAGAATGCTTTTTCTAAAAATCTATAATTAGAACCTAGAGGGAACATTTCATGCAAAGATGGGCTTGTTAAAAAACAGAAATGGTATGGACCTAACAGAAGCAAAAGATATTAGGAAGAGGTGGCAAGAATACACAGAAAAACTGTACAGAAAAGAGCTTAATGACACAGATAATCATGATGGTGGGATCACTCACCTAGAGCCAGACATCCTGGAATGTGAAGTCAAGTAGGCCTTAGAAAGCATCACTATGAACAAAGCTAGTGGAGGTGATGGAATTCCAGTTAAGCTATTTCAAATCCTGGAAGATGATGCTGTGAAAGTGCTGCACTCAATATGCCAGCAAATTTGGAAAACTCAGCAGTGGCCACAGGACTGGAAAAGGTCAGTTTTCATTCCAATCCCAAAGAAAGGCAATGCCAAAGAATGCTCAAAGTACCACACAACTTCACTCATCTCACATGCTAGTAAAGTAATGCTCAAAATTCTCCAAGCCAGGCTTCAGCAATATGTGAACCGTGAACTTCCTCATGTTCAAGCTGGTTTTAGAAAAGGCAGAGGAACCAGAAATCAAATTGCCCACATCTGCTGGATCATTGAAAAAGCAAGAGAGTTCCAGAAAAACATCTATTTCTGCTTTATTGACTATGCCAACGTCTTTGACTCTGTGGATCACAATAAACTGTGGAAAATTCTGAAAGAGATGGGAATATCAGACCACTTGACCTGCCTCTTGAGAAATCTGTATGCAGGTCAGGAAGCAAAAGTTAGACCTGGACATGGAACAACAGACTGGTTCCAAATAGGAAAAGGAGTATGTCAAGGCTGTATATTGTACCCTGCTTATTTAACTTATATGCAGAGTATTTCATGAGAAATGCTGGACTGGAAGAAGCATAAGCTGGAATCAAGACTGCTGGGAGAAAGATCAATAACCTCAGATATGCAGATGACGCCATCCTTATGGCAGAAAGTGAAGAGCAACTAAAAAGCCTCTTGAGTAAAGTGAAAGAGGAGGGGAAATGTTGGCTTAAAGCTCAGTATTCAGAAAACTAAGATCATGGCATCTGGTCCCATCACTTCATGGGAAATATATGGGGAAACAGTGGAAATAGTGGCTGACTTTATTTTTCTGGGCTCCAAAATCACTGCAGATGGTGATTGCAATGAAATTTTTGGGCTCCAAAATCACTGCAGATGGTGATTGCGACGAAATTACAAGACACTTCCTCCTTGGAAGGAAAGTTATGACCAACCTAGATAGTATATTGAAAAGCAGAGACATTACTTTGCCAACAAAGGTCCGTCTAGTCAAGGCTATGGTTTTTCCTCTGTTCATGTATGGATGTAAGAGTTGGACTGTGAAGAAAGCTGAGTGCCGAATAATTGATACTTTTGAACTGTGGTGTTGGAGAATGCTCTTGAGAGTCCCTTAGACTGCAAGGAGATCCAACCATACCATCCTAAAGGAGATCAGTCCTGGGTGTTCATTGGAAAGACTGATGCTAAATCTGAAACCCCAATAGTTTGGCCACTTCACGCGAAGAGTTGACTCATTGGAAAAGACTTTGATGCTGGGAGGGATTGGGGGCAGGAGGAGAAGGGGACGACAGAGGATGAGATGGCTGGATGGCATCAGTGACTAGATGGACATGAGTTTGAGTGAACTCCAGGAGTTGGTGATGGACAGGGAGGCCTGGTTTGCTGTGATTCACGGGGTTGCAAAGAGTCGGACACAACTGAGCGACTAAACTGAACTGAACTGAAGCCCTCTAATAGAAGAAAACAAAAATCAACTAGGATAAATTGCTCTATGGTGAGTGTTTGAATTAATCGTGAAAGTGAAAGTGTTAGTCACTCAGTTTTGTCTGACTCTTTGCAATCCCCTGGACTATATGTAGCCCGAATACTGGAGTAGGTAGTCATTTCCTTCTTCAAGCGGATCTTCCTTACCCAGGGACTGAACTGTGTACAGGTGATTCTTTACTCTCTGAGCCACCAGGGAATCAATATTGGTAGAGTGAAAGCTATAAAAAGTTATAGAAATGCATTTTAAATGCCTCAGTAGATGGACAGTTATCCCTTGCTCACAGATCAGAAAACTCAATAATATCAAGTTTTGAAAGACTTCTCATATTGAAATACAGATTAAACACAACTACATTTTTGTCTTAGCCAGTTGATTTATAGACATGCACAAGGTAGACTTAAAATCTCTGTGTGTGTGAATGCCAAGTTGCTTCAGTCATGTCTGACTCTTTTCAACCCTATGGACCATAACTGGCCAGGCTCTTCTATCCATGGGATTCTCCAGGTGAGGTTGCTGGAGTGGCTTGCCTTGCCCTCTTACAGGGAATCTTTCCCACCCAGGGATTGAACCCATGTCTCTTGCATCTATGGCATTGGCAGGCAGATTCTTAACTACTAACACCACCTGGGAAGCCCAGTCTTAAATGGAAGTGCAAAATAACACAACTAAACAAAACAAAGTTAACAAAGAACAATGTTAGAGGATTCTCAAGATTTCACACACACTCCAAAGCTACAATCATCTGTACAGTGTGATATTAGCAACAGAATAAATAGATAAATGAAACAGAGTAACAACTCCAGAAATAAACTCACACATGTTTGTTAAGTTGATTTTCAACTAACGTGAGAAGAGATTTTAATTGAAAGTGATTTCAAACACGGTATTGCAACAATTGAGTATCTATATATACAAGCTTAACTGCTTCTACATATCATTTACAAATTAATTGAAAATAGTAATCCTTTTGTAAATTAAAACTGAAAAAAAATTAGCATCAGTCTTGCTGGTGTACTTCAATATGAAAGAAAATGACTACAGGTGGAAGCTCATCAATTTATAATATATTTTTTAGTAAATCAGAGGTACATGTAGAATCTAAAGCAGTTACTAAGAGGCTAGTTTTGGAAAGTATATATTATCAATATAAAAGAAACACAAAATAATGGAATATAATGTAAAAAGGCAAAAAATGAGAATATAAGAGCATCTTAGAAAGGACAATAATTAGAAATCTCAGTGATTTTCAAAGAAAATTATAAAATTCATTTCCTTAAAAGAATAGGCCAACTATTTCAAATAAAAGGGAAAATTTTATTCAGGTTGGAATTTTTTAGCCATTCTTTTAAATTTATTTATAGTCAATTTACTATGTTGTATTAGTTTCAGGTGTCCCACAAAGTGATTCAGTAATTATGGTTTATTACAAGATATTGAATATAGTTCCCTATGCTATACAGTAGGTGCTTGTTTTTTTTAATCTATTTTATATACCTGAGCTTTTACTGGTTCTTCAGTGTAAGTCAATCTGCTTCTCAGCAGAACAGAGGTGACTCTTTATTCAGCAGTCAGGAAAATCAAATCATTTATCACTTGCCCACGTGCTTTTAAATTTCCAAATCTATGTTTTCTTGTTTATTTCCCTTTCTCTTTGTTTTCCTGAATTTATATCTTTTTAAACTCTTGTTATTTTTCATGGCTGGAGGGAGCTAAACTACGAGTTTGGGGATAGATTTTAAATATGAAACTATTACTATGTTCATTATAGGGTGAAATATAGTATTAGAGTACGGTAAGTTTGAAAGCAAAATATTGAAGGAGATATACTATACTGACATTAAACACAACTGCTGTAGCTTAATTAAAAGATATTGATGTTTCTGTTACATCATGTTTAGTATCAGGCAGTTCAGTTCAGTCGCTCAGTTGTGTCCAACTCTTTGTGACCCCATGGACTAAAGCATGCCAGGCTTCCCTGTCCATCATCAGTTCCCAGAACTTGCTCCAACTCATGTCCATTGAGTCGGTAGTGCCATCCAACTATCTCATCCTCTGTCACCCTCTTCTCCTCCTGCCTCCAATCTTTCCCAGCATCAGGGTCTTTTCTAAAGAGTCAGTTCTTCACATCAGGTGACTACTGGAAAACCTAGAGCTTTGACTATACAAACCTTTGTTGGCAAAGTAATGTCTCTGCTTTTTAATATGTTGTCTAGGTTTGTCACAGCTTTTCTTTCAAGGAGCAACCATCTTTTGATTTCATGGCTGCAGTCACCATCTGCAATGATTTTGGAGCCCAAGAAAATAAGGTCTGTCAGTGTTTCCATTGTTTGCCCATCTATTTGCCATGAAGTGATGGATCTAGATGCCACTCGTTTTCTGAATGTTGAGTTTTAAGCCAGCTTTTACACTCTCCTCTTTCACTTTCATCAAGAGGCTTTTTAGTTCCTCTTCACTTTCTACCATAAGGGTCGTATCACCTGTATAACTGAGGTTATAGCACAAAACAAACAAATCTAAACCTCAATACTTTGCCAAAAGTTTATTCCTTGCATTTTCTACATGAACCTCAAGCTCCATGACAAAAGAAAGTCCTGGCATGTCTTAAGCTGTCAATTTAAAGACTCAACTCAGATTGCACACACATACACACACACACACACACACACACACACACTCAGATTATAACTCACCAGCCAGAAGTATTCCAACAACATGGTACCTGGGAAGTGGGGAATCCCAAATAGCTGAGTCACCTGTAACTAATTCACTGCTTGTTGTTTAGTTGCTTAGTCGTGCCTGACTCTTTTGTGACCCCCTGGACTGTAGCTAGCCAGACTCTGTGCATGGGAATCTACAGAGAGGAATATTGAAGTGGGTCACCATTTCCTTCTCCAGGGTATCCTCCTGGAGATACCCTGACTCAAACTCAGAGATTGAACCTATGTCTTCTGTATTGGCAGGCAGATTTTCTACCATTGAGTCATCAGGGAAGTCTCATTAATAACTAATACATGGACACATGTATTAGTTCCTGTATCATTCCCTTTGTACAATATTCAAAACCAGACCAAAAATATTATATATATATAAAACTTTTATGTAAAAGAAAGGGTTACATAGGTGTCCATATTGTAGTGGATTATTGAGTTATATTTTGATGTTTTATTCTTTTTAATGTGTGTCATATTTTGTTGTGTATTCTATTTTAAAAAGTAAAATAAAGGAAAATAAATAGAGAAAAACACCAGTGGATCAAACTCTCTGGTAAGGTAGAATGGAAAAAAGAGTTTTAACACAAGTAAAGATTTGGTTTTAAAGAGGAGCTATTTTTCTTCTCTGTCATTTAATAAAATTTTCCTTGGAATGTAAATAACTGCTTTCACCAGTAATCTCTTTGGTTCCATATAACAGAAATGCAACTGCAGCTGGCTGAATCACAACGTGAATTTTTTGGCTCACTAACTGAAATCCAGAGATTGTTCTGCATTTCGGTTCTGCTAGGTGTTGTGTGCTCCAACTCTGCTGTTAGCAATTTGTTGTTCATTTCTGTCTCTCCATCTTCACTGTGCCTGTATTTCCTTTATATCTGCAGTCTCTTCCCATATGGTAGCAAAGATGCATTTTGGAAGATTCAGAAATACAGGGATTTTATAGCACTTTAGTTCAAAGAAGAATGTTAATCTACCCCAGAGCCTATAAGGAGTCCCTAAAAGAGTCCCCACTTAAACAATGTTCCTACTCCACATATCTTGGAGAAAAATGCACTCCCTAATTGAAAGGAGAGAGGTAGACAGATATACCCCATTACAACTCCCAATTCCCATATAGCTATCATTTTAATCTGATTCTTATTTGATGAACCAAGCTTCTGGAAAGAGTTTATGGTTCCTTCTGTAATTATGCCTTTATCTCCCATTCTCTTCCCACTCCAGGTAATGTGACTTGTGGTCTTATCATGGCCTCATAGGCACCTCATTGCCAAAGCAATCGATGGCTCCTGTAACAGAATTCAGTGGCATTTTATCATTTACTATATTTGTTTGACTCTTCTACCTTTCTTTTGCTTTCCTAAGGGAAAACATATCTTTTGATTTCCTTGATGATATTTGTTTCTATATTTTCCCATGATTCTGCAATTCCTTCTTAGCTCCACAGCTCCTGCCTTTGGTTAAAAGCTAAGGTTCATAATCCTCAGGGTGTGTCACACTTGCTATCCCTGAAACCTAATCAAGCTGACTCTTCTGTCTGCCATTACTTATCTCTTGATATTAATCAGCATACTTCCAATTCATTCTGAAAATCTAGGTCCAGTGTGTTTTTCAGAGTCAAGGTTAACAAAGAGCCTCTGGAGCATTTTGGCATGCCCCTAACATACCATACATATCACCTTAATTACTTTTTCATCTCTCTCCTGGTTGCACAAAAATTACTTTAGCCTATGGTCATTAAATTTCTGTGTCAAGACCTTGGAGAAAAGTAGGTACTCAGTGGCTATAGCAAGATGGGAAGGTGGGAAATTAAACCTATACTTGACAGACCCAATTTCATCTGTGAAACAGGAAGCTCAGTGATCTATTGATAGAAAAGTTTACAATGCTGGGATAGAGTGTTTGACAGGAGTTAGGACTTTTTGACTGTTGATAAGGAACAAAATCTATTCTTAAGAGATACAGTTGGCTCCTCTAGAGCTTTTAATTCCAGGATCTTAATAAATCTCACAATGTTACGGTCTCCTTTACTGATGCTCACTACTCCAAATAGAAAGGACAAGGAAAAGAAAGAGCTGGGTTGATCAGAGATGAAGTGCTGGGTAGAGGCTGGGACTAGATAAAAAGCAATGTAGTGAGGATGTTCCCAAGAGAGTCATTCCAGTGTAGCACATATAGAGTTGGCTTGCCTAGAGAGAAAAACTGAATCTATGAAAGACAAGAAAAAGGAAGGTAAGGATCAGAGGTGTTAATGAAGTCAAACATCTTGTATGATAGCGTAAGGGAAGAAAAAAATTGGGTTTTTCTCTTTCATTTACCATTATATTCTTTTGACTATATATATACATATACATACTTGCTTAACCATTTACCATTTTCTTTTTGCTTTCAAAATTTTTAACTGGAGGATAGTTGATTTTTGCTGTGGCAGAATAATGGAGGATTTTGAAAGACATTTGGATTTATCAACTTGCACTTGTAGGCAAATTTCAGCAAACTCCATCAGCATAGTAGCATGTGGAAAATTCAGTTTATAGACATACATTGACATGGCAAATGGTTTGCCAATTTTATGTGGGTCTTTTGTTATTTTCAGCACAGAGTAATAAAGCTATGTACAATCTTGATTTTACATTCCAGCTTTCTCAAGGTTTTCCGATATGTTAACTATCAAGAAAACTTTATATATTGCTATATATTTCCTAACATTGTTCATGTCAATTCATCCACAATTTTAAGGTTAATCCATACAAATCTTCCAATATGGTATAGAACAAATAATGCATTGTAGTTTAGGAACAAAATTCATATATCTTAGTTTTAATTAAATCGTCTAAATTTTTTCATCTTATTGCAAAATACAATATACTTCATGCTTTCCTATTATAGTAAGCTCTCTATTTCCTAAAAAAAAAAAAAAATGTTTTTCCTAGTTGGTATAATCCCCTCATTCATTTATTAAGTAGATATTTAATTTCTTTTAAAACCACAACATTTTTCTTCCACCAAAATTCTATGCAAAGCTTAAATCATCTTCAAATATTATCTTCTTTATAGCACTTTTTCTAAGAAGTTAAAATCTGAGCAATTTTGATGTCAATTAAAAATTCATTGGATTTTGTCCATTTTCTTGAAAATTTTATCATCATGTTGGAATTTTTCTCTCTCATCTTCCTGGAATCTCAATACTTCTTGAGTACAATGTTGTTTCTTCTTATTCTCTAATGTGTTTACTTTATAAGTTATAAAACACTGAATTTCATATTAAGCACTTGTTAAGACTCATGTTGCAAGGAAAGTCTTTAATAGTTAAAGAGAATTTTAAAAATGTATTTGGATAAATTTACTCAATGGTTTTTGTTGGTAATTAAATTGCTAAAATCCTTTGGATCATTGAAAAAACAACAGAGTTCCAGAAAAGCATCGACTTCTGCTTTATTGACTATGTCAAAGCCTTTGACTGTGTAGATCACAACAAACTGTGGAAAATTCTTCAAGAGATGGGAATACCAGATCACCTTCAAGAGATGGGAATACCATACAGGTATTCCTATGTGTATGCAGGTCAAGAAACAACAATTAGAACTGGACATGGAACAACAGACTGGTTCCAAATTGGGAAAAGAGTATGTCAAGGTTGTATATTGTCACCCTGCTTATTTAATTTATATGCAGAGTACATCATGCAAAGTGCCAGGCTGGATGAAGCACAAGCTGGAATCAACATTGCTGGGAGAAATATCAATAACCTCAGATATGCAGATGACACCACCTTTATGGAGGAAAGCAAAGAGCCCCTTTGAAAGTGAGAGGGGAGTGACACAGCTGGCTTAAAACTCAACATTCAAACAACTAAGACCATGGCATCTAGTCCCATCACTTCATGGCAAATAGATGGGGAAACAACGGAAACAGTGACAGACTTTATTTTCTTGTGCTCCAAAATCAGTGCAGATGGTGACTCCAGCCATGAAATTAAATGACACTTGCTCCTTGGAAGAAAAGCTATGATCAACTTAGACAGCATGTTAAAAAGCAGAGGCATTACCTTTGCCAGCAAAGGTCCATCTAGTCAAAGCTATGGTTTTCCCAGTAGTCATGTGTAGATGTGAGAGTTGAACCATAAAGAAAGCTGAGCATCGAAGAATTGATTCTTTTGAACTGTGGTGTTAGAGAAGACTCTTGAGAGTCCCTTGGACTGCAAGGAGATCAAATCAGTCAATCCTAAAGGAAATCAGTTCTGAATATTTATTGGAAGGACTGATGTTGAATCTGAAACTCCAATACTTTGGCCACCTGATGCAAAGAACTCACTCATTGGAAAAGACCCTAATGCTGGGAAAGATTGACGGCAGAGGAGAAGGGGACAACAGAGGATGAGATGGTTGGATAGCAGCACCGAACAGATGGACATGAGTTTAAGTAAGCTCTAGGAGTTGGAAATGGACAGGGAAGCCTGGTGTGCTGCAAGCAATAGGGTCACAGAGAGTCAGACAGGACTGAGAGACTCAACTGAACTGAACTTAATGGTTTTAATTACGAATATTTTATAAAAACCTTTTTCTTGAAAATTTATTATGACATAGTATATTGATATTTAGTATTGACCCATAAACATGTTGTCATTTTTAAAGAGCTTTATGAAATATTATTTAAATGTTCAACTCTATAGGTACAAGAAACATTCTTTTATGAGAAAGGGAACAAATTATTTGAAAAAGATGCAGTTTAAATTGAAGAATTGTGATCATTTGCATTTTAACCAGTATATTTACAAAATTACTTTGAGTTTCATAAATTTGAGAGTATTCATGAATATTTTTACTTGTTAAATTGATAACTCTTTTTAAGCATTATGTTAGCAAGTTTAAAATTCTAACTTTGTATTTTATTATGAGTCTTTCAACAAGGGTGGTCTGATAAAAGTTAATGTCAATTCAAGCAGCAATTTCCTTTGTTCTTGATGATAATTATATTTTATGAGCATTAGAGAAATCACATTTTACTACTGCTTAAAGGAAAGTTATGACCAACCTAGATAGCATATTCAAAATCAGAGACATTACTTTGCCAACAAAGGTTCGTCTAGTCAAGGCTATGGTTTTTCCAATGCTCATGTATGGATATGTGAGTTGGACTGTGAAGAAAGCTGAGCGCCGAAGAATTGATGCTTTTGAACTGTGGTGTTGGAGAAGCCTCTTGAGAGTCCCTTGGACTGCAAGGAGATCCAACCAGTCCATTCTAAAGGAGATCAGTCCTAGGTGTTCTTTGGAAGGAATGATGCTAAAGCTGAAACTTCAGTACTTTGGCCACCTCATGTGAAGAGTTGACTCATTGGGAAAGACTCTGATGCTAGAAGGGATTGGGGGCTGGAGGACAAGGGGACGACAGAGGATGAGATGGCTGGATGGCATCACTGACTTGATGGACGTGTTGGTGATGGACAGGGATGCCTGGCATGCTGCAATTCATGGGGTCGCAAAGAGTCAGACACGACTGAGCGACTGAACTGAACTGAAGTCTCTATAAAGCTATTAAAACTGTAAAATTTTGTTTAATCCATGTTAGAGAATAATGATTTTTTTCAAAATGCCCTCTGCAATTTGTCCCTCATTATAGTAATCTATTCACTAAGTAGTCAAAAATGAGTAAGAGAAAAGACATCACTGAATTAAAGGCATCATAGTCTAGGTACCAGGAATAGCCAAACACATAGGTTGTTCTTCAATATTGTTAATTTTTGCCTTGGGAAATTCCTGAAATTTAAAAATTTTTGTTTGTGCCCTCAAGTATATGATCCTTGTGGACTATGGCATGCCAGGCTCCTCTGTTCTTCACTATTTCCCAGAGTTTGCTCAAACTCATATATGTTGAGTTGGTGATGCTATTTAGCACCTCATCCTTTGTTGCCCTCTTCTCCTTTTGCCTTATATCTATCCAGCATCAGGGTCTTTTCTAACAAATTGGCTCTTCCCATCAGGTGGCCAAAGTATTGGAGCTTCAGCAACAGCCCTTCCAATTAATATGTTTTATGTGTTTATGCTCAGTCATATCCAACTCTATGTGTAGCCCACTAGGCTTTCTGTCCATGGGATTGTTCAGGCAAGAATACTGGAGTGGGTTGCCATTTCTTACTCCAGGGAATCTTCCCAACCCAGGGGTCAAACCTTCATCTCTTACGTCTCCTATATTGGAAGCAGATTCTTTACCACTGTGCCACCTGGGAAGCCCTTTCAATGAATATTCAAGAATAATTTCCTTTAGGATTGACTGATTGGATCTCCTTGAAGTCCACAGGACTCTCAAGAGCTCTCCAGCACCACAGTTTGAAACCATCAACTCTTTGGAGCTTAGCCTTATTCTTGGTCCAACTCTCACATCTGTACTTGATACTGAAGCTGAAGCTCCAGTACTTTGAGGAAACTCCAGGAGACAGTGGAAGACAGAAGAGCCTGGGGTGCTTCAATCCATGGGGTTGCAAAGAATCGGACATGACTTAACAACTAAACAATTATATATTTGAGGGCTCAAAAAAACATTTAAGTATTATCTCCATATTTGGAAAAAATAATGCAATAAGTGTTTAAGTAGTTTTGTGATATATCAAATAGTGAACATAGAAGGAAAAAAAATCATCTTTGAATATGGGAATTCTGAGAATCCTTTCAGTTCTTCACATCTTTAGGCAAATGGTACATCAGACATTATGGGTCTAGGGTCACTGAATATATGGGAAGAAGTGTGGGAATCAGACCATTAAGTCCATTTCTCTACCAGTAGAGAGAAACTATTTTAATAGGCCCTTTAGTGTAATGTTTACTCTGCCATTATTTGCCTCATGGGAGGAAGTTTCTTCTCTTTTTGTGAGGAATCCAGACTCTCATCCAGTATAGTTCTCACTAAGGAAGTATTGGCCTTAATTGCACTCTCCTAAATTTCTTCCCATTATTCCTAATTGGACTTCCTTGATGAACACTGAGAAACAATTTGCTGTCTTCAGAGTTTTTCATATAAAGTTTTTCATCCTTTTATTTGAGCAAGAGATACATTTAAGAATGTGTTGCATTTTTCTCTTTTAAACTAATGTTGTATTTGAATTCATTTTATTTGGATTTCAATTTTTAACCTTCAAATATAACCACTAATTTTATAGATACATATAAAAACAGACTCCTTTGTACATGTATAATGTCAGTTCTTTCATGTACATTTCTCTTAAACATTGTTTCTACTTTATAATCAATTTTATTTCTTTTCGAATTCTTTCAGTTCCATCAATCTAAAAAAAGTTGAATGTATGCAATTTAAATCAAGAAATGCAAAGTGAATTATCATGATCTTAATAAATGAATGTAGTTTTATACTCTCATTTCTTATACATTAGGATTTTTTCTTCCCATCACTTATATAATATATCCTAAACTAATATAATTAAAAATTTCATTGTAAACACATGTATACCTGTGGCGGAGTCATTATGATATTTGACAAAACTAATACAATTATGTAAAGTTTAAAAATAAAATAAAATTAGAAAAAAAAAATAAAGTTTAGAAAAACTTTACATGCAGATTGTTACAAAATGTGAATAAAATATCTAGAGTCTTATTCTAACCCTGCCCCTCAAATTACAAAAGTTGTGTTATTCTTTGTATATATATATATATACCCAATAATATAACCATATCCAAATTAATTCCTTTAAGAATTTATTCTCAGTTCTACTTGAATTAATACCAGTGTCCAATTAATAGTTTAGTTTTCTCAAAGTGCATACATACATCTTATTGGATTATGTTAATGTGTAAATTCTAATTCTGCACTTTATACGGTACTGAGGGTGGGTGTGCATAACGTAGCCCAACAATTATGACTATGAATTTCTTGATGCAATTCCTTGAAATTGGATCCCAGATACTCTTCTATTTACTTCTGTCTCATATATGTAGAAATTTCCCCACCCTCCACGCCTGCAACTGTCTATATGTATTGTATTTTTAGAGTTTTTCTAATTATTTGACTCTTGTACATGTTTGAGTAGGTTACATTATTTACAGATTTCATTTGAGGATCTTAAACTTGTCATTAGATTTTTTTTTTTTCTTTTACTAAGAAAGAACACGGGGTCTATAGTGCTGGTGAGTGTACTAATAACCATGAGAACAGATTGCCAAATATAGCAGTCCAATTTTGAACAGAGTTCAGTGCTTTATATGCATAACTCTCTGTTCCAAACAGTGTATACACTTCTTTAGTACATCTACCCTAACGTGATTAGCTTGGAGACTAGATACACATAAACTCAAGTGTCTTATTTCATCTCTGCTTCAAACGCATCTTTCCAGGACTGTAGTCCTAACCAGAGCTCTCACAACTTAGTTTTAATTTACTCAGATTTTCCCTATAGAATAAATGTCATCGTGTGCCAAAAATGTCCCTTGACAATCTGCTCTTAATTTCTCTTTCCAGATGCCTGTCTTACTCCTACACCCACCCCATATTAGAATGACACTGGATTAGCTGACAGTCTTCAAATAGTAAGTGGCTTCAAAGTCCACAATTCTGTACTGTTTCTTTCTCTGGAAATGTGTTTTGCCACTTTCTTCAACTGGAGAAAACACATTTTGAGACAGCTTTTTTTTCTTTTTCTTTTTTTTTTTCATTATTTTTAATTAGAAGATAATTGCTTTGCAATGCCATGTTGGTTTCTGCTGTACAATAAGAATCAGTTGTAAGTATACATGTATCTCCTCCCTCTTGAACCTCCCTCTTGCCACACCCACCCCACCCCTCCAGATCATCACAGTGTCAAACTGAGCTCCCTGTGTTATATAGCAGCTTCTCACTAGCTATCTATTTTTGAGACAGTTTTTAATATGTCAGGCTTATATATGAAAATGCAAGTTCCACTGTGGTTTGGAATACACAAACACATGGAAAATACCTCCCAAATGTGAATAATTGAAATTGCTCACAAAACATATGCATAAGAAGACCCTAAAAACTGATCTCTTATTCAAACTTTTCAAACTCTCAGTGGTTATTATTTACTGAAAATTATTTTTAAAGTGAGGATTTGTTTAATGAGATAAAAATTACTTTGGAATCTATTGTAGCTATAAAATAATAAACGGTTGAAAGTTTGGGGGAGTCAAAGAGTATGTGGGACTATCGGAGTCTTTTCAAGCGGCAGGTGCACACTTTATTCCCATCTGCCATAATGATCTCTATGGCTTTATATGGGCCATTTTGTCCCATGACAGTGTGCCTTTCCTCACATGCCTAATTGCTTCCTTCAAGTCTCATTCCAGAAATAAAAGTATATGTTCTGCAAAGTTCATCTTAATGTCATCTCTTCTGGGGAAAGTTTCTTGGGTCGTTTTCCTTGGCTGACTTAAATGTGGCTATTTTCTGTACCTTGCTGCACCTCTTTTATAGTTCTTATCTGGCTCTGTGGGTAAAAAGTATTTATTGTCTTTTCCATCCTACATTTTTAACTTCATAAGAGAGCTCCTTTTAATTTGCTTACACATCGATAATGTAATGTTTAATGGTGGCTGAATAAGAAAATTGAGTTCTCTGAGAGCTCAAATTCCAATGGGCTGTGAACTTCACAAGGGCAGGCTTTGCACATATTTTGACGATCTGATTTCCCAGACATAGAACATTCTGCCCAGGATTTAGTAATTCCAGTGGTTGGATGATATTCTGAAAGGTTGATCAATGTGATTTTGTTCATAAAACCTCTTGTTACTATATATCCATTCTCCCATTTAGTTATGCATGTAGGATTTCCTCAAGTAGGATAACAAACAGAAAAGGAATTTCAGAAAAACAAAACAAATTATTTCTAATTTTTGTGTTTCAGTGGCATCAAACTCAGGAGATACCAAACACATCATATACCAAGAAATGGCTGGGACTTCCCTGGTGATCATCCAGTTGTTAAGATTTTACCTTCCGATGCAAGGGGTGCAGGTTCAATCCCTGGTCAGGGAGCTAAATTCACACATGCCTTGTGGTCGAGAAACCAAAATGTAAAACAGAAGCAATATTGTAACAGATTCAATAAAAACTTTAAAAATGGTCCACATCAAAAAACCCTAAAAAAAAAAAAAAAAAAAAGGAAGAAAGTGGCTGTGGAAACACGTGAAATTTAAGAGAGTAACATACTTTTAAAACACAGTACTAAGACAAATAATTATTTCTAAGGTCAGAGGAGAGAAATAATACAGAAGATATAAGAAACATTTAATTTGGTAGCTCTTGGGAAGCAGTTGCAGGTCTTGGAGGAAGCCTATAAAGTGGTAAACCTCTGTTTCACTTCAGCATCACTAAACAAAGACAGTATAGCCAAGATCTTGGCGCCACTGGGTCACCAAGGTAGCACCCAAAGATTTCCCAGTCGATTATTTGTGTGGGCTTGCATTGAGGAGTTGTTCCTGCCAGCATATTGCATAATGGGCACCTACTTGTTTTCTGAAACAGTACTATGTTCTCATCCTATTAATTGCACATGGAGCATGTATATCCTCCACATTGTCTGCACGCATGCTAAATCGCTTCAGTCATGTCTGACTCTTTGCAACCCCGCCAGGCTCTTCTGTCCATGGGATTCTCTAGGCAGAAATACTGGAGTGGGTTGCTATGTCCTCTTCCATGGGATCTTCCTAACTCAGAGATTGAACTCACGTCTCATGTCTCCTGCATAGGGAGGCAGGTACTTTACCACTCGTACCACCTGCAAAGCCCATCTTCCACATTACTGCTGCCAAATTGGGTTTTTGTGTTTGTAGAAGAATGGCTATGGTATGAAAAGGAGATTCTTAAATCATAAATTTATTTGGGAGGAAATCAATGGAACCAGCTCCATCTCTCCTCCAAAAATAGACTAGAGAAAGAGTAAAACACACACAAACACATGGTTTACTGTAGAATAAAAAAGTCAACAAATAATTGCTTGTATTCAGAGATATGAAAGAGGCAAAAACAAAGTATGGAAGGAGCTGCTCTAAATCTCAAGAGAAAGAGAGAGAAAGAAACAAGGAAGGGTCAACCGGATGGACTTAACCTTGAATTAGAATGTATATTAATTTAGGACATAATATGAAATGAACAGAACAGTAGACAGTACGTGGTTTTGAGTCACCATACACTAAAAAAAAAAGTGTCCTAGAGGGAGGTAGTCACATGACATATCAAATATTCTGAAAGTAACACATGCAAAACACATGAGGTATTCTACACAGAGAAGATAATTACAGCCCCCAAATATCCAAATATCCTCCTGAAACCTTAACAGAATGATTAAAACATATTAGCTTGATAAAGGTGAATAAAGTACCCCTAGAGTTCACTTCTAGGTGTGTTTTTGTTTCAAGTTTTAAATTAACCTAAGAACCCAAACATACAAATGTAATAAGCAGATGTAAATTAGTTCAAATATTTAAGGGTAAAGAAAACATGTATTTAAAAGGGAATTTTAAGTGATATTTAAATATTTGGTAATAAATGCCTTTTTAGAATACTAGAAACCAAAATATTTACTTGCCTTCTAAAAAAAGTTGTCATTTTTGTAACAAATTCACTATAAAATTTTAATCTTATCACAATTAGAAATTATTTGCCACATATGTAAAAAGGGTATACATTATTAATGCATTTTTTTAAATAAATCAGTAAGAAAATAAGTATCCTAGTGGAGAAAACTAAAAAAGTCTATGGAAACTCAGTTCACTAAAGAAGAGTGTGGAAGTGGTAATATACAAACAAAACAAACAGAAGCCACATTGTCTGCTGCTGCTGCTGCTGCTGCTAAGTCGCTTCAGTCATGTCCGACTCTGTGCAACCCCGTAGATGGCAACCCACCAGGCTCCCCAGTCCCTGAGATTCTCCAGGCAAGAATACTGGAGTGGGTTGCCATTGCCTTCTCCCACATTTACTCTACTAGCAGCCAAATAATTAAAATTAAAATTAACATATAGTGAATGTGGTGACAAATTTTACTTTCTAAACTGCCAAGAAATTAAAAGGTAACATTCAGGTTACTGAGGCTAAGAAGCATGATAAAAATTGTAAAGTCATGTGTTGAATTTGCAATGATCAATTTAAAAAACCTATTTAGAATATTTAATCATGAGTTAAAGCATTAAATCATGTTTATAAAGCCAAAAAAAAAGTCTTGAGAGGATCCTCAGAGAGTTGTTAATAATGATAAGCATGTAGAAACATAAGTGCAACATTAGGGTAGTAGTTAAATATATTAAAGCATAATATTTATATAATGAATTATGTCACTTAGTTATTCATCATCAATGTATTTGCTCAGAAATTACCTATTGGTATTTACTATAAGTAAAACCTGGTGATAGATATTAGAGATACATCATTGACCTAAAGAATCTCTGCTCACAGCCAACTGAGGGAGGAATTAGTAAACAAATCCAAATGAAGAAAATAATCAGATGTTGATAAGCAATAAGAACTAAAGCACTTAAGCACTGTGCTAAAGAATTAGGAAAAATATAAATACACATATTCTATAAGAACAAGAGGAAGGTGGCCTCTTGGACCTGAGATTATTACAGGGAAATGATTTCAGTGGCTTTTAAACCTGCTAGAACATTTCTGTGACCTTGTTCACATTTGAAATGAGAACTCCTCAAGAGATTTGGCAAATATCCAGAAGGTGAACTATTACTCTCTACATAGTCATTAAAATGATGATAAATTTCATGAAAGATTACTACATTTAAAATTTAGTTCAAACCATAACGTAAGGTACAGCTCTGTTCTAGAATAGAAGCTTCTATTTAGCTTGCATGACATTTTCCAAAGTGAAGTACATAACCTCTAGGCAGGCTTGCAAAATATGTGACCCAAACTGTTTTTTTTTTTTTTTTTAATCTTTACCTGACAATCCAGCTTCAGTTTACGGTTGAGTTTGGAGGTGGCTTAAGGGGTAAAGAATATGCCCACAATGCCAGAGGCCTGGGTTCAATCCCAGGGTTGGAATGATCTCTTGGAGAAGGGCATGGCAACACACTCTAGTATTCTGGCCTGGAGAATCCCATGGACAGATGAGTCTGGCTTGCTACAGTCCATGGGGTCACAAAAAGCTGGACACAACTGAGCGACTAACACTTTTTTCACTTTGAAGAGATCAACAAAAAATTGAGAAATTATAGGATTCTGTCAGTGGGAACATTAAGGAAAAAGATCTACAATTAAATTACAAAATATATTTTTCCTGAAAATGAGGGGCATAGTGGACAGTGCCTCATTCACAAGGAGGGAATTCAAAGGTGCCAGTAGTAGCATTGAGATCACACTATCAGAGAGGTGGTGGGACTGGGGGTGATGAGACTCATGGGAATTTTTGCTTGATAAACTGGGTAGAGGCTCCCAGTGATCAAGTGTGGACCACAATCAGGAGAGAAATCTGGCTTTTGGTTGTTTCAGTTGCTATTCAAGAGACCCATGGGGATGGGAAAAATGAGGCAAATAGGAAAACAAACTGGGAGGTACATCAGATGATAAAGTTGGAAAAATAAGGTGTGTATACATTTAAGAAGAAATCATGTCCAACTCTTTGCAACCCCAGGCAGGAATTCTCCAGGCAGGAATACTGGAGTGGATAGCAGTAGCTTTCCTCTCCAGGGAATCTTCCCAACCCAGGGATCGAACCCAGGTCTCCCTCATTGAGGGCAGATTCTTTACCGGCTGAACCACAGGTGAACCTGAAGAATAGTGGAATGCGTAGCCTATCCCTTCTCCAGTAGATCTTCTGGATCCAGGAATCAAACCAGGATCTCTTGCATTGCTGTTGGATTCTTTACCAATTGAGCTACCAGGGAACCCTAAGAAGAAATTATCCATCTCTAAAGAATTTCACTGAAATCTCTAACAAAGTGGGCAGTGTGCTTGTTCAGTCCCTCATTCATGTCTGACTATTTGGGACACCATGGAGCCTGCCAGGCTCCTCTGTCCATGGGATTTTTCAGGCAAGAAGACTAGAGTGGGTTGTCGTTTCCTTATCCAGGGGATCTTCCTGACTCAGGGATCCAACTCAAGTTCCTGGTGGATCCTACACTGGCAGGCAGATTATTTACCACTGAGCCACCTGGGAAAACTCAAAGGGGCAGATTCCAGCAGAAAAAAAGAAAGAAAGAAAGAAAATTCCTCATACGTTTGCCCGCCTCCTCCATCCCAGTGCTGCTCCAAAACTCCTGTGGGTACATGTTGAGGGAGTAATTCTATTAGTTCTCAGAAATCCTTCTTTGAATTAGAGGATATACACTCTCCTCTTAGGAAGAGAGAGGACCCAGTAATGCTTACTGCACTTGTGATCCTGTGTAAGTAAAGCTTTAGTACCTGTGTTTTTCTAGTCAATAAAATACTCATTTTTCTTTTCATGATCCCTAGGACAAGCAGTCACACACACACACACACACACACACACACACAATATCATCTCAACTGTCTTGGTAGGTATTTAGTAATTATTATCTTAGCTAATTAATATGTTGGGCTTCCCAAGTGGCTCAGTGGGTAAAGAATCTGCCTGCAATGTAGCAGACTTAGGAGACTCGGTTTGATCCACAGCTCAGGAAGATCCCCTGGAGGAGGGTGTGCCAACCCACTCTAGTATTTTTGCCTGGAGAATCCCATGGACAAAGAAGCCTGGAAGGTGACAGTCCATGAGGTTTCAAAGAGTCGGACACAACTGAAGTGACGAAGCACACAGGCAAGCATATATTAATTTTGAACAGGAAAACTAATTCCATGTGTTGCCCCCTCCCTCTTCCATTAAAATATAAAACATAAGCTGTAAAAGACAGAATTTTGGTCTGTTTTCCTTTATCACCACTGCCCAGCACATGGTATGACCAATAAATGTTTGTTGAATGAACTTAACCAAGGTTTGTCTTAAAATATCTTCAATTAAATTAGGGATAATATGAGACTACCTACATCTTTTATCACCATTATTACTAATATTGCTTTGAAATGACCGGAAATATAATAAGCAAAAGAAAGGCACAACACATCCCTATTCCCAGGTTTCTATTTTCATTTTATAGGACAATGAGGAAACAAATATTAAATTTTGCCAATGATAACCTTATATAATAAGAAATTTTGAGGAAGTCAACTAACAGATGATGAGACTCAATAAGAAAATGTACCAAGGCAATGAATAAAAATCATATAAGTTATTTAAAAAAATATGTTAGAAACTGTATTGACAGAAGAAAATAAAGTACTTAGCCTACCTACTAGTAAGCAATACAAGTATAAAGGAACCACATAAATAACACTTGGAATTTCCTAGAATCCTCTGATTCTCATCCTCTTCACCCCATGCCAGTCTCATAATTTGCCTTAGATTTCTGAAATTAATGAATTAATCCCCAGGATCTTTGCAGCTGTATTTCTTCCTGCTGCAAATGTGTTTTATTTTTCTTTCACCCCGTCTTCCACATTTCATCTAATTTGTACATGCTCAGCTTTCACAATTCAAGAAAGTCTTTTCTGATTCTCTTAGGATAAATCTGGTTAAACTGTTAGATGTGTGGTTCTCAATACAGGGGTTCCTGTCATAGTAGAGGGTTCTTTATACTCACTGTAAAGTACAAGTTTGCATTTGTGTGATTCTTTGGCTACTGTTTATCTCCAACCCTGGAGGTATATTACAAGGAGGGGAGTGAGTGAGTGACATTGCTCAGTTGTGTTCGACTCTTTGCAACCCCATGAATTGAAGCCTACCACACTCCTCTGTCCATGGGATTTTCCAGGCAAGAGTACTGGAGTGAGTTGCCATTTCCTTCTCTAGAGGATCTTCCTCACCCAGGGATTGAACCCGGGTCTTCCGCATTGTAGACAGACGTTTTACCATCTGAGCTTTACTTCCTTTATCAGGGAAGTCCCACAAGGAGGGGAGCTATCTGTAAATAAACAAATGAGATTCTAGGGTTTAGAATAGCACCTACTACACTATAGGAATTTAATAAACATTTAGGGAAAGAATGAATAAATGAATCAATACAACTACATGAATGAGTGAGTGAATGTCTGAAAGAATGAATGACAAACTGCAATAGGTAGAAGACCAGACCTCACGTCCATCCAGACCATTAGGAATAGTGACTGGCACATAGAATATGTTGGTGTTCACACTGTAGGCTCATAAGTTTCATAAAATGCTCAAAAATCACGTGATTTGGTCTCCAAGGGTCTGTGACTTTTAAAATGTGGAACATTTAAGCCAGTTTCCATGTGGAATCTTTTCGCTAATGTAAAATGAAAATTATACCAAAGACTTACAGTGAAAAGGAAAACAAGTAAAATAGTTGAACATTTTTATTTCTGTACTGTAAAGAACAGAGTATCTTTAGCTTCCCTAATTAGAGTGTAGTTCAATTACTGCATTGCATAGAGTTTGTGGTTGAACTATTTGGGATGCAATTAAAAAGCTCATGCTGTATGTCCAAATTATATGTCATTTGGAAGGTACTAAATAATGTCATTTAATGATAACACTAAATGTAACTTTCATGAGGTTTATAAGAATGATATAACTTAGCAACTGCTAAAAGAAATAAAGTGAAAGTTGCCCATTCCTGTCTGACTTTGTGACCCCATGGACTATACAATTCATGGACTTCTCCAGACCAGAATACTGGAGTGGGTAGACTTTCCCTTCTCCACGGTATCTTCCCAACCCAGGGATTGAACCCAGGTCTCCTGCACTGCAGGCGGATTCTTTACCAACTGAGCCACAGAAAACGAAAATCATGGCATCTGGTCCCATCACTTTGTGGAAAATAGATGGAGAAACAGTGGAAACAGTGTCAGACTTTATTTTGGGGGGCTCCAAAATCACTGCAGATGGTGATTGCAGCCATGAAATTAAAAGATGCTTACTCCTTGGAAGGAAAGGTATGACCAACCTAGATAGCATATTCAAAAGTAGAGACATTACTTTGCCAATAAATGTCCGTTTAGTCAAGGCTATGGTTTTTCCAGTGGTCGTGTATGCATGCGAGTGTTGGACTGTGAAGAAGGCTGAGTGTCAAAGAATTGATGCTCTTGAACTGTGGTGTTGGAGAAGACTCTTGAGAGTCCCTTGGACTGCAAGGAGATCCAACCAGTCCATTCTGAAGGAGATCAGCCCTGGGTGTTCTTTGGAAGGAATGATGCTAAAGTTGAAACTCCAGTACTTTGGCCACCTCATATGAAGAGTTGACTCATTGGGAAAGACTCTGATGCTGGGAGGGATTGGGGGCAGGAGGAGAAGGGGAAGACAGCGTATGAGATGTCTGGATGGCATCACCGACTCGATGGACGTGAGTTTGAGTGAACTCCAGGAGATGGTGATGGACATGGAGGCCTGGCGTGCAGCAATTCATGGGGTCGCAAAGAGTCAGACACGACTGAATTACTGAACTGAACTGAACTGAAAAGAAATAATATTTTAAAGTGACTTTTTGTAAAATCCATTAAAAAAAATCTTTCACAATTTTTTTCTAAGCAATTTCAAAGTTGTTATATTTGCTCCGTAGGAAGTAGGCATTTGTCAGAGGGAAAGTTGACCAGTATTAATCATTAGGGATCATTCAATCACTTTAATAATTCTCATTGTGCCTTACTAGAAATTTCTCAACTTAAAACTAATTTATTTTTCAGAAAGTTCCTGGTGTGCTATCATTTCTTCCATTTTAGTTCATTGAGGCACATCACTTGTATTGATTGTCTTTTCATATGGATTACAGGTGAAACAGAAAATGGAATTATATTTTACTCAATTTCAAATGAAGAAAGAGCATTATTTTGTGATTAGAAAATCACTATTATTTTGTTAGAATTAACAGGAAAAAAATCAGCTTGTCCTTTTTCATCTTCTTATAGAAAGTCGACTCAGATAAATTGACTCAAAGTACAAAAGAATGAATAATGGGCAGCTGGAAAAATCCTGTATAAGATGAATGAAAGCTGACAACTTCAATTACAATTTGAACTGTCTCTTTGTGTATGAATGTGATTTAATGGAAATCTGATATTCAATAAACCTGACTTTCTTTATGATTTATAATAGCTAGCCTTAGGTTACCCAGATGTATTTTATAGTGTAAAATGGCACAATGCCCTCTTCCAGTGATATGCAAAATTTTCCGTCAACCAAGAATCAAAGGATACTTTTTCTGATCAAAGAGAAACACATGTGTGATGCTAGTGAACGGGAATTTTACTGTACACTCTGACCCCGACTCCAAAACCCCTTCTTTCATTACTTGAAGCAACACAAAGAATCTGCTGATGATGTTATGTCTAATTACCATCTCACATCCATTTACTTTCTTCCACCTCAGTTATGAATAAGACAGAGTGAAAAAAAAAAGTTATTCCTGAAGACATTTTCCTGAGGACTGGTATCTGTATATATGACCCAACTTGAAGTCACAAATATTTTCTTTTTTTCAATCTTACTTTAGGAAACTTATAACAGATCAAGCCCTCTTCAAAAAAATAATTAAACTGAAATCCAGGTTAATTATTTATTTGAACTATAGCTCTAAATGTATTCATATACATATTTTCCTTTGAAAAAAAGCCTATTAGAAAATATTACAATGTTATGACTTTATCTAGCTCTACAATAACTACCATATTCTGATGCTATATAAATATCCATCCTCAATTATTTTAGATAATAGAATAGAAGATAAGAGATGAGTGTTTCAGGAAGGATATTTAGTAATTAACATGACTTGTCTCATTGACTTATAACAGCAATAACAATGAGATTTATTATCACCATTTTACAAATAAGGAGTTTTGAGATTTACAAAAGTAGCTTCCCTATTCACACAACATCCTAATAGAACCAGGATGCAAACTAACATCTCCATATATAAGATGGTTTAGTCCAGTTCAGTTCAGTTCAGTTCAGTTGTTCAGTCGTGTCCGACTCTTTATGACCCCATGAATCGCAGCACACCAGGCCTCTCTGTCCATCACCAACTTCCAGAGTTTACTCAAACTCATGTCCATCGAGTGGGTGATGCCATCGAGCCATTTGATCCTCTGTCATCCCCAGATGGTTATATACACATTATGATTTGTGAAAACTTATGTTTGTTAAGAATCTGATTAATTCAACCTGATTACTGTGTATCTGTTATCTGAGTATCCCAGATGTCTATCTAGGATTACTGGCAGTTAGGTTCCCTGGAAGCTGTCTCTGAGACTTAGACTAGCACAAGGAATATTTATTAGGCTGGGCTTTTAGGATCAAAAGACAAGGAAAGAAAAGGAAGGAATGAAGACTGGTCAGAGGGAGAAGTTTAGAGAGGAGTGAATCTCAGTGAAGACCCAGCTGGGCCTGCAGAGAACACTGAGGCTTCAGTGGCCTTTCTTATATGTTTCAGGTGGGGCCAAGAGAATTGGACATTTATTGTCCTTCATAGCTGATCATCAGATGCAGGCTTCCCAGAGAACATATGTAACCTTTCTTTAACCAAGGTAATACAGGATGGTGTGACAACATGGGATCTCTGTCAGCAATACTCCCATCAGCCACTGAAATAGATCTTCAGCCTGAAGAAGGATCTGAGCTGTCTATCATATCGTTCACATTCATGTGCATAAAGATAACTCTACACATTTATGCACAGACAGAGCAAAACATAGAAAACAAAATTTAAATTTTAGATGTACACACATCAACAACTAGCTTGGACCACATATTATTATTACACAAATAAGCTCAAAGCTTAGCTTTTAATCAGATCTTTCAATATAGACAAATGCACTTTGTTGAGAAAATAATAGTTCAGGAAAATAAAACACAAATGCATCTTCTATCCTAAAAAGCAATGAAGTGTGACTTTATTAATACCTTTAAAGCAGTGGTGAGGAATTCAGACCCATCAATATATCTGTCCACTAAGGCCTAACCATTTCTTTGAAACAGACCACAACAGGAGATTTAATTTCAGAAGCTAAGTGGAGAAGTTCATTTGAGTTTGTAAAATGATGTGTTTAAATTTCACAAACACTTGTAGATATGATTTTCTTACATCTCTTTCCCAAATGAGGGAAGTTTAGAAATAGGAGCTACAAGGGGGGTCTTCTAAAATTCCCAGAAAGTGGTAGTTAAAATGAAGAGCTTATTTCAAAGATTAGAAAACTTATCCTAGCAAAAGGACCTAAGTAGTTAGCCTGCAAGGTGTACGATGGTACCCTGATGTCTATAGAGTAAGGGTTGGGTCCCAAGTGTGAATAAAGAGAAAAGAACTCAACAGTGGTGGTTGAGATAGAGGAACTATGCCTGTGTCTAGTCACCATTAGTTTGAACTTGGTGGTGATGAGAAGCCTACTTTCATATCACTCTTCATGACTGAACACACCTTATGGGAGAAGCAGCATATATTTCTCAAAGTAAGAAATGGAAGAGAAATGGTTCTGATACTATTGAAGGAACACTAAAAAGCTACACAATCAACTCATGCAATAACTGCACTGAAAAGGCAAGAATACTCAGAGACTAAAATGGCTTATAAATACACACAAGCTGTCTAAGATGCACTTTTGGGTGGATAACACTGCCTTCATGCTTGCTCTCCCCCATCCAAAAGAAAAAATTAAAAAAGCTGTATAAAAAGAAATCCTGGGTAAGTCTAACCTTTCTTGCCCGTTATCCCCATTAGCCTCTATTCGAGTCATCACCATCACTTCTAGTTCAGTGGTGTAATTTTTTCTTCCATTAACTTTAATAGGCTTATATCAATGTTAAGCAATGGGATCATTTTACACTGACTGGGTTGATGAGAAATACCTCCACTCAATTAGTTTCTCAATACTGGAGTATTTGGAAATGAAGAAAAAAACAGGCAATCTGAAAACTTTAAGCTGAAAATGAGGTAAAAGTTTCTTTATTCTTATACTCCATGGCATTTGAAAAACCTTATAGTATTTCTGTGGTAACAAGAAGAAAAATGTATTTGGTGAACCCCCAGAGAATAGTAGGGCATGTATGATCTTTCACAAATGGAATATTTGTAAAAATATACAAGCAATTTCTTAAATGTTTCACTTTGCCTGGGGTAAAGTTTCATATACTGGGAATTTTTGTATCTTGCCATAATGGTTTCCCTTATAATTTTAGGAAAAATATTTCATTATCTAATATACAATGAAGATCAGGGTACTGTTTAGATGGATTGGTTAAAATTTATCTGAACCTCAAGTATTTCTTACTGGTAATATTCTAAAATATTGTTTGTTTGAACATCAGATTGCACTTGAATATTTCTGAGTATTGATTACACTGGAAAGAGTAGAATGGGAAAAAGACCTATTTTCTAGCTATATTACAAAGCTATGTATTAACACTCAAATTCTAAAGTAGGTTAGAAGGTTTTAAAATTGCAAGAAATAAGAATACATAATAAATTTTACCAGAGACAAAAGCATTGTATGTAAAGCATATTAATTTCCACCTCATCAATTAAAAAGACAAATCTGTGTTATCTGTACCTATGTACACTGCAGAGGAATATGAATGATGCTCACAAACACACATACACTCAGAAATCCAATTACAATTTTAGATGTATTCAATAAATTTGCCCAAATTTGAGTGAATAACTCTAACTGAATATCTATATGTACCTTTGATAGAGCATTGAGCTACTTATTCAAGAAAATCAAAATGCCAAAGAATTTTTCTTGATTGCTTGGGTATAGGAAAGATTATTCCCTTTTATGTTCACAGAGTTAAAGTATAATCATCTACATTGATATTCTGTGGTTTAAAAAAAGATTTTTTTTTAATTTATATTTTCCAGACTTCTGTGTATAATAGGTAAATGGTAGACAAACGTGGTGGAAAATGTTAATCTTTTATAGTTGTTCAGATATTACAATTTTTTTTAATTGTTATGCATTACTTCACACAGTTCAAGAGAAATGATACTAAATGTATAGGGTAATGGATATAATAGTTAAAGAAAAATTTCATATCAACTAAGTAAAAAAAGAAGAAAAAAAGAAATCCTGAAAATTAAAAAAAAAAAAAAAAAAGGAATTAAGCGGTTATTTCAGAAGGAAAGATGAGTTTCCAAATAAAAAAACAGTTAGATGCTATTGTCTTGAACTGCAGATACATCATATAAGCTCATATTCCTTGCTTTCTCATTCACCATAGAAGCTCTCTATGGTCATTTCAGTATCTGGTATCATAAAGTCAGCCTAATAATTTGAATGTTTCACATGTTCTCTGTATTTTTCTGCATTAGGTAAAGGGCACTTGTTGAATAAAAATTACAACTCTTCTCTACCAGATAGTTACGGAAGTTAGAAGAGATTTGACATATTTAATTCCCCTTAGATATTCCAGCCCTTTTTTGAGTATACAGAAAGCCAGGGACAGGTCAGTCTGTGCTGGGCCCTGAACCCTAAGTCCACAATTTCAGTAGGTGCTGTAAACTTTTTAAAATAACAACTTACTTCTGAAGATACTTTCCCAGGGCTGCAAGACATATACATATTTTTCTTTCTTTTTTATTTTATTTTAGTTTTAAACTTTGCATAATTGTATTAGTTTTGCCAAATATCAAAATGAATCCGCCACAGGTATACATGTGTTCCCCATCCTGAACCCTCCTCCCTCCTCCCTCCCCATACCATCCCTCTGGGTCGTCCCAGTGCACTAGCCCCAAGCATCCAGTATCGTGCATCGAACTTGGACTGGCATCTCATTTCATACATGATATTTTACATGTTTCAGTGCCATTCTCCCAAATCTTCCCACCCTCTCCCTCTCCCATAGAGTCCATAAGACTGTTCTATACATCAGTGTCTCTTTTGCTGTCTCGTACACAGGGTTATTGTTACCCTCTTTCTAAATTCCATATGTATGTGTTATTATACTGTATTGGTGTTTTTCCTGCTGGCTTACTTCACTCTGTATAATAGGCTCCAGTTTCATCCACCTCATTAGAACTGATTCAAATGTTTTCTTTTTAATGGCTGAGTAATACTCCATTGTGTATATGTACCACAGCTTGCTTATCCATTCATCTGCTGATGGGCATCTAGGTTGCTTCCATGTCCTGGCTATTATAAACAGTGCTGCGATGAACATTGGGGTACACGTGTCTCTTTCCCTTCTGGTTTCCTCAGTGTGTATGCCCAGCAGTGGGATTGCTGGATCATAAGGCAGTTCTATTTCCAGTTTTTTAAGGAATCTCTACACCGTTCTCCATAGTGGCTCTACTAGTTTGCATTCCCACCAACAGTGTAAGAGGCTTCCCTTTTCTCCACACCCTCTCCAGCATTTATTGCTTGTAGACTTTTGGATTGCAGCCATTCTGACTGGTGTGAAATGGTACCTCATAATGGTTTTGATTTGCATTTCTCTGATAATGAGTAATGTTGAGCATCTTTTCCTGTGTTTGTTAGCCATTTGTATGTCTTCTTTGTAGAAATGTTTATTTAGTTCTTTGGCCCATTTTTTGATTGGGTCATTTATTTTTCTGGAGTTGAGCTATAGGAGTTGCTTGTATATTTTTGAGATTAGTTGTTTGTCAGTTGCTTCATTTGCTATTATTTTCTCCCATTCTGAAGGCTGTCTTTTCACCTTGCTAATAGTTTCCTTTGATGTGCAGAAGCTTTTAAGGTTAATTAGGTCCCATTTGTTTATTTTTGCTTTTATTTCCAATATTCTGGGAGGTGGGTCATAGAGGATCCTGCTGTGATGTATGTCAGAGAGTGTTTTGCCTATGTTCTCCTCTAGGAGTTTTATAGTTTCCGGTCTTACGTTTAGATCTTTAATCCATTTTGAGTTTATTTTTGTGTATGGTGTTAGAAAGTGTTCTAGTTTCATTCTTTTACAAGTGGTTGACCAGATTTCCCAGCACCACTTGTTAAAGAGATTGTCTTTAATCCATTGTATATTCTTACCTCCTTTGTCAAAGATAAGGTGTCCATATGTGCGTGGATTTATCACTGGGCTTTCTATTTTGTTCCATTGATCAATATTTCTGTCTTTGTGCCAGTACCATACTGTCTTGATAACTGGCTTTGTAGTAGAGCCTGAAGTCAGGTAGGCTGATTTCTCCAGTTCCATTCTTCTTTCTCAAGATCGCTTTGGCTATTCGAGGTTTTTTGTATTTCCATACAAATTGTGAAATTATTTGTTCTAGCTCTGTGAAGAATACTGTTGGTAGCTTGATAGGGATTGCATTGAATCTATAAATTGCTTTGGGTAGTATACTCATTTTCACTATATTGATTCTTCCAATCCATGAACATGATATATTTCTCCATCTATTAGTGTCCTTTTTGATTTCTTTCACCAGTGTTTTATAGTTTTCTATATATAGGTCTTTAGTTTCTTTAGGTAGATATATTCCTAAGTATTTTATTCTTTCCGTTGCAATGGTGAATGGAATTGTTTCCTTAATTTCTCTTTCTGTTTTCTCATTATTAGTGTATAGGAATGCAAGTGATTTCTGTGTGTTTATTTTATATCCTGCAACTTTACTATAGTCATTGATTAGTTCTAGTAATTTTCTGGTGGAGTCTTTAGGGTTTTCTATGTAGAGGATCATGTCATCTGCAAACAGTGAGAGTTTTACTTCTTCTTTTCCAATTTGGATTCCTTTTATTTCTTTTTCTGCTCTGATTGCTATGGCCAAAACTTCCAAAACTATGTTGAATAGTAATGGTGAAAGTGGGCACCCTTGTCTTGTTCCTGACTTTAGAGGAAATGCTTTCAGTTTTTCACCATTGAGGATAATGTTTGCTGTGGGTTTGTCATATATAGCTTTAATTATGTTGAGGTATGTTCCTTCTATTCCTGCTTTCTGGAGAGTTTTTATCACAAATGGGTGTTGAATTTTGTCAAAGGCTTTCTCTGCATCTATTGAGATAATCATATGGTTTTTATTTTTCAATTTGTTAATGTGGTGTATTACATTGATTGATTTGCCGATATTGAAGAATCCTTGCATCTCTGGGATAAAGCCCACTTGGTCATGGTGTATGATCTTTTTAATGTGTTGTTGGATTCTGATTGCTAGAATTTTGCTAAGGATTTTTGCATCTATGTTCATTAGTGATATTGGCCTGTAGTTTTATTTTTTTGTGGGATCTTTGTCAGGTTTTGGTATTAGGGTGATGGTGGCCTCATAGAATGAGTTTGGAAGTTTACCTTCCTCTGCAATTTTCTGGAAGAGTTTGAGCAGGATAGGTGTTAGCGCTTCTCTAAATTTTTGGTAGAATTCAGCTGTGAAGCTGTCTGGACTGGGGCTTTTGTTTGCTGGAAGATTTTTGATTACAGTTTCAATTTCTGTGCTTGTGATGGGCCTGTTAAGATTTTCTATTTCTTCCTGGTCGAGTTTTGGAAAGTTGTTCTTTTCTAAGAATTTGTCCATTTCAACAATTATAAATATATATGCACCCAACACAGGAGCACCGCAGTATGTAAAACAAATGCTAACAAGTATGAAAGGAGACATTAATAATAACACAATAATAGTGGGAGACTTTAATACCCCACTCACACCTATGGATAGATCAACTAAACAGAAAATTAACAAGGAAACACAAACTTTAAATGATACAATAGACCAGTTAGACCTAATTGATATCTATAGGACATTTCATCCCAAAACAATGAATTTCACCTTTTTCTCAAGCACACATGGAACCTTCTCCAGGATAGATCACATCCTGGGCCATAAAGCTAGCCTTGGTAAATTCAAAAAAAATAGAAATCATTCCAAGCATCTTTTCTAACCACAATGCAGTAAGATTAGATCTCAATTACAGGAGAAAAATTATTAAAAATTCCAACATGTGGAGGCTGAACAACACGCTGCTGAATAACCAACAAATCACAGAAGAAATCAAGAAAAAATCAAAATTTGCATAGAAACGAATGAAAATGAGAACACAACAACCCAAAACCTGTGAGACGCGGTAAAAACAGTCCTAAGGGGAAAGTTCATAGCAATACAGGCACACCTCAAGAAACAAGCAAAAAGTCAAATAAATGACCTAACTCTACACCTAAAGCAACTAGAAAAGGAAGAAATGAAGAACCCCAGGGTTAGTAGAAGGAAAGAAATCTTAAAAATTAGATCAGAAATAAATGCAAAAGAAACAAAAGAGACCATAGCAAAAATCAACAAAGCCAAAAGCTGGTTCTTTGAAAGGATAAATAAAATTGAGAAACCATTAGCCAGACTCATCAAGAAACAAAGGGAGAAAAATCAAATCAATAAAATTAGAAACGAAAATGGAGAGATCACAACAGACAACACAGAAACACAAAGGATCATAAGAGACTACTATCAACAATTATATACATATTTTTCAAATACATAGTAGATTCATTTACACTGAATGGAAATAAAGTAGGAAGCAGTAATAGATTGGAGACAGTATAGGACTCTCTACCTACCATATCTGCTTTGAAGACCATGGGAGTAATTTCTCCCCAAGTGTACTGATGTCTCAACCTGTGCTGTGCTTAGTCATTCAGTTGTGTCCCATTCTTTGTGTAGCTGTGGACTGCAGCCCCCTAGGCTCCTCTGTCCATGGTGATTCTCCAGGCAAGATTACTGGAGTGTGTTGCCATGCCCTGCTCCAGGGGATCTTCCCAACCCAGGTATCCAACCCAGGTGCCCCACTTTGCGGGCGGATTCTTTACCATTTGAGCCACCAGGGAAGCCCGTGTCTTAACTTAGAAGGATTTAAAACAAAATTAGAAATTTCTCTGAAATGGAAGAATCTCTTTAATAAATAAGTCCACACTAAAAGGAAGGAAACTTCTGATGGGAAGAGCTGATATCCACTCTGTGGCAAAATGATAACCCACATACGAATTTTTCGCAGTGTATCAGCCAGGGCCATTGTCTAGATATGAGCAGCAGTTATTACTGGAAGGGCCTCCCTGGTGGTGCAGTGATAAAGAATTTGCCTTTCAATGTAGGCAACTCAGGAGACACCGGTTCAGTCCCTGGGTCGGAAGATCCCCCAGAGGAGGAAATAGCAACCCACTCCAGTTTTCTTGCCTGGATAATCCCATGGACAGAGGAGCCTGGCAGGCTACAGCCAGTAGGGTCGCAAAGAGTCAGACTGGACTGAGCAACTGAACATGCACGCATGTACTGCTGGAAAGTTAAGCTCAATAAATATTTTAATGTATACTATGATTATCAAACTTATGACTCACATTTTATAGCCTGTTAGTAATGAAATCTGGCTGTTAGAATTAGTTATGTTATTAAAAACAAATGAGACAGAAGAGGCAAAAACTAGAGAAAGCATTGTTCAAACAGTACAATATCAATATAAAATATTGTAGGAAAGAGTTTTTAAAATTAAATATATTCCAACAGTAGAAAAATGTGCTATTTTGAGTTTTTTCAAATGTATAATTAGTATCATCAAATGCTTTTTAATGACCATTAAATCACAAACAAATATAATATAAAATTTCAGGATTATGTGTTTTCAGGTAATAATCACCTTTAGTTTAGTGGGGAGGGGAGAAGTTTCAGATTAATATAAGTTAAAGCTGCAGAGAAAGGGGGGCTCTAATTCACTGCTAAAATGAATGCAATTTAGTGTCAATTTTCTGTGAAGCTATTTGGAAAATACCACCTGCAAGTTCTAGAAAAAAGTCTAAAGCTAAAGATTCCAAATCTAACATTTACTCTAAGGATAAGAAAGAAGCAACTTAATGCCATTTTATAAGCACTCTTTAACTTAGCATTTTCAGAAAAGTTTAACTCATAAAGGCCAAAACCCAAAAACATAATAGCTAAAAAGGTAAAAGCCTAAAATGTCTAAGATATAATCAAATCATTGCACCTACTAAATATTTGAATAATATTTGATGTTATGAAAGTGTATTCGCAAAATGGTAAGCTAAATGAAAATCATCAGAAAAGACATGCTAAGTTAAAATTTTATTCACACGTATATATAAACACATCATGAATAGATTTGTATCTAAATACATGCCTGTAAATCCATTCATAACATAATTGTAAGTGAACTAATATTAAACATACAGATTAAAATGAAGCTACCTATCACATGATTTCCAGCTCCTTTTCCCTTACCAAGCTGCAGCAAGAATTCTTTGGTACATTTAGCCTACATCCTTGTGACTGTTTCTAGAGGAAAGAACATCAAATGTGTGGGATACTCATTGTTGCACCCTCAACCTTCCCCAGGAGATATTCACTATCATAAAGCCCACATTCAACCTCTAACAGTTCATCATATTTTTTAGCTTACTTTTCCCACAGACTTTGGTGTTGTTGACAGCTTCTGCCCAAGGTAAACAGATACTTGTTTGTCCTTTAACCTCTGTTCTCTTATGGGTCCTTGAAATGTCATTAATTTTTCTGCCTGAACGATATTTTTCTTGTTAGGATTGTGGCTTCCCCCCTTCCCCCATTCTTTAGATATCTAAGATGAATTCAGAGTGGTTAATAGACTGTGGAGTAAGTAGACTATATGACAAGTAAGTGGCTTGATCTTATTCTAGAGAAAGATATCTTTCATGTAATCAGATTAGTTTGAGAAAATTGAACATACTAATTTCCAAGACTAAAAATGATAATGAACTATTCTTAAATAATAATTACTTACATCATTTAAATACATGTGTGCACAGCTTCTAGTTAATTGACTTTATTTTATCTCTCTTATCCCTTTGACCCCACAGAATAATTAAAATGAGTTAATTAAGCACATTCAAAGGAAAATGTAATCTAAGGCTAAAATACATTGTTCCAAATATGAGTGCTCTTTTTGAAATAAAAATTAGTAAAAGGACCAACTGAAAATTATTTATTTTTCTCAAAGTGAATGATGTGATGTTTTCAGGAATTCTTTTCATAAATTTATTGGTTAAATCTGACAAAAAGTATAAAATTGGAAATGAAAATAATAATGTAAAGATGATGGTAATGATAATAATATGATGATAGTGATGATGGTGACTTAGATTCCAGTTCTTTGAGAAGAATCCATGAAGTATACTTGCTATGAGTTATTTCACTTCATTAATTTGTCAGATAAAAATCTTCATCACTAGACTTATACCATTTTAATAAATAATTTACATGCATTCACTAATTCAACACTCTCCAAACTCTGCAAAATATTCATGATTATTACCAATTTGGAGTTACTGAACAAGATTTGTAGATATTAGTTCCCTTCTCTCAAGTTACACTTCTGAGAAACAGGTGAAACTAGGGCCTGAAAACTCCGAAATTTTATCATTTCACCCTGTTTGCCTCACCAAAATGTTGCCACAATATAAATAATATTTTACACTTAACATGTGCCAGACATTGTTTAAAGCCTTTAAGACATTTAGTCCACGTAAAAGAAAATTTTATTAGGTATTAACATAATCACCTTTATTATATAAATGATGAAACAAAAGAACAGAATAATAAGGAAACTGATGAAAGATGATATATGTGGGAAAACTTGAATACATGGTATCTGGTTTCAGAGAATATGCTGCCTTAGTTACCAATATCTGATGAGGGGTAAATCTAGATTTAGATCTAGACCTATAACTAGATATCTATCTATGTGTATATATATGTATGTATATACATATATATACAAATATATTTATTTGTATAAATACAAATATATATATATATAAAAATATGTATGTATGCATGGCCCAGTCCCATCACTTCATGGCAAATAGATGGAGAAATAGTGGAAACAGTGGCAGACTTTATTTTTGGGGGCTCCAAAATCACTGCAGATGGTGAATGCAGCCATGAAATTAAAAGATGCTTACCCCTTGGGAGAAAAATTATGACCAACCTAGATAGCATATTAAAAAACAGAGATGTTACTTTGCCAACAAAGGTCTGTCTAGTCAAGGCTATGGTTTTTCCTGTGGTTATGTATGGATGTGAGAGTTGGACTGTGAAGAAAGCTGAGTGCCGAAGAATTGATGCTTTTAAACTGTGGTGTTGGAGAAGACTCTTCAGAGTCCCTTGGATTGCAAGGAGATCCAACTAGTCTATCTTAAAGGAAATGGGGAACACGTGTATACCTGTGGCGGATTCATGTTGATATATGGCAAAACCAATACAATATTGTAAAGTTAAAAAATAAAAAATAAAAATAAAAAAAATAAAGTGGAGAAACAAAAAAAAAAAAAAGGAAACCAGTCGTGAATATTCATTGGAAGGACTGATGCTGAAGCTGAAACTCCAATACTTCAGCCACCTGATGAGAAGAGCTGACTAATTTGAATAGAGCTGACTAATTTGCTGGGAAAGATTGAAGGCGGGAGGAGAAGCAGACGGCTGAGGATGAGAAGGTTGGATGGCATCACTGACACAATGGACATGAGTTTGTGTAAACTCTGGGAGTTGGTGATGGACAGGGAGGCCTGGCGTGTTGCAGTCCATGGGGTCTCAAAAGTCGGACACGACTGAGCGACTGAACTGAACTAATGCATGTATCTATCTATCTAGATGCTTTCCTGGTGACTCAGTGGTAAAGAATCTGTCTGCCAATTCAGGAGACACACTGTTATCCCTGATCCTGGAAGATCCCACGGAGAAGGAAATGGCAACCCACTCCAGTTTTTGGACACAACTGAGCAACTGAAAAACAACAATTCTATTACTATTTATCTATCATCCATTGAGAAGCCACAAATGCTCATGAAGAATGAGGTTGAGTAAATATCGATTTCAGTATTTCAAAATAAAACAGAGTTAATAATTTTATGCCACTTTCTTTTTTTAGCATATATCATATATATTGCTAGCATTATACTCTGAGTTGTCTTATAATACCTTTTATGTTTATTATCTTTTAACTTACACGGGTGTAGACTATGCTACCCAATTTTACTGCTTAGTTTTGTTTTGCTTCTAAAATAATGAGGCTCATGAACAATTAAAAAGCAGTCCTAACAAAGGCTAGCATAAGCCCCTGCAACCTGTAAGGTGTGGCTGAAACTAAATGGACATAGAGATATTGCTTCAAGCGAGGACTTGGAAGAATGTGGTTAGCTGAGTTTTGGGCCATTAACTCCTTCAGATCTGCCTCTTCTTTTGAGCCAAAATCATGCTCTTTGTGGGACGGTCCCACACAATGACTAAGTGTCCAAGAACCTAGTCACTTTTCCCCCCGTGGGACTCCTCTTATGAGAAAATTTCACTCTGTATCTGAAGCACAAGCTGGAATCAAGATTCCCCAGAGAAATATCAATAACCTCAGATATGCAGGTAACACCACCCTTATGGCAGAAAGTGAAGAGGAACTAAAAAGCTGCTTGATGAAAGTGAAAGAGGAGAGTGAAAATTTGGCTTAAAGCTCAACATTCAGAAAACTAAGATCATGGCATCTGGTCCCATCACTTCATGGGAAATAGATGGGGAAACAGTGGAAACAGTGTCAGACTTTATTTTTCTGGGCTCCAAAATCATTGCAAATGGTGACTGCAGCCATGAAATTAAAATACACTTACTCCTTGGAGGGAAAGTTATGACCAACCTAGATATCATATTGAAAAGCAGAGACATTACTTTGCCAACAAAGATCCATCTAGTCAGAGCTATAGCTTTTCCAGTAGTCATGTATGGATGTGAGAGTTGGACTGTGAAGAAAGCTGAGCGCCGAAGAATTTATGCTTTTAAGCTGTGGTGTTGGAGAAGACTGTTGAGAGTCCCTTGGACTGTAAGGAGATCCAACCAGTCCATCCTAAAGGGGATCAGTCTTGGGTGTTCTTTGGAAGGAATGATGCTAAAGCTGAAACTCCAGTACTTTGGCCACCTCATGCAAAGAGTTGACTCATTGGAAAAGACTCTGATGCTGGGAGGGTTGAGGGCAGGAGGAAAAGGGGACAACAGAGGATGAGATGGCTGGATGGGATCACCGACTCGATGGACATGAGTTTGAGTGAACTCCGGGAGTTTGTGAAGGACAGGGAGTCCTGGCATGCTGCAATTCATGGGATCGCAAACAGTTGGACACAACTGAGTGTCTGAACTGAACTGAATTCCCTGTTGGCTGATAGAACCTTTGTAATCTCTTCCTCATGTTTTGACTGGTTCTGAGTTTAATATGGCTTTCTCCATTTTCATTTTCCAGGTTTTAATCCTTGCTACATTTTTCACTTATAACTTCTAATTTCAGTTCAGAGACTATTTCACAAAGCAGCAGATTGACATAATAGTAACAAGAGTGACGCCTGAATGAATAGGTGGTAAGAAGAGGTTTTGGAACCACTTCAACTCACTGGCCAGCAGACTCTGAAATGCCATCTCAGGACATGAATAGTTCTCCAATGTAAGGTGGGTGCCTGATTGCCAGGGTTTTCACTGATGTTGACTGGGGAAATTTTTCTAGAAGTGGAACACTGTAGCCAGTGTGATAATTCAGACATTTGAAAAGCACAGGAAACAAAGCATTCAAGGAAATGGTGCTGGTGGATTTTTGTAAAGTTGCAGTGCTACCATTTTGAGGGATAACTAAAACCTAGGAAACTAAGTGTGAATGTCAAAGGGACTCTTTGTTATCTTCTGTCCTATAGAGGGAAGGGAAAATTCAAAGGTGAATGCTCAACTGTGGAAAGCTTATTATTTCAAAGTGTGAACTATTTGTGAAAACCTGGGATCTTGGTACATTGTGTGGGGACATTTTGTTGCCATGAATCTTGATTATGGTTGTATGTGGTCAATGCAGCCAGAATATAAGACTGATGAAGGGTGAGTTTATCAACTTGAGAGCCATGGTGAAGAATTTCCTTTACCCAAAGGGAGATTGGATCCTAGTTCTTGGGCCAGAGTTAGATCATCACTAAGCCCCTGGAATCTCCTGTATCATGGTAGAGTGTCTTTGTTTTCCTGAGTCCTTTGGCATTAAAACAATCTAACAGTATAATTTGTGATGAGAATCTTTGAACAATGCAATATCATTGTAGACCTCCAGAAGAAGTGTTGACTCATTTCTGGAGGAGGCAAAAGAGGGAGGTGGGGCTGGAGGCTTAAATTCAGCCACAGAGACAGTACATCATTGAGTCCCTAAAATGTCTCCATTTGATTCATCAGTCTGACCCCTGCAGAAACCAAATGGATTTTGTAGACTACCCAAAACCTCAACTAGCGTTTCCAATAGCATACGCTGCATTAGACATGGATTCATGCTTGTGCAGAATATCACACTGATCCAATATACTGATGCAATCATGATGAATAGACAGCAAGAAAAAAAGGTGGCTAGCATCATGGAGACTTTTATAAATAAATAGGAATTCTAAATTGTCGGGAATAAATCCTGTAGATATCAAGAATCTGCCATTTCTTTAAAATCTTCAGGGGTCCAAAGGGTCAGGATATCCTCCCCCTGAAAAAATGAAAGAAAAATTGTCACATCTTGCATGTCCTACCACAAGGAAGCATGCTGTGCTGTACTTAGTTGCTTAGTTGTGTCTGACATTTTGAAACTCGCTGGAAGCCAGGCTCCTCTGCCCATTGGGATTCACCAGGAAATACTGGAGAGGGTTGTCATACCTTCCTCCAGGGGATCTTCCCAACCCAGGGATTGAACCCAGGTTTTCCACATTGCAGGCAGATTCTTTGCTGTCTGAGCCACCAGGGAAGCCCTAGAATACTGGAGTGGGTAGCCAATCCCTTCTCCAGGGGATCTTCCTGACCCAGGAATTGAACTGGTATCTCCTGCATTGTAGATGGATTCTTTACCAGCCAAGCTAACAGGGAAGCCCCAAGGAAGCATACGTAACACCAGCAGGCATCTTGAGGTTCTGGAGCAACACATTCCACCTTTAAGAACACTTTCCTGGATCATATGCCAGGGGATACAGAAGGCTACTAGCCCTGAGTGAGGCCTTGAAGGGCCCTGCAGCAGGTCAGTCAGCAGCACACCTACACTTCCAGCAGCAGCTCAGGTGTTGGAAGGAGCAGGAGTAATACAGGTGCACATTTGAGTTTCAGGAAAATTCCATTACAAAATCATAGCCTAAGCTCATATTCTAAATCAAGGCCAGGCTCTTTGAAACAGATAGTTATATGTCTTTTACAAAACAGTTGTTGGCATGCATTTGTTCCTTGATGGGTGAGAATGCTTTATGATGAGATACAAATGAACTTGTATCTGGGACAACACATCAGGAGGTGAGTACACTTAGATCTTCTAATTAAGGAAGTTCCAATAGCAAATGTATTAAAAGATACAATAATAAATGAAAGACTGAGCCCAATCTGGACCAGACGACCTAAGCAAGTAAGAGGACATGAGCAAGTCACAAGGACTCCCATGATATCACATAGAACAATTTTATCTGCACTCTTACTTCATATCACACCTAGGAAGTCCCTTAAGACAACCTAAAGCTGGATAAAAAAGCACCAGCTTGGTTTTACCTGTGGGTTAGCTAAACATTATGGTTCAAGTAGAAACTAGAGGATGAGCATAGACTCTTTCACAGGTAGTCTTGACAGACAGAGGAAAATCCTTTCCCATGGGTGAAGTTATTTGGATGTTGAGCCCGGTTATCCATACTGTTTGAAGGAGAAGTGGCTGAAGTCAAGAGGAGCATGACTGATAAGCTGAAAAGCTGTTCAGGAGACCAGAGGAAAGAGGTTGGAAAGTCAGAGACAGGAAGTCAGTGGCAGAGGCTGTCTGATGGATGGAGGGGAATCTGGAACAAGTATAAACATCTTTGTGTAATATAGTACAGTGCAACTGAAAATGTTGACCATAGAAGAAACACTAAACAACCAAATAGATGTTATTAATAACTCAACCAGTTGATGTTAAATAGATTTTATCAACAGCCACCTAGTGCTGACAAAATGAGCATACAAATTATGTGTGCCCTGTAGCAGAGATGAAGGAAATGCATGCACTCCTTTTTTTGGAGGTTGATCTAGCTATTGCTACCTCTAAATATACACCAGAGAATTGTACAGTACTGATTGCCTGGTATGACAAGATGCCTCAAGGCTACCAATTGGCTCTAACTGTCCAAGTATACCTATTGATTTGTTCTCATAGGAATATGTATTTATTGCAGATGTGGATTTGTTTTACCTACTTGCTGAGCGTAAGCTAACATTGTGACTAAGGAGCTTATAGGGTATGTGCCCATAGGCATGGAATTCCATACAAATCAGCATCAGAATAGGGGACATCATTCGTGTGGAAGGAAATACAGGAGTGGACCACACCATTCAGAAACAGGTCCACTGATAGAAAGTCAGGTTGGCCTGCTAATAGGGTATCTGACATGTCAGCTTGGGGGCTATAACTTAAGAATAAAGAGTCCATCCTCACTGGATCAGAACTGTCTATATGATATTGCATCCCAACAGTAAATTGTATGTGTTCAGAAATCATAGGGAAAGGGATCCCATTCAATGTTCTATTTGATTAATTCATGTTTCTAATTTCCAGAACTCTGGGCTCTGCTGCAGTAAAGGCCATGATCTTTGAAGAATATGCCCTTTTTCAAAGGGACCAATAAGCAAAAAGAGATGTTATCATTTGCAGGGGGAACTTACTGATAAGCAGGAAGAGAAAGGACTGTTTTTATGGCATTAGAGAAGTAAGGAACACATACAGCTGGCAGGCTATGCACTTGGCTGTGCCAACTGTGAGTCTGAGTGGACAAAGGTAGCAACACCTGCTTGAGAAGGACATTGTTATTTAGGGATCTAACCTCTAAAATGAAGAATTGTGGTATAGCTCTAGGTTAGTCAAAAGACCAGCAGAGGTGATAGGTGAGGGTAAATGGAATTTGGAATATATAATAGAAGAGGATTAAAACTCAGTATCCAAATTTCTAAGATCATGGTATCCAGTCCCATCACTCCATGGCAAATCAATGAGGAAAAAGTGGAAGCAGTGGCAGATTTTATTTTCTTGGGCTCCCAAATCTCAGTGGATGGTAACTGAAGCCACACAATTAAAAGACACTTGCTCTTTGGAAGAAAAGCTATGACAAACCTAGATCACCTGTTTAAAAGCAGAGACATCACTTTGCTGACAAAGGTCTGCATAGGCAAAGCTATGTCTTTTCCCTGGTGTCTCAGATGATAAAGAATCCACCTACAATGCCGGAGACCTAGGTTCAATACCTGGATCAGGAAGATCCCCTGGAGAAGGGAATGGCTACCCATTCCAGTATTATTGCCTGAAGAATTCCATGGACAGAGGAGCCTGGTGGACTACAGTTCATGGAGGCACAAAGAGGCAGACAGAACTCAGCAACTAATGCCTCTTCACGTCACACCATGGTTTTTCCAGTAGTCATGTATGGATGTGAGAGTTGGGCCATAAAGAAGGCTGAGTGCCAAAGAATTGATGCTTTCAAACTGTGGTATTGGAGAAGACTCCTAAGACTCTTTGGGTAGCAAGAAGATCAAACCAGTCCATCCTAAAGGAAATCAACTCTGAATATTCACTGGAACGACTGAAGCTGAAATTGAAGCTCCAATACTTTGGTCATCTGATGTGAAGAGTTGACTCATTCGAAAAGACTTGGATGCTGGGAAAGATTGAGAGCAGGAGGATAAGGGGGTGACAGAGGATGAGATGTTTGGATGGCATCACTGACTCAATGGACATGAGTTTGAGCAAACTCTGGGAGATAGTGAAGGACAGAAGAGCCTGGTGTGCTGCAGTCCATGATATTACAAAGAGTCAGACATGACTTAGTGACTGAGCGAAAACAATAATGAGTTATCTTCTCCAAACCAACTGCAGGAATGAGAGGCTGTGTCATTAACCTTTAATTCATAGATTAAAGGTTTCTTCCTCCTTTAAACTCATATGTAGGAAGGGACAATCACTGGAAGGCTGGAGGAACTGCAGCCTGAACAAGAGAAGAGAAGTGGAACTGTGTGGGGCAAATGGTGGACTCCACAGCATCACACCCTCCTTCAAGAAAGAACACTCTGCAGGTGTGGTTGGCTGACTGCTCATGGCTTTAACTCCTCAGCATTTGAGCTGAGGCCATAGTTCTCCAAATGGCTCCAGATAATAGCTAGTGAAATAACACTAAAAAGAGTCTTGCTATTTCCACCCAGTGAGGGACTCGTCTAGTGGGCAGTCTTTCTAAATATGTATTTATTTATTTGGCTGCATTAGGTCTTAGTTGTGGCATGCAGGCTTCTGTAATTGCTTCTCTCTAGTGGCTCCTGGGCTCAGTAGTTGGAGTATGTGGCACATGGGATCTTAGTTCCCTAATCAGGTGTTAAACCTGTGTCCCCTAAATTGCAAGGCAGACTTTTAACTACTAGACCACCAGGGAAGTCCCTAGTGGACAGTCTTGCTCTAGAAGTCTTGGATTTAGCTGGCAGAGACTTTTTTCAGACTTGCATTATGTCTGTGGCCTCCCCCTGAACATGCTAACTACCTCCATCTTCCTTTCACAGGTGCTGGTCTCCGGTAAATATGGGTTTCTAACTTTGTTTCTGTGTCTATTTTCTGGAAGACCTAACAGATGCCTGTATATTAATGTTCTTTATGACGGTAGCTCAAATGGGGCATAGTGTATGTGACTAGGGGTTTCTTTCATGAGATGGAAGATTTTTCAACTCTCAAGCAAAGGACTGGAGCTGTCAGACAGTCTCCAACTGCCAACACATTGGGATCCTCCAGTGTTCGTACTGAAGTCATGCCCTAATGAGGCTGCACCTTGCCATTGCCTGGGCAAGACAGCTCTCCTAGAGCCCTAACTTGTCCTGCCCAAGCACAGCTTCCACTAACGGCTCTTCTAACAGACTCCTGTGGGGCTCTCCCTTTTATATGCATACTCTATCAGTCAGTGGTGGCTGATTCTTTGTGATCCCATGCACTGTAGCTCCTCTGTCTATGGAATTTTCTAATCAAGGATACTGGAGTGAGTTGCCATTTCCTACCCCAGGGTATCTTCCCAACCTAGGGAATAAAATCATATTTCCTGCAGGGGTCAAGTGGATTCTTTACCACTGTGCCACCAAGATTCTCTACAACCCACACTGCAATAGGAGGCTTCTCCTACTCAGTTCTCTTTTTACACTTCTCTTTTCATTGGAGTCAGGCCTGCATTATGGTTTGATGAGTCTTCTTATCTACTCATAGTTTTCCCTCCCCATAATCTTTCATAGGCAGTTTTCCCATTAAACCTCTTACATTCTAATTACAACTTTGTGTCTTCTTTGTGAAATCCCAAACTAACACAGAGCCCATTCCATTATCATATTAAATATTTAAAATTTTCTATATTTATGTGGAAACTCTAGCTATATTTTTTATTTATGTACCTATTTTTCCCCCCTGGAATTGTGTAATGCATATCTAATAATTTCATTCTAGAGTAAGGTATTTTAAATAGTTGTAAAAGTTTCCTTTTCCTTTTTAATTATTTATTTATTATAGTAAAGTATTATCTTGAGCCATCCATTTTTTAAAAATTAATTCTATTTTAACTATTTCTTTCAAAATCTGGTATGCAAATTTTTTAAACCTAAATGCATTTTTTTAGTGTGAGATTACAGTGGGATCATCAAATTCCCCACTTTCTGTTCTGTTTTTATGTTTAGATTCTAAGATCAAATATGCAGATTTCACATCATGCAATAGAATCATATAAATGCCACAGTAACCTAGAACTCATATATCTTTTTCACATATGCTGCTGTGAAAACTTATTTTCTTTATTCTATGTTCCTATAATTGTTTCTTTGAAACCAAGCTTAATCCTTTACATTTATTCTCTTCATATTTCATTTAATTTGCTTTGGTTCATCTAATGCATCAATATTCCTTCACATCCTGATTCTGTCAGCTAATACATTTTCTAATATATCTCAATTCAGTTTCACCTTCAGATCCACTCATTGTACCATTTCTGTTCCAGGAACTGATATAAGTATTGAACGGAGTAGGCTCTGTCAATGTGTATTTAAACATCTTCCTGCAGATTGATTTCAATCTACTTATTGAAATGAATTCAGTGAATTCATTCAATGAATTATGTGAGTTCATGCTTAGAAATCTGTATGCAGGCCAGGAAGCAACAGTTAGAACTGGACATGGAACAACAGACTGGTTCCATATAGGAAAAGGAGTACATCAAGGCTGTATAATGTCACTCTGCTTATTTAACTTATATGCACAGTACATCATGAAAAACGCTGGGCTGGAAGAAACACAAACTGGAATCAAGATTTCCGGGAGAAATATAAATAACCTCAGATATGCAGATGAACTAAAAAACCTTTGATGAAAGTGAAAGAGGAGAGTGAAAAAGTTAGCTTAAAGCTCAACATTCAGAAAACAAAGATCATGGCATCCGGTCCCATCACTTATGGGAAATAGATGGGGAAACATTGGAAACAGTGTCAGATTTTATTTTTTAGGGCTCCAAAACCACTGCAGATGCTGACTGCAGCCATGAAATTAAAAGATGCTTACTCCTTGGAAGGAAAGGTATGACCAACCTAGATAGCATATTCAAAAGCAGAGACATTACTTTGCCAACAAAGGTCCATCTAGTTAAAGCTCTGGTTTTTCCTGTGGTCATGTATGGATGTGAGAGTTGGACTGTGAAGAAGGCTGAGCACCGAAGAATTGATGCTTGTGAACTGTGGTATTGGAGAAGACTCTTGAGAGTCCCTTGGACTGCAAGGAGACCCAACCAGTCCATTCTGAAGGAAATCAGCCCTGGGATTTCTTTGGAAGGAATGATGCTAAAGCTGAAACTCCAGTAACTTTGGCCACCTCATGCAAAGAGTTGACTCATTGGAAAAGACTCTGATGCTGGGAGGGATTGGGGACAGGAGGACAAGGGGACGACAGAGGATGAGATGGCTGGATGGCATCATTGACTCGACAGACATGAGTCTGAGTGAACTCCGGGAGTTGGTGATGGACAGGGAGGCCTGGCGTGCTGCGATTCGTGGGTTGCAAAGAGTCGGACACAACTGAGTGACTGAACTGAACTGAACTGAACTGATGCTTAGGTGCTCAGTCATTTCTGACTCTTTGTGACCCCATGGACTGTAGCCTGCCAGGCTCCTCTGTCCATGGAATTCCCCAGACAAGGATACTGCAGTGGGTGCCTCATACTTCTATAGGGTATCTTCCCAACTCAGGGATCCCACCTGAGTCTTCTGCATTGGCAGGTGGATTCTTGACCACTGAGCCACTTGAGAAGCCTTCCATCAAGTACACATCTACATAAACTTACATTGTCACCATTAAATCCTTAGATCCTTCTGTTTTCTGAAAGATTTTCAGTATATATTGTATCAAATGTAATTATTTCCTCATTTATTAAATATGTGTTCAGTCAAGATGCATAATAACCATCTCTTTATCCTCTAGCTGCTGGGATAAGGAATAAATGTTATGATAAGATATGTAAAATAATGCTACCTATATTTAAATTTGATTATTAACTAGTTTCCTTTCACCTCAAAAGTCCCTAAGAAAAATATATGCACAATGAAGATAGAATACACAACTAACAATGGCTTAAGTTCAGATAAAATGGGGCCTTTTGAACAAAATCTAATACATCAGTCAACTGGATCAAGAAATCCCTTTTCCTAGAATAGAAGTAAGTCTAGAGGTAGAACAAAAACAGTACAGTTTAATGCATCTGTCCCCTTTCTTGCTCAGTTTCATACCCAATACCCAAATTTCCACAATATTTTCTATTTAGAAAAAAAAAATGATCTTATTTAGTAAGTACAAGAACTTTCTACCAGTGGCTAGCTCTGTTTTAATTCTCAACTTCAGACCTCCTGAAATGAGAAAAAATAGATAACTTGACATTTTTAATTCTTATCTCATAGCAAGACATGCAACCAAGAGCCTGACAAAAATATGTTTCTCTTCATGTAGATTTCCCTGCCTTCTACTTGGTTTGTATTACATTATCTATTGCATTGATTCTGATGCAGCAAAAGAGCAGGAGAAGTGAAAACATGGTAGAAAGGGGAGAGATATAAAATGTGTCCATTCATTCTCCCAGAGGTCCACATTGCTCTTTAATAAATACTGATGTTGTGTTTTAGCTCATACAATCACTAAGATACTTTTCTCTTTTGCATCGTCTGTGTATATTATGTGTATATTATGATTTTATCACATTTTTAGATCCAATATTTAGTTTAGTAACTGCAGTCCTTTTTGAGTATAAATAATGGAATAGCCAAGTCCCCATTTCTTTTAAAAAAATGATAATACAATGTAATCATTCAGTTTTTCATTACTTTTCTTGAGAAAAACTTATGAATTCTGGTTTTAATTAATTCAGGCAACTGCCATTTATATGAACAAAGCTAGTGAAGGTGATGGAATTTCAGTTGAGCTATTTCAAACCTTGAAAGAAGACGCTGTGAAAGTGCTGCACTCAATATGCCAGCAAATTGGAAAACTCAGCAGTGGCCACAGGATTGGAAAAGGTCAGTTTTCATTCCAATCCCAAAGAAAGGCAATGCCAAAGAATGCTCAAACTACCACACAATTGCACTCATCTCTCATGCTAGTAAAGTAATGCTCAAAATTCTCCAAGCCAGGCTTCAGCAATAAATGAACTGTGAAATTCCAAATGTTCAAGTTGGTTTTAGAGAAGGCAGAGGAACCAGAGATCAACTTGCCAACATCTGCTGGATCATGGAAAAAGCAAGAGAGTTCCAGAAAAACATCTATTTCTGCTTTATTGACTATGCCAAAGCCTTTGACTGTGTGGATCACAATAAACTGTGGAAAATTCTGAAAGAGATGGGAATACCAGACCACCTGACCTGCCTCTTGAGAAACCTGTATATAGGTCAGGAAGTTAGAACTGGACATGGAACAATAGACTGGTTCCAAATAGGAAAAGGAGTATGTCAAGGCTATATATTGTAACCCTGCTTATTTAACTTATATGCAGAGTACATCATGAGAAACGCTGGGCTGGAAGAAGCACAAGCTAGAATCAAGATTGCTGGGAGAAATATCAATAACCTCAGATATGCTGATGACACCACTCTTATGGCAGAAAGTGAAGAAGAACTATAGAGCCTCTTGATGAAGTGAAAGAGGAGAGTGAAAATGTTGGCTTAAAGCTGAACATTCAAAAAACTAAGATCATGACATCTGGTCCCATCACTTTATGGCAAATAGATGGGGAAACAGTGGAAACAGTGGCTGACTTTATTTTTATGGGCTCCAAAATCACTGCAGATGGTAATTGCAGCCATGAAATTAAAAGACGCTTTCTCCTTGGAAGGACAGTTATGGCCAACCTAGATAGCATATTAAAAATCAGAGACATTACTTTGCCAACAAAGGTCCATCTAGTCAAGACTGTGGTTTTTCCAGTAGTCATGTATGGATGTGAGAGTTGGACTATAAAGAAAGTTCAGCACTGAAGAATTGATGCTTTTGAACTGTGGTGTTGGAGAAGACTCTTGAGAGTCCCTTGGACTGCAAGGAGATTCAACCAGTCCATCCTAAAGGAGATATTGGAAGGTCTAATACTGAAGCTGAAACTCCAATACTTTGGCTACATGATGCGAAGTGCTGACTCATTGGAAAATATCCTAATGCTGGGAATGATCGAGGGCAGGAGGAGAAGTGGACGACAGAGGATGAGATGGTTGGATGGCATCACCGACTCGATGGACATGGGTTTGGATGGCCTCCGAAAACTGGTAATGGACAGGGAGCCTGGCCTGCTGTGGTTCATGGGGTCACAAAGAGTCGGACACTACTGAGTGACTGAAATGAATTGAATTAATTATACATGAGATCAGTGATTATTGATCAACACTGATCTTAAAATTTCTGCTCACAGAGCTTTGCATAAAAACATCAGTTAAAATAGCAACTTTGGCTCTGTGGGCACTTTTATAGGATTAATGAACAGGACATTTCTGTAATTTATTGTTTTCCCAAAGGTCCTCAAATTAAAATATGGAAATTAACCAGAGTCTGCTTAAAGATTTATATAAACAGAATATATTACTAGATACTTATCAACAATTAGCTGTATCTAGGAACAAATGTATGCTTTCTAGAATTGACAGTGCTTTACAGGTTTCTGCTTCATAAAAATAAGTGGGAGTATGTTTGGTACTTATATATTTCTGTTTTAAAGAAAGGAAAATTACTACTATCTCCTAAGAAAGAGTTCATCACAATAATGTCTAAAATTAATTTACTGACAGATATAGTGTCCGATGAAGTGCATTAATATGATCTGTAAATATGACCTTTGTTCTATGGGAAAGAAGAAACCAGGTCATAAGAAAGAAACTGATTAAAATATAAAGAATTAGTCAAGTTGAAATATAACATTCTGGAACTTAAAAGGAAACCAATTTTCACAATTCAGTTGCAATTTTCCTTGTTACTTTCAAACTAAAGCAATATCTCTATTTTCATGTGTTTTACAACCTTACCAACATTCTACCTTACTTATGAGCCCTAGGTAATACTCTATAAACTTCTGCATATTCCAATATGCCTACTAAATTACTGGGGGTGATTTATTGTTTTATTTTGTTTTTAATTTTAGTACTTGGTTTACTTGACTGTACATAAATTAGTCTGAATGTCCCATTTATCACACAAACTGAGCATTAATAATGCTTTTCAATATTGCTTCAAGAATAGAAACAATACAGTAGAATATAGTATTTGCATTTAAAGTGATAGAAATAAAAAATTAAAATGTAAATTAAAAGATGCAGTAAAATATTTATTCTAGTGTATTTTTTAATTAATAAGAAATTTGAGCTTTATAAAATAATGATGGGTGTGCATGCTAATTGTTTTAGTCATGTCCAACTCTTTGTGATCCTATGGGCTTTAGACCATCAGGCTCCTCTGTTCATGGAATTCTCCAAGCAAGAATACTGGAGTGAATAGCCATGCCCTCCTCCAAGGAATCTTCCTGACCTAGGGATCAAACCCATGTTTCTTAAGTCCCCTGCACTGGCAGGTTGGTTCTTTAGACATCACGTGGGAAATCTAAAATAATGACATGCAGTTTCAAACATCTTGTATTTTACCCTTAAGTCAAATTGGAGTTTGGTAAAGAAATGGTGCTTCTTAATATCATTATCAGAATAAACTCAGAATACTGTGAAAGAGATAGGTTTAAAAGATAAATAAAAAAATATCAAAATACAATTATGTAAAGTTTAAAAATAAAATAAAATTAAAAAAAATAAAATAAAAGATAAATAAACAAAAGTGTCACTTCATGGGAAATAGATGGGGAAACAGTGGAAACAGTGTCAGACTTTATTTTTTTGGGCTCCAAAATCACTGCAGATGGTGAAAGCAGCCATGAAATGAAAAGATGCTTACTCCTTGGAAGAAAAGTTATGATCAAACTAGATAGCATATTGAAAAGCAGAGACATTACTTTGCCAACAAAGGTCCGTCTAGTCAAGGCTATGGTTTTTCCAGTGGTCATGTATGGATGTGAGAGTTGGACTGTGAAGAAGTCTGAGCGCTTAAGAATTGATGCTTTTGAACTGTGGTGTTGGAGAAGACTCTTGAGAGTCTCTTGGACTGCAAGGAGATCCAACCAGTCCATTCTGAAGGAGATCGGCCCTGGGATTTCTTTGGAAGGAATGATGCTAAAGCTGAAACTCCAGTACTTTGGCCACCTCATGCGAAGGGTTGACTCATTGGAAAAGACTCTGATGCTGGGAGGGATTGGGGGCAGGAGGAGAAGGGGACGACAGAGGATGAGATGGCTGGATGGCCTCACTGACTCGATGGACGTGAGTCTGAGTGAACTCCAGGAGTTGGTGATGAATAGGGAGGCCTGCTGTGCTGCGATTCATGGGGTCGCAAATAGTCGGACACGACTGAGCGACTGAACTGAACTGAAACCAAAAGAAAACTTCAAAATACCGTATCAGTAGCAGGGCTATTATTAAGATTAATTTATTAATTCCATTAAAGTTGGCATTTTCAATTAAACTTTCATCTTTTTAATAATATGAAAATACTTGAAACAAATGCTATCAACTTCAGCACAGTTGCTGTTTTGGACTGAAATATTCTTGGTTGGGGCTTCCCTCGTGGTTCAGATGGTAATGAATCTGTCTGGGATGCTGGAGACCAGGGTTTGATCCCTGGGTTGGGAAGATCCCATGGAGAAGGGAAATGGCTACCCACTCCCATATTCTTGTCTGGAGAATTCCATGGACAGATGAGCCCGATAGGCTACAGTCTATGGGGTCACAAAGAAGGGCTCCCCAGATGGTGCTAGTGGTAAAGAATCCACATGCCAATGTAGGAGATTGAGAGGGGCTCCCCTGTTGAGAGGATGCTTGTAACATACCTGCCATATACCTGTAGGCTCTAGCAATACACACTGCAGTCACGGCAATTTAAAATTTCTCCAGATGTCTTTTGTCATATGTGTTTTCACATGTGTGCATGGTAGTTGCCCTGGATTGAGAACATTGTTGTTGTTCAATCCTTCAGTTGTATCTGACTCTTTGTGACCCCATGAACTGCAGCACACACAGACTTCCCTGTATTTCACTGTCTTCCTGAGTTTGCTCAAACTCATGTCTATGGATTGAGAACTACTTATTTGCAATTATTAAATATCCCTCTGAAGTAGGTTTTATGGTGATAATAGATCATATTTAGAAATATTCAGCAAATTTTTACAGTATATACTCAATGCTTGTAAAGAAATCTGCATTTGCAGTTGAATTGATTTTACTATATATTATGAGGGGAATAGTAGCTTCTAGTCTCTGTGTACTAAGGATTCAGTTTTAGAACAGGGAGGTAGCAGTAATAATTAAAATTTGGGTGTAAGAAAATGGCAATATTCTCTAACACAGTAGAAAGAAAAAAACAATAATGGATGGCATCTCTAAAACAATTTTTTAAGGCAATTTTTCATAGATGCTTTCCATATTATATTACTGAGGAGAGCTGACAAAGCTCAAAATAAATACAAATAGAAAAGTTATTGTTTTTATATCAGCATGATTACAGAAGCTACATTATATGTTACAAACAGTAGATATCTAGATATCAATCCCCAGCCCCCCCAAAAAAAATTTTTGAGGCAGATTTACAGGTTGTTCTAAAGAGATAAAAGATCACAGAAAAGTGAAGAAATGACAACTATCCCTTAAAACATGGTTAAGCAGGTACAGTTATACTTCATCACTTTAAACTAAAAATTCAAAACTTTTGTGCAGTTTGATTTTCTCTATTCAGTCACCAACTTGCATATTAAAGACATATGGCTGAAACAAGGGAAAAAAAAGGTCAACAGAGTGGGTAGAGAATACAGTTTTCCATAACAACAGAGATGTATAATTTCTGATACCACCTGGTAGCACTGAAAATTTCATTTTTAAAATTGTACTTCTCTCCAAAAAGAAAAAATGTAGGAAGGATTGTACTTATCAATATAATTTATATATAGATTACTCATTGTTAGTTCTTCATTTCTGACCTTTGTTTTGCAGACAGGAATCACTGTCTGCACATGGAAAAGTGTCCATAATCATTTGTTAATTCACTAATCCTTTCCCTTCGATTTTACCCAACAAACAGTTATTAACACCCCTAAAATTTATTTGTATCTCCACTTAGTGACTTAGGACTCCAAATAGAAGCAGGCACTTCAATATAACTGCTGCCCTATCACTTCAGACTCCTCATTCCAAGAGGTCATCAGGCAAATAAAAAACTGCCTTACTGATGAGGGTAATTTGTTCTGGACACAAAGAGGAGGTAACATTGCTATCATAGAATAGGAGCAAAGAAAAATAGTTCTGGAGGTCAAATTATCTACCAATGAATTTCTTGGTTGTCCTATACCTTTTCGGTGTTTTTTTGTTTTGTTTTGTTTTGTTTTAAAGGGAATGGATATTGTAGGAGGCATTGTTTAAGAAACACATAAGACCGAGGAATTTGGAACGCTTAGGGAAGAATTTCTGGGTGATTTCCACCTAACAAAGTGACTAAACAAGGAACGTGTGAGCAGAATTTGAGACACTTTGATAAAAAGGAGTGAAGAGGAGTTCACAAATCTCAGTTATGCTCTTGTTATCGAGTTATCGATAAACCTCAGATATCGAGTCTGCCTCAATAGAGGTTATCCTTCCATCAACTAGGCTGTCTTTTGTTGGTGCTCCAGGGAACAAGACTAACTAGAATTCCAGGGATGTTCTCCATACATGGGCCACAAGGGAGAGAAAAGGCATGTGGATCTGAGTAGCCCAGATATTCACATTATTGGATACAATGACTTTCCATCTGTGTCCTCTGCTTGAATTAGACATTCTCCACACATATGGAGGTATCAGCTTCAAATGGTTCAAAGCCTCTTTACTGGGAATTGTTCTTTGCCACAGGGAGTTGCCTTGTGCTAATTTAAGCTATCTTCTGTGGGGTTTTGATGATCCTCAGGACCACTCCCCAGGTTCGATGGTTCACTACAAAGACTCATGGACTTCCCCAGTGGCTCAGTAGTAAAGAATCTGCCTGCGATGCAGGGGCCACAGAAGACACAGGTTTGATCCCTGGGTAGGGAAGACCTCCTGGAGGAGGGCATGGCAACCCACTCCAGCACTCTTGCCTGGAGAATCCCATGGAAGAAGAGCCTGGTGGGCTACATTCCCTAGGGTTGCAAAGAGTTGGACATTACTGAAGTGACTGAGCATGCACATAGGCAAGAAGACTCATAAGACTCAGCCTGTAGTCAACTCATAATTATGATTTATCACAACAAAAGAGTACAAAGCAAAATCACCAAAGGATAAAGGCACAGAAAGCAAAATCCAGAGGAAACCAGGTACAAACTTCTAAAAGTCTTCTCCCAGGAGTCACAAAGGAAGTGCTCCTTTTGCCCAGCAATAAGTTGCAACAACACATGTGCAACACTGCCTACCAGTCAAGTTAATTAGAGGCTAAAGGCCAGGGCTTTTACTGAGGACTGATCATGTAGACACCCTCTGCTTGGCAGGAACCAGAATTCCACACTCTCAGAAGAAAACCAGGGTTCACAAATCATTCTGTGTATATGAATAGTATAGGCACAGTAGACTGCTTTTATCAGATAGGATGGTGGCTTGTTGTCAACTTACTATGTCATACCTGACTCTATTGCAGCTGCATGAAATGTAGCCTACCAGGCTTCTCTGTCCATGGGATTTCCCAGGCAAGAATACTGGAATGGGTTGCCATTTCCTTCTCCAGGGGATCTTCCCAACCTGGGCATCAAATCCAGGTCTCCTGCATTGCAGGAGGATTCTTTCCAGAAGTGAGACAGAGGCCACCCTTGTAAATAGGCTTTTAATAGGACAGCAGTCAGATCTGCTGTGCTAATAACCTTGAGTGCATGCAAGCAGCCTCTGCCAATGATTAGCTGTTTCAGGTCTATGAAAGGCTGGCCTCCTTGCCTCAGTCTGAGTTATCTTGGAAAGGTTATCTCAACATCAGATTTCCCTGGTGGCCTTCACAAGTGACCTTGCTCTGCCGTCCTCCCTGCACGACTTCCCCTACTTCTTCATAGAGCTACTCAGAGATCTTCCCAGTAGATCTCTGCACACAAGCCCCCCATCTACTCAACTTAATCTGTGGTAACAATGTAGAAAGGATGACCTGAGATAGACTGAAAGTAGATGTGGTCTAGTGGATGCTGAACATTAAGGTCATTTAAAATATACTGAGTTATTAAAACTTTTAAAGTGCCTGGAGTTCTAGTGAAAAGTACAAGATTTTGTTTATCATATGAATTCTTATATTAAAATGATGGCTTCTTCTAGTGAAAAGATTGATCTAGGAGGTCCAACTTGTAGCACAAACCTTATGCTTAATCTGTGAAACGGAAATAGCTACAAACAGCTACAACCTTAACAGAGTATTGAAAGTAAAGAAGAAAGTTAATGTGTTCTAGATTTAGGAGTCAAAATAGGAGTAGAGGGAGGACTTGGCAGACTGTGGGTAATACGAGCACACACACACATATTTTGCATGCTAACATATCAACACACACATTATTGTTTTGTTCTATATATAGTGACTTTGATGTCAAATGAATTAAATGGATGTTCATGCAACGTTTTTGGCACTGTGGAACATAACTGATGTATAGATGCTAATTGAACCCAATTCCAGGTGATTATCTTATTCTATGCAGAGTACTAGCAATCTGTGTGTAAATAAGGAACATTTCATCTGTCTTACTAGTTGTATGCCTGTGTGTGTGCTCAGTCACTCTCGTGTCTGACTCTTTGCAACCTTGTGGACTGTAGCCCGCCAGATTCCTCTGTCCATGGAATTTTCCAGGCAAGAATACTGGAGTGGGTTGCCATCTGAAGATCTTCCCTACCCAGGGATTGAAAGTACATCTCTTTTGTCTCCTGTATTGACAGGCAGATTCTTTAGCACTGTGCCTCCTGGGAAGCCCATCTTACTAGTTAGGGTGAGTGAATGATTTGAAACCTTAAACTTTTTGATAAAAATCAAAGTAATCTTTTCAAATTTTCCTCATTTTCTAATCCTGAAAATTTTAATTATTGAATGCAAATAGAGCTGTGCTTAAGCTCATAAGTCCTGCAGGTACATATCAGACAGTTCAATACTGAGCAGAATATACTAAAACTAAGTTTTATTTGGCAAAATCAGCCTCATTATCTGAATACTATTTGATATCTTACTTATTTGGTGGTAATTACATACGACTACTTGTTTGATCTCCTGGCACTCTCTACACACATTTACCTTGTCATTCATAAGGCCGTTTTGTAAAATTTGTTTTATTTCTCCATCTCTACCACCTATCTAGAACCTCTGAATTCATTATATTCCTAATGCTTGTGATCATCAGTTCAGTCACTCAGTTGTGTCTACTCTTTGTGACCCCATGAGCCACAGCACACCAGGCCTCCCTGTCCATCACCAACTCCTGGAGTCCACCCAAACTCATCTCCATTGAGTTGGTGATGCCATCCAACCATCTCATCCTCTGTCATCCCCTTCTCCTCCTGCCGTTAATCTTTCCTAACATCAGGGTCTTTTCCAATAAGTCAGCTTTTCGCATCAGGTGGCCAAAGTGTTGGAGTTTCAGCTCCAACATCAGTCCTTCCAATGAACACCCAGGACTGATCTCCTTTAGGATGGACTGTTTGGATCTCCTTGCCTTCCAAATGCTTGTGATATTTTCTGCCAATTACTAAGTTTTCCTCTGAATTCATGACAAAACTACTTACATTGGAAATAGATTTGAGTGACAACAATTGTTAAACAGTTACTCAAATGTTAATTAAATAAGCAATTCAAATAATCCTAGGAAAATCTAAGGTTGCTTTTCATTGCTTTGGAAGGCTTAGGAAAGACATCTTTTTACATCTTAAATCTACAAACATAGGCTTTTTTACATCTTCAATCTACAAACATAGAAGTTTCTTCTCATGGAAAGGTGCTAAATGGCTTTTACATTTTTCTGCATTCATTTCTGTATCTTAGAGTTCCAGTTTAGATTCTCCTAATGAGAGATACTCATGCAAGATTTGGAAGTTGGAAGGTAATCCAAAGTAATTATTCACCAGTGGAAACTGTGAACAGGCCCACGGATGCAGTCAGCAGCCAACTTTCAACTTTACCAAAATGTCCCTTCCATCCTCAGCAATATCACTCATTTCAATGGGTCAAGCAGCAGAAGTCTTCAGGGACAGCTTGCCTGCATCTCTTGTACTTCTCTACTTTTTCAGAGTCTCCTGGACATTTACTACTTCACGTTCTCCGGTGGTTGTATAAGCCACGAATCACCTGCATTCAGTCTCTTAATGTCTGGAGTAACTGGACTGGTTTGTGCTTTCTAACTAAATCTGACCAATATAGGAGATAATGGGAGAAAATGTGGATATTCACCATGAGTGCTTTGCGTTTTGGAGAGTAACTTTTGAATCTCAATTTAAAAAATGTGATCATTTTACTAAGGTGTGCTTCCTTGTGGCTCAGACTGTAAAAAATCTGCCTACAATGCAGGAGATGTGGGTTCGATCCCTTGCCTGAAAAGTGAATAACTATCCACCACAGTATTTTGCCTGTAGAATTCCATGGACAGAGGAACCTGATGGCTACAGTCCATAGCATCACAAAGATTCAGACAAGACTGAGTCACTAACACTTTCAGTTTTTCACCTAACATAGTATTTTAGAAAAAATAGGAAGAAGCTGGTAAATGAGCAAAGCATTCTGGGTAAATGGTTTTTAATATTCTTAATTATTATTAACTAGTCAGGCCTTGACATCTCTTTCCTCAGGCTTTCCAGATAGAATCCAGATAGCATCCCAGATAGTATTCATACTTTGCATTTTAAAAATATAAGATTTTTGTAAGATTCTGAAAAATGAGAAAGGAGATAATCATGATTATGGTTTATGAAAACAAGATTATATTAGGTAGAAATACATTTACTTTTAGAGAAATATAATATATTAGAGAACAAACTTACGATTACCAGGGGGAAGGGTAAGAGTAGAGATAGATTGGGAGTTTGGGATAGATATGTGCACATTACTATATTTAAAATAAATAACCAACAAGGACCTACTATAGAGCAAGGGGTACTCTGCTAAATATTTTATAATAACATAAATAGGAAAAGAATTTGAAAAATAATAGATACATGTATATGTATAACTGACTTACTTTGCTATATATCTGAAACTAACACAATATTGTAACTATGTTCCAATATAAAATAAAAATTAAAAAATAATGCTTCTACACTGAAATTCAAATATATGTGCTATATTTTATAGGTTGAAAATATAAAATTTATACTGTAGAAGAAAGTGAAACTAGAAGGATTAAGAGAATTTATTTTTAAAATCTTGGATTTTAGATCAGACATAAAAAGTTATCAAGTTATCATATATTGAACATATACATATATATATAGCAATTTGTCTATAAAAACTGGAAATTTGTAATTTTAATTTCATAAATAACAACCAAAGATTCAGAAAACTTTGAAATTACATATACTGATTTTTATTTTAAATTGTTATATATGTCTTGGCAGTAATTCACTTTGAATTTGAAACCATCTGCAGAATGAATGAATCATTTTGTACATTTTGTTTTAAATTTTTGAATTGCTTTTTTCTATAATTAATATTTATGTATGAATCTTAAATTGTAAGGTAGTGTGTTATTTCTGTTTATATCTGTATAATCACTACTTTGACAGTGATGAAATAATTTTTCCACAAAAAGACATATCTCTTTTTGGCTGTTTTATCATTACAGTGGTAAAACTAGTGATGGTTGCTTGCTCAAACTGTTAAAAGTAAATTGTGAGTGGTTGTGATTAAAATGTTTAAATATTTTAAAAATTAAATTTGTTTCCTTCTCTCCCTGCATCACATAAAGGTCAAATAGGTCAATACAATTTTATATTCATTTGTATTTCAAAATAGAAGTAGGGGATGACAGAGGATGAGATGTTTGGATGGCATCACTGACTTAATGAACATGAGTTTGAGCAATCTCTGGTAGTTGGTGAAGGACAAGGAAGCCTGGTGTGCTGCAGCCAATGGGATTACAAAGAGTCTGACATGACTCAGCAGCTGAACTGAACTGAGCCAAGTTTTAGAGATGGATGGTGGTGAAGGTTGCACAACAAAGTGAATGTACTTCCACAGAAACATATACTTAAATGGGTAAAGTGTTAAAGGTCACTTACATATATTTTCTCACCATAAAAGTACTGGAAAATTATTCTATCATTTACTGTTAATCTGGAGAAGGAAATGGCAGCCCACTCCAGTATTTTTGCCTGGAAAATCCCATGGACAGAGGAGCCTGGCAGGCTACAGTCCCTGGGGTTGCAAAGTGTCAGACACAACTGAGCAACTTCACTTTTCACTTACTGTTAATCAGGATGCAGCTTCATATTTTTTTCCCTCCCTTTGGCAGTGATCAAATTATAATTTATTTCAGGTAGGCAGGGTTGAATACAATAAATGTTTTGTTTTAGTAGATAAAACTTTAAAAATCTTAGAGAGAAATTAAGAAAACTTTTTATGTAGAATAAACATCAGCTGATTCATGACATGCAACTTTAAATTTATATAATATAAATGTTATATTTAATGAATGAGTTGACTATAGACTTGGTGTATAAAAAAATGGATTGGCTTAAAAATTAAATAGGAAGAAAGGATATTATAAGAATTTAAGTCTAATTAAGATGGGACCAGTCTTGTCCAGGAGAGTGGAAGAGGAAAGTAGAAGAGTAGCTTAACTCAGTAGTGAATGTCAGGGGAGTGTGTAATTTCCTCGGTTCTATCTCACCAAGGGAAAAATTTGAAGCAAGGGACAAATCAGTGTTACAGCTCAGTTTTATTAGGAAAAACAAAGGATAATATACCCTCAAGGAGTTAGGGCAGGCGGACACGAAAGACAAAGAGAAGAGAGGTTTCTATACTTCTAGGCTTCCTCCTTTTATACATTTGTTTCCTCCCCGCTGAGCCTGCCCTGTGGAAATTGGACAAGTCAGGAGGGCTGTTTGTTTTATCTGAGGTCTACACTCTGCTCCTCGGACCTTCCTTTGTTCTATTTCAATGGGCTTTCCCTTTCTTTCCATATTGTTCATGGAATTCTCAAGGCAAGAATACCAAAAGGTTTGCCATTCCCTTCTCCAGTGGGCCACATTTTGTCAGAACTCTCCACCATGACCCGTCTATCAGGGGTGGCCCTATATGGCATGGCTCATCGTTTCATTGAGTTAGACAAGGCTGTGGACCATGAGATCAGATTGATTAGTTTTCTGTGATAGTGGTTTTCATTCTGTCTGCCCTCTGATGGAGAAGAATAAGAGGCTTATGGAAGCTTCCTGATGGGAGAGACTGAGGGGGAAACTGGATCTTGTTCTGATGGGCAGGGCCATGCTCAGTAAACCTTTAATCCAATCTTCTGTTGAAGGACCAGACTGTGTTTCCTCCCTGTTATTTGATCTGAGGCCAAACTATGGTGGAGTTAATGAAGATAATGGCAACTTCCTTCAAATGGTCCCATGCACACACTGCTGAACTCAGTGCCCCCAACCCTTCAGCAGGCGATCGCTGACCCATGCCTCCAACAGTGACTCCTGGACACTCACAGGCAAGTCTGAGTTGTCTCTTGTGGGGTCACTGCTCCTTTTTCCTGGGTGCTGGAAACCATTCAATAAAACAGAAATCCAAATCTATGCCCCAACCAGTAATGCTGAGTAAGCTGAAGTTGAACGGTTCTATGAAGACCTGCAAGGCCTTCAAGAACTAACACCCAAAAAAAATGTTCTTTTCATTATAGGGGATTGGAATGCAAAAGTAGGAAGTCAAGAAACACCTGGAGTAATAGGCAAATGTGGCCGTGGAGTACATAATGAAGTAGGGCAAATGCTAATAGAATTTTGCCAAGAGAACACATTGGTCATAGCAAACACCCTCTTCCATCAACACAAGAGAAGACTCTACACATGGACTTCACCAGTATGGACATCACATAATGAAATCAGATTGATTATAATCATTGCAGCCAAAGTTGGAGATGCTCTATTACAGTCAGCAAAAACAAGACCAGGAGCTGACTGTGGCTCAGATCATGAGCTCCTTACTGCCAAATTCAGACTTAAATTGAAGAAAGTAGGGAAAACCACTAGACCATTCAGGTATGACCTAAATAAAATCCCTTACAACTATACAGTAGAAGTTACAAATAGAAGCTCTGTTTGAGAGTCTACTGTGGAATACAGGCCAGCAGTGGACTGCTTCAGGGGCAGGGGCTCTAGATGCAGTAGACCTGTGTATGGCATAAGCCCTCATGGAGGAGGTCACCATTAACCCCACTATAGAGCCACCAGAACTTACACAAGACTGGGGAAACTCCTGGAGGGTACAAACAAAACCCTGCATCCAGGAAAAAGGAGCAGTGACCCCCATAAGAGACAACTCAGACTTGCCTGTGAGTGTCCGGGAGTCACTGTTGAAGGCATGGGTCAGTGATGGCCTGCTGAAGGGTTGGGGGCACTGAGTTCAGCATTGTGTGCATGGGACCATTTGAAGGAAGTTGCCATTATCTGCATTAACTCCACCATAGTTTGGCCTCATATCAAATAACAGGGAGGGAACACAGCCTGGTCCTTTGACAGAAAATTGGATTAAAGGTTTACTGAGCATGGCCCTGCCCATCAGAACAAGATCCAGTTTCCCCAGTTTCATGTAAGTTCTGGTGGCTCTATGGTGGGGTTAATAGTGACCTCCTCCATGAGGGCTTATGCCATACCCAGGTCTACTGCACCTAGAGCCCCTGCCCCTGAAGCAGTCCACTGCTGGCCTGTATTCCACAGTAGTCACTCAAACACAGTTCTGTCTTAGTCTCTGTGGGGCCTCTGGGTCCTGGTGTGCCCAAGATTTGATTAAGCCCTCTGAGCATCTCTGGTGGGTATGGAGTTTGATGCTAAATGCAGTTTCATGATTTTGCCCCACCTACTGTCTTTCTGGGGCTTCTCCTTTGCCCTTGGATGTGTGCAATCTGCACAAAATCACTCCAGTACAAAGTAGCTGCTGCTGTAGTGAAGAAACAGTATGAAAAGGCAAAAAGATAAGATATTGAAAGATGAACTCCCCAGGTCTGTAGATACCCAATATGCTACTAGAGATCACTGAAGAAAAAACTCCAGAAAGAATGAAGAGATGGAGCCAAAGCAAAAACAGTATCCAGCTTTGGATGTGACTGGTGATGGAAGTAAAGTCCGATGAAGCTTTCATAAGCCTCTTATCCTTCTCCATCAGAGGGCAGAGAGAATGAAAACCACTATCACAGAAAACTAATCAATCTGATCTCATGGACCACAGCCTGTCTAACTCAATGAAACGATGAGCCATGCCATATAGGGCCACCCCAGACAGACAGGTGATGGTGGAGAGTTCTGACAAAATGTGGTCCACTGGAGAAGGTAATGGCAAACCTTCTGGTATTCTTCCCTTGAGAACTCCATAAACAATATGGATAAAGGGAAAGCCCATTGAAATAGAACAAAGGAAGGTCCGAGGACCAGAGTGTGGACCTCAGGTAAAACAAACAGCCCTCCTGACTTGTCTAATGCTGTCAAATAGATTCAAGGGATTTGATCTGATAGACAGAGTGCCTGAAAAACTATGGACAGAGTTTTATCACATTGTACAGGGGACAGTAATCAAGAATATCCTGAAGAAAAAGAAATGCAAAACGGCAAAATAGTTGTCTGAGGAGGCCTTACAAATAGCTGAGAAAAGAAGAGAAAGACAAAAGAGAAAATGAAAGATATACCCATTTGAATGCAGAGTTCCAAAGAATAGCAAGGAGAGATAAGAAAGCCTTCCTCAGCTATTAGTGCAAAGAAATAGAGGAAAACAATACAATGGGAAAGACTATAGATCTCTTCAAGAAAATTAGAGATACCAAGGGAACATTTCATGCAGAAAGGGGTACAATAAAGGACAGAAATTATATGGACCTAAGAGAAGCAGAAGATATTAAGAAGATATGGCAAGAATACACAGAATAACTATACAAAAAAGGTCTTCATGACCCAGATAACTGCAATGGTGTAATCACTCACCTAGAGCCAGACATCGTATGTTGCAAAGTCAAGTGGGCCTTAGGAAACATCACTATGAAAATAGCCAGTGGAAGTGACGGAATTCCAGGTGAGCTGTTTCAAATCCTAAAAGATGATGCTGTGAAAGTGAAGCATTCAATATGCCAACAAATTTGGAAAACTCAGTACTGTCCACAGGTCTAGATATGTCAGTTTTCATTCTAATCCCCAAGAAAGACAATGACAAAGCTCAAACTACCCCCAAATTGCACACAACTCGCATGCTAGTAGGGTAATGCTCAAAATTCTCCAAACCAGGCTTCAACAGTACATGAACCATGAGCTTCCAGATATTCAACCTGGATTTAGAAAAGGCAGAAGAACCAGAGATCAAATTGCCAATATCCATTATATCATCAACAAAGCAAGAGAGTTCCAGAAAGATATCTACTTCTGCTTTATTGACTATGCCAAAGCCTTTGACTATGTGGATCACAAAAAACCATGGAAAATTCTTCAATATATGGGGATAAAATATTGCCTTACCTGCCTCCTGAGAAATCTGTTTGCAGGTCAAGAAGCAACAGATAGAACTAGACATGAAACAACAGACTAGTTCCAAATCAGTAAAGAATAATGTCAAGACTGTATATCGTTACCATGTTTATTTAATTTATATGCAGAATACATCAGGAGAAACGCTGGGCTGGATGAAACACAAGTTGGAATCAAGATTGTTGAGAGAAATGTCAATAACCTCAGAAATGCAGATGTCACCAACCTTATGGCAGAAAGCAAAGAAGTAAAGAACCTTTTGATGAAAGTGAAAGAGGAGAGTGAAAAAGTTGGCTTCAGTCAGTTCAGTACAGTCACTCAGTCGTGTCTGACTCTTTGTGACCCCATGAATCGCAGCACGCCAGGTCTCCCTGTCTATCACCAACTCCTGGAGTTCACTTAGACTCACATCCATCGAGTCAGTGATGCCATCCAGCCATCTCATCCTCTGTCATCCCCTTCTCCTCCTGCCCCCAATCCCTCCCAGTATCAGAGTCTTTTCCAATGAGTCAACTCTTCACATGAGGTGGACAAAGTACTGGAGTTTCAGCTTTAGCATCATTCCTTCCAAAGAACACCCAGGGCTGATCTCCTTCAGAATGGACTGGTTGGATCTCCTTGCAGTCCAAAGGACTCTCAAGAGTCTTCTCCAACACCACAGTTCAAAAGCATCAATTCTTCAGCGCTCAGACTTCTTCACAGTCCAACTCTCACATCCATACATGACCACTGGAAAAACCATAGCCTTGACTAGACGGACCTTTGTTGGCAAAGTAATGTCTCTGCTTTTCAATATTCTATCTAGATTGGTTATAACTTTCCTTCCAAGGAGTAAGCGTCTTTTAATTTCATGGCTGCAGTCACCATCTGCAGTGATTTTGGGGCCCAAAAAAATAAAGTCTGACACTGTGTCCACTGTTTCCCCATCTATTTCCCATGAAGTGATGGGACCAGATGCCATGATCTTCATTTTCTGAATGTTGAGTTTTAAGCCAACTTTTTCACTCTCCTCTTTCACTTTCATCCAGAGGCTTTTTAGTTCCTCTTCACTTTCTGCCATAAAGGTGGTGTCATCTGCATCTCAGGTTATTGATATTTCTCCCAGCAATCTTGATTCTAGCTTGTGCTTCTTCCAGCCCAGCGTTTCTCATGATGTACTCTGCATATAAGTTAAATAAGCAGGGTGACAATATACAGCCTTGATATACTCCGTTTCCTATTTGGAACCAGTCTGTTCCATAACTGTTGCTTCCTGATATGCATACAAATTTCTCAAGAGATGGGCCAGGTAGTCTGGTATTCCCATCTCTTTCAGAATTTTCCACAGTTTATTGTGATCCACACAGTCAAAGGGTTTGGCATAGTCAATAAAGCAGAAATAGATGTTTTCCTGGAACTCTCTTGGTTTTTCAATGATCCAGAAGATGTTGGCAATTTGGTCTCTGTTTCCTCTTCCTTTTCTAATACCAGCTTGAACATCTGGAAGTTCACGGTTCATGTATTGCTGAAGCCTTAAAACTCAACATTCAGAAAACTAAGAGCATGGCATCTGGTCCCATCATTTCATGGCTAATAGATGGGGGAACAATGGAAACAGTGAGAGACTTTATTTTTGGGGCTCCAAAATCACTGCAAATGTTGACTGCAGCCATGAAAGTAAAAGATGCTTGCTCCTTGGAAGAACAGCTAGGACCAACCTAGAATAGCATATTAAAAAATAGTGACATTTTTTGCCAACAGAGGTCCATCTAGTCAAAACTCTGGTTTCTCCAGTAGTCATGTATGGATGTAAGAGTTGGACTATAAAAAAAAGCTGAGCACTGAAGAATTGATGCTTTTGAACTGTGGTGTTGGAGAAGGCTCTTGAGAGTACCTTGGACAGCAAGGAGATCCAATCAGTCTGTCCTAAAGGAAATCAGTCTTGAATATTCATTTGAAGAACTGATGCTAAAGCTGAAATTCCAATACTTTGGCCACCTCATGCAAAGAGCTGACTCATTTGAAAGGACCCTTATGCTGGGAAAGATTGAAGGTGGGAGGAGAATGGGATGACAGTGGATGAGATGGTTGGATGGCATCACCAACTCAATAGACATGAGTTTGAGTATGCTTCAGGAGTTGGTGATGGACAGGGAAGCTTGACATGCTTCAGTCCATGGGGTCACAAAGAGTGACTGAACTGAACTTCCATTCTTTGTTTTTTACCCATTTTGGATTCTTTCTTCCTATTCTAACTATATAACATGGCAATCCTAAGTTGTTCTAGTGTCAGGGAAAACCATTTCTTTGTTTAATAGTTGTGAGATGTCCAAAACTGAATTGCCTCTTGCCAGCCTATACTCTCTCATAGAGAAAGGAAGGGAATTCCAAGAGAAACTTCTACTTCTGCTTTATTGACTACACTAAAGCCTTTGACTATATGGATCACAACAAACTGGAAGACATTAAAGCGATGGGAATACCAGACCACCTTCAGTGTCTCTCGAGAAACCTGTATGCAGGTCAAGAAGCAATATTTAGAACATTATAAGAAACAACAGACTGGTTCAAAATTGAGAAAGTAGTTTTATATTGTCATGGTTGTATGTATCAAGTTATATATATCAAGGCTGTAGATTATCTCCCTGCTTATTTAACTTCTATGGAGAGTACATTATGCAAAATCAAGGCTGAATGACTCACAAGCTGGAATCAAGATTGCTGGAAGAAGCATCAACAACCTCAGATATGCAGATGATATCACTAATGGCAGAAAGTGAAGATGAACTAAACTGACTCTTGAAGAGGATGAAAGAAGAGAGTGAAAAATCTAGTTTGCTGCTGCTGCTGCTATGTTGCTTCAGTCGTGTCCGACTCTGTGCGACCCCATAGACGACAGCCCACCAGGCTCCCCCGTCCCTGGGATTCTCCAGGCAAGAATACTGGAGTAGGTTGCTATTTCCTTCTCCAATAAAATCTAGCTTAAAACTCAGCAAAAAAAAAAAAAAAAAACCCGAAGATCATGGCATCTGGTCCCATAATCTCATGACAAATAGATGCGGAAAACGTAGAAACTGACAGCTTTTACTTTCCTGGGCTCCAAAATCACTGTGGTTGGTGACTACAGTCCTGAAATTAAAAGACACTTACTCCTTGGAGGAAGACCATGACAAACCTAGAAAGCATATTACAAAGCAAAGAAATAACTTTTCAGACAAAGGTTCATATAGTCAAAGCTATGTTTTTTTTCAGTAGTCATGTATGAACGTGAGAGTTGGGCCATGATGAAGGATGTGTGCTGAAGAATTGATGTTTACAAACTGTGGTGCTGGAAAAGACTTTCGAGAGTCTATTGGACAGCAAAGTGGTCAAACCAGTGAATCCTAAAGGAAAGCAATCCTGAATGTTCATTGGAGGCACTGATGCTGAAGCTGAAGGTTCAGCAGTTTGGCCACCTGATGTGAAGAGCCAAGTCATTAGAAAAGATCCCAATGCTGGGGAAGACTGAGGGGAAAAGGAGAAGGGGGCAATAGAGGATAAGATTATTGGATGACATCATTGACTCAATGGATAGGAGTTTGAGCAGACTCAGGGAGATAGTAAAGGACAGGGAAACCTGGTATGCTGCAGTTAAGCGTGGACATGACGTGGTGACTGAACATCACAACAACCAACTCAGTGGACATGAGCCTGAGCAAAATTTGGGAAATGGTGAGGGACAGGGGAGACTGGAGTGTTGCAGTCCACAGGGTTTCAGAGAGTCAGACAAGACTCAGTGTCTGAACAGCAACATTGAAGCCTCTACTCTCTGAGGGAACCCATTCTTACACACTCAAAATTCTCGAAGCTCAATTTTCACAGAGGTTATAGCCAGTCTCCTAAAAGAGATAAGAGAAGTCATGTGAAACAATCCTACATGGATGGAGAAATCCAATGGCCACTACCCATAATCCATCCAGCCCTTACTGAAATCAGTAACCTTTTGAAGAGGGCCAAGAACACACATTCAAAGAATAGCTTGCTGTTTCTGCTGCTGCTGTTTAAAAGAGAGTTTGATGGAAAAGAAAGAGAGAGCTTTTCTTCCAGTCTCTGTTTGGAAACATTCAAATAACACTAGAAATATTTATATCTTGAAGGTTTGATAGAACCACTTGTGAAAAATCAGTCTTGTTTTATTTTGGAAAGGAACTGTTTGACAGCTTTCTCAAATTTTACTATGATAATTGGTTTGTTTATATTTTATGTGCTCCTTGTAATTTATATTTTCTGAGAATTTGAAGTCAATTTTCAAATTTATTTGAATAGAGTTGAATAAAATATTGTACTATAATTAGTTTCCTCAATATGTTTGTGAAATTATTCCCTTGTTTAATTATATTAGCTGGTGGTTTATCTATTTAATTGATTTATTTCAAAGAATCAACTATTGAATTTATTTACTGATGTTACTAATTGTATATTCTAATATTTAATCATGTTTATATTTATCAATTGTGTCTTTTTTCCTCACAGGCTTATTTTGCTCTTTTCACAAATTATTTCTTCTTTAACTTACATGAGTACTTGAGAATGAAAACTTTGAATTTTCAGTTTTAACTATATCTGAAGTTTTACAATTTTGTTAACCAACTTCATTGTGGAACAGTTTATGCAAAATAAATTACACATATTTAAAATGTGCTACTGAGTGAATGATATCAAAATATGAGCTGTGAAACTAACAGTACAAAGAAAATGAAGACTACTTTGTTAACCCAAAAAACATTTCATGTATACCTTTTCAAAGTATCTTTCCTTTGTCCCAAACCCTAGATATTCAATAATCTGACATTATAATTTATGTTCCTTCGAATTTTATATAAATGAAATCATGGAATCTGTGCCTTTTTTTCCACTGATACCTGTCACTTGGTTAATGATTTATCTATGTTGCTGCATTTTCCTTAATGCTGAATATTATTCCATTCTATTTTTATCCATTCACTTGCTTATGAATACTAGGGTTATTTCTAACTTGGGCTTTTACAAACAATGACTTACATACACATGTCTTTTTTTTTTAAACCACTTTATTGAGATATGATTGATATACAAAAGGCTGTACATATTTAATGTATACAAACTTGGTAAGTTTGGAAATAAATATACACCTGCGAGATTATAATTAAAGCCATAAACTTATCCATCACCTATAAAAGTTTCCATTTGTGTCTCCTGCCCCACTTCTTTTTTAATTAAAAATGTTTCTGTGGCAAGAGCACGTAACTAAGATCTACCCTCTTAGCAAAATTTAAAGTATATAATACACTAGTGCTAACTATAGTCTTCTGAGAACTTAAAATCTAATTCCGCAACACCACCTTCCCCCCAAAAAATCCCTCTAGCCACATAAGAACTATACAGCAAACTCAGGTAGTTGTGACTCAGAGAGCTGGAAACAATCAAAGGATTTGGTTAGCCAAAAGTGGATGAAAAAAGAATATAAAAAGTTTAAAAGTTGATGATCTATAAAAAAAAAAAAAAAGTAAATATGTGCATAGTGCCTCTTGGCTCTGCTTGACTTCCTGTTCTGCAAATTAAAAATGAAAGCATACATGTAGATGTGTCTAGCACATGCCCAACAGAGTAGGAATTTAATAAATGTCAGCTGCCCCAGCCCTGCCTCTCCTCCTTCCCCTTAACTCAGTCGATGATGAGTAGCTGCAAGTAATATTTAGGGTAGTTACATGGCTTTGCAATCTCATCATAATGTCACAGTATCAATAAATTTTTTCCACATTCACAAGTTCCAGTTAAAATAGAAAAGTACCAATCTAATATATGCTATTTATCATTCTGAATAGTAGAGATTAAAATGCACATAAATTACAATTATTTGCTATAACATCTCCAAACTATCAGGAATAAAACAGTTACATGTGCTGTGTACTCAGTCACTCAGTTGTGTCTGAATCTTTGCAACCCCATGGACTGTAGCCTGCCAGGTTCCTCTGTTCATGGAATATTCCAGGCAAGAATACTGGAGTGGGTTGCCATTTTCTCCTCCAGCACATGTCTTTTTATGAATACATGTTTTGATTTGTCTTAGGTGAATACTAAGAAGTGAAATGGCTGGGTTTTATGGTAGCTGTGTTTAACTTTCTGAAAAACTGCCAATTGTTTTTCAGAGTGGTTATGTCTTTTACATTCCCACCAGCAGTTTGTATGATATCTAGTTTAGCAAGACATTCACACCAAATTTGGTACTCTAAGATATGTACTATTGTCTCATTTATGTTTCTCTAACTTATATTTCTCTAACAAACTACCTCAAATATGTTTCCATGTATATCTTTGTGATGAAGTATCTTCTCAAATTTTGTGTCCTTTTTGTAACCTGAATTAACCATTATCTTGTTGACCTAAAAGTGTTCTTTCAGTTTAGTTCAGTTCAGTCAGTCAGTTGTGTCCAAATTTGAAACCCCATGAACTGCAGCATGCCAGGCCTCCCTGCCCATCACCAACTCCCTGGGCTTACTCAGACTCATGTCCTTCCAGTAGGTGATGACATCCAACCATCTTATCCTCTGTCGTCCCCTTCACTTGCCTTCAACCTTTCCCAGCATCATGGCCTTTTACAATGAGTTGGTTCTTCACATGAGGTGGTCAAAGTATTGGAGTTTCAGCTTCAGCATCAGTCCTTCCAATGAATATTCAAGGCTGATTTCCTTTAGGACGGACTGGTTGGATCTCTTTGCAGTCCAAGGGACTCTCAAGAGTCTTCTCCAACACCACAGTTCAAGAGCACCAATTATTTGGCACTCAGCTTTCTTAATAGTCCAACTCTCACATCCATACATGACTACTGGAAAAACCAGAGCTTGGACTAGATGGACCTTTGTGGGAAAGTAATGTCTCTGCTTTTTAATATGCTGTTTAGGCTTGTCAATTTTTTCCCCCCAAGGAGCATACATCTTTTAATTTCATGGCTGCAGTCACCATCTGCAGTGATTTTGGAACCCTAAAAAATAAAGTCTCTCACTGTTTCCATTTTTTCCCCATCTATTTGCCATGAAGTGATGGAACCGGATGCCATGATCTTAGTTTTCTGAATGTTGAGTTTTAAGCCAACTTTTTTCACTCTCCTCTTTCACATTCATCATGAGCCTCTTTAGTTCTTCTTTGCTTTCTGCCATAAGGGTGGTGTCATCTGTATATCTGAGGTTATTGATATTTTCCCCAGCAATCTTGATTCCAGCTTGTGCTTCACTCATCTCAGTATTTTGCATGATATACTCTGCATATAAGTTAAAATAGCAGTGTGAAAATATATAGCCTTGACATTCTCCTTTCCTAATTTGGAACTAGTCTGTTGTTCCATGTCCAGTTCTAACTCTTGCTTATTGACCTGTGAGCAGATTTCTCAGGAGGCAGGCAAAGTAGTCTAGTATACCCATCTCCTGATGAATTTTCCAGTTTTTTCTTTTTTTTTTGATCCACACAGTCAAAGGCATTGCCATAGTTAATAAAGCAGAAGTAGATGTCTTTCTGGAACTCTTTGGCTTTTTATAGGATCCAACAATGTTGGCAATTTGATCTCTGGTTCCTCTACCTTTTCTAAATCCAGCTTGGACATCTGGAAGCTCATGGTTCACCTACTTTTGAAGTCTGGCTTGGAGAATTTTGAGCATCATTTTGCTATCATGTGAGATGAGTGCAATTGTTTGGTAATTTGAGCATTCTTTGGGATTGCCTTTCCTTGGCATTGGAATGAAAACTTACCTTTTCCAGTCTTGTGGCCATTACTGAGTTTTCCAATTTGCTGGCATATTGAGTACAGCACTTTCATAGCATTATCTTTTAGGATTTGAAATAGTTCAGTTGGAATTCCATCACCTCCACTGGCTTTGTTCGTAGTGATGCTTCCTAAGGTCCACTTGCTTTCGCATTCCAGGATGTTTTTTATACATTATAAAAGTCCCTTGTCAAGATTAAGCACTTTGTAATTATTTCTCCCATTTTTGTATCATATTTTAATCTTAGTCATATTCTCCCATAAAGAATAATAGTCTTAGTTTTTGTAAAATTTGCTTTACCATTATTTATGATCCAAGGTTTCCACATCCTATCTATGAAATATTCACTTGTATCAAGACCTAAATATTCTTCCATATATTTTCTATTAGTAATCTTATGTTTTTAGCATTTATATTTAAGCCTATGATTCAATTTGAGTAAATTTTTTGTATGGAGTGATGTAAGGGACATTTTTTTTTTCCCATACAGTTACTCAGTTGATTCAGTTGATTCTGCAAAATTTCTTCAAAACACTTCTCTTTCTCACTGAACTGCTTTGGAATTTTTGTTTTAAATCTGCTTCCTATGAAATTAACAGCTTATTTTTGTACTCTCAATTCTGTTCCATTAATCCCTATTCTTCTCCTTATGATAGTTTCACCCTTATTCTTATTTTTATTCATCTAAGACATAGTGGAACATGAAGTCAAGTGGGTGTCAGAAAGCATCACTATGAACAAAGCTAGTGGAGGTGATGGAATTCCAGTTGAGCTATTTGAAATCCTGAAAGATGATGCTGTGAAAGTGCTGCACTCAGTATGCCAGCAAATTCGGAAAACTCAGCAGGGGCCACAGGACTGGAAAAGGTCAGTTTTCATTCCAATCCCAAAGAAAGGCAATGCCAAAGAATGCTCAAACTACCGCACAAATGGACTCATCTCACACGTTAGTAAAGTAATGCTCAAAATTCTCCAAGCCAGACTTCAGCAATATGTGAACTGTGGACTTTCAGATGTTCAAACTGGTTTTAGAAAAGGTGGAGAAATCAGAAATCAAATTGCCAGCATCCGCTGGATCATGAAAAAAGCAAGAGAGTTCCAGAAAAACATCTATTTCTGCTTTATTGACTATGCCAAAGCCTTTGACTGTGTGGATCACAATAAACTGTGGAAAATTCTGAAAGAGATGGGAATAACAGATCACCTGACCTGTCTCTTGAGAAACCTGTATGCAGGTCAGGAAGCAACAGTTAGAACTGGACATTTAACAACAGACTGGTTCCAAATAGGAAAAGGAGTATGTCAAGGCTGTATATTGTCACCCTGCTTATTTAACTTATATGCAGAATACATCATGAGAAACGCTGGACTGGAAGAAGCACAAGCTAGAATCAAGATTTCTGGGAGAAATATCAATAACCTCAGATATGCAGATGACACCATCCATATTGCAGAAAATGAAGAAAAGAGCTTCTTATTTAAAGTTAAAGAGGAGAGTGAAAAAGTTGGCTTAAAGCTCAACATTCAGAAAACCAAGATCATAGCATCTGGTTCCATCACTTCATGGGAAATAGATGGGGAAACAGTGGAAACAATGACAGACTGCTCCAAAATCAGTGCAGATGATGATTGCAGCCATGAAATTGAAAGACCCTACTCCTTGGAAGGAAAGTTATGACCAACCTAGATAGCATATTAAAAAGCAGAGATATTACTTTGCCAACAAATGTCCATCTAGTCAAGGCTATGGTTTTTCCAGTAGTCATGTATGTATGTGAGAGTTGGACTGTGAAGAAGGCTGAGCGCTGAAGAATTGATGCTTTTGAGCTGTGGTGTTGGAGAAGACTCTTGAGAGTCCCTTGGACTGCAAGGAGATCCAACCAGTCCAAAGGAGATCAGTCCTGGGTGTTCCTTGGAAGGACTGATGCTGAGGCTGAAACTCCAATACTTCAGCCACCTCATGTAAGAGTTGACTCATTGGAAAAGACCCTGATGCTGGAAGGGATTGTGGGCAGGAGGAGAAGGGGATGACAGAGGAGAGATGGCTGGATTGCATCACCAATTTGATGCACATGAGTTTGAGTGAACTCTGGGTGTTGGTGATGGACAGGGAGGCCTGGCGTGCTGCGATTCATGGTGTTGCAGTCGGACACGACTAAGTGACTGATCTGAACTGTACTTAACTGAATATATCTTCACTTACATTTCATGCTTGAATATTTTTGGTGTATGTAGGATTCTGAAATTATTAATTTTTCTTTAGGCTATTAATATTTTTTATTCTTTTCTATTTTTGTCTCTAAGTTCTGATGAAAAGCCTAGTCATTCAAATTGTTGTTCATCTTTATATTTTTCCAAGGTGTTCTTTAATAATTTCTCTTTATCTTTGTTTTTAATTACTTTACTATGATATTCTCATACACTTAATTTGAGATTTAAGCCATTCTATTTTATATTTATTTCCTCCCTTTTTTCCTTCTGATATTTTAATTTTCTGTAATCAACTTATAATATTGTCCCATATATATCTGATGTTTTGTCTTTTTTCCTCCCACATTTTTGTCTTTTTTCTTCAGATTGCATACTCTTCAACTTATTTGACTCAATCCTTATCCACCTCATTATTTTGCACTGCTAACTATTTTTTTATAATTAATATGATGTTTGTTAAAGAATTTTTAACAACTATTGTTTATGTCTCACATAAACAGGGAAGGAGAGAAGTCCAAGATTAAGGTGTGGGCTGATCTCCAGTCCTGTAACAGCCTCCGTACCATTGTGTGCTCGTGTGACCTTTGTCCCATGCATGTGCATGGGAAATGAAAGAAGTGTCTTGTATCTTCTTTCTTTTATAAGTGTGCTAATGCAAAAGGAAGACCCCATCCTCATGACCTCCTTTAACTTGAATTGCCTTCCAAAGGCCCATCTCCTAATGCCATTACATTGAAGCTTAGGTTTCAATATATGAATTTTGGGGGAGACACAATATTTTGCAGTGGTTTGTTACCAATTTAAATATGGCATAATCCTCTTTCCTAAAGTTTATGCTTTTATCTATGGATGATAGAGAATTAGAAATCCTGGATGTCACTTATCTTAGCATTTCTAGAATTGCTATAAGGCTTTGGGACATGTTTTTGCTTTTCCATGAGGCACTTTGTTTTTGGTTCATTCAGAAAAATGTCAACATTTGTCTGAAGAGATGAAAAAATAAATAAAACTTCACACTGAGTACTAAATATGATGTTTTGTTTATTTTATATAGTCAGAATAAATAGTGGTAATTTAAGGATCTAAAAGTTCAGATAAAGTCCTCATCAGTTTTCTTTTTACAGATAATCTAATAACTCTCTTGAACATAAAAGAAAATAAAATTGCTATAATTTCATATGCATTTGTGTCAAAACTTTTCAATTATAGAATGGAAAACTAAATCTGAGGGAAGTAGCCTAAAATCACATAACTAATGTGAATTTGCAGGGTAATAAATACAACCAAATTTCTACAACCCAGTAGTTTAACACAGCAAATTTAATCCCACATATGCAAAGTCTACTAGAGATCTGGAAGGCCTCTTTGACAATTCTTCTCCATCTAGCATTTGTTCATCTTATCCTTACTCCTCCTCCACCATTTTGGTAACAGGGAAAGAGAAATTGGAGACTCCAGGAGCTAAGTTGTTTATTCTTCACGTGACATACCTTCTTTTTCTAGTTCATTCTCACACAACCCTCTCAACAGCAAGGGAATTGGGAATTTGAACTCACCATGTACTTGGAAGAAGAAGTAGAAATAAGGATGTGAGCAAGATATAGTTTTAAATATATGATTAGCATGGCATAAAAACTCAATTCAAACCCAAGCCTGCTAACTCCAGAGCTTACTAAATTAAAATGCCATGCCTGAGAGTATAAAAGAAGTAGTAGAAGACAGGATTCTAACTCATACTCAGCTTATTTCACCAAGTAGAGGAAAGACTCATCTCTAAAACACAAGCCTGTTTATACTGGGGACTATGCTTGAAAGTCAATTATTGAGAAATTGCTTCTAATTAATTCTGATGAAGTCAGATGTACTTAAAACTGAATTATTGTCATCCATCTCTGCTGTTCTCTTCTTTCCTATACAGGTTCTTAGCCTCACTATATTATTGACATTTAATGCACATCTTCCAAAAGAATGTTCCATATTTTGTTTTCTTAGAAAAATTTACGTTCACTTGAGAATATGTTGGTTGCATATTCATATTATATTGTTGCATTTAATTTTCCCCTAAGACTGTTATAGCAAATTGAAATAGTATCATCTCATGACATATTATTTGAAAAGAAAATATCCACTGTCATAGATGTATTTATTATACCACTTACCCTCATGAAAACAACAATAGTGATGCCATATCACTATGTAATCTATGTACCTAGGGAGCAAACAGTTCTTGTGTTATGTGTAAGAGCTGAAATGGTAACTAGATTGATAAAATGAAAGTTATGCCATGTTTCATTATTCAGATTTTCCTACAAATATAGAAACTCAAATAGAGACTTGGAAGGCACTTTTTAAAAAATCATTGCATTATTACATTTATTTTATTATTACAAATTTATTCTTCCATATGTCAACTCACTCTTAATGGCTTGAGAGTGATTTTAAGCCTATTTAAAATGGTTTTAAATAGAAATAAAAAGTATAACCAATTCAATGACTACATTTAAAAAAATAATACATTTCCCTTTTCATATTCTGTCATATTCTGTCAAAATCAAACATCTGATTCACTTATTTTTCAAGTGAAGAATAAAATATTCAGTCTCCTTGTAAATCGACACTATTCACTTTTTGCCTTACATCTGAAACTGATAGCCTTAAATGACTACACACTTACACTTTAACCTGCGTTTCCAAAAGCCATCCCTAATGTGGTGCTTAAGTGCATTCTACTTGAATCTCTTTCATTGTCTGTAGGTCGCCACTGTCACTCTCCACCACCAGACCTTTTTGTTCATGGATTGATGTGTCTTTTGCTATCACTGTTAGAATATTTATTTGAAAAGACACCTTAGAAACTCAGTGAAAATGAGAATGAAATTCCTTTGTCAGCATCCAGTTCTATTCTACGGGCTTCAGAATCAAACTAGCAGCTGCCTTATCATTCAGCGGACATGGTATTTCATAGACCCAAGGCAGAGAGGCTGGGCTGAAATAAATTATATGGTGGCTCTTATTTTCCAAAACTTAAAGATTTAATTGTTATGATATAATTTATATATTTGTTTTATTAAGTTCTTGGTTATTTAACTCTAGCTACCTGTCTATTCAGTTATCATGTATGTATCATATACCAATCATATCCTTTTACTGTTTTCCAACATTTTCCTTTATTCATTTTATTGGATTTAAAATTTTATTTTTTCTTCCATCTATCTGATCAAACTGAAGAAACGCAACCCCAGAAATCAAGTATACATTCTGGCAAAGACTGAGAAAAGACTCTCTTATTTAACTTATCTTTATTAATTCTATGCCACCAGAAGGGACCTCAATCCATTGATACTATGATATCTTTACTGTGCCTCAGTCCTTTCACATTTTCATTTCTCTCTGTTCCAAACTTAATTTCCACATTCAACAGTCATAATTTTCCCCTTTCTCTTAATTTTTTGCCCTTATCTTGCTTCATTATTTGTTGTCGTTTTGCTAAATCTTAACCCAGACTAAATGGAACTCTCTACCTACTGAGACCCTGCCCTGCACAGATAAACCTGGCCTGTACTTGGCCTCTGTATCATACTAACTTCTTTTGTTATCACTCATCACAAGAGAGCCTTTATGCTGGTCAAAAATTATATTATCCCACTTACTTTATTCTTCCAATATCTTAAATCAACATCTTATACATTACCTCATGTCTCCACTCTCCTCATTTTCAGCTTTGATCTTGCCTGCCCCTCACTTCATTAAAAAATGGAAACCTGATTAGATTTTTTACATACATTATTCACTATATGAAACTTATTAACTAGGTTTCCTGCACCTTTGTTTATACATGTTTCCTTTTCTCTGATGATTTTGAGTGAATCAGTCCTATTTCTATAAAAATATATGAAAGAAAAAACAGGCCCTTGAGATCCACATTAATATAATAATTAATGGAACAACAGACTAGTTCAAAATTGGGAAAGGAGTACATCAAGGCTCTATATTGTCACACTGCTTATTTAACTTTTATGTAGAGTACCTTATGCAAAATGCTCAACTGGATGAATCCCAAGGTGGAAGTAAGATTGTCAGAAGAAATGTCAACAACTTCAAACATGCAGATAATAGCACTTGAAGGGCAGAAAGCAAAGAGAAACTGAAAAGTCCATATAGTCAAAACTGTGGTTTTTCCACAGTATGGATGTGAGAGTTGGATCACAAAGAAGGTGGAGCACCTAAGAAGTGATGCTTTCAAATTGTGGTGCTGGAAAATTCTCTTAAAAGTTCCTTGGTGGAGATCAAACCAATCAATCCTAAAGGAAATCAACCCTGAATATTCATTGGAAGAACTGATGCTGAAGCTGAAACTTCAATAATTTGGCCATCTGATGTGAAAAGCCAACTTATTGGAAAATATCCTGATGTTGGGAAAGACTGAGGGGAGAAGGAGAAGGGGGCAACAGAGGGTCAGATAACTGGGTGATATTGCTGACTCAATGGACATGAGTTTGAGCAAATTCTGGGAGATAGTGAAGGACAGGGAAGTCTGGTGTGCCACATTTCACGGGGTCACAAAGAGTTGGATATGAATTGATGACTGAACAGCAGGAATAAATAGCATAATAAAAATTACATTCTTCAAATATTTGCAACTTTCAGTCATTTTATATATATATATATATATATATATATATATATATATATACACACACACACATATATATATATATGGATTGTGTCCACTCAGTATTTTTATAAAATAAGAAAATCAAAGCTATGGTTTTTCCAGTAGTCATGTATGAATGGGAGAGTTGCACTATACAGAAAGCTGAGTGCCAAAGAATTGATGCTTTTGAAATGTGGTGTTGGAGAAGACTCTTGAGTGTCCCTTGGACTGCAGAGAGATCAAATCAGTCAATCCTAAAGGAAATCAGTCCTGAATACTCCTTGGAAGGACTAATGCTGAAGCTGAAACTCCAATACTTTGGCCACCTGATGCGAAGAACTGACTCACTGGAAAAGACCCTGATGTTGGGAAAGATTGAAGGCAGAAGGAGAAGGGGGCTGCAGAGGATGAGATGTTTGGATGGCATCACCTACTTGATGGACATGAGTTTGAGTAAGCTCTAGGAGCTGGTGATGGACAGGGAGGCATGCTACAGTTCATGGGGTTGCGAAGAGTTTGACACAACTGAGCGACTGGACTGAACTAAAGAAAATTAAACCTTTTAATGCTTTCAAATTGGGTAATACAACACTTTTGAAATAACTTATCTGATTTTATTTAGAATTACTAGTTAAACATATTTATTAAATATAATTTACCTAAAATTATTTTATTTGAAATAATGACTATGTTTGCTTTTGAGCTGAGAAAGAAGCAAAGTAACTGAAATCCAATTAAGTCCTGTGCACCATATGGTAATTTTTCTACACTTCACAAATATGTCTGTGGTATATTTGAACTTGGTTGCTATTATTCAGTAACTAAGTTGTGTCTGATGCTTTGCGACTGCATAAACTGTAGCATGCCAGGCTCCTCTGTCCATGGAATTTTCAAGGCAAAAATACTGGAGTGGGTTGCCATTTCCTTCTCCAGAGGATCTTCCTGACCCAGGAATAGAACTATTGTCTCCTGTATTAACAGTAGCTATGGTTATGAATTGTTCTTAGATTCCTGAAAGCTGGATCCATAGTCAGTATGTGTTTCTTTGCAGACTGAAGAAGACAGATATACAGTAGGCAGCCATAAAATTCTCAACAGGAAATATTGAAAAACACAATTCCATTCAAATTCTACATTTAAAAAACTCATGAAAAATATCCCAACAGAAAGCCAGTGAAAATACAGAATTTTTACCTGGATGACCTTGCTTTGATTCTAAAGATTTGACCACATTTTTAAAAAGTTTAGATGGTTAAAGTAGTCTGTCAAGACATAAAATACTATGTATTTTTGAGTAATTATTTTCCTACTGTTTTAGTTGGTCTTTCCTGGTGGCTCAGACTGTAAAGAATCTGCCTGAAATGCAGGATACCCAAGTTCAATACCTAGGTCAGGAAGATCCCCTGGAGTAGGAAATGGCTACCAGGCTAGTATTCTTGTCTGGAGAATTCTGTGAACAGAGGAGCCCGGCAGTCTCTGGCATCACAAGGAGTCAGACATGATAAATTATTCCTTTAGCATTTACCAAAAACATTCTGAAAAAATAGCAAATTCCTAAATATCTATAGACTCATTTGCAAGCTACATATTTTTCTCTATCTTTACCTTACAAATGAGATGGTTAGAGAGCATCACTAACTCAATGAATATGAACATGAGCAAAGTCCAGAAATCGGTGAAGGATTAGGAGTCTGGAATGCTGCAGTCCCCAGAGTTGCAAAGAGCTGTCAGACCTGACTTACTGACTGAACAATAATCTTATAAAATTGTATAGAAAGTGATTTGTCTTGTGGTTTAAGACTTCATTTTATCAGTAAAGTTAAATGTATCCACATCCAAAGTTTGACTATACTTGCATTAAAAAAAAAAAAAAAATCATCCAAAGCCTGAGATCTTTCTTATGCTTCATGATTTAAGACAATATTTATGCTAAGTCAAATCATGAACTTCCAAAATATATGATAGAAAAGACGACTACTCAAAGATATTGGATTCTCAACCAGGATTGATGAATCCTAAACCCATATTTGATATTCATTAGATTTATAGCATTTAGCAAATTTGAGAAGTTCTATTGCTAATTGAAGAAAGTAGGGAAAACCACTAGACCATTCAGATATGACCTAGATCAAATCCCTTATGATTATACAGTGGAAGTGAGAAATAGATTTAAGGGCCTAGATCTGATAGATAGAGTGCCTGATGAACTATGGAATGAGGTTCGTGAAATTGTACAGCAGACAGGCATCAAGAACAATCCCATAGAAAAGAAATGCAAAAAAAGCAAAATGGCTGTCTGGGGAAGCCTTACAAATAGCTGTGAAAAGAAGAGAAGCAAAAAGCAAAGGAGAAAAGGAAAGATATAAACATCTGAATGCAGGATTCCAAAGAATAGCAAGAACAGATAAGAAAGCCTTCCTCAGTGATCAGTGCAAAGAAATGGAGGAAAACAACAGAATGGGAAAGACTAGAGATCTCTTCAAGAAAATCAGAGATACCAAAGGAACATTTCATGCAAAGATGGCCTCGATAAAGGACAGAAATGGTATGGACCTAACAGAAGCAGAAGATATTAAGAGATGGCAAGAATACACAGAAGAACTGTACAAAAAAGATCTTCATGACCCAGATAATCACGATGGTGTGATCATTGACCTAGAGCCAGACATCCTGGAATGTGAAGTCAAGTGGGCCTTAGAAAGCATCACTACGAACAAAGCTAGTGGAGGTGATGGAATTCCAGTTGAGCTATTCCAAATCCTGAAAGATGATGCTGTGAAAGTGCTGCACTCAATATGCCAGCAAATTTGTAAAACTCAGCAGTGGCCACAGGACTGGAAAAATGTCAGTTTTCACTCCAATTCCAAAGAAAGGCAATGCCAAAGAATGCTCAAACTATGGCACAATTGCACTCATCTTACAGACTAGTAAAGTAATGCTCAAAATGCTCCAAGCCAGGCTTCAGCAATATGTGAACCATGAACTTCCTGCTGTTCAAGCTGGTTTTAGAAAAGGCAGAGGAACCAGAGATCAAATTGCCAACATCCAGTGGATCATGGAAAAAGCAAGAGAGTTCCAGAAAAGCATCTATTTCTGCTTTATTGACTATGCCAAAGCTTTTGACTATGTGGATCCCAATAAACTGTGGAAAATTCTGAAAAAAATGGTAATACCAGACCACCTGATCTGCCTCTTGAGAAATTTGTATGCAGGTCAGGAAGCAACAGTTAGAACTGGACATGGAACAACAGACTGGTTCCAAATAAGAAAAGCAGTTCGTCATGGCTGTATATTGTCACCCTGTTTATTTAACTTCTATGCAGAGTCCATCATGAGAAAGACTGGAAGAAACTGGAAGAAACACAAGCTGGAATCAAGATTGCCGGGAGAAATATCAATAACCTTAGATATGCAGATGACAACACCCTTTTGGCAGAAAGTGAAGAGGAACTAAAAAGCCTCTTGATGAAGGTGAAAGTGGAGAGTGAAAAAGTTGGCTTAAAGCTCAACATTCAGAAAACGAAGATCATGGCATCCGGTCCCATCACTTCACGGGAAATAGATAGGGAAACAGTAGAAACTGTGTCAGACTTTATTTTTCTGGGCTCCAAAATCACTGCAGATGGTGACTGCAGCCATGAAATTAAAAGATGCTTACTCCTTGGAAGGAAAGTTATGACCAACCTAGATAGCATGTTCAAAAGCAGAGACATTACTTTGCCAACAAAGGTTCATCTAGTCAAGGCTATGGTTTTTCCTGTGGTCATGTATGGATGTGAGAGTTGGCCTGTGGAGAAGGCTGAGCACCGAAAAATTGATGCTTTTGAACTGTGGTGTTGGAGAAGACTCTTGCCAGTCCCTTGGACTGCAAGGAGATCCAACTAGTCCATTCTGAAGGAGATCAGCCCTGGGATTTCTTTGGAAGGAATGATGCTAAAGCTGAAACTCCAGTACTTTGGCCACCTGATGCAGAGAGTTGACTCATTGGAAAAGACTCTGATGCTGGGAGGGATTGGGGACAGGAGGAGAAGGGGACGACAGAGGATGAGATGTCTGGATGGCATCACTGACTCAATGGACCTGAGTCTGAGTGAACTCTGGGAGTTAGTGATGGACAGGGAGACCTGGCGTGCTGCAATTCATGGGGTCGCAAAGAGTCAGACACGACTGAGTGACTGATCTGATCTGAGTGCTAACTGTGGAATGAAATCTTAAATCCTTTTAAATTTCAGTTTCTTCATCTATTAAATAAATATATCAGATAATTTATCATATCCTGGTACTGTTAAAGATTGAGGGCAGAAGGCGAAGGGGACGGGGATAGACAATATGATGCTTGGATAACATCACCAGCTCAGTGGATATGAGTTTGAGGAAACTCCAGGAGGTAATGAAGGACAGGGAAGCCTGGCATACTGCACTCCATGCGGCCATAGAGAATTGGATGTGACTTAGTGATTAGACAACAAAGATCAGAGCTTTATAAACAATAGCTCATGTGGAAAATCCAGTCACAGCTTGTTTTGTGGAAAAAAAAAAACTTTATTGAAAGCAACCTCATTCATTCATTACATACTGTTTACAGCTGTGCTCATGTTAGAACTACAGAGTTGGGTGTTTGTGATAGAACTCATAGGGCCCATAAAGACTTAAATATTTAGTATCTTGATCTTTACCAAAAATAAAAAATGTTTGGTGATTTCCTGATCAACTGATCTTCTAGGCCCCTTACAGCTATAAATGCTATGCCATATAACCTGTTCAAAAAACACAAGTTGGAAAAGAAAACATACTACATTTCTTGAAGAATTCATTGATTAATTCTGCTAATCACATAGATCATAGTACCATATTTTTTCAAATACTCAAAACTGCTACTTAAAATGTTTTAATTGTGTGTGAATTCACATAATATTTTCCAATTTTATCTAATAACAAAAGGATAATTAAGTTACCAAATAAACTTGAAATAATTAGAGAGATTGATTCATAACAAGGCTGCCTTAATTAGAGCTTTAGAGGGAATAAAGTACATTTTCTGAGAGACCATCAATGTACTTTAATAAGACTGTGCACAGAAATTTTCTTTGCATCGTTGTGCTTTTTTTTTTTTTTGGATCTAAATCAAGATTAGGCATTCACATGTTAAACTATATATAAGCAGCAGAACTTTTCCATAATAATATTGCATATTAGCCAATGAAAATTATTTTTTCTAATATGGATAATGCATTCTAGGGCAGTTATATTAGTGAGATGTGCTCTATAAGTAACATGCAATATAAAAATATTAATTGTAATAAAATTTTATGTTACAGACAACAGTAAGTCTATAATTGGAATTTTAGTTTTTAAAAATAAAATAGTATTTTAAAAACTAATAAGATAGTAATACCATAAGGCCTAAAAGAAGAATAACATAATATTTTATATATATATATATATATATATGGCATTATTGACATATATATATCTTATATATATATATGGCACTATATATTTATGTCTTTTATATATATATATATATATGACACCACATATATATTATACATATACATGCTCAGTTGCTCAGTCACATCTGACTCTTTGCCACCCCACAGACTAGCCTGCCAGGCTCCTCTGTCCATGGGATCTTCCAGCAAGAATACTTGAGCAGGTTGCATTTGCTCCTCCAGGGCATCTTCCTGACCCAGGGATGGAACTCGCAGCTCTTAGTGGCAGATGGATTCCTCACCAGCTCTACTGCCTAGAAAATGTATATCTTACATGACAATAAAACTACTTCTATATGTCTTTAGCTAACTTAGGAAATATTAAGAAAGTATTTAGTATGTGTCGGGTGTCTTTACATTTAAGTGAGTCCATCCAAGACAGTTCTAACTGACTTTGATTGAATTATTTTTCAGCAAATAATCACTCCGCCCACCACACACCCACCCCACTGATGTTGGGTTTGATCAAGTCTTGGGCTTGCTTTGGCTAATAGAATATGACAAGATGTGACATATCTTCTAGTTGAACAGAGGCTTTAAATGTATGAATTTCTGACTTACATTTCTCTCCTCAACAAGAGAGAAATGGTGATGACCTACACCCTTGTTTACCTGTGTTCCAGAAAAGAAATACATTTGAGCACAACTTAGTCTAACCCTCAGGCTTGAGTGATGCCGCGATAGCTAGCTCTGAGACTTACAGTCAAAAATAAACATGGCTCTATGTCACTGATATTTAGGAGCTGATTTTTACACTGTATATTAATTCAAAAATGCATTAATACAGCAGCCATAGGAAAACTCTGACACTACTCCTCTATATCTACAGGAAAAGTCCCAATATCACTTAAGAGATTGGAAGGTTTCACAGTATGTAGAAATGGTAAAGTGATCACTGTAATATAAAGCAACATTTTATTATATTCCTGGAAGTTTAAACTGTTTCATTGATTCACACAGTGCGTAATAATTCAAGGAGTATAAGATGCATTATTCAGTTTTTATACTACAAGCTATCTTTTTAGCTGCCATTCTAAGACAGCCATTCTTTTCCAAAATAAATATGAAAGTACAAACTTCAGTTCTAGTTAAAACTATAAGTTCTAAAACTCTGCTCTAATCCAGAAATTTTTATATCTTTTTTTAATGCTTCTCATATCTTCAAAGGCAATATCCTAAGAGCAAAATAATATATTTCCTCAACTTGATATGCCTTGAATATTCATAAAATTATTTCTTCCACAGTAATAATTTTAAACATACATTATTGTTATTTTATCATATAATATTCTATGCAACTTCATTGATTATAACATATATTTTTACTATTTTGTTATTCTCTATACCCACTAATACTGCTCTAGTCCTACATAACTGAATGAATAACTAAATAGACCCAACTACAAGATACCTACCTTAGCATACAGGCACACATAGGCTCAAAGTGAATGGATGGAAAAACATATTTTACACAAATAGAAATTAAAAGGGAGCAGGGGTAACAACTTATATCAAACAATAGATAATTCAAAATTCTGCAAGCCAGGCTTCAGCAATATGTGAACCGTGAACTTCCTGTGTTCAAGCTGATTTTAGAAAAGGCAGAGGAACCAGAGATCAAATTGCCAACATCCACTGGATCATCGAAAAAGCAAGAGAGTTCCAGAAAAACATCTATTTTTGCTTTATTGACTATGCCAAAGCCTTTGACTGTGTGGATCACAATAAACTGTTGAAAATTCTCAAAGAGATGGGAATACCAGACCACCTGATCAGCCTCTTGAGAAACTTATATGCAGGTCAAGAAGCAACAGTTAGACCTGGACATGGAACAACAGACTGGTTCCAAATAGGAAAAGGAGTACATCAAGGCTGTATATTGCCACCCTGCTTATTTAACTTATATGCAGAGTACACCATGAAAAGCGCTGGGCTGAAAGAAGCAGAAGCTGGAATCAAAATTTCTGGGAGAAATATCAATAACCACAGATATGCAGATGACACCACCCTTACGGCAGAAAGTGAAGAGGAAGTAAGCCTCTTGATGAAAGTGAAAGAGGAGAGTGAAAAAGTTCGCTTAAAGCTCAACATTCAGAAATGAAGATCATGGCATCTGGTGCCATCATAGATGGGGAAACAGTGGAAAGAGTGACAGACTATTTTTCTGGGCTCCAAAATCACTGCAGATGGTGATTGCAGCCATGAAATTAAAAGACACTTACTCTTTGGAGGGAAAGTTATGACCAACCTAGATAGCACATTCAAAAGCAGAGACATTACTTTGCCAACAAAGGTCCGTCTAGTCAAGGCTATGGTTTTTCCAGTGGTCATGTATGCATGTGAGAGTTGGACTGTGAAGAAGGCTGAGCGCTGAAGAATTGATGCTTTTGAACTGTGGTGTTGGAGAAGACTCTTGAGAGTCCTTTGGACTGCAAGGAGATCCAACTAGTCCATTCTGAAGGAGATCAGCCCTGGGATTTCTTTGGAAGGACTGATGCTAAAGCTGAAACTCCGGTACTTTGGCCACCTCATGCAAAGAGTTGACTCATTGGAAAAGATTCTGATGTTGGGAGGGATTGGGGACAGGAGGACAAGGGGACGACAGAGGATGAGATGGCTGGATGGCATCACTGACTCAATGGACATGAGTTTGAGTGAACTCTCGCAGTTGGTAATGGACAGGGAGGCCTGGCGTGCTGTGATTCATGGGGTCGCAAAGAGTGGGACACGACCGAGAAGCTAACTGAACTGAACTGAATTTAGAATTAAAAATGTAACAAGACACAAAGAAGGCCATTACATAGTTATAAGTATGTCAAAGCATCAGGAGGAAATAACAGCTTTAAACATGTATCCATGCAACTTTGGAAACCTAAACCATATTAAGCCAACATTAACAGATTTTCCTGGAGGCTCATATGGTAAAGAGTTCACCTGTGATGTGGGAGACCTGGGTTCAATACCAGGGTTGGGAAGTTCCCCTGAATAAGGTAATGGCTACCCACTCCAGTATTCTTGCCTGGAGAATCCCATGGAATGAGAAGCCAGGTGGGTTGCAGTCTGTGGGACTGCAAAGAGTCAGAAATGACTGAGAGACTGACATTTTATTTAATTTCAACAGATTTGAAGAGAGAAACACAGTAGTAAGGTAATAGTAGAGCATTAAAATACTTTAATTTTAATGAGATAGATAAACTGGAAGAAATTAGTTTAAAAAATTGGACTTAAACTGTACTTTAGACCAACTAGATCTAACAGATATGTGCAGAAAATTCCTATGAAGAACAGGAAAATACACATTCTTATCATAGACACAGGGAATGTTCTATTAGATAGAACGTATATTAGATCATAAAACAAGTCTTAGCAAATTTTAAAAATAAATCAATCAACAAGGCATTTTTTTCTAACTGTAAGATGTGAAACTAGAAATCAATAACACACAGAAAACAAGAAAAGTAAACATATGGAAATTAAACAATACACTCCTAAGTCAAAGAAAACCAATGAGTCAAAGAAAAACAAAAGAGAAATGTAAAAAAAGATCATGAACCAAATGAAAATGGAAACAGAACATTAGAAAACTGATGGGATTTAGCAAAAGCAAATGTAAAAGGAAAGTTTATAGCAATAAATGCCAATAATAAGAGTTAGAAAAATCACAAATAAACAATGTAACCTACATTAAGGCAGTAGAAAAAATGAACAAGTAAAGTCCAGATTCAAAGTTCAAGTCAGGAGAAGAAAGGAAATAAGAAAGATCAGGGTGGAAATAAATAAAATAGAGGCTTAATAGACAATAGAAAAAAAATCAATGAGACAAGAGCTGATTTTTCTAACTATAATTTCAAACAAAAATGTAGTCTATATTTTATGAGTTAAAAAACATTGTTTCATTTACTAATCCTTAATCTTCAAGATAACACAGCTAAAGCTGTTTTCTAAGCTGTCATGGCACCTGTGTAGGCAAATTGATCATGATCATTAAGTAGATAGTTATGAATATGAGCAAATGCTGTGAAGACTGAAAGCATATAGCTTCATATTTTACTAATAAAGATATATCAGGAAATATAAATTCAGGGAGATAGTGATAATTTGAAATTAATTTACTAGCTTTTTCTAACAAATACAGGCTATGAGAAATGAGTAAGGGAAGATCTCTCTCACACACAGACATAGACACAGACACACACACTTTTCACAATTTTAACTCAAGTCCTAGGAACAAAGCCTTGCAAAGAAGTTACTGTATTTCATAATTTCAGATTTATTTTTCTCCTTTGCATTTATATTGGCTAATAACAGATTGGATAAATATATGACAGAAGTTCTATGTAAGCTGAATTCCAAATTTTTCATAATTGAATGTCCAAAGCATCTCAATAATAATAATTGTGCTCAAAGTTGGACTGATATATGGGAATGTCATGTAAACAAATACTAGGTATATTGGAAATACATAGATTATGGTTTCCTCAACCTACCTTATTTGCACAATTTTATCATATTAAGGGGCTTCCCTGGTAGCTCAGCTGGTAAAGAATCTGCCTATAAGTCAGGAGACCTGGGTTTGATCCCTGGGTTGGGAAGATCCCCTGGAGAACGGAACATTTAAAAATTAAGACTGAAAATTCATAGGTGAAATATTTATCAGAGTACTTAGAGAAATATTTAAAACATTGAATTAGGGACATACAACTTAAGTGTGTCTGATATTCTTAGAAATATAAAACAAAAGCAGCTGATTATATTTTATTTCAGTATTAAAACAGTCTCTTTCTATTTATTATTAATTACAACAGTCTATCATTACCTTTGAGGCACTACATACATGAATGTCATTATATTTATAAATGTGAAAATAAATATTATTAATAGTAGATATTTTTATCAAAACTTTTTTCATATTCCTACCTGTACATGTTTAGAATTGTGTATGTGTTATTTTGCAAAGTTTAAAAATTAAAAATATATATTATTTTGACCTGATCAATTCTTATAGGGTGCCTGATAAGCACTTAGCATCATATAATGTGCTGTGCTTAGTCAGTCAGTTGTGTCCAACTCCTTGCGACCCCACGGACTGTAGCCCACCAGGCTCCTCTGTCCTTGGGATTCTCCAGGCAAGAATACTGGAGTGGGTTGCCATTTTCTTCTCCTGGGTATCTTCCCAACCCAGGGATTAAACCAGCATCTCTTAAGTATACCTGCACTGGCAGGTGGGTTCTTTACCCCTAGCGCTACCTGGGAGTTCAGATAGTAAAGAATATGCCTTCAATGCTGGAGACCTCAGGTCAGTTCTTGGGTCAGGAAGATCACCTGGACAAGGGTTAGGCTACCCACTCTGGAATTCCTGGGCTTCCTTGGTGGCTCAGATGCTAAGAATCTGCCTGCAGTGCAGGAGACCTGGTTTCAATCCCTGGACCAGGAAGATCCCCTGGAAGAGGGCGTGACAACCCACTTTAGTATTCTTGCCTGGAGGATCCTGAGACAGAGGAGCCTGGTGGGCTATATGTGGTCCATGGTGTCTCAAAGAGTCGGACACAACTGAGTGACTTTCACTTTTCAGGTAAGCAGAAAAGGATTTATTAATAAGTACAGATAATACATAGAGTCTGACTTTTCAGAAACAAAACAAAACAAAAACAAACAAACAAACAAAAAAGTCCCCCCAAAATGTTGAGGTGGGAATAGGCTGCTGAAGGCAATGAATGCCCTCTACCCTAGCTGTTACATGTGTGCATTGGTTCTGAAAGAAAAGACCTTGAATGCTACTGACTGAAGCTACCCAAATCATATCAATGAAGTATTGGAATCAGGCTTGGTACATAGGAAGCCCAAAATAAATGCTAGTTATTGTCAATTTAAAAAATACAGACAAGTTGAAAAGTGAGAGTTATGTTTTATTCAGTGGGCATTTTTAGGATTTCAAGTCTGGGAGACAGCATCTCAAGTGACTCTGAGAGAATTGTTGTGAGGAGTTAAGAGGAAGAACCAGGTTATACAGAAGTTTTGCAACAAAGGGTGGGTAGTCTGAATATTAAAAGATTATTGTTAATTAAAGAAAACAAGATACCCCAAGTTAAGGAATTTAGTGCTTTTCTATGTATGAGAAGATACAAGAGTCTGGGCTCACCAAAATCACTCTTTTCAGATGCATCTCAGCTATCTGGGGCCAGTATCCTGTTTTTTCACATCCTGAACTCCCTTAGGGCTCACCATAGAGAATGGCTGCAGACTGATGGCTGGTCTTCTCCTTCCTAAGTGCCCGTAGGGCTCACCAGCTCACATTGGAGGGCTACAATTGCTGATGACTGTGACAGCCTTATTGACTGATAAGGCAGAAAATATTTCATTTCTCAGTTTAAGGTGAAATGAGCTGCTGAGAACAATGAGTGCTCTGTATCCTAGCTGTTGTGTGTAAGCTTCGTTTCTAAAAGAAAAGACTTTGGGTGCTACTCATTGAGATTACCCAAGTCATGTCCATAAAGGATTAAAATTGTGCTTGGTACAGAGCAAGTCCATAATAAATGCTAGTTGTTTATACTTTGTGATCAAATAATTATATCCTTATGTGCTCTGTTTATAAATTTTTGCAATTGCCTATTTCAAAACTAGTCTCTAAACTCTTTTTTCTCTACATTTCCTTTATCCATCCCGAGATGACAAGTTCTGTGTTTTTCTCTTTTATAATATACACACAAAAAAATTTTGAAATACCAATCTGTGTGTATATTATAAAAGAGAAAAACACAGAACTTGTCATCTCAGGATGGATAAAGGAAATGTGGAGAAAAAAGAGTTTAATTTCAAAATTTTATTGAGGTATAATTGAAGTAAGATAAACTGTAAATAATTCAACTTTACAATTTGGTCAGTTTTGACATATGTGTGCACCTCTGAATCTGTCACTATAAACAAGATAAAGAACATTTCTATCAAAAAAAAAAAAAAAAAGAGAGAGAAAAAATAAAAACATTTCTTTCACAGAAAAAAACAGCTTCTTCTTTCCTCTTAGAAATCCTCCTTTCCTACTTCTCTTTCCTAAGCAAACATTGACTTGAATTTGGTCATTGTGATTCATTTGCATGATCTAGATTTCTATATAAGAGACATTATATAGACTCTACTATTTGCCTGACTCCTTTCACTCAAGATGATGATTTTTCAATTGATTAATGTTTTGTGTCTATTAATAGTTCATTGTTTTCATTAATGTGAAATATGACTTTTTGCGACCCTGTGGACTGTAGCCTGTCAGGCTCCACTGTCCATGGACTTCTCTAGGCAAGAATACTGGAGTGGGTAGCCATTCCCTTCTTCAGGGGATCTTAACCCAGAGATCAAACTCAGGTCTTCTGTACTGAAGGCAAAATCTTTACCATTTTAGCCTCCATGGAAGCCTATTCTATTTTAGGAATACATCACAATTTGTTTATGTATTCATTTTTTGATAGACATTTGTGTTCTTTATTATTTTTTGATTGCTATAGATAATGATGATCTAAACATTCATGTATAAATCTTTTTGTGAACATCTATTTTAATTTCTCTTGGGTAAATAATTGAGTGAACTGATTAGATTTTGTGATAAATTTATGTTTTCTATGAGACTGACAAACTGTTTTCCGAACTATGTGTTCCTTTTTACATTTTAAACAGGAGTAAATGTAAATTCTAATTTTTCCAAGTTCTTGATAAACTTGATATGGTCAAAATTTTCAATTTTAGCTAATTTAATGGGTATATAAAAGTAGATATAATGGTATTCATTTTCATTTCCCTGATACCTAATGAGGTTTAGTAATTTTTAATGTGTTTTTTGCCTATTTACATATGACTGTTTTAAGGTGATGGCTTTCAAATTTTCTTTGTCTTACTATTGAGTTCTAACAGAGTTTTATATATCTTGGACACAGGTGATTGGCCCAAAATATATCTTGGACGCAACTATCTTTCCGCAGACTATCATTTGCATTTTGGATTTCTTAATGATGTTTTTGGAATGGAAAAGTTTTGATGAATTCTAATTTATAATTTTCTATGCTGCATGATTTTTGGGGTCTATAAAACAGAAACTCTTTTTATCCCCAGATGGCAAATATTTTCTCACATATTTTACTGCATTTTATTTCTTTCCATTTAACACTACGCGCATCATACACTTTGAGTTAATTTTGATATAGTGTAAATATTTCCTTTTACCTATTATTTGTTTTTTCTAGGTAAATTAATCCATTGTACTTTTCCCTTTGAGAAGTTAATGACATTCAAGTGTTTCCTATTTACATGTAAAAGAATAAATAGAATAGTTAACTTAATTAGTAAGGCAGAAGATATCAAGAAGAGGTGGCAAGGATACACAGAATAACTGTACAAAAAAGATCTTCACGACACAGATAATCACGATGGTGTGATCACTGACCTAGAGCCAGACATCCTGGAATGTGAAGTCAAGTGGGCCTTAGAAAGCATCACTATGAACAAAGCTAGTGGAAGTGATGGAATTCCAGTTGAGCTATTTCAAATCCTGAAAGATGATGCTGTGAAAGTGCTGCACTCAGTATGCCAGCAAATTTGGAAAACTCAGCAGTGGCCACAGGACTGGGAAAGGTCAGTTTTCATTCCAATCCCAAAGAAAGGCAATGCCAAAGAATGCTCAAACTACCTCACAATCCCACTCATCTCACATGCTAGTAAAGTAATGCTCAAAATGCTCCAAGCCAGGCTTCAGCAATACGTGAACCATGAACTTCCTGTGTTCAAGCTGGTTTTAGAAAAGGCAGAGGAACCAGAGTTCAAATTGCCAACATCCGCTGGATCATCAAAAAACCAAGAGAATTCCAGAAAAACATCTATTTCTGTTTAATTGACTATGCCAAAGCCTTTGACTGTGTGGATCACAATAAACTGTGGAAAATTCTGAAAGAGATGGGAATACCAGATCACCTGATCTGCCTCTTGAGAAACCTGTATATAGGTCAGGAAGTTAGAACTGGACGTGGAACAACAGACTGGTTCCAAATAGGAAAAGGAGTACATCAAGGCTATATATTGTCACCCTGCTTATTCAACTTCTATGCAGAGTACATCATGAGAAACGCTGGACTGGAAGAAACACAAGCTAGAATCAAGATTGCCGGGAGAAATATCAATAACCTCATATATGCAGATGACACCACCCTTATAGCAGAAAGTGAAGAGGAAGTAAGCCTCTTGATGAAAGTGAAAGTGGAGAGTGAAAAAGTTGGCTTAAAGCTCAATATTCAGAAAACGAAGATCATGGCATCCGGTCCCATCACTTCATGGCAAATAGATGGGGAAACAGTGGAAACAATGTCAGACTTTATTTTTCTGGGCTGACTGCAGCCATGAAATTAAAAGACGCTTACTCCTTGGAAGGAAAGTTATGACCAACCTAGATAGCATATTCAAAAGCAGAGACATTACTTTGCCAACAAAGTTTGTCTAGTCAAGGCTATGGTTTTTCCTGTGGTCATGTATGGATGTGAGGGTTGGACTGTGAAGAAAGCTGAGCACCAAAGAATTGATGCTTTTGAACTGTGGTGTTGGAGAAGACTCTTGAGAGTCCTTTGGACTGCAAGGAGATCCAACCAGTCCATTCTGAAGGAGATCAGCCCTGGGATTTCTTTGGAAGGAATGATGCTAAAGCTGAAACTCCAGTATTTTGGCCACCTCATGCAAAGAGTTGACTCATTGGAAAAGACTGATGCTAGGAGGGATTGGGGACAGGAGGACAAGGGGACGACAGAGGATGAGATGTCTGGATGGCATCACTGACTAGATGGACGTGAGTCTGGGTGAACTCCAGGAGTTGGTGATGGACAGGGAGGCCTGGTGTGCTGCGATTCATGGGGTCGCAAAGAGTCAGACATGACTGAGTGACTGAACTGAACTGAACTGAAGGCTTTTCTCTGTAATTTTAAAATTCTTATACCCAGAAACCTCCTCTCCCAAATGTGAAGCTTTGCAGAAGACACTGGTTAACTGTCAGCATATTTAGACTGAAAGGATTTATTTTTGTCCTAGTTGGTGTAGCGTAAGGCACGCAGTTGATCTCAAATCAGTTGTTGATATAAGGTATATTCATTTTGTGCAGAGTACTTGCTTTCTAGAAATATTTATATTTTAATTTTCTATTTTAGGAGCTTCCCTGGTAACTCAACTGGTAAAAAATCCTCTTGCAATGCAGGAGACCCTGGTTTGATTCCTGGGTCAGGAAGATCCACTGGAGAAGGGATAAGGTACCCACTCCAGTGTTTTTGGGCTTCCCTGGTGGCTAGCTGGTAAAGAATCCACCTGCAATGCAGGAGACGTAGGTGCAATCCCTGAGTTGGAATGATCCCCTGGAGAAGGGAAAGGCGACCCACATCAGCATTCTGGCCTGGAGAATTCCACAGACTTTGTAGTCCATGAGGTCGCAAAGAGTCGGACATGACTGAGACTTTCACAGATAGAATTCTAGATCAGCATAAACATTTAGAATCCTTTCCCTCTCGACTTTCTTAGATTCAAACTGATCAGAAGTTTCATTCCTTCTCATACTATGCAAACAATTTTTTACAGAGAAGATTAATCATTTTGTTCTGGCATACATATTCCCATAGGGAAAATGGTTCTGAACAGTGTGAGTCTGATGGAAAGAAAAAGATGAAGTATTGCAGGTACAATATACTGATTTGATCAAAAAGTTTGTTTAGATTTTTCCTGTAAGAGTTTGCTGAAAAATATGAAGGGACTTTTTGGTCAACCCAGTATATTATGTGAAGCACGCTCTCTCTGTGTCCCTGACTGCCACCAATGCTGCTCATCTGGGCAATAGTACAGAAGACACTTTGTGTAAGGTGACTAGACTGTCACAACAGGAACAGAGCAGACTCACCTATGTGTGCCTCTTTACTGACCCCCAGTTTCTGCAACTGCACATTTTAGTCCACACATCTATGGTCCTACAGGATTTGAGAGAAAAAAACATTCTTGATAATTCACTGTCTATTCATGAGGTTTCTATCTCTGTGTACCAATAATCTTTGTGTTTTTAAACAGGAATACCATTTATACCATGGAAATTGCAGGTCCTTGAAGCAAAATTAGCTTGCTAAAGTTACATGGTCTTCAGCTTTAAATCACTTTCTGGAATGTTCTCTTCCTTCCTTTACTCAGAGGTGGAAGAGAAAGTGTTAGTCACTCAGTTGTGTCTGACACTTTGTGTCTTTGCAACCCCATGGACTGTACTCTGCCAGGCTCCTCTGTCCATGGAATTCTCCAGACAAGATTACTAGAGTGGCTTGCCATTTCTTTCTCCAGATTATTTTCCCAACTCTGGGATCCAACCTGTCTCTTTTGTGTTGCAGGTGGAATTTTTTCCCATCTGAGCCACCAGGGAAGCCCACTCACAGGTCAAGTATTGCCTCTATTGTTTCTCTGACTGCAGTTTTGTGTCATTCCTAATAACAGTTCTCCTCCAGAGGAGAGTCAAATTTGTATATTAAGATCATTCAATAACATTTAAATGAATGAAATTAATGATTATTTGGGAAAAAAAGAACTTGAATCAGTGGGAAAGAGCCAGATTTAGCATCAATCTGTCACATAAACCAAGTCACATACTGAAGATATCTGTGCAGCTAAGTCATCATTTTTATTTGTGCTAGTCAGTTTATGTAGGTGTACAGAGCTACTGTAAACAGTTTGCTTCTATATTTTCTTTTATAATTAAAAACAAACATGAAAGCAATTACATCTATGTTTTAAATATTTACTTGAACATCTTGTCATGTTTGCAATACACATCCAACTTCTTAATTTACTTCTGCATTAAATTCATTTGTTCTCTCATTGAGTGGAAAGTCTACCATCAAAGATTTATGTGACTGACATGCATAAAGATCATTTTAAATTCTTATCCTCTATTCTTTCCCCAAGTATCTATGTTTGTTGTCAGTTCCTGAATTATATATTGCTATTCATGAAAAACACTTTCGTTAAAGTACATCAAACATCAAATTTTCAATCATATTAAAAGATGGAAAATGCTGTGGTTTATGTATACCAACCTTACTTCTCTTCATATCAAGTAGCTGTAACTGTGGGAGAATCTTCAATTAATAGAGACAATATTTATCAACAAATACTTGGGGCTTCTCAGGTGGCTCAGTGGTAAAGAATACACTTGCAATGCAGTAGATGCCAGAGATGTGGGTTTGATCCCTGGGTCAGGAAGATCCCCTAGAGGAGGAAATGGCAATACACTCCAGTATTCTTGCCCAGAGAATCCCATGGACAGAGGAGCCTGGCCGGCTCAGTCCACAGAATGACAAAGAGTCGGACATGACTGAGCACGCACGCACTTGAGAAACCAATTAAAAAAATAAAACTTCACAACTTTGGCTAGCATGCTTGTAATTTTCTGGGGTGACATTAATTTTTCTGCACACAGGATATATGTATTTCTATGCACATGAATAAACAGACAGCAAATGACTCCATGAAATGTGCCTGTAGTTGAGCAATGAGGACACAGTGTACCTCCTGTCGACACAGTTAGTCACTTTGCTTTTCATGTGGCACCTGGATCTTCATCTGTTTTATTCCATTTTTATTTTAGGGAACAAACATAACCAGGAGTGCATTTTCAGTACTGGTTGCCACAGAGTTGTAGAATTTGAAAGCTGGAAGAAACCTCAGAGATTAGTTCATTTAGCACATTAGGAATTTCTAGCTGAGATTTTGGCAGGCATAAAGTTAAGTAGCTCCACAGAAGAATAATATGTAAAATGCAAAGAATTGTGCTCTTTTTTTTTCCTGAAAATGTGTTAGAACAGAACTTATAACTATAAAATGTATACTCCTAACAAGGACATTGATGGGTCCCAGTGACCTCTCTTGTTCCAGAGGTTCAAGCTCTCACTCCTTATAGATTCACATCCATTACCATCGCTGCTATTCCTGAGCTTTCCCACAACTTTGCTGACAACAATTCACTGAAACTTAATGTGGGGCCCTTCCTGTCCATACATAAATTTAAAACTGATGCTGTGTTGCCCCAGAGATGCTCTATTTAGTAGCAATGCTCAGAAAGTGGCACCTCAGATATTACATTTAGGTGGATACTTACAGAGAAGTCATTTGGAATAATATATTTTTCAATGCTTTCATCCTTAGAAATGATATCTATTAAACCATTGCAGATATGCCTTTTCCTTGCTGAGTAGACATTTGGATTTACCAGTTAGTTATAAGAAGAGTTAATGGGCTAGACCAGATAAGCAGTTTTATAAGGGGTCTGTAAAGAGTAGAGTCATTTTCCTTTTCACTTGTCTAATTTGCACTCAACAGCTGACAGCAGTTTCTTAGTATTGAACCAACCAAATTTCATAGCATTTTTTTTCCTCCAAAGCATATGATTTTCTCTCATTTAAAAATCAAACCTAGGTGACATTTTTTGTTGAGCCTCAGGTCATTTCCAGTATTGAATGGCATATTTTCCCAATACTTAAGGGTATTAATGAAGGACTAAAGTTAAACATTAGCAAATGATCATAAAATTGAAGTAGAATAAGGAGGGAATTGAGGGCAGGAAGAGTTACTGTACAGCAAGAGGTAAATGGACTGTAGGTGCTGATGGGATTCTGTGGTTTTTAAAGATGGTAAGAGCAAGGAGATGAAACCAGTCAATCTTAAGGGAGATAAACCCTGAATATTCACTGAAAGAACTAATGCTGAAGCTGAAGCTCCAGTATTTTGGTCACCTAATGTGAACAGACAACTCATTGGAAAAGTCCGTGATGCTGGGAAAGACTGAGGCCAGAAGGAGAAGAGGTCATTAGAGGATGAGATGGCTGGATGTCATCTCTGATTCAATGAACATGAACTTGGGCAAACTCCAGGAGCAGGTGAGGGACAGGGAGGCCCGGCATGGTGAAGTCCATGGGATTGCAAAGAGTCAGACACAACTGGGCAACTGAACAACAAGAGGAAATAGGTGAGAAAGGAGGAACTGAAATGGGCTTGGGGCTCAGAGTGTGATGCTTGAAGAGGCTATAGGGGGACCATCAATGTAGGGGGTTCAATTTTAGTACATAAGAATAAGTAACTGATGCTGCATAGGAAACAGCATTGGAGGAAAGAAAATGAAGGAATTGAGAAAATGAGGTGGGGGGAGCTGATTGTTATGGATCATAAAATCAAACAGAACTGAGATAGGAGTAGGATAGTATCAACTACAAATTGACACTTGCTGTGGGCACTTGCCATCTACCTATCTACCTCTACAAGGATTAAGTCAGGTGCTGCTGCAGCTGCCAGCCTTCAACACCTCGTGAAAGGAGTTCAGGGTGGAGGGCAGAAAAGAGGCACTCTGTGCTTGGGAACTGATGCTTCTGAATTGTGGTGTTGAAGAAGACTCTTGAGAGTCCTTTAGACTACAAGGAGATCAAACCAGTCAATCCTAAAGGAAATCAATCCTGAGTATACATTGGAAGGACTGATGCTGAAGCTGAAACTCCAATACCTTGTCTACCTGATGCAAAGAACTGATTCCTTGGAAAAGACCCTGATGCTGGGAAAGATTGAAGGCAGGAGGAGAAGGGGACGACAGAGGATGAGACGGTTGGATGGCATCACTGACTCAACGGACATGAGTTTGAGCAAGCTCTGGGAGTTGGTGATGGACAGAGAAGCCTGGCATGCTACAGTCCATGGGGTCACAAAGAGTCAGACATGACTGAGCCACTGAACTGACTACGCTTGGGAAAAAACTGGCAGGACAGATCTTCAGACAGAAATTTTCAGGAGCCAATTTTATGAACTCAGTGCTTGCATCTCTTCATAGGTCAAAAAGCACTAAAATCCTTCATAGTGATGACTGTTCCTCCTGACTAGCAAAACCTTCATGAGACTAGTATAAATCTCCTGGAAAAATATGTATTTGATTGCATGTATTCCCCTTCATCAAGAATCACATATATACTGACCTCCCCCTCCACTTCGCCTCTTTGGAGCAGTTTCTCAGAGCTTAGCAGTTTCTCAGAGCTCTCTGAGATGCTGTCTTCTAGGCTGCAGTCCTCATTGTGCCCCATATAAAACTTAGCTTGCAACTCACACTTTGTGCATTTTCTTTAAAGTCAATGACAGAGAGAATGGTGATGAACCAAGGATGCCTGCCCCATGGACAGATAGGAAACAGTACAGATGGATGACAGCAGACTCAGAAATGGGAGCTTTTTAAGTGGGAGGGAGACTGAGCATTGAGGTAGAGAAAGGCACCTGTATTGTAACTATAAATTTGTGTTCATGAGTGTGAAATGCACAGGATACTATTTTTAAATCATAGGAAGCAAAGGCTGTCGAGCAGCATGTAAGAGTGCTTGCTCTCCCTATCTTTCCTTTTCTAATCTTTTCATCTAAACTGCTTTCATATCTCAGACCTCATCCCCCCTCTAGTGGGAAAATGCTGGGGACTAGTATAAGCTCTGCCATTGCACACTTGAGAGCTTGACCTTAGTCTCAGACTACTTTCTCATCTGCCCTTGTTTCTCCATGAGCTGTCTACCCCCTGTGCAGAAGTTAAAGGCACATTTGATGGGTCTCAATATGTATGTCTTTTGTGCAGTTTCGTGGTGGGAAAGTCCATTGCTCTTAATAGTTTTACTTCCCAGGGTAGTTCTACTTTTTCTCCTTCAAATACATTGCTCTTCTAATCTTTTGAGCGTAGAGAGCAAAAGATAATATACTGGCTATAAATATATTCAGACAAACCAGGCTGCTTATCTTCAGACAGAACATGCTGTTCTATTTCTATTACCTTCTATTAGGAAAAAAGTCATGTGATGTGGGTCAGTCTTCATTCACAGTTAAATGGGAAGGATTTAGAAAGAAATTTTTCAAAGTAAACCTTAGGGGGTTGTTGTAAAAATCCAAACTAAAGAGCATTCTAGTGAATTTGGAATCTTTGCAATGTTCGAGCTTGCTTATTAAATAAACTGGGTGATAAAAAATAATCTCAGCTTAGATTCACTGAAACATATACTTAAGTTGCTTAAGATGAACATATTTTAATAGCGATGGTTGGTATTGTTTAGAATGGGAGAAAATAAAACATTAAATTCCAATGAATAACCTTACCCTGTGGACACGATTCAGTGTTTCATTTTTTAGGGGAATCTGTGATAAGAGCTATCCACTGAACCACTTTGGAAACTCTCAGCCTCACCTGTTCCAGCTTTAGAGGCACCACTCTTGCATATGCCCAGCCTCACTCCTCCATGGTGACCAGTTTTACTATAGCAAAAATCAATGGCACCTAATTTCAAGCTCACTCTACAATAGGATTGTTGTATTTCTCAGGTGGTGCTGGTGGTAGAACCTACCTGCCAATGCAGGAGACATAAGAGACTTGGGTTGATCCCTAGGTCAGGAAGATCCCCTGGAGGAGGGGATGGCAACCCAGTCTGGTATTCTTGCCTAGAGAATTCCATGGACAGAGGAGCCTGGTGGGCTACAGTCCATAGGGTCACAGAGTCAGACATGACTGAAGGGACTTATCATGCAGGCAGCACATTGCTGCTCAAGTAAGAAACCAAGGAACACATGGGTCCCTATGCACATGAAACCCAAAAGTGAAGGGAGTTAACAGCCATAGAGAGAATCTTAAGACTGACGTTTGCAACCTATTTTCTCTTCTTTTCTACTGAACAGCCCTGTCCTGAGATGAAGTATTTTAATGGTTCTCAAAAGACGGGCTATGGAAATCTGCTCCTCAAGCCTCCTACTATAGGAAGCATGATTGACAGGGACTCAGCTGCTATGCTATGGTGGGATTCCTCCACCAAATTCGTGTTCCAGACACATCTTCCATAGGATGCTTTCAGCCCTAGGTAGAGCCCAATAGGGAAAGCAAGACAGGCCCATTGCTGCAAGATGCAAGAGGTGGGACTCCTCCAGTGTCTGAGGTGGGCCCCAGGGCCACTCATCTGCCTGGACAAGTCATACTTTGAAATACATACAACCTGCAACTCTGCCTATCTTCCTCAGGCTCCTTCACAGCGGTCAGGTTTGCATCCGGCTTTGATGCCCCTGCACCTCATTCGGGTCCCTCATTTTTCTCCCCACAGTTCTTTCCCGCAGAAAATCTCCTATAACTCTAGTGACATCTCAGTGTCTGCCTGGCAGAGCACCTCAACTAACCCAAGTAGTACTAGGGATCAACAGTCCAAGAACACAGACAGAAAGAAGAGGATGTAGAACCAGTTTAGTTTTCACCCAGCAGGCTGAAATGACACTGGCCTAAAGAGAAGGGGAACACAGATAATCCCAGGCACAAAGTGGTGGCCTTATTGCTGAAGATTTCACTATCGATAATCCAGTAAAATGACCACCTAGAGAGAAATACCTCAGGTGTAATGACCCAGGTATCTAAAATACATAGAGGGAATGATGCCTGCAGAGGCAGAGGTGTTAACTGGTGGCTAAAGAGTTGTTTTGACACTTGCAGAGAGATAATGAGAGAAAAAAAGTGGTTAAGAACTTGCTAATGGCTGAGGGTAAGAGCCAGAGGCCTCTGCTAGCTTGAAGAGTGGCCCTCATCTCCTAGAGTAGAAACATCTTTTCACAGCTAAAAAGAGGCTGAAAATTTATATTTAGTGGCACAGAGCTCAGAGATGTCAGAATGCTTCACCAACGTAGATCAGTTACATTAAAGTCAGAGTTCTGGTTGGAAGAACCCCATATCCCAAAACATGGGGTGAAAATAGCTGGAGAAGTGCTCTTGATGTTGATTCTTCAGGCACCCATGAAATTCAGAGCCTGTGGAGTTTGTCCACTTTCTCATAGTAAGAGATACACTTCTGCTATATTGAAAGAAACTGCAGAGGCCTGTCTTCCACAAGGCAAGAATAGAGCCTTCAGAGGCTGCTCTCACCTCCTCTGCTGTCCCTGAAAATGTATTCAAATTGCTATTCTTGGCAATCGAAGAAAGCACACACATTGGTCCTTGAGCTATTGGGGCTGGCACTGTGAAGAAGGCCAAATGCAGCCCCATAATGAGAATTAGGTCACAGCATATGCCACCTGTCGATGTGTTGAGTTGGATAAGTTTGGAAACAGGCCATATTCAGAAGGAGTTACATGAAGTAGCTTGTAGATACTGGTAAAAGTCAGATTAGTTCTGAACTTGGATTTCAAGGATGGTTGGTCCAGCAGGCTGCTAGAATATAAGACTAGAAAAATGAGACTTTTATTAAGACATGAAATTAAGTACTCTTGTCAGGACCCCAGAAGGATGGGCTAACTCAGTGCCTGGTTGGCACTTAAAAGGCTAGAATAAGTGATACCCAAGCTTCAGAGAAGTGGAGATGCCTGAATTTGCTGCGGCAGCTTGTGAAGAGTGGGATGCAGCAGCTACGGGAACTGGGCAGGATTGAAAAGGTTTATTATGTGAGGACAAAGGACCTTCCAGATAGGATAGCCCACAAGACACACCATTAGGAATGTATTGGTGAGAGGGGCTGCTGCATCTTGAAGAAGCTGAGTGAAGACTATCCTCAGTAGGACACAGTTGATGGTAGAAGGGACAACAACAGGATCACAGATTGGGACTCACCCACCCCCTTGAGCATGATGAACCCTCAAAGAACTAGAGACTAGATGGCAGTGCTTAACAGGAAGAAGCTAGGGTTCCTTAATTAGAATAATGACTAGCAAGATGAAAAGGCAACTAAGAAGGTTTGACCCATCCCATGGAGTTGGATGACAGTTGAAAGAGCATGATAACCCTAAGCATAAAATAGGCAACTGACAAAGGTGCTGTTTGTTTTTTTTCTTGTTTTGTTGTTACTGTTTAGTGGCTAAGTTGTGTCTGACTTTGTGACCCCATGGACTGTAGCCCCCCAGACTCCTCTGTACATGGGATTTCCAAGGCAAGAATACTGGAGTGGGTTGCCATTTCCTTTTCCAGGCGATCGTCCCAACCCAGGGATCAAATCCTCATCATCTGCAGAATTGGCAGGTGGATTCTTTACCACTGAGCCACTAGGGAAGCCCATAGAAACCCAAAAGACACACACAAAATATGAACAGAGGTAGAGGTGGTCATCTCAATAGTTACATTCCCTTGCACATTTATCAAACATCTCCTAGTCCAGAATCCTTTTCCTAAAGAACACTTTCTGCAATAGGTCCCTAAAAAGAAGGATCCTGCAACATTATAGCAAATATATATTGTAATGATTACCCCAGTTGTTCCCCACAGAGATCTATAAACCATTTACTCAGGTGATTTTACAAAGGTTCTATGTTGGTATAGATATCTGGAGACCCAAAACATCAGTGTAGCCCCCTTTTCAGAGGAGTTTCCATGGATCAGATAATAAATAAAGTCCTGGCTAAACTCCTGGTCACAGTGGGCCCAATGGATGAGAATGAGAACCCAGAAGTCATGTCCCATGTCCCTGAAAATAAATTTGAATTGTTATTCTTAGCAGTTGGAGAAAACACCCACATTGGGTCCTTGTTTTATTGGTGCAGGCATGGAGAAGAATGCCAAACACAAGTCTTTAAAGCTGCCCCATTCTGGCTGAGATAATAAATCAAAGACAATATTGTGTCCCAGAGAAATGGCAAAGATTAATACCGCCTTTAAAGGCCTGCATTGAGTCTGAGTGGTAGCTCCTATCACATTTGCTTGTAATTCATGAGACTGGCCTGCACAGAAACAACCAACTGTAGACGGATGCAGACTTAACAAGTAGTATTCCTGATTGCAGCTGCTGTGCCTAAGGTGGTACTAATGCCAAAGGATATTAATACGTTCTCACTTACATAGCATGCAGCATTCATGTAGTGAAAGCGTCATTTTCTATTCCCATCAGAAAATTGGATAGAAAACAGATCACATTCACATGTGATGACAAAAATATTCATTTACAGTTCTGTCTTAAGGATATGTAATATCTCCTGCCATCTGTCACAATACAATCCAAAGATGTCTCTACTGCCTCTTTGTCTCCCAGAACATTGGGCTGTTCTGCTACATCAGAGACACCATGATTATTTGATGAAAGATTGGCCGTGAATTAGTTCACTGGTATGGACTAAAGGCTGCAAGCATGTTGGAGGGCTTGGCAATACAGCTGGGCTGAAGACAGGAGATAAGACATCTTAAAATTCAGAAGACTATTTTTTCAGTGACGTTTCTAAGCCTCAAGTGCTTGCTGGAATATCTGTTGAAAAACTTCTTTCCATGGACCTCACATTTCTTTTTTTTTTTTTTTTTTTTTAATTTTATTTTATTTTTAAACTTTACATAATTGTATTAGTTTTGACAAATATCAAAATGAATCCACCACAGGTATACATGTGTTCCCCATCCTGAACCCTCCTCCCTCCTCCCTCCCCATACCATCCCTCTGGGTCGTCCCAGTGCACCAGCCCCAAGCATCCAGTATCGTGGATCGAACCTGGACTGGCAACTCGTTTCTTACATGATATTTTACATGTTACAATGTCATTCTCCCAAATCTTCCCACCCTCTCCCTCTCCCACAGAGTCCATAAGACTGTTCTATACATCAGTGTCTCTTTTGCTGTCTCGTACACAGGGTTATTGTTACCATCTTTCTAAATTCCATATATATGCGTTAGAATACTGTATTTATGTTTTTCCTTCTGGCTTACTTCACTCTGTATAATAGGCTCCAGTTTCATCCACCTCATTAGAACTGATTCAAATGTATTCTTTTTAATGGCTGAGTAATACTCCATTGTGTATATGTACCACAGCTTGCTTATCCATTCATCTGCTGATGGACATCTAGGTTGCTTCCATGTCTTGGCTATTATAAACAGTGCTGCGATGAACATTGGGGTACACGTGTCTCTTTCCCTTCTAGTTTCCTCAGTGTGTATGCCCAGCAGTGGGGTTGCTGGATCATAAGGCAGTTCTATTTCCAGTTTTTTAAGAAATCTCCACACTGTTCTCCATAGTGGCTGTACTAGTTTGCATTCCCACCAACAGTGTAAGAGGGTTCCCTTTTCTCCACACCCTCTCCAGCATTTATTATTTGTAGACTTTTGGATCGCAGCCATTCTGACTGGTGTGAAATGGTACCTCATAGTGGTTTTGATTTGCATTTCTCTGATAATGAGTGATGTTGAGCATCTTTTCATGTGTTTGTTAGCCATCTGTATGTCTTTTTTGGAGAAATGTCTATTTAGTTCTTTGGCCCATTTTTTGATTGGGTCGTTTATTTTTCTGGAGTTGAGCTGTAGGAGTTGCTTGTATATTTTTGAGATTAGTTGTTTGTCAGTTGCTTCATTTGCTATTATTTTCTCCCATTCTGAAGGCTGTCTTTTCACCTTGCTAATAGTTTCCTTTGATGTGCAGAAGCTTTTAAGGTTAATTAGGTCCCATTTGTTTATTTTTGTTTTTATTTCCAATATTCTGGGAGGTGGGTCATAGAGGATCCTGCTGTGATGTATGTCAGAGAGTGTTTTGCCTATGTTCTCCTCTAGGAGTTTTATAGTTTCTGGTCTTATGTTTAGATCTTTAATCCATTTTGAGTTTATTTTTGTGTATGGTGTTAGAAAGTGGTCCAGTTTCATTCTTTTACAAGTGGTTGACCAGATTTCCCAGCACCACTTGTTAAAGAGATTGTCTTTAATCCATTGTATATTCTTGCCTCCTTTGTCGAAGATAAGGTGTCCATATGTGCGTGGATTTATCTCTGGGCTTTCTATTTTATTCCATTGATCAATATTTCTGTCTTTGTGCCAGTACCATACTGTCTTGATAACTGTGGCTTTGTAGTAGAGCCTGAAGTCAGGTAGGTTGATTCCTCCAGTTCCATTCTTCTTTCTCAAGATCGCTTTGGCTATTCGAGGTTTTTTGTATTTCCATACAAATTGTGAAATTATTTGTTCTAGCTCTGTGAAGAATACTGTTGGTAGCTTGATAGGGATTGCGTTGAATCTATAAATTGCTTTGGGTAGTATACTCATTTTCACTATATTGATTCTTCCAATCCATGAACATGGTATATTTCTCCATCTATTAGTGTCCTCTTTGATTTCTTTCACCAGTGTTTTATAGTTTTCTAGATATAGGTCTTTAGTTTCTTTAGGTAGATATATTCCTAAGTATTTTATTCTTTCCGTTGCAATGGTGAATGGAATTGTTTCCTTAATTTCTCTTTCTGTTTTCTCATTATTAGTGTATAGGAATGCAAGGGATTTCTGTGTGTTGATTTTATATCCTGCAACTTTACTGTAGTCATTGATTATTTCTAGTAATTTTCTGGTGGACTCTTTAGGGTTTTCTATGTAGAGGATCATGTCATCTGCAAATAGTGAGAGTTTTACTTCTTCTTTTCCAATTTGGATTCCTTTGATTTCTTTTTCTGCTCTGATTGCTGTGGCCAAAACTTCCAAAACTATGTTGAATAGTAATGGTGAAAGTGGGCACCCTTGTCTTGTTCCTGACTTTAGAGGAAATGCTTTCAATTTTTCACCATTGAGGATAATGTTTGCTGTGGGTTTGTCATATATAGCTTTTATTATGTTGAGGTATGTTCCTTCTATTCCTGCTTTCTGGAGAGTTTTTATCATAAATGGATGTTGAATTTTGTCAAAGGCTTTCTCTGCATCTATTGAGATAATCATATGGTTTTTATTTTTCAATTTGTTAATGTGGTGTATTACATTGACTGATTTGCGGATATTGAAGAATCCTTGCATCCCTGGGATAAAGCCCACTTGATCATGGTGTATGATCTTTTTAATGTGTTGTTGGATTCTGATTGCTAGAATTTTGTTAAGGATTTTTGCATCTATGTTCATCAGTGATATTGGCCTGTAGTTTTATTTTTTTGTGGGATCTTTGTCAGGTTTTGGTATTAGGGTGATGGTGGCCTCATAGAATGAGTTTGGAAGTTTACCTTCCTCTGCAATTTTCTGGAAGAGTTTGAGCAGGATAGGTGTTAGCTCTTCTCTAAATTTTTGGTAGAATTCAGCTGTGAAGCCGTCTGGACCGGGGCTTTTGTTTGCTGGAAGATTTTTGATTACAGTTTCAATTTCCATGCTTGTGATGGGTCTGTTAAGATTTTCTATTTCTTCCTGGTCCAGTTTTGGAAAGTTGTACTTTTCTAAGAATTTGTCCATTTCTTCCACGTTGTCCATTTTATTGGCATATAATTGTTGATAGTAGTCTCTTATGATCCTTTGTATTTCTGTGTTGTCTGTTGTGATCTCTCCATTTTCGTTTCTAATTTTGTTGATTTGATTTTTCTCCCTTTGTTTCTTGATGAGTCTGGCTAATGGTTTGTCAATTTTATTTATCCTTTCAAAGAACCAGCTTTTGGTTTTGTTGATTTTTGCTATGGTCTCTTTTGTTTCTTTTGCATTTATTTCTGCTCTAATTTTTAAGATTTCTTTTCTTCTACTAACCCTGGGGTTCTTCATTTCTTCCTTTTCTAGTTGCTTTAGGTGTAGAGTTAGGTTATTTATTTGACTTTTTTCTTGTTTCTTGAGGTGTGCCTGTATTGCTATGAACTTTCCCCTTAGGACTCCTTTTACCGTGTCCCACAGGTTTTGGGTTGTTGTGTTTTCATTTTCATTCGTTTCTATGCAAATTTTGATTTCTTTTTTGATTTCTTCTGTGATTTGTTGGTTATTCAGCAGCGTGTTGTTCAGCCTCCATATGTTGGAATTTTTAATAGTTTTTCTCCTGTAATTGAGATCTAATCTTACTGCATTGTGGTCAGAAAAAATGCTTGGAATGATTTCTATCTTTTTGAATTTACCAAGGCTAGCTTTATGGCCCAGGATGTGATCTATCCTGGAGAAGGTTCCATGTGCGCTTGAGAAAAAGGTGAAATTCATTGTTTTGGGATGAAATGACCTATAGATATCAATTAGGTCTAACTGGTCTATTGTATCATTTAAAGTTTGTGTTTCCTTGTTAATTTTCTGTTTAGTTGATCTATCCATAGGTGTAAGTGGGGTATTAAGGTCTCCCACTATTATTGTGTTATTGTTAATTTCTCCTTTCATACTTGTTAGCAGTTGTCTTACGTACTGTGGTGCTCCCGTGTTGGGTGCATATATATTTATAATTGTTATATCTTCTTCTTGGATTGATCCTTTGATCATTATGTAGTGACCTTCTTTGTCTCTTTTCACAGCCTTTGTTTTAAAGTCTATTTTATCTGATATGAGTATTGCTACTCCTGCTTTCTTTTGGTCCCTATTTGCATGGAAAATCTTTTTCCAGCCCTTCACTTTCAGTCTGTATGTGTCCCCTGTTTTGAGGTGGGTCTCTTGTAGACAACATATGTAGGGGTCTTGTTTTTGTATCCATTCAGCCAGTCTTTGTCTTTTGGTTGGGGCATTCAACCCATTTACGTTTAAGGTAATTACTGATAAGTATGTTCCCGTTGCCATTTACTTTATTGTTTTGGGTTCTAGTTTATACACCGTTTTTGTGTTTCCTGTCTAGAGAATATCCTTTAGTATTTGTTGGAGAGCTGGTTTGGTGGTGCAGAATTCTCTCAGCTTTTGTTTGTCTGAAAAGCTTTTGATTTCTCCTTCATACTTGAATGAGATCCTTGCTGGGTACAATAATCTGGGCTGTAGGTTATTTTCTTTCATCATTTTAAGTATGTCTTGCCATTCCCTCCTGGCTTGAAGAGTTTCTATTGAAAGATCAGCTGTTATCCTTATGGGAATTCCCTTGTGTGTTATTTGTTGTTTTTCCCTTGCTGCTTTTAATATTTGTTCTTTGTGTTTGATCTTTGTTAATTTGATTAATATGTGTCTTGGGGTGTTTCGCCTTGGGTTTATCCTGTTTGGTACTCTCTGGGTTTCTTGGACTTGGGTGATTATTTCCTTCCCCATTTTAGGGAAGTTTTCCACTATTATCTCCTCAAGTATTTTCTCATGGTCTTTCTTTTTGTCTTCTTCTTCTGGAACCCCTATGATTCGAATGTTGTAGCGTTTAATATTGTCCTGGAGGTCTCTGAGATTGTCCTCATTTCTTTTAATTCGTTTTTCTTTTATCCTCTCTGATTCATTTATTTCTACCATTCTATCTTCTAATTCACTAATCCTGTCTTCTGCCTCTGTTATTCTACTATTTGTTGCCTCCAGAGTGTTTTTAATTTCACTTATTGCATTATTCATTATATATTGACTCTTTTTATTTCTTCTAGGTCCTTGTTAAACCTTTCTTGCATCTTCTCAATCCTTGTCTCCAGGCTATTTATCTGTGATTCCATTTTAGTTTCAAGATTTTGGATCAATTTCACTATCATTATTCGGAATTCTTTATCAGGTAGATTCCCTATCTCTTCCTCTTTTGTTTGGTTTGGTGGGCATTTATCCTGTTCCTTTATCTGCTGAGTATTCCTCTGTCTCTTCATCTTGTTTAAATTGCTGAGTTTGGGGTGTCCTTTCTGTATTCTGGCAGTTTGTGGAGTTCTCTTTATTGTGGTGTTTCCTCACTGTGTGTGGGTTTGTACAGGTGGCTTGTCAAGGTTTCCTGGTTAGGGAAGCTTGTGTCGGTGTTCTGGTGGGTGGAGCTGTATTTCTTCTCTCTGGAGTGCAATGAAATGTCCAGTAATGAGTTATGAGATGTCTATAGTTTTGGGGTGACTTTGGGCAGCCTGTATCTTGAAGCTCAGGGCTGTGTTCCTTTGTTGCTGGAGAATTTGCTTGGTATGTCTTGCCCTGGAACTTATTGGCCCTTGTGTGGTGCTTGGTTTCAGTGTCGGTATGGAGGCATTTGATGAGCTCCTGTGAATGAATGTTCCTTGGAGTCAGGAGTTCCCTGGAGTCAGGGTTTGGACTTAAGTCTCCTGCTTCCGATTATCGGTCTTATTTTTACAGTAGTTTCAAAACTTCTCCTTCTATACAGCACCATTGATAAAACATCTACATTAAAGATGATAAGTTTCTCTACAGTGAGGGTCACTCAGAGAGGTTCACAGGGTTACATGGAGAAGAGAAGAGGGAGGAGGGAGTTAGAGGTGACCCAAATGAGATGAGGTGAATCAATAGTGGAGAGAGTGGGCTAGCCAGTAGTCACTTCCTTATGTGCACTCCACAACTGGACCACTCAGAGATGTTCACGGGGTTATACAGAGAAGAGAAGAAGGAGGAAGGTAACAGAGGTGGCCAGAAGGATAAAAGGGGGGAATGAAAAGGAGGGAGACAGATCCAGCCAGTAATCAGTTCCCTAAGTGTTCTCCACCGTCTGGAACACACAGAAATTCACAGAGTTGGGTAGAGTAGAGAGGGGTTAGGGAAGAGACACAGGCGTCCTGGTGGAGAAAAAGGAGGGTCCAAAGGGAGAGAGAGCAGTCAAGCCAGTAATCTCACTCCCTAGTGAAAAATGGGTCCTGAAGATTGGGTCCTTAAAGGTACAAAATTGGTAACAAATACATAAAAGCAAAAATTAAAAATCTAGAGTAGAGTTTGGAATTTCAAAAATACGATGTTAAAGAAAAGAAGAAGGAAAAGAAAGAGAGAAAGAACGAACAAACGAAAACAAACAAGGTCGCGAAAATTATAAAGAAAGTACAGGTACAAAATTGATAACTAATACCAGAAAGCGAAAATTAAAAATCTAGAGTAGAGTTTGGAATTTCAAAAATACGATGTTAAAGAAAAGAAGAAGGAAAAGAAAGAGAGAAAAAACGAACAAACAAAAACAAACAAGGTCGCGAAAATTATAAAGAAAGTACAGGTACAAAATTGATAACTAATACCAGAAAGCAAAAATTAAAAATCTAGAGTAGAGTTTGGAATTTCAAAAATACAATGTTAAAAAAAAAAAAAAAAAAAGAAGAAGAAGAAAAATAAAGAGAGAAAACAAACAAACAAATACGAACAATGTCACAAAAATTATAAAGAAAATACAGGTACAAAATTGATATCAAATACCAAAAAGCATAAATTAAAAATCTAGAGTAAAGTTTGGAATTTCAGATATACAATGTTATATAAAAGAAGAAGAGAAAGAAACAGAGAAGAAAAAAAAAAAAAAGTCACAGAAATTATATAAAAAAAAACTATAGGTACAAAATTGATAACATATACCAAAAAGCGAAAATTAAAAATCTAGAGTAGAGTTTGGGATTTCAAAAATACAATGTTAAAGAAAAGAAGAAAAAAACAAAAACAAACAAACAAAAAAAACAAGGTCAAAAAATTATAAAATATATATATATGAAGTTTGCTGAAGAAGAAAAAAAATAGGGTCTTTTTTTTTTTTGCAAAGTAATAGGTTATAAAAGTGAAAATTAAAGGAACAATAGAGGACTTAAAATTTTTTTTTTTTAATTAAAAAAAAAAAAGAAAGAATGATCGTAAAAATAATAAAAATATATCTAGGACTTTTTTTTTTTTTTTTTGGGTGTTGTGGGTTCAGTTCATTTTTGGCTAGTTCCTTGGTCAGATTTATATTTCTCAAGATCTATAGGCCCCTTCCTATGTAGTCCGTAGTAACCACAGGGTTTTGATCTATTGCCTGTAGCTTCCAAGGCGTTTCCCTCTGTTATATCTTCTTCTGTTTGCTAGTCTCTTCAGTATCTGGTTTCCGCCCTGACTCAAAGGGCACGGTGGAGGACACTTTTTTTTTTTTTTTTTTTAGGCTTACTTGTTCAGTCGCGCTGTGGGGAGGGAGGGAGGGATGCTGCAAACAAATAACACTGGCGTGGGCTCGCAGTGCCTCAGCCACCCTGGGTCTGCCCCTGCTCACGGCGCGTGTAGCCTCCCTGTCCACACTGCTCGGACTCTAGGTTGTTCCGCCGGGAACAATCCGAGGCTGGCCCTGGGCTGCATGCACCTCCCAGGTCCAAGCCGCTCAGGTTCAGGCACTCGGGTAGTCCTCAGAGGCGCAGACTCAGTTGGGTCTGCGTTTTGTGCTCTTCCCAGGTCCGAGCGCCAATTTGCTCTTCCCAGGCGAGCGCCAATGCTGCGACTTATCGCCTCCCCGCCACTCGGTTATCTGGATGTAAAACCGGCGCACCTTCTCAGGCAGATGTTGACCGTCCAGACCCCCAAGAAGTTTTAGTTAGCAAAGAAGCCTGCTTACAATTTTATAGATAATGTCTCTCTGGGGCTGCGATTGCCCCCTTCCGGCTCTGGCTGCCTGTCACCGGAGGGGGAAGGTCTGCAGCCGGCTATCTCTGTTCAGTCCTTTGTTCCGTGCGCGGGCCTGGCGGTCTTAGGTTAGGGCTGGCTTTTCGCGTGGTAGGTATCCCACAGTCTGGTTTGCTAGCCCAAATTATTTCGCTCAGATAGCGCTCAGGGTATTCAGGCCAGATTCTTACTCTCAGCGATGCAGCCCACGCCGCGCCTCCCTGCCCAGCCCCGGTTTGCTAATGGCGGATGCAGGCGTCTGCGCTGCTTCTCTGCTGGGGGAGTTACTGTAGGGCTCGCAATCTGCGAGTTTTAAATTGTTTATTTATTTTTTCTCCCTGTTATGTTGCCCTCTGTGCTTCCAAAGCTCGGCACAGATTCGGCAGTGAGAAGGTTTCCTGATGTTTGGAAACTTCTCTCTTTTTAAGATTCCCTTCCCGGGACGGAACTCCGTCCCTCCCTCTTTTGTCTCTTTTTTTTTGTTTTTAATATTTTCTCCTACCTCCTTTCGAAGAGTTGGGTTGCTTTTCTGGGTGCCTGATGTCCTCTGCCGGCATTCAGAAGTTGTTTTGTGGAATTTACTCGACGTTTAAATGCTCTTTTGATGAATTTGTGGGGGAGAAAGTGTTCTCCCCGTCCTACTCCTCCGCCATCTTGGCTCCTCCTCCCGGACCTCACATTTCTACATTTCTTGCAAGCAGAGGAATTGATGGTCCTTCTTCCAGATTGGTTTTACAAGAATGTTTGTAAAAAAAAAAGTCTTGGAATACAAGGAAAGGACACCCCTCCACAGAAAAGGACATTTTTATTGTTCAATATAATAAGGAGTGGGCTTCTCAGGTGGCACAAGTGGTAAAAAACCCACCTCTCAATGCAGGAGATATAAGAGACTGGGGTTCATCCCTGGATCAGAAAGATTCCCTGGAGGAGGGCAAGGCAACCCACTCCAGTATTCTTTTCTAGAGAATCTCATGGAGAGCAGAGCCTTATGGGCTACAGTCCATAGGGTCCCAAAGATTCAAACACGACTGAAGTTACTTAGTATCCATGCAGGCGTAAGAAAAAGAATGCCTTCTCCTTTTACAAAATGCAGTTGTATGGATCCTTAAGCTCATGATTCCTCAGCTGTGATGAAAAGGCCACATGCACAGCATCCAACTGGGTTTTTTTTCCTGAATTTTCCCTGTGGTGCTTGGGCTATTTCCTGTGCCATAGAAGAAGCATCTTCTATATATGTCTCATATATAGAAGACATATATCATATATAGAAGACCCAGGAATCTCATGTCTACTGCCAACATTCAAGCAGTTATTTCAGGCTAGCTTTTAGCTTCCATGTAGGATACAATCTCAGGCCCTTCACAGATTCTAAAAGTTGTTGCTGAGAAGAATAGAAAGCTATCAGAATCTATGCTCTGGAAGAGAAAAGATGAGGACTTTGTAGATCAAGATATCAAATATGATATCATGGGATATGGGTTAGATTCCTGAAATTGGGTTACAGAAGCTTTCATCCCAGTTTTAAGTAAGGGAGGGAATTTAGTATAACCTGTTATTCTGACAGGTAATGAATGTCTACAAGCTGAATAGCTAGAAGAACTAAAAATGTTCTCCTGATGATCTGGCTGTTGCTCTTTCTCCTCTGGATGAGAAGGAGTGTTGTCATGGCAATGGGACAGCAAATTCTGCAGCCCCAGCTAGAATTCATGGGGCTGCAGTTGATGAGATCAAAGCTTTCAGTAATAAGAATATAGAGCTACCTCCTTTGTTTCTATTTCCATGTAGCTTCTGGAATTTTTTTTTTTCCAGGAATACCCTCCTTAATTGGCTATTCTTATTAACTTGACTGATGGACTAGGAACAAAAGCATTCAAGTTGTCTCATAACACATTTCCTATCACCTGGATTTCAAATAAAAGTATGACGTCAATCTTCTGTATTGACTTCTGCAAAACTCTCTGTGGTTACTAGACCCAGTCAGCTAAGCAAATCCTATAAACCACTAAGATCTACCTTTGAATGTCAGAGGACTTTCCACTCAAGTATCTGTGTTGATTTGCTACTTGTCTCAAAGTGTTAATCCAAGTATGAATACACCCCTGAGTGTTCAGTAGTGTCCAACTCTGTGTGACTCCATGGACTGTAGCCTGCCTGGCTCTTCTGTCCATGGGATTTTACAGGCAAGAATACTGGAAGGAGTTGCTGTTTTTTACTCCAGGGGATCTTCCTGACCCAGAGATTGAACCTGTGTCTCCTGCATTGGCAGGCAGATTCTTTACCACTGAGTCACCTGGGAAACCACTAATCCAGGTACATCAGGATATATTAATGATGAAAGACAAGTTACTGATCTACTGAAAGCATGTGTTGGTCAATTTTATCACTCAAAATAACCCTGACCAGTGAGTTGAGGCTGGACAGAAACCCTTCTTTCAACAAGATTGTATATTCAATAACTTTAGTTAAAATTAGGGACAGCATTCCTACCACTTTTTCTAATGGCATGACTCATGGTGTAAAGAAAGATGTTCGAGAGGTGTGTATAAACTATAAGTCATTTATTCCTTCAGAAACCTTCACCTAGTTGCCAAGCTTGTCATCATTTTTGGAAAGACCTCTGCAATCCACTACATAAATACGTAAGCTTCTTATGTTAGTTTCTCCACTGAAGTATCCAAACATCCAGAATTATTAGTTAGTTCAGTCACTCAGTCGTGTCCAATTCTTTGCAACCCCATGAACTGCAGCATGCCAGGCCTCCCTGTCCATCACCAACTCCCTGAGTTCACTCAAACTCACGTCCATCAAGTCAATGATGCCATCCAGCCATCTCATCCACTGTCGTCCCCTTCTCCTTCTGCCCCCAATCCCTCCCAGCATCAGTCTTTTCCAATGGGTCAACTCTTCACATGAGGTGGCCAAAGTACTGGAGTTTCAGCTTTAGCATCATTCCTTCCAAAGAACACCCAGGACTGATCTCCTTCAGAATGGGCTGATTGGATCTCTTTGCAGTCCAAGGGACTCTCAAAAATCTTCTCCAACACCACAGTTCAAAAGCATCAATTCTTTGGCGCTCAGCTTTCTTCACAGTCCAACTCTCACATCCATACATGACCACAGGAAAAACCATAACCTTGACTAGATGGACCTTTGTTGGCAAAGTAATGTCTCTGATTTTGAATATGCTGTCTAGGTTGGTCATAACTTTCCTTCCAAGGAGTAAGCATCTTTTAATTTCATGGCTGCAATCACCATCTGCAGTGATTTTGGAGCCCCCCAAAATAGAGTTTGACACTGTTTCTGCTGTTTCCCCATCTATTTCCCATGAAGTGATGGGAGCAGATGCCATGATCTTCATTTTCTGAATGTTGAGCTTTAAGCCAACTTTTTCACTCTCCTCTTTCACTTTCATCAAGAGGCTTTTTAGTTCTTCTTCACTTCATCTGCATATCTGAGGTTATTGATATTTCTCCTGGCAATCTTGATTCCAGCTTGTGCTTCTTCCAGCCTAGCATTTCTCATATTATGTCATAAATATTAGTCTTCAATATATAATTATTGAGTGGATTTATGTAACTATGGTGAAAGTACAAGGAAGATGTTGTACTAATTGGAATTGATAAGAAAAAATGGCATTTGCCCCCAAAGTTTACCCAGCCGTATGGAACGAATTAGATCCACAGGACTTATTTGAATGAATCCTAAAGAAAACAGTCCATTGCTGACTACGCTCTATGAGTCTGGGGCTTCCCAGTGGCACTAGTGGTAAAGAACCTGCCTGCTAATGCAGGAGACATAAAAGACGTGGGTTTGATACCTGGGTGGGGAAGATCCTCTGGAAAAGAAAATGGCAACCCTCTCCTGTATTCTTGCCTGGAAAATCCCATGGACAATGGAGCCTGGCAGGTTACAGTAAATTGGGTTGTGAAGAGTTGGACACAACTGAAGCTGCAGAGAATATCATGAGAAATGCTGGACTAGAAGAAGCACAAGCTAGAATCAAGATTGCCGGGAGAAATAACAATAACCTCAGATATGCAGATGACACCACCCTTATGGCAGAAAGTGAAGAGGAACTCAAAAGCCTCTTGATGAAAGTGAATGAGGAGAGTGAAAAAGTTGGCTTAAAGCTCAACATTCAGAAAATTAAGATCATGGCGTCTGGTCCCATCACTTCATGGCAAATAGATGGGGAAACAGTGGAAACAGTGTCAGACTGAGCGACTGAACTGAACTGAAGCACCTTAGCACAATTACACACTATGATCCATGAGTTTGGGTTACTAATAGAGAAGTTATGACGTTTATTCTAAGCCACAAATGTTTACTTAGTAGCTAGAATGTTCCATTACTTGACTGAGTGCATGAGTGCATACGTGCTATCATGACCAATGCTTTGTGACCTCATGGACTGTAGCCCGCCAATCTCCTCTGTTGACCAGATCCTCTAGCTAAGAATACTGTAGTGGGTTGTCATTTCCTCCTCCACAGTGGTTGCTGGGAAACAAGTAAATTTCATAGCTAATAATGACCAAAAGTTTCAGTGAAGGAAGATAGTATCAAGGGTTGAGAACAGTAACAGTTAAACAAAAGTATAATGGGAACTGAATGGAGCATAACAGAAATTAAAAAAAAAAAAATCTCAAAAGATACAGGTTTAATGAGGAAATTTTATTTCAAGGATGAAAATGAGACTATGAAGTTACTACATGAAAAACAAAACCAAACAAACAAACGAAAACCTCAAAGTGATCCAATTCAAATTTGAAAAAAGCTAAGAAATGCAATTTTCCCAATGCAGTTCCACTGCAATGCCTAAACCTCACGAATCTGAACCCAGGCTAGTGCTCAGGGTTGGCATTCAGTGTATTGTTTTCCCACTCTTCATAAGTGGGTAGAATATGTTAGTCACTCAGTTGTGTCTACCTCTTTGTGTCCCCATGGGCTGTAGCTCACCTGGCTCTTCTGTCCATGGAATTTTCCAGGCAAGAATAGTGTGGTGGTTAGCTATTCTCTTCTCCAGGGGATCTTCCCAAACCAGGGATCAAATCCCCGTCTCCTGCATTGTGTGCAGATTCTTTACCCTCTGAGCCACCAGGGTAACCCCAAGGTAACTTTTAAGTATGGTGAACACTGTATTAGTTTTTACAGCTGTTGTAAGAGTTTCACAAATAAGGTAATAAGTACAACAGAAATTTATTGTCTCACATATCTGGAGGCTAGAGTCTGAAGTCAAGGAGTTGACAGGCAAAGTTGGTTCCCTCTGTGGGCTGTGAGAAAAGAACCTGTTCCTAGCTTCTCACCTTGGCCGGTAGATGACCTTTTTTCCCTTTATGTATGCCTCTATCTGCATCCAATTTTTCCATTTGTATAAAGACTCCAGCTGTAGTGAATAAGGGCCTACCTTGTTGATCTCATTTTAATACATCTACAATGACTTTATTCCAAATAAAGTCACATGATGAGATACTAGTGGCTTTAAATTATGAATTTTTGAGAGATACAATTCAACTCAGATAGCCTGGATATTCTGGAGTTGAAAATCAAAAATCTAAATGGATATACTATAAGGTAATATCTAGGAATAGAAATATCTACTAAATATAAAAGTAATAATACAACATGGTTTTGAGCTAAATTGGCAAGATCCTTACAGGATGGGGGTGGTTTAGTCACTAGGTTGTGTCTGACTCTTTGCAACACCGTGGACTGTAGCCCAGCAGGCTCCTCTGACCATGGAATTTCCTAGACAAGAATACTGGAGTGGGTTGCCCTTTCCTTCTCCAGGGGATCTTCCAGACTCAGGGACCAAACTCAGATCTCCTCAATTGTAGGCAGATTCTTTACCATTGAGCCACCAGGAAAGTCCTAGTAGACAAATAACACAGCCACTACACTGTAATAGTGAAGACAAGTGTTTTCAGTTAGATGGAAATGATTTCAGATTTTTATTCTGCTAATCAAATGCTATGTGACCTTGAAACATGTTTCTTCATTTTTTTTTTTTTTAAATTATTGTTTTTGTTTAGCCATTGAGTCTTGCTTGACTCTTTGGCTGCCTCATGGACTACAGTCTGCCAAGCTTCTCTATCTATGGGATTTCCCATACTGGAATGGGTTGCCATTTCCTTCTGCAGGGAATCTTCCCAACCCAGGGATTGAATTCACATCTTCTGCTTGTCAGGCAGATTCTCCAGGACTGAGTCATCTGGGAAGCCCTGCCTCATCTATACATATAGCACTAATAATAGAGAATTTACAAATAAGCTTATTGTAAAGATTAAGTGATTTGATATTTGTAAAATCCTTATTGCTGTCATTATTTTTGGTGTAGTAGTAAAGCTATTGCTATCCTCCTCTGTTTCCAAAACTGAAAATGTGGGTCACAATTCACTTTCACAAGAACTCATGATATTTATAAAAATCTTGTACATAATCACCAAGATGAATACTTTATATTTATATGTTGCAATAATTTCCTAGGGATGCTGTAACAATATAGGTCACTAAAATAGAATAAGCTTTTGCCTTACAATTCTGGAAGCCAGAAATCCCAAATCAAAGTACCAGCTCCCTCAAAAGAATCTCAAGGAGATTCTTTCCTCACTGTACAATATTTGGTTATCTCTTGACTTGTGGAAACACAACTCTGCTTCCATCTTTACATGCTGTCCTCTCTGTGTCCCTCTGTGTCTTCTCTCTTCTTATAAATACATCAGTTTGTAATTTGAATTCATCCTAATCCAGTGTGACATTATTTTAGCTGATTACATCAATAAAGACTCAGTTTCCAAGTAAAGTCACATTCTGAAGTTCTATATGAACATGAGTTCTGGGGAAACACTATACATCCCACTATGGTCTGGCATTCCCTCAAACTATTGTCAATTCCACACGCAAAATAGATTTAACCTAATCCTGTTTTTTTTTGTTGTTGTTGTTCCGTCACTCAGTCCTGTCAGAATTTTTGTGACCCCATGGACTACAGGGCACAAGGCTTCTACATTCTTCAATATTTCCTGGAGTTTGCTCAAACTCATGTCCTTGAGTCAGTGATGCCATCCAACTATCTCATCTTCTGTCACCCTCTTCTCCTGCCTTCAATCTTCCCCAGCATCAGGTTCTTTTCCAATGAGTCAGCTCTTTATATCAGGTGACCGATGTATTGAAGCTTCAGCTTCAGCACCAGTCATTCCAATGAATGTTCAGGGTTGATTTTTTTTAGGGTTGACTGGTTGATCTCTTTGCTTCCAAGGGATTCTCAAGAGTGTCTCCAGAACCACAATTCAAAAGCATAAATTCTCTGGTGCTTAGCCTTATTTATGGTCCAACTCTCACATCCTTGGGCTTCCTTGATAGCTCCTCTCGTAAATAATCTGCCTGCAATGCAGGAGATCTTGTTGGATTCCTGGTCTGGAAGATCCGCTGTGGAAGGGATAGGCTATCCACTCCAGTATTCTTGGGCTTCCCTTGTGGCTCAGCTGGTAAAGAATCTGCCAGTAATTTGGGAGACCTGGGTTCAACCCTTGGGTTGGGAAGATCCCCTGGAGAAGGGAAAGGGGACCCACTCCAGTATTCTGGCCTGGAGAATTCCATGGACTGTATAGTCCATGGGGTTGTAAAGAGTCAGACAGGACTGAATGACTTTCATTTTCACTTTCTCACATCCCTACATGACTACTAGAAATCATAGCTTTGACCATACAGACCTTTATTGGCAAAGGAATAGCTCTGCTTTTTAATACACTGTCTAGGTTTGTCTTAACTTTTCTTCCAAGAAGAAAGTGTCTTTTAATTTTATGGCTCAGTCACCATCCACAGTGATTTTGGAGCCCAAGAAAATAATATCTGACAGTGTTTCCACTATTTCTCCATCTATTATCCATGAAGTAATAGGACCAGATGCCATGATCTTAGGCTTTTTTGGTTTTTAATGCTCTTTTAAGCCAGTTTTTTCATTTTCCTTTTTTCACCCCCATCAAGAGACTTTAGTTTCTCTTTGCTTTCTGCCATTGGAGTGGTATCATATGCATATCTGAGGTTGTTGATATTTCTTCTGGAAATCTTGATTTCAGCTTATCTCCCCAAATCTTCCCTTGTAGCTCATTTGGTAAAGAGTCTGCCTGCAATGCAGGAGACCTGGGTTCAATCCTTGGGTTGTGAAGATCCCCTGGAGAAGAAAATGGCAACTCATTCCAGTATTCTTGCCTGGAAAATCCCATGGACAGAGGAGCCTGGCAGGCTACAGTCCATGGGGTTGCAAGAGTCGGACACCACTTAGTGACTAAAACACCACCACCACTCGAAATCTTAATGTATCCCTAGTTGTAGTTCTAAATTCAAAATCTCATCCAAGTATAATCAACTCAAAAGTTTGCAAAGTGAAGTGAAGTCACTCAGTCATGTCCAACTCTTTGGGACCTCATGGACTGTATCCTACCTGGCTCCTCTGTCCATGGGATTTTCTAGGCAAGGGTGCTGGAGAGGGTTGCCATTTCCTTCTCCAGGGGATCTTCCCAACCCAGGGATAGAACCCAGGTCTCCTGCATTGCAGGCAGACACTTTACCATCTGAGCCATCAGGGAAGCAAAAAAGTTGTCTGCTTCTCAAATACACAGGTGGGACTGGTATAAAATAGGTATATGCATTCCAGAAGGGAGAAAATGGAATGAATAAAGGAGTCATTGGTCCCAAATCCAGTGGGGCAAGTTTCATTACATTTCAAGATCCAAAAACATTCTGTGGCTTGACGTTCTGCCCTCTAGGCTCTTAGATGTGGCCCAGGTCTTTGACTTAGGGATAAAGCAGAAGCTGTGCCCCTTCAGCCCACAGTACCTGTGATAGCCTGCCAGCCTCGGGGCCAATCTTGGAGTCATACTTCCTTTCTCTTGAAGGATAGCACATGTTTGCAGTTGAGCTCCTCTATCAATTCATTTCTTGCTTTTGGGATATTGTCAAAAATGTTTTAAAATAGGTAATGGGAGAACAGGGAACCCTCTTACACTGTTGGTGGGAATGCAAACTAGTACAGCCACTATGGAGAACAGTGTGGAGATTCCTTAAAAAACTGGAAATAGAACTGCCTTATGATCCAGCAATCCCACTGCTGGGCATACACACTGAGGAAACCAGAAGGGAAAGAGACACGTGTACCCCAATGTTCATCGCAGCACTGTTTATAATAGCCAGGACATGGAAGCAACCTAGATGTCCATCAGCAGATGAATGGATAAGCAAGCTGTGGTACATATACACAATGGAGTATTACTCAGCCATTAAAAAGAATACATTTGAATCAGTTCTAATGAGGTGGATGAAACTGGAGCCTATTATACAGAGTGAAGTAAGCCAGAAGGAAAAACACCAATACAGTATACTAACACATATATATGGAATTTAGAAAGATGGTAACGATAACCCTGTATACGAGACAGCAAAAGAGACACTGATGTATAGAACAGTCTTATGGACTCTGTGGGAGAGGGAGAGGGTGGGAAGATTTGGGAGAATGGCATTGAAACATGTGAAACGTCATGTATGAAACGAGATGCCAGTCCAGGTTCAATGCACGATGCTGGATGCTTGGGGCTGGTGCACTGGGACAACCCAGAGGGATGGTGTGGGGAGGGAGGAGGGAGGAGGGTTCAGGATGGGGAACACATGTATACTAATTAAATAATTTTCTATAAAAAAAAAAAGATGGCAAAAAAAAATTAAATAAAATAAATAAAATAAAATAAAATAGGTAATGTATATTCCCTTAAGATGGTTTTCCCAGGTGACACAGTGGTAAAGAATCTGCCTGCAATGCAAGAGATGTGGGTTCAGTCCCTGTGTCTGGAACATTCTTTGGAGAAGGAAATGGCAACCCACTCCAGTAATCTATCTGGAGAATTCCACGGACAGATAAGTCATCTAACTATAGTCTATGGGGTTTCAAAAGAATCAGACAAGCCTAAGGAACTAAACAACAACATTCACTTAAGATACACAAACACCCAGGTATCTCTTTTTGGTGTTAGCAGCTGGTGCTGCTCCCTATCTAAACAAATCTATTAATTAATTAGTAATTTCAAAATGATGCTCTGGCTCTGTCATTCTGTATTTATTAGCTAAGATAGTTCCCCTGGTCAACTATTTTTTGTAGTCACACAAGATTAAAAAAGTGCAATAACTAACTTCCCTGAGAATGGATTCACACATTCCTCACTTTAATTACACATGAGGAGGTCTCTTGTTTGGTTTTGTTTGTTTTAATTAGCTTTTCTAAAGTGCCAATTTCTTTATTGTAACAGACTGTCTCTGTATGTATAATTGTAAATGGTCCTGCGAAATATCAGAGGCAAAGCTCAAGAACTTTTAGAAATAGAGAACTACAGATAAACATTAGAAGAGACTGGGAAATAGGATTGCAAATTAATTACTTGGGTCATTAATTCTTTGTGGAATTATCTTGACACTTTTTTTCCTTTAAATTAAAATATATTTTTGATCCTTGGACAAAATGCTAAATATCTTCTTTGTAAAATACCTTTCTCATACTTAATATTATTAATTTATATTTTATAATATATACTATTTTGTTCATGATGAAAATACCTAGAAAAATTTAAATAAAATATATACAACAGGGAAAGCAAGTTAGCTTTTTATAAGTAATGAGAATGAAAAAAAACTAACATAAACCAAGGAAGCAGATTACTTTCATTTTCACTGGTGCTGTTAATGTAATAGGGTTTCATGTGGCAATCGTGGTAAAGAACCTGCCTGCCAATGAAAGTGACATAAGGGATCATGCTTAGATCCCTGGGTTGGGAAGATCCTCTGCAGGAGAAAATTGCAACCCACTTCAGTATTCTTACCTGGAGAATCCATGGACAGAGGAGCCTGGAGGGTCACAAAGAGTCAGACATGACTGAAAGCATGCAGGCACAAACACACTACTATTAATAGAGTCAATGGGTTATATGGTGTGGATGTCAACTACAAATTGGCACTTGCCAAGAGCATTTGCCAGGGACTGAACAACAACAACAACAACAAATGTATTTTCCATCTTCCTCTGTGGAGAATGAACCCTGTGCTACTGCAGCTGTTGATCTGCAACATCTCCTATGGAGAGTTCAGGGTGAAGTGAGGTATTCTGTGCTCCAGGGAACGTGGTGGAATAGGTCTTCAGATAGATATTTTCAGGAACCAATTTCATGATCCCAATCTTTGCATCTCTTCATATCTAGAAAAGCACTAAATCCCTTCATGTTGACATCAGCTCCTTGTGATGATCAGAAAACTTGCCAAGTAAGTGCTTGATTGCATTGAAATCCCCCTTCACTAAAATCTTATATATTGACCTTCCCCCAGTGCCTTTTTGGAGCAGTCTCTCAGAGCTATCTGAGGTGTTATCTCCCAGCTGCTGTCCTCATTTTCTCCCAAATAAAACTTAACTTGCAACTCTCACCTTACACATCTTTTTAGTGAGCACAGAGAACATAAAAAGTTTCAATTAACAAATTAAATGTTACTTTTTGTTATATGTATCAGAGATGCTTATAAAAATAACGATTGAGTAGGATATGTTCTCCTTTATCATCTGAAATACAGAGTCAGTTCAGTTTAGTCATTCAGTCTTGTCCAACTCTTTGCAACCCCATGGACTGCAGCACGCCAGGCTTTTCTGTCCATCACCAACTCCCGAAGCTTGTTCAAACTCATATTCATCAAGTTGGTGATGCCATCCAACCATCTCATCCTCTGTCATCCCCTTCTCCTCCTGCCTTCAATCTTTCCCAGCATCAGGGTCTTTTCCAATGAATCAGTTCTTCACATCAAGTGGCCAAAATATTGGAGCTTCAGCTTCAGCATCAGTCCTTCCAATGAATATTCAGGGCTGATTTCCTTTATGATTGACTAGTTTGATCTCCTTGCAGTCCAAAGGACTCTCAAGAGTCTTCTTCAACACTGCTTTTTAATATTCTGTCTAGGTCGGTCATAGTTTTTCTTCCAAGGAGCAAGTATCTTTTAATTTCATGGCTGCAGTCATGATCTGCAGTGATTTTGGAGCCCAGGAAAAGAAATACCTGGGTAAAGGTATACATTTGAGAATATCGTTTGGATGGTATTTACCACTCCAGTGTTCTGGCCTAGAGTATTCCATGGGTTGTATACTCCATGGGGTTGCAAATAGTCGGACATGACTGAATGGCTTTCATTTTCACTACTTCTGATTACCTCCCAAAATAGAAAAATAAAATTCATTATTCTATGTCCTCCCCAATGTTGTGAGTGAGACAGTTAAGACACGTAACTCTGGAAACTGAAATAGTTTGATGGTAAGGAAGACAGTGGAGTCATGACTAGAGAAGAAATGTAGTTCAATTGCATATAAATACTATCATCATGTCCGCTTTTCTTTTTAATGGTAGACTTTTTCTAAGACATTATTTGGGGAATAATATTCTTCATGGGCTAAAAAACAAACAAACAAAAAAACAGTTGACACAATGCAGCAGACAGCACAAGAGCTGTACAGAAGAAACAAGCAAAGAATGAGGAAACTGCAGGTAAATGGTTTAGGGCCTCAGTGAAACAGAAGAATGGGGAATATTCCAGTGTGAAGATAAATAGAGCAATGAGGATTTTCACCAGAAACACATGACATTTGAAACAAATTGATTAATATTGTTTTAAACATGATTTGTGTGTAAATTCAGTAACAGTGATGAAGCTATAGGGAAGGACTATAAAAGAAATCTCTAGCAGATTGGCACCAGTCAAAACAGTGTGAGTCACAGAGAGGGAGAAATCTGGATCAGATTTCAAGAGAACAGATCTTTAAGGCAGTCACAGTTACTGCTGCTATTTCCTCAGTGAAACTTAACTGCGAAGTCACTCAAGTCCTCTGAACTAGTTACTTAATTTGTGCTGCATTGTTCTTCATATGTGGATTCTATTATAAAGCCATCCTTCCACTGTGTGGATTTGTATTGTGTTTTTAAAAGAAGTGAGTTAAAGGACCCTGCAGATACCTCATATATTGTTTTATACTGATTTAGATTGAATGAATCTCAATCAGTGAAATACATTCAATATCCTGGTAACCAGAACTAGTAAATCCAGGGAATGTTACTCTTTAGAGAATATTGCCTCAACCGTACTGATTTCTGCTGGCAGAGTGCTGTATTTATAATGGTACAAACCGGACATTTAATTCACCTTCACATAATTCACTTTTACAGGTGATGCTAGTGGTAAAGAACCTGTTTGCCAACGCAGGAAACATAAGAGTTATGGATTCAATCCCTGGGTCGGGAAGATCCCTTGTAGGAGGACACGGCAAGCCACTCCAGTATTCTTGCCTGGAGAATCCCAATGGACAGAGATATCTGGTGGGCTATAATCCATGGGGTCGCACAGAATCCTACACGACTGAAGTAACTTAGCACTCACACATGCACAAATATGATGCTTAAACTATAATGTTCATAATGGAAAAATAACAATAGTTAATGCTTGTTGAGTGTCATTTCAAACATTTTAAGTATTTTATTTTATCTTATTTAATCACTAGGATATTATAATATAAATGTCATAGTTCATTTTAATGATGGGTAAACTGGGGAAAGCAGAGTTTAAGGGACATGGCTGTATATTAACTTAAAAAGTATAAGAGTTGGATTTAAAATTTAGTTAATCTGGCTTGAATGCCATGCATTTTATCCTTCATTATGATGAGGATCAATAATAGAAGAGCTAAAAACAGTAGAATATTTTTGAAAAAGCAAAACATACTTTTTATTATACCTTTAAAAATTAGTAAATAAGAATTTCCAATGGAAATTCTATCTATCCTCACATAAGCATATATATATATATATATATATATATATGTGTGTGTGATTTCAGTTCAGTTCAGTTGCTCAGTCGTGTCTGACTCTTTATGACCCCATGAATTGCAGCACGCCAGGCCTCCCTGTCCATCACCAACTCCCAGAGTTCTCTCAGACTCATGTCCATCAAGTCGGTGATGCCATCCAGCCATCTCATCCTCTGTCGTCCGCTTCTCCTCCTGCCCTCAATCCCTCCCAATATCAGAGTCTTTTCCAATGAGTCAACTCTTCACATGAGGTGGCCAAAGTACTGGAATTTCAGCTTTAGCATCAGTCCTTCCAAAGAACACCCAGAAATGATCTTCAGAATGGACTGGTTGGATCTCCTTGCAGTCCAAGGGACTCTCAAGAGTCTTCTCCAACACCACAGTTCAAAAGCATCAATTCTTCAGCACTCAGCTTTCTTCACAGACCAACTCTCACATCCATACATCACTACTGGAAAAACCATAGCCTTGACTAGATGGATATAGGTAAATGTACATGTACATATAAATGTTTTTTTAATGTCAATCCTGGGAGTCATGTACTCATCAATTTTTTATTGATGATGAATGAAAGTTGGATATTTTATACAAGGTTATAGCACTGGGAAATTCTGACTATAGAACCCTAGTATGAAGATTTTGGGTTTCTGAACCTGTCCCTAAAAGAATGTTTAAAAAGTTCAAATTTAATGGGACACAATCAACAAATCTAATAAGAAAACATCATTCTTTCTCTCTTTCTGCTTGCTTTATTGTAAGAAACTTGTATCTATTTAGAAGTCTTGAATATGTTTGCAAATACAAAACCCTGGAATTTTAAACTAGTAAAATCAAAATAAATGACATTTATTCATTCATTGGCCCTTTATTGATACCCTCCTTTTGTTAATAAGATAATTTCATTAAGTCCTAGTAATCCTTAAATCAGAAAGAATTCACTGGCATAATGAAAGAAATTGGAAAGACAGCTGCTGCTGCTGCTGCTGCTGCTGCTAAGTCGCTTCAGTGGTGTCTGATTCTGTGCGACCCCAGAGACAGCAGCCCACAGGCTCCTCTGTCCCTGGGATTCTCCAGGAAAGAACACTGGAGTGGGTTGCCATTTTCTTCTCCAATGCATGCATCCATGCTAAGTCTTTTCAGTTGTGTCTGGCTCTCTGCGATCCCATGGACAGCAGCCCACCAAGCTCCTCTGTCCACAAGATTCTCCAGGCAAGAATACTGGAGTGGGTTGCCATTGCCTTCTTCATGGAAAGACTACAATTGGACTTAATAAGTGTAGATCATAAACCAGCACTCATAAGGAACAACTGACTCTAGGTGTACACCAGAAATCTGATGGAGATTTTGCATTTTTATAAGAAAGAATATACTGAGATGAAATTCACAAGGCATAAAATTAACCATTTTATGTAAGTAGTTCATTGGTATTTAGTACATTCCCAATGTTGGGAAACCACTAACTCCACCTAATTTTGAAATTTCCCCATCACTCCCAAAGTAAAATCCCTTAGCCATGAATCATTTCCTCCTCACTCCCTCCTCCTTATAAGCCCCTGGAAACCAGCAACCATTATTCTGGCTCCATGGTGATAAATTTGCATTTTGACTCTACAGATGTGTTACAATTGTTGTGTTTCCTGAGAGGATTTGATTTGATCCATGGAAAGCATTTTAATATATTTATTAGTATGTCAGAATTGTCTACTTTGTATACCAATTGAATAGATTAATTAAGAAAACTGATGTTTATAAATAGATTATAAATTGGATACTTAATATATTAAGGGGTTGATTGATTATTTTCATTGCATAAGCTCATTTATGAAAATTCTTCAAATAACTGAGTTATAATTTGCAATTGGAAATTAAATACGAAGTTTATATTAGACATTACTAAGTTTCTAACACTAGTCTTATGTGCCTGAAAACATTTGGCTAAACTATAACTACTTCTCCCTACTCCTGAAGTGCCAAAGATTTCTAGAAGCCATGTTGTATTCTTTGTGGTATCTAATGAATATCAGGCAATTTCCACCACAGTCTTTAGTCAAAGTGATTCTAGCCTAAACTGGCAAACCCAATAATACTAACAATAGAATAGCCTTTTTCATATTCAATAAGCACCCACATTGTTTCATATTTGATGTTAAAGCTTTGTCTTCACTAAATATTCAAATTTCATTAGACCTACTAGAAATGAAATGAGTTTAATTGCACTAGGCATGTATGCTATTTCCTTTATTTCTGTGATTCTCTGAGTGTGTGGAAGACTGATGCTCTCTCTAAAAATAATTTATAAATGTCTTCTGTGTATAAGTTGAGCATGGTGATGGTGGTTTAGTTGCCAAGTTATGTCCAACTCTTGCGACCCCATGGACTGTAGCCTGCCAGGCTCCTCTGTCCATAGGATTTTCCAGGCAAGAATACTGGAGTGAGTTGCCATTTCCTTCTCCCAGGGGATCTTCCTGAATCAAACCCAGGTCCCCTGCCTTTCAGGCAGATTCTTTACTGCTGAGCTAGGAGGGAAGATCCCTAAATTGAGCATAGTATCCCATTGTTTTCTTGATATTTTAGTCTTACAATCATTTTTTTAAATCCTATTTTTATGTGTTACTTGTCAAAACTGTGTAGCATATTAATCATAAGTATTATATGGTTCAATATTTTTGATGAATAATGCAACACATAAATTAAGTCACGTAAGAGGAGAGATATATTTACCAGAAATGTAATAATTGCATAATTATATAATAATTTAATTAGCAGACACAAAGTACATACCTCAGTTTAAATCCCAGAAAGCTAATTGTTCTGAGTCTCTTCTCAACAGTTCCTTCATATCAGACAGGTTTTTGAATGTGTGTTGCATTTGCCAAAGCTTTACACTTCTGTTTTACAAGTTTTAAGGATTGGTAGCCTGTTGCAGAATGTGAGACCAACTTCATTTAATTCTTTGTTTTACTTGATAAAGCTCTCACTATAACCTATCATTCTTTTATAGGCAAAAACTTAATTACATAAACATTTTATGGTAGAAGACATTTCATTAACTAACATGAAGAATATTGTAAACTTTGGAAAGAGCAAGAAGAGTGTATGATTATATATATCAGAAATGTGTTTCCTAGGCCTTGTACTAGAGATACAAGACACACATGATTGTCCTGAGTCAATTCCTGGTAGAAAACATCAATGATTTTTTTAAATTTTTAGGCAGAATTTTATGCTTTTTGGAGATAATTTGTGATTTATATTAATATTGGTACATTATTCAGTGGACAGAAAATTCCAGCACCCAAAGACAGTTAGACACAGCAAGATGTGTCACTGGAACATATAAATCAAACAGGCAAGGGTTAGGAAAGGGTCACACTGTGAGGTTAACAAAAATCCACATACCTTGATTAACTATCCACTGGAAACCTCTCAGGAAGTAGGACCCCTTAAATGTAATTTGGAATTGAGTTACTGATAAGATCAGGGTCTTCTTTTTTTCACAAAGCAACTAAACTACAAGATTAAATAAGCCCTAAACTTGATCATTGTACATGTTACGAATTTGGTGAATGGAGAAATATAGTAATTAAACAGCAAGGGAAAATGGAAAGTGACAGCTACTACAAAAGGTAGAAATGGAAGCTGAGTGACACTATGCCCTCATGTCTTCAGCCAACTTGGAAAAAAGATATCATATCTGAGTGGACAGGAACATTATAGTTGCTGGGGAAAATGGCAAATCTATAATGAAGAGTTCTTTAGACAGAATCATGAACTATTTAGACATTTTAAATATATTTATCTTTATTCTGTTTACAGGATTACCCTGAAAATTCAATGACATTTTTTAAAGTGGGTGAAATATTTTTAATCAGTTCAGTTCAGTTGCTCAGTTGCTCTTTGCAACTCCATGGACTGCAGCATACCAGGCCTCCCTGTCCATCACCAACTTCCAGAGTTTACTGAAACTCATGTCTATTGAGTCGATAATGCCATCCAACCATCTCATCTTCTGATGTTCCCTTCTCATCCTGCCTTCAATATTTCCCAGCATCAGGGTCTTTTCCAAGGAGTCAGTTTTTGCATCAGGTGGCCAAAGTATTGGAGTTTCAGCTTCAGCATCAGTCCTTTCAATGAATATTCAGGACTGATTTCCTTTAGGATGGACTGGTTGGATCTCTTTGCTATCCAAGGGATTCTCAAGAGCCTTCTCCAACACCACAGTTAAAAAGCATCAATTCTTTGGCACTCAGCTTTCTTCATAGTCCAACTCTCATGTCCATACATGACTACTGGAAAAGCCATAGATTTGACTACATGGACTTTTATTGCCAAAGTAATGTCTCTGCTTTTTAAGATGCTGTCTAGGTTGGTCATAACTTTTCTCCCAAGGAGCAAGTATCTTTTAGTTTCATGGCTGAAGTCACCATCTGCAGTGATTTGGAGCCCCCAAAAATAAAAGTCTGCCACTGTTTCCACTGTTTCTTCAACTATTGCCATGAAGTGATGGAACCAGATGCCATGATCTTAGTTTTCTGAATGTTGAGCTTTAAGCCAACTTTTTCACTCTCCTCTTTCACTTTCATCAAGAGGCTCTTTAGTTCTTCTTCACTTTCTGCCATTAGGGTGGTGTCATCTGCATATCTGAGGTTATCGATATTTCTCCCGGAAATCTTGATTCTAGCTTGTGCTTCATCCAGTCCAGCAGTTTTCATGATACACACTGAATATAAATTAAATAACCAGGGTGATAATACACAGCCTTGACATACTCCTTTTCCAATTTGGAACCAATCTGCTCTTCCATGTCCAATTCTAATCTCTTTTCTATCCAAGGGGTTCTCAAGAGCCTTCTCCAATACCACAGTTCAAAACCATCAATTCTTTGGCACTCAGTTTTCTTTATAGTCCAACTCTCATGTCCATACATGACCACTGGAAAAGCCATAGATTTGACAACATGGACTTTTGTTGGCAAAGTAATGTCTCTGCTTTTTAAGATGCTATCTAGGTTGGTCATAACTTTTCTTCCAAGGAGCAAGTATCTTTTAATTTCATGGCTGAAGTCACCATCTGCATACAGATTTCTCAGGAGGCAGGTCAGATGATCTGGTATTCCCATCTCTTAAAGAATTTTCCACAGTTTGTTGTGATCCACACAGTCAAAGGCTTTGGCATAATCAATAAAGCAGAGGTAGATGTCTTTCTGGAACTCTCTTGGTTTTTCAATAATCCAATGGATGTTGGCAATTTGATCTCTGGTTTCTCTGCCTCTTCTAAATTCAGGTTGAACATCTGTAAGTTCACAGTTGAAGCCTATGAACTGTTGAAGCCTGGCTTGGAGAATTTTGAGCATTACTTGCTATCATGTGAGATGAGTGCAATTGTGTGGTAGTTTGATCATTCTTTGGCATTGCCTTTCATTGAGGTTGGAATACAAACTGACCTTTACCAGTCCTGTGGCCACTGCTGAGTTTTCCAATTTGGCTGGCATATTGAGTGCAGCACTTTCACTGCATCATCTTTTAAGATTTGAAAAAGCTCAACTGAAATGCCATCACCTCCACTAGCTTTGTTCATAGTGATGCTTCCTAAGGCACACTTGACTTCACATTCCAAGATGTCTGGCTCTAGGTGAGTGATCACAACATTGTGATTTTCTGGATCATGAAGATCTTTTTTGTATAGTTCTGTGTATTCTTGCCATTTCTCCTTGATATCTTCTGCTTCTGTTAGGTCCATACAATGTCTGCCCCTTATTATGCCCATCTTTGCATGAAATGGCCCCTTGGTATCTCTAATTTTCTTGAAGAGATCTCTAATCTTTCCCATTCTATTGTTTTCCTCTATTTCTTTACATTGGTCACTGAGGAAGGCTTTGTTATCTCTCCTTGCTATTCTTTGGAACTCTGTATTCAAATGGATGTATCATTCCTTTTCTCCTTTGCCTTTTGCTTCTTTTCTTTTCTCAGTTATTTGTAAGGCCTCTTCAGATAGCCACCTTGCCTTTCTGCAATTCTTGGGGATGATCTTTATCACTGCCTCCTGTACAGTGTCACGAACCTCTATCCATAGTTCTTCAGGCAGTCTATCAGATTTAATCCCTTGAATCTGTTTGTCATTTCTACTGTATAATTGTAAGGGATTTGATTTAGGTCATACCGGAATAGTCTAGTGGTTTTCCCTACTTTCTTCAATTGAAGTCTGAATTTGGCAATAATTAGTTCATGTTCTTAGCCACAGCCAGCTTGCAGTCCTATTTTTGCTGACTGTATAGAGCTTCTCCATCTTTGACTGGAGAGAATATAATCAATCTGATTTTAGTATTGACCATCTGGTGATGTCCATGTGTATAGTCTTTTCTAGTGTATTGGAAGAGGGTGTTTGCTATGGCCTGTGTGTTTTCTTGGCAAAACTCTATTAGCCTTTGCTCTGATTCATTCTGTACTCCAAGGCCACAATTGTCTGCTACTCCAGGTATCTCTTGACTGCATTCCAGTCCCTTATAATGAAAAGGACTTCTTTTTTGGCTGCTATGTCTAGAAGGTTGTAGGTCTTCATAGAACCATTCAACTTCAGCTTATTCAACATTACTGGCCGGGGCATAGACTTGGATTACTGTAATATTGAATGGTTTGCCTTGGAGACAAACAAAGATCATTCTGTCTGTTTTGAGATTGCATCCAAGTGCTGTATTTCAGACTCTTTTGTTGACTATGAGGACTACTCCATTTCTTCTAAAGGATTCCTGCCCACAGTGTAGATATAATGGTCATCTGACTTAAATTCATCCATCCAGTCCATTTTAGTTCTCTGATTCCTAAAATGTTGATGTTCACTCTTGCCATCTCCTGTTTGACCACCTCCAATTTGCCTTGATTCATGGACCTAATATTCCAGGTTCCTATGCAATATTTCTCTTTACAGCATCAGACTTTAAATTCATCACCAGTTACATCCACAACTGGGTGTTGTTTTTGCTTTGGTTCTGTCTCTTCATTCTTTCTGGAGTTATTTCTCCACTGATCTCCGGTAGCATATTGGACACCGACTGACCTAGCAATTTCATCTTTCAATATCCTATCTTTTTTTTCATACTGTTCATGCTGTTTTCAAGTCAAAAATACTGAAGTGGTTTGCCATTCTCTTCTCCAGCAGACTATGTTTTTCAGAACTCTCCACCATGACTCCTATATCTTGTGTGGCATGGCTCATAGTTTTATTAAATTAGACAAGCCTGTGGTCCATGTGATCAGATTGGTTAGTTTTTTGCAATTGTGGTTTTCAGTCTGTCTGCCCTCTGGTGGAGAATGATAAGAGGCTTATGGAAGCTTCCTGATGAGAGAGGCTGACTGAGGGGGAAACTGAGTCTTGTTCTGATGGGCAGGGCCATGCTCAGTAAATCTTTAGTCCAATTTTCTGTTGAAGGGCCAGGCTGTGCTCCCTCCCTGTTATTTGATCTGAGGCCAAATTATGGTGGAAGTAATGAATAAAATGGTTACCTCTTTCAAAATTTCCCATGCACACACTACTACATTCAGTGCCCCCAACCCTGCTGCAGGCCCCTGCAAACATATGCCTTGATTGGAGATTCCTATACACTCACGTGCAAATCTGGTTCAGTCTCTTGTGGGGTCACTGCTCCTTTCTCCTGGGTCCTGGTGTGCACAAGGTTCTGTTTGTGCCCTACAAGTTCTGTTTCCGCAGTCTCGTGTAATTTATGCTGGCTCTATGGTGGGGTTAATGGTGACCTCCTCCAAGAGGGCTTATGCCACTCCCAGGTCTACTGCACCCGGAGCTCCTGCCCTGCAGCAGTCCACTGCTGACCTGTACCTCCATAGGAGACACTAAAGCACAGCTCTGTCTCAGTCCCTGTGGGGTCTCTGGATCCTGGTGTGCACAAGGTATGTTGGAGCCCTCTCAGTGTCTCTGGTGGGTATGGGGTTTGATTCTCAAGATGGTTTCACCCCTCCTACCGTCTTGCTGGGGCTTATCTTTTGCCCTTGGATGTGGGGTATCTCCTCAAAGATATTTTTAACATATGAGAACAATTGTGCACCTACAAAAGTTGCTAATGACTTTATCTCTGGCTAGGACTGCTATGAACATACTGTCTATGCATTTATATTATGCATGAAAATTGTAGGGAAGAATGTCATCTGCCATAATGTGAATATTGTATAAAGCATTAGATTGTTTTATGAAACTAATTTTATTTTCATATGTACATCTATTCATTCTTTTATCAAAATTGCCCAAGATGATAACAGAGGAAGTAAAGGTAAAGCAAAAACAAGAAAAATGGTCTGGAGTAAAAAATATATATATGAAACATGAAGTCTTCTGGCAGACTGGAAAAAGATAGAAAAGATGTCTAAAATGATGGGAGAAATCTCTTTACATCAAATGTGGTCTAATACTTGCCAAGAGTAGATCTAGGCTTTGTGGAACCTATCATTTTTTGTAGCCTTTTTTAAGAAAAAGATTACAAAACTGAAATACAAAATTCAGATACAGAAGTAAATACTCATTCAGAGTGAAGTAAATAAATCATGATAAATGGTGAATATTAAAAGCTAACAAATACCGAAATTACCATAAAATCCAAAATAATGACATAATGTTTTATTAAGCAACTATTTACAGATATATTAAAATTGACTGATCTTTTGGCTGCATAATTCATATTTCTTCAAATTGGTAGGCAGGAAGCTAGCCATCAGCAAAAAGAAGGCAGCCCCTTTAGCTAAACATCCAAAAGCCACTTAATCCCCCTAAGCTATTTACCAACCCCAACCCAAACAAATCCCCATCAATACTCCAAACTGGCCAGGGGACTGGAAAATCCCCTACTGGATGATTGGAGGGACTTTTCCCAGTCTGGCACATGTATGCATCTTATGCCATCATTTGCTGGCCTTTGGGCTCATTAAATGTTCATAAATTTCTATGAATACATGCATATAATTATAATAGACTGAACTATGTGAAGGACTTGCACAGCACAGCTCCCAGTTTTATAACCTGCAGCTGTCGACTGCCAATCAACAATTTCCTGGATTATACAAAAACCCTTGCCTTAAAAACTCTACACTCTGGCCCTCAGGGGCCAATGTTTTCCTTGCCTGGCCAACTTCTCTCTTGAGGTGGTCTCTCTCTCTATCCTCAATAAACTCTATTGCGTTGGGTAAGACCTCGGAAGCTTTTTTGTGAAATTACCAAAAACCAAGGTCCATAGGAGGTGTTCAGACTCTTCCCCTAACAAAATAATGTGAAGTAGAATCCACTATAAATAAAACATACTTTAATTTTTGCTTTAGTATTATTGATTATTTGATCACGTAGAAATCTGTATCTTCTAACTAGTTACTGGTAATATGTTGCTAAGATGTAAGTGATATCTTGGCATGCTTAAATCTTCCATTCATGTATAGACACACTTGCTGATTAAAGGATTGCTAAAAATTTGTGCCCTACAATTACAAGATTTTGACCTATTTTCCATGGCTTTCAGATGGAAAAGTAAAATATAAAATTGTATAATATCTTAAAGAGACGGGAATGCCAGACCACCTGACCTGCCTCCTGAGAAATCTGTATGCAGGCCAAGAAGCAATAGTTAGAACTGGATATGGAACAACAGACTGGTCCCATTTCAGGAAAAGAGTACGTCAAGGCTGTATATCATCACCTTGATAATTTAACATTTATACAGAGTATATCATGCAAAATGCCAGGCTGGATGAAGCACAAGCCGTAATCAAGATTGATGGGAAAAATATCAATAACCTCAGATGTGCAGATGACACCACCCTTATGGCAGAAAGCAAAGAAGAACTAAATATCCTCTTGATGAAAGTCAAAGGGAGAGTGAAAAAGTTGGTTTAAAACTCAATATTCAGAAAACTAAGATCATGGCATCTGGTCCCATCACTTCATAGCAAATAGATGGGAAAACAATGGAAACAGTGACAGACTTTATTTTGGGGGGCTCCAAAATCACTTCAGATGGTGACTGCAGCCATGAAATTAAAAGAAGTTTGCTCCTTGGAAGAAAAGCTGTGACCAACCTAGACAGCATATTAAAAAGCAGAGCCATTACTCTACCAACAAAGGTCTGTCTAGTCAAAGCTATGGTTTTTCAAGTAGTCATGTATGGATGTGAGAGTTGGACTATAAAGAAAGCTGAGTGACAAAGAATTGATGGTTTTCAACTGTTGTGTTGGAGAAGGGTCTTGAGAGTCCCTTGGACAGCAAGGAGATCCAACCAGACCATCCTAAAGGAAATCAGTCTTGAATATTCATTTGAAGGACCAATACTGAAGCTGAAACTTCAATACTCTGGCTGCTTGATGCGAAGAACTGACTCCTTGGAAAAAATCCTGATGCTGGGAAAGACTGAAAGCAGGAGGAGATGAGGATGACTGAGGGTGAGATGGTTGGATGGCATCACCAATTCGATGGACATGAGTTTGAGCAAGCTCTGGGAGTTGGTGATGGACAGGGAAGCTTGGTGTGCTGCAGTCCATGGGGTCACAAAGAGTCAGACACAACTGAGCAGATTGAACTGAACTGAACTGGTAATTATAAAAATTGCATAACTAACAGCATTTGAAATAAAACTTCTTTTGTAGTGGCACCTATGAGAATAAAATTCTATGCTTATTATTTTATATAACTAGTGACTGGAAGACTTTCCTACAGTTTAGTTACTGATTTAGGACTTTAAAATCTTATTTCTTCACTTCTCTGATGCTTTGTGTATGTTTAAACTTTGGGGGAGGTTGGTTTGTCATGTTCATGACAGGTTAATCAGCACTGGGTGGTCAGAAATATTCAGGTTAGAACAGCTAACAATCACTTAAATATACTTATAACTTACTGTGAGCTACATATTCATGATCTTGGAGAGACTTCAGTGAGCAGTCCTGAAAAGAGATCTTAGTTCCCTGCCCCGGAACTGAACCTGGGTAGTCTGGATGAAAACCAGGAATCCTAGCCACAAACCACCAAGGGCTAGAGGCTAGAAGCAAAGTAAGCCTGGCTCTTTCCCCCATTTGAAAGCAAGAATATTTCAAGAAGGCGAAGACTGAAAACCAGGACATAGTTTATCGAGAGAAACACAGCACAGGGTATGTGGGAGCACACAAAAGCAGTTTGTTTATTTAAGACAGAAGCAAGGCAGAGATACACACCAGAGAGGACTATGGGCATCTAAACAAGGAACTCAGCAAAGAGGTAATTTTGTCACTTATATAGGACAGTCCTTCCAGGTCTCTGTTTACCTTTGGCCAAATATCTTGCTCCTTTTTTCACACGTGATTGGTCCTAACACCCTCCCCAAGATGTGTGTGTAACTTTTTGCTAAAGCAGATCCCATTGCAGAGGCTGGTGGATTCATGCACGCACTTTTTATGGGGTGGTGCCCTCTCCCCTTTTGATCCCCAAGGAGCCTTCCTTCGCATGTACAGACACAGAAGTTTTCCTTAACTTCAGGAGTGGTCACCTTCTCTCTTTACTTCAGCAGAGCTCAGTTTCTGCCACTAGCTTTGTCCTTGGAGCATGGATGGGAACAAAGCTTCAAATGTACTCCAGTTGACAACACTGTCCAGCCCAGGGGCCCATCTATCTCCTACTTCACTTATATCCAACAAGTCCCAAACTAAATAAAAAATAATAGTCTAAATACAACTTTGTCTTTATTGAATCCCCCAAAGCAGCATGACTGAGAGACCACAGGGTAGAACGGAAACCACATGGAAAGGGACATGGTAGACAGTGTTACATTAACAGATGTTATTTGAAAAAAAAAAAAAAGACTATGTAAGCACATAACAAGGCCCATTCAAAGTCCTTAGAGACACGTAGAACAGCTGCAGGGACCGCTTCCACCTGCTGGTTCCATGGGTAAATCCACTCTCCTTTGCTTTTCCACCCATGAGCTCAAGCTTCTCATGATATACATAGACATCACAGCACTTAGATATAAGACCCATGGGAAACACTCAGGCTTCTTTTCTTCCTCCATATTCCTTTCTCTCTCCTTCCCTTTCCCACTCCCTATCCCTTTTCTACTCCCTCTCCTTCTCTGAAGAGATGTAGAGAGAGATGGAGGAATTAAAAAAAAAAAAGCAACATTTTTAATGAAGAACAGTCTCTATCTTTTCATCTTATTCCCTAAACTACACCAATTTATTACATGAGGAAGAAAGGAATCATTTGTAGATGATCTGGCTATCTAATCAAAAGAAATTGCATATGGTGTCTACACAATATTCTATTTCATAAAAAAAGAGGAGCTCCTGGATGTGACACTGTGAGTGAATTTTTTGAGACCAGATAAGAACAGATGAAAAATGCTCAGTGACATATGTGAAAAGTTCATAATAATTTAATTCTAGTACCAGGTTTTAGAAATGATTCAGGATAAAATTAAAAAGCTCTAATCCAACACTGGAATAAGAATAACTTTGAATGGAGGCATTTTTTCCCCAAATAAATATGACTATGATAAACAGACTGCTTAAGATCTTTCTATGAGCTATTGTTTAAAAAAAGGTAAAGTTGGATGATTCATTTCTTATTGTACCAAGAATAGAGAAGAACAGGAATGCATTCTTCTGTCTAAATTTTCATAAAGTTAAAAAAAAGTTAGAAAAGTTAAATTTGTGCTTTTCAAAGAATCAGCCTGCCAAGTCCATTGATTATTAGGGTGACATATCTACCTTCTACCCTACAAAACAAATAAGGAATACTCTCCAACTATTGCAGCAACTCAGTTCCAATCTCTTTTGTTTTACATAAACCAAGGAGGTGACGGTTCTACTTACAAGTGTAGGTATATCTGGAACATATGTGTGTGCAACAATTGATACACATACTACTCTCCTTACATGATGATATAAGCATACTGGCAATAGAAAATGTCTATATTGGTGAAAAGATCCGTATATATGAAAGCTTCATTAATTTATCTTCAAATAAGTCAAAGACTCAACCAAAAAAAAAAATGCCTCTTTTGAACTGAAAAGGGCAGAAATGGCATATCATTCAAGAAATCATAATGTTTCTTGGTTTTCAAAAGTACAGCAGGAAATGAAATATATGTATCACTATGCCACACAATTTAATAGATTTAATCAAATATAAACCATTATAGTTGTCACAGTTATTTGATTTTTATCTGTTTATCAAGTGAAAGTCTGATAGAATAGATAATACCATTTGTCAAGTAAATGGCAGAGCCAAGGTTCAGGATTAGATATCAGCTGTTTAACCTACATGCAACTACATAATGATCACCTTCAAACATGTATATATTTCCCTGGAATTTGTAGACACTTCTCCCTGCATAGACCTTATATTTACATGAGTCTGCCCTTCCCTTTGAAGGAATAAATGTGTGGCAAAATTGATCAGCACCAGGCTTACATTGTGATTTGTTTTGGCCAATTAAATGTTGACAATGTAAGAGGCTCTTCTCACGTGACCCTAAGAGTTAAGAATCTGCCTACCAATGCAAGAGACATAGAGATACTATTTGGATCCATGGGCCAGGAAGATCTCTAGGAGTAGGAAATGACAACCTTCTCTGGTACGTTGGTACTGGAAAATTCCATGGACAGAGGAATCCATCAGGTAATAGTCCATGAGGCTGCAGAGACTCAGACACTGGTGAGTGATGAAGCGTGCACGCGTCTGCACACACACACACACACATACACACAATGTAACGTGTACCAATGCCCAGCAGAAGTTTTGGGAATCAGATTTATATCCTCTGGGTATTTCCTTTCTCCCTGCTAGAAGATTGACTGTATTCCAGATAAGACCACTCTGCAGTCTTCATCTTAGAGTAAGACTGACTTGGAGCAGAACAAGGGCAGACCCAGGGAGAGATTATTAATAGAAAACAATGAACGTCCATAAGCCAATATAGATTGTGTGTGTGTTTGTGTGTGTGTTTGTATTGTTTGTTGATACACCAACACTTGATATAAACGTATGTGATTTTTTAAATGTTAGAGTACATTATTATGATTTTAGGAATAATTCAAGTAGAAAAGGAATGATAAGATGATAACACATTCCTTAGATATCATGGTATTTAAAGCTCACACTTCTCTTTGATTTAACTGTGCAACTACCTTATAAATTGTCTTAAAATGTGGGTATTTTCACCATAATAAATCTTGCATGCTTTTCAAAGAAAGAAACTCAAATAATCACTGTTTCATCGCCTAAGATGCCCTTGCCATATGGTAAGTGCGAATGTTCCCAAAGCAGCAAATGTTCTGTCAGGGAGTCTCACTGATGTTTTGATTGGATTGCTCTATTATCTGAACACGTCTGCCAAAAGAAAGCACCTGCACAATAAAGAGTGTACAGAAGCTGCCAGGCTGCGACATCGGAAGGAAAGCAAGTGCATGCTGACAACTTACCTGTCATCGTCAGATCTACTGAGTGGTTATGACAGATGCCCCTGCTCCTCCATGTCTCGTGATAACTTCTGTATGCCAGGGAAAACCTTACGTCTTGGGAATCCAAAAGAAAATTGGACTCCAGATAAAGAACAAAAAGCATTCAGGGTTTCTGCTTCAAAGTCTCTTCTTAGGAGATGTGACAACATCATAGGCGAAAAAGAGCGATGTATGTTCTTTCTTTCACTGTTTCTCATTGAGCTTCCAAGATTTCCCAAAGGCATTGCAAGATTTTAATGTAATTTATTCTAAGAAAATATGCTGTTTTATGTTTTTATAAATGCAACAGAAAATATGAAGTTGAATCTGGAGACAAGCATTCCTCAATATATACTTGGTCAGTATTATTTGATTTTTTCATGTAAAGTTTTTGAACAGATTTTTTGTCAGTAAGATCCTCTGGAGAAGGGAATGGTTTCCCACTCTAGTATTCTTGCGTAGAGAATCCTAGGGACAGAGGAGCCTGGTGGGTTACAGTCCAGGAGGTCGCAGAGTCTCACACCACTAAGGGACTTACATTAAAGAAAGTACACATATTTTGATGAATCATGAGAAAGATGATTGCTAATATTCTGTCATTTTATTCGTATTATTTTCCCAGTTTTTTCCTGATCAAAACTGAAAGTAGGCGCCCTTGAGATTTTAAGCAACCCTCACATTCCTTTTTATTAATAAATTCACTCCAGGTAGTTAATTTTTTAACTTAAGTTTGTTCTCTGTCTCTATGCAGCAGAAGCTGGAGAACAGATGGAAGGTGTACTTTTTCATGAAAAATTCAAGTCGTTTTACTATTTAATATATAAATACAATAAGAAATTCAAATTCTACCATAACATCAACTAAAACTTTGTTCAATGCCAGAAAAGCTGGTTGGCTTAGCAACATCTCAATAGCAGCTTTATTATTTACTGCCTTTGCCTATTCTTGGAATTATACCAAAGATAATGTTTTTTTTTTTAATTTTATACACTTGATGTTGATTTAAGTGTATAGCCCACAAATTATAAAAATAATTCCACAGATAGTCCAATATGCTTTACAAGGTAACTATAAAATAACAGGAGAAAGATAGTCCCTCTGACTCGCTAATTCAATTATATCATAAAAACTCATTGTGTACTTCAAAAATAAATTAGCTCAAGATGTTACTCAACACCCCATCTGCTGTAGTGCCTTAAATGCATTCCATGGAACCTGGATAACTTTAAGTGATATTCCATCAAAAGCCAAGGGCTGTTTTTTAATGTTCGACTTTGTTTCAGAAACGACCTCATAAAGTCTTTGATGATTTTCTTTTCTTTTCCTTCTCTCTTTTTCTTCCTGTATGAAGGAAAAATGCACTGCAAAATGTTCTTACCTGCTGTCTTTTATGTAAATTACTTTTGATTGCAGTTTAAAACTTTTAAAGCAGAAAGAAACTCACACCACATTTTCACAATGCAAGAAGACATTTTTAGAAGGGAAAGTGAAAGTCCCTAAAATTGATACTCTCTTTTATTTTCTTGTATTTTCTATTATTCAATAATTCATGTAAAATAAGTGCTGCTCAAAAATTTGAATATATTGTTCAAATGCTATCTTTTAAATAAACAATAGGAGATAAATTATAAGAACTTTCTTACCTGATAGTATTTGTTAAATGAAGTCAGTTCTATTCCTAGAAGAATATGTAAAATAGGATGTAAAGTTGTATGTAATATGTAAAGTAGTACGTAAAGTATTATGAAACTAACCCTCCAGTTTCTCAGTTAAAATCATTACTTGAATGTCCTTGTGGCTGCTAAACTAAAATATGGTTTTCTCTTTATGACAAGCATGGGGCATGGGTATAGTACAAGCACAACCTAAATTAATGAAGAAAAATGGGAAGGAAAGAGGGTAAGAGGAAGAAAGAAAGGAAAGAAGGACGGTCACAAGAAGAAGGTCACAGGGATGAAAGTTAATGTATAAAAAATCAGTTATACTAGTAACAATTGGAAATAAATTTTTACAATTCTGTTTAAAAAAATGCCAAAACATAAAATACTTAGAAATAAATGTGACAAGAGACAATAAAGTTCTCTCTTCAGTTAAAACTGCATAACTGTGATGAATGAAATTTACAAAGACATAAATAGATGAAGAGATACATAATGTTGTTGAATCAAAGGATTCAATTCTATTAAGACACAAATTATCAAAAATTGTTTAAAAAATTGTTTAAAATTTCTAAGAAGAATTGTTAAACAAAATCTCAACCAAAATTCCCAGTCTTTCTTTTTTCCTTGAAAATTGAATAGAATACCTGAAATGATTTTAAAAACCAAGAATAAATTGGAGGACTAATAGTACTTGATTTCAATACTTATTATGAAACTACACAAATCAAGCTAGTGTTTTATTGGTGAAAGAATGGACATACAATCAGTGGAAGAAAATAAAGTTCAGAAATAGACCCCCAACTATATGATGCATTGATTTTTTTTTTTTTAGCATAGGAGCAAGACACTATGATCGTTTCATTTCATTTCAAAAAAAAGCCATTTCAACATATTATGGTAACAATTTTGATATACTTATGGAACAAAAATAAGCATCAGTCCTTACTTCACACCATACCCCCAAATTAATTCATACAGGATTATAGACCTAAACTTTAAGTATTAAATACATAAAACTCATAGAAGGTAAATACATGAGAGAAAATCTTTGGAACTGTACTATGAGAAGTGAGAAAATAATAGTGTCTGTGCAAATACATAAATTAAGCACAATGCCCTTAGCCTGCTGATATGACTGGAATTTAACAGGGACCCTATTCTAATAACAATCCCCCCTCAAATGGATTCACTGACTTATGTATTTACTTTTTGAGATTCCTGAGTTCCTTTCTTTTTTCTGCAACACAATCTCAATGATGTCAACTCAATGTCATGACAAATTGTTCTAGGATATTAATAGTTAAATTATGTAAAATCTGTGAATCTTGGCCTTCCTTAGTAGAATGTCTCTTCTTACAAATGGATTGAAAGGTGCAATGCTTCCTGAAAGTACATATGTAAGTTGGTAGATTGAGGTCAGGAGGAGAAGAGAGTGACAGAGGATGAAATGGTTGGATGGCATCATCGACTCAATGGATATGTGTTTGCGCAAACTCCAGGAAACAGTGAAGTGTCATAGGGAAGTCTGGTGTGCTGCAGTCCATGGGGTCACAAAGAGTCCGACATAATTTAGTGACTAAACAACAACAAAGCTGGTAGAACAGAATCAGAGGGAAACAATTTTATACATAGGATTCGGAAAACAGATGTTTTGCAAAAATTAGTCTCACTTTGCCTGACGGTTAATACTATATCAAATTTTTGAAGGACAGAAGAAGCGATTTAAATTCCTTAGCTTAAATGATTACAGATAATAGAATAAAACCACTAAAAGGCTTGTGGTACCTGGATTCACACTGCTGATAAGTAGAACATTCAATTCATACCTAAGCTAAATCACTCACGTTTAAGCTAAAGAGGGTGACCTGCTATCTAAGGAAACCTTAGTGAGGCTCCACGGCTTGTCTTCTTTGTCAAGCATGGGAAATCTTAAAGCATTGATCCCAAGCACTTTTCTGACCCTCCTTTCAATCATTTGAATCATTGTGGTATGTCGCTGTCATTGAACGTCTACTGCACAAAGCCTTAGAAGCTTCAGGATCCACTCTGACAGATGAGACAGCAAATGATATGATAATAAGAATAGAGTGAAATCATGCTTATTAGCACTGAAACTGAAAAACAGTCACCTTCAAGTAAGATGTCAACTTAAAGGAGAGTCAACAATAGTTATGAAAATCCATCCCTGATGCTAGAGGAAAAATAGAGCTGATGAGAAAAAATGATTCTATTTCTCATTTCAAGAATGGAAATTACTAATTATTCATTACATGTGCGTGTATGCTAAATCACTTCAGTTTGTCTGACTCTTTGTGACCCTATGGACTGTAGCCTGTCAGGCTCCTCTGTCCATGGGGATTCTCCAGGCAAGAATAGTGGAGTGGGTTGTCTTGCTTCCTCCTGGGGATCTTCCAACCCAGGGATAGGACCTGTGTCTCTTATTATCTCCAGCACTGTCAGTCAGGCAGGTTCTTTACCCCTAGCGCCACCTGGTAAGCCCATTCATTACATGTGATAGTCGCCCAGTTGCATCTGACTCTTTGTGACCCCATGGACTACACAGGCTGTGGAATTCTCCAGGCCAGAATACTAGAGTGGGTAGCCATTCCCTTATCCAGGGGATTTTTCCCAACCCAGGGATTGAACCCAGGTCTCCTACATTGCAGGCAGATTCTTTACCAACGGAGTCACCAGGGAAGCCCAAGAATACTAGAATGGGTAGCATTTCCTTTCTCCAGGGAGTCTACTCAACCCAGGATTGAACCAGGATCTCCTGCACTACAGGCAGATTCTTTACCAGCTGAGCTACCAGGGAAGCATCCCAATTCATTACATGTGCTAACAACTAAAGACCAGATCATATAATAAATCCATCGAAATTTCTCCACACACCCCTCTGAAAACTTGCTAATAATTGACAGATACATGCTCCAGAAAACCAGCTCATCAGCAAAAGCCTCGCTCCAGAAAACATCCTGCTTTTGTTAAGGTCACCCAGTCAAAAATCTGCTTCAGCAGAGCTATTTATCTCTGAACTCAGAATTTCTAAAAGTGATATAAGGATTAGAGTTTTGTTTTGTTCAAACAGACTGCTTATAAACATGGGTCCTTCTTCCAGATCCTGACTGACAGTCTTTACCTGTGTTAAGTACATATGAAGTCCGCCATTCCCCTCTGTTATTTTCCAAGGAATAGATTTTCTATAACCTGTAATCAGCATACTTTAGAGGACAAAGTAATTGTAAATGCCAAATGTAATTACAAACTGGAAATCCTGGTTAATGTTCTTTCTTGTTCCATAATATGTTAATTTCAGATAATTATTAAAATATAAATATATGCATTCAAAAATCACATTGAAAACATAAACTCTAGATTATATATCTCTAGGATTCTGCAGACTTTAGTTTGACATCAACACTGTGTGCAAATCTAAACAATTGTGTTTTTATAGCTAGAAAAATACATCCCCATCCTCAGTTGATCATCTGAAATCTGAGCCTATGCAGAGTGGCTGAACACTAGTCGGGGCTGAGATACTGTATTATGTGAGTCAACCAGGATCAGGAACTCTGCTTTGCTCAGAGAGACTAAGAAAACCTGAAGGACCCTATGTGTTACAAATAGAAGTTTAATGCAAGTGTATACTGTTTTGTCTATCCCTTCATTCAATATATATTCACCTAAACCTTATCTTACAGCAGGAGTCTGTAAGAGGTGTTTGACATAGATTGCATTGCCCTTTAGCACACTTGATTTAGGGATGGTTTTCACAAAAGTGTGTTATCAAAGCCTGGATGATCAAGAGTTACTCAAAATGCGACTGAACAGATCTCCAGAACTGAGCTGAGGGCCACTGCATAAATGGTACTTACTGTAATTATGATTTCTTCTGAAAAACTTTGCATGGGCATTCACTGAATATTTTAAAGTCTACTTAAGTGCTGCCACATTTATAACATTATAAACAACATAGATGCAAGTATCCCCAAATGAAAGTTCAATTTACTAGGAAATGCAGACGTTAAAAATGTACTGAAATGAGGAGATGCTATGTAAATGGAATCACAGGGTCCTCTGAGAGTATACAGAAGGAGGACCTTGCACCTCAAAGAAGTGATTCTCAAAACAGTGAAATCCAGGTGAAACAGGTAAGGAGAAAAGCAGTTCTTGAAAGGGATGTGACAAAATGTGTTTCACGTAGAATTAGTCCAAATAGAAAGTTCCATTGTCCCTCTTGAAACCTGAATTTCTATTCAACTGACAGAAGTATGAAACTGGACAATAAAATCACCATTTTGGAAACTAGCTTTTATCCCTCCTACTGTGTATCTTTGACAACAACACTGTGATTGTTGTTGTTCAGTTGCTAAGTCATGTTTGACTTGACCCAGGGACTTGCAGCACACCAGTCTCTTCTGTCCTTCACTGTCTCCCAGAGTTTGCCCAAATTCATGTCCGTTGAGTTGGTGATGATATCTAACTACCTTATCCTCTGCCACCCTCTTCTGCTTTTGCCTCAAATATTTCCCAACACCGGGATCTTTTCCAATAAGTCGGTTCTTCGCATCAGGTGGCCAAAGTATTGGTGCTTCAGCTTCAGCATCAGTCCGTCCAATGAATATTCAGGATTAATCTCCTTTAGGATTGACTGGTTTGATCTCCTTGGTATCCAAGGGTCTCTCAAGAATCTTCTCCAGCACCATGATTTGAAAGTATCAGTTATTTGGTGCTCAGCCTCTTTTATGGTCTAAATCTCACATCTGTACACAACTGCTGGAAAAGTCATAGTTTGACTATCTGGATCTTTGTGGGCAAAATGATGTCTCTGCTTTTAAATATGCTGTCTAGGTTTGTCATAGCTTTCCTTCCAAGGAGCATGTGTCTTTTTTAAATTAATTTATTTTTTATTGAAGGAGCAACTGTATTTTAATTTCATGTCTGCAATCACCATCCACAGTGATTGTGGAGCCCAAGAAAATATTAATAAATTCTGTCACTGCTTACAATTTTTCCTCTTCTACTTACCATGAAGTGATGAGACCAGATGCCATGATATTAGTTTTTGTTTTTTTTTTTTAACTGATTATCAAGCCAGCTTTTCCAATCTCCTCTTTGGCCCTCATCCATGGGTTCTTTAGTTCCTCTTCACTTTCTACCATTAGAGTGTTATTATCCGCATATTGGAGGTTATTAATACTTCTCCAGGAAATCTTAATTCCAGCTTGTAATTTACCCAGCCTGGCATGTTGCATGATGAACTCTGCACATAAGTGAAATAAACAGGATTATAGTATATATCCTTGTAGTACTTCTTTCCCAATTTTGAACTTCTCAGTTGTTACATGTCTGGTTTAACTGTTGCTTCTTGACCTGAATACAGATTTTCAGGAGACAAGTAAGGTGGTCTGGTATTTCCATCTTTTAAGAATTTTCCACAGCTTGTTATGATCCACACACAGTCTTTCTTGTGGTCAGTGAAGCAGAAGTAGATGTTTTTCTTGGATTCCCTTGCTTCCTCTCCAATCCAAAGAATGCTGGCAATTTGATCTCTGGTTCCTCTGTCTGACAAATTGCATCTTGCATTTTTGTTTCCTAAAATAATTTGTATGTTTTGTCATTCTCTGACTCCTTTTCCATTACTACTACAATCCACATAAAAATCTGTGGTAACAAAACCCTGTGTACAAGACAGCAAAAGAGACACTGATGTATAGATCAGTCTTATGGACTCTGTGGGAGAGGGAGAGGGTGGGGAGATTTGGGAGAATGGCATTGAAACATGTATAATATCATGTATGAAATGAGTCGCCAGTCCAGGTTCGATGCACGATACTGGATGCTTGGGGCTGGTGCACTGGGACGACCCAGAGGGAGGGTATGGGGAGGGAGGAGGGAGGAGGGTTCAGGATGGGGAACACAGGTATACCTGTGGCGGATTCATTTTGATATTTGGCAAAACTAATACAATATTGTAAAGTTTAAAAATAAAATAAAAAAAGAAAGAAAAGGACAAAAAAAATCTGTGTCATTGTTTGTCCTTGTATTTGAAAACTATAAACAGTATACTTGAGGTATGGCATCTACATCATTGAGTTTGGCACTACATCACATTCTTTTTGTGCCTTAATATCTAGCACGGTGCCTGGCACATGTAGGTGCTTAATAAATGTTTGGCAAATAAATATAGGACTCTTGACTTTATTAGTCAATGCCAGTGATGAGAAATGATAGAATTAAGGACCAAAGCTTTTGTGAGAAGAGGCATAGCCTTCATGTTGTTGCTGTTCAGTTGCCAAGCCGTGTCTGACTCTTTGCGACCCGTGAACTGCAGCGTGCCAGGATTCCCTGTCCCTTGTTATCTCCCAAAGGCAATAAAAATATCCTTTGGTATCATATTCCAAAAATTTTACATTCACAAATAAAGTAGGTGAATCTCCAGGTAAGGTGTTGGGAAAGTAAGAATGCATTAAGGGAACAAGCTCTTGTGATTTCTCAGATCCAGAGATTATATGCTATTTTAACCCCAGATTCCCCAGACAGTGGACCATGAGATGAGTAGCTAACAATAATCCTACATTAGTAAAGAATAATCCCAGCAAGGTAGAAATAAAACAAACTGAATTATAGAGAGAATACAAGGTGATGTGTTAGTACACTGGCCACTGCTTCTTGTTGAATCTGGAAGAGACACAGTTGGCACTTTTACCTGCTTAGCCATCAGGATGCCATAAACCAGACTGCATGGAGAGATGATGCCCCTACAAAGGGAGGGGAAAAAGAACAGGGCAGCAGAGGACGAGATGGTTGGATGACATCACCAACTCAAGGGGCATGAACTTGAGCCAACTCCAGGAGATAGTGGAGAACAGGGAAGCCTGGTGTGCTGCAGTCCATGGGGTTGCAAAGAGTCAAACATGACTTACTGACTCAACAACAATAAGAGAGGAAAAAAGAGATTGTTCATTTCCCTGTTCTATCTGACTTCCAATGCCACATTATTCATATTATCTTATGAGAGAATTAAAGTACTATTCTAGTTTTGCATTAGCTAGTGCATTTGGCAGTAGCAGGAAGCCAGACTGTATGTCTTGCTAAATAGCCTTTCAATTACATTGAGAAGGTGCTAGAGGATTTGAGGATTTGGGTCTTTTATGAGGAGGCAGCAGTACCTTAAACAGAGAAAGGGACTGATGGTTAAGAAGACAATGATACTGAAAGAATCTGAGGAACTCTGTGAAAGGTGTTTGATAGATCTGCCAAGCAAAATTTCTAGCAGAGAAATAACAACTTCACATTCCAGTATTTAAAAGCCAATTTGTCTGACATATATAATTTAATAGAAAAATTATTTTTTCATGGGACTAGAGAATGAGCAATAATTTCCATATGGCCAGTCAGCAATTTCTTCATTTTCTAACCTCTAACCTTCAACAAGAAGAAAACAATGACAATATGTATCTGAATGAATGGTTCCCCAGCATATAATTTTGTCTTCTGAAATGTAAATTATCTCAATATAGGGGAAGCATTAGAAGTGGAATTCTAGGTATATTCATATTTTACCTTTCTATACATTGTTTCTTATGAATATATCTCTATTTGCAGGTACTGATAACAGCCTATAGCTTATTTCTATTCTTAATTGTGACATACTGATGTAGATTTGTGTTTATTATATTGTCTAGCAGAAATTAATTAGTTTATTACATATTCACTTTATTAATGAACTTACTTTTGTAAAATATGAAGTTGCTTAAAGTGATAATTTTTGTAAATTTTTAAAAAATTAAATTCAATTAAGTAAATTAAATTTTAAAATTAAAAATTTTAACTTAAATAAAATTTAATATTTTTGTTAAAGAAATAATCTTTGTTAAAAACATAAACTCATTATCAGAAAGGAAGGATTTAAAACATCATACTTAAATTTTAGTTGTAGTTATACACATATTATATTGTTCATTGTTTCCAGAAAAACAGAACCAGAAGGATATATAAATAGGTAGGTAATAGGTAGGTAGGTAGATAGATTTATCATGAGGAATGGGTTTAGATGGTCATGGAAACTAATAGTCCCACAATCTGCCATCTACAACCTGGAGACCAAGGATCGCCTGTGGTATGATTCAGTTTGAATCTGAAAATCTAGGAAGTAGGAGGGCCAATGATGTAAATTTCTGTCCAAGGACAGAGGAGTAAATAAAATGTCCCACTCAAAGCAGTAAGGCAGGGAAAAAAAGAGTGAATTTCTCCTTCCTCTGCCTATGTTCTAGTCAGACTCTCACCTACATTAGTGACAGTGAAGTCGCTCAGTCGTGTCCAACTCTTTGCGACCCCATGGACAGTAGCCAACCAATCTCCTCCGTCCATGGGATTTTCCAGGCAAGAATACTGGAGTGGGTTGCGATTTCCTTCTCCAGGGGATCTTCCCTACCCAGGGATCGAACCCTGGTCTCCTGCATTATAGGCAGACGCTTTACCGTCTGAGCCACAGGGACAAATACGTTACTGGGTCCATGTCTCAAATTCTAATTTAATCCAGAAGCACACTCACAGACACATCAGAAATAAATTGTAATCTTAGCACCAGGCACTCTTGATAAGTCAAGTTGACACAAAAAATTAAAAATCACATATATTAAAGGAATGTATGTAATTACACGTGTGTGTGTGTGTGTGTGTGTGTGTGTGTGTGCTTCTTGTTGTTGTTCAGTCGCTCAGTAATTTCCAACTCTTTGTGACGCCATGAATTGCAGCATACTGGGCCTCCCTGTCCGTCACCAACTCCCGGAGTTTACCCAAACTCATGTCCATTGATTCAGTGATGCCATCCAGCCATCTCATCCTCTGTCATCCCCTTCTCCTTCTGCCTTCAATCTTTCCCAGCATCAGGATCTGTTCTAATGAGTCAGATCTTTGCATCAGATGGTCAAATACTGGTGATTCTGCATCAGTCCTTCCAATGAATATTCAGGACTGATTTACTTTAGGATTGACTGGTTTGATCTCCTTGCAGACCATTGGACTTTCAAGAGTCTTCTCCAACACCACAGTTCAAAAGTTCAATCCTTCAGCGCTCAGCCTCTTTATGGTCCAGCTCTCACATCCATACATTACTAATGGAAAAACCATAGCTTTGACTATATAGACCTTTGTTGGCAAAGTAATATCTCTGTTTTTTTAATATTTTGTCTAGGTTGGTCATAACTTTTCTTTCAAGGAGCAAGTATTTTAATTTCATGGCTGCAGTCACCATCTGCAGTGATTTTGGAGCCTAAGATAATAAAATCGGTCATTGTTTCCACTGTTTTCCTATCTATTTGCCATGAAGTGAAGGGACCAGATCACATGATCTTAGTTTTTTGAATGTTTTGTTTTAAGCCAGCTTTTACACTCTTCTCTTTCACTTTCATCAAGAGGCTCCTTAGTTTCTCTTCACTTTCTGCTATAAAGGTAGTATCAGCTGCATATCTGAGGTTGCTGATATTTCTCCTGGCAATCTTGATTCCAGCTTGTGCTTCATCCAGTCTGGCATTTTGCATGATATATTCTGCATATAAATTAAATAGCAGTGTGACAATATACAGCCTTGATGTGCTCCTTTCCCAATTTGGAACCAGCCCATTGTTCCATGTCTGGTTCTAACCATTGCTTCTTGACTTGCATACACGTTTTGCAGGAGACATGTAAGGTGATCTGGTATTCCCATCTCTTCAAGAATTTTTCACAGTTTGTTGTGATCCACACAGTGAAAGGCTTTAGTGTAATCAATGAAGGAGAATTAGATGTTTTTCTGGAATTCTCTTGCTTTTTCTATGATGCAGCAGTTGTTGGCAATTTGATCTCTGGTTCTGCTTTTTCTAAATCCAGCTTGAACATATGGAAGTTCTTTGTTCATGTACTGTTGAAGCCTAGCTTGGAAAAGTTTGAGCATTACTTTGCTAGTGTGTGAAATGAGTGCAATTGTGTGGTAGTTTGGACTTTCTTTGCCATTGGCTTTTTGTGGGATTGGAATGAAAACTGACCTTTTCCAGACATGTGGCCATTGCTAAATTTTCCAAATTTGCTGGCTTATTGAGTGCTCCACTTTCACAGCATCATCTTTTAGGATTTAAAATAACTCAACTGGAATTCCATCACCTCTAGCTTTGTTTGTAGTGATGTTTCCTAAGGCCCACTTGTCTTTGCACTCCAGGATGTCTGGCTCTAGGTGAGAGATCACACCATCATGGTTATCTGGGTCATTCAGATCTTTTTTTTAAATAGATCTTCTTTGTATTCTTGCTACATCTTCTGCTTCTGTTAGGTCCATAGCATTTCTGTCCTTTATTGTACCCATCTTTGCATGAAATATTCCCTTGGTATCTCTAATTTTCTTGAAGAGATCTCTAGTCTTTCCCATTCTATTGTTTTCCTCTATTTCTTTGCATTGGTCACTGAGGAAGGCTTTGTTATCTCTCCTTGCTATCCTTTGGAACTCTGCATTCAAACAGGTATATCTTTCCTCTTCTTTACCTTTAGCTTTTCTTTTTCTCAGCCATTTGTATGGTCTTCTCAGACAACCATTTTATCTTTTTGCATTTCTTTTTCTTGGGGATGGTTTGGTTTTGATCACTGACTCCTATACAATATCAGGACCCCCTTCCATAGGTCTTCAGGCACTCTGTCTATCAAATCTAATCCCTTGAATCTAATTGTCACTTCCACTGTATAATCATAAGGGATTTGATTTAGGTCATACCTGAATGGTCTAGTGGTTTTCCCTACTTTCTTCAATTTAAGTCTGAATTTTACAGTAAGGAGTTCATGATCTAAGCCACTGTCAGCTCCTGGTCTAGTTTTTGCTGACTATATAGAACTTCTCCATCTTTGGCTTCAAAGAATATAATGCACATATAAGTGTTAAGTTGCTTCAGTCATGTCCAATTATTTGCAACTCTATGGACCATAGGCCACCAGACTCCTCACTCCATGGGGTTCTCTAGGCAAGAATACTGGAGTGGGTCACCGTACCCTCCTCCAGGGGGTCTTCCTGACCCAGGAATCAAACTCTCATCTCTTACATCTCCTGCACTGGCAGGCAGATCTTTACCATTAGCACTAACTGGGAAGTCTACAAATGTATATATAGGAGTGAAGTTGCTCAGTCGTGTCTCACTCTTTGTGATCCCATGAACTGTAGCCTAGAAGGCTCCTCCATCCATGGAATTTTCGAGGCAAGAGTACTGGAGTGGATTGCCATTTCCTTCTCCAGGGGATCTTCCCGACCCAGGGATCGAACCCAGGTCTCCCAAATTGCAGGCAGACGCTTTACCGTCTGAGCTACTGGGGAAGCCCATATACATATACATATACATATACATATATATATATATATATATATATATATATATATATACATATATATATATACACACACATACACTTGAAACAATCAGTTTTATATTTCATCACACACATATAGTCTTTAATGCAAAGTATTAGCAGTTATTATACAACTGTTTTGACAATCACTTATGAAATTCTGTAATTACTTGGGTTTTCATTGTGAATGAGTCATATCACTTAATCTTAAAAAGTGAGTTTTAATATTTCTTGTTGGGAGAGGGTAGACTAGCTAGAAATATATATTTGTTTTGTTTCCTAGTGGAACAAAGTTAGAGGTTCTTGTCTGTATGAAGTGAACTGTATGAAATAATTTACCACTTTATGCTTTAGTTACCCAATAGACGAAGAGACGGTATCCTTTGCTCCCAACTTTCATTACATGCATTACCTGGAGGTCTGTCTGGAAAAAAAAAAAAAAAAAAACTCAGGTCTAACTCACCTTTTTAATAACATTTCTGAAACTCCCATGCATTGTGATTCTTTGAATTTTGAACCATAGCTAAAATGCACAAATCAATTTCACATTCTTTAGCTGAACATAATTAGTTAAAACTTGCCTTCTGCACTGAATGAGTCAAAAGGAAAAGTTGGTGTTCTGGTCTCTTTACTTTTAAGCAATTAAACTGAAAATCAACATCTTGCAAATAACACTCATCACAGTTCCATTGCTCAATAGCAAATGTAAAATCGACTGTTATCTTTACAAGACAAAATAAATCAGATTCTATGATGCTGTGTTTTCTTTTTCCAGGATGTGTTTCCTAGTATCTCTGATAAAATGGAGAATTAGAGACTCTTCTGCTGTACTGGTCATACAACAGTAACTGAACATGTGATGCGAGTAAAAACAAAGAACTTTTTCATTTATTTCTAGGTCTCTTTGGTTCTTTAAGTAGGTCCTTTTTCAACTCACATTTTAATATTTTATGAATAAACCCATTTCAACTACTTTTTAAAAATATGTTAATCTACTGTAATCACGTTCTAAAATATGTTTGGGAACAAAGTATGCTTTATTTAAAGGTGCCATTACAGAGATGTGATTCAAAGTAACAAGGAACTTATCAAATGTGCAAAATTTATGTTTATACTTCTGAGTAACTTTGGTAACTGCAAATAAATAGAGTCATTACTAGAGGCATTTTCAATATCTTATCTCTGGTCTCTCCATTCTGGGTTAAATACCTTGGCTTACATTAAGTTTATTGAAAGTGCTTTGAAAATGTGTATCTCTAACTCGAAAATGTCCAATCTTTCTTCCCTATATTTTTCATTAAATTTAGACAATATTTTGTAGCAATGCTGTGCATGTATTAACACTAAGTTCTATACTTCACAGTGCTTTGATTGTTTGCTTTTCCTACATTTTCATAAACTTGATGTTACCCAAACATAGTTTACTTTCCTATCAATCGACTTTATATATTTCCCTTCGGACACTTTCAACCTTATATCTAAAATATAGAAATGTATGACTTGGTAAAGTGACCAAGTAAAATGTAAAAATATAAATGAGTCTAACATAGCTACAAAACTGGACACCTGTCTAAGCTTTTGTCAACTCCTTTATTACTGAAAGAGTAAGTAAGATGTTATAACAATTTCAAGACTTTTGAGAATTCTCTTTTGTTTGAGGAAGACATTTTGTGTGAAGAGACAGGCCATATCTACCACCATTCTGAACAAAAAGGCCACATTACAGATTAATGGAAAAAATTTGTATAAATTGCTGTTAAGTACCTGACACGTGGAATGATTCTTCAGACCACTTTTACTTGTGTGTGCCCTACTTTTTTTCATATCTTCTGCTGACCCATGTATATTGGAGAGAGTATGCAGGTCAGGAAGCAACATTTAGAACTGGACATGGAACAACAGACTGGTTCCAAATAGGAAAAGGAGTTCATCAAGGCTGTATATTGTCACCCTGTTTATTTAACTTATATGCAGAGTACATCATGAGAAATGCTGGACTGCAAGAAGCACAAGCTGGAATCAAGATTGCCGGGAGAAATATCAATAACCTCAGATATGCAGATGACACCACCCTTATGGCAGAAAGTGAAGAGAAACTCAAAAGCCTCTTGATGAAAGTGAAAGTGGAGAGTGAAAAAGTTGGCTTAAAGCTCAACATTCAGAAAACGAAAGATCATGGCATCCGGTCCCATCACTTCATGGGAAATAGATGGGGAAACAGTGGAAACAATGTCAGACTTTATTTTTCTGGGCTGCAAAATCACTGCAGATGGTGACTGCAGGCATGAAATTAAAAGACGCTTACTCCTTGGAAGGAAAGTTGTGATCAACCTAGATAGTATGTTCAAAAGCAGAGACATTACTTTGCCAACAAAGGTTCGTCTAGTCAAGGCTATAGTTTTTCCTGTGATCATGTATGGATGTGAGAGTTGGACTGTGAAGAAGGCTGAGCTTTGAAGAATTGATGCTTTTGAACTGTGGTGTTGGAGAAGACTCTTGAGAGTCCCTTGGACTGCAAGGAGATCCAACCAGTCCATTCTGAAGGACATCAGCCCTGGGATTTCTTTGGAAGGAATGATGCTAAAGCTGAAACTCCAGTACTTTGGCCACCTGATGCGAAGAGTTGACTCATTGGAAAAGACTCTGATGCTGGGAGGGATTGGGGGCAGGAGGAGAAGGGGACGACAGAGGATGAGATGGCTGGATGGCATCGCTGACTCGATGGACGTGAGTCTTGGTGAACTCCGGGAGTTGATGATGGAAAGGGAGGCCTGGCGTGCTGCGATTCATGGGGTCGCAAAGAGTTGGACATTACTGAATGACTGATCTGATCTGATCTGAAACTAATTTAAAAATTATATTACTAAAAAATAAAAAATAAGAAAAATAAAAATTATTTTACTCAGTCTAACATGTAATTATTGTCTATGATACATCAATTGCTTTACTGTGTAATCACAAAAGAGCAACAGGGAGTTCCCTGGTATCCCAGTGGTTAAGACTCTGTGCTCCCTATCATAGTGTACACAGGTTCGATCCTTGTTTGGGGAACCTGCATGCTTCTTGGAGAAGCAAAAAAAAAAAAAAATAATAATAATAAATAAAATAAAATATTGTATATTAAAAAGAGAAAGAAGAAGCAAGAGAGAACCGTGTCTACTTTTAAGGAACTTAAGCTTATCTTTATGTTCTGATATAATAACAAATAACATGTCATTTAATTAAAATACTTTTTTAATATAATATCTGTTTTTCTATCATTCTATCAATGCAGAAAAATTAGTTCAGACTCCAAACACTTATTTTCATTTAAAATTAGATTCTTGTCTTTATAACCAAACAAACCAAGATCAAAATATCCCAACCACAGAAATATCCTGTTTTCACAGTGATGAAACTTTAAAAATGCATTTGGGCATTCAAAAATATGTTTATTCAGAAACAGTTAAGTAAAGTTTGTCATGTGGAATGGGTTACATAAGCAAACCAAGACTGAAATGTGGACATGGTAACTGTTATATTGCAAACACATTGAAAGATAACTCATGGCATTTCATTAGTACATGCTTTCTTGATTTAGTGAAAAAAAAAGTCTTTTATATAATTTGGAAATGTATTCTATCCTTTTTAAAAGTATATTTTTTCTTCCATGTACTACATGCAAATATTAATGTTTCAGGATGTCAAGGTGTAGGACTCTGTGCAATTTGTTATATGTTTGAAGCCTTTTATAACACTCTTGTTCAGTCACCAAGCCATGTGTGATTTTTTGTGAGCCCATGGTCTGCAGCATGCCAGTCCTCTCTGTCCCTCTCCATCTCCTGGAGTTTGTCCCAGTTCGTGCCCATTGAACCACTAATGCCATCTGACCGTCTCACCCTCTGTTGCCCTCTTCTCCTTCTGCCTTCAAATTTTCCCAGCATCAGGATCGTTCCAATGAGTGGGCTGTTCACATCAGGTAGGCAACATACTGGAGCTTTGGCTTCAGCATCAGTCCTTCCAAAGAGTATTCAGGGTTGATTTCCTTTAAAATGACTCACTTGATCCTTTTGCTTTCCAGGGGACTCTCAAGAGTTTTCTCCAACAACACAGTTAGATATTTGGCAAAACTAATACAATTATGTAAAGTTTAAAAATAAAATAAAATTAAAAAAGAAAGCATGAGTTCTTCAGCATTCAGCCTTTTTTTTTTTCTTTAATATCCAGCTCTCATATTCATATATGACTACTGGACAAACCATAGCTTTGACTATATGGACCTTTGTAGGCAAAGTAATGTCTCTGTCTAGGTTTGTCATAGCTTTCTTGACAAGAAACAATTGTCTTCTGATTTCATGGCTGCAGTCATTTTAGAGACCAAAAAGAGGGAAAGTGTCACTGTTTCCACCTTTCTTCCTTCTACACACACACACACACACACACACAAAGCAAATTTTAAGATTAAGCTAAAAACATTTAGATATACTAGTTTGAAGAAATTTTTCTTTGGGGCAAAATACATATATTCTCCTTTTATAAAAATTCAAAAATAGTCTGAATATAGAATCAGTTTTCTGACACACAGAAGTATGACTAATGCATTATATCTTGAGTGACTTCCAATTTATCCAATTAATCAAATCTAGAGGAAAGGGATAAATTAATGTTCATTATATAAGAATTTAATCCAAGACTTTGGATGCTTGGTGAAATATATCTTTTCAGGTCCTAAAAAATTAGCCTCAGGAACTTGGCAAAGAAACTTATGAAACATCTTTGAGCTTCAAAACGATGAGTAATATTTTTATTGCAGCATTATTAGAGATAGGCTATCAATAAATATTTAAACTAATTAACACATAGCTTTGGAGCTCATCAGTGACACTAACTTATGGTAGGCCAACAATGCAGTAGACTGTGATAATAAAACTGTATAAACAGAAAGCTATGGCTATTGTTAAACACTCTAAGCAAAAATCACACCTTTTCAGAAAATTGCCTGTGAACTTTCAAATTTATGTAGGTGTGTCTACCAAAGTTTTACAATATAATTTTATATAATGCACCTATGAAGGTCTTAAATTTTGATTCATATATTCACTTTTTTGTGTGTGTTCTGATTAAAATTGTTGTAGACTCAGATGAATATGAAAGCTTCCTACAGTTTTACTTTGAATTGCAACCTCTGAAAAATAAAATTCATAAAGGTATTATCAGGTGGTTATGTAACATTACAGAATTCCTAAAAAGAGTGATATTACCATGACATTTACACAGTGGTTGGCACAGCTGTAAAAATAAAATGATTATAACTACCTAAATAAGTAAATAAACAAAAAGCCCCTAATTCTTAATAGATTTTATGCTCAATAAATTCACAAAATTTGCCAATGAAATTTATCATTGTGAAATTTGCTGCAAATGTGGGAAAATAAATTAAATTAGATTGTGCTTATTAGACCCATAAGACTTAAGGAAATAATTGTATAATAACCATTTTGATCTCCAAATTAAGATCTATGTTATAAACATATCATTAATTACAAATTTGTTGAAGAAATTTAAAAAAAGAAATCACATTTCATCATAGAAGCAAATATCATCAGACAGGAGATATGTTCCTAATTTCTTTCTCTAAGTATATTCTATAAAATGTAATATGAAAATTTGAGTAGCCATGAATTATTGTCATTTGTTTGGATCTTGGCTGAAAAACAACTTTAAATGCTTGATCATTTTGAGGATATGTGTGAACTCTCTGTATACTCATAAGAGAGCCAGCTCCCTTGGAAATCTCCCAACCCTCTTAATTATCTGGCTCAGTTTATAAAAATAGCATGCTGTGATAGTATCAAAGACATTGAAGATCTTTAAGTTTAGTAAGAATCCAAGGGGAATTGTTTCCCAAGAGGTACAGCGGTAAAGAACCTGCCTGCCAGTGCAGGAGATGCAAGAGATAAGGGTTTGATCTCTGGGTTGGGAAGGTTCCCTGAAATAGGAAATGGCAAAGAATTCCGGAATTCTTGTCTGGAAAATTACATGGACAAGAAGCCTGGCAAGCTAGCGTCCATGAGGTTGCAAAGAGTCAGACATGCTGAGCACACATGCACAGTGGGAAGGGTAGGTATATAAATTGGAAACTCATGTAATTTTATTAAATACATATAAAGAGAGATAACATCTGCTGTGTGAAGATTAAATATCTGCATGATATACCCATTCAAGGTTCCCTGCTGCTGCTGCTGCTAAGTCACTTCAGTCATGTCCGACTCTGTGCGACCCCATAGAGGGCAGCCCACCAGGCTCCCCCGTCCCTGGGATTCTCCAGGCAAGAACACTGGAGTGGGTTGTCACTTCCTTCTCCAATGCATGAAAGTGACAAGTGAGAGTGAAGTCGCTCAGTTGTGTCCGACTCTTCGAGACCCCATGGACTGCAGCCCACCAAAGTCACAGACTCCTCCATCCATGGGATTTTCCAGGCAAGAGTACTGGAGTGGGGTGCAAGTTTCCCTGGGAAAGGTGAAATTATTGTCATTTCCTAAAATTGAACTCTTTATGAATGACCATTGTTATTTATAAGAACATCTGAGAAGTTGATAGGAGGACTTAAATTATCCCAAATGCCTAACCAATACCCATTCTGTGTATCCTCCTTATAAAGAGAAATCTAATTTATTTGTATTGGCTATTAGACCTATTTATTAGCAAATGTGTTTTCAAACTCTTTTACACTGAAGTCGATAATGGCATGAGATTCAACTGTTCCGAACAGGTGAAAATGCAAGTCTATGACATTTGCCTACCTCCACATTCTATGTGAATTGCTGACAAAGAAGTGGAAACGTTCTCATGAGCTTAAAAGAACAAAAGCCCAAAACAAGATGCATAGAGTAAGGAGTTAAAAAATATTGTGGGATTCTAATGAATCATTTGCAGTGTAGTGAATACAAGTAACTGCCACCCAGTTCTACCCCATCTCAAATAACTGAGATGCTTCTTCCCCCAGCTGCTGTAAGGAACGGCATGGATGCCTCTCAGCTGAATCCCAACCTCTGGATTTTCCCTCAGCTGAAGTGAACTGCTTTGTCCAATGCAGAGAAGTTGATATGCAGCAACCAGATGATATGGAGACTTGGTATAAAGCTACATCCTCTCACCCCAGATTGAAAGAATATTGATATGCCCTCCTAGCTCTACTGCTCCCATAGGATGGACTGAGATCTTGGATGCAACTGCGTCATAGTATAATTCAACTTCTATCCAATCCTCTTCCCTTTGTATCACTTCCAAGCATTAATCATGAGAGCATTCTGAAATAACTTTTGTGCTTGTAAATTCCAGCAAGTATCAAAGTCTGAAACTACTTACACTTTAGGGAAATGATTATGATTGTAAAGTATGCATTTAATAAGCATTTACTATGCTTCCATCTTTCTAACTAAACAAAATAAATACTCATAGTATAATTTTTTAACCTATAGCAAAGTCACTGCTGTGCATAAACATTTTGATTAGTGTTCTTAAAAGGATTATCAGTTCAGTTCAGTCACTCAATTGTGTCCAGCTCTTAGTGACCCCAGAGACTGCAGCACACCAGGCTTTCCTGTCCATCACCAACTCCTGGAGCTTGCTCAAACTCAAGTCCATTGAGTCAGTGATGCCATCCAACCATCTAATCCTCTGTCATGCCCCTTCTCCTTCTGTCTTCAATATTGCCCAGCATCAGGATTTTTTCTAATAAGTCAGTTCTTCATATCAAATGGCCAAAGTGTTGGAGCTTCAGCTTCATCATCAGTCCTTCCAATGACTATTCAGGACTAATTTTCTTTAGGATTGACTGGTTTAATCTCCTTGCAGTACAAAGGACTCTCAAGAGATTATATTAATTGCAATTATTTAAAGATTATAACTCATAGGATGCATTATCATGTTTTGAAGATGCATGGCTCAGATGGTAAAGAATCTGCCTGCAATGTTGGAGACCTGTGTTTGATCACTGGGTTAGGAAGATCCCCTGGAGAAGGGAATGGCTACCCATTCCAATATTCTTGCCTGGAGAATCCCCTTGGACAGAGGAGCCTGGTGGGCTAAAATCCATGGGGTCTCAAACGGTCAAACACGACAGAGTGACTAGGCACATATATAATACAAACAGTAATATATACAAAGACGTTTTGGCAATTCAAAAAAATTCTAAAGTGCTATCAACACTGCTACTGTTTTATGTTAGGAACATTTTAGTATAATTAGTTGTCTTATTTAAGCTGTTGTATATCCTGTAAAAATTCTCACAAGTATGCCCAAGTTCCTGAGATCTATATGTTTGAAGCATTCTTTTTTTTTTAATATAAAAACTAAAGCAATCTCTAAAACTTTTAAGAAATATCTTTTATAAGGTTAGCTACATATTAACATAAATAATTAACGGAGGCAAGATAAATTAGAAAACAAAAACTATCTGAGCATTGGCATAAAATGCGTATCAATGTAGCAAAATTAAAGAAGGCTAGAAAGTAATCTGGAAACGTATACTGTGCTTCTAATCTTTTTTCCAAACTAAGCAATATTCCCATATAATAAAAAGCCATCCCACATTTTATAGACAAACACCAGTTCTGGATATTATTTTTATTAATTCTATGTAATAACAGAATTCAAATAAAGTATATGATTTTTTTTGACATGACTGAATCCTCAATAAGATGTTCTTCTATTAATGCTATCAGAATCACTTACTATTTCTTAAAAAACAAAAACCGACCACTTTGAGAAATAGACTATTCTCCCCAAATCCCTAGCTCCAACAAAAGCTTGAAGGCCTTCTGCAAATGATAGTGTGGTTTCTAATTTCAGTGTAATAAAAATCTAAATTGAAATAAAGAGTTAGTAAGGACTATATTTTATCATAATTCTAGAAAAATGATTAGCATTAGTGGTCCTTTTTGTTTTTCTTTTCCCTTCAAAAAGATAACTGAGCCTTTACCGACCATGAAAAGAAATGGATAATAAAACAGTCAAGCACAGAGCTCCTAAGAAGCTAATGAAACGAAAGGCTCGTTGTTAAGGGAAGATGGAAAAAAAAAATACCCTCTATTTTGCTAAAGGATTATAAAGAATGGCACTGAAGCAATGTAGTCTTCATTACAATAAAGAAGGAAAGCAGTAACGGTCAAGTAAATATTTGTATTGTAATTTATTATACCAATGGCTATTTATTAAATTATACCAAGGGATAATTTATCTCACAGTCAATTTTAATTAAAACATCTGTTCACACTCCAAGGTAGGCTGTGAATGATTAACTTGCTTGCATGGCTGTTGTTTCTGTGTATTTTTCTTTCAAATAAAATCAAAGATATTCATTAGGTATGATGGCATCTTAATTTGTTCAAATGAATTGATCTTTAGCAAATAATCAAAAGCATTCAAGCTAAGTCATTTCAGTCATGTCTGACTCTTTTCAACCCCATAGGTTATAGCCTGCCAGAATCCTCTGTCCATGGAGTTTCCAGGCAAGAATACTGGAGTGGCTTGCCATTTTCTACTCCAGGGGATCTTCCCAACCCAGGGATCGATTTCACATCACTTATATCTCCTGCATTGATTGATAGGCAGGTTCTTAACAACTAGCACCACCTGAGAAGCCTCAAAAGAAAAAACTAGATAGGTATAATAATACATAAAGAGCAAATAACTTTGGAATCCAGAAAGACTGCCTTTTAAAGAAAGGGTAATTAGAACAGTCTGTTCATCATATCAACACCTTCCACTGCAAGAAAAAGGCCTATCCATTCTGGCTTATTTTTCATATGGGAGCATGGTAGTTTTATTCCAGCAGGAAATGAGTCAGCACAAATAGGATTAAAATGTTCTGAAATGTTGTTTGTGAGAAATAAACATATAGCTAAGTGCACATACAAGGGTATTTTTATGTCAACTACTAAATTATTTCACTTTTTTTTACATCATTAAATGAAAATTTTCTTTGAAACTGGGTCATGCTAGCTTGACTATGCCAAAGCTTTAGACTATGTGGATCACAACAAACTGGAAAATTCTTTAAGAGATGGGAATACCAGACTGCCTGACCTGCCTCCTGAGAAATCTGTATGCAGGTCAAGAAGCAAAAGTTAGAACCGCACATGGAACAGACTGGCTCCACATAGGGAAAGGAGTACATCGAGGCTGTATATTGTCACCCTGCTTATTTAACTTATATGCAGAGTACATGGTGAGAAATGCTGGACTGGATGAAGCACAAGGTGGAATCAATTGGATTGCTGGTAGAAGTATCAGTAACCTCAGATATGAAGATGACATCATCCTTATGGCAGAAAGTGAAGAGGAACTAAAGAGCTTCTTGATGAAAGTGAAAGAGGAGAGTGGAAAAAGTTGGTTTAAAACACAACATTCAGAAAACTGAGATCACAGCATCCAGTCTCATCACTTCATGGCAAATATATGGGGAAACAGTGGAAATAGTGACAGACTTCATTTTTTGGGGGCTCCAAAATCACTGCAGATGGTGACTGCAGCCATGAAATTAAAAGACACATGCCCCTTGGAAGAAAAGTTATGATCAACCTAGACAGCATATTGAAAAGCAGAGACATTACTTTGCCAACAGAGGTCCATCTAGTCAACGCTTTGGTTTTTCAAGTAGTCATGTATGAATGTGAGAGTTGGACTATAAAGAAAGCTGAGCAACGAAGAATTGATGCTTTTGAACTGTGGTGTTGGAGAAGACTCTTTAGAGTTCCTTGAACTGCAAGGAGATCCAACCACTCCATTCTAAAGGAGATCAGTCCTGAATATTCATTGGAAGGAGTGATGCTGAAGCTGAAACTCCAGTACTTTGGCCACCTGATGCAAAGAACTGACTCAGAAAAGACTCTGATGCTGGGATAGATTTAAGGCAGGAGGAGAAGGGGAAGGCAGAGAATGAGATGGTTGGATGGCATCACCAACTCAATAGACATGAGTTTGAATAAACTCTGGGATTTGGTGTTGGTCAGGGAGGCCTGGAGTGCTGACGTTCATGGGGTCGCAAAGAGTTGGACACAACTGAACAACTGAACTGAACTAGCTTGAAGACTCTTAACCTATTCTGAAGATATTGTTGAACCATAGTGAATGCTGAGCACCAAATAACTGATGCTTTCAAATTATGGTTGCTGGAGAAGACTCCAGAGTCCCTTGCACAGCCCGCAGATCGAACCAGTCAATCCTAAAGGAAATCAACCCTCAATATACATTGAAAGGGGGCTTCAAAGGAGACTCAGCTGTAAAGAATCTGCTGCCCAATGTAGGAGCTGCAGGAGACCTGCAGGAGTTCTCTCACTCTCTGGAGGAGGGAATTCAACCCACTCCAGTACTCTTGCTGCAGAATTCCATGGACAGAGGAACCTCTTGGGCTACAGTCCATTGGGTCACAGAGAGTTGGATATGAATGAGCACCTACCCCTGCATACATTGGAAAGATTGATTTTAAAGCTGAAGCTCCAATACATTGGCCACCTGATGCGAAGAACTGACTCAATGTAAAAGACACTGATGCTAGGAAAGATTGAAGGCAGGAAGAGAAGCAGGGGACTTCTCATCAGAAGAGAATGAGATAGTTGGATGGCGTCACCAACTCAAGGGACAAGAGTTTGAGCAAACTCCAGGAGAAAGTGAGGGACAGGGAAGTCTGGTGGGCTGCAGTCCATGAGGTCGCAAAGAGTCAGATACCACTGAGTGACTGAAGAACAACAACAACAGCAAAGCTAACGTACCAAAGTACATTTGTACTGAGAGCAAATAATAATGATTATATATATACATATACTCTATCTTAGGAAATAAACCGAAAATAATCAAGGGATTTGGTGATTTATGATTTAAAAATCTTATTACAGTTATGTTTGTTATATTTTCTAATGTATCAATGAATCAGTCATTGAAATAAACAAATATCTTGGAACAAGTAAAATAATATAATGTTTATTCTGTAAACTAAAATACATGCACAGAATTAAACAGAAAGTGAAGAATGAGATGATGTTTTAAAAACAAGAGCCTATATGTAAACCATACTAAGCAATTTAAAATCTTTGCCTATAATACAGGCCAATAATTTTTCAGAATGTCTTAATAATTTTTCTTTACCTTGATTTCTTTCCTTACTTCTTTGAACATTCCTATTTAAAATTAATCCTTTGATTAAGCTGTAAAATTACTGTGATTAGATAAGTAGAAAATAAAACCTCAAACTACCAGATGTAATTATTTTACTTCTAATCTATTTGACCAACTCAATCACTTGGACCTGAGAAAACAAGCTGTATCTTGTTATCAAAGTGCTAACATAAGTCAATTATTTTATTATATATTTGATGATATTGGTTCAAATTTGCACATCTATAGATTTTAGCAATATTTATAATAATCTTAACACCAGTTTTTATTTAATGATCTTCTCTCCCCACAATTGCTAAATGCATGTGGTTTTCTTTTTTCTACACTATAGGACTTCTCCTATTATCTTTTATAATTTTAATAGGTTTAGCCTCATCCACATAAAATGATCTTCATTAAGCACCCACTAAATTTTTGAACCTGACTACATTAAATGAGCAAAATCAGAACTAGTGCATTAAGAATTTTGAAATTTGAATTAATATTAGTATTAAAAAAGAATTGGCATATATTTCTCATTTTCTATTCACAGTTTTCAAGTGGAGGTCAGATATAAGATCCTGTCCCTCTGCATAGGGACTTTGCCTATGTAAAAGGGAACTTTGCCATCAGTTTATGATCTAGTTAGTCTATTTACCTATTTATTATGTGAGAGGCAGTTTGTCTGACAGTAGAGAAGTCAACGGAGAAGGCAATGGCACCCCACTCCAGTACTCTTGCCTGGAAAATCCCATGGACAGAGGAGCCTGGAAGGCTGCAGTCCGTGGGGTCGCTGAGGGTCAGACACGACTGAGTGACTTCACTTTCACTTTTCACTTTCATGCATTGGAGAAGGAAATGGCAACCCACTCCAGTGTTCTTGCCTGGAGAATCCCAAGGACGGGGAGCCTGGTGGGCTGCCGTCTATGGGGTCGCACAGAGTCGGACACGACTGAAGTGACTTAGCAGAGAAGTCAAAGGAAAAAATAGTTTGCAGAGTAACAATCACTTCCTGTCCTTTCTCTGCTCCAGGCAACAGAGATGGGAATGAGGAGAAAAGGGCAAACTGACCCCTCTTAGGAGGAAAGAAAATCATTTTACACATCCAATGAAATCCATTGCGTTTATCTGTATCAACTTACTTTCACTTTATTCTGTAGTGGTTCAATAGAACCTGACTTTATATTTCTTTTTTCTCCATGTTTCTGAGTGGTTTTACCACTTTATATTTTTTAAATTAACAGATGATGTTCTGAATTATAAGTGTCTATAGATCTAATCGCTTTTACAAAAACAGATTTCAACTGAAACAAGACATGGATGAACTATTAATCTATTCTAGACTGAGATAAGGGGGCCATCACATGATTTGGACCTATCCAGGGAAGATTTAAGAATGTGCTAATGTTGCTGGATTGTCTTTGCTAAACTCAAGCAACTTTTACAGCCTGGAACAGATGGAAATGTTATTTAAGTATATGGCTGTAGCCCAGAAATAAAATTAGTCCTAGGACTCAGCTTTGTTTTCATTGTGTGATTTTTAAGTTATGTGAGCACAAAGGGCTTCACTGCAGTGAGTTTTAATTTTTTACATGAGGTACTTCATCACATTTCTAAAACACAAGATATTTCAATTCGATTAAATGAATGTTAAAAGTCATAACATTAATGTAAAGAACTCGCAGTTATACAGGTAGGTTGAGGAAATATAAAGTTATATGCAGTTGGTTTTTGCTACTGTTGTAGAGTTTTCTTTCTTTAGCTACTTTATAACTATGTATTCTGATAATGTGGATCAGCATTAGAGAGTTCTTCATCCCAAAATACTCATGCCTATGAAGTCTAATGGGTCTTCTTCTGTAAATTCAGCTAAGAATATTGAACATTTATCTTTAAATAATAATTTAAATGTACTTCAAAGAGTTAGCTGGTGAGTACTTGGTTCTTAAGTTTCACATGTTAAATTCCTATTAAGAAAAAAAAAAGAGAATATCCATTCAGGGCTTGAAGAAAAATATGGAATCTATGGCAGTCTGTGATTACATGTAGGAATTTAAAAGCAAATTTAAGTTTTTTGAAATTTCTTCACCTAAGAAAAGTTATTTGAGGGCTTTTAAAGTAAGGTTTTCAGCGTTGGACATTGTTGAAGTTTAATTTTCCTGCTTATATTTCAGAAGTATAATTAATATTAACATTTCAGGTATTTCTTCTTGTACCATATATTGTGCAATGATAAAGTCTGGGACATTTTGCACGTGCCTCTCCATTGCACCACTGAAATAAAATACTAGCTCTGATAAAGTTTCAACTCATTTTTGAATATGTTTTATTATTGTACACATACTTTTATATTCTGAGAATATAATCTATGTGGTTTTAGGCAGATAGTAAACTACCTTCAAATATGAGGGTTTTAATAGTATATGCATTCTGGCAAAATAAATGGCAGCTTGTAGTAGTAAACAAGCAATGTATTACAATTATAGAGGTGCCACTGCATTTCTATTGCACAAGTGTGTGTGTGTGTGTGTGTGAGAGAGAGAGAGAGAGAGAGTTCTATTGCTCCTGTTTCTGTTAAGGATCCAAATAACTGGATTGTATAACAAAGAAATGAAGTAAAAACTGTGGAATATCATATAAATCTGGTATAGGCTGAACACAAATTTAAAGCAAATTCTAGCCTTATGTTTATGGTACCCATTAAGATATATAATTTTCACACAGAACTCAGAACTTCAATTCATGACTTTAGAAAACTAGTAATAGCTTGTGGCTAGAACATTTAGAGTCTCATACTTCAACTGTTTTGGAGAAAAAGTTATTTTTCATTTTTAAGAAAATATGCAACCAAGGATTTTAAGGGTTCTAATAAACACAATCTATAAAATTGTTTCCCATGTTTCAACTTTTGCCTCAATACATGAACCTAACAAAGAATTTCTGTGAGTGAGTTTGTTCATCTCAGGAAAATTTGTACAGAGCAACAATGAGTATCTGAGAAAGCAAAGCAGATCAGTTAACACAATTCAGTGTTTCAGATTAGCTTGAAATGGAAGATGAAAAACTTTTATTGCTAGTCAGAATCTCAGTTAGTGTTTATGGTCAATAAAATACGAATACTAATTTTGTCTTAGAAGTATTTCAAATAAATGCATTTTAAAAATAAAATAACCAAAACATGCTGCTAAATATATATGGCTTTAGTTTGAGAGAAGACTGCGTGAAATAATATTCGAAATGATATCAGTGCTTAAGATATTGGTTTAAAATGGGATAACAAAAGATTAACTAAGTAAGTAAAGATGGAATCAGCACCAGATCTGTTTCTGCTCCTTAGTTTTTCAGTTCAGTTCAGTCACTCAGTCGTGTCTGACTCTTTGCAACCCCACAAATTGCAGCATGCTAGGCCTCCCTGTCCATCACCAGCTCCCAGAATTCACTCAAACTCATGTCCATCGAGTCAATGATGCCATCCAGCCATCTCATCCTCTGTTGTCCCCTTCTCCTCCTGCCCCCAGTCCCTCCCAGAATCAGAGTCTTTTCCAATGAGTCAACTCTTTGCATGAGGTGGCCAAAGTATTGGAGTTTCAGCTTTAGCATCATTCCTTCCAATGAACACCCAGGGCTGATGTCCTTTAGAATGGACTGGTTGGATCTCCTTGCAGTCCAAGGGACTCTCAAGAGTCTTCTCCAACACCACAGTTCAAAAGCATCAATTCTTCTGCGCTCAGCTTTCTTCACAGTTCAACTCTCACATCCATACATGACTACTGGGAAAACCATAGTCTTGACTAGATGGACCTTTGTTGGCAAAGTAATGTCTCTGCTTTTGAATATGCTATCTAGGTCGGTCATAACTTTCCTTCCAAGGAGTAAGCGTCTTTTAATTTCGTGGCTGCAATCATCATCTGCAGTGATTTTGGAGCCCCCCAAAAATAAAGTCTGACACTGTTTCCACTATTTCCCCATCTATTTCCCATGAAGTGCTGGGACCGGATGCCATGATCTTAGTTTTCTGAATGTTGAGTTTTAAGCCAGCTTTTTCACTCTCCTCTTTCACTTTCATCAAGAGGCTTTTGAGTTCCTCTTCACTTTCTACCATAAGGGTGGTGTCATCAGCATATCTGAGGTTATTGATATTTCTCCCGGCAATCTTGATTCCAGCTTGTGCTTCTTCCAGCCCAGCGTTTCTCATGATGTACTCTACATAGAAGTTAAATAAGCAGGGTGACAATATACAGCCTTGATGTACTCCTTTTCCTATTTGGAACAAGTCTGCTGTTCCATGTCCAGTTCTAACTGTTGCTTCCTGACTTGCATACACGCTTCTTAAGAGGCAGGCCAGGTGGTCTGGTATTCCCATCTCTTTTAGAATTTTCCACAGTTTACTCTGATCCACACAGTCAAAGGCTTTGACATAGTCAATAAAGCAGAAGTAGATGTTTTTCTGGAACTCTCTTCCTTTTTCTTTGATTTCTGGTTCCTCTGCCTTTTCTGAAACCAGCTTGAACATCTTGAAGTTTATCGTTCACGTATTGCTGAAGCCTGGCTTGAGGATTTTGAGCATTACTTTACTAGCGTGTGAGATGAGTGCAATTGTGTGGTAGTTTGAGCTTTCTTTGGCATTGCCTTTCTTTGGGATTGGAATAAAAACTGACCTTTACCAGTCCTGTGGCCACTGCTGAGTTTTCCAAATTTGCTGGCATATTGAGTGCAGCACTTTTACAGCATCATCTTTTAGGATTTTGAATAGCTCAGCTGGAATTCCATCACCTCCACTAGCTTTGTTCATCAAAAAAGCATCACTAAGGCCCACTTGACTTCACATTCCAGGATGTCTGGCTCTACGTCAGTGATCACACCATCATGATTATCTTGGTCATGAAGATCTTTTTTGTGTAGTTCTGTGTATTCTTGCCACCTCTTCTTAATATTGTCTGCTTCTGTTAAGTCCATACCATTTTTGTCCTTCATCGAGCCCATCTTTGCATGAAGTTTTCCCTTGGTATCTCTAATTTTCTTGAAGAGATCTCTAGTCTTTCCCATTCTGTGGTTTTCCTCTATTTCTTTGCATTGATCGCTGAGGAAGGCTTTCTTATCTCTCCTTCCTTTCTTTGGAACTCTGCATTCACATGCTTATATATTTCCTTTTCTCTTTAGTTTTTAATGTATACATAAAAGAAGAATTCAATATACTGTTTCCTACTTCTGCTTTTAAAAAACCATCAGTTTCTACTCACAATATGTGGCATGGTATTGCAAAACCTGGACAGTAATTGCAGATGCAGATAGAAAAAGAAGACTTTATTTTCAGAAGCAGAAATCAACTGGGCAGTTATGTAATTTTGACTGTAATGGAATTAATTCTATTTTCCTTCATTTTTATGACTTTGTCTTCATGAAAAGCTAGTTAATTAGACTTATTTAATTTATTTGGGTCTTAATTGCATGCTTCATTTTCTAAGTGCAGAAAATCTTACCAATCTTACTTTAAAAACTATCTTAAGAGTCCAAATCCTCTAAATTGAAAGCACAGAACTAATCTATTGGGTCGCTTCAGTTGTGTCTGACTCTGTGCGACCCCAGATCAGAAGCCCATCAGGCTCCCCCGGCCTTGGGATTCTCTGAGCAAGAACACTGGAGTGGGTTGCCATTTTCTTCTCCAGTGCATGAGAGTGAAAATTGAAACTGAAGTCGTTCAGTTGTGTTCGACTCTTCGCGACCCCATGGACTGCAGCCTACCAGGCTCCTCCGTCTATGGGATTTTCCAGGCAAGAGTAATGGAGTGGGATGCCATTGCATTCTCTGATATAACATGGTAAATTATTCTAAACGTTGCACATTAGCAACCTAGATGTCCATCAGCAGATAAATGGATAAGAAAGCTGTGGTCCATATACACAATGGAGTATTACTCAGCCATTAAAAAGAATACATTTGAATCAGTTCTAATGAGGTGGATGAAACTGGAGCCTATTATACAGAGTGAAGTAAGCCAGAAAGAAAAACACCAATACAGTATACTAACGCATATATATGGAATTTAGAAAGATGGTAACAATAACCCTGTGTACGAGACAGCAAAAGAGACACTGATGTATAGATCAGTCTTATGGACTCTGTGGGAGAGGGAGAGGGTGGGAAGATTTGGGAGAATGGCATTCAAACATGTATAATATCATGTATGAAACGAGTTGCCAGTCCAGGTTCGATGCATGATACTGGATGCTTGGGGCTGGTGCACTGGGACGACCCAGAGGGAGGGTATGGGGAGGGAGGAGGGAGGAGGGATCAGGATGGGGAACACAGGTATACCTGTGGCGGATTCATTTTGATATTTGGCAAAACTAATACAATATTGTAAAGTTTAAAAATAAAGTAAAATTAAAAAAATAAATAAAAAATCCTGTGCATGCATGCATACTAAGGTACTTCAGTCATGTTCAACTCTTTGTGATCCCATGGACTGTAGCCTATCAGGTTCCTCTGTCCATGGGATTCTCCAGGCAACAATACTGGAGTGGGTTGCCATGCCCTCCTCTAGGGGATCTTCCTGACACAGGGATGGAACCCAGGTCTCTTATGTCTCCTGCATTTGCAGTTGGGTTCTTTACCACTAGCACCACCTAGGAAACTTATTAAATAAACATATATATAAATGTGTATATTGCCCTTTGACTTAATACTACTGTGTATTTAATAACCCTCATAATGTCTATTCATATTAACTTGTTAAATGTTAATGACACTTATCAAATGAGGAAAAAGTCATATGGTATTAAGAAATTTGAGGTTATCTTTGTAAGACAATTTAGTTTTATTAAAGAATTTGAAATAATCTTCTCAAGTACCTAATAAATTTTGGGTGAGGTAAGAACAGAGTCATTTTTTTTTTTCCCAAAGTAAGTAGCATGCTGTATATATTCTATAGGTTTGTGAATGTATGACTTGGGACATCCAACTCTGATAATAAGACAATGCACATATCCTAGAAAATGTTCAATTTGGGGGATGTATAAAAATGCTTACTGAAATCCATAAAACAAATTTAAAGTATTTTCATTATTGAGTTAATGAAAGAAATGAAGGCAAATCTTTCAGAGGCCTACAGGAGACGTTTTTCTAGAAACATAAGATTTGGTCCATCTAGTCAAAGCTATGGTTTTTCCAGTAGTCATGGATGGATGTGAGAGTTGGACCATAAAGGAAATTGAGTGCCAAAGCATTAATGCTTTTGAGCTGTGGTGTTGGAGAAGACTCTTGAGAGTCCCTTGGACTGCAAGGAGATCAAACCAGTGAATCCTAAAGAAAATTGGTCCTGAATATTCATTGAAAGGACTGCTGCTGAAGCTGAAGCTCTAATACTTTGGCCACCTCATGCGAAGAACTGACTCATTGGAAAAGACCCTGATGCTGGGAAAGATTGAAGGCAGAGGAGAAGGGGATGACAGAGGATGAGATGTTTGGGTGGCATCACCTACTTGACGGACATGAGTTTGAGTAAACTCCAGGAGTTGATGATAGACAAGGAAGCTTGGCGTGCTGCAGTCCATGGGGTCGCCAAGAGTCAGACACGACTGAGCAACTGAACTGAAGCCTGCCTTAGAGAGGATAAAGATTTCTGTTAACTGAGACATGTTTTGAATAGTTTTGTGAGGTTGAAAGCCAGGTCTGATGTCCACACAAAGGGGATGAAGCTGACAAATCTGATATTTATCTCAATTCCTAAAAGGCCGTGAAACTCTGAAGCAGAAAAAGGGGGAAATACCCTAAGGAAACACAGAGAAAGAAGGAAACCTACCTCAGCCACACTCAGGATGGATGGGGAAATAGCCCTTTATATATTTATGCTATAGCAACAACAGCAGCAAGTTTGGGTACATGTAGATTCAAGGACTGTATTTTATCTCATTTCTCTAGTTTCTTTGAGAGAGACAGAAATTGAGACACAGAGAGGAGGAAATAACAAGAGTAACTACAACATGACTTTAAAGCTAGGTATTTAAAATATTTATCAATAGTTAACAATTATAATATTCCCTAGATTTTGATGAAAGAAACATGTATATATTGTTCACATTTGTTGTGAGAGACAATATGCAACCAAGGATTTTAAGGGTTCTGACAAATAGAATCTATAAAACTATTATCTTGAAGTTTTCTCAATGTTTGATTTATGTTCTTTGAATGAATAATATCAAATGAATGCAAGTTTGGGGTTGCATGCACTTTGCATGTTGTTAAGATGAAATAATATCCCTAAGGAGGGATTATTCAACACAAGTTTTAAGGTGTACAGGATTTGTTTGAGCATTTTGTTGTTTCTGAAAAAGTCATAACTTACTGATGCCATTTCTTAGAACTTGAAAGACAAAATACAGATTTTGTAAAAAGAAAAAGAAAAATAATAATAAGGTCTTGGACAAGATAACAAAGATAAAATAAAAGTTCAACCATTAGTTCTTTCTTAAAGTGTTAAAAAAAAAAGAAGAGTAATTAATTTTTACATAAAATAGTAGAAAAAAGAATGTTCTTTCCTGAAAATGACAGGAGAACAAGAAAGATAAATTACAAAGTAAAGATAAAGCAGATGAGAACATTACTCAAGCCTAATGCAAATAAATTTAAATAAATTAAAAAAAGAAACACACACACACACAAAATTTATTTTCTGCACAAACAGGAATTGGAATGACTCACGAAGGATTACATTTTTGTTAAACTTTTTTTTGTTGTTGTTTTTTGTTTTCTTTTTTTTTTTAATAACTTTACAATATTGTATTGGTTTTGCCATATATCAACATGAATCCGCCACAGGTATACACGTGTTCCCCATCCTGAACCCTCCTCCCTCCCCGTACCATCCCTCTGGGTCATCCCAATGCACCAGCCCCAAGCATCCAGTATCGTGCATGGAACCTGGACTGGCAACTCGTTTCATACATGATATTTTATGTGTTTCAATGCCATTCTCCAAAATCTTCCCACCCTCTTCCTCTCCCTCTCCCACAGAGTCCAAAAGACTGTTCTATACATCAGTGTCTCTTTTGCTGTTTATAAAAAAAAAAAAAAAAAAAGAATCTGCCTGCAACTCAGGAGACCCAGGTTCAATTCCTGGATCAGGAAGATCCGCTGGAGAAGGGATAGGCTACCCAGTCCAGTATTCTTGGGCTTCCTTGAGGCTCAGCTGGTAAAGAATCTGTCTGCAATGTGGGAGACCTGCATTTGATCCCTGGGTTGGAAAGATCCCCTGGAGAAGGGAAAGGCTACCCACTCCAGTATTCTAGCCAGGAGAATTTCATGGACTGTATGGGGTCCCAAAGAGTCACACGACTGAAAGACTTTCACTTTCAATGTTTTTGTAAGCAATGCAGAAATGAAATTTTTAGAAGAAGCAAAGAGCACAAGCATTGATTTTTCAATAGGCTCCTAAGGTGTGAAGTTGTACAGTAGTCAGTGCACCATCAAATCAGGAAATGGACTGCCTTGCCTGAAATCTCAATTCCTTTAAATACTGTTTAGTCCCTCATTTGATTCATTTTTTATATCTTAGGTTCTCAAGTCACACTCCAAGTGTTGAAATTTTAGAGGAACAATCTGACATTCTTTTTCACTCAGTTCAAAAATAATTAGGATTTAGACACTATTTTAAAAATCAAGACAAAATTATTCATTATGATAAAAGCTCACTGGCAAACATGTTTTATGTCTGGAGGATTTAGTCATTCTTCAGGATTAACTTAAACAGATGTTTCCTTTCTATTACAGGCATAGCTGGAAACCACAGTCTTTTCCTGAATGCATAGGTCCATTTTGTGTTGGAAACTTGTATGTATCATTAGTCTTACTGGGCAGACCAATTGGTAAAACTGGGTAGAAAAATATCCTAATAGTAGTGTTGCTGTTGCTAAGTAATGTTCAGTTGCTAAGTAATGTTTGATTCTTCGCGATCCCATGGACGGCAGCATGCTAGGCTCTTCTGTCCTCCACTATCTCCTGGAGTTTGCTCAGACTCATGTCTGTTGAGTCAGTGATGCCATCCAACTATCTGATCCTTTGTCACCTTCTTCTCCTCCTGCCCTCAATCTTTCCCAGCATCAGGATCTTTTTCAGTGAGTCAACTGTTTGTATCAGATGGCCAAAGTATTGGAGCTTCAGCTTTAGCATCAATCCTTCCAATGAATATTCAGTGTTGTCTTCCTGAACGATTGACTGGTTTGATCTCCTTGATGTCCAAGGAACTCTCGAGTCTTCTCCAACACTACAATATGAAAGCATCAGTTCTTCCACAATCAGCCTTCTTTATGGTCCAACTCTCACTTCTGTACGTGGCTACTGGAAAAACCATAGCTTTGACGGTACAGAGCTTTGTCAAAAATGATGTCTCTGGTCTCAACACAATGTCTAGCTTTGTCATACCTTTTCTTCCAAGAAGCAAGTATCTTTTAATTTCGTGGCTCTAGTCAAATCCACAGTGATTTTGGAGCTCAAGAAAATAAAATCTGTGACTGTACAGATGCACATACTTTTAAGCTAATCAATATTCAGATCTTGTTATCCACATATACTCCTATAATGCTGGTATGTTTGTAACATTGAGTCTTTGGGAAGAAAACGACTATATTGCATGGTGCTTTGCACCCAGATGTGAAGATATCCAGTGCACCAAAAAAGTGGAAAAATTCCAAAAATTAATGTCTGTCAGCAAAATTACTTTTAGCAAAAGTACAAAGCTCTCACATCTAGTTTATTAAGAGTTGCTATTTTACAGATTATATTATCCCAGTTATACAGTTAAAAAATACCAAATATGTAGAAAGGGAAGAAATTTTACAGGTTATATAGCTATTAAGTGGTATGATCAGATTTTGAATACAAGCGTGCTTAACTCAACTGTATATTTCCCTATATTCTGCTAATCTTAAAAAGTATATAAAAAAGAAAGGGCATATGTAAATGTATAACTAAATCACTTTGCTGTACACCTGAAACTAAAACAACATTGTAAATCAACCATACGAAATAAAATCAAAATTAAAAAGGAAATATACAGTAATACCTTATAAATGAACAAAAAAAGAGTTTCTGTAATAATTATTGTTTCATGTTTAGTAACTATCATTACCTATAGCCAAAGCTATGGATTTCAAGTAGTCACATATGGGTGTGAGTGTTGGCCCATAAAGAAGGCTGAGAGTCGAAGAATTGATGCTTTCAAACTGTGGTGTTGGAGAAGACTCTTAAGAGCCCTGTGGATTGCAAGAAGCCAATCCTAAAGGAAATGAACCCTGAATACTCATTAGAAGGACTGAATCTGAAGCTGAAGCTCCAATCCTTTGGCCACCGGATATGAAGAACTGACTCACTGGAAAAGACCCAGATGTTGGGAAAGATTGGAGGCAAGAGAATAAGGGGATAACAGAGGACAAGATTGTTGGATAGAATTACTAACTCAATGGAAATGAGTTTAAGCAAACTCCAGGAGATGGTGAAGGACCTGGAAGTCTGGTGTGCTGCAGTCCATGAGGCTGCAAAGAGTCAGACACTACTGAGTGACTTAATAACAACAACAGCAACAGTACCTATCAGTTCAGTTCAGTTCAGTCACTCAGTCGTGTCCGACTCTTCAAGACACCATGAATCACAGCACGCCAGGCCTCCCTGTCCATCACCAACTCCCGGAGTTCACTCAGACTCATGTCCATCGAGTCAGTGATGCCATCCAGCCATCTCATTCTCTGTCGTCCCCTTCTCCCCCTGCCCCCAATCCCTTCCAGCATCAGAGTCTTTTCCAATGAGTCAACTCTTCGCATGAGGTGGCCAAAGTACTGGAGTTTCAGCTTTAGCATCATTCCTTCCAAAGAAATCCCAGGGCTGATCTCCTTCAGAATGGACTGGTTGGATCTCCTTGCAGTCCAAGGGACTCTCAAGAGTCTTCTCCAACACCACAGTTCAAAAGCATCACTTCTTTGGTGCTCAGCTTTCTTCACAGTCCAACTCTCACATCCATACATGACCACAGGAAAAACCATAGCCTTGACTAGACGGACCTTTGTTGGCAAAGGAATGTCTCTGCTTTTGAATATGCTATCTAGGTTGGTCATAACTTTCCTTCCAAGGAGTAAGCATCTTTTTATTTCATGGCTGCAGTCAAAAACAATACCCAGCTGTGGATGTAACTGGTGATAGAAGCAAGGTCCAATGCTGTAAAGAGCAATATTGCATAGGAACCTGGAATGTCAGGTCCATGAATCAAGGCAAATTGGAAGAGGTTAAACAAGAGATTGCAAGAGTGAATGTCAACATTCTAGGAATCAGCGAACTAAAATGGACTGGAATGGTTGAATTTAACTCAGATGATCATTATATCTACTACTGCAGGCAGGAATCCCTCAGAAGAAATGGAATAGCCATCATGGTTAACAAAAGAGTCTGAAATGCAGTACTTGGATGCAATCTCAAAAACAACAGAATGATCTGTTGGTTTTTAAGGCAAACCATTCAATATCACAGTAATCCAAGTCTATGCCCCAACCAGTAATGCTGAAGAAGCTGAAGTTGAATGGTTCTATGAAGATCCATAAGACCTTTTAGAACTAACACCCAAAAAGCAAACAAACAAACAAAAAACAGTACCGATAGTATGTTCAGATTGTCTTGACTAATTATGTAATATCCATAATTGTTTTTATTTTATTTTTAAACTTTACAATATTATATTGGTTTTGCCATAATTGTAAAGAAATTCCAATGAAAAAGAAATTCTAAACACTTAAAATTTCCAAAACTAAATATATAAAACCTGAAATTTTCAGTTGCATAAATAGGTTGAAGAAAGTTAGTGAATTGGGGCTTTCCTGGTGCCTCAATTGATAAAGAATCTGACTGCAATGCAGACTCAGGTTCAATTCCTGAGTCATGAATATCCCCTTGAGAAAGAAATGGTAACTCACTCCAGCGTTCTTGCATGGGAAATTCCATGGACAAAAGACAGAAGAACCTGGAGGACTTACAGTCCACGGGGTCATAAGAGTTGGATATGACTTAGTGACTAAACCACAGAGGGTAATCGATAATGGTTGGGAAATATATAGAAAAGGACAAAAAAAGGGGGGGAGAGGATATGATGAAAACATTTGAAATATGTAATTGAAGCTGAAGGATAAGAGAGAGATGAGTAAGAGTCAATATTTGAGAATTTTCTAAAAGTGATAAAAGATGTCATGCTATAGATACCAGACACATTATGAAACTCAACCAGGATTAATGAAAGAAACCACAGCAATCAAAAATCAGAATCCAGAAGGCAGAAGATTAGAGACCAAAGGCATACTTAATCCTACTTTAAAAAAAAAAAATTGTTTTGAGTGTGAAACTACCATAAAATTTTAATTGTTGAATACATTTCTTGTTGGTACTCCTAGATGAATGATAATTTGACAAAATAGGTAATCAGTATACTTTTAAAATTTAAGTCTTATTTCACAAACTCTAGCCTTGGATCTCTGTATCTTTTTGTGTGTAGGAATTAATGTGATTAAGAAAAGCACAGCCTGGAGAATATCTGAAGTCCACGTACCTAGCGGTACAGTCCAAAGATCAGGGCACAATGTCCCAGTGTGCTTGTGTTCTGGGGAGGACCCTCTTCCTGGTTCATAGCCCTCAGCTTCTTGCTGTGCCCTCAAGTAGTAAAAGGGGAAGGAATTTCACTTGAGCTTCTTTTATAAAGGCACTCATTCCATACATAAAGCCTTTCTGCTCATGAGCTAACCATATTCCAAAGGCCTTCATTTCCTAATACAGAAACTTCAAAGCTTAGGATTTTAACACATAAATTTAAGGAGGACAAAAACATTCAGACCATGTTTGGTAAAAAAAAAAAAAATAAAAGTTGCCAAAAAGTAGCTTTTTAAACATAGCTTTGGATTCATAATTTTTGTACTACGTCACTTTTCTGGAATTGTTATAACTGGGTAATCATTGGCATTAAGGTTACCACTAATGACCCATTTTTAGATCTTTTTAAAATTTGAGAGATGTCAAATTGAATGAATTTAATTAAGAAAAAGGTTAAATTGCAAAGAAATGGAACTTCATTTTATACATAATATTCACATATTAAGCTCATTGACATTTTGCCTCAGATTTTAATGGGCACCAGATATCCCAGCACTTTTAATCGAAGTTCGATTGTACTTGGGAAATGTACACTGCTGTGGTTGTATTGTTTTACCCAAAGAAGACTTAATAATTTAAATTAAAGGGTATCATGAGAGCTAAGGTCATCAGCAGAAAACTCAGAGGCTAAGCAGAAACTTAAGCAGTATTTTTCACAGCTCTGCTGTATTGGGGTTGAAAAATATGGTTCAGTTACCAAAGAGAAAAGGTTTGGGTAGACTAAATGGATTTTGAAATAAATGATGAGATTTTGATCATACATTCTGATGGGAAATCAACCAAATAATTAATTAATTAATTTTGGTCTCAAGCAAACAAAATCCAGGCAGATTTTAGGCCTAAATGCAAAAGCCAAAGCAATAAATTTTTAGAACATAACATACAAACTGGGGTGTAACTGTGAACTGGAGGTGAAAGATATTCAGAATTATATGGCATCAGAGATACGCAAACAAAATGAAATATGACTGCACAACAATTAAAATGACAAAAATTTTAAATACTAACAAATAAGAAATCTGAAGTCTCATGAACTCCTGCCAGAAGTAAATACTAGTACCAGCATTTTGGTAATATGTTGGAGGTGTTTTTTTATACTTCTCAATATAAATTTCATGTCTTGATAATAAAACTATATTTTAGGAAAAGGAAAGCATTTCCAAAATTTTAAAGCAATCTTGCTACAACCAACAACTTCTTAAATGACTGAGGACTTTTCTTTTCTCTAAGTAACACCGGTTACCAGAATTTTGAAGTTAAAATTAAGTATGTAATATTCCTCCTCCAATTCTGCTTGACATTTCTGAATTCTTTTAAAAAAATTCTGATTCTTGTCTCAGATATGTACTAAGTGTGCCCCTCTTAAGGGGCACATCTGGACATCCTTAATCTTTGGATTCTATCTCATTATTTTATATATAAAGTTTTCTTGTGCTCTGGACTTTTCTACATTGTCTACACCAAATTAGGAGAAGGAAATGGCAATCCTCCAGTATTCTTGCCTGGAGAATCCTGCGGACAGAGGAGTCTGGTGGGCTGCTGTCCATGGGGTCGCACAGAGTTGGACAAGACTGAAGCAACTTAACATGTATACATGCATTGGAGAAGGAAATGGCAACCCACTCTAGTATTCTTGCCTGGAGAATCCCAGGGACAGAGGAGCCTGGTGGGCTGCCATCTATGTGGTTGCACAGAGTCTGACATGACTGAAGTGACCTAGCAGCAGCAGCTACATCAAGTTAGGACAGTCTTCTCTTTTATCATGGTGAGGGCACTCTTGGATCTTCTATTTAAATTTCTGCAAAGTGAAGACACAGTAAATTGGAAGGAATATCAACAGAGCAGGATATAGGGATATGAAATTGCTCTGATACAAATAAGATACAGTTCAAAAGTCAATATAACTAATCTAATCAAGATGATCAGGCAAAACACTTTTCCTCTCTGTAAGCAAATCATAAAGTATGTTAATCCAGGGTTTTCTGGAATATTGTATGCAATTGTATACAATATGAGAAAGTGAAGTGAAAGTCACCCAGTTGTATCTGACTCTTTGCAACCCCATGGACTGTTGCCTTCCAGGTTCCTCTGTCCATGGAATTCTCCAGGCAAAAATACTGGAGTAGGTTTCCATTTCCTTCTTCAGGGGATCTTCCTGATCCAGGGATCAAATCCAGGTCGCCCACATTCTAGATGGAGACTTTACTATCTGAACCTCTTGACTGCAATTATCATTTAGGAGATTAATCCATATTAGCTATACTTAACATCAAATATTCTATTACTACTGCTAATGCTAAAAGTGGCAGGGGTGATCAGCAGGCTGAAATATGTATGCTAACACACAAGGCTTCAGAGACAGCCAATTTAAGCTCTTATTCATCCAAGGGGAAAGAAATATTCCAAGAAAAAGAAACATGCTTTTTCTCTCTGCCTTGAGTATATTCATGTTCAAGGAAGGCAGATTCTCTTTCAATGTCATTATTATCATAATAATTAGTTTAGGTATCTGTAGTTAGATTTTTCTGAGAATATATTGAGTAATGGTAGAAATGAATGGCCATTTTGATAAACAATGGAAGTTTTATGGACAATAACTTTGCTTAGGATTAGAGAAGTTCTTCTAAATAAAATCCAAACTTTCATCATGATTTTATTCCTTCTTTCCACATTTTTCTGGTCTTATACTGATCTCTAATCTTAAGAATGACCAAGAATCTTCATGTTAAGATTAAAAAAGTTTGGGAAACTCTAGTGTTGTAAAATAATTTTTGATGTAGCCTCAGGTCCACATATAACCCTGGGTATCTATTGATATTTGTAACACACTTAACTGCATCTGAAAGATCCCTTTGTAAAATAAAAAAGTTTTCCAAATTACTGCTTAATACTTCAGCAGTGAACTGAGAAGTAGTAAAATGAGCTGACAGTATATTTAAGAATTGTTAAGAGATAATGCCACGAACATGTAGCCTAGGCCTCACACTTCTCTTAAACAGACCTGAGCATTTAACTAAAGTGACCTAGTCATATTTCTAAACTTGTCTGTAAATGGATTTTTTTCCAAAATTAACTCAAGAGGCACTAAGCTAAAATTTTCAAGGACATGAATCACCATTCCAGAAAAAAAAAAAAAAAAAAACTTATCAAAATGAATCAAGGTAAAAAGGAATCTATCTTTATGCCCTCTAGTAAATAAACCTGGGATAGTCAGACTGGCCAAATGAAATCAATCAAAATAAGAGCAAAAGGATTTATCTATGAAGAAACAAAATGAATATGTAGATAAAGTTCCTTGGACTCACAATGAACTATTCTCCCTCTAAGCAGCAAGACATGGTTTTATTCTAAATAGTGACTAATGCATAATGCTTACCTTTATTTTCCAAATGAGAAATATTATAGTCATTTCTCCATCATGGTAAGGTTGGTATGCCTTCTTCAGTGTCTCTTCTCTTTCTGTTGCAACAACAGAGAATATATTTAATTAGTCTTATTTTCAACCTCCAAGAATTACTTTTCAGTATCTCATTGCTTCTTTTAATAGTTATTTTTTTCTTGTGTAGATACCATATGGATAAAGATCCCTCTGCAGCTACTAACTAGAATTCTTTAAAATTCTCTTCTATTTCATAAATTATCTTTTCATAGTGTATATGTCCTTTCATATGAATTATTAAAATTATTTACTTACAAGTCTCTTTACTTTCACTCCATGTGTATAGTTTGCTGCTCATAAGGCAACTAAAGTGAAATTTCAAAGAATACAATACAGATGATGATACTTTCCAGTTTAAGCCAAGTGATGATTCTTCCATTATATGTCAACTAACATACTAATTCTTGATCTTCGCCTACAAATCCCTTTTTGACTTTACTTCTGGTCAGAACACCAATCACATGACTACTACTCTCTGCCTCTATTTTAAACCCTCTAGTTCCATCCCTCTTTTTCCAAAACTTAAGCTCATTCCTCCTCTGTTTTGGCATTTGTTGCATCTTCCGTGTAGAATAAACTTGCCCTCATATCTTTATTTGTCTCCACTCCTCCAAATTTCTATTCAAATTTCCCCTCACTGTAGAGGGTTTTAACTTTGACATTACATAAAATCTTTGCCAATGTGTTTGCCTCTCCCAATTTCATGTTTTATATTGCTTCATCAAAACTAATATTATTGGAGATTTCCCTGCTGGTCCATGGTTTTCTTTCTTTTTTTTTCTTTTAAATTTTATTTTATTTTTAAAATTTACATAATTGTATTAGTTTTGCCAAATATCAAAATGAATCCGCCACAGGCATACATGTGTTCCCCATCCTGAACCCTCCTCCCTCCTCCCTCCCCACACCATCCCTCTGGGTCGTCCCAGTGCACCAGCCCCAAGAATCCAGTATCGCGCATCGAACCTGGACTGGCAACTCGTTTCTTACATGATATTCTAAGACTCTGCTCTACCAAAGCACGAATGCAGGGGATACAGTTTTGATTCCTGGTTATGGAATCTAAGATCCCACATGCTGTGAAACATGACCAAAATATTTTTAAAAAGCAAAAACAAACTAGTATTATTGTTAGGGAATCCAATCCCAAAGAAAGGCAATGACAAAGAATACTCAAACTACGGCACAATTGCACTCATCTCACACGCTAGTAAAGTAATGCTCAAAATTCTCCAAGCCAGGCTTCAGCAATACATGAACCGCGAACTTCCAGATGTTCAAGCTGGTTTCAGAAAAGGTAGAGGAACCAGAGATCAAATTGCCAGCATACACTGGATCATTGAAAAAGCAAGAGAGTTCCAGAAAAACATATACTTCTGCTTTATTGACTATGCCAAAGCCTTTGACTGTATGGATCACAATAAACTGTTGAAAATTCTGAAAGAGATGGGCATACCAGACCACCTGACCTGCCTCTTGAGAAACCTATATGCAGGTCAGGAAGCAACAGTCAGAACTGGATATGGAACAACAGACTGGTTCCAAACAGGAAAAGGAGCATGTCAAGGCTGTATATTGTCACCCTGCTTATTTAACTTCTATGCAGAGTACATCATGAGAAACGCTGGGCTGGAAGAAGCACAAGCTGGAATCAAGATTACCAAGAGAAATAGAAATAACCTCAGATATTCTGATGACACCACCCTTATGGCAGAAAGTGAAGAGGAACTAAAAAGCCTCTTGATAAAAGTGAAAGAGGAGAGTGAAAAAATTGGCTTAAAGCTCAACATTCAGAAAACGAAGATCATGGCATCTGATCCCATCACTTCATGGAAAATAGTTGGGGAAACAGTGGAAACAGTGTCAGACTTTATTTTGGGGGGCTCCAAAATCACTGCAGGTGGTGATTGCAGCCATGAAATTAAAAGACGCTTACTCCTTGGAAGGAGAGTTATGACCAACCTAGATAGCATATTCAAAAGCAGAGATATATTACTTTGCCACCAAAGGTCCGTCTAATCAAAGCTATGGTTTTTCCTATGGTCATGTATGGATGTGAAAGTTGGACTGTGAAGAAAGCTGTGCACCGAAGAATTGATGCTTTTGAACTGTGGTGTTTGGAGAATACTTTTTTGTTGTTGTTGTTGTTGTTGTTTTTTAAATTTTATTTTATTTTTAAACTTTAGTTAATTCTGCCAAATATCGAAATGAATCCGCCACAGGTATACATGTGTTCCCCATCCTGAACCCTCCTCCCTCCTCATACCGTCCCTCTGAGTCGTCCCAGTGCACTAGCCCCAAGCATCCAGTATCGTGCATTGAACCTGGACTGGCATCTCGTTTCATACATGATATTTTACATATTTCAATGCCATTCTCCCAAATCTTCCCACCCTCTCCCTCTCCCACAGAGTCCATAAGACTGTTCTATACATCAGTGTCTCTTTTGCTGTCTCGTATACAGGGTTATTGTTACCATCTTTCTAAATTCCATATATATGCGTTAGTATACTGTATTGGTGTTTTTCTTTCTGGCTTACTTCACTCTGTATAATAGGCTCCAGTTTCATCCACCTCATTAGAACTGATTCAAATGTATTCTTTTTAATGGCTGAGTAATACTCCATTGTGTATATGTACCACAGCTTTCTTATCCATTCATCTGCTGATGGGCATCTAGGTTGCTTCCATGTCCTGGTTATTATAAACAGTGCTGCGATGAACATTGGGGTACACGTGTCTCTTTCCTTTCTGGTTTCCTCAGTGTGTATGCCCAGCAGTGGGATTGCTGGATGGTAAGGCAGTTCTATTTCCAGTTTTTTAAGGAATCTCCACACTGTTCTCCATAGTGGCTGTACTAGTTTGCATTCCCACCAACAGTGTAAGAGGGTTCCCTTTTCTCCACACCCTCTCCAGCATTTATTATTTGTAGACTTTTGGATCGCAGCCATTCTGACTGGTGTGAAATGGTACCTCATAGTGGTTTTGATTTGCATTTCTCTGATAATGAGTGATGTTGAGCATCTTTTCATGTGTTTGTTAGCCCTCTGTATGTCTTCTTTGGAGAAATGTCTATTTAGTTCTTTGGCCCATTTTTTGATTGGGTCATTTATTTTTCTGGAGTTGAGCTGTAGGAGTTGCTTGTATATTTTTGAGATTAGTTGTTTGTCAGTTGCTTCATTTGCTATTATTTTCTCCCATTCTGAAAGCTGTCTTTTCACTTTGCTAATAGTTTCCTTTGATGTGCAGAAGCTTTTAAGGTTAATTAGGTCCCATTTGTTTATTTTTGCTTTTATTTCCAATATTCTGGGAGGTGGGTCATAGAGGATCCTGCTGTGATGTATGTCAGAGAGTGTTTTGCCTATGTTCTCCTCTAGGAGTTTTATAGTTTCCGGTCTTACGTTTACATCTTTAATCCATTTTGAGTTTGTTTTTGTGTATGGTGTTAGACAGTGTTCTAGTTTCATTCTTTTACAAGTGGTTGACCAGATTTCCCAGCAGCATTTGTTAAAGAGATTGTCTTTAATCCATTGTATATTCTTGCCTCCTTTGTCAAAGATAAGGTGTCCATATGTGTGTGGATTTATCTCTGGGCTTTCTATTTTGTTCCATTGATCTATATTTCTGTCTTTGTGCCAGTACCATACTGTCTTGATAACTGTGGCTTTGTAGTAGAGCCTGAAGTCAGGTAGGTTGATTCCTCCAGTTCCATTCTTCTTTCTCAAGATCACTTTGGCTATTCGAGGTTTTTTGTATTTCCATACAAATTGTGAAATTATTTGTTCTAGCTCTGTGAAGAATACTGTTGGTAGCTTGATAGGGATTGCATTGAATCTATAAATTGCTTTGGGTAGTATACTCATTTTCACTATATTGATTCTTCCAATCCATGAACATGGTATATTTCTCCATCTATTAGTGTCCTCTTTGATTTCTTTCACCAGTGTTTTATAGTTTTCTATGTAGAGGTCTTAGTTTCTTTAGGTAGATATATTCCTAAGTATTTTATTCTTTCTGTTGCAATGGTGAATGGAATTGTTTCCTTAATTTCTCTTTCAGTTTTCTCATTATTAGTGTATAGGAATGCAAGGGATTTCTGTGTGTTGATTTTATATCCTGCAACTTTACTATAGTCATTGATTATTTCTAGTAATTTTCTGGTGGAGTCTTTAGGGTTTTCTATGTAGAGGATCATGTCATCTGCAAATAGTGAGAGTTTTACTTCTTTTCCAATTTGGATTCCTTTTATTTCTTTTTCTGCTCTGATTGCTGTGGCCAAAACTTCTAAAACTATGTTGAATAGTAATGGTGAAAGTGGGCACCCTTGTCTTGTTCCTGACTTTAGAGGAAATGCTTTCAATTTTTCACCATTGAGGATAATGTTTGCTGTGGGTTTGTCATATATAGCTTTTATTATGTTGAGGTATGTTTCTTCTATTCCTGCTTTCTGGAGAGTTTTTTATCATAAATGGATGTTGAATTTTGTCAAAGGCTTTCTCTGCATCTACTGAGATAATCATATAGTTTTTCTTTTTGAATTTGTTAATGTGGTGTATTACATTGATTGATTTGCCGATATTGAAGAATCCTTGCATACCTGGGATAAAGCCCACTTGGTCATGGTGTATGATCTTTTTAATGCGTTGTTGGATTCTGATTGCTAGAATTTTGTTAAGGATTTTTGCATCTATGTTCATCAGTGATATTGGCCTGTAGTTTTCTTTTTTTGTGGCATCTTTGTCAGGTTTTGGTATTAGGGTGACGGTGGCCTCATAGAATGAGTTTGGAAGTTTACCTCCCTCTGCAATTTTTTGGAAGAGTTTGAGCAGGATAGGTGTTAGCTCTTCTCTAAATTTTTGGTAGAATTCAGCTGTGAAGCCGTCTGGACCTGGGCTTTTGTTTGCTGGAAGATTTTTTGATTACAGTTTCAATTTCCGTGTTTGTGATGGGTCTGTTAAGATTTTCTATCTCTTCCTGGTCCAGTTTTGGAAAGTTGTACTTTTCTAAGAATTTGTCCATTTCTTCCACGTTGTCCATTTTATTGGCATATAATTGTTGGTAGTAGTCTCTTATGATCCTTTGTATTTCTGTGTTGTCTGTTGTGATCTCTCCATTTTCATTTCTAATTTTATTGATTTCATTTTTCTCCCTTTGTTTCTTGATGAGTCTGGCTAATGGTTTCTCAATTTTATTTATCCTTTCAAAGAACCAGCTTTTGGTGTTGTTGATTTTTGCTATGGTCTCTTTTGTTTCTTTTGCATTTATTTCTGCTCTAATTTTTAAGATTTCTTTCCTTCTACTAACCCTGGGGTTCTTCATTTCTTCCTTTTCTAGTTGCTTTAGGTGTAGAGTTAGGTTATTTATTTGACTTTTTTCTTGTTTCTTGAGGTGTGCCTGTATTGCTATGAACTTTCCCCTTAGGACTGCTTTTACCATGTCCCACAGGTTTTGGGTTGTTGTGTTTTCATTTTCATTCATTTCTATGCAAATTTTGATTTCTTTTTTGATTTCTTCTGTGATTTGTTGGTTATTCAGCATCGTATTGTTCAGCCTCCACATGTTGGAATTTTTAATAGTTTTTCTCCTGTAATTGAGATCTAATCTTACTGCATTGTGGTCAGAAAAGATGCTTGGAATGATTTCTATTTTTTTTTTTTTTTAATTTACCAAGGCTAGCTTTATGGCCCAGGATGTGATCTATCCTGGAGAAGTTTCCATGTGCGCTTGAGAAAAAGGTGAAATTCATTGTTTTGGAATGAAATGTCCTATAGATATCAATTAGGTCTAACCGGTCTATTGTATTGTTTCAAGTTTGTGTTTCCTTGTTAATTTTCTGTTTAGTTGATCTATCCATAGGTGTGAGTGGGGTATTAAAGTCTCCTGCTATTATTGTGTTATTGTTAATTTCTCCTTTCATACTTGTTAGCATTTGTCTTACATACTGTGGTGCTCCCATGTTGGGTGCATATATATTTATAATTGTTATATCTTCTTCTTGGATTGATCCTTTGATCATTATGTAGTGACCTTCTTTGTCTCTTTTCACAGACTTTGTTTTAAAGTCTATTTTATCTGATATGAGTATTGCTACTGCTGCTTTCTTTTGGTCCCTATTTGTATGGAAAATCTTTTTCCAGCCCTTCACTTTCAGTCTGTATGTGTCCCCTGTTTTGAGGTGGGTCTCTTGTAGACAACATATGTAGGGGTCTTGTTTTTGTATCCATTCAGCTAGTCTTTGTCTTTTGGTTGGGGCATTCAACCCATTTACGTTTAAGGTAATTACTGATAAGTATGATCCCGTTGCCATTTACTTTATTGTTTTGGGTTCGAATTTATACACCGTTTTTGTGTTTCCTGTCTAGAGAATATCCTTTAGTTGGAGAATACTCTTGAGAGTTCCTTGGACGGCAAGGAGATCCAACCAGTCCATGCTAAAGGAGATCAGTCCTGGGTGTTCTTTGGAAGGACTGATGCTAAAGCTGAAACTCCAATACTTTGACCACCTCATGAGAAGAGTTGCCTCTTTGGAAAAGACTCTGATGCTGGGAGGGATTGGGGGCAGGAGGAGAAGGGGACAACAGAAGATGAGATGGCATCACCGACTCGATGGACATGAGTTTGGGTGGACTCCAGGAGTTGGTAATGGACAGGGAGGCCTGGTGTGTTGCAATTCATGGTGTCGCAAAGAGTCGGACATGACTGAGTGACTGAACTGAACTGATGTTCTCCCCAAACTCTAAATTTAAAGGCCTAACCCCCTATAGGACTATATTTAGAGACAGAGTCTTATTGTCATTGTTTAGTTCCTAAGTGGTGTCTTACTCTCTGTGACCCATGGGCCATTGCTTACCAGGCTCCTCTGTCCATGGGATTTCCCAAGCAAGAATACTGGAGTGGTTGCCATTATGTTCTTCAGGGGATCTTCCCAACCCAGGGATCAAAAAAACTAAGTATCTTGCATTGTAGGTGCTTGCTTTACCACTGAGCCACCTGGAAAGCCCTTTAAGGAGGTAACTAAGGTTAAACGTGGTTGTAAGGGTGGGTCCCTAAAATAATAGGACTAATATTCTTTAAGAATAGAAAGAGATACTAGGAGTTTTCACACTGAGAAAAGGCCATGCATTCGTGCTCAGTCACTTCAGTCATGTCCCTCACTTTGGGACCTCATGTACGATAGCCCACCAGGTCCCTCTGTCCATAGATTTCTCCAGGCAAGAATACTGGAGTGGGTAGCCATTCCCTTCTCCAGGGTGTCTTCCCAACCTTGGCATCAAACCCAGGTCTCCTGAACTGCAGGTGGATTCTTTACCATTTGAGCAACCAGGGAAGCATCCTTCTCTTATATTTGTGGCTGAATCAAATGGGGAAAATTTTAGATCCTTTTGTGAAAAAGAGTTACTTGAATATAAAATAAAGTACTGGTTGCAAAGAGTTTTAACAAGTGCCCCGGAAAAATAAATAATGAAGTAATATTATCTATTACTTTTGCATGCCATTAGATAGAGCATTGTGTTAAAACTGTAGTTACTTAATAAATAGGGCTTCCCTGGTAACTCAGTTGGTAAAGAATCTGCCTGCAATGGAGGAGACCAGGGTTCCATCCCTGGGTCAGGAAGATCTTTTGGAGAAGGAAATGACAACCACTCCAGTATCTTTGCCTGGAAAATCCCCTGGACAGAGGAGCCTGGTGGGCTAAAGTCCATGGGGGTCACAAGAATTGTACACAACTTAGTGACTACACCACCATTTGTGGGTGAATCAAACTGGGAAAATTTTAGCGTCCTCTTGTGAAAAAGAGTTACTTGAATATAAAATGAAGTACTGATTGCAAAGTGTTTTACCTAGTGCCTAGGACCAATAAATGATGAAGGGATATTATCTATTACTTTTGCATGTCATTAGACAGAACACTGTGCTAGAAACAGAGTGATTATTTAATAAATGCCTATTGAATGGGGAAAACAAAACCAGCACTGACTGTTACATTCTTTGTATCTAATTAGGCAGTGGCTCAAAATCACTGATGAGTAAAGCAAATAAATGTAATACCAGGCTAAGTTGATGACAATGCCAATATGGCAGTGGTACTCAACAATTAAACCCTTAAGAGTAACAAGCTCTGTAACTTCTTGAAAACTGTGGGATCACATTGACTTCAAATTCTACACAGCCAATATCCATAATGTTTTTATTTTCCCTTCCTTCTGAGGAAGTAACCACTTTAGTGAAATTTGAAGTAACCACCAAAGTAACCACCGAGGTGAAATTTGGTCAGTCATGTTTTATTTGAAGGGAGGGTTAGATTAGTTACAAATACATATTAGAAACTGCGTGGCAATGACTAAACATATTTTAAAAATAAAATTGATTTTTTAAGAGAGGGGAAAAATCAAACCGTTGCATAAAAAAGTTAAAACAACATTATTTTTTTCCTCACTGTATCCCTTTAATTTGAATATTTTATCTAATAGAGTAATATATATGTGTGAAATGAATGTTTATGAGTGGCTAAGTTACATGAAATTTGATCAGCTCTGAATGCTATGAATACATTTGTCAGATTTTTAGAAAGATTAAAATACCTGAAAATGAACTAAATATAAGTGTTGAATAAGTAAAAAACTAATAAACATAAACTTCAATTAAGTAGAGGTTGGAGAACAGAAAGAGAGATCCCATGACCTGTAAGGATAGCAAAGCCAAAGAGGAAGAAGAAAGACTCTTCTTTTCCTGGCAAAGACTCAGCCAAAGAAGAGCAAAGGATTCCGTTTAATATGGCCCTTCCAACTTCCCTTGTGCTTCCCTAGTGATTCAGACTGGAAAGAATCCACCTCCAATGAGGGAGACCTGGGTTCCATCCCTGGGTTGGGAAGATCCCCTGGAGAAGGGAACAGCTATACACTCTAGTATTCTGGCCTGGAGAATTCCATGGACAGAAGAGTCTGGCTGTCTATAATCCATAGGGTCGCAAAGAGTCAGACATAACTGACCGAATTTCACTTACTCACTGACAATTTCCTTTTCTTTCCATAAAAATGGGCTGTACAGGGAACTCTACTCAGTCTTCTATAATGGGCTATGTGGCCAAAGAATCTTAAAAAGAGTGTGTTTATGTGTATGTATGACTGATTCATTTTGCTATACAGCAGAAACTAACTCAACATTGTAAATTAACTATACTCCAAAGAAAATTTTTAAAAAAAAGAAAAGTTCTTTTACCCTATATGGAATTTGCATGTGGCTTGGGACGGTTGCAAACCTGAATGGTGATTCTGTTTTTCTGCCTGCAATGCTGGAGACCTAGGTTTGATCCCTGGGTTGGGAAGATTCCCTGGAGAAGGAAAAGCCTACCCATTCGGATCACAAAGAGTCAGACACGACTGAGTGACTTTCACTTCCACTTCATTTCCCCAGCAACTCATCTTTGCTGAAGAAATATCTGGAAGTCTATTTGTTTGAGATCAATAAGTTTCAAAAACTGTTTTTTCTTTTATAAAGAAATCAATGCAAGTATCTTACACACACATAAATGAAACCGTACAAAGTGACTTGCTTACAGCAAGAAAAACAAGATTATTTTCCAACTGTTTTTTGTGTAGAGGTCACAATTGTAGCAAAAACAACTGTGCCTTTATTTAAGAACACTCATCAATTGAATTTCTTAAATCAACATTTTATTTTTATAATAAAACTGTAGTTATCATAATTGAAGATCAATATTTCACAGTTATATATATCTTGCATTTTGTTAAAGCACTCAATTAACTGCAGGAAATTGTTTTCCTTTGACAGCACCATTTAAGTGTTTTCTTCATTTACATGTCTAACACTGCAATTCTTACAAGATGAAATTAGTTTTCCAAACTGGAATGAGATAATTATGCTTGTGCTGAATGCTGAATTCCTTTTACAAAACATAAACCTCTAAAATAGTTCTGTAAATAATTTCAAAATAATGAGATTAGTCTATTACAAAAATATGCCAATAACTTACTACTTATTTAATAAATATATATGTATATCAGTCATCAAAGCACTACAGTTACCATTCTATATACAAAATAACTGGTTACAATTAGACTTTCTTTTGTCATCTTATCCTATAAATTGGTGTCTATTTTTCTTCTATCCCATTTTCTATGAAATTCGCATAACACATTAAATTGTCGAAGAACAAAGTTTCAGTTCAGTTCAGTTCAGTCTCTCAGTTGTTTCCAATTCTTTGCAAACACATGGACTGCAGCACATCAGGCTTCCCTGTCCTTCACGAACTCCTAAAGCTCGTTCAAACGCATGTCCATCGAGTTGGTGATGCTATACAACGATTTCACCCTCTGTCATCCTCTTTTCCTCCAGTCTTAGATTTTTTCCAGCATCAGGTAGCAACAATTTTCCAATAAGTCAGTTCTTAGCATCAGGTGGCCAAAGCATTGGAGCTTCAGCATCAGTCCTTCCAATGAACATTCAGGACTGATTTCCTTTACAATTGACTGATTTGATATCTTTGCAGTCCAAGGCACTCTCAAGAGTCTTCTCCAACACCACATTTCTAAAGCATCAATTCTTCTGTTCTCAGCTTTTTCATGGTCCAACTCTCACATCCACATATGACTACTAAAAAAACAACAGCTTTGACTAGACAAAACTTTGTTGGCAAAGTAATATCTCTGCTTTTAACATGCTGTCTAGGTTCATCAAAGCTTTTCTTCCACGGAGCAAGCATCTTTTAATTTGATGGATGCAGTCACCATCTGCATTGATGTTGGAGCCCAAGAAAATAAAGTCTGTCACTGTTTCCACTGTTTCCTCATCTATTTCCTCTTTCACTTTCACCAAGAGGCTATTTAGGTCCTCTTCACTTTCTGCCATAAGTGTGGCATCATCTGTGTATCTGAAGTTATTGATATTTCTTCCAGCAACCTTGATTCCAGCTTGTGCTTCATCCAGCTTGGCAATTTTCATGATGTAATCTATATAGAAGTCTTGAAGTACCCCTTTTCCAAATTGGAACCAGTCAATTGTTCCATGTCCATCCAGTTTGAACTATTGCTTCTGGACTTGCATACAGATTTCAGGAGGCAGGTAAGGTGGTTCAGTATTCCCATCTCCTTAAGAATTCTCCAGTTTGTTGTGATCCACATATTGAAAGGTTTTGGCATAGTCAATGAAGCAGAATTATGCTTTTCTGGAATTCTCTTGCTTTTTCAATGACCCAGTGCATGTTGTTAATTTGATCTCTGGTTCCTCTGTCTTATGTAAATCCAGCTTGAACATCTGGAAATCCTCGGTTCATGTACTATTGAAGCCTTGCTTGGAGAATTTTCAGCATTACTTTGCTAGCATGTGAGATGAGTGCGATTGTGGAGTAGTTTCAACATTCTTTGGTGTTCCATTTCTTTGGGATTGGAATGAAAACTGACTTTTTCCAGTCCTGTGGCCACTGCTGAGTTATCCCAATTTGCTGACATATTGAGTGCAGCAATTTCACAACATCATCTTTTAGGATTTTGAATGGCTCAGCTGGAATTCCATCACCTCCACTAGCTTTGTTCATAATGATGCTTCCTAAGGCCCACTTGACTTTGGACTCCAGGATGTCTGGCTCTAGGTGAGTGATCACACCATCGTGATTATCTGGATCGTGAAGAACTTTTTTGTACAGTTCTTCTGTGTATTCTTGCCACCTCTTCTTAATATCTTCTGCTTCTGTTAGATCCATACCATTTCTGTCCCTTTTCGTGCCCATCTTTGCATGAAATGTTCCTTTGGTATCACTAATTTTCTTGAAGAGATCTCTAGTTTTTCCCATTCTATTGTTTTCCTCTATTTCTTTGCACTGATTACTGAGGAAGGCTTTCTTGTCTCTCCTTGATATTCTTTGGAACTCTGAATTCAGATGGGTATAACTTTCCTTTTCTTCTTTGCCTTTTGCTTCTCTCTCTCTCTCTTTTTTTAATTTTATTTTATTTTTAAAATTTACAATATTGTATTAGTTTTGCCAAATATCAAAATGAATCCACCACAGGTATACCTGTGTTCCCCATCCTGATCCCTCCTCCCTCCTCCCTCCCCATACCCTCCCTCTGGGTCGTCCCAGTGCACCAGCCCCAAGCATCCAGTATCATGCATGGAACCTGGACTGGCGACTCGTTTCATACATGATATTATACATGTTTCAATGCCATTCTCCCAAATCTCCCCACCCTCTCCCTCTCCCACAGAGTCCATAAGACTGATCTATACATCAGTGTCTCTTTTGCTGTCTCATACACAGGGTTATTGTTACCATCTTTCTAAATTCCATATATATGCGTTAGTATACTGTATTGGTGTTTTTCTTTCTGGCTTACTTCATTCTGTATAATAGGTTCCAGTTTCATCCATCTCATTAGAACTGATTCAAATATATTATTTTTAATGGCTGCGTAATAATCCATTGTGTATATGGACCACAGCTTTCTTATCCATTCATCTGCTGATGGACATCTAGGTTGCTTCCATGTCCTGGCCTATTATAAACAGTGCTGTGATGAACATTGGGGTACATGTGTCTCTTTCCCTTCTAGTTTCCTCAGTGTGTATGCCCAGCAGTGGGATTGCTGGATCATAAGGCAGTTCTATTTCTAGTTTTCTAAGGAATCTCCACACTGTTCTCCATAGTGGCTGTACTAGTTTGCATTCCCACCAACAGTGTAAGAGGGTTCCCTTTCCTCTACACCCTCTCCAGCATTTATTATTTGTAGACTTTTGGATCACAGCCATTCTGACTGGCGTGAAATGGTACCTCATAGTGGTTTTGATTTGCATTTCTCTGATAATGAGTGATGTTGAGCATCTTTTCCTGTGTTTGTTAGCCATTTGTATGTCTTCTTTGGAGAAATGTTTATTTAGTTCTTTGGCCCATTTTTTGATTGGGTCATTTATTTTTCTGGAGTTGAGCTATAGGAGTTGCTTGTATATTTTTGAGATTAGTTGTTTGTCAGTTGCTTCATTTGTTATTATTTTCTCCCATTCTGAAGGCTGCCTTTTCACCTTGCTAATAATTTCCTTTGTTGTGCAAAAGCTTTTAAGTTTAATTAGGTCCCATTTGTTTATTTTTGCTTCTATTTCCAATATTCTGGGAGGTGGGTCATAGAGGATCCTGCTGTGATGTATGTCAGAGAATGTTTTGCCTATGTTCTCCTCTAGGAGTTTTATAGTTTCTCGTCTTACGTTTACATCTTTAATCCATTTTGAGTTTATTTTTGTGTATGGTGTTAGACAGTGTTCTAGTTTCATTCTTTTACAAGTGGTTGACCAGTTTTCCCGGCACCACTTGTTAAAGAGATTGTCTTTAATCCATTGTATATTCTTGCCTCCTTTGTCAAAGATAAGGTGTCCATATGTGTGTGGATTTATCTCTGGGCTTTCTATTTTGTTCCTTTGATCAATATTTCTGTCTTTGTGCCAGTACCATACTGTCTTGATAACCGTGGCTTTGTAGTAGAGCCTAAAGTCAGGTAGGTTGATTCCTCCAGTTCCATTCTTCTTTCTCAAGATAGCTTTGGCTATTCGAGTTTTTTTGTATTTCCATACAAATTGTGAAATTATTTGTTCTAGCTCTGTGAAGAATACCATTGGTAGCTTGATAGGGATTGCATTGAATCTATAAATTGCTTTTGGTAGTATACTCATTTTCACTATATTGATTCTTCCAATCCATGAACATGGTATATTTCTCCATCTATTAGTGTCCTCTTTGATTTCTTTCACCAGTGTTTTATAGTTTTCTATGTAGAGGTCTTAGTTTCTTTAGGTAGATATATTCCTAAGTATTTTATTCTTTCTGTTGCAATGGTGAATGGAATTGTTTCCTTAATTTCTCTTTCAGTTTTCTCATTATTAGTGTATAGGAATGCAAGGGATTTCTGTGTGTTGATTTTATATCCTGCAACTTTACTATAATCATTGATTAGTTCTAGTAATTTTCTGGTGGAGTCTTTATGATTAGATCTCAATTACAGGAGAAAAACTATTAAAAATTCCAACATATGGAGGCTGAAAAACACTCTGTTGAATAACCAACAAATTACAGAGGAAATCAAAAAAGAAATCAAAATTTGCATAGAAACTAATGAAAATGAAAACACAACAACCCAAAACCTGTGGGACACTTTAAAAGCAGTCCTAAGGGGAAAGGTCATAGCAATACAGGCACACCTCAAGAAACAAGAAAAAAAGTCAAATAAATAACCTAACCCTACACCTAAAGCAACTAGAAAAGGAAGAAATGAAGAACCCCAGGGTTAGTAGAAGGAAAGAAATCTTAAAAATTAGGGCAGAAATACATGCAAAAAACAAACAAACAAACAAACAAAAGAGACCATAGCAAAAATAAACAAAGCCAAAAGCTGGTTCTTTGAAAGGATAAATAAAATTGACAAACCATTAGCCAGACTCATCAAGAAACAAAGGGAGAAAAATCTAATCAATAAAATTGGAAATGAAGATGGAGAGATCACAACAGACAACACAGAAATACAAAGGATCATAAGAGACTACTATCAACAATTATATGCCAATAAAATGGACAACGTGGAAGAAATGGACAAATTCTTAGAAAAGTACAACTTTCCAAAACTGGACCAGGAAGAAATAGAAAATCTTAACAGACACATCACAAGCATGGAAATTGAAACTGTAATCAAAAATCTTCCAGCAAACAAAAGCCCAGGACCAGATGGCTTCACAGCTGAATTCTACCAAAAATTTAGAGAAGAGCTAACACCTATCCTGCTCAAACTCTTCCAGAAAATTGCAGAGGAATGTAAACTTCCAAACTCATTCTATGAGGCTACCATCACCCTAATACCAAAACCTGACAAAGATGCCACAAAAAAAGAAAAGTACAGGCCAATATCACTGATGAACATAGATGCAAAAATCCTTAACAAAATTCTAGCAATCAGAATCCAACAACACATTAAAAAAAATCATACACCATGACCAAGTGGGCTTTATCCCAGGGAAGCAAGGATTCTTCAATATCCACAAATCGATCAATGTAATACACCACATTAACAAATTGAAAGATAAAAACCATATGATTATCTCAATAGATGCAGAGAAAGCTTCTCTTTTGTCAGCTATTTTTAAGCCCTCTTCAGACAACCATTTAGCCTTTTTGCATTTCTTGTTCTTGGGGATGATTTTGATCACTGCCTCCTGTACAACGACATGAACGTGCATCCATAGTGTCATCTTGACTCATATTTATTGATTTAAGCCTTTAAAACTCCAATAAACGCCTTCATTTTAGTAATATATTGATAAGAGATATTCTATATTTGGACCATTGTCACTTTGCATTTCCAGGTTTTTATCCAGTCTCTCATTTTTCAATACATACTAAACTTTCCAATTTCAGAACTTAGGAGAAAGAGTTTTTTTTTTTTTTTTTTAATTCAGAAAATGTTGTACTGGAAAGGTCATAAATGAATATTTCTACATTTTACAAATCAATTTTTCAAAGTAAATTAGCATATACTACAAAAATGCAATATTGAAGCATTATTTTTATATTGCAATTTCAATAATAAAATCACCTGTGGTGGATTCATTTTGATATTTGGCAAAACTAATACAATTTTGTAAAGTTTAAAAATAAAAGAAAAAAAATTAAATTATTTTAGGTCACTACAAAACACATTCTGAGCTGTGTTTTATATAGGGAAAGAGTGGATACACAAGCAAGTAAGAAGTACTATAATGCACTTTAGTTTAATTACTTTATATGTTTTAAAGGTAAATTAATATTTTGTATTTCAACATAAACATAAATTTATTAGTTCCTACAAACTCTTATCCTGGAGACAGAAATGAAAACCCACTCCAGTACTCTTGCCTTGAATATCCCATGGACAGAGGATCTTGGTTCAGGCTACTATAAACCATTTTTATTTTATTATATACTACACACTATATAATACTAGAGTACAGCTTTCTTATGCTCTATCAAGTTTTAGAAAACTGTAATTGCCATACATTAGTAAGCATAATATAAATACATTTACCCTTAAAAGCTGAGCAGAATATTTTCTATAAAAACATATTATTGATTTTTGTGTAGTAATGTATGTTAAAAAATTTCCTGATTACTAATTTTCAGTAAAATATTCATCAGATTTTTTGACAAGTGGATTTAAAGGTATTTCACTATACTAATGAAACTAACAGAATATCATCCTTTCAACAAGGACCAAGAAATAAATATTAAATTTCCTTTTATAAACCTGTGATCTAACTAACAGAAATAGAATCAGGGTTTCTTTTTAAAATTATGGAAAAACACTAACAATCTGACACTATGTTCACAGTTAAAAGAAAAGAGATTGTTTTCTGAATTTTAACATCTCAAAAGCAAGTGAATCAAGAATATAATTTTTAACACATAATACTTAAAATGAAATTTTGAAATTGCAGTTCTACATGATTATTAGATGATCCTTTTCAATTGTTGGCATATATTCTTCATCTAAGTTGCTCATTTTTTCAAATGTCTTCCAACTTTAAGCAACAGTTATAAACTCACTGTTATCACCTAATGTTAAATATAGAAGTTTTTGATTTTCCAGTTTGCAGAGTGATGAGCCTACTTTATGTAAAAATAAATTTTTAAAAAATTTGTAAGTTGAAGTCATGTTTCTCCAGAAATAGTTGTGAAATGTTTGCATGAATGAAAAGTGTTAATTGCTCAGTCATGTCCAACTGTTTGCCACCCCATGGACTATAGCCTGCCATGCTCCTCAGTCCCTGGAGTTCTCCAGGCAAGAATACTAGAATGGCTCACCAATCCCTTATCCAGGGAATCTTCCTGAACCAGGGATTGAACCCAGGTCTCTTGCATTGCAGGTGGATTATTTACAGTGTGAGCCACCAGGGAAGTTCTGATGGTTTGTGTGAATAACCATCATTAAAGGAGTCTGTGTAATATGCATATTCTAAGATCCCACTCTGAAAAATCCTTAACCACTATATATCTGAGATAGGTTCCATAAGTCTGCATTTTAGTGAGTAGTTCAGGTAATTTTGATGTCAAATACTGCATGTCATGATGGCTCATAATCATAGAGCTACAATGATTAAAAAAAAAAAAAAAAACTTATCCTGAAGCAGATTTATGCTAGCAATTAAAAGGGTTAGCAATTCATAGAATTACTAAACCCTGACATGGAATACAGACAATATTAGCTCTCATGGTTCATTCTTATTTTCCAAACAAAATCTGATATGGAATTTTAATGTTCATCACTTCACTGACTTGATAAATCAGTTACTGTCACTCTACAAATATTCATGTGGTGACTTGTGTACTGAGAATGTAGATTAAATAAAAGAAAATTCATCTTGAGGTTTGTGGTTTCTGTTCAGTTCAGTCAGTCAGTCGTGCCTGACTCTCTGCAAACTCGTGGACTGCAGCAGGCCAGGCTTCCCTGTCCATCACCAACTCACGGAGCTTGCTCAAACTCATGTCCATCAAGTAAGTCATGCCATTCAACCATCTCATTTTCTGTCGTCCCCTTTCCTCCCCTTCAATCTTTCCTCACATCAGGGTCTTTTCCAATGAGTTAATTCTTCACATCAGGTGACCGAGGTATTGGAGCTTCAGCATCAGATCTTCCAACGAATGTTCAGGACTGATTTCCTTTATGATGGGCTGGTTGGATATCCTTGAAGTGCAAGGGGCTCTCCAACACTATAGTTCAAAAGCATGGATTCTTCATTACTCAGCTTTCTTTATAGTCCAACTCTCACATCCATACATGACTACTGGAAAAATCACAGCTTTGACGAAACAGACCTTCATTGGCAAAGTAATGTCTTTTTAACACCCTGTCTAGGTTTTTCATAGTTTCGCTTCCAAGGAGCAAGCGTCTTTTAATTTCATGTCTGCAGTCACCATCAGCAATGATGCTGAAGCCAAAAAAAAAAAAAAAAAAGTCTGCCACTGCACCCATGTTCCCGCATCTGTTTACTGTGAAGTGATCGAACCATGAGAGGCTTTCAGAAGGCTCAAACAAAATCTTGTGTGCACCAAGACCCAGAGACCCCACAGAGACTGAGCCAGACCTGTGTTTGAGTATCTCCTGAGGAGGTACAGGTCAACAGTGGTCTGCCACAGGAGCAGGGGTTCTGCGTGCAGCAAACCTGAGTCATACAGCCTGTGACATAAGCCCTTTTGGATGAGGTTGCCATTAACCCAACAACAGAGCTGCTAAGCACACAATCCACTAACTACAGAACAATTATACCAAAGAAATTCTCACAATGTTGAGAAAGTTCTAGGACCCACTACAGATTTCCCAACCTGGGGATCTGGCAAAGGGACTGGGAATCCCCCAGAGAATTTGACTTTGGAGGCCAGTAGGATTTGATTACAGAACTTCTACAGGACTGAGATACAGACACTTGGAGGACACAAACAAAACCTTGTGTGCACCAGGATCCAGGAGAAAGGAGCAGTGACCCCACAAGAGACAGTACCAGACATTCCTGTCAGTGTCCAGAAGCCTTTGGTGGAGGCATGGTTTGGCAGTAGCCTGCTCCAGGGTGGGTGGCACTGGGCATGGCACTGCCTACACAGGACATTTTGAAGGAGATACCCATTATCTTCACTGCCTGCGCCATAGTGTGGGCTCAGGTCAAACACCAGAGTGGGAACATCTGCCCATCAACAGAAAATTGGTAAAAAAAGAAAAAATAATTTCTGAAGCTGCCATAAGCCTCTTATCCTTATGCATCAGAGGGCAGACAGAATGAAAATGACAACCACAAAAAACTAATCAAACTGATCACATGGACCACAGCCTTGTCTAACTCAATGAAACTATGAGCCATGCTGTGTAGGACCACCCAAGATGGATGGGTCATGGTGGAGAGTCCTGACAAGACGTGGTCCACCAGAGAAGGGAATGGCAAACCACTTCAGTATTCTTGCCTTGAGAACACCATGAACACTATGAAAATTCAAAAAGATATAACACTGAAACTCCCCAGGTCAGAAGGTGCCCAAAAAGTTACTGGAGATGAGTGGAGAAATAACTCCAGAAAGAATGAAGCGATGGAGCCAAAGCAAAAACAACACCTAGTTGTGGATGTGACTGGTGATGGAAGTAAAGTCTGATACTGTAAAGAACAATATTATGTAGGAACCTGGATTGTTAGGTCCGTGAATCAAGGTAAATTAGATGTGGTACAACAGGAAATGGCAAGAGTGAATATTGACATTTCAGGAATCAGTGAACTAAAATGGACTGGAATGAGCAGATTTAATTCAGATGATCATTATATCTACTACTGTGGACAAGAATCCTTTAGAAGAAATGAAGTAGCCTTCATAGTCAACAAAAGAGTCCAAAATACAGTTCTTCAATGCAATCTCAAAAATGACAGAATGATCTTTGTTTGTTTCCAAGGCAATCCATTCAATAGCACAGTAATCTAAGTTTGCCCCAAGCATAATGCTGAAGAAGCTAAAGTTGAATGGTTCTATGAAGACTTACAAGACTTGTAGGATGTTAAGAGATACCTGGAGTAATAGGCAAGATTGCCCTTTGAGTACAAAATGAAGCAGGGCAAAGGCTAATGGAGTTTTGCCAAGAGAATGCACTGGTCATAGCAAACACCCTCTTCCAACAACACAAGAGAAGACTCTACATATGGACATCACCAGATGGTCAATACTGAAATCAGATTGATTATATTCTTTGCAGCCAAAAATGGAAAAGCTCTATACAGTCAGCAAAAACAAGACCGGGAGCTGACTGTGGCTCAGATCATGAACTCCTTATTGCCAAATTCAGACTTATGTTGAAGAAAGTAGAGAAAACCACTAGACCATTGAGGTATGACCTAAATCAAATCCCTTATGATTATACAGTGGAAGTGACAATTAGATTCAAGGGATTAGATCTAACAGACACAGTGCCTGAAGAATTATGGATGAAGGATTGTGATAATCCACAAGAGGCAGAGATCAAGACCATACCCAAGAACAAGAAATGCAAAAAGACAAAATGGTTGTCTGAGGAGGCCTTACAAATAGTTGAGAAAGGAAAAGAAATGAAAGGGAAAAGAGAAAAGGTAAGATATATCCATCTGAGTGCAGAGTTCCAAAGAATAGCAAGGAGAGATAAGAAAGCCTTCCTCACTGATCAATGCAAAAAAAAAAAAAAAAAAAAAAGGAAAAAAAAAGAATGGGAAAGACAAGAGATCTCTTTAAGAAAATTAGAGATACCAAGGGAGCATTTCATGCAAATATAGGCACAATCAGTTCAGTTCAGTTCAGTTGCTCAGTCGTGTCCGACTCTTTGCAACCCCATGAATTGCAGCACGCCAGGCCTCCCTATCCATCACCAACTCCCGGAGTTCACTGAGACTCGTGTCCATCAAGTCAGTGATGCCATCCAGCCATCTCATCCTCTGTTGTCCCCTTCTCCTCCTGCTCCCAAACCCTCCCAGTATCAGAGTCTTTTCCAATGAGTCAACTCTTCGCATGAGGTGGCCAAAGTACTGGAGTTTCAGCTTCAGCATCATTCCCTCCAAAAAAATCCCAGGGCTGATCTCCTTCAGAATGGACTGGTTGAATCTCCTTGCAACCCAAAGGACTCTCAAGAGTCTTCTCCAACACCATATTTTAAAAGCATCAATTCTTTGGTGCTCAGCCTTCTTCACAACTCTCACATCCATACATGACCACAGGAAAAACCATAGCCTTGACTAGACTGACCTTTGTTTGCAAAGTAATGTCTCTGCTTTTGAATATGTTATCTAGGTTGGTCATAACTTTCCTTCCAAGGAGTAAGCGTCTTTTAATTTCATGGCTGTAGTCACCATCTGCATTGATTTTGGAGCCCCCCAAAATAAAGTCTGACACTGTTTCCCCATCTATTTCCCATGAAGTGATGGGACCGGATAAAGGACAGAAATTGTATGGAATAACAGAAACAGAAGGTATTAAAAAGAGGTGGTAAGAATACAGAGAAGAACTAAACAAAAAAGATCTTAATGACCAGATAACCATGATGGTGTGATCACTTGCCTAGAGCCAGACACTCTGGAATGTGAAGTCTGAAATGTGAGCCTTAGGAATCATCACTATGAACAAAGCTAGTGGAGGTGATGGAATTCCAGTTGAGCTATTTCAAATCCTAAAAGATGCTGCTATGAAAGTGCTGCACTCAATTTGCCACCAAATTTGGAAAACTCAGCAGTGGCCACAGGACTGGAAAAGGTCAGTTTACATTCCAATCCCAAAGAAAGCCAATGCCAAAGAATGTTGAAACTACCCCACAACTGCAGTCATCTCACATGCTAGCAAACTAATGTTCAAAATTCTCCCAAGCCAGGCTTCAGCAGTACATGAACTGTGAACCTCCAGATGTTCAAGCTGGTTTTAGAAAAGGAAGAGGAACCAGAGATCAAATTGCCAACATCCACTGGATCACTGGAAAAGCAAGAGAATACCACAAAAACATCTACTTCTGTTTTATTGATTACTCCAAAGCCTTTGACTCCATAGATTAAAACAAACTGTGGAAAATTCTTAAAGAGATGAAGATACCAGACCATCTTACCTGCCTTCTGAGAAATCTGTATGCAGGTCAAGAAGCAACAGTTAGAGGAAAAACACCAATACAGTACACTAACGCATATATATGGAATTTAAAAAGATGGTAACAATAACCCTGTGAACGAGACAGCAAAAGAGACAGTGATGTATAGAACAGTCTTAGGGACTCTGTGGGAGAGGGAGAGGGTGGGAAGATTTGGGAGAATGGCATTGAAACATGTAAAATATCATGTATGAAACGAGATGCCAGTCCAGGTTCGATGCACGATACTGGACACTTGGGGCTAGTGCACTGGGACAACCCAGAGGGATGGTATGGGGAGGGAGGAGGGAGGAGGGTTCAGGATGGGGAACACATGTATACCTGTGGTGGATTCATTTTGATATTTGGCAAAACTAATACAATTATGTAAAGTTTAAAAATTAAATAAAATTAAAAAAAAAAAAAAAAAAACTGGACACGGAACAACAGACTGGTTCCAAATCGGGAAAGGACTATATCAAGGTTGTATATTGTCACTCAGCTTATTTAACTTCTCTGCAGATTATATCATGTGAAATGCCAGGCTGGATGAAGCACAAGCTGGAATCAATATTGACAGGAGAAATATAAATAACCTCAGATATGCAAATGACATCACCCTTATAGGAGAAAGTGAAGAAGAACTAAAGAGCCTCTTGATGAAAGTGAAAGAGGAAAGTGAAAAAAACTGACTTAAAACTCAACATTCACAAAACTAAGATCATGGCATCCAGTCCCATCACTTCATGGCAAATAGATGGGGAAATAATAGAAACATTGACAGAGTTTATTTTCTTGGCCTCCAAAATAACTGCTGATCGTGACTGCATCCATGAAATTAAAAGATGGTTGCTCCTTGGAAGAAAAGTGATCATTGACCTAGACTGCATATTAAAAATCAAATATATTACTTTGCCAACAAAGGTCTGTCTAGTCAAAACTATGGTATTTCCAGAGAAAATGAATGTGAGAGTTGGACTATAAGGAAAGCTGAGCACAGAAGAATTGATGCTTTTGAACTGTGGTGTTGGAGAAGAATCTTGAGAGTCCCTTGGACTGAAAGTAGATCAAATCTGTCAATTGCAAAGGAAATCAGTCTTGACTATTCATTGGAAGGACTGATGCTGAAGCTGAAGTTCCAATATTTTGTCCACCTGATGCAAAGAAGTGAGTCCTTGGAAAAGACCCTGATGCTGCGAAAGATTGAAGGCAGGAGGAGATGGGGATGACAAAGGATAAAATAGTTGGATGGCATCACTGACTCGATGGATATGAGTTTGAGCAAGCTCCAGGATTTGGTGATGGACAGGGAATCCTGGCATGCTGCAGTACATGGGGTCTCAAATAGTTGTACATGACTGAGTGACTGAACTGAACTGGTGAGACCGGATGCCATGATCATTACTGAATGTTGAGTTTTAAGCCAGCTTTTTCACTCTCCTCTTTTACTTTCATCAAGAAGCTCTTTAGCTTCTCTTTGCTTTCTGTCATATGGGTGGTGTCATCTGTATATCTGAGGTTATTGGTATTTTCCCCAGCAATCTTGATTGAGGTTTAGTCAGGAGAAACAATAAAGACTTACATCAGCAAGACAGAGGAAGACTAACAGTGTATCAGCTCAGCTATATGTTGAATTTTTCAAAAAAATATATTTGAAGTAGGGATCAGATTTATGGTTGCCAGAGGTGGAGGATAGGGGATTGTAGAATTAGATGAGGGTGGTCAAAATGTACTTTTTCCAGTTAAGAGATAAGTATGTTCTGGGATTGTAATGTTGAACATAATTATAGTTATGATGCTGTATTATTGTATATTGAAAGTCACCAAGATAGTAGATATTTGAAGTTCTCATCACACACAGCCCCCCCGCCCCCACACATATACATATTATAACTGTGAGGTGGTTTGTTGTTGTTGTTGTTCACTGATAAGTTGTGTCTTATTCTTTGCAAACATATGGACTGCAGTACCCCAGGATTCCCTGTTCTTCACTATCTCCCAGAGTTTGCTCAAACTCATGTCCATTTAGTCAGTGATGTTTATTCAACCATCCCATCCTCTATTATCCACCTCTCCTCCTGCCTTCAATCTTTCCTAGCTTCAATGTCTCTTCCAGTGAGTCAGCTTATTGTATCAGATGGCCAAAGTTCTAGAGCTTTAGCTTAAGCATGTCCTTCCAATGAATATTTCAGGCAAGAGCACTGGAGTGGGCCATTTCCTTCTCCAGGAGATCTTCCCGTACCCAGGGTTTGAACCCACGTCTCCCACACTATAGGCAGAAGCTTTACAATCTGAGCCACGAGGGAAGCCCAGTGAATATCCAGGGTTCATATTTAGGATATCAACTAACTGTATTGTGGTAATCATTTTGCAATATATTCATATATCAAATCATTATGTTGTACACCTTGTACATGCATAATGTTGCATATCCATTATATCTCAAAAGAACTGGGGAAAATAATCTAAAAGAAAATACAACATAGTATATACTCTGAAGTGAGAATCAATCAGATATGTCAGGAAAATAAACTCATTATGAGTATTATGGGATATATTATTTTTCTATCACAGTGTAATACATTATCATAGAATTATCAGTTTATTACAATACAGATTTCTTATCTCTAAGTTTCTGTGAGTTAAGACTCTGAATTCAGCTTAACTAGATTGTTCAGGGTCTCAGAAAGTTGCCGTCAAGTTGTTGACCAGCCTGTCTTCCCTATTGGAGGTTGTGTTTTTCTTCCAAATTCCTGTGGTTGTTGGTAAAATTCAATCAGTTGCTCAGTCGTGTCCGATTCTTTGCGACCCCATGAATCGCAGCACACCAGGCCTCCCTGTCCATCACCAACTCCCGGAGTTCACTCAGATTCACGTCCATCGAGTCAGTGAGGCCATCCAGCCATCTCATTCTCTGTCATCCCCTTCTCCTCTTGCCCACAATCCCTCCCAGCATCAGAGTCTTTTCCAATGAGTCAACTCTTCGCATGAGGTGGCCAAAGTACTGGAGTTTCAGCTTTAGCATCATTCCTTCCAAAGAAATCCCAGGGCTGATCTCCTTCAGAATGGACTGGTTGGATCTCCTTGCAGTCCAAGGGACTCTCAAGAGTCTTCTCCAACACCACAGTTCAAAAGCATCAATTCTTCTGCGCTCAGCTTTCTTCACAGTCCAACTCTCACATCCATACATGACCACAGGAAAAACCATAGCCTTGACTAGATAAACCTTTGTCGGCAAAGTAATATCTCTGCTTTTGAATATGCTATCTAGGTTGGCCATAACTTTCCTTCCAAGGAGTAAGTGTCTTTTAATTTCATGGCTGCAGTCACCATCTGCATTGATTTTGGTGCCCCCAAAAATAAAGTCTGACACTGTTTCCACTGTTTCCCCATCTATTTCCCATGAAGCAATGGGACCAGATGCCATGATCTTTGTTTCTGAATGTTGAGCTTTAAGCCAACTTTTTCACTCTCCACTTTCACTTTCATCAAGAGGCTTTTTAGTTCCTCTTCACTTTCTGCCATAAGGGTGGTGTCATCTTCATATTTGAGGTTATTGATTTTTCTCCCGGCAATCTTGATTCCAGCTTGTGTTTCTTCAAGTCCAGCTTCTAGTTTCTCATGATGTACTCTGCATATAAGTTAAATAAACAGGGTGACAATATACAGCCTTGATGTACTCCTTTTCCTATTTGGAACCAGTCTGTTGTTCCATGTCTAGTTCTAACTGTTGCTTCCTGACCTGCATACAAATTTCTCAAGAGGCAGATCAGGTGGTCTGGTATTCCCATCTCTTTCAGAATTTTCCACAGTTCATTGTGCTCCATGCAGTCAAAGGCTTTGGCATAGTCAATAAAGCAGAAATAGATGTTTTTTTTGGAACTCTCTTGCTTTTTCCATGATCCAGCAGATGTTGGCAGTTTTATATCTGGTTCCTCTGCCTTATCTAAAACCAGCTTGAACATCAGGAAGTTCACAGTTCACATATTGCTGAAGTCTGGCTTGGAGAATTTTGAGCATTACTTTACTAGCGTGTGAGATGAGTGCAATTGTGCGGTAGTTTGAGCATTTTTTGACATTGGCTTTCTTTGGGATTGGAATGAAAACTGACCTTTTCCAGTCTTGTGGCCACTGCTGAGTTTTCCAAATTTGCTGGCATATTGAGTGTAGCACTTTCACACCATCATCTTTCAGGATTTGGAATAGTTCAACTGGAATTCTATCACCTCCACTAGCTTTGTTTGTAGTGATGCTTTCTAAGGCCCACTTGACTTCACATTCCAGGATGTCTGGCTCTAGGTCAGTGATCATACCATCGTGATTATCTGGGTCATGAAGATCTTTTTTTGTACAGTTCTTCTGTGTATTCTTGTCATCTCTTCTTAATATCTTCTGCTTCTGTTAGGTCCATACCATTTCTGTCCTTTATTGAGCCCATCTTTGCACGAAATGTTCCTTTGGTATCTCTAATTTTCTTTTTTTTTTTTATCAATTAACTTTATAATTTTATTTTATTTTTAAACTTTACATAATTGTATTAGTTTTGCCAAATATCAAAATGAATCCGCCACAGGTATACATGTGTTCCCCATCCCGAACCCTCTTCCCTCCTCCCTCCTCCCTCCCCATACCATCCCTCTGGGCCGTCCCAGTGCACCAGCCCCAAGCATCCAGCATCGTGCATCGAACCTGGACTGGCAACTCATTTCCTACATGATATTTTACATGTTTCATTGCCATTCTCCCAAATCTTCCCACCCTCTTCCTCTCCCACAGAGTCCATAAGACTGTTCTATACATCAGTGTCTCTTTTGCTGTCTCGTACACCGGGTTATTGTTACCATCTTTCTAAATACCATATATATGCGTTAGTATACTGTATTTATGTTTTTCCTTCTGGCTTACTTCACTCTGTATAATAGGCTCCAGTTTCATCCACCTCATTAGAACTGATTCAAATGTATTCTTTTTAATGGCTGAGTAATACTCCATTGTGTATATATACCACAGCTTTCTTATCCATTCATCTTGAAGAGATCTCTAGTCTTTCCCATTCTGTTGTTTTCCTCTATTTCTTTGCATTGATTGCTGAAGAAAGCTTTCTTATCTCTTCTTGCTATTCTTTGGAACTCTGAATTCAGATGTTTATATCTTTCCTTTTCTCCTTTGCTTTTTGCTTCTCTTCTTTTCACAGCTATTTGTAAACCCTCCCCAGACAGCCATTTTGCTTTTTTGCAATTCTTTTCCATGGGGATGGTCTTGATTCCTGTCTCCTGTACATTGTCACGAACCTCATTCCATAGTTCATCAGGCACTCTATCTATCAGATCTAGGCCCTTAAATCTATTTCTCACTTCCACTGTATAATCATAAGGGATTTGATTTAGGTTATACCTGAATAGCTTAGTGGTTTTCCCTACTTTCTTCAATTTAAGTCTGAATTTGCCAATAAGGAGTTCATGGTCTGAGCCACAGTCAGCTCCTGGTCTTGTTTTTGCTGACTGTATAGAGCTTCTCCATCTTTGGCTGCAAAGAATATAATCAGTCTGATTTCGGTGTTGACCATCTGGTTATGTCCATGTATGGAGTCTTCTCTTGTGTTGTTGGAAGATGGTATTTGTTATGACCAGTGCATTTTCTTGGCAAAACTCTGTTAGTCTTTGCCCTGCTTCATTCTGTATTCCAAGGCCAAATTTTCCTGTTACTCCAGGTGTTTCTTGACTTCCTACTTTTGCATTCTAGTCACCTATAATGAAAAGGACATCTTTTTTGGGTGTTAGTTCTAAAAGGTCATGTAGGTCTTCATAGAACCGTTCAACTTCAGCTTCTTCAGCGTTACTGGTTGGGGCATAGACTTGGATTACTGTGATATTGAATGGTTTGCCTTGGAAAGGAACAGAGATCATTCTATTGTTTTTGAGATTGTATCCAAGTACTGCATTTCAGAATCTTTTATTGACCATGATGGCTACTCCATTTCTTCTGAGGGATTCCTGCCCACAGTAGTAGATATAATGCTCATCTGAGTTAAATTCCTCCATTCCAGTCCATTTCAGTATGCTGATTCCTAGAATGTCAACATTCACTCTTGCCATCTCTTGTTTGACCACTTCCAATTTGCCTTGATTCATGGACCTAACATTCCAGGTTCCTATGCAATATTGCTTTTTACAGCATCGGACCTTGCTTCTTTCACCAGTCACATCCACAGCTGGGTATTCTTTTTGCTTTGGCTCCATCCCTTCATTCATTACTGTATGGCAAATAGAAGGGGAAAATGTGGAAGTAGTGACAGATTTCCTCTTCTTGGGCTCCAAAATCATTGTGGATGGTGACTTCGGCCATTAAATCATAAGACAATTATTTCATGGTCTTGGCAGCAAAGTGATGACAAACCTAGACAGTGTGTTGAAAAGCAGAGACATTACTCTGCCAACAAAGGCCAGTATAGTCAAGGTTATGGTCTTCCCTGTGGTCACGTAGCCTTGTGAGAACTGGACCAGAAAGAAGGCAGAGCATCAAAGAATGGATGCTTTCAAACTGTGATGCTGGATAAGACTCTTGAAAGTCCCTTCGACAGCAAGGAGATCAAAACAGTCAATCTTGAGGGAAATCAACCCTGAATATTCACTGGAAGGACTGTTGCTGAAGCTGAATCCCCAGTATTTTGGTCATCTGAGGAAAACAGATGACTCATTGGAAAAGTCCCTGATGCTGGGAAAGATTGAGGACAGAAAAAGAGGGTATTAGAGGATGAGATGGCTGGATGGCATCACTGATGCAATGAACATGAATTTGGGCAAATTCCGGCAGAAGGTGAGGGACAAGGAAGCCTGGCGTGCTGCAGTCCATGGGGTTGCAAAGAGCTGGACACAACTGGGTGACTGAACAACAACAGCCAATTTTTGCATAAAGGAGTTTTATACAATAAATATTTGTACAAAATAAATAACATCTTTATTTAATTAGCTCTTAACAGGCTATATATTTACTATATATGTATTGCAAAAAAAAAAAAGAAAAGAAAAATTTTTTTAATTTGTATGTCCAAAGTAAACCACAATTGTTGGATATATATTCTGTTCATAATTAAGAATGCTTTGAATAATCTATCCTAAATCTATAATTAAATTTTTAGATTATAAGACTATTATAATGGGCCTAAGACATTTTAAGTAATAGTCCAAATCTTGAAAGTGTAATAATTATTTCCTATTGTCTTCTATTTTTCATATCTCGTATTTGTCCCAAGAGAACATGATTTATCACTCTATTTTAAGAGTTTAATAGGGATATATTATCTACTATCTCCTCTTTCTGGTCTTTCCTGGTGGCTCAGATGGCAAAGAATTTGTCTGCAAATAATTAGTGCACATATATATATATATATATATATATATATATATAAAGTAATTATAAATTGTAGTATTGTATTATTTTAAAATCATGAAATAGCATATAATAGAGAATTATTATGCTTTTTATTTTTATGGCACCTTACCAAAGAATATAAGCAATGTGCAAGTAAATGTATTTGTTAATATAACAGATTTGGTAATCTGTCTCTAGTTCTACTACACTCAATCATATAATTCTAGAAATTTAATTTTGCAACTAAAACCACTTGAGGCATTCTTTTAATCTGTGTGACTGTTGCTTTACAATGTAGCCACTGCTGCTAAATCACCTCAGTCGTGTCTGACTCTGTGTGACCCCATAGACGGCAGCCCACCAGGCTCCTCCGTCCCTGGGATTCTCCAGGCAAGAACACTGGAGTGAGTTCCATTTCCTTACAATGCATGAAAGTTAAAAGTGAAAGTGAAGTTGCTCAGTCATGTCCGACTCTTCTCGACCCCATGGACTGCAGCCCACCAGGCTCCTCCGTCCATGGGATTTTCCAGGCAAGAGTACTGGAGTGGAGTGCCATTGCCTTCTCCAAATGTAGGCACAGAAATAACTTAGTTCAATCTTCTTATCCCTGAAAGCATTCTACTGACATCCTTTTGCTCTGTTGAATTGGGATTGGCAATACATCCGTTATTTGAAACTAACAGCTCAAACCTGTCATCGTACAAGAAGAAGCTGTAGATGGCCTTTGAATATTTGGCCCTAGATATCCATCACAATAGGCAATTAATTTAGTCACATTGTTACTGTATTCAATTCTTGGTCTTTCAGCAGATACTGCCAGACAAATATTCTAATTAATGCCAGTCAAAATGGTGATTTTGTGCTATGAATATTTTGAGGAATAAAATATATTTAAGTACAAGTTTATACTATATCAGTTTCAAAAATATCTAACATGGCAATTTGAATTAAATATCCATTTGATCCCAAGGTGGCCTAATGTCCAAGGTTTTGCATTTTTCTTTGTTTTTTAATTTTTTAAAATTATTATTATTATTTATTTACTTTACAATATTGTATTGGTTTTGCCATACATCAAGTATTGCATTTTTCAAAATGTATGTGCAATTTAGTTTTTAAAATATTTTATCATATAAGTTTAGGTTAAATTAATTAGTTATGTTGAAGGGATTTGCTTTGCAAATTTGTTATCTTTCATTTTATAAATAATGTCAGATTGTTTACTGAAACTTTGTTTCTTTATAAAGATCACTGAAACTAACTAGGGAAATTATATTGATGCTATAAGGAGCAAAATTAACAGAGCAGTTTGAACATTTACGAGTTTATATAACTGGTAGCATAGAAGCACTGTTGATCTTTTTAAAATACCTGTTGTTTATTTCAATTATCTTCAAATATCTATAATATTCATAATATAATAATTTATAGGTCTCCAATATTATATGACTGCTTTTAGTTTCACAGAGGAGAAGGCAATGGCACCCCACTCCAGTACTCTTGCCTGGAAAATCCCATGGACGGAGGAGTCTGGTAGGCTGCAGTCCTTGATGTCGCTAAGAGTCAGGGACGACTGAGAGACTTCATTTTCACTTTTCACTTTCATGCATTGGAGAAGGAAATGGCAACCCACTCCAGTATTCTTGCCTGGAGAATCCGAGGGACAGAGGAGCCTAGTGGACTGCCGTCTATGGTATCGCACAGAGTCGGACACGACTGAAGTGACTTAGCAGCAGTAGCAGCAGTTTCACAGAGAGAGATGACTTCATGGGCTAAATCAATTTCTGACATATTAAACATAGCTTTTTAGCAAGGATGGGCTTCCCCCATAGCTCAGTTGGTAAAGAATTTGCCTACAATTCAGGAGACCCCTGTTCAATTCCTGAGTTGGGAAGATCTAGAAAAGGGATAGACTACCCACTCCAGTTGCCTCTTGAGAAATTTATATCCAGGCCAGGAAGCAACAGTTAGAATTGGACATGGAACAACAGACTGGTTCCAAATAGGAAAAGGAGTAGGTCAAGGCTGCTAATTGTCACCTGGCTTATTTAACTTCTATGCAGAGTACATCATGAGAAACGCTGGGCTGGAAGAAGCACAAGCTGGAATCAAGATTTCTGGGAGAAATATCAATAACCTCAGATATGCAGATGACACCACCCTTATGGCAGAAAGTAAAGAGGAACTAAAAAGCCTCTTGATAAAATTAAAGAGGAGAGTGAAAAGTTGGCTTAAAGATCAACATTCAGAAATCTAAGATCATGGCATCTGATCCCATCACTTCATGGCAAGTAGATGGGGAAATAATGGAAACAGTGTCAGACTTTATATTTTTGGGCTCCAAAATCACTGAAGATGGTGATTGCAGCCATGAAATTAAAAGATACTTACTCCTTGGAAGGAAAGTTTTGACCAACCTAGATAGCATATTCAAAAGCAGAGACATTACTTTGCCAACAAAGGTCTGTCTAGTCAAAGCTATGGTTTTTCCAGTGGTCACGTATGGATGTGAGAGTTGGGTTGTGAAGAAAGCTGAGCGCTGAAGAATTGATGCTTTTGAACTGTGGTGTTGGAGAAGACTCTTGAGAATCCCTTGGACTGCAGGGAGATCCACCCAGTTCATCCTAAAGGAGATTAGTCCTGGGTGTTCATTGGAAAGACTCATGCTAAAGCTCAAACTCCAGTACTTTGGCCACCTCATGCGAACAATTGACTCACTGGAAAAGACCCTGATGCTGGAAGGGATTGGGGGCAGGAGGAGAAGGGGATGACAGAGGATGAGATGTTTGGATGCATCACCAACTCGATGGACATGAGTTTGGGTAGACCCCGGGAGTTGGTGATGGACAGGGAGGCCTGGCGTGCTGTGATTCACGGGATCGCAAAGAGTCAGACATGAGTGAGCAACTGAACTGAACTGAACTGAACTCACTCCAATACTCTGGCCTGGAGAATTTCATGGACTATATAGTCCATGGGGGTCACAAAGAGTTGTACATGACTGAGCGACTTTCACTTCACACTTCAGTAAGAATAGACAATATGAATTTCGATGCTAATTCCTAGGTGTAATTTCAGGGCATTTTTCTCAAGTATCATCTTAAGCAGACAGACTAGAGTTCAAACTGAAACCACATTTGTAGAGTCTTTGTATAAACAGTGTCATAGGCAAAAGAAAATGTTACCCAAATGAGAAAATAATTGTAAAGTTGATGTTTTAAGAAGGAGAGAGAGAAGATGGAGGAGAAGAGGGAGAGAGAGAGGGAAAAAGAGACAGATAGAAGCTTTTGAACAGTTTTTAAAAGGTGCTTAAACAGATGGTCCAAGATGAAGGGAATCTATGCTACAATCCTATTTATTTGACCTATGAACTTGGGACCTGTGGTGCACAGAATAATGGTCTCCTTCAAGATGTTCAGATACTAACCACAGAAAAGGCTTGATAGATCACTCCTAGCTCTGAAGTGGAAAGAGGTCTGTATTTACAGTTTCTGGCCTGACATTAAAAGGTATGGGAGTTCTCACTCCCTTCTCAAAACAAAGAATAAGCTAAAAATGCTGAAAATCAGCTTTCCTTAGATTTGTAAGAAAAGTCAGGTCAAGGATAAATCACTGCCCTGAAAACTAGACAGAGAGAGAGATGGATACTGAAAATCACAGCTTTCCAACACCACAGCCAGAAGCAAAACCCAAGCTGGAGCCAGGACCTCTGCAAATGCTTAAACTGTTAAAAAACTGTTGTTACTGGAAGAGGTGAATAAAGAGTGTGCATCCAAAAATATGCGGAAGTATTAAAAAGCACTAGCAAGCATTAATAATACACATATGCTATTTTTATGGATTTTGTGATATTTGTGGCAATAAATGCTTTGTACAGACATGTAATGCATTGTTATTATTTTTTTTTACTTTAAATATACACTTTTATAAAAACAGACAAACACAAAGACCTGTTATTTACAAATTGCTGAAGGTGCAATATAAACTAGTTTGCTATCAAAGCACCAGGGGCCAAGTTTGGAGGAACAGAGATCACATTTTTAAGTTTTGCCTCCAGGATTCCTATCAGCTTCTCCCATTGAAGATCAGAGAAAGAATTCTTCATGTTTTTTGCAATGCAGGAAAGAAAAGTAACCATTTTGAAATACTCCAGAACATTCTATTCTCACTATAAAGGACTACACTCAAAGGAAAACTATTTCACTAGAGCCTACTTTGTTGGAGAAGATGCCAGAGAGTCCCTTAGACTGCAAGGAGATCCAACCAGTCCATGCTAAAGGAAATCAGTCCTGAGTATTCATAGGAAGGGTTGATGCTGAAGCTGAAACTCCAATACTTTGGCCACCTGATGTAAAGAACTGACTCATTGGAAAAGACCCTGATGCTGGGAAAGATTGAAGGCAAGAGAAGAGGATAACAGGATGAGATGGTTTATTGGCATCACCGACACAATGAGTTTGAGCAAGCTCTGGGAGTTGGTGATGAACAGGAAAGCCTAGGGTGCTGCAGTCCATGGGGTTGCAAAGAGTCGGACATGACTGAGCAACTGAACTTAACCAATAATGGGGAAGGGAAATTACATTCTAGCCTTCCAATGTCATACCTAGAGGGGAAGAAAAAGTTGAGAAGCACTTGTGAAGTCACAGCCTCTGAGCACATGTGCACTGAAAAACTGAGATCTAATTTGGGAATATAGGAATTCCATCCCACACACACACGTCTTACCACCTGCAGATCCGGCTCCTGTATAGAAAGGGATTTCAGCTAAAAGGACTGCAAGGCTGAGACCCCACTTTAAAAGACAAGGAAGAGACAAAATTACAGATACTAGAGTAAATATTAGCCTCTAATACATACAGGTCTAACAAACATTAAGCACAGTTTAACCTCTTGCCACTTGAACTTAAAACCTCTGATTAAAGATCTGTTTGCTTCAGGAACGTTTATTTAATACATCACATCTGCTTTTGTTAGGTAGGAAACTAGACCTGAGCAATGAGGGTTGGCCTAAATATTTAAATTCTAAACCCCACGCCAGAAACATCCCATTGCTGCCGAGGAGAGATCACAAATATGCTGCAAAATAACAATAAAGACTTTTCCAACTCCCAAACATGCACCCTACGCACACAGTGGGTATAAACCAACCACAGAAGGCACATGAGCCCTTAATGTGCAGCTGTGTTCTCAAGTGACCTTAGGCAGCTGGGACCCTATTAAGGGTTCATAAATATTCTTTACAAACACACATCTGATTCAGTTCAGTTCAGTTCAGTTCAGTTCAGTCACTCAGTCGTGTCCGACTCTTTGCGACCCCATGAATTGCAGCACACAAGGCCTCCCTTTCCATCACCAATTACCAGAGTTCACTCAGACTCATGTCCATCGAGTCAGTGATACCATCCAGCCATCTCATCCTCTGTCATCCCCTTCTCCTCCTGCCCCCAATCCCTTGCAGCATCAGAGTCTTTTCCAATGAGTCAACTCTTCGCATGAGGTGGCCAAAGTACTGGAGTTTCAGCTTTAGCATCTTTCCTTCCAAAGAAATCCCAGGGCTGATCTCCTTCAGAATGGACTGGTTGGATCTCCTTGCAGTCCAAGGACTCTCAAGAGTCTTCTCCAACACCACAGTTCAAAAGCATCGGTTCTTTGGCACTCAGCTTTCTTCAGAGTCCAACTCTCTCATCCATACATGACCACTGGAAAAACCATAGCCTTGACTAGACGGACCTTTGTTGGCAAAGTAATGTCTCTGCTTTTCAATATGCTATCTAGGCTGGTCATAACTTTCCTTCCAAGGAGTAAGGGTCTTTTAATTTCATGGCTGCAGTCACTATCAACAGTGATTTTGGAGCCCAAAAAAATAAAGTCTGACAGTGTTTCCACTGTTTCCCAATCTATTTCCCATGAAGTGATGGGACCAGATGCCATGACCTTCGTTTTCTGAATGTTGAGGGTTTTTTTTTTTTTTTTTTTTGTAAGCTTTTTATTTTTTTAACTGTATTATATTATATTTTTATTTTTTGAATAGACTTTTATTTACTTTTTTTAATTTTTTTATTTTTCCTCTCCTCTTTCACCTTCATCAAAAGGCTTTTTAGTTCCTCTGCACTTTCTGCCATAAGGCTGGTGTCATCTGCGTATCTGAGGTTATTGATATTCCTCCCAGAAATCTTGATTCCAGCTTGTGCTTCTTCCAGCCCAGAATTTCTCATGATGTACTCTGCATATAAGTTAAATAAGCAGGGTGACAATATACAGCCTTGACGTCCTCCTTTTCCTATTTGGAACCAGTCTGTTGTTCCATGTCCAGTTCTAACTGTTGCTTCTTGACCTGCATACAAATTCCTCAAGAGGCAGGTCAGGTGGTCTGGTATTCCCATCTCTTTCAGAATTTTCCACAGTTTTTTGTGATCCACGCAATCAAAGGCTTTGGCATAGTAAATAAACCAGAAATAGATGTTTGTCTGGAACTCTCTTGCTTTTTTGATGATATGCCTGATTATAACACACTAATTATGGGAAAGACATATGCAATACAGCCTGTTGTTATGTAACTTGCAACTGTCAATCAAAACTGACAGTCCACTTCCCACTAGATGAATAATTAAAAGGCCAGTCTTGAAAACCAACCAAACATCATCATTCCAGCACCAGTGTTTCTCTTGCCTTGGCCCACCTCTCCCTTGAGCTGTTTTTTCTGTTCTTTATTCAATAACCTTGGTTTTGCCACAGGTAAGACCTCAAATTTTTCATGTTCTTACCAAGAACCCAGGCCCATGAGGAAGGGTTCTCTTTGACTCTACCTATATGCTAACACTTTCAACAAGATATTATAAGCCATGCTAAAAGGCAAAACAAACAAACATGAAAACCAAAACCAGTAAATAGAAAAAAGGAAGTGGAACAAAGTAAGCATCAGAACCGAGACACAGATACAGAAGAGATTTTGGAATTATCAGACTGGGTGTTAAAAATAGCTATGATTAGTATGCTGAGTACTCTAACAGAAAAGTGTGAAACATTCAAGAGCTGATACATAATGTAAAAAGAGAAATGGAAACTCTAAGAAAAAATATTTGAAATGCTGGAAGTCAATAGCAGAAACTGAGTGCCTTTGGATTCATCAATACACTGGAAATTACCGAGGAAAGAATCGGTGAAGTAAAAGATATGTCAAAAGAAACTTTCTAAACTGAAAGCAACACTGGGACGACCCAGAGGGATGGTATGGGGAGGGAGGAGGGAGGAGGGTTCAGGATGGGGAACACATGTATACCTGTGGTGGATTCATTTTGATATTTGGCAAAACTAATACAATTATGTAAAGTTTAAAAATAAAATAAAATTTAAAAAAAAAACTGAAAGCAAGAGAAAAAGAAAGGAAAAAAAAAAGAACTGTCATACAATTACAGTGTTACACATGCATAATGGGAATATCAGAAAACAAAAGGGATGGAAAGAACATTTGAATTATTAATGGTTGAGGAATTTCCAAAATTAGTGAGAAACAAGAAACCACAGAATGGGGACACTCAGAGAACACCGAACAGAATAAATAACAACAAAGTTATAACAAGGCATGTCAGATTCAAACTGCAAAAAGAAAAAGCAGAGATCAAGAGAAAATTCTGGAAGAAGCCAGATGGGAAAAATACACATCTTGCTTACAAATGAGCAAGGATAAGAGTTTAATTATACTTGGGTTCAGACACAATGCAAGTAAGATACTTAAAACATTGAAAGAAAAAAATATGTCACCCATGTAAAATTTCTGGATTCAATAAAATTATCTCATTAAGTGAAGAGGAAATACTTCTTTCTGAAAAAGTTGAGAAAAAAATGTTTCCAGTAGACTCACAGTATAAAAAAAAAAAAAGTTAAAAAAATTCTTATGAGAGAAAGAAAATACTGTAGATCAGAAACTTGCATCTACATAAAAAGAGGAAAGTGGTAAAGGAAGCATTCATAAAGTATTTAAGTTTTCTCCTTGCTAATGGGCCTAACATAAAAATTTCTTTAAATAGTAATAGCAGCTATGTATTTGAAAATTAAAAACTATAGATGACTAAAATGAAGTAGAACAATGTTATGAGAAACTAGAGGAAGAAATTGGGTATCATCTGTTACAAGGTATAGGCACCACCTGTGAGGTGGTAGTGTTATTAGAAAACTGACTTAATTTGCTATAAATGCATGTTAAAGACTCCAGGACAGCCTCCAAATGAAAAACAAACATGATGTATACAACTTCTTGGGCTTCCCAGGTGTCTCAGTGGTAAAGAATCTGCCTAACGGTGTAGGAGACACAAGTCCCATCCTTGGGTTGGGAAGATCCCTTGGAGGAAGGCATGGCAACCCACTCCAGTATACTTGCCTGGGAAATCCCATGGACAGATGAGTCTGGTGCAATGCAGTCCATGGGGCTGCAAAAGATTCAGACATGACTTAACAACTAAACAACAAATACAATCTCTAGAGGATTGAAGTATGAAAGAAACATTCTCTTACAAGACTGAAAAAATAACTGATTTTTAAAAGAATAATTAGCAGTCTTAGCATATCCCTAGCATCCATCACAAGTGCTGATATCATAGGATATTTATAATATATGTAAAGGTTTTTCTTCCTTTTATTCCTTTCCATTTTCTTCCTTTTAAAAAATGATATAGGAAAGTGAATCAACTACTGCCTATCTGTTTGTCTATGTACTCTCTAGATAAGGATCACTAAGTTCCATAGGTAGAATATTTTGGCTAACAATAATGGTGTAAAAGTTAGAGTATAGGTAATCAGAGGACAAATTCCATGTGATTGTCTTCACCACGTATGTTAATAAGCTTATCAAATCTGTAGATTTTTCTTTGAAGAGGATACTAAAGTGTAGAAAAATAAAAATAAAATGGAAATGAACTTTCTTCAGTCAAATTACTGGAAGTCACACCTCCACAATATTAGTAATAATCAAAATGCATAATATATCAGATTAAAAAGGATCAGGGATATGAGTGAGTCATGAGAACAGAAAGAACAGCTAGGACCTTAGTAGGAGTTGACATACAGGAGAGAAAAGGAGAAATCAGAGAGATGCTATCTTTATTGACTACAATCCCAAATGTATTATATATGAATATATTCCCTTGAGATTTATCTCTTGGACAGGGCAAAAAGAAAAAAAAAAAAGGAAACAGAAGAAAGTAATAGCATGTATCCCAGCAGTTGTACACAGAGGCAGCTCCGGAGATACATTGATTATTTAATCACCATAAAAATATGAAAGCATAGGGTTTACTGCTAGCTAGTCTGACCTCCTGCTCACTCTAGAACACATATATATTATTATATTTTTTCATTGTAGTCTGAGAATTTTAAATTGTATTTTCATTATTTTTTGATTAAGGGTCAAAGTCTTTATTTCCCAATGTGTATACATATAGATATATATTCTCATTTTATAAATTTAAAGTCCTAAAACAATTTTTAATTCTATTGTAACTACATATTCCAAATATATATATATATATATATATATATATATATATATATATATATATGCACACACACAAATATATTCTCTATCAATTTGGGATTAAATACTATGTATATATACATATAACATCTTTCCCTCTCTTTATATATATGTTAATAAAATCTTGATCTGTCAACTGTGGATGGTTATAAAAGACAAATACATTTAGAGCAGTAAATAAATGTTGGAAGTTAGATGATGAAAAATGGTAAAGTAGGCAAATTCAAAGAAAATGTAGCTACTTATGAAATGAAAAGTTGCTAATATTATCAGAGGCTGAAAGAATTATGTAACACAAAGTAATTACATTATAATGCTGAAAAGAGAATAAACACTTGCAATTCACCATTATACTAAAGTGATATGTTGTCAAACAACACAAAACAAAATCTCACAAAATATCATAATATATTAAAATAAACATAATATGGCAGTAAACATAAATGTTCATATCTTAATCCTTGAAATCACTAAACATAAATGTTCATATTTTAACCTTTGAAAAAACATATTTACGGGATAATGACACAAACTTAATGCACGTGCACACGCACACACACACACACACAAGCACTTACATAGCAAGATACACATTTGTGTTCTCTCAAGCACACAATAATCATGCATTATTTTCAAGTAGAAAATCTCATTATATCCCCCAAAAGGAACAGTAGAAACCAAATTCCTTGACTATTAAAAATAGACTAGAGAATATTACAAAAATCTCTTATATTTTAAAGAAAAATAAAAGAAATAACACAAGAAAGAAAAGCAACCCAAAGAATAAACAAATCAACAGAAAAGGAAGGAATGAAAGGAAGAGAGAAGCAGGAAGTAAAAGACAGAGGGAGGAAGAAAGAAAGGGAAACTGAACAACATTATTGCTGACACATTTACAAAAAATAAGAAAAATAAAAAAATAAAAAGCTTTAAATAATAAAGAAAATCTAAGCAAACTACTAGAAAGCATTAATATAAAAACTTGTGATTTTTTCTGATAAATAGGAACACTGATGAATAGATAAAAACTGATACATTGAAAAAAGTCAGAAGTCAACATAGTCACAAAAATAGAAGACAATTAAAAACATAAATATACAGAATTATATGTGAAAATCCACTCAAAAATATAGAGAAAATTTAATAAATTATAAATCATTTTACTGAATCACATGCAAATAAACCTGAAGTGGTGATTTTACTACTGCATCAAATTCTTAAAAATAAACTTAAAAATAAATAACTAAACCTAAGTCAAATTATTATGTGGTGAACGTGAAAGTTGCTTAGTCATGTCCGACTCTTTGTGACCCCATGGACCGGTGTGGGTGGCCTTTCCCTTCTCCAGGGGACCTTCCTAACCCAGGAATTGAACCCAGGTCTCCTGCATTGTAGGCAGATGCTTTACCAGCTGAGACACAAGGGAAGCCCAAGAATACTGCAGTGGGTAGCCTATCCCTTCTCCAGGGGATCTTCCCAACTCAGGAATCAAACTGGTGTCTCCTGCATTGCAGGGGGATTGTTTACCAAATTACATGGTAGAAAAAGTAAAGATGAGTTGTCAAAGAACTTTCCCTGCAGGAACACTGATATCTCAAGCACAAAATAATAATCTTGAAGCTATTTAACCAATGGGTAAATACTTCTCACACAAGTGAAACTGATTCCCCACCTTTGGTGATGACTCTTTTACCAATTTACACATAAGCTGCAACTACCAAGTCAACACTGAGATACTCAGAATTCCTCCCAACTTCTTGTGATCATGTCACAGATGATAAAATACAGGAAGACAGATGATTTTTTTTTTTCCCCCAAATCCCATAGTTGAACCTAGAGTTGGGATCAAACCCTGGTCTGTTCAACTCTAGAGACTTTTTTCCTTTAATTGTTTGTACACTTTAGAGAAAATGAGTTTGTTATTTAAACAAATTGTAGAAAAAGTTTCTTCACATGTTGTTGTTCAGTGGCCCAGTCATGTCGGACTCTTAGCGACCTCATGAAACGTAGCAAGCCATACCTCCCTGTTCCTAACCATCTCCCAAAGTTTGTCCAAGTTCATGTCAATTGCATCAGTGATGCTATCCACCCATCTCATCCTCTGACACTCCCTTCTCCTTCTACCCCCAATCTTTCCCAGAATCAGGGACTTTTCCAGTGAGTCAGCTGTTCTCATCAGATGACCAAAATACTGGAACTTCAGCTTCAGCATCAATCCTTCCAATGAGTACTCAGGAGTAATTTCCCTTAAGTTTGACTGGTTTGATCTCCTTGATGTCCAAGGAAATTTCAGTAGTCTTCTCCAGCACCACAGTTTGAAGGCATCCATTCTCTGATGCTCTTCTTTCTTTACAGTCCACTCTCACACCATACGTGACCACTGGGAAGACAATAGCCTTGACTATATGGACCTTTGCTGGCAGAGTAATGTCTCTGCTTTTCAACACATTGTCCAGGTTTGTCACAGCTTTCCTGCACGTGACTCCAAAATAATAAGTTAGTTTGCTAGAAAAACTCCATAGGGTTGTTTTGCTTTGCTTTTTGTGTATTTCACAAAAGTGTATATAACATTTCTAGATAAAAGAAGTGAGGGTTATTAGAATGTTTAATTGATTTGCCAAAATAAAAAGGTCAGAAGGTATTCTTTCATGAAGCTACTAAAGTGGATATATATATATATAGAGAGAGAGAGAGAGAGAGATATACCGGAGAAGGCACTGGCAACCCACTCCAGTACTCTTGCCTGGAGAATCCCAGGGACGGGGGAGCCTGGTGGGCTGCCATCTATGGGGTCACACAGAGTCAGACACAACTGAAGCGACTTAGCCGCATATATATATATATATATATATATATATATATATACACACACACACACCAAAAATAATTGAATGGAAAAATATGGTGGAAAATGATTCTTGACTTTAAAAAATAAAATTTTATTGCCACAGGTTTTAATTACTTTTGTGATGTTGGGGGTCAGTGATTGTGGATATCAAATTATATGGAGTCTAGTGCTTAAAAAAAAAAAGGATTGGAAGGGGAGGTTTGTCAGTTAACCTTCAATATAAATGATTATTATATCAGAATTTAAAGATAATTACTTTTCTTTACTTTGCAGTGAATCTCCTATAAATGGAATGCCTAATATTTTAAATTAGAAAAACTGGAAAGAAATATTCTCATCTATATTTTTCTCCTACACACTTCTTATTCTGTTTACTGTCCTCTTATTGACTGTGGAAAATGAAAGCTATTTCCACCAAAATTATTATCCCTTTGGATAAGTTGTTTATTTCCTCTACTTAGATACAGTTCAATCTAGATACTCAAAAAATTGTCCTGTTTTAACTTCATATTTACTGAATTTTTTGAGATTGTTTTTTCTTTATGCTCTGTTTGTGTTTATGGAGAGTTTGTTCCAAAAGTGAAGACATTCCTCATGTTTTAAATTTGTTACTTTTCACAAAGCAGCATCATTTAAATGCCATTTCCCTTCTTTGTTGATGATATTTCCTTTTAAATGACTTTTCTATGATGAGATTCACATAGCAAAGTGATTTTGTTTTGCTTTGTTGATAATTTGCATGGGAAAAAACCTATGAAACATTGATGTTAATTGGGTAACTTTAGTAACTGTAGCTAGTTCACTCTCATTCCTGTAGTTTTATTATACAGCAAGGACTACACTCTTTATGAAGGAGCATGGCAATATTTGTCTTAAGATGAAAAACGCAAACCTATAAACAGGTTTATATATTTGTATGGTAATATTTAAATCAATGTTATCTATCTGTGGTCTTCTAACTTAATAGGATGATTCAAATTATTTCACATGGACAATAAACAAGTCAGAGCTGATATCATTCATTTGGCAACTAAAAATGAGTTACTCTTTGGGTACTTTTCAAATTGCTGAATTTATAATTTTTAGCTTCATGACCTAGTTTACATACATCATTGAAATATATCCTTAGGCCATGTAACCAAGATTTTTTTCTTTTGATAGCTATTTTTTAGTATTTCATTCTGCCCAGTTGTTTCAGTCACATTGTATTTGATATATGTTTAGGTCAGAGTTGTTACCTGTGCTAACTGTGTCTATTAGTCAGTTTAAATTAAAATCCATTTAAGGATACTTTTTGTTTTACTATAGAGTAGATCTTGTAAGGACAAAGCTGTGGATAGTTATTTATGGATGATTTCAGGCCATTACAGTGATTCTATTAAATTTGTTGCATAAAGTTTTGGGTTTCAGCTTATTTTCAATAAAAAATTTTTCTGTCAAATGTCCAATGTTCTGAATTTTGAACATCAGCATATTAATTCCACTTAATAATGTCCCTGAAATATAAGATGCAAGAACTGGGGGAAAAAAATCTCAAAAATTTGAAAGAGTATTCCTTGATGGCTCATAGGAATTGCTAACAGCAACTCTCTAAAGACTCTTCCAGTGGAAAAATGATAGTTATCTTTCACAGATTTATCCTCACAATATGTCCCAATTAAGTTTAATCAATAACCTTTTAAGCCTCCTGAAACAAGATGATTGTTAAATAACAACTGGTTCCAGAAGGTCTCCTATTATTTTTATATTGTATTCTTGAATGAACAAATAATATGAATTTACCTCAAATTTATTACTTGTTTCCTAACCATGTGTGATTCTTATCAAAGGTAGTGTTACATATTAGAAAAAGGCAATTGAAGTCAGACAAATCTAAGATAAAATTCTAGCTCCATTAATGTCTCATTGGGTTAATGTCAATCAAGTTATGCAATTTTTTGAATAGCTTAACATGCATAAATATTTTCAAAGATTAAATAACAAGATTTCCAAGGCTATGGTTTTTCCAGTGGTCATGTATGGATGTGAGAGTTGGAATGTGAAGAAAGCTGAGCACTGAAGAATTGGTGCTTTTGAACTGTGGTGTTGGAGAAGACTCTTGAGAGTCCCTTGGACTGCAAGGAGATCCAACCAGTCCATCCTAAAGGAGATCAGTCCTGGGATTTCTTTGGAAGGACTGATGTTGAAGCTGAAACTCCAATACTTTGGCCACCTGATGCGAAGAGCTGACTCATTTGAAAAGACCCTGACACTGGGAAATATTGAGGGCAGGAGGAGAAGGGGACGACAGAGAATAAGATGGTTGGAAGGCATCACTGACTCAATGGATATGGGTTTGGGTGGACTCAGGGAGTTAAGGATGGACAGGGAGACCTAGTGTGCTGTGGTTCATGGGGTCACAAAGAGTCGGACATGACTGAGCGACTGAACTGAACTGAAAGTTCCTATAACCAGTGTGGTACTTAATTAGAACTCAAGAAACTTTTCTTGATCCCATCTTACTATTGTCCTCTAATTTGTGCTACTCTACTTATCCTAAAAATAATTTTATATTATACAGTTCTTGAATTATATTCTTTCTAAATGTCCAGTCTTTTGTGAGACCCTGTTGCCCTTATTCTCACATGGATCAATTCTTATAATCAAGTTGCCAATGGATTATCTGCAGCAAGTTGACCTAAAATGGCTCAGTACAAATGGTAATGATTTTATGAAGGTCTCCAGGAAACAAACAAACATTAAAACAAACAAATACATCCCATAGAGGACATGCGATGGAATGTTGACTTAAGCAATCGCAAGTATTGCCATCTCTTCTCAGGCTAGCTTTATCTCCCATAAAATAGCAGCCATGGATTTCCATCCTCACTTTGACAATCACTATATCACTTGTAATTCTGATCATTGAGAGGAGGACTAGGTGTTATTTTCTTTTAATAGATTCTTTTTCTAATAATATGAATAAGTTTGATAGTAACTTTCAGGTTCAAGATGGACTAACTATTCTTTCTTTTTTATTTAAATTTATTTATTTTAATTGGAAGCTAATTACTTTACAATGTTGTATTGGTTTTGCCATACATCAACATGGACTAATTTTTCTACTCATCCAAAAGTTAGCTTTCCTTTATCTCCTTGAACAGCATCTCTATAGGTATTTTTAGCATAAGTTCATATCCCACAAAAGAGGTCTTGGATATCCTCAATATTAACTATGAGAATGGGCTTCCCTGGTGGCTCAGATGGTAAAGCATCTGCCTGTAAATGTGGGGGACCCCGGTTCGATCCCTGGGTCTGGAAGATGCCCTGGAGAAGGAACTGGCAACCCACTCAAGTATTCTTGCCTGGAAAATCCCATGGAAAGAGGAGATGGGCAGGCTACAGTTAATGGTGTCACATAGAGTGGAACATGACTGAGAGAGTAATCCTTTCCCAGTGGCTCAGATGGTAAAGAACCTGCCTGCAATGAGAGAGACCTTAGTTATATCTCTGGGTCAGGAAGATCACTTGCAGAAGGAAATGGCAACCCACTCCAGTATTCTTGCCTGGAGAATTCCATGGACAGGGGAACCTGGTGGGCTGCAGTCCATAGAGTCACAAACAGTTGGACATGACTGAGCAACTAAGATACACACACACACACAGAACTACTAGGGTAGTTTAAGTTTTCCTGTTCCTTAACAAAACATAGAAAACATACACTAACTCCTTGGAGACATATAACAAAGATATCAAGAAATAGATACATATAACAAGAAATAAAAAGGAGAATTCATAGATGCTTAATTTTGTAATTATACTGCAAGATCACTTTATAGTAACTTGAGATATGAAAATCTGAACTTTTGTGATATGAGACTATAAATAAAGTTTCAAAATATAAGTGAAATTTAAAGTAACTCAAAACATTTCAAATTAGAAAAGCAATCAATAATTGCCCAATTTCAAAGCCCGGGACTAAAAAAAAAATGTAAAATGTGTTTATGACAACATCATTGAGTGAGTAAACCACAACCTTGCTCTTCATTTCTTTGACTAGTCTAGAGTTGTAGCAGTGCTCAATTTTATAAGTTTGTGGGAAATTCATTTCCTAACAGTCTTGTGAGCTACGCTGGTTGGAAATCAGGCTCTTATATGCCATTTCCCTCCCTGTGAATCCAAATTAGTTTCAGAGCAGGTGATGAACAGATATAAAGAGGAAGTCCTTCTCCATCAGAAAATATTTCTAGACAGTCAAACATAATGAGATATCATGTAAGTACAGCAATTAAGCCAAGTGAATGGTTTTAATGCTTAATGACTGGTTTTATTTCTAATTGAAGCCAAGGCAGAGTTATCGCCATGGTATATGCTCTTGGGTGACCCATGACAGAAAGATTGTACTATACTCTTTTTCTGACAAAAATCTTTAGAACATATTATATATTTGTTTGATGCAAAGACAAGAGAAACATTTGCTAGCATTTTATATAAGATAAAGCATTTACTTTCTTTGATACTTAGCATGAAATTATCATCATTATTATTCTACTATTTCATTAAGACATTTTAATCCAGAAAAGCACATAGCTATTTGGGGTCAGATATATTAACTTGTTTTTCAGTATGACACATGCTCATCTCTATCTTTCGAAAATACATGTTTATGGGAAAGCTTATGTTTTTTCACTGAGAGCAACTAGGGGGATTAAAACTAGAGCTTTAATCTTTGTGCTGAATTTTATCCATAAACTTCTCCCTGGCTTCCTTATTTATGTCCTTTATTTTGACTGGAGCCATAGTCCATGTTGCTTATGTTATGGCATGTTATAGGATCACTTTGATCCTTACAATGGGAGCCATTTGGTTATATCCACCTACTCTCAAGTTTCAGCTGCCCTCTGAGAACATATGGGGAGATCTTGAATTTTACTGCACCACATAGTTGTTGTGGAAGATCTATTCTCTCTGGATCTTTTTCTGTTCTCTAACATAGGCTATTCAACTTTTCCAAAAATATGGAGTGGCTTCTATGTGCTAGGTAACTATTATAGACATTTGACCAATATAAATGAGCACTATGCTATAATCAGTCTGTCTCTGAATTTCACAGTTCATGTTTGCCTCAAATGGCACTATTATTTTTCATTCTGTATTTCTGTGATCCTTTGGTGCTGGGGATACAGCACTGAAATAATACAGACATGATTTTTGTAGTCATAGAATTAACATTCCAGTTTTTTCACGGAAGTCACAGCAGGCAATTAACAAATAAATATATAGTAAGAAAGATAATTTAAGCTAATTGTAAATTATACATTGAATATAAAACAATGTTGTTGCTGTTGTTGTTGCTAAGTTGCTTCAGTCGTGTCCGACTCTGTGCGACCCCATAGATGGCAGCCCATCAGGCTCTGCCAGGCAAGAACACTGGAGTGGGTCGCCATTCCCTTCTCCAATGCATGAAAATAACAAGTGAAAGTGAAGTCGCTCAGTTGTGTCCAACTCTTTGCGACCCCATGGACTGCAGCCTACCAGGCTCCTCCGTCCATGGGATTTTCCAGGCAAGAGTACTGGAGTGGGTTGCCATTGCCTTCTCCTATAAAACAATAGATTTTTCTCTTATTCAGAATGCTCAAGCCACACCATCTTTCTGGCTGTTCCTTGGGCTCTAACGCTCTGCTGCTGCTACTGCTAAGTCACTTCAGTCGTGTCCAACTCTGTGCGACCCCATAGACGGTGGCCCACCAGGCTCCCCCGTCCCTGGGATTCTCCAGGCAAGAACACTGGAGTGGGTTGCCGTTTCCTTCTCCAATGCATGAAAGGGAAAAGTGAAAGTGAAGTCGCTCAGTCATGTCCAGACTCTTCACAACCCCATGGTCTGCAGCCTACCAGGCTCCTCTGTCCATGGGATTTTCCATGCAAGAGTACTGGAGTGGGGTGCCATTGCCTTCTAATGCTCTATCTGAGGTGTTTCTGTGAATGCCCTGAAAATTATTTTTTTCTTACAAAGTTATTCTCTATTTTATTAATCATAAAACAAAGGGTAGATGATTAATAAAATGAGAATAACTTTGTAAGAAAAAAATAATTTTCAGGGCATTCACGGAAATACCTCAGGTAGAGCATTAGAGCCCAAGGAACAGCCAGAAAGATGGTGTGGCTTGAGCATTCTGAATAAGAGAAAAAGTAGTATAAGAAAAACTATAACACATTTAAAAAGATATCTTTGGGTATCGTATGAAGAATGGATTAAGAGAGCCATGAAAACAGGGAGGCCAATTAAGAGGCTCTTCTACTGGCCCAGGACAGGTTGATCACTGGACAAGTGTGGTGAGAGTGGAAACAGAGTAGAGAAGAGATCCTGATGATTTTGGAGGTGAAATAGGATCCATTGGCAGATTGCAAAGTATATCATATATTGGAAAAAGATTGTAATTTAACATACATCTTCACATTTCAGCTTGAGAAACTGTATGTGTGTGTGTACATGCCTGTCTGTGTGAGTGTATTGATGGTGGTAGTTTCTTGAAATGAGAAATATCAGTGAAAAAACATTTTAGGGAAAAAATCAATGTTCACTTCTGAATTTATTAATTTTGAGATTTCTCTTAGACTTCTGTGAGAGGATATCATGTAGATGTTTATTGTATCTGCCTTTCAAGAAAGAATACTGCAGTGGAAATATATGTTTGGCCATGCCAAACAGCATGAGAAAAGAAGCATCATAAGAAGAGGTGGCAAGAATACGCAGAAGAACTATACAAAAAAAAATCTTAATGGTCCAGATAATCATGAGGGTGTGATCACTCACCTAGAGCCAGATATCCTAGAATTCAAAGTCAAGTGGGCCTTAGGAAGCATCACTATGAACAAAGCTAGTGGAGGTGATGAAATTTCAGTTGAACTATTTCAAATCCTAAAAGATGATGCTGTGAAAGTGCTGCACTCAATATGCCAGCAAATATGGAAAACTCAGCAGTGGACACAGGACTGGAAAAGGTCAGTCTTCATTCCAATCCCAAAGAAAGGCAATGTCAAAGGATGATCAAACTACCGCACAACTGCAGTCATCTCACACGATCTCCTAGAGAAGGAAATGGCAAACCACTCCAATATTCTTGCCTGGAAAATCCCATGGATGGAGGAACCTGGTAGACTACAATCCATGGGGTCGCAAAGAATCGGACATAGCTGAGCTACTTCACCTCATTATTCCCCTCCAATCCTGGCTTCCACATGATCTGAATTTCCAAAACCAATGTTCCTAGTTACACTATACTCTTTTGTTATTTTGTTTTAATGTTTAAAGAGGAAAAAGAATAATAAAAATGGCAATAGCTGAGTCAAGATGGCACTAACTTCTACAGTCTTAAGGCTTTAATGAATCACTAAACTAAATGGGATATATGTCAATAACTATTATTTGTGCCCTTGGCTATGAATTTTCCAGATTCCAATGTTTTCTATAACTATGGAAAATTAGATTTGATCATCATACTTTGCCCTAGAAATCTTGCCTGCTCTGAGTTTATTTGCTGTCCTAAACTAAACCACAATCCCTACTGAGATAACTGATAAGATAGATTTTACATAGCAGTATATGATAATTCCTCCATTGCCATTGAGAACTCCAGCATGTTGGCTAATAAGCCATTCAGAGGTTAAGTACATCTTGTTTAACTTGACCAAACTTTTTCACATTAATATGCCTTGAAATAGCATCATTGAACACTGTACTTCTAACTCTTCTCTCTGTTAGATTTTGTGTTTATATAAAACTAGCTTTAATAAAGCACAGTTTTAAAAATAAGTACAAATACCTATAAAAATTGAAATCAGATACAGAATTGTATTGCAATAATAAAAATTAGATATAATTTAAGAAGCTTTATTACAACTAAGTTGATTTTTTTAAACCCTGAAATTTGGATTGGTAACCTATAAGGAAACATAAAATTTCCATCGTGTACTTTTGAGTTAAAGGCAGTGCAAGTCCCTTAACAATATTCTAACATTTGGAACTTTTCCTCTGGAGGCAAAATGTGACCTTAAGGTTAATGTATTTTTTTCATACTTGAACACATGTTCAGGCCTGAAAGTGAACAGGCTGGCAAAAAAAAAAAGTATAAATAAAAATAGAATACCCATCACTAGCAGGAAAATGCCTACCAGTTAAAACCAAAACAAATAGTTGACTCAGCTACAAACCTCCAACTTTGTAGTTTTTTTCCTTGTGTCACACGCTCACGATTGTGAAACTGAGAGGATAAAGAGGATGTCTCTCTCTATTTGTATTTCTGGATGACTTCTAACATTTTGTTCTCCTAATAATTTCCTACATCCTATGAGTTTATATTATTCATCATTACATTTAGTAGATTTATTTAATAAGTTAGATACTTCTTTATTCATTTTCTCCATTACTATTACCTTATTCAGACTAAAGTGGTTTTCACATGAAAGAGTAAAGGCTTGGCTTTGAGACCAAGATAGTACTTTAGATAAACTGAATAAGTAACATCAGTATTTGGGATTAAGGTGGCAGCTGAAGTATATTAAACAGGATACTCTTTACCTTTTTAAAAATTTAAAGAATGAGTTAAACATTCTGATACATGGAAAGAATAATGATCTAAGACACATCAGACACACATACACTCTCTCTCTCACAAACACACACATCTATCTTATCATCTAATATTTGTTTTATGTGTTAGATCAGCATGAAGAATAAATGACTGGGTGGAAGAAACTATCTGATCTTACTCATTAAAGATGGTCTGTGGAGGTTCATCAAATGCAGTCAAGAGAAACTTCTGGAGTGGGAAGAGTTAACAAGGGAGAATCAAGTGGAAATTTTTTGGTCTTGTGATCTGATCTGATGTGCCTGTGATAAGCACACACAGAATGCTTAACTCAGTGTGAGTACAGTACCTATTGGTCCTTAATATATTTGATTTGTACTTGATTATATGACACTAATTCACTGATTACTTGTTCCACCATTTTATATTTCAGTGTGTAAGCATTTTGACAAATTTCAAGAATTTGGTAATATTCCATTGCCATCAAATGAAAAGAATATGCTAAGAATTTTCTTATGATAGCTAATGAAAAAATTGTTACTGTATGCTTGTGTGTGTTAGTTGCTCAATCTTTGCAGCCTCTTGGACCATAGCCTGGCAAGTTCCTCTGTCCATAGAATTCTCCAGGCAAGAATACTAGAGTGGCTTCCCATTCCCTTCTCCAGGGGATCTTCTTGGTCCAGGGATCTAACCTGTGTCTCCTGTTGCAGGCAGATTCTTTACTATCTGAGCCACAAGGGAAGTCCTTGGATCATATTAAAAGAAAATTGAAAAAAGAATTACCTGAAAAATAATATTGTGAGATATTCATCAGAAAGTTTTTCTCTATATAACTATATAAGGAAAAATTTCTACGTTTATCTTATTTCCAAAAGGCCCCCCTCGACCAATTTTTGGACTGTTTTGGTTTTCTGGCTTATTCACTTTCTTTATGTCAATCAAAACTACATACAAATGATATAACTGTTGCTAACCAAATAAGCAGCAAGTCTATATTGGAGACAGCCACACTACTATGCCACAAAATTTATGTAATAAACATAACATGAGGACAAAAGAAAGATTATATTGTTTTGCCTTCTTGCAGATATTACAAGAATTTCTTTGGTATCTTAGAAAATATTTACTGAAAGCCAAAGTAGTTTTCGGCGTTTTACTAGGTGTTCTGTGCAAATAATTTTGGTATGAACTCTTTTGCTTACAAAAAATGTACATTTCAGCCAGGAAAATAAGTTACAATGATCAGTTCTATAGCACTGTAAGCTTTATATAAGAGGTTCCTGGTGAAAGATAAATTAATTTTATAATCTGGGTAAAGTCTCAGAGAAAAGTGTTGAAGTCAAATATTGAGAGATAAATAGTATTAAATAGAGGAAGAAAAAAGTGCTAATAGAAGGCTCATGAATAGAATAAACACCTTGGGCAGCATGATTAGAAAGAGTTCAAAATGTGTGTGTCTGTGGCAGTGAGGAGGTTATGAATTTTAACCAGGTAGTTATGAATCTAAAAGCTTTTTCATTATGGAAATAATCTAAATCAGTTCATTTTTATAGAAAAGTTTATCTGAGGAATGAGGAGAATTTGCTGAATGTGGTAGGGATGGAAGACAAATATTAATAGCTTAATTAAGAGTGATTTAAGGTAGCTGCTTTAAATTTGGTGAAAAACAGGACTTGTCTCTAAACTCTGTTTATCACAGAAAAATGCTTATGATTTTCATCCCAGACTGCTGAGATCACGGCAAAATCCCAACCAGCAGTTCAGGGAAAATGAAATAAATGGGATGATGGACAGAGTCAGACAGGAAGAAGAAAGTCTCCAACTATTGATTAACAGGTAATGGAGCATTGGAGTCAGTGCCTTCAAAAAAAATGACTCAGTTTTAAGCATCAGCACCAGAAGAAGATGGCTCCAAGATAATTATTAAAAATTCAGAATTGAGTACTCTTTAAGAAAAGATTATAGATTTTGTTTTAGCTTAATAAAACACACAGATAGAATGGACCATATATTTAACAAGCCCAGTGGAACCAAAGGCCACAGATGTGGATCTGAATATAAAAAGATATTTACATGAGAGCATATGCCATAATTCAATATGCTTAATTTGTGACTATTACCCCATGCAAGTCTTCATATTTTAATTAATTTTTCAAATTAATTAATTAATTTTTGTCTGCACTGGGTCTTTGTTTCCACACTGGCTTTTCTCTAGTTGTGGTGAGTAGGGGATACTCTCTTAGTTGCGGTATGCGGCCTTCTCATTGTGCTGACTTCTCTTGTTGCAGAGCTCAGAGTCTGACACCTACAGATTTCAGTAATTGAAGCAGTAGTTGAGGCTCCGAGGCTCTAGAGCACACATTCAATAGTTGTGGTACAATCTCAGCTGCTCTCAGGCACTTGGAATCCTCCCAGATTAGAGATCAAACCCAAGCGGATTTTTTATCACTGAGCCAACATGGAAGCCCTATACTTTAATTTATAAATTTAAATACAGATACAGTGCTATAGACTAACAGTGTGAGTCCCTCCAAAATCATGAACCACCAACATGAATGTACTTGGTGGTGCGACCCTTGGAAGGTACTTAGGGTGAAATGAGATCATGAAATTGGTGACCTCTATGGAAAAGGTCAGTTTTCATTAAATCCCAAAGAAAGGCAATGCCAAAGAATACTCAAACTACGGCACAATTGCACTCATCTCACACACTAGTAAAGTAATGCTCAAAATTTTCCAAGCCAGGCTTCAGCAATACATGAACCGTGAACTTCCAGATGTTCAAGCTGGTTTTAGAAAAGGCAGAGGAGCCAGAAATCAAATTGCCAACATCTGCTGGATCATCGAAAAAGTAAGACAGCTCCAGAAACTCATCTATTTCTGCTTTATTGACTATGCCAAAGCCTTTGACTGTGGGGATCATAATAAACTATGGAAAATTCTGAAAGAGATGGGACTATCAGGCCCCCTGACCTGCCTCTTGAGAAACCTATATGCAGATCAGGAAGCAACAGTTAGAACTGGACATGGAATAGCAGACTGGTTCCAAATAGGAAAAGGAGTACATCAAGGCTGTATATTGTCACCCTGCTTATTTAACTTATATGCAGAGTACATCATGAGAAACGCTGGACTGGAAGAAACACAAGCTGGAATCAAGATTGCTGGGAGAAATATCAATAACCTCAGATATACAGATGACACCACCCTTATGGCAGAAAGTGAAGAGGAACTAAAACGCCTCTTGCTGAAAGTCAAAGAAGAGAGTGAAAATGTTGGCTATAAGCTCAACATTCAGAAAACGAAGATCATGGCATCTGGTCCCATCACTTCATGGCAAATAGATGGGGAAACAGTGGAAACAGTGTCAGATTTTATTTTGGGGGGCTCCAAAATCACTGCAGATGGTGATTGCAGCCATGAAATTAAAAGACGCTTACTCCTTGGAAGGAAAGTTATGACCAACCTAGATGGATTATTCAAAAGCAGAGACACTGCTTTGCCAACAAAGGTCCGTCTAGTCAAGGACATGGTTTTTCCAGTAGTCATGTATGGATGTGAGAGTTAGACTGTGAAGAAAGCTGAGCACCAAAGAAGTGATGCTTTTGAACTGTGGTGTTGGAGAAGACTCTTGAGAGTCCCTTGGGCTGCAAGGAGATCCAACCAGTCCATCCTAAAGGAGATCAGTCCTGGGTGTTCTTTGGAAGGAATGATGCTAAAGCTGAAACTCCAGTACTTTGGCCACCTCATGTGAAGAACTGACTCATTGGAAAAGACTCTGATGCTGGGACGGATTGGGGGCAAGGGAGAAGGGGATGACAGAGGATGAGATGGCTGGATGGCATCATTGACTCGATGGACGTGAGTTTGAGTGAACCCCGGGACTTGGTGATGGACAGGGAGGCCTGGCATGCTACAGTTCATGGGGTCGCAAAGAGTCGGACGTGACTGAGCGACTGAACTGAACGGATGTTAAGATAAGTGTCCTGAGGACACACACACTCTCTCTATCCACACACACCTCTCAAAGAAAGCCCATGTGAGGACCTAACAAAAGACAGCCATCTGCAGACCAGGACTCTCCATTGGCCATAAACATTCCAGTCTTCAGAACCATGAAAAATGAATGGTTGCTGTTTAGGTCACCCAGTCTATGGTACTCTCAAAATAGCAGTCAGAACTGACAAATAGAGTAGTTGATACTAAGAAGTGGGCTGCTGTTGTAACAAATACCTAAAAATGTGAAAGCAGCTTTAGGATTGAATGATGAGTAGAGGCTGAAAGAATTTTGAGGTATGTGCTAGAAAGGATGATATTGCCATGAAGGAACAGTTCAAGGTAATTTTGGTGAGAGCTTAGGAAGAAGCAAACTATAGAGGTAACTTCCATCTTTCCAAAGAACACAATTATATACAGAATGCTGGTAGAACAGGAACTACAAAGTGATTCTGAAGAGATTTCAAATGGAAATGAGAACATGCTATTTGACAGTGGATAAAAGGTATTCCTCTTCATAAATTGGCAAAACTTGATTTAATTGGTGATTTGATTGAATATTTTGCTGAGGAAATTTCTAAGTAACGTTTTGAAGAAATGGCTTGCTTCCTTTTGACTGCTTATATTAAAATACCCAAAGACAGAAATTAAACATAAATTTTTAAGTAAAAAGAACTCAGGACTTAGAGGTTTAAACTAGCCTGCTGGGTTATTTATATTGTCCCTGGTTGCTCTGCAGTCTCTATGGTTTTTGGGGGTTTCCCTTGTGGCTCAGCTGGTAAAGAATCTGCCTGCAATGCAGGAGACCTGAGTTTGATCCCTGGGTTGGGAAGATCCCTTAGAACATGGAAAGGCTACCCACTCCAGTATTCTGGCCTGGAGAATTCCAGGGACTGTACAGTCCATGGGGTCACAGAGTCAGATATGACTGAGCGACGTTCACTTTCACTTCCTTTTCTCTCTTGTTTGCTTTTTTTTTTTTTTTTTTACATGAATCTGCAAGTACTTTCCTAGGAAAACTGTGAGAGCACATTTTCTTCATCTTTCAAGTGATAAGAAAATGTCTTTTTTATTTCCTGTGTTTGATTTCTCATAGTTTGACTATTGTATTTCTTCATATCTTTGAAAGTGTTGCTTCACTGTTTTTGCCCATCAAGTATTTTTAATTACCCTGATGTTTGAATCATGTTGATTTGTTGGTAAACTGGTTACTTTCTAGAAGATGTTAGGATCTTTTATTGATCTTAACTTCTGAAATTTTTTCTGCACTTTACCTAGCTGTGTGCTTCTTAACATCATCAAACTCTGTGTTTTTTTCTCAGTTTGATGGTTCATATTTTCCTTCAGTGAAGAAATTGTTCTCACAGTAACATGCAATATTCTGTGTAGTTTTTATTTGTGTGCCTTTGAAAAATCTGTTATATATTGGTACTACCTCTTGAATTGATCCTTTACACCATTTTACTTCTTTGAAAATAATATTTCCGGGGGCTGATGCTGCTGCTGTTTAGCTGTTGTCTTTCTAATTACATATATTGTTTATTTTTGTAATTGAGAAGTTTTAAAAATCTATGATTGTTGTTTTATTTTAACATCATACCCTGGTTTATGCATGAAAGGTATTAAAAATCTCTCAAAGGATATTGCTAGATTTTTTAAATATATACTCTTCTGCAGATTGCTTCAAGGTTATGTCTCCTCTGTTTACCTTAGATTTTTATTTTATTTTAGGTTTCAGAATTTCTCAAATATCGTTTGATTCTTAGGATTATGTTTACATTTCAGAATGAAGCAATAATAGATATGTTCTCTACATGTCATCAGATTTTGTCAACTGTCAGGCTTTCCTTTAGAGTTAGCATGTAAGACTGAACACTGTTCCTGGGCACAGAATAACAGGCACGTTCTCCATAGAGAAAAGCACATCACTTCTTCTAGTCTCCCATAGAAAATTATTTCAACTTTCACTGAGGTGAAATATCTGAACTTTCTTTTAGAGTAAAGAGTTAAATTGTCAAACTCTTGTAAGTGCCTGATAGAGGTGGGCGGGGTCAGAGATAGTCACAACTCCGTATGTAATCTTTGCACAAAATTTCCCTGCGTTTTGTGTCTTCCACTATAGAGAAGTAGCAGAAGAATGCAAACAGGCATGAGTTTGCAGGTTTCACTGAAGGAACACAACTGCATCACTGCTTATACTCAGAGATCCTTCTTTCAATGACGAGGGTACTGACACTGACCAGATTCCAACTCCAGAACTATGCAATTTATGGTAAATGAGAGAATAGGCAAAAGTTCATTAGGTTATTGTATTTGAAGATGTTCCAGAGTGATGGAGCTTGTGAGAGGAAATCTTTGAAAAGGGAAGAGTCATTTCTTATTTACAAATCTGATAAGAAATCAAATATAATGAAACTTTCAAATTCAGTATAAACTGTAAAGTGAGGTATTGCAGAGTGCTGTGAATGAAGTCTAGACTCCTTGGAGTCCAAGGAATATTACTTTAAGCAAAAATGGCAAATTGAGCACATATATCCACTTTTCTCTTTTTCCAAAAAGCTAAAGTTTATGGAAAGCACTGACTGCAGGAAGGAGACTGGCTATCAGCAAAGACTTAGATGGATTAACTAAATGATGGATGGCAGATGCAATCATAATGACAGATACAGCAGCTCAGAGCTTACAGAATAGTGTGTTCAAGTGAATATGTGAGCTGATCATTTTTCATATTGAAACTTTTTTTCATGTTATATAGTCACTCAATTCCTCCCTTTCTTATAGTGACCTAGTCAGCACAAACCAAGAGCAAGTGTCAGGAAAGTGTTACTGTTCAGAATCATAAACTTCATGATTAATCTTGTGGCAGTTGACTGGGTTGACCGGCTTCCTGCCCTTTCCCCATATATCTATGTAAGAGAGAATTTACTAAAAAAATGTATGTTTGACTTGTTTAACTCTGGGTCCCCCAAAATGTAAATTATATACCCTGATTAGAACTGGTATTATTTTGGCAGAAAAAGGAGTGGCTTACCAACTTAATAATGTTCTTCTTGACATATCCTGTCCAGAAATTACACACTAGCAAGGTCATAGAATATTTGCAATAACAGCTTATCTTAACCCAAAACAAAACATGAAAGTACAAAAATAGAACAAATAAAAAAGAAGAAAATATTATTGAGGGTCAAAAAAGTAGAAAACCAAGAATTATTTTCAAAGAGTCTCTGTTGATTTTATAACACAATAGAGGCTAAGAAAAAAAAGTCATAGGGGAAAAAAAAAAACATAGAAATTGAATGGTATAAATTGATGAGAGAGAGAGTATTCCATAGAAAGCTAATAAAGTTAAAGAAAATTCTCCAAAATAGATAGAAAGAGAAAAAAAAGACACATTAATAGTTGTTGCAGATTATTCCAGTAGAGATAAAACAAAATAAAACAAAGAAAATAAAAATGTTATAGAATTTTTGCAGTAAAAATATTTTAAAAAGGAAAACACATTATATATTCTTCTAAAAACTAGAGATAAAGAGAAAAAAAATTGGAGTGAAAAAAAGCATGTCCAGGACCAATCTCAATGAATGAAAAAATGAATATATAAAACCAAATAAATCCTTATGGCATTTCATTACTTCTAAGATAAAGAGAAGATTACAAACCCTCTAGAACCTTTGAATCTACTTTTATGAAATCAAATGATTGTCAGAATAACCTTAAACCACTTACCTTCAAAAATGCTAAAACATGAGATATTGAAAGTGAAAGTTGCTCAGTAATGTCTGACTCATTGTAACCCAGTGAATTATGCAGGCCATGGAATTCTCCAGGCCAGAATACTGGAGTGGGTAGCCTTTCCCTTCTCCAGGGGATTTTACCAACCCAGGAATCGAACCCAAGTTTCCCTGATTGCAGGCATATTCTTTACCAGCTTAACCACAAGGGAAGCCCAAGAATACTGGAGTGGGTAGCCTATCCCTTCTCCAGTGGATCTTCCTGACCCAGGATTTAACCAGGATCTCCTGCACTGCAGGCGGATTCTTTATCAGCTGAGCTATGAGGGAAGCCCAAGTTTTATTTTAATACTTACTAGAAAATTATTGAATCAAATAATTAATCAGTAAAGTAATATAGTATAATGATAAAAAGAAGACACTTTTGATTACAGAAAAATTCAACAAGCCTCCTTTATAAATTTGTGGGGAAAAATTATGTGACAATATACTTAGCAAAACATATAAGGAATTCAAGAAGGAAAAGGCTTGGGCACTAATAAGAATGGAACTAACCCCAATGTACTGTGAAAGTAAATTTTAGGATGAAATTAGGCCTTGAAAACATTTATAAATGTTTTAAAGTATCATGGTTATAGAGAAATGTAGTGAAATTGAAAAGGGGAATGAAAGACAATGATTACCAATTTCAGTGATGATGCTTAAAAAAAAAAAGAGAAAGAAAGAAAGGAAGGAAAAATAACCACCTGAACCTCAGTGTTGTCACACACATGCTTAGAGTCAGCTAAGTCATTTTTCTGATGGTAGATTGGTCTCCCTTGGACAGTTGTGAGTTGAGAGGTCAACTTCGCGAATTCTGCTTGGGCTCAGACACTAGGAGCTGATTGTGAGCTGTATAATGTCAGCTAAAGCAAGTGGGCTTTCTCCACAAGGTCCCTTATGTCCAGGATGTTTGTCCAGTCTTATTCTCCTGGTAAACTCCTTATCCAAAGGAAAAAACAGAGGTACACCAGGGCCTGAGATCTAGACTTTTAAATGGCACACCATAAATTCTACCACACACTATTGGACAGAGCAAATTATAATTCCAGGTCAAATTAAAGATTTGTGGGAATATATGCCTTCTTTCGGAGAAGGCAATGGCAACCCACTCCAGTACTCTTGCCTGGAAAACCCCATGGATGGAGGAGCCTGGTAAGCTACAGTCCATGAGATCGCTAAGAGTCGGACACGACTGAGTGACTTCACTTTCACTTTTCCCTTTCATGCACTGGAGAAGGAAATGGCAACCCACTCCAGTGTTCTTGCCTGGAGAATCCCAGGGACAGAGAAGCCTGTTAGGCTGGCATCTATGGGGTCGCACCGACTCAGACACGATTGACACGACTTAGCAGTAGCAGCAGCATGCCTTCTTCTGCGGAGAAAAGCTACAAGTTACCATTAAAAAGGGCACTGATAAAGGTTGGGATGAAGAATTGTGAATATTTCCTACATCCAACAGAAAAAACAAAAGTATAAAAATATGCATACAACTGTTGAGAACAACCCAGAAATAGATTTACTCATAAATGCAGGTCTATGTATATGGATATTGTGTGTAATAAACTATTTTATGTAGTAATAATTGAAGAAATTTATGGGTAATGAAGTGTAATAAATTTCACTGCTTTTAAATAAGTCAATATATTTTGTACACATTTATCATGTTAAGAACTAGGGTTATACTTGGGACTTCCCCAGTAGTCCAGTGGTTAAGACTCCTCACTCCCATTGCAGAGTCTGGGTTCAATCCCTGGTCAGGGAACTAGATCCCTCATGTCCCATATGAAAAAAATCCTGTATGCTGAAACAAAGATGTGGCATAGACAAATAAATAAATATTTTTTCAAAAGAAAGAACATTATACAAAGATTATTTAAAAATAGCTGGATAAAGATGTAATAAATTTAAAAATCAAATCTCCTTCTCTAGTTTGAAATTGAAGAGAGGGAAGGTAAGAAATTTAGATTTTGAGTATGATACAGTTCTGTAGTATGTGAATAATTTTCTTTGTGTGTGTATATGTATATACAGGTGCAACAATGGCTTTTTCAAAAGAAGCATTTTTTTAAAGAATAAAGTTCATGGATATACACCACCTATATGTGAGTATGAATTTCCATAGTATTGGTAAGAGAAAAATAGAAATGAGACGAGGGAAAGCAGGATAAAGTCAACACTTGTTTCCAGCTGAGAAATCATTTCCGCCTCCAACATGGCATATTCATAAGACTGCATATGTATTATCTGTTGCTACTCATTATACTTCACTTAGAAGGTGTTATTAGTCACTGGGCATTTTTATAGATATCCATAAGGGCCATGTTGTGTACTTTCCTTACCATTGCTTTTGGCACTCTCTTCATCTGTTCCCAGTATGGAACAAAAAATGAAGTAGATTTACTTCAATGAATACCTATGGTGTTCAAAGGAAAATGAAGCAGTTAACAAATGGAAGAGAGTATATTAGATTCCAAAAGCTAAAACCTATTATTTACTTTCAAAATTTCTTAGGCTTTATCTTTTTGGAACACAACCCTGTGACTTTCTTATCCAACTGGAATTTCTGATATAGATATAGTAAGCTTGATTTCATAGTGCCCTGTAAGCATGCCTTTCTTATACTCTTTCAAGTAATTGATTTTAGTTCCTTAGACCTTTATATGTATTACTATCAATAACCTCAGATATGCAGATGATACCACCCTTATGGCAGAAGGTGAAGAGGAACTAAAAAGCCTCTTGATGAAAGTCAAAGAGGAGCGTGAAAAAGTTAGCTTAAAGCTCAACATTCAGAAAACAAAGATCATGGCATTTGGTCCCATCACTTCATGGGAAATAGACAGAGAAACAGTGGAAACAGTGTCAGATTTTATTTTGGGGAACTCCAAAATCACTGCAGATGGTGACTGCATCCATGAAATTAAAAGATGCTTACTCCTTAGAAGAAAAGTTATGACAAACCTAGATAGTATATTGAAAAGCAGAGACATTACTTTGCCAACAAAGGTCCGACTAGTCAAGGCGTTGGTTTTTCCAATAGTCACGTGTGGATGTGAGAATTGGACTGTGAAGAGAGCTGAGCACTGAAGAATTGATGCTTTTGAACTGTGGTGTTGGAGAAGACTCCTGAGAGTCCCTTGGACTGCAAAGAGATCCAACCAGTCCATTCTACAGGAGATCAGCCCCGGATGTTCTTTGGAAGGAATGATGCTAAAGCTGAAACTCCAGTACTTTGGCCACCTCACGCGAAGAGTTGACTCATTGGAAAAGACTCTGGGAGGGATTGGGGGCAGGAGGAGAAGGGGACGACAGAGGATGAGATGGCTGGATGGCATCATTGACTCAATGGACGTGAGTCTGAGTGAACTCCAGGAGTTGGTGATGGACAGGGAGGCCTGGCATGCTGTGATTCATGGGGTCTCAAAGAGTCAGATACGACTGAGCGACTGATCTGATCTGATCTGATCTGAGGGAGGCCTGGCGTGCTGCGATTCATGGGGTCGCAAAGAGTTGACCATGACTGAGCAACTGAACTGAACTGAGCCCTTAAAAGACTTGGGGTATTAGAAACAGTGGATGTTGTGTACCCTTCTCTCTTATTAGATGCCCAATTACATTATTTGGAAAAAATTTTAATCATCAAAAATATGTAACAAAATTAAGTAAATGAGTTGGTATAAAGGTATAAAAATTTTTTGAAATGTCATGTGACACAGAAATCCCATTCCTTCTAATATATTTCACCTGAATCATGGCATCCAAAATAAAAAGGATACCCTTTCTTAAGGTCTCATTTGATCACCTTTAGGTACTCTCTTTAGTGTTATTTTAGCCTTCTTACTTTGGTCTTCATAATCCTGAAGACTGTCACTCATGGTTAAAGTGTAGAATTTTATGCTTTCATAAATATACTAAACATCATGATTAACCAGATTTCTCCTGCATAAATGTAGTAGCTCACTGTTACCCACCTCCCAATAATTTAGGCTGAATTATTTCCCCCCAAAATCCATAGGCTGAAGCCCTAACCTCAGTACCTCAGAATGTGACTACATTAGAGACAGAGCCTATAAGACATGATTAAGTTGAGGCCTTGAGAATGGGCTTAATTCAAACTGAGAGATGTTAATAGAAGAATTAACAGAGAGAGAGAACAGGGATACAGCTATACAGAGGGAAGACCACAGAGAGAAGGTGGCCATCCACAAGCCTAGAAAACAGGCTTCAAGAGAAATCAGACTTACCGTTGGTACCTTGAAGTCAGATTTCCAGTCTCAATAGCTGTGAGAAAATGAATTTCTGTTGTTTAAGTCACCCAATATGTGATGTTGATTTATGACAGCTCTAGCAAACTAATATACTCACCAGGGAGAAATTCACTGGTTTTGATTTCCTTAAGGTCTTGCATAAATATGTACAGGTCAACCAGGGCAGCGTATAGTTGCCTGGCTACTAGTTCAGTTCAATTTCTCAGTTGTGTCCCACTCTTTGTGAGACCCAATGGACTGCAATATGCCAGGCCTTCCTGTCCATCACCAACTCATGTTTGAGCTTACTCAAACTCATGTCCATTGAGTCGGTGATGCCATCCAACCATCTCATCCTCTGTCATCCCCTTCTCTTTCTGACTTCAATCTTTCCCAGAATCAGGGTCTTTTCCAATGAATCAGTTCTTCACATCAGGTGACCAAAATATTGGGGTTTCAGCTTCAGCATCAGTCCTTCCAATTAATATTCAGGACTGATTTCCTTTAAGATGTACTGGTTGGATCTCTTTATAGTTCAAGGGACTCTCAAGAGTCTTCTCCAACACCACAGTTCAAAAGTATCAATTCTTCAGCACTCCTAAAACAATGAGAGGAATTTTGAAAAGAAAGGATGCCAAAAACCATTTTTCTCATTTGTGTAAGAAATAGGAGTTTCTTAGGAAAACAAAAATTAGCTTTGTTACCTATTGTCCCTTTATCTTACTGTCTAAAATAGAAGGTTTTACCTGCATTTTTATACTGACTCAGTGTCAAGTCCCACATCTCATCAGGAGTTCATTTAGAATGTGGCATAATGATCAGCTATTTTTTCAGCTACATTTCACATGATTTATTTTTGTTTCCTTAATATAGCTTTTTGCTTCAGTCATAATGAAATATGCTTTGTTTTTTTTTTCATTTTGAATGCAAAAAAGAAAAACAAAGCAATGAAGAAAAGAACAATATTCATGATAATTGAGATATTTTATTTTGCTAAAAATGTACCTCGATGCTCCAGCCAAATAAGTTGTCTTGAAAGTGTTGAGGGCTGAACAAAATTCTATTGTGATGGTAACTGAATACTATCAAAAACATCCTGCATTCAGCAACAGCTCTGCAGAAAATGCAGTTAAATTATTTGACAGTTTATGAGAGCAGAAAAGAATTTACTACTAATAATCAGCAGATTTTAGCACACATACCACACATTGTAAACAAAAAAATGCAGCTAAATATAAATTAACAAAGAATAAGTAATAAGTACTATACTGCTTTCAGATATTTCTGTATTTCTTTGGATCTACTGTTTGCTTGTTTTTGAGGCAAAAATCACTCTTTTCCTGATTATCTTTTTGAAATGTTTCATTGTTTTTCAGAGTAAATTATTGCTTTAGCTTGCAGCTATTTTCAATACCTGGAGAAGTAATAATGGTGTTGGCATAGGTCAGCCTAAATTTTGCCAGTTGTAGGACACAAAATATTTTTGCTTTTCAAGTGTATGGTACCTTTTCATCTAATTCTACTTTCTCATTTTTGTTAATAATGTTGATATAATAAATTATTTCTGTTAAAGAGACAACATAATTATGTATCAATTCAGTTCAATTAAAAATAATATATATTGAACATCTATTAGGAGACAGCCATTATACTAGAAGCTAAAAATACAAAAATACAGATATGTTCCTGCTTTTAAATAATCTTAGCTAAAATGACAACAATATATTCTTAGCTAAAATGACATCAATATATTAATGCAATGTTTAATTATTCAGAGTTTTCAAAAAGGACTGAACTGATTTTTTATTTGCTTACTATATATTTCTTCAGAAAGTTGTAAATCCCATGTAAATCATTTTGAGCATATGAATTTTAAAATATGTAAAGATAAATCACTATTTTCAAGTTTCAAATTAGTTGCAATTTTTTTTTTTACATGTAACCTACTAATCAAAGACATGAAAACAATCCTTTATAGTCTACTGTACAGTCCCTGTATCTCTTAGAACATAGTATTGAATAAACATTTAGATTAATTAGTTCCCTATGGTCATTTTCATGCAATATGTTAGCCTTCTCTGAGTCATTGAGTGTATTCAGAATAAATAGAAATGAATCTCAAAGTCCATTAGTTTAAACTCCCATCCACGCTGAGTCTCTTCTAAAATGTCCACCAAATTGTCATACAGCCTATGTTTGAGAATATCCCCCATCAGGAACACTTTTCTTCATGAAGCAGATCATCAAATTAATGAACAACTTTAACTTCGAAAATCTCTCCTTAATCAAGCTGAACACTGCCTTCTCTTCATTTCTGACCCTTGTTCCCAGTTGTGCCTTAAAATAAGCAATTCCTTTCATAATTAGATCTGTATCTCCTTATTGTGCATCCTCTAGTTCAGGTTAGATATTCCATCTGTCTTTGTTGTTTTTTTTTTCCTAAATCATATTTCCTCCTAAGTCTGGATACAGTATAGTTTGCAAAAGCCATGACTATATACCAGTAGCAATAAGGTTTACTAAGAATATCTTAGAAGCAGAGAAACATTTGAAAGCAAGCCCACAATCACCCAGCTGTCAGTCACCCACATAAAAGAGCTTGAGTCAAGCACATAAGGGAAAACACTCTAGTAGAGCACATTTTTATATGAATATTGAGAAGAGTTCAGAGAATCACCAGTCAACTCTTAAATTGGGTGTTTTCTGATCCAGGAGACTACTTTTTTGATTGGAAGTTAGCTAAGGAGACTCATCTATCAGTATTGCTGGAATCAACTGAGAGACTCTGCCACCCTCTATGCAGCTAGCTCAGTCTTATGAACCAGCTTTCTATTAAAAGCCATCTGGCCACCAGTGCCATGCAAGAGACTAATGGCTGGCTGTCCTTAGTTCCTTAGACTTGAACAGTATCCCAAATTGAACCCCAGATAAGGGATCAGTTTCCTCTAATCTGAAATTCACTTTCACCTTTTGCTTCCCCCACTGTTCCTATATTGATGAATTTTTAGCTTCTCTGTCATTCTGCTTTCTCAAAGTAAGCATTTGAACACAAAGAACTCTTGTTTACATATATTATTTTACTCTCATTGCCATTATTTAAAGTCAAAATGCTTTAAGTGTTCATGGCTTAGATCTCAGAATTTCACCAATGTAACTTCGTGTTTACCTGCTTAGTACAGATTTAAAGAGCTTTTCTCTTTATCTATTGTTTCCCATTCTTTCTACCAGGGTTTATTGGGAACCTGTTGTTTCCCTGGCATTGAGAAATGTTGTAGCTCCTGACCTACAGAGAAGCTTCAATCTATTCTTACCATTATGAACTGAATTATTCCCCCCACCAACCTCACCATTCACAGTTTGAGCCTTAATCTCCAATATGACCACATTAGGCAATATGGCCTTCTAGGAGATGATGATCATTAAATGAGGAACTTCAAGAAGATGGTGGAGGAATAGGACGGGGAGACCACTTTCTCCCCCACAAATTCATCAAAAGAACATTTGACCGCTGAGTAAATTCCACAAAACAACTTCTGAATGCTAGCAGAGGACATCAGGTGCCCAGAAAAGCAGCCCATTGTCTTCGAAAAGAGGTAGGAAAAAATATAAAAGATAAAAAGAGAGACAAAAGAGGTAGGCACGGAGCTCCATCCTGGGAAGGGAGTCTTAAGAAAGAAAGAAGTTTCCAAACACCAGGAAACTCTCCACCTGCCGAGTCTGTAGAGAACCTTGGAACCACAGAGGGCAACATAACCGGGAGGAAAAATAAATAAATAATTAAAACCCACAGATTATGTGCCCAACAGTAACTCCCCCAGCGGAGAAGCAGTGCAGACGCCTGCATCCACCACTAGCAAGCGGGGGCTGGACAGGGAGGCCCCGGCTGCATTGCTTAGGGTAAGGACGCGGCCTGAATGCCCCGAAGGCAATCTGAGGGAACTAACTTGGGATAGCAAACCAGACTTGGGATAGCTACCACAGGAAAAACCCTAGCCTAGACACCACTAGGCCCGCTCACAGAACAAAGGTCTTAGCAGAGCTAGCCGGCTGCAGACCATCCCTCTCCAGTGTTGACTCACTGGAAAAGACTCCGATGCTGGGAGGGATTGGGGGCAGGAGGAAAAGGGGACGACAGAGGATGAGATGGATGGATGGCATCAGAGACTCGATGGATGTGAGTTTGAGTAAACTCCGGGACTTGGTGATGGACAGGGAGGCCTGGCATGCTGTGATTCATGGGGTCGCAAAGAGTGAACACGACTGAGCAACTGAACTGAACTAAAAAATAAGCACATTTTTCATAAGTACAACAAAAAATGCATTAAACTTAGCAAACCAGTCACATTTCACTGACACAACAATGTATATCTTAGGAGACCTCCCAGTATTAGATAATGCTCCTTGTGTTGCTCAGATATATTTACTTCATTTGAAAGAGGATTATAGGATTTAAATAAAGCCAGAATTAGCAATACCAGAATGATGGGCATTATTCGAAGTTGAAAATAGAGTTATAAATAACTTCTTTTGATATAATAGAGATATTCAATATGAAGCTTTCTCTTTCTCCCCACATTCACCTAGAATCACTGAAAAATTTTACCTGAAAGTTTATCTATCCATTTCTTTCATAAATACTGTCTAGATTTAAATTATACTTAAAGTTTTAGATTGGATTAAGTCATTTTACCAAATATCCAGGTTTCAGTATACCTGAAATCCTTGAGCTGGAATGTATTTTATCATGAAACTTTGTTCCCAGAATACAAAACAGAAAAAGAGAGAGAGAGTCTGATAGCCTGAGAGAGAAAGGTTCGCTCAAGCTTATTAGTTCCTGTTTGACCTTTTCCTGTTTAAAACTGAAGCCGAGTTTTATTCTCAGGCACAGCATACCCTGCTACACCGTTACCTCCTTGTGCCTGAGGAACAGGAAATTCTTCATATGTTCCCAGGGTGCTGAGAGCTTTAAGGAAACTGGCTTGATTTCCTGAAAACATAAATACATTGATTAGCTAATGAGCATTTAATGAACTGTAATTTTGTGCTATACATTTCTCTACACACCAGTATGATGAATAAAGAAAATATATCTGTCTTCAACATCTATTGCGGCTTCCCTCCAACACTTCTTGTACTTTCTCTCTCCTCCCTCCACAGGAGCAGCCTTATGTATTTCAGAAATACCTGGGTTAGAGTCACCTTCAAAATAAAAGAAAAGGGAAAGATGAATTTTGTCAACAATGAAACGGTCTGTACTTGAAAATACGCCATCAAGAAAGTCAAGACAACTCACATAATGGGAGGAAACATCCAAACTTTATATACAGATAGCCAATAAGCACCTGGAAAAGTGTTCATCATTAGCCATCAGGAAAATACAAATCAAGCTCCAATGATGTATCTTTTTATACCAACTAGAATCACTATAATAAAAAAGATAACTAGTAATGCTGAATAGGGAAAAATTGCAACTTTCATATGCTACTAGTAGGAATGTTAAATTGGACAGCAACTTTATAACATGGTTTTGCAGTTCCTTAGAATATTATTAATAAAAGTTATCTTATGACCCAGAACTACTCAAAGGAAATAAAAGCATGTTAACACACAAAATTGTGTACAAAAATGGTTATAGTAGCATTATTCATATTAATTAAAAAGTGAAAACAACTGAAATTTCCATCAAATGATGAATGGATATATAAATTGCAGTATATTCTCACAATGGAATGTTGCTCAGTACTGCAAAGGAGTGACATACTTAAATGTGACTGAACGTTAAATATATTAAGTGATGGAAGCCAGGTAGAAAAGATAACATAATGCATGATTCCATTTATGCAATATGTCCAGAATAAGTGAATCCATGAAGACAGTAGATATATTGGTGATTGCTGGGAGTCTAGGTGCTGAGAGACTGTGTAAAAAGTGGTAGGTAATGAATATCACTTGGCATTACCACGAAGAAGGCTGAGCACTGAAGAACTGATGCTTTTGAATTGTGACACTGAAGAAGACTCTTGAGAATTCCTTGGACTGAAAGGAGATCAAACCAGTCAACCCTAAATGAAATTAATCCTGAATATTCATTGGATAGACTGATGAAACTCCAATATTTTGGCCACCTGATGCGAAGAGCCCAATCATTGGGAAAGACTCTGATGCTGGAAAAGATTGAAGGCAGGGGGAGAAGTGGATGACAGAAGATGAGATGGTTAGATAGCATCACTGATTCAATGGACATGAATTTGAGCAAACTCTGGGAGATAATGAAGGACAGGGAAGCCTGGTGTTCTGCAGTGCATGGGGTTTCAAAGAGTTGGAAAGGATTTATGGGGATTTTTTTAAGTGTGAAGAAAACATTTCAAAATTGATGGATGTAGACTCTGTAAATATATTAAAAATATTGAATTTTATAATTAAAATGGGTCATGGTATATATGTAAATGATGCTTCTGGGTAAAATTTCTTTTAAAAATAAAACGGATGAATTTGGTTTATCAAATAATAAATAATATTTATGATTTTACTAAGTCAATAAAATGCATAGTTCAAACACAAATATGAAAGTATTAATAAGCAGAATTAATTACCAAAAATTAATGAGCCTATTAATATTCAGCTTTCAAACTGATAGACACAAATAATGAATATAATTATCTGAACAGTAGTAGATCGGTCATTTTAATTGAAACCAGCAATTGAAAATAATTATCTTTGTGGTTTTTAAGTTGACTAGGTGCTAATGTTGAATAGTAGAACTTTCATGATACACTTTTACATGTTTGATTTTATATGTATTGCTATAATAATGATTGAATATCTGGTAATATTGAAATTAACTCAGTTTTTGAAGCCTACTTCCCTAGTGTCAAAAAACATGTAACTTATTGCATGTATGGGTATGACATTGGGATTATTTTTAATATATTAGTGAGTTAGAATAGATTTTCTGAAATATTTATTGACTACTGTACAGAAAAGATTTAACAGAGCTGGTTTCATAGCTTTTTGTTATGGACTTGCTTATGAGATTGCTCTTTGGACAGCTTTTGGAGATTTGAATTTCTGAGGGTTTTCACCATTCCCAGAATAGATAAGAGTGATTTACAACTGATAAAGAATTTTTGCCTTGTGGATTACTTTGAACATTTGATTTCCTTACAGAATTTTGGAAACTTGATACATGCTAAACAGAGGATGCCTATGTGACCAACCTCAAATAAAACCCCTGGACCCTGAACCTCAATGAACACTCCTGGTCTACAACATTTTACACCTGGTGTCATCTCTCCTTCCTGGGAAAATTAAATGTGTCCTGTGGACTCCAACGGAGAAGGCAATGGCACCCCACTCCAGTACTTTTGCCTAGAAAATCCCATGGACGGAGGAGCCTGGTAGGCTGCAGTCCATGGGGTCGCTAAGAGTCGGACACGACTGAGCGCCTTCACTTTCACTTTTCACTTTCCTGTATTGGAGAAGGAAATGGCAACCCACTCCAGTGTTCTTGCCTGGAGAATCCCAGGGACGGGGAAGGCTGGTGGGCTGCTGTCTATGGGGTCGCACAGAGTCGGACACGACTGAAGGGACTTAGCAGTAGTAGCAGCAGTGGACTCCAATGGGAGACGATCTTCGGAGCTTATAACTGATTTCTTCTGCACTTCACCTCATAGGCTTTTCCCCTTTGCTCATTTTGTCTATATTCTATCACTGAAATGAATTATCATCATGAATACAATATACTGAGTATGGTGAATCCTCTTAAGTAATCATCAAATCTACAGGGGGTCTTGGTGAACTCTCCAAACAACTGTATAGCAACTGTGCTATGTTTTTAGGATTTCATTTAAATTTATTGTATTTGGTACGTCAATTTATTCCAAGTTTTAATGATATTCTTAAGTCTGAATTTATTGCATATAAACACCATAGAAATATTTTCATTGGGGAAGCTTTTGAGTTACCAGTATTTACTAATGTACAATGGTTGTTATTTTCTCATATCACAAGTATGATGCAGTTATTTACTAGTGCTTATATTAGATTTTTTGCTGGCTATTTATTGGCTATTTACCAACCATTTACTGATCTAATATATATATTTTAGGGTTTAACTTTATATTTTTTCAGGGACAGAAGATTGAAACTATATATTCAGAACTTATAATTACAGACTAGTGTCTGTGATGCATTATATTTCCTTTGATGCATTAGGTTTCTTTTGGTGGAGAAAACTGAATTGGTATTAATTTTTCCCTAAACATCCTTAAAAATAGGGAAACAGCATATTACATTTGTTTATCTTATGCACAAGATGATATGGCACAATATTTCATTCTTATTTTTCCTCCTTTGTATTTGCATCGTTTATGGTGCTTTGGCTTATTTTAGTTTATTAAAATTTTGAAGGTAAGGGGATATTAGTGTGTCACTATTCTCTCTAATCTCAGGTCAGGATGAACCAAGGGCCACAGGGTTCGTGTGTGTGTGTGTGTGTTTTATCTCACTACTCAGTATGACCTAAAGGAAAACTACTCAACCAGACCCAAACTGAGTTAACAGATGCTGCTTCTCATAGCAGAAGGTGTGGGTGAAAATTCATCCAGGAAACATTATCGAGATTGCCTGTTAGTGATAATAAGCTCAAAAAATAGCATAGGTATTTTGGTCCCAGAAAGTTGTCTCTTTATTACTAGGAAATGCTCTGTGAATAAGCACTGGGATAAAATAACCAGGGCTAAAGGTTAAAATACCAATTAGATGTGGACAGTGCCTATGCCATTAGACTTGCTAAGACAGTCCTCTGCTTATATGCTTTTTCCTGTTCATAACCTAGTGGAAACTGAAGAGGAGAAGGTTAGAGTTTAATTTAATACTTTGAGTGTCCTAGAATTATATGATAATATTTTAATATTGGGTATATGCTTCTAATTGTCTTTCATTCTTTATTAATTTTTCTATTTGTGGGGCTATTTCTTAAGAATAAAAATCTTGAAAAAGGAATGATTTATAAATCAGGCATGTTTACACAGGATGAAAAGATAGTATAAGCATAAACCTTGTGTTCAATAACTATATCCTATTTTAAATCATTTATTCCTAAATCTACCAATGTATGCACAGAATCACAATATTCAGTCCAACAGACCCTACATTATTCTCTGATACAAGTTAAGGAAAACTAGTTATAGCATTCTGGAAACTTACTTGGTCAATTTAAATTATTTTTGATCCACAGTGAATTATTTGTGAAAATAAAGTATATCAATGGATAAAGAAATTTTAGGAAATAAACATAATTTGTAAAACACACAAAAATAGAAAGATTGTAAAATTAATCCTTAATACAATTTTATTGTATATAACATGCATTGAAAGTTCCCCCAGTCTAGTAACATATATTCAGTAACATATATACCTCATTTTTATTTATTCTAATATTACTGATGTTATTAATATTATAACATATTCATTTTCAAAAAGAATTATAATTTTGAATATTATGATTAAATGTTTTGTCAGAGGAAATTAACTAGCTAAATATTGCTTAGCCTATATACCAAGCAATGTTTAGCTAGTTAATTAGAAAAGGCTCATTAGAAAAGACCCTGATGCTGGGAAAAATTGAAGGCAGGAGAAGAAGGGGACAACAGAGGATGAGATGGTTGAATGCCATCACGGACTCGATGGACACGAGTTTACACAAGCTGGAGGTGTTGGTGATGGACAGGGAAGCCTGGTGTGGTGCAGTCCTGCTGCTGCTACTGCTGCTAAGTCGCTTCAGTCGTGTCCAACTCTGTGCGACCCCATAGACGGCAGCCCACCAGGCTTCCCCGTCCCTGGGATCCTCCAGGCAAGAACACTGGAGTGGGTTGCCATTTCCTTCTCCAATGCATGAAAGTGAAAAGTGAAAGTGAAGTCGCTCAGTCGTGTCCGACTCTTTGCGACCCCATGGACTATATAGCCTATCAGGCTCCTCAGTCCATGGGATTTTCCAGGCAAGAGTGCTGGAGTGGATTGCCATTTCCTTCTCCAGGGTATCTTCCTGACCCAGGAATCAAACCTGCGTCTCCCGAATTGCAGGCAGACGCTTTACCATCTAAGCCACCAGGGAAGCCAGGGAAGCCCCCTAGTGAGTTTGCTGCTGCTGCTAAGTTGCTTCAGTAGTGTCTGACTCTGTGCGACCCCATAGACGGCAGCCCACCAGGCCCCGCCGTCCCTGGGATTCTCCAGGCAAGAACAATGGAGTGGGTTGCCGTTTCCTCCTCCAATGCATGACAGTGAAAAGTTACAGTCGTGTCCGACTCTTAGCGACCCATGGACTGCAGCCTACCAGGCTCCTCCGTCCATGGGATTTTCCAGGCAGGAGTACTGGAGTGGGGTGCCAGTGAGTTTATGTAGGATTAAATCCCTAACCTGTGGAATTTCATTTCCAGGTAGATATTGTTAGGGTTGAGTGGAATTTGGCTGCCAGTACCTAATACCTGCTTGGTGTTGTGAAGGACAACTCCCATTCCCTCCAACCTGGCAGCCCGCCCACCCAATACACACATATTGAAATTGGATATAGAAAACTAAAAGGATTGAGATAAAATCACAGCAATCATGCTAAAGATTTCTATTGCTTTTAATCCTTAGATAACTATGCTTTCATAAATCTCATTCTGTGTCAGTTTCTAACCATAGCTTTTATTTTTTTTTATTTTTTTTTTTCAATTTCATTATCTTTTTATTTTTTTTTTTTCATATCCTGAGTAGAAGCATTTTATTTATTTATTTATTTTTTCTTCCAATTTTATTTTATTTTTAAACTTTACATAATTGTATTAGTTTTGCCAAATATCAAAATGAATCCACCACAGGTATACATGTGTTCCCCATCCCGAACCCTCCTCCCTCCTCCCTCCCCATACCATCCCTCTGGGCCGTCCCAGTGCACCAGCCCCAAGCATCCAGCATCGTGCATCGAACCTGGACTGGCAACTCGTTTCCTACATGATATTTTACATGTTTCATTGCCATTCTCCCAAATCTTCCCACCCTCTCCCTCTCCCACAGAGTCCATAAGACTGTTCTATACATCAGTGTCTCTTTTGCTGTCTCGTACACTGGGTTATTGTTACCATCTTTCTAAATTCCATATATATGCGTTAGTATACTGTATTTATGTTTTTCCTTCTGGCTTACTTCACTCTGTATAATAGGCTCCAGTTTCATCCACCTCATTAGAACTGATTCAAATGTATTCTTTTTAATGGCTGAGTAATACTCCATTGTGTATATGTACCACAGCTTTCTTATCCATTCATCTGCTGATGGACATCTAGGTTGCTTCCATGTCTTGGCTATTATAAACAGTGCTGCGATGAACATTGGGGTACACGTGTCTCTTTCCCTTCTGGTTTCCTCAGTGTGTATGCCCAGCAGTGGGGTTGCTGGATCATAAGGCAGTTCTATTTCCAGTTTTTTAAGGAATCTCCACACTGTTCTCCATAGTGGCTGTACTAGTTTGCATTCCCACCAACAGTGTAGGAGGGTTCCCTTTTCTCCACACCCTCTCCAGCATTTATTGCTTGTAGACTTTTGGATCGCAGCCATTCTGACTGGTGTGAAATGGTACCTCATAGTGGTTTTGATTTGCATTTCTCTGATAATGAGTGATGTTGAGCATCTTTTCATGTGTTTGTTAGCCATCTGTATGTCTTTTTTGGAGAAATGTCTATTTAGTTCTTTGGCCCATTTTTTGATTGGGTCGTTTATTTTTCTGGAGTTGAGCTGTAGGAGTTGCTTGTATATTTTTGAGATTAGTTGTTTGTCGGTTGCTTCATTTGCTATTATTTTCTCCCATTCTGAAGGCTGTCTTTTCACCTTGCTAATAGTTTCCTTTGATGTGCAGAAGCTTTTAAGGTTAATTAGGTCCCATTTGTTTATTTTTGCTTTTATTTCCAATATTCTGGGAGGTGGGTCATAGAGGATCCTGCTGTGATGTATGTCGGAGAGAGTTTTGCCTATGTTCTCCTCTAGGAGTTTTATAGTTTCTGGTCTTACGTTTAGATCTTTAATCCATTTTGAGTTTATTTTTGTGTATGGTGTTAGAAAGTGGTCCAGTTTCATTCTTTTACAAGTGGTTGACCAGATTTCCCAGCACCACTTGTTAAAGAGATTGTCTTTAATCCATTGTATATTCTTGCCTCCTTTGTCGAAGATAAGGTGTCCATATGTGCGTGGATTTATCTCTGGGCTTTCTATTTTATTCCATTGATCAATATTTCTGTCTTTGTGCCAGTACCATACTGTCTTGATAACTGTGGCTTTGTAGTAGAGCCTGACGTCAGGTAGGTTGATTCCTCCAATTCCATTCTTCTTTCTCAAGGTCGCTTTGGCTATTCGAGGTTTTTTGTATTTCCATACAAATTGTGAAATTATTTGTTCTAGCTCTGTGAAGAATACTGTTGGTAGCTTGATAGGGATTGCGTTGAATCTATAAATTGCTTTGGGTAGTATACTCATTTTCACTATATTGATTCTTCCAATCCATGAACATGGTATATTTCTCCATCTATTAGTGTCCTCTTTGATTTCTTTCACCAGTGTTTTATAGTTTTCTATATATAGGTCTTTAGTTTCTTTAGGTAGATATATTCCTAAGTATTTTATTCTTTCCATTGCAATGGTGAATGGAATTGTTTCCTTAATTTCTCTTTCTGTTTTCTCATTATTAGTCATTTCACCACAAAACAATGAATTTCACCTTTTTCTCAAGCGCACATGGAACCTTCTCCAGGATAGATCACATCCTGGGCCATAAAGCTAGCCTTGGTAAATTCAAAAAAATAGAAATCATTCCAAGCATTTTTTCTGACCACAATGCAGTAAGATTAGATCTCAATTACAGGAGAAAAACTATTAAAAATTCCAACATATGGAGGCTGAACAACACGCTGCTGAATAACCAACAAATCACAGAAGAAATCAAAAACGGAATCAAAATTTGCATAGAAACGAATGAAAATGAAAACACAACAACCCAAAACCTGTGGGACACGGTAAAAGCAGTCCTAAGGGGAAAGTTCATAGCAATACAGGCACACCTCAAGAAACAAGAAAAAAGTCAAATAAATAACCTAACTCTACACCTAAAGCAACTAGAAAAGGAAGAAATGAAGAACCCCAGGGTTAATAGAAGGAAAGAAATCTTAAAAATTAGAGCAGAAATAAATGCAAAAGAAACAAAAGAGACCATAGCAAAAATCAACAAAACCAAAAGCTGGTTCTTTGAAAGGATAAATAAAATTGACAAACCATTAGCCAGACTCATCAAGAAACAAAGGGAGAAAAATCAAATCAACAAAATTAGAAACGAAAATGGAGAGATCACAACAGACAACACAGAAATACAAAGGATCATAAGAGACTACTATCAACAATTATATGCCAATAAAATGGACAACGTGGAAGAAATGGACAAATTCTTAGAAAAGTACAACTTTCCAAAACTGGACCAGGAAGAAATAGAAAATCTTAACAGACCCATCACAAGCATGGAAATTGAAACTGTAATCAAAAATCTTCCAGCAAACAAAAGCCCCGGTCCAGACGGCTTCACAGCTGAATTCTACCAAAAATTTAGAGAAGAGCTAACACCTATCCTGCTCAAACTCTTCCAGAAAATTGCAGAGGAAGGTAAACTTCCAAACTCATTCTATGAGGCCACCATCACCCTAATACCAAAACCTGACAAAGATCCCACAAAAAAAGAAAACTACAGGCCAATATCACTGATGAACATAGATGCAAAAATCCTTAACAAAATTCTAGCAATCAGAATCCAACAACACATTAAAAAGATCATACATCACGATCAAGTGGGCTTTATCCCAGGGATGCAAGGATTCTTCAATATCCGCAAATCAATCAATGTAATACACCACATTAACAAATTGAAAAATAAAAACCATATGATTATCTCAATAGATGCAGAGAAAGCCTTTGACAAAATTCAACACCCATTTATGATAAAAACTCTCCAGAAAGCAGGAATAGAAGGAACATACCTCAACATAATAACCATAGCTTTTAAAAGTTGTTGTTCAGTCTCTGAGCAGTGTCTGACTCTTTGTGACCCTGTAGACTGTATCACGCCAGGCTTCCCTGTCCACAGAATTCTCCAGGCAAGAACACTGGAGTGGGTAGCCTTTCACTTCTCCAGGGTATCTTCCCGACCCAGCGACTGAACCCAGGTCTCCTACGTTGCAGGAAGATTCTTTACTGTCTGAGCTACCAGGGAAGCCTGTCTTTAAATTCTCCTGGATTTTGCTCAAATTCATGTCCATTGATTTAGGAATACTTATACTAGCAAAGAGCTGAAAATCCCTTTAGTGGGTTTAAATTAGTAGGGCATTATTTTGGTCACTTTCAAAGAAATCTAGAGATCCTGGTTGCTGTCAACAGGGTAGCACTTAAAATGAGTTGCATGTTAGCAGTGTCATTAAGGCACAAAAATTTTTCTCTAGCTATATACACTTCCATGTTGTGTTTTTATCAAATGTATGTGATCTCATAAGGCCCTGCAGCTCTAGGCATTAGGTTCAAGTTCAAGAAGGAAAGAAGGAATATCACCAACTGTTATTTGTCCTTTTTTTACCAGGAAAGAAACAATGCTTTTATAGGATCTTCTACTGGACAGAATTTCCCTGATGTCTCACTGACCATATGTGGGTCACCCTCCACATCAAACTACAAAGGAGTTGGGTTACCTAAAGAATTGATAACGCATAGAACTGTCACCATTGATATAGAAACAACATGATAATCATATCATATGTGGTTGGACCCACAGCCCACACAAAATAAGGAAATCTGTAAGCAAGAGCAATAGTAGAATAAATATCAGGTGACAATCCCCTATCCAGTACAGTAAATGCTTTCCAACATTATAATCAAATAAAACTGCAACTCACACTTTGACAAATGGCCAGGTGAATATTTCACAGCGAGTAAGATGACACCGAGTCTGTGTCTCCCCTTACACTGAGGCAAAACCTTCGTTCACATGCCTCATCATTCATCTGACTCAAATATTTTGAAAATGTTGTGAGAAAAATTAATGATAAAGCATAACTGTCTGAAACGCTCCATCATAATAAGAAAAAGAAGAGTGCTCAGAAAACAAATGTCAATCTACATTTTTAAAGAGTGGATTCTTTCCTAAGACTCTTGGAATAAGACACAAATCTCTTCTTTTTTGAAACATAATGAGAGTGTAATATTAACATACCCAGCTAGCAGTTTTTGATGGTTTTCAACAAGTTTATGAGTGCACATTGTTTTGTTTTGTTTTGTTTTGTTTTTGCCTAGCAAAATAATCCCTTTGGACAAATCCAGGCATGAAGTATAAAGCAAATCATCTAATTATAACAAAAACCTGTGTATTTTAATCCATATTTTAACATTCACCTAATGCAACACTTATGTTTCACTGGGAGAAATATTGGTATCTCTGATTCTTACAGATGTTTTAAAAAAAGCAGCATGGGGAGTGGATTGAATTATTGCCACTAGAGTTTCGGAAAATGTATTTGCTTTTAATTTATAAACGTAAGTATATCTTTGATCATTCTTCAAGGGCAGAGATGTATCTTGGAGGTAATGTTTCATTTAAATCTTTGATGCCTGGTAAAATCCCAAAGTATTCAAGTTGAAAGATTTGATAGTCTACAGAGGAGAGAGAATCTTATTGCTGCCATCTGTAATGAAATTTGCTATTTGTGCTTTAGTTACCTTGAGCAACTGGTGTATACAAGCATGGTGCTTTGCCATACACTGGGCAAAATTTGCATAGATTTAGGGAAAGGACACATATTTTATCTGTGCTACATTCTGTCCATGCCTTCTTCCTCTTCCCCTCAAAAAATTTGATGCTATTCCTCCACAATTGATCATTTGGAATGAGACACTATCAGATGAATAGAAGAACTTAATCATTTTTGAGTGATTTGTGACATTCCTAACCTTCTCTTTAAGGCACAGTCAACATCAGCAGTGGGTTATTTAAAAGTGTGTATGTCTCCCCATCAATCTTTAATCCATAGTTTTAAAAAAATGCATCTCCTCTTGTCTTTGCTGGAGCTGATCATTTGTTTTATTTGACTCAAGGATCTGCTTGGTTTAGAAGCTGGAAATACACATCTGTAGTATTGGCAAAAACCTATTCATAAAATGTGGAGATTCTGCCATATATATCAGAGGAAAAGCAATGTGGCAAAGTGAAGTACAAAATTATTTCTGTCTTCACATTATTTTTGAGTCATATATCTCTGCCTTTTTATGAACAGCAGGCATATTTGGAAGAATTACATCTGAGTCATAAATCCCAATTTGCCTAGGACATGACTAATAGGTGTCTTTAACATTGTAAGATGATATTACTGTCTTATCTTGCAAAATTTTTTAAACTTTCAATCACAAATAAGAGAGGTCATACTTAAATGCCAAACATTAATATTTGCCTCATCAAGAACTGTTGCAACTGCTTTTCTAGATCACTTGGCACAAATGTGTCATATTCACATATAGCTTTATTTTATTTTGTTATTTAATCAGTAGAATTATCCTGCTTGATCTCAGTCATAGATGTTTTTAGAGGGGTGTGAAAGAGATAAACTTGGAAAATGAGTTTAAAAGCACACAATTTAATAATCTCTATTTCATATATTGAGAACTATAAATCTTATTGAGTTGAATAATGGTGCAAAGTGGTTTCATTTTACCATAAATTATGAAAATTTATGGAATTTTATAAATTTTCAAAAAAATATCAAATATTTGTCTAAAATGCTTCCCTTGATCTTCTGGTTTTAAGGAGTGGGTTATAAATTAGAGTTCCAGATTCTCACAACATATAGGAGAAATCTGAAAATACTGAAGATATGTGAGATCAAAGAAGAAGGTCTGATGTTAATGCATGAAACAGCCAACAGGTTGACAGTTACAGTGTGTTAAGTATAAAACCTAATCACTTAGTCATAAACTTATGATGGTAATGAAGAGGTCCGCCAGAACCTCAGTTTTTAGTCATGTAGAAGAGTGTTTAGAATCAGAATGTTTCATACAATATTCTGAGTGGAGTGTCTCTGACTAGAGGCCAGTAAGGAAGAGTACTGCGAGAGAGACTTAGAAAAACATGCAGAGATTTTGCTGGCTACTGTAAAATCTACTGAAATGGAGAACCAAAGGAGAGAAAATGCTGAGACTTATTTTGGGTTCCCATCCATGGGGAGCGGAATTTGAAGTTTACTTTAATTTTTTTTTTTTTTTCTATCTTAGGAAGTCACCAGGTAGATTTTATTTATTTTTAATTTTTTTTTTTTTGCCTAAGAAAGTGAAGTCACTCAGTGTGTCTGACTCTGTGCGACCCCATAGATGGCAGCCCACCAGGCTTCCCCATCCCTGGGATTCTCCAGGCAAGAACACTGGGGTGGGTTGCCATTTCCTTCTCCAATGCATGAAAGTGAAAAGTGAAAGTGAAGTCACTCAGTGGTGTCTGACTCTTAGTGACCCCATGGACTGCAGCCTACCAGGCTCCTCTATCCATGGGATTTTCCAGGCAAGAGTACTGGAGTGAGTTGCCATTGCCTTCTCCAGGGGATCTTCCCAACCCAGGGGTCAAACTCAGGTCTCCCTCATTGCAGGCAGACGCTTTACCATCTGAGCCACATTGTTTCACAATAGATATCTTGTTCAGTTTCAGACTCTGAAAGAAAATGGTGCAGATCGTGAAGTCTCTGATAGAATATTTATGAAATTGTCATAGGGAAGAATAAACCTGATTCCACATATTGTACTGTATTTACTATAAATTAATCATTAAAGAGAGTTTTCTTGGTGGCTCAGTGCTAAAGAATCTGTCTGCAGGAGATGTAGGAGATGTGGGTTCGATCTGTGCATCAGGAAGACCCCCTGGAGAAGAGCATGGCAACTCACTCCAGTATTCTCGCCTGGAGAATCCCATGGACAGAAGAGCCTGACAGGCTGCAGTTCATGGGGTCACAAAGAGTCAGACACAAGCAAAGTGTTTTAGGATGCAGACAGTCACTAAAGAGATGTTGCCTATAGCTTAAAGTGTATATAATGGCTCATGTCTGGGAACCCTGACTCCAGTGTCAGAGTGTTATACTAAAATACCTTTATTTAGCTTATAAAAAACATCCTGACCAGCACTATCTGAGAATGCCTGCAAAAAAGAAGAAATTAAACACACCATCCGGAATTGGTCAGAACCACCTACTCCTATCATCCAAACCCAGGCAAGATGGTTCTTCAGAACGCTAATCTGCCATTTTCTCAACATGCTGGTTTTCCAAGTGAAAGTTGCTCAGTTGTGTCTGACTCTTTGCAACCCCATTGACTATACAGTCCATGGAATTCTCCAGACCAGAATACTGGAATAGGTAGTCTTTCCCTTCTCGAGGAGATCTTCCCAGGGATCAAACCCAGGTCTAAAGTCATTATCCTTTGTCCCAACAACTGATCTCTCAACTTACTGGCCTACCATGCAGTGAGCAGTATAAGCCTGGACTTAGAATAAAAGTGAAGTGGCAAATATAATCTCTAGATTTTACTATTAGAATTTTAAAATCAATCTTTTATTCATTATCTTTAGAATTTTCTTTCTACTGCACTAATTAGCCCCAAACGCAAACACACCTACATATACATATCTCTTTTAAAAGTCACAATATTCATTGGAATATTTCTTGAATAAATACCACTTATTCAAACATGTTGCAAACCTGGAACACTAGGAGAAAATAAATTTTTGTCAAGGAAAATTTGCTAAGAATTAGGTCATTTCTTCAGTAAGTGAAACCCAAGAAACTTGGAAAAGCTAGAAAAATCATTAAACCATAAGCAAAGTGCTTCCTTTTGAAATGACATTTAGTAAAGATCACTTTTGACATAATTCAACCAACTCTTCCATACAATCTTCACTGTCAATTGTCGCTTATTTTCCATGTAGTTCTCTGTCATTTCTGTCCTTCGCAATATCTTTAGGATATTTTTCAAGTCTTTCATTGCCCATTTGAACATGAAGCCACACCAAAATCTCCTTCATAGGAAAAAAAAAAGTGTAAAATTGCACTTATTTTACATTTCATGTCTATGTTTCTCATGACTTATGTAATTATATTAATAGTAATATTTACTGGCCATGTCACATATTAACCTAGCATTATCAATGTAGGCATCACTTTTCTTCATGTTTATGATGAAAATACCTGCAAATATATTGCCATTGTTTCCAACTGAATACATGAAAATGAGAAATAAGCAAGATGTGACTCTAAATTACACTGAATTGATTAAAACCTGGAACATCTCTTTGGAGATTCAATAGCAATCAGTCTTTATCTTTCCATGGAAGAGTTGATTTTTGAAATTGGACAAATTCATTCTGGCCAATTTTGGATAATGAGATTTGCCATTAAGCTGGGTAATAGTGTTTTCTGCCCCAAATGCAGCTTTACTCAAAGGTAGTGAAATAGATTTTCTTGAGTCGTTCACAAATTGATCCTATTTCATTTACAAATTAGGAGTCCCAAATTTCTTGTGAGCTATAGTGACTGTGAGAATGGACATAGATACATATGTATTCTACTCAAATGATGACTGTCAAGACACCAAAGATTTCTAAGTTTTAATTTCACTTGCTATACTTTTTATTTTATATCCTTGCCTTGCATAGTAATGCAAATCCTTTAATACAGGGATTAATTAATTATTTCTTCAATGCAAACTATGACCTATTGTTCAGCCATCTATTTTTATAAACAATGTTTTATTAAAACACAGACATTCTGTTTAATTTATGTATTGCTTATGGGTGCTTTTATGATTCTCCAGAGGAGTTGAGCATTTGAGATGGAGGTAGTCTGTCTTACAAAAGTTAAACTATTTACTATGTAGCCCTTGACAGAAAAAGATTGTGACCTCTCCTTTTGAAAATACTACACTAGTGTGGTTAGTGTGGTTCAATTCAGTTCAGTCGCTCAGTCATGTCCGACTCTTTGCAACGCCATGGATTGCAGCACACCAGGCCTCCCTGTCCATCATCAACTCCCAGAGTTTACCCAAACCCATGTCCATTGAGTCAGTGATGCCATCCAACCATCTCATTCTCTGTCATCCCCTTCTCCTCCTGCCCTCAATATTTCCCAGCACCAGGGTCTTTTCCAATGAGTTAGTTCTTCACATGAGGTGGACAAAGTATTGGAATTTCAGCTTCAGCTTCAGTCCTTCCAATGAACACTTAGGGCTGATCTCCTTTAGGATGGACTGGTTGGATCTCCTTGCAGTCCAAGGGACTCTCAGGAGTCTTCTCCAACACCACAGTTCAAAAGCATCAATTCCGATGCTCAGCTTTCTTTATAGTCCAGCTCTCACATACATACATGGCTACTAGAAAAACCATAGCCTTGACTAGATGGACATTTGTTGGCAAAGTAATGTCTCTGCTTTTGAATATGCTATCTAAGCTGGTCATAACTTTCCTTCCAAGGAGTAAGCGTCTTTTAATTTCATGACTGCAGTCACCATCTGCAGTGATCTTGGAGCCCCTCAAAATAATATCTCTCACTGTTTCCATCATTTCCCCATCTATTTCCCATGAAGTGATGTGACCAGATGCCATGATCTTAGTTTTCTGAATGTTGAGCTTTACGCCAACTTTTTCACTTTCCTCTTTCATTTTCATCAAGAGGCTCTTTAGTTCTTCTTCAATTTCTGCCATAAGGATGGTATCATCTGTATATCTGAGGTTATTGATATTTCTCCTAGCAATATTGATTCCAGTTTTTGCTTCCTCCAGCCCAGCAATTCTCATGATGTACTCTGCATGTAAGTTAAATAAGCAGGGTGACAATATACAGCCTTGATGTACTCCTTTTCCTATTTGGAACCAGTCTGTTGTTCCATGTCCAGTTCTAACTGTTGCTTCCTGACCTGCATACAGATTTCTCAGGAGGCAGGTAAGGTGGTCTGGTGTTCTCATCTCTTTCAGAATTTTCCACAGATTATTGTACTATACTGGTAATGTCTTTTAGAATGAGAAACAAATCAAGTAGCTTCTTGTTGTAGAATAATAGCACACCATGCTCATAATAATGCCCTATGTGGTCCCAGGTGGCACTAGTGATAAAGAACACACCTGCCAATGTAGGAGCCATATGAGATGCATCCCTGGGTGGGGAAGATGCCCTGGAGGAGGATACAACAACCCATTCGGGTATTCTTGCCTGGTTAATCCCATGTACAGAGGAGCCTGGTGCGCTACAGTCCATAGGGTCTCAAAGAATCTTACAGGACTGGTGGCTTAGCATGCACAGACATGCATGCTGACAATATATTAGGATTCATCAGCCTCTCTGAAGAGCAGCAGTGCTCTCATAGGAATTCTAGGGGAGGAGGCTCCATTGGTGTAAGGTAGAAATAAAAGAGAGAGAGAGAGAGAGGGAACAGAAAAGGTGGGGCTAAATAAATAAAAAGCTCTGAGGGCATTTCACTTACATTTATTTACTGTAGGAAAATTGATAATCTGATTCAAAGAACACATGCACCATTTCCTGTCATTCAATCCATGCACTGTTGTGTGTCATTGATCAGCACTAGAGCATAGATTTCTCTTCAAATCAAGCTCATTGGAATCTTTCACAGGAACACATTCATCTTATACCTAAGAACAATTAAAACAATTAATCTTATTACAGAAAAAAAAATGGAGGGGAAAGGGAATCTAAATGCATATTTTTTAAGAATTTTAAAAAGTATGAATTATAATGATATACTGTTTATTTTTATTGATTGTCTCATTTCAAGGAGCATAGATGAAAGCTATTATAAATACAAAAAGCTATTATAAATACAAAAAATGGAGGGAATCAATTCACTGTGATGATAATTGCAGAAGAGTAATAAAGGGTTTATGGTGAAATTATAATACAGAATTTCTTAGCAAATGCTGCAGCACAATTGTAAGAACTAAGTGACAAATTTGGATATGAACTTTATAGCTATTGGTGCAAAGAGAAATAGTGATTATACATATGATTCATATTGTTTTGATTGAGACATGCTTGTCCTACATTGCTTTAGTGATTGGAAACAATGATTTTATATTGGGATTTCATATTATACCCACTAAGAATGGCTTAATAATTTGTGGAGCATGATGCAAAATGAAAATTCAGGCACTTTAATCAGAATTATTAATCTCAAGACAGCGACAACAAAGTATTATACCAACAATGGGCCTTCTAAGTGCAGGTATAACTCCAGGAGGAGCACATCCATGAATAGACCCTGTGGCCTACAATTTATTCTGAGAGGAGTCACCAGGACTTGTCATATTCATACTAAAAGTATCATCATCAGCAGCAGCAGCATGGCAGATATTTACTGAAAGCCCAATTTAAAGGACTCTTGGCTCTTGGAAGAAAAACTATGACAAACCTAGACACGGTGTTAAAAGGCAGAGACGTTACTTTGCCAACAAAGGTCCATCTAGTCAAAGCTATGGCTTTTCCAGTAGTCATATAAAGATGTGAAAGTTGGACCATAACGAAAGCTCAGTGCCAATGAAGTGATGCTTTTGAACTGTGGTGTTGGAGAAAACTCTTGAGAGTTCCTTGGATAGCAAGGGGATCAAATCAGTCAGTCTTAAATGAAATCAACCATGAATATTCATTATAAGGACTGAGGCTTCTAATGCCAAGGCTGAAGCTCCAATACTTTGGCCACCTGATATGAAGAGCCAACTCATTAAAAAAGACTGCTGGGAAAGATCGAAGCCAGGATGAGAAGGGGACAACAGAGTACAACATGTTTGGATAGCATCACCAAATCAACAGACATTAGCAAGCTCTGGGAGAGGTGAAGGGCAGGGAAGCCTGATGCGCTGAAGTCCCCGGGGTCACAAAAAGTCAGAGAGGACCGAGTGACTGAGCAATGATATGTGCAGCTACTACTATAAAGTGTAAACTACCATTTCTTCTCCCTCCAAGCCAGTAAGTTAGATAATGTTATTACTTCAATATCAAGAGGGAAAAATTCTCTAGGAAATAATTTCAAGGAAAATATTCTAGAGAGTTAAAGATGTTCTACAGCTAGGGCATAAAGAGAGCTTCCATATGCTGATTTCATGTTCTTATCAACTTCACTCATCACCTATGATATTCCGATACTATTTCCTAAGCACTATATTCTAGATGCTTTGTTTATAGTATGCCGCTATGCATAGGTGATAAATGAAACAGAGCCCCAATAAGTAGAATGAGCAAGAAAATAAACAGATAACTAGATTACAATTGTGGTAGCTACTTTGAAAAAAAAAAAAACTGAATAAAATGCTGATTGTGGTTAATCTGAGGAATTTAAGATACAAGGGTTAGGGAAATCATCTCCAAAGAACTACTTTTTAAGCTGAGCTCCAAAGGACAGGAAGAAACCCACAATTGTAACTTCTAGGACAAGAGTTTTACAGACTTAAAAGAGCTTCTACAGATGCCATGAAGTGTTCAAATCAGTTGCTCAGTCATGTCCAATTTATTGAGATCCCATGATTCGCAGCACATCAGGCCTCCCTGTTCATCACCAACTCCAAGAGTTCACAGAAACTCATGTCCACTGAATCAGTGATGCCATCCATCCATCTCATCCTCTGTCGTCCTCTTCTCCTCCTGCCCCCAATCCCTCCCAGCATCGGGGTCTTATCCAATGAGTCAACACTTTGTATGAGGTGGCCAAAGTATTGGAGTTTCAGCTTCAGCATCAGTCCTTCCAATGAACACCCAGGACTGATCTCCTTTAGAATGGCCTGGTTGGATTTCCTTGCAGTCCAAGAGACTCTCAAGAGTCTTCTCCAACACCACAGTTCAAAAGCATCGATTCTTCGGCACTCAGCCTTCTTCACAGTCCAACTCTCACATCCATACATGACCACTGGAAAAGCCATAGCCTTGACTAGACAGACCTTTGTTGGCAAAGTAATGTCTCTGCTTTTTAATATGCTATCGAGGTTGGTCACAATTTTCCTTCCAAGGAGTAAGCGCCTTTTAATTTCATGGCTGCAATCACCATCTGCATTGATTTTGGAGCCCCAAAACATAAAGTCTGACACTGTTTCCACTGTTTTCCCATCTATTTCCCATGAAGTGATGGGACCAGATACTATGATCTTAGTTTTCAGAATGTTGAGCTTTAAGCCAACTTTTTCACTCTCTTCTTTCACTTTCATCAAGAGGCTTTAAGCCAACATTTTCACTCTCGTCTTTGACTTTCATCAAAAGGCTACATCAAGTGTACTTCCTCTTCACTTTCTGCCATAAGGGGGGGCGTGTCATCTGCATATCTGAGGTTATTGATATTTCTCCCAGCAATCTTGATTCCAGCTTGTGCTTCTTCCAGCCAAGCATTTCTCATGATATACTCTACATATAAGTTAAATAAGCAGGGTGACAATATGCAGCCTTGACATACTCCTTTTCCTATTTGGAACCAATTTGTTGTTCCATGTCGAGTTCTAACTGTTGCTTCCTGACCTGCATAAAGGTTTCTCAAGAGGCAGGTCAGGTGGTCTGGTATTCCCATCTCTTTCAGAATTTTCCACAGTTTATTGTGACCCACACAGTCAAAGGCTTTGGCATAGTCAATAAAGCAGAAATAGATGTTTTTCTGGAACTCTCTTGCTTTTTCCATGATCCAGCAGATGTTGGCAATTTGATCTCTGGTTTCTCTGCCTTTACTAAATCCAGCTTGAACATCTGGAAGTTCATGGTACATGTATTGCTGAAGCCTGGCTTGGAGAATTTTGAGCATTACTTTACTAGAATGTGAGATGAGTGCAATTATGCTGCTGTTTGAGCGTTCTTTGGCATTGTCTTTCTTTGGGATTGGAATGAAAACTGACCTTTTCCAGTCCTGTAGCCACTGCTGAGTTTTCCAAATTAGCTGGCATATTGAGTGCAGCACTTCCCCAGCATCATATTTCAGGATTTGAAATAGCTCAACTGGAATTCCATCACCTCCACTATCTTTGTTTGTAGTGATGCTTCCTAAGGCCCACTTGACTTCACATTCAAGGATGTCTGGCTCTAGGTGAGTGATCACACAATCGTGATTATCTGGGTTGTGAAGAACTTTTTTGTACAGTTCTTGTCTGTATTCTTGCCACCTCTTCTTAACATCTTCTGCTTCTGTTAGGTCTCTATCATTTTTGTCCTTTATCGAGCCCATGTTTGCATGAAATGTTCCCTTAGTATCTCTAATTTTCTTGAAGTGATATCTAGTCTTTCGGATTCTATTTTTTTGCCTCTATTTCTTTGCATTGATTGCTGAGGAAGGCTTTCTTATGTCTCCTTGCTATTCTTTGGAACTCTGCATTCAGATGGGAATATCTTTCCTTTTCTCCTTTGCTTTTCACTTCTCTTCTTTTCACAGCTAATTGTAAGGCCTCCTCAGAGAGCCATTTTGCTTTTTTGCATTTCTTTTCCACGGGGATGGTCTTGATCCCTGGCTCTTGTACAATGTCACGAACCTCCATCCATAGTTCATCAGGCACTCTGTCTATCAGATCTATGCCCTTAAATCTATTTCTCACTTCCACTGTATAATCATAAGGGATTTGATTTAGGTCATACCTGAATGGTCTAGTGGTTTCCCTACTTTCTTCAATTTAAGTCTGAATTTGGCAATAAGGAGTCCGCGATCTGAGCCACAGTCAGCTCATGGTCTTGTTTTTGCTGACTGTATAGAGCTTCTCCATCTTTGGCTGCAAAGAATTTAATCAATCTGATTTCGGTGTTGACCATCTGGTGATGTCCATGTGTAGAGTCTTCACTTGTGTTGTTGGAAGAGGGTGTTTGCTATGACCAGTGCATTCTCTTGGCAAAACTCTATTAGTCTTTGCCCTGCTTTATTCCGTATTCCAAGGCCAAATTTGCCTGTTACTCCAGGTGTTTCTTGACTTCCTACTTTTGCATTCCAGTTCCCTATAATGAAAAGGATATCTTTTGGGGTGTTAGTTCTAAAAGGTCTTGTAGGTCTTCATAGAACCATTCTACTTCAGCTTTTTACTGGTTGGGGCATAAGCTTGGATCACTGTTATATTGAATGGTTTGCCTTGGAAATGAACAGAGATCATTCTGTCGTTTTTGAGATTGCATTCAAGTACTGTTTTTCAGACTCTTTTGTGGACCATGATGGCTACTTCATTTCTTCTAAGGGATTCCTGCCCACAGTAGTAGATATAATGGTCATCTGAGTTAAATTCACCCATTCGGTCCATTGCAGTTCACTGATTCCTAGAATGTCGACGTTTACTCTTGCCATCTCTTGTTTGACCACTTCCAGTTTGCCTTGATTCATGGACCTAACATTCCTGGTTCCTATGAAATATTGCTCTTTACAGCATTGGACCTTGCTTTATCACCAGTCACAATCACAACTGAGTATTGTTTTTGCTTTGGCTCCATCCCTTCATTCTTTCTGGAGTTATTTCTCCACTGATCTCCTGTAGCATATTGGGCACCTAGAGACCTGGGGAGTTCCTTTTTCAGTATCCTGTCATTTTGCCTTTTCATACTGTTCATGGGGTTCTCAAGGCAAGAATACTGAAGTGGTTTTCCATTCCCTTCTCCAGTGGACCACATTCTGTCAGACCTCTCCACCATGACCCGTCCATCCTGGGTGGCCCCACACTCCATGGCTTAGTTTCTTTGAGTTAGACAAGGCTGTGGTCCATATGATCAGATTGGCTAGTTTTTTTGTGATTATGGTTTCAGTGTGTCTGCCCTCTGATGCCCTCTTGCAACACCTACGGTCTCACTTGGGTTTCTCTTGCCTTGGATGTGGGGTATCTCTTCATGGCTGCTCCAGTAAAGCACAGCTGCTGCTCCTTACCTTGGACAAGGTCACCCCCACCCCTGACCCTTGAACATGGAGTAGCTCCTCTCAGCCCTCCTGCACCCACATAGCCACTGCTCCTTGGATGTGGGTAGCTCCTCTCACTGCCATGAAGTGTACAGATGTCTAAAGTGTTCCAGATGCTGAAAGAATCCCAAGGTGGCCAGACGATAGTGACCAACCACATGGGACAGAATGAGGTTAGAATTGTGTGCAGAGGAAAATCATGTTGGACTGTATAGGCCATGACATGAATTTTGTTCCATTTTCAATGCAAAAGAAAACCACTAAATTTTACTTACTGGGCTGGCATGCTGAGATTTACATTTACTAAATATGATTGCAGCTACTATATATTGATGAGTTAGAGTAGAGGAAAAGGATATGGGAAATAGGTGGCTATTTCAGTACATCAGTCAAGAGAGGATACTGGTACAAGGGAGTGCAGGAGAGATAAAGAAAAATGGACTTATTTGAGGGAAGTTTATGATGTGAATTGTAGACTTTGTTGTCAGTGGGCTCTGGGGGAGGGAGGAGATGAGAGGAGCACATGGCTTCCTCTGAAACAAGCAGAGCAGATGGATCCTGGGTTTGAAATGGGAAAGGGAAGAGACTGACTTAGGGATCAAAACTTTTTCTTGCAGCATATTCATTTAGCTATTCATATGGTACTTCTAAGCTTAGATGTCAAGAAAGCTGTTGGATATACAGGTCTCATGCTCACAGAAAAGATTTACCCCGGAGATGTAAATTGGCCTCCTGATGGTTTCTGTGGCATTTAAAACCATTCAGGTGAGCAGGCTCTCCAGGCAACAGAACCTAGACTGAAAAGAGAATCCAGCCCTTGATCTAGGTCTAAAAATCTTAACTTTTTACACTCTGATAGAACAGGCTATTCTAGCAAACTAGATGTACTAGACACGTTAAGGTATGCCAGCAAACTAGATTAAGAACAAGTGATCGATAAGGTAGGAAAAAAAAAAAAGAGAGAGAGAGAGTATGAAATTATGAAATCCAACAAGAAACAGTAACCACTTAACCATGTCAAGTGCTGACAGGATTAAGTTTAGAATCAGGTAAAAAAACTTTCTGAGGAAAGTAGCATGTTGTATTCTGTTTCCAAATATTCAGGAACAGAGACCAGCTCTCAGTATCATATTTAATAGAGTCATTTTTGGTATGTACAAAAGGTCAGAAAAATAGAAAATGATTTCAAAAGTCAATCATTATGCAATGTCATAATGCACTGTTATTTGGAAAAAAAAACAAATCTCTGTTTTGAGGCAGCTGGTTACCAGATCTAGTATTCCATTGTGATGGTGACTCAGCTGTACTCTGACCTACCCTTCATGCAATTAAAGTTTCCTTCTAATTTGCTTCACTGTGCCTCATGACTTTTTATTTACTTATTTATTATATATTTTCTTAAAACTTGGCCAGTTGTGCAATGCATGTATTTAGTATTTAGTATTCTGACCCCAGAATACTAAACACTTACTTTCTCTGTGAATTGTTGTTGTTTAGTCACTCACTTGGTGTCTAAGCCTTTCGTGACCCTAGGGACTGTAGACTGACAGGCTCCTCTTTCCATGCAATTTCCCAGGCGCTTTGAAATTCCATTTCCGTGCTGGAATGGGTTGTCATTTCTTTCTCGAAGAGATCTTCCCAACCCATGTCTCTTAAGTCTCCTGCATTGGCAGGAGAGTTCTTACCACTGAGCCACTTGGGAAGTCCCTCTCTGTCAATACCTCAGTTTAAATTAGGAGTCATGCCATGCAATATTTCTAGTTTATATTGTTTAGTATAAGATAATCTCTGCTTTTCACATTTCTCATATTACGTCACCTCACTTCAAATAATAATGGTGGGATTCCAAGGTAAAAAGCTTTTTGATGTAAAAGGAAATATGTTTTAAAAAATTCTTTTGAACATGCTTCAGAAAACGTAAAGCCTTGATGTGAACTATGGCTTTAGTTGTACGAAAATTGAACATGGGAAGTAAATGAAAGTAATTAGGGAAAGTACTCTGAATGGATTAATAATATGAATTAGAAAAAACAAAAACAAGAAATTTTGAGGTGTTTGTGATATTATTGAGAAGAGCTTTTACTCTAAGGAAATTGAGTTTCAATTTACCAGTAAGAATATTAGTACTGATGTACTAGTTAGAGAGTATTGTGTTTCATCTAACAACTTGAAGATGTCCTTAATTGGTACTTCTGGGTTCTACAGTAGTAAAATCTTTTTCTAAGATGCCTTCGTTGGATTCAGGTCTAAGTATGAGCGCCTCTGGTGTTTATATCCAGTATATATCATAAAATTTACATTTGACATTGGAACTTGATATCCTTCAGGCATAACTAATCCCAATAGAGAGTGTGTAAAAGCAATATTTACATGTTTAAATGCATATCGGTTGTTGATTTTTTATTTAAATTCAAACTGAGTTGCATTTTAACAGAAAAATAATTTCAAATTTTCAAATGAATAAAAATGGCATCAAAATGTAATTTTATTTAGGAAACAGTCCATTTGGCCATGGGTTAATTTCATGCATACGACCACTTTATTCAATCTGTTTATGGTACACAGTGGCAAATATCCACTCTCATATGCATACATTAATGAAACAAGTATAGAAATCACCACTGTTTCCATAGAAACAAAGTTTGGAAGACTCAACTCCTCAGCACTGGCTTAGTTCCAGGTGTTGAAAAGAACTAAGTGGAAGATGGATGTGATTTTTTAATTGTCAAAAATATAATAAATAATGAAATGGATTAGTACAGTAAGGTAATAATTAAACAAAAATCTGTGTTTATATTAACCTATTAGATATTCATTATGGAGGCCTTGGATTCATGGCTTTGGTGTGTTCACCTAACCCAGGTTCTCTGACTATATGTGCAAAAACCACTCTATTACTTTAGAAGAAGAGACGATGCAAAGGAAGACGAAAGACTTTGTATTGATAAGCACTAATTCTATGTTAAGATCTCACTGCTTTACTTTATCCTCACAAAAAACTTTGCTATTTTCATTATATCAATAAGGAAATTAATTCAGTGAATTATTAAATAGGCTGTCATATCATATTACTAGTAAATAAAGAGTTGGGATTCAGATTCCTCTCTGGTTGACTACTGCACTGAAATTACAGGACAGAATAGCAATTACCTGGGACCAGATAAGAGTTAGTGCTGAATAATGTTTTTGCATTTTAGAGAAAAACAGTTAGATATAATAAATGAAATACACAATACTAGTGTTCCAGATGAAGGATTTACATGAAATAATTATTTCAAGAAAAACCACAGAACCTAAAGAAGAGAGGGATAAAATGAAGCTATCCACAGGTAAACTCGAATTATTATGAGATAGAAACCACAACAGTTCCTCAAAGAGGGTTTTATGCTTTCTCTATTTCCATCCCTTTCCCCTGATAGCTCAGTTGATAAAGAATCCACCTGCAATGCAGAGGCCATGGTTCAATTCCTGAGTTGGAAAGATCGCCTGGAGAAGGGAAAGGCTACTCCTCCAGTATACTGGCCTAGAGAATTCCATGGGCTGTATAGTCCCTGGTGTTGCAAAGAGTTGGACACAACTGAGTGATTTTCACTTTCGCTTTCTCTCTCATTATACATGACTAAATGTAATTGGGACGTGTTCTAAGTAATGGCTGTGAAGGAATAGGGGAATTATTCATTACATGAATCATACAACAATTTAAAGGAATGAGATCCTGGGACTATTAACATATATCCAATTTGGGAAACTTGAATCTAGATATCTGGAATGTGGCAATTCTATTTTAGCCTCACTGCTGCTGCTAAGTCGCTTCAGTCGTGTCCGACTCTGTGCGACCCCATAGAGGGCAGCCCACCAAGGCTCCTCTGTCCATGGGATTCTCCAGGCAAGAACACTGGAGTGGGTTGCCATTTCCTTCTCCAATGCATGAAAGTGAAAAGTCAAAGTGAAGTCGCTCAGTCGTGTCCGACTCTTAGCAACCCCATGGACTGCAGCCTACCAGGCTCCTCTGTCCATGGGATTTTCCAGGCAAGAGTACTGGAGTGGGGTGCCATTGCCTTCTCCATCTTAGCCTCACATAGAAATATGAAAAGGGAGTAGATAAGGAAGATGTACAACATCGTTAATTATAGGAGAAATAAATATCCAATTACAATGAGATAACACTCAACCAATCAGAATGGCCATAATCAAAAAGTCTACATACAGTGAACACTGGAGAAGTGTGGAGAAAAGGAACCCTCCCTACAGTTTTGGAGAATATAAATTGGTGCTGCCAAATGTGGAGAACAGTATGGAGGTTCCTTAAGAAACCAAAAATAAAGCTACCATATTATCCAGCAATTCCACTTCTGGGCATATATCTTGAGGAAACACACTTCAAAAGGTTATATGCACCCCAGTATTCACTGTTTACATAGCCAAGGTATGGAAGCTACCTAAATGTCCATTGACAGATGAATGGATAAAGAAGAATTGGGTACAATAAAGAGAATATTACTCGTCATAAAAAAGAAGAATGAAAGAATACCATTTGTAGCATTCATGGGATAGACCTGGAGTTTATCATACAAGTGAAGTAAGTCAGACAGAG